>NC_045784.1:104362344-106762344 GCF_008692025.1 Phocoena sinus
AATGATTGTTTTTTTCTTTGTTTGTTTGTTGTTGTTGATGAAGATGATGCTTGTGGAGGACCTCAAATTTTATCCTGGGAGCATCAGTCATTACTCTAGATTGGCAAGATGGTGTAGCAATATATTCAAGCAATAAAATCAGACACGCTTGAGTCTGAGTCCTAGCTATGCCACTCACTAGCTATGTGATCCTGGGAAGATAAACTTAACCTATCTCGGCTTCAGTTTCCTCACCAGTAAAATACATTTTATATCAGTGTTAACTTCATTTATCCTTGTAAACATTAAATAATTCATATTAAGTTTAGCTGAATATCTGGCATATAGTGTTCACTGAATGTTAGCTAATTTTATTACTATAGGGGTAGTAGCTAAGTGTGAATATCCCCTGGAAAAGTGCCATTTCAACCAAGTCCTTGATATAAGTTTATTTACGGATATTTACCCCCTTTGATTTCCTCAAAAAATGGGAATAGAGAGGCCATTATGGGGCAACCAAATCATCAAATCTGCCAATGAATGATTTTTCACCACAACCACAATAGCTTTATAGAATCAAAAGTAGGAGATCGTGTAAGAGTCACCTAGTTAGAAACTCTTCCAGATATATTTAGTAATCTTGATCTTAAAAATTACCAATAAAGGGGCGGAGTCAAGATGGAGAACTAGGAGGACGCACAATTCGCGTCTCCTCACAACAAGGGCACCTACCAGGCACCGGTGGGGGACCTTGGACATCTAAGTGGATGGAAGTAACCCCCAGCGACCGGGTAGGACGTGGGGCATGGGGGGAGTGAAGGGGGAGGAGAAGCAGAGGCAGGACGGGACTGGTGCCCCTGAGGGGCGGCTGGGGTAGGGAAAGGGATCCCATGCCCAAAGGGGGAAACTGGAGGACCACTGGGAGGGCAGAGGATCAAAAGGGAGTGTGGCCAGGTTTCCCCTGCCCACCTGGACCCCCAGGAACCTGCTGAGATCCCAGGCCTGATCCTCTGCCCACCTAGGCCCCCTCCAGCTCGCATGGGTCCTGAGGGAGTGGGAGGGAGGGAAGGGGGAGCAAAAGTAAAGGTCAGACCTCCAGGACCGGCACCCCCTGAGGGGTGGCTGGGGGAAGGGAGGAGTACCTACACCCAGCGGGACCCACCCACGGTTAGGGGTGCAGCAGGGACGGGGGAGACCCTGGGGGAGATGGTGGGGGAGGGGCACAAAGGAATGGAAGGGAAGGGGACCAGCTCTTTCCCTGTCCACTTAGGCACCGGGAAGCCTGTTGGACTCCCGGGCCTAATCCTCTGCCCTCGGAGCCTCCCTCCTGCCCTGCAGAGCCCAAGCCCCACACCTACACCTCCAGCCAGGGCCCCAACTCTACACTCAGAGACCCGCTCTGAGACCCCCTCCAACCACACTGGGCCTAAACCCCACAATGGAATATTGCTCAGCCATAAAAAGAAACGAAACTGAGTTATTTGTAGTGAGGTGGATGGACCTAGAGTCTGTCATACAGAGTGAGGTAAGTCAGAAAGAGAAAAACAAATACCGTATGCTAACACATATATATGGAATCCAAGGAAAAAAAGTGTCATGAAGAACCTAGGGGTAAGACGGGAATAAAGACACAGACCTACTAGAGAATGGACTTGAGGATATGGGGAGGGGGAAGGGTGAGCTGTGACAAAGTGAGAGAGTGGCATGGACATATATACACTACCAAACGTAAAATAGATAGCTAGTGGGAAGCAGCCGCATAGCACAGGGAGATCAGCTAGGTGCTTTGTGACCACCTAGAGGGGTGGGATAGGGAGGGTGGGAGGGAGATGCAAGAGGGAGGGCATATGTGGATATACGTATACATATAGCTGATTCACTTTGTTATAAAGCAGAACCTAACATAACACTGTAAAGCAATTATACTCCAATAAAGATGTTTTAAAAAATTACCAATAAAGAATTCTATATTCAAGCAGATTTTTCTTGGATCTAATTGGAAACCCTCTGGCTAGTATTTCAAGTAATTTCCTTTTTTCTCTTCTTTGATGATGAAGAACCACTGATCTCCATGATTATTTTAATAACCGTTAACAGAGCCAGAGTTTAATCACAGAATTATGGGCATCAGATTTGGAAATGGTATTACAGATTTGCCGGTCTAAATAATTCACCTGAAAGATGAAAAGAAACCTGAGGCTGTCATAAGAATTGACACGCCCAAGGTCATGAGGTTAGTGAATGGTGGACTTGGCGTGGAACACAAGTCTCCTGGCTCCCAATCCATTCTGTGAAGTGTCGTCTCTGTGACAGACATTTTTCGTTGTCTTAGTTTGGGTTCTCCTGATAGGGGAGCCTGAAACAAGAACATGGGTACAGATAGCTGATATGGGAAGTGATCCTAAAAAGGACAAGTAAGTGGGGTCACAGAGAAGGGAGAGGAGCCAATAAAGTGTGTGCTATTGAGTTGGTTACCTTGTCTACAACTGGGGTTCAATCTCCCTGGAGACCTTGTGAGAAATCATTTAGAAGGCGCCTCAGAATTTTCCCACTGAAATACTGAAATAAATACTGAACACTTATCCACTTACCTCCTATCTTCCATTGCTTGAGGGTTAGCCTCAAGCACTTTAAGCCCATCACCCTCCCAGGCCGCACCGTTGTGCGGCGTCAGCAGCCTTCCAACAATCTGCTGATAGCGCTGAGGTGCACAAGTAGAGAGGCTCTAAGGAGTCTTTGAGATGGGATGAACTGTCCACTACAGCCATGCTCTGGGGATGTTAAATGGCACTACTGTTCACCAATATCTAGTTATCTTTCCTATTTGAGCAGAGGAGGGGAAGACTGCATTTCTCCGCTTTTATTCAATAGGGTGCAGCCATGTGAAAATAAAGTATGAGCAGTAATAACCTATCACTTCTGTTCTGAGGCAATAAGAAACTCATGTGCAATCCTTCAGCACCTCTCCTTCCCCGCCTCAGCACCATGAAGGCCTTGAGATGGTAAGGCTAAAAGACCAAAGCACCTTGGACTGCAGTGTCATCATATGAGGGACAGCTACCTTTAGGAGTCATCTAGGACCCACAGTGGACTCTGTGTAAACAGTAAATAAACTTTTGCTGCATTAAGCCACTGATATTTGGAATCTTGCTTGTTACTTCAACATACTTAGCCTATCCTGACTAATACAGGCTCTGTCGTCTGTAAATCACATATCTTAAGATATTTCTGAAGTTGTAAGAATGTGCCATAGTGAAACACCTCATGTTGTCTAACTATTTTTCATTATGATCATCAATATATTTGTCCAGGGGCTGGTCAAGAGTAGGGCTGAAATCTGTGACCAGAGTAAAAGTAAAGTTTATGTGGAGACTGGATATGTACTGTGAACCTAATTATCATAATACTCTAACAAGCATGATAACCAGCCTCAGTCAAGCTATAGTCAGACTCATAAAAACTGCTCTGCTGTTTTACTCAATTACTTGTACCCAATGCCAGCACTTCAATACAGTAATAAAGAAAACCATTCCAACACTGGTTCATTTGTCTATCTATCAAAAAACTCTGCTTTTTTTTTGACATCATGATAGCTATGCCTTTTTTTTTCCCAGCAGGTAAAATCTAGAATTTTATTTTATTTTATTTTGTAACATCTTTATTGGAGTATAATTGCTTTACAATGTTGTGTTAGTTTCTGCTGTATAACAAAGTGAATCAGCTATACGTATACATATATCCCCATATCCCCTTCCTCTTACGTCTCCCCTCCCACCCTCCCTATCCCACCCCTCTAGGTGGTCACAAAGCACCTAGCTGATCGCCCCGTGCGATGCAGCTGAGCTATGCCTTTTTAAAGCCACTTCCCACATTAGAACATCTAGCACATCTCTATTAGCCAAGATTCAAGCTGTTCAAAGACACTCCAATGTACAGAAATGCTATAGTTATTACCCCACAGATTTCCTTCACGTTATTCTCCTTTTTCCCTCTATTGAGGAAAAACACTTCCGAGGATTGAGAGCCATGCCTTCAAGGCTTTCTGGAGATGTACTCACACCAGAAAAGCCCAACTCTCAAACTCCTGGTCTTGAATTCATCGCTTTATAACACCTGTGTATTTACCCATGGACTTTGCCAACTCAACCAGGATGGTTTCTTTTTCCTATTGCGGTATATGACTCTGATAAATCCCCTGAACTTACTTGTTCTTCATAGGCCAGGTTTTGTTTACCTGTCTCTCTCAGACCTGTTTTTGATTTTTCTGCTTCTACTCAGCACTGACACCAATGTAGCAAACTCTACTAATGAGACAGAGATAGGACATTCATTGAGCATTTTACTTCCATCAAAGCATCTCGAGTCTTCCTAGGTAGCTGGATATTACACCCTGTCCCAGCAGTTTTGGTGCTTGGGGCAGTTTGTGTGAAGAAATATCAACGCACATTTGCAAATGGCATGCAAAAGCATCCCAGAGTCCCAAACTGGAAGATGAGTATGTCAGGATGCATTTCTTTTTTCTCCCATTTACTCTCAGGAGTAAATTGGCCCATTTATTATAGTCCTTTACCTACATGAGCATGACCATTCCCACCTGGCAAGGTAAAGGAAGAATGTCCATTCAAGGCTTAGATTTCCTTCAAAATGATTCAGTACCTTTGGGCCTAACGGTGGCATTTAAGTCATGTTCTCTCTCATTCTGTAATTAAATTAACTTTAATTAGTTTCTCTCCCACCCCACCCCCATCCCCCATGCTTCATATAATTGCTGTGCTTTGAGTTTCCATTTATTTTAAAAATCTGAGTCATCTCATAAAGGAACTACTAACGTGGTTGTTAAAATAACACTGAGAGAACTGCATAATGAATAAGTGGCAGGGGTCAGGAAGAGAGAGGAGGAGGAATCATGAAGTCATTTTTGTTTAATTATAATGCTTTACTTTCTTATTTATTCACTGGACGTCTACTATGTGTGATGCACAGTTCTAGGCAG
The DNA here is from genome assembly GCF_008692025.1 of Phocoena sinus. Classification (NCBI taxonomy): domain Eukaryota; kingdom Metazoa; phylum Chordata; class Mammalia; order Artiodactyla; family Phocoenidae; genus Phocoena; species Phocoena sinus. The sequence continues at coordinate 104,367,317 of NC_045784.1, forward strand.
AGTCAGTAATACAGAGTCCTATGAGGAGGATATACTCATAGTTCTTCAGAAAAAGACAATTCAATTTATATATATTGAGGCAACAGGAAGAACTCAGAAAAATTTCCAAATTTCCATTCAAACTGGGTCTTGAAGGAAAAATGGTATTTTGTCGGGTCTAGATGGGATGGTGGTAAAATATTTCAGGCAAAGGGAATAAATAGCATGAACAGAAGTATCAAGGTGGCAAAATGAAAGTAAATACTTCAGGTTGGCTGAGGCATATGATCCATGAAGGGCAGTAGTAGCTGGTACGTCTACAAAGGCAGACTTGCAGCCAGATCCCAGAGGGCCTTGAATGACAGACTGAGGAATTCGGACTTAATTCAGTAGGTTGTGAGGAATCACTGATGATTTTTTGTACTGGAAAGTGATATGATAACACTGTGCTTTAGGAAGGTTAACCTGGCAGCAGCATGAATAATGGCTTCGAAGTGAGAAGAAATGTGTGTGTGTGTGTGTGTGTGTCAGGAGGTGAATTACTGTAAACTAAAGTGGAGGCACGTCACACACACAGACACACATGTGCACAAACACACACTTACCTTTAACCTATATATATTAAATTACATACATTCAATAAAAATAGGAAAATAACATTTTTAAAACACAGTATATTTTGTCCACCATTTTACTCAAGAAATTTATACCCTGGAGTGATCATGAGTTGGGAGCATGAATAAGCTCTTTCCTCAGCAGGTCTCTCAGTTCTTGTGGGACTCTCATTGTGAGCATCTCACCATGCTGAATGGGATTCTATAATTAAAATGTATGCATTTTGTTTTGGTGTTACATTGCTCCTGAACTCAAGCCAACTACTTTAGTGCTCAAAAGAGAAGTGAGCCATTTCAATCCTAGAGCAACTATTGGCTGCACTGGATTATAACATGATATCAGTTTCCAGAGTGATGTGTTCCTAACAGAGTTTTCAAGTGTTCGTCTTATGCGCTAACTTTTATAACCTAAATGTTATAAAATTTGTGATTCTAATATCTTGTGATTACCTAAGTGATACGGAACAGGGCCCTAAGTGAGCCTGGTAATAAACAGTGGGAGTAGAAAGGGAGAGATAAAAATGATTTCTATATGAGAAATATAATCTATAATAGTTGTGCAACTGACTGATAACTCATAAATTTGAGGCCTGCGTAACATAGAGAAATATGGAATTTGGGAGAAACAGCAGATTGGGAAAGGCAGCAGATAATGGGTTGACTCCTAGACAAACTGAGTTTGCAGAGTTAATGAGCCGTCCAGATTTCTAATAGAAAGTTTTAAGTGTGGACCTGGACCTAGGTCAGTGGTTCCCAAACTTTGTTGCACATTGGAATTACTTGGGGCAGCTTTAAAAAAATAATGATGTTTGGTTATTATTATTTAATTAGTATTGGGTACAACCTTGGCATTGAGAGTTTTATAAGCTCTCTAGGTGACTGTAATGAATAGGAACCACTGACATAGGCAGAGAAATGGGAGTTAAAGATGAAAATTTATCACTAACACACAGAAAAATGACGACAGAAGCTATGAGAATGTTGGCAGTTGCTTAGCAAGTATAATAAGAGAATAAGAAAGGCAAAGTCTTGGAGGATTCCTGTCCCCTTATTGGCTATGAGAAAGTAATACATTATAGACAGCTGGGGTTAAGGATGTAGCCTCTGGCCAGACAGAATAAAGATACCAAAGTATCAATAATATCTAGGACCCCACCTCAATTAATACTTATAATAACTTCTATGTGCCAAGCACTACACTTATTACTTTACATCATCATCGTCACCATCGTAGGCCTCATCATCATCAATATTATCCGACAGTCATTGAATGATTAATATGTGACAACTTACACACATTATTTCATTTAATCTTCACAAAAATCCTATGAGGTCCCAATTTTATAAATAATAAAAATGAGGCTTAGAGAGATTAAGTAACTTGCCCAAAGTCACATATTGGCAGAACCAGGCCTCGAGTTCATAAATATCTGACTACAGAGCCTGAGATATGCATTCATTATGTTCCTGACAGTCCAGGTCATTACTTTTAGTAATAACAGAAAACAAATTGGCATTAACTTTCCAAAGCACTTTTATATCGCTTTTTTCACTTGATTCATTCAGAGAGGGTATTATTAGCCTAGTTTTACAGGTGAGAAAACTGACACACAGAGAGGTTACATGGCTTCCTTAAAGTCACACAGTTTTATTGGTAAAGCCTTAATTAGGATGGGACAGATTCACGGATTTTATAAACTTTCTTCCTGAAAGACTTCCGTGACCCACCACTTCTCCCTGACTAAATGCCTGTCTTCTGTGTCCCTAAGAAGTACTTACCATACTGCATTGTAATTGCTTGCTTACCTATCTCCCTTATTAGTCTATGAGCTTAGTGAGGGCAAGAATCTTGCTTTTATTATTCATTCTTGTGTCCAAAGCCTTAAAACTGTATCTGGCATCTCGTAAGTACTCAATAAATATTGGTTGAAGTAAAGTGAATTTATGAAACTCCATCTAGGTGATCTGCAGAGAATAGTTAGATGAGGCCAACAGTCCCTGTCCTCTATGTGGACAAGCTTTGAATTGATGGTATCATTTACTCTGTGCATTATAACAGTCTTCAAAAAAGTTGCAAGGGAGAAGGATAGGGCTGTTGTGTATAGCTACAGAATTTTCCAGCTTATGCATCATGAAACCCAGAAGCTTCTTCTCTATTTTTAAGGCCGAGGCTAGTGTAACTGGATAGCACAAATGGTTAAGCAAAGGGCCAGTATGAAGCCAAAGTTAATCGTTTCCCAAGTGAGAACCTGACTACATTCTCCATCAACTACTATTGCTCAGAGCACAGCGGGGAAGGAACATGGTGTCAAACTGGGCTTACCGTGAACTGAGCCTGAAACAGAATATGGAGGGCTTTATATTTTTGAGTTTGCCTAAATCTCTGATGTGAATTAGTTTTCTAATCATTTGATTCTTTCTTCTCAAAGCGGAGGGCACATTTATAAGAAAGTGAGACAATGAGGGTCCTATTCAGTTTGCCTCCAGTTTGCATTGCATAGGGGATACAAAATATAAACAACATAGACCCTGGCTTTGAGCAAATTCCAGGTGAGATAGAGAAATTGGTTTGACATGAAACCAACTAAACTAGCCATTTAAGGATGATATGGGAATGACTGCATAAAGGTGACAACTGTATACATAAGTGTAGTAGGTGAAAGTTAAAGTGTCAGAAAGATCCGAGAGGACGCACGGTTTTCCCTGTGTGTGGCCAGAATCACAGGGGAAGAGAACAGATTGGGCTAGAGACATGACTTGGGGCTTACCGAAGCTAAGGCATCCAGAATCATCCACTCTGAGTCTTCCTGCTATCTTTTTTTAAGGATACTTTCAGGAAGAAGTAGGCAAGAGCTTTATTATGGCCTCAACTGGGGAAACAAGTTTTAGCCTCAAGGGAAAATAAAATTAATGAGATGGTAGGCCAGGGCATTGGCACTGTCCGCTTGTGAAACAAGGTAAGAGTCGAGATCTGTGACTTGCCTTGCTGGCTCAGAGAAATGTCTCTGAATGCCTAATCCTATACTTTGTTGCCAGAACGCCCACCAGTCTGCAGTGGGTTTGGTTTATGCTAAGCAAAGGAAGAAAATGAACTCCTGGAAATTCTGCAGGAACCATTTTTAATACTGAAGTTTTAATGTCGTGATAGATTTTAAAAAATAACAAGAATTTTTGCCTCCGTTTTTCAGTTTTTTGCAAAACAGGCCAATTCAGGGAAGAAAAAATCAAGAAGACAGGAAGGAACAGAAAGATTTGGAACACAGACTTCAAAGGACCCAAAGTAGGAAATCAGGCAGATGACTCATCATGTCAAGGTTTTCATAGAAAATTATAAATTGGGGCAAGCTTCTGAGTAATCTGAAGTACCCTGCAGAAGGTACCTGGTCCAGGAACCAAGGAACCAAGTACTTGCTGCCACCCACTTAAAGCAAGTGTAAAACGACTGGTAGGCACAGTGCAAATTGCCACAGGCATCTTTCACCACCATAAAAGGACAGTTTGGGAGATCCTACTTTCCCTTTGCTAGAGAACAAGAAATATATCCCCATTCTATCTCAGCCACCATTCCCAGTCACATTTCAGACCTATCTTGTCGTAAGAATCTGCCTCTTCCTTGAAATCACTAATTCAGACATCCCACTATCCAACACAACTTCCTGTTCTTCCAGTTCGCTTATTCACATTGCTTGCTGAAACAGGTCTTTTATTTCATTAAGGTCTCCACTGACCCCTTCATTTTCTTTTTTCTTTTTTTTGGCTGCATTGGATTTTAGTTGCTGCGCGCGGGCTTTCTCTAGTTGCAGTGGGCGGGGGCTACTCTTCGTTGCGGTGCACAGACTTCTCATTGCCGTGGCTTCTCTTGTTGTGGCGCATGGGCTCTAGGCACGCGGGCATCAGTAGTTGCGGTGCATGGGCTCAGTAGTTGCGGCTTGCGGGCTTCAGTAGGTGTGGTGCATGGGCTCTAGAGTGCAGGCTCAGTAGTTGTGGCGCACAGGCTTAGTTCCTCCGTGGCATGTGGGAACTTCCCGGACGAGGGATCAAACCCTTGTCCCCTGCATTGGCAGGCGGATTCTTAACCACTGCGCCACCAGGGAAGTCCCTACCCCTTCAGTTTCTTTCCTTCTCTCTCTCTCTCTCTCTCTCTCTCTCTCCCCTCCTACTTCACTTTCTCCCTATTCATGATATAGCTGATGGTTCAACATTATGATCAGCCTTTTGAAAATTCTGTCAATGCTCTTTTCTTTTCCTTTTTCTCTTACACCACCAGTAAAATACAACACTGGGTGAAGCATACCACTCCCACAATCTGTGATTACGACTGAAAGATAGAGAAAATTCCAGAGCCAAGAAAATTGGGCATTGCTTATAAATTTATCTAATTTGGCATTAAACACTGCAAATGTCTTACTATGTTTCTCTAATAAGTTTCTCTCTCTTTTCTGCAAGGACTAGCTTTTATTTTTTTCTTTCTAACTCACCAAATGCACATTCCCCCACTGCTAATCTTTCTCTCTTAGACGAGGATGATCTTGCCTCATATCTCATATAGAAAATAGCCTCGAGACAGGCATTACCCAGTCTTGCATCTGTGTTTGTCTTCTTCCCCTTTAATTATAATGGAACACGGCAGTGCAGCTGGACAGTCTAAGGCACTGGATTAATTATGCAAAAATACCCCTCAGGCTAACAAAGACTAGCTCCTTTGCCTGGACTCTGCTTCCCACTTCTTGCCACCTCTCTACAGGACCTTTATAATCGGTGTTCAAAGATGTTTTATTGGGCTTCCCTGGTGGCACAGTGGTTGAGAGTCCGCCTGCCAATGCAGGGCACACGGGTTCGTGACCCGGTCCGGGAAGATCCCACATGCCGCGGAGCCGCTGGGCCCGTGAGCCATGGCCGCTGAGCCTACGCGTCTGGAGCCTGTGCTCCGCAACGGGAGAGGCCACAACAGTGAGAGGCCCGTGTACCGCAAAAAAAAAAAAAAAAAAAAAAAAAAAGATGCTGTATTTACTCACATCTATAATAAAATTCTTTCTTGATCCCATTTTTTTTCTGTTACTGATCTCTGTCTATTCTCAACAAAGTCAAGTTTCCCCAAAGAGCTATCTGTACACTCACTCCGCTTCCTCACTTCCCATTCACTTTTCCATGGCTTCAATCTTCATCACTACGCTGAAATCTCTCTTGCTTAAGTAGTCCCTACTGACTTCCATGTTGCTAAATCTAGTAGATGCTCTTCAGTTCTCATCTTACTTGACATTTTGGCATCAATATTTGACTGAATTGACCACTCTCTACATTTGAAACTCCCTAGTTTTCCTTCCAACTTTGTGGCTCTTCCTTCTCAGGTTCTTTTTTTCTGTTGTTATAACCTATCTTCTGGGCTCCAAATGTGTACAGAATATTTACATGTTACTTGGCATTTGATTTCTCAAAGGTGTCTTGAACTCAGCATGTCTAGAACTGGACTCAATCTTCCTACCCCGCCAAAAGAAATCTATACGTCTTTTCCAATGTTCCCCATGTTCTACCTGTTTCTCATTAGCTAAAAAGAGAATACAAAAGCCTTAACAAGGCTCTGAACTACCAACCACTAACAACCTCTCCAGCCAAATCTCTGGCCAGGCCTCTTTCCTATCCAGGAAGAACCAGCCTTAACCACCTTTCTTTCAGTTCTTCAAATAACATATCTCAAGGCCTTGGTGCGTACCATTCCTTCTGTTTGGAATGCTTCTTTTTCTAACTAACTCCTACTTATTCTTTAAGACTCAGCTTAAATGTTTCTTATTCAGAGTAGATTTTCCTGACATCTGCTTTAAATTAGATCACCTCAGAATTTGTTACTATAAATTTGTGTAATGGTTTGTTTAACACTGTATCTCCTTAAGACTGTTCCCTCCATGAAGGCAGGGCTACATTTTTGTTCATCGCTGTATGCACAGCAGCTATTAAAATGCTATTATATGGTAGGTAATTAAAAATAATTAATGAAGGAATGAGTGAGTGAGTGAACAAATAATAATAAAACATTAGTGGAATTCTTAGTGTCAAGAAAAGGATGTCCTTTATTGCCCCGATTACTTAATACACCTCTAAAAATTTTGGCCAACTCAAGACACAATAAAAGATACAAGGATTTTAATAGTTGGAAAAGAGGTGACAAATTCTCAGTATTTGCTCACTGCCTACCTAGAAAAATAGTGAGATTCCACTGAAAAATTAATCGAACCCTTAATATGACTTAATAATATAACTAGTTTCAAATTAAATATGTAAACATTTTTTCTACCAGAAATAGCCATTTAGAAAGTAGACTGTGAAAAGATTCATTTCAAATAGTAAAGAAAAAATTTTAACAATTAGGTATAAATAACTTCAGGTTACAGATGTCAAAGCAAAGGTGACTGTCTGATGCTCGTCTATGAAACCAGCTGAAAATAATGAGGAGAATGAAAAATAGAAGAAAATTACATTCTCAATAAAAGTAAAATACAAACATAGCCTCAAGTCACCATCTATGAATAAGGTTGTCCAGGGCAGAGAAAATGTGACCTGGTTGAATGAGAAAACCAAGAGTAGATCACAAGTCAAAATAGATCTTTGGTAACATGGAGGGTTCTATAAAAAGGGATATACATCCTTACAGTCCAGGCCAATAATCTCTTAAAGATAGCTGATGTGTCCCTGAGCTCTCTTAAACCTGTGGAATGGCAGAGGAATAAGGGCTAAATGAGGGAATGCACAGACACAGGTGGGGTTGGGGGAAAAAATGTTATTGGCAGTCAGCTCTGCAGTATAATTACACAGAAAACCTATAACACATAGGCTTCATTGCTAGCCAATCAGTCTTCCAGGGATTCTCAGTTGGGTGTGGTACAATCCTCCACCCCCTAGGACAGGGTTCCTCAACCTCAGCACTACTGATATTTTGGACCACATAATTCCTGTGCACTCTAGGATGTTTATTAGCATCCTTGGCCTACCCAGTTGGGATAATAAAAACGTCTCCAGATATCGCCAAATGTTGAAAACACTCACTGTCAGAGGACACATGTAAATGTGTGAGGGTGTTTTAGAGTATCTCAATAACTGGGTGGGGGTGAGGGGCTACTGGCATTTAATGAGTGTGGAGATGAAGTGATGATTGATTTAAGCCTTTCATCCCTTCTCTCTGCCCCATCCAAAAGGTTTAAAGTGACCCCTTTTCCAATCCAAATTTCCAAGCCTGGTCAGAGTCTGAGCTGGGGGTAGAAATTGAGTTTTAAATTCAATGTAAGATAAAAGTTTTTATTTAGGTCAGATTGAGTTTTTTGATACATAAAAAGATGTTTTATTAATGCCTGAAAGTGACCAAAAAGCTATGATATCTACCCAATATGTCACTCAAGGGGAAGAAAGAAATATCCAACAAAGCATGCCTGAAGATGGTGGCGAAAGATAAAGAAAATTGATTATTATATTATTCATAAAGTCCAACCCACTTGATAATTTAGTTATGAAAAATCACCTAACTTTAAAATCAAAGAAAGAATCCTATAGACATCCATGCTAAATAATAACTTATAAATGGAAATAAGAACTGAGGCTGGTCTCAAGCTTCCTGCTAAAATACAGTAGAACAATATTGAGAGAATCCTCAGGGAAAGAGAATATGACTCAAGAATGTGGGCTTCCCTGCTGGCACAGTGGTTGGGAGTCCGCCTGCCGATGCAGGGGACACGGGCTCGTGCCCCGGTCCGGGAAGATCCCACATGCCGCGGAGCGGCTGGGCCCGTGAGTCATGGCTGCTGAGCCTGCGCGTCCGGAGCCTGTGCTCCGCAACGGGAGAAGCCACAGCAGGGAGAGGCCCGTGTACCGCAAAAAAAAAAAAAAACAAAAAAAAAAAACAGAACAATGTTATGCCCATGCAAGCTGTCTTTTAAATATAAAGATAACAGAACCATTTTCAACATGTAAGAACTCAGGAAATAGAGTAGTCATGAGCAATTCGAGTTAAACAATGATTTGAACTATAGAACACAAATATATGGGCTTATATACATACAGGAAAATTAATGAACAAAACCCCAAAACTGTTAACAGTGGCAGGTGACAGGAGGAGGCAAGCACTGCTAGCTGCCTATCAATATCTGTCCTCCATTTCTTTTCTACTAGCAAAAGTCCACTTTTATTTGGGGAAACAATGTATCCAACTAAGAGTATTCACTTTCCCAGACTTCCCTTCAGTCTTGGCTAGACACATGGACCTAATTCTGGCCAACTAGATATAAGTAAAAGTTGCTAGATGGTGCTTCCAGGAAAGTTTTTCTTTTTTTTTCCTTAAGGGACAGACTTAGTTGGCTGCCATGCCCTTTTCTCTTTGATCCTGCCTGGAACATGAACCTGAGACTGGAGGTTTACTATCATGAGTTGACAAGCATGAAGATCAATGTCTACATGCTATAGGCAGTTGGGTAGAAAAATAAAAGAAGCCTTGGTCCCTGATGGCTTCTCTGAGTCACACTAGTTCCAGAATACCTACTGTTCAAGTTCTTACTGCATAGAATGAGCAAACCCCTGCATATTTAAGCCACTATTAGTAAGATGTCCCATTATTTGTAAGGAAGAAAAATGTATTCTAAAATCATACTGGGGGACTAGAGAAATGGAATGTGAAGAAGATACACTTCTCATTGTACATATTTTTGTACTATTAATGTGTTTTGCTATGTAACTGTCTTACTTTGACTTATTTTTTAATCTAGAAAATAGGAAACCAAAATGCTTAATAGTAAACAAGAATGCCAAATATATGTAACAAACATGTATGACCTTACTGAAGTACATGAAAGAATATATTCAAATGATAAGGTGACTTAAAAAGACATTAATTACCCCACAGCAAAACTTGAAATATATTTTTCTTTGAAATTTGGAAAGAGATTTCAAAATTCATATGGAAAAATAAACATAAAAAGAGTAAATAACATTTTGCAAAGGAAGGATAATGAAAAGGCTGTTAAATTACCTGGCATTAAAATGTATTTTAACACTACAATCATTAGAAAAATGAGATATAAATACAAGGATAGACATACATACCTATTTGACATTATAAATGTCTCAGAAATACACACTCATCTGTAGAAGAATGAAGTATATGATAAAATGTCATTTCAAATCAATGAGGAAAGGAAGAATTCTTCAGTGATGATGCTGGAATGACCAATAGTGAGTTGGTTGGTAATTTGGGAAAAAAAAGTTTCTTAGTTTGTACCTCCCACCAAGAATAATTACAGATGGATTCAAAATATTAATGTACAGACATCCACTTCTAGCAAAATCACACACCAATTTCAATGACAAAATAAAAGAAGAATTTTTTAAATGCATGGCTGCACTCTCAAAGAAGAAAGGAACAGATGTCAGAGCAAGGAAGTAGGCAATAGTTTCACAAGCTGACCATCCAAAATCCCTGAGAATAAAGAAAATTTAAGCAATGCAGTAAAATTCATGAAGGGAAAAAGAGCAAATTAAAAAAGCAAGGTAAATAGAAAGCATAAAATAAAATGGCAGACATAAATTCAAGTATATCAGTAATCACAACAAATATAAATTGATTAAGCTACCAGGTTGAAAGACAGATACTCATAAAATAATTTTTTAAGACAGCTATATCCAATTTACAAGAGACCTGCCTAAAACTTTTGGCAATAAAATGGCTGAACATCAAAGTATGGATAAAAATACATGACACAAAATCAAAGCTGGGTCAGCTATGTGTATATAAGGAAAGTTAACTTTAAAGTAAACGGCATTACTAGCGATAAGAGGATTAGTTATGCAATAAGAAAATGTGCAATTCACTAGAAGATATAATAATCACTAAAATTTCATGAACCTAAAAACATAGATTCAAAAATACGTAAAGAGGGACTTCCTTGGTGGTGCAGTGGTTAAGGATCCGCCTGCCAATGCAGGGGACACGGGTTTGATCCCTGGTCCGGGAAGATCCCACATGCCGCAGAGCAGCCAAGCCCGTGCACCACAACTACTGAGCCTGCACTCTAGAGCCTGCGAGCCACAACTACTGAAGCCCATGCGCCTAGAGCCCGTGCTCCACAGAAAGAGAAGCCACTGCAGTGAGAAGCCCGCACACCACAATAAAGAGTAGCCCCCGCTCGCCACAACTAGAGAAAGCCGGGCACAGCAACGAAGACCCAATGCAGCCACACACACAAAAATATACATAAAGAAAAAACTGACAAATCCACAATTATAACGCGAGATTTTATTATACTTCTTTCAGTAACTATAGATCAAGGAGACAAAAATAGTAAGGCTAGAAAAAAATTGAACTACACAGTTAACGACTGGTCTAACTGACATGTAATACTCCACACAAAGCAATCAGAAAATATAAAGTCTTTTCAAGTTTATATGGGTAATATAAAGACAAAAAAACCAAAGGCCTCGCACAGAACAGGTTCTATGACCCCAATGCAATACAAATAGAAAGCATCAAAAAAAAGCCAACCCCCATCTATAATTTGAATATATTGAATGAATATTTGAACATATGAAGGTTCAAAGAAAATATCATAATGGAAATTTGAAAAGATTTAAAATTGAAAAACAAAGCACTATGAATAACATATATATGGAATTTTTAAGAAAATGGTTCTGAAGAACCTAGGGGTAGGACAGGAATAAAGACACAGACATAGAGAATGGACTTGAGGACATGAGGAGGGGGAAGGGTAAGCTGGGACGAAGTGAGAGAGTGGCATGGACATGTATATACACTACCAAATGTAAACTAGATAGCTAGTGGGAAGCAGCCGCATAGCACAGGGAGATCAGCTCGGTGCTCTGTGACCACCTAGTGGGGTGGGATAGGGAGGGTTGGAGGGAGACGCAAGAGGGAGGAGGTATGGGGATATATGTGTATGTATCGCTGATTCACTTTGTTATAAAGCAGAAACTAACACACGACTGTAAAGCAATTATACTCCAATAAAGATGTTAAAAAAATTAATAACTCAGGAGATGCAGCTACAGCAGTACATACCTAATAAATTTATAGCCAGATACATAGGCATTAGAAAAGATTAAGTATTTAAAATCTCAAGAAGTTAGAAAAAGAAGAATAAAACCTAAGGAAATTAGAAAGACTAAATTAATGATACAGAGAGAAATTAATGAGTTAGAAAATAAACAAACCAAAGGCTCGTCTTTTGGAAAGACTAGTAAAATATGGAGAGCACATAGCAAATATAATCATTAAAACAAAAGAGAAAAGGCATGTTAAAAATATAAGGAATGAGAAGCAGGGATATAATTCAAGATACACTGGAGACTAAAAATTCAGATGGAAATTCCAAGACCAACTTTATTCCAATAAATTTGAAAGCATAAAAAATGAATTTTCTGAAAAATAATTACCAAACTGACTTAAGAAATAAGAGGGAAAAACTTGAATATATCTATATAACCAACAAAGAAACTGAATAAAAAAATTTAAATCTTCACACAAAATCATCAGGCCAAACAATTTCATAGACAATTCCTACCTAAATTTCACAGAACAAGTATTTTCTTTCTGATGCCCTCAAAGAACAGATAAATTATATCATATACAAATTGTTCCAGAGCTTTGGTTCTCAAATTTGGCTTCACATTATAATCACCTGGGGAGCATTTTAAAATACTGATGCCTGGATCCACCTCCAGAGATGCTGATTTATTTGGTATGGGCAAAAAATTCCTGAGTATTATTATTTTATAAACGTACAAAAAACAAAAATCAGAAATTCCCCAAGTAATCCAAATGTGCATCTGGGAATCACTGAACTACTGAATAAAATAATAAGTAAAGCTCACCAAGTCACTGTTTGAGGCAAATACAAACTTAACTTGGACAGTACTAGAAAAAAATCTCAATCTCATTTATAATATAGATGCAAAACATTTAAATAAAATATTAGCAAACCAAATCAAACATGCATTAAAAAGTACCTGATGACAATGTGTGGCTTAACCCAGTAATAAAAGATCTTTTAAAGAGAAAATCTATTACTATAAATCATCATTTTAACAGATTAAAGGGGAAAATCATATAATGTGGATGCAGAATTTTTTTTAGAAAATGCAAAGCCCTCTCAAGAGTGATACAGCTTTTAGCAAACTACAAATATATGGGATCTTCCTTAACCTGATAAATCTATCAACCCCAAACCGACAGCAGACATATAACTTACTGGTAAAATATGCAAAATATAGTATTCCTTTTAAAGTTGAGAAAATGATAAGAATGACACTATGCTGCTTCTATTAAGCATATACTAGAGCTCTTATCCGGTACAAAAAGACAAGGAAAGTAAAAGTCTTCAGATTGATCATGAAGAACCTCAAATGGTATTCACAGATGACAATGCTGTTAAAGAAATCCTATATACAGAGTTGTACCATGCTTGTTAATAGAGAGAAAATATTTTAAAGGTCACAACTGTTTCCATGTTAATCAATAAATTCAATGGTATTCCAACTTAAGTTTCAAAAGGATATTTCACAGAAATGGACAAGCTGATCCTGAAATAACCTTTGAAGACAACAAAGGCCTAAAAGAAAATCAAGAAAATGTCAAAGAATGATTAAAGAGAGAGAGAACTTTTCCTACCAGGTATCAAGAGTCATCATAAAGATATAGTAATTAACATAGTGGTTGTTGAATCAGGTATAGACAAATAAAACAGTGGATCAGAATAGAAAGCCTAGAAAAGACTGATATTTATGTGGCAACTTGATATATGACAGAGGTTGCATTACTGCTCAGCGTGAGCAGAATGCACTATTAAAAAAAAATGGTGCGGGCTTCCCTGGTGGCGCAGTGGTTGAGAGTCCGCCTGCCGATGCAGGGGACACGGGTTCGTGCCCCGGTCCGGGAAGATCCCACATGCCGCGGAGCGGCTGGGCCCGTGAGCCATGGCCGCTGAGCCTGCGCGTCCGGAGCCTGTGCTCCGCAACGGGAGAGGCCACAACAGTGAGAGGCCCACATACCGCCAAAAAAAAAAAAAAAAAAAAAAAAAATGGTGCTGTGACATTTTGCTATTTATTTGAAATAAGACAATGAAGACGCTACCCACATCATATAGAAAAATAATTCCACGGAAATCAAGTATCTAAATTTGAAAATACAAACTAAAAAATTTTTAGAGCATGGAAAATATTTTCACATCACTAAATTACGTTACATTTTTTGAACAAAATATAAAATAATACAAGTCATAAAGTCGATAGTTGATAAAGATGGTACATTAAAATTAAAAACCTGTGTATGTCATAAAATGTCATGAACTTAAAAGACAAGTTAGATTTGGAACAGCTATTTGCTATATGCATAACACACAAAGGATCTGGGTCAAGAATATATAAAGAATCTGAACAAATCCATAATTTTTAAAAGAGCAACAATGCAATAAAAAATGCACAAATGATATGAACAGGCAATTTACAAAAAGAACTCCAATTTTATGCAATTGTATGTGATAAAGTAGTAAAAATGTATAAACTAGAAATATAGGCATCTACCTGGGTAAATCCTAGAAGTATAATGTTAAATGATGAAAGTCAGCTGGAAAAGATTCTACTCAGGTAAAATTTTAAAGCCCACAAAACAATATTTCATAGTGCATGTGGCTGTAAATAAATGTAGAAAATATAAAAGCATGCAGGTCAATTATATGCACAAATTTCAGCAGAGGTGGGTGGGAAAGGGATGAAGGAGGGTCTTTAGCTATAGCTGTAACTGTGTTTCTTTACAGAAAAAAAAAACAAGTAAATATGGCAAAATGTTACCATCTGTTAAATATGAGCGGTTGATTCACCGGTGCTTGCTATATTAAATTTATATAATTTTCTTATGTTTGAAACACATCATAATTTAAAGTATATTAAGAAAATTTAAATGAGAACCTACTGTACAGCAGAGGGAACTCTACTCAATGCTCTGTAGTGACCTAAACGGGAAGGAAATCTAAAAAAGAGTGGATATATGTATATGTATATTCACTTTGCTGTACAGCAGAAACTAACACAACATTGTAAAGCAACTATACTCCAATAAAAATTAATTTTAAAAAAAGTGTAATAAGAACATTTAAACTTTAAATGATGGTGAGAAAATACATGTGAATATTTATCTGCTCACGGGAGAAGGGAAAGCCTTTTAAATTTAAAAGAAAAAATAAATCATAAAGGAGAAGGTTGATAAATGTGATTACGTAAAAATATTAAAACTCTATATAATAAAACACTTCAAAAGTTTAATTACAAAGTAGAGAACATGTTTGTAATATGTACGTGTATATGATAAATATATATATTTAGTATTATTAATGTAAAAAAGCACTCTCAAAATCAATATGTTCATTAGATGTGAACAATATTAATAAACAGAATTACTTAAGGTCGATGAATATACAGTGAAACTAGCCCTTTTATCAACTGCTAGTGAGATTTTAAAATGGTTGATCTTTGGGGATAGAGATAGACAATAATAAAAAGAGCATTAATTGTTCATACTAAAAAAAGACATTAACCTGATAAAAATTATGATCTCTAAGGGATGAGATGACAGAAATGACTTACAGTTTCTATTTTATACACTTTCTTTTTAAGTACCTGATTTTTATTCGTTTTATAATTTAAAATCACAATTACTTTTCAATTTCAAACATTTAAAAAGAAACTAAGTCGCAGCTTTTGGCTTCTAATTCTACTTCTAAGGACACCGTCCTCGGTTATAGTTAGACATGTACACAGAACTTAACACTGCAGTTTATAAGTTTTATAATACTGAAATATAGACACAGCCTACTATTAAACATTAGAGTAATAATTAAACACATTATGGTGCCTAAACATAATGGAGTAATATGCTGAGATTTTAAGAATATGTTTTTAAAAATAATCCCATAAGAAAATGCTTACTATACGATCATAAGAAAAAAAAAAAAAGGGATAACTCAATGATGCCATTCAGTGTCAAGTTAATGGAAAAAAGGTCTGCAATGTAACCCAAGTTGAGAAAGGGACAGATGTTTTTTATTATTAAAAGACCATAGTTATGTAGGCAAAGGAGCAACTCCTCTCCTATGTAGACCCAACGAAGGATTTGGGAAGGAAAGAAACTTTCCCTGTGTGAGATGCGCTTTTTCTATTTTTTATTTTGCTCTTCCCAAGAATATAAAAATATCAAGTAGCAGACTACAAACCAGAGTGGAGGATCACCCTGACATTCTTCCGCCCCCATTCCCTCCTCCAGTTTTAAGACTCAGAGCTCACCTCTCTCCCTCTACCTGGCAGAACAGCTTTAACTGACAACCCATGTTGGAGACAGTTTACAAGGAGAGAGAGAGAGAGAGAGAGAGAGAGATTGACATTCACCTGGGACTTGCAAATACCTAACAGAAGGATAACAGACCCAGAAGAAACGGAGAAGTGGGGATTCAGGAGGAAGGAACGAAGTTAAAAGGACAGATGGACTTGAGGAGAAGAGGAAAAGAGAAGGTATCCCCTTTCACATGGCTAGCGAAAAAACCCTCCCAGAACAACCTGAAAGTGGGGTCAACACAACCTCAGTACGTAGGCAGGACAAGAGAGAAAAAAATCAAGGGCTCATCAACCAATATAACATGTACTGTCTACCACTAACCCCTGTATAGTTTGGATTAATCACCAGAGGCCTTGAGCAAATTATAGCTTGAACTCTTCTGCCAAATTTCCATGATGTTCACTTGTGTGGGTCACAAGATAATAACTGCTATCAGGAAGGGAATGTTTACTCTCATCCCCACAAGAAGACAAGGAATGTCTATGGGGCTTTGGGGAGATATGCCAAAAAGGCAATAACTCAGCCAGAAGATTTATCCTTGATCACCAGCTTGGCAGAAAATGTCTAAAGATACCACATTGGCCCCCAAATAAGGAGCCTACCGTAGAGCACATATACACGTAAATACATATTACATACTTTTCTATGCATATGTGTATGCATAGAAAAAGAACAAGAGGAAAGGCACTAAAATATTATCAATGTTTTCCTGGGATTTGGAATTACAAGTGATTTTTATTTCCTTATGGAGCACAGTGTTTTAAAATATTAATCGATGTTTGCTTTCCTTCTTCTTTTTTTTTTTTTTTTTTTTTTTTTTTTTATGCGTTACGCGGGCCTCTCACCGTTGTGGCCTCTCCCGTTGCGGAGCACAGGCTCCGGACGCGCAGGCTCAGCGGCCATGGCTCACGGGCCCAGCCGCTCCGCGGCATGTGGGATCCTCCCGGACCGGGGCACGAACCCGCGTCCCCCGCATCGGCAGGCGGACTCCCAACCACTGCGCCACCAGGGAAGCCCTGCTTTCCTTCTTGATAATTTCTTTTTGTCCTACAGTATATTTCCACAATTAAAATTAGATACAGGCATTGAAGCTTATTGTCCCAGGGATGGGAAGACAAAAAAATGACCCAGCAAAATGAGCCAATTTTTTTTTTCACATTTGAGTTTCAAAATAAAACTGTAAAGTCCATAGCTAGGAGGAGACTCTAAAAGCCAAAGAAACTTTGATTTGCTAGAGTGAGGTACCTGAGAGGAAAAAAGTAATATTCTAAAATTCTAAAAACTTGCCTTTTCACATCAAGAGTGAAGACTGGAGGACCCAGGGTTTATATCATGAACCATCTAGTAGAGGAGAATTTGTAATGACATCGGAGCCGTTTCCCAACCACAAAAAGAGGAGAGAAGAATACTTTCTGTACGGGAGAGAAGTTTGGATGAAGATTTTTTTAAAAATTCAGAGAGATCTGAGAATTCTAAATGTACCCCACTCTGCGACTGCCCCAGGCGACCAGAGAGTGGCTGTCTTGGAGTAGAAATGGTAGCATGTTTAGGAAGAGAGAAACTTAATATATTGCCATTTCCTCCTGAATCTCCCTTGGCTTCCAGGGTATGTTTAAGAAATATGAAAGTTTCTATGTTTCTAATTGAGCAAGGAAAGTGACTAAAAATTGAGAAACGGTATGTCTGCCAGGGTGTCTTCATGGCACAGGGACAAGGAACTGAGTAACAAGATGCAGGTGGGACAGCCGAAGTCGGAAGCTCGTGAACTTGACTGACTCTCAGCAACTCAACTTATCTATGTGAGCTGTAAAGGGAGTTCAGTCAGTCTGAGATTACTGCCAGGCTTCCCATTTCCCCACTCATCCTACCTCCAAACCATTAGTGTGCGTTTCCCCATATCAAGGGAATTACACAAGTAAGCGCATGAGCACTGAATGCAGATAAGCTGATGCATCAGACCAGTCTAGACAAGCTATATACAACTCAGCGGAGGGCGATAAGAATAGAGGGCTGACACTCACACCCAAAGGAAATTACAATTCAGAAGAAGGGAAGAAGGAAGAGTTGAGTGAGGAGACTCATAAAAGACTAAGTTTAAAGTCAGAAATAGGGGCTTCCCTGGTGGCGCAGTGGTTGAGAGGCCGCCTAACGATGCAGGGGACACGGGTTCGTGCCCCGGTCCGGGAAGATCCCACATGCCACGGAGCGGCTGGGCCCGTGAGCCATGGCCGCTGAGCCTGCGCGTCCGGAGCCTGTGCTCCGCAACGGGAGAGGCCACAACAGTGAGAGGCCCGCGTACCGAAAAAAAAAAAAATTCAGAAATAGTTAAGATATCTTATATCGTAGGACTAAGTTTACCGCAGAAAGTTGAAATGCAAGTTAAAATCTAGGTGAATTTCAGTCACAGAGAAATCAAGAACGTTGCATTCTTCTACATTTGAGTTTGTGACTGTGACATTTTCTACTTGCTATTTCTTTAAACTTTCTAGAATTTTCCAAATACACTGCATATTTGCATTTATTCTTTCAAACGTGAACAAAATAAACATTAAAATAAAGCTATCAACATTTTCAAAGATGTAGATTAGTTTATGTTACTTTTGAAAGTCCTGGGCTGGTAGGAATCTGACTTTATATCTAGGAGCACTAGAAAAGACAGTGTCCTGTTGTTAGAAATTGTAAAAGTTAGAAACTGATAAGGACTTGCTAAATATATTTTAAATCAACACACATTAAAACTGTTAGAAGCTGTTAAAATCTACAAGTAAGTGTCTGGAGAGAGAGAGAGAAAAATCTTCTGTGCTAAGAAAAAGTGGAAAATTCTTCATTTTAGATAGGAGAAAGAGTGACATTTGATAAACAACTTGGTAAAGGTATAAACAAAACGCTATGGGAGCAAATGCAGAGGAGCCATTAGTTCCTTTGAGAGGTTCATAAATCTCTTGCAAGTTGAATCTGCAAACCTAAACGTATACAGTGATGACAGCAAATGCTGATATTTCCTTTTCTTTGACAAATCCCCATAACAGGCATATGAGCTGATGTCAAGGTAAAGTGGACATAATCAGGGATGCTTCTTGCTGTCCTGGAACATATGTGACATTACAAATAATAAACTTTATCCTGTCATTGTTGGACTCAATCCGGGAGCTGCAAACTCTTAACACTCTGGTTGACCTAGCCCACAGGCATGTTTATTCTGGCTCACAATTTTCTTTAAAATAAATTTAAATGTCTTTCGGTTCATTATACTCACTCCAGCTCACCACTGATCACACTGGTCCCTTTTTGGAAAACCAACATCATGCAATGGTTAAGAATAGAAACACAGAGAATCAGAGTACTTGAGTTGAAATTCAAGATCTGTCACTTACTAGTTATGTGACCTTGGGAAAAATGACTTAACCTCTCTGTGCCTTGGTTGTCTCATCTCTAAAATGGGAATAGTAATAGTAGGGTTGTAGTAACAATTAAATGAGTTCACACTTGTAAAGCACTTAAAATAATGCCCACGCAGAAAGCACTGTGTAAATATTTGTTAAATAAATGTGGGCTTATGTCCAGCCTGATTATGTTCCCTCCTTCGCCCCTGCAAGCATGTGGGTTTGTACTTCTGGCTTAATTTATCCCCAAGAAAGCTTTTGCCTTGGCCCTTCATGTAAGCAATTTGAGTGTCCCTCCCTACATGGTGTGAAATGAGGAATTTCAAGAGTTCTTTTCCACATATATCACCTACATGTACCACACAGCTGACTCATTACCATCATCATAAAAATCTTCTGTGCTCTGAACACTGGAGATACTAAGGGATGCAAGGTATAGTCTCTGTCTTAAGGGGATTACTACCAAGAGAGACTGGAATTGTACATGAAAAGTAAGTACAGTAGAAGATTGTATATGCTAAATGCTAAATGACAGAAGTCTATTGGATAAAGCAGTGATCACAGATGGATGGGGTAGACCAGGTAAGTTCTATAGAGGGTATGGGGCTTGAGCTAGTTTTTGAAGGGGAACTAGGGCTTAGATCTGCCCTGGTATTAGAGGAAGGCATTGTGAACAAGATCTGTGTGATCAAAATATAGAGGTAAGAACATGTCTGGAAGCTTGAGAAATTACACACACATTTAATTTAAGTAGGGAGTAGGTTATGTGTCAGCAATTATAGGTGATGGGGACAGGCCCATAGATGAGGACTGGAATGTGGAGAGCACGGAATGCCAGATGAAGAGCCCAAGGTTTTTCTTGAAAACAGTAGAAAGTCAATGAAGATTTCAGAGCTGGGAGAGGTGGTAGGGAGAGAGAGGATGATTTTTGCAAATAAATATTTTATAAAGATTAATCTGTTAGCAGGTGTAAGATGGACAAGAGCCAGTGGACAGCAAGGCAGTTAGGACACCAGAGAGGAACCATGAAGACTGGCTGGGAGACTGTTTTAATGAAACAGTCTGAGATTGAGTTGACCTAGGTCTGGACCAGGGTGGGGCAGTAGGCAAGCTAAAGATTATTGAAGAAATGAAACCTCTCAATTATTTTGCCCAATTAACTTCTATCCGCCCATCAAAAAGGAAGAGTTAGCGCTTCAAGAATTCTGTTTTCCCAGAGCTCTGTGTGCATCTGTCCATACTATAGTACACCAAAACATTCTGTTAACATGTCTATTTCTTCTTAACCTAAAAACTCCTTCTGGTTATGGGGTTTGTCCGATTTTTTTGTTTCTCTAGAACCTAGCACAGCTCCTGACATATATTACAGTTTTAAAAAGTGTAAAACTGAACCAAAGAATCAATAGGACCAAGCAGCTTTTAATGAATGGGGGGAGAAATAGTTCTTGAGGCTGCCTGGTACTTGGAAGATGAAGAGAATATGACATGAATTCCAGAAGAAAATCAGATTTGGGAGGAAATGGAAAAAATGTTCCAGGAGTGAGCTCTGAAACTCTAACACGCTGTCTCTCTCTCCCCCTCTCTCTTTCTCGCTCTCTCTCCCACTTCCTCCTCCTCTCTCTCCCCCTCTATTTCTCTCTCTCCACCCTGTCCCTCTCTCCCCCCTCCCTCTCTCAACAGTGAAAGTTATTATCTGGGAAGAATAAATAGCAAAGCTATACATTTTATATCTTGGTACACAGTTATTATCAAATCTATAAGGAATAGAGCCCCATTGGGGAATGGGACACAGGAGCAATCAGTTTGAGTTTAGAGTATAGATACAGCACCTGGGTGATTTGGTGTATGAAATGGGGGAAGGGGTTTCAAGGAAACTGAGATGGGATGCTTAAAGAACCGGGGCTGGGGGAACTCCCTGGCGGGCCAGTAGTTAGGACTCTGTGCTTCCACTGCTGGGGGACTGGGTTTGAGCCCTGGTCAGGGAACTAAGATCCTGCAAGCTGTGTGGCATGGCCAAAAAGGAAAAAAAAGGAAAAGAAGAACTGGGGTCCGGGGCCTCTAAAAGAATAAAGTATTTATTAGCCAATAAAACCATCAGATTAACGTCACCATGACTATCAGCTTTGGGTTTGACCTTCCACTGTACCTGAAAAGATGAAGTCACATACTATTAAAGGAAATGTAAGAAGGGACATTTTAAATATAGTCATGCTACTTCTGGATTAACCAGCCTTCTATAGTCCGCAATCGTCCTTCCACCACCATAGGCCCAGGGACACTGCTTATCTCAGGGACTATCCTTTGAATGGTTAAAAGAAATATAGAAAATCATCTCTTATCTCTTAGAGGTAGATATGGATTTCCAAGTTAAAGGAACTTGGGAAACTTGGCAATTTCCCACTGGCAAGGCATGACCTTTTCAGTGAACTGTTTGAGGTACCTGCTCCCTTTTATCCTGAGCGATAACCATGAAATGATACGGCTGCCGTCTAAATCAATATGGCCCTGATGAGTCATCGCCATCAGTGAGCCACAGACTTTGCACAGGGTTGGGGGCATACGATGATGTTTAAGAAAGATTTCTGGAGTTAAACTGAGTTGCACTTGCAGTAGTAGTGATGAATTTGCCCAGATCTAGCTACATGTGGCCAAAGGCACCCAGCTGTGACATTTCTGGTCAAGGTTTAGGTACATACAGTGGCCAGGAAATGAGGCAAGTAAACTTAGCAAAACTAAAGAGGTAGAGTGGGAAGCTAGAAATTTCATGGGCTTTAGAGTAAGATACACCTGAATTTGAGTCCTGGCTTTACCACTTCTTAGCTATATGAACTTGGGCAAGTTTATTAACTTCTATGAGCACTACTACATCTTCAAAATGAGATTATAATAATGTTTACCTCATACAATTGTTATTAGGATTATATTATGTAATCTATAATCATCAGTATGGCATTAATGATCATCAGACAAGCAATACTGGCCTCATGATCTTAAGTACCCTAACCAAGGGAGTAAATCATTGTTATCATTTCAGCTAGACTGGTAGGGCAGACAGAATAATGGTCTCCTAAAGATATCCATAACCTAATCCCTAGAATCTATGGATGTGTTACCTTACACGGAAAGAGGGATTTTTCAGATGTAATTAAGTTGAAGATCTTGAGATGGAGAGATCAACCTGCATTATTTGGGTGGGCCCAATGTAATCATAGGGGTCCTTATAAGAGGGAAGCAAGAGGGTCAAAGGCAGAAAAAAGAGGTATAATGATGGAAGCAGAGGTCAAAGAGGTATGCTTTGAAGATGGAGAAGAGTGGCATAAGCCCTGGAATGTGGCATAAGCCCTCTAGAAGCCGGAAAAGGGAAGGAAATGGATTCTCCCCTAGAACCTGCAAAAAGAACATAGCCCTATAGACACCTTGACTTGAAGTATTCTTACATCCAGAATGTAAAAGAAGATATTTGTGTTCGTTTAAGCCTCTAAGTTTGTGGTATTTTATTACAGCATTAAGAAACTAATAGATCTAGATTTGGTGAAAAGAATTAAGTCTATTGTCATCATCCTCCCAAAAAAAGCATATTTAGGGCTGTATCACTAAATATCTCCATAGCTTGGCACCATAGCAGCCACTGTCCATAAAATGGCAAAACCAAAACCAAAACCAAAAACCTGAATTCCTCTTCCAAATCACATAGCATCACTCTGGAATACAAGCCCTTGATTCCTGTCACTGGTAACATTTCTTAGAACATGGCCCTAGAATGGCTATATGGGCCCAAAAGAGAAGTTTGTATTAATATTTTTGACCTTCCTCACTTTGGGGCTGAAAGTGGTGGCAAGAAAGATGGTCATTATTCCTTTTACCCTTTAAGGGAAAATGGCCTCCTTCACCCATCTGTGCCTAAGAGGCGGTTCCAACTGAACGACTGGCTGGCACTGTTCTTATGGATAATGCAAGCCTTCCGGCTCCTGCTCGACAGAATCCAATCGCACTTGACGCCGAGGTGACATGAGCACCTCTCCAACTCTGCAAGTGTGCCATTTGTACAGCTTTGGTGTGAGACAGAGAGACAGGATATCTGAGCTGCCATGGAAATATGCTTGGGTAAGTTGCCTGCCATTGTCCCAGGCAACTTTTGCATAATTTCAGAAAAAAAGAATGAGACATTTTTGAATGTTCGCTTTCACTAGATTAGGAATATGCTACTTTCAATTTTACAAAAATCACTGAAGCATTTTGCTCAATACTGAACCAACACCGATTTAGTTTTGAAAAAGACTACCTTACTATATAATGCATTTTAACCGTGCAAAGGACAGTGCGGAATTCTGTTCCTTCTTTCATTATTCTGCCTTTTTTAAAATGTAGCAGCCAATGTAGAAATCACTGTGGATACAATGCTTACATTCCTCTGCCAGTACCGATATATTCAGCTTTATTCTTTAAAGAAGCTTCTGTCTGTTGGAAATACAGTCTTAACCATTAAGTTATTGGGAAAAAATAGATATAACCTGAGAAGACCAAACTTTGTATTTTCCTTACATGTTATGTACGGGAATTCCATAAGTCTATTAATCAGAAGCGTATAACTTTTATCTAACTAATGAGATCATTGTACTAACTTCTCCCTTTGAGGCAAGTGACCAAAATTAGAAGTCATGCTCACATCCCAGCGCTCAGTACAGTGCCTAGCATTTGTGCGTGCACTTATTCATTCATCCCTACATTCATTCAACAAATATTTATTGAACACCTCCTTTTTCGGGTGCATGGTAATGGGAATATAGCAGTGAACAAGAAAGGTCCTTGCCCTCATGGAACTTAAAGTCTGGCAAATGGTGCATGCCTGACAAGTGAATAATTTTATTCATTCACCTGTAGTTCAAAGGTTAATTTCTAAGGAATGCCCTAATTTCTGTGTGCACACTCGGGTATGTGTGTAATCATAACGGTGTTTAGAAGTAAAGAGAGGGAGCAGAAACCAGGGAGGAGGTGTATCTCATACACCTAATCTTCTAATCTCCTATACCTGTTCCACTGACCGCTCTAGTTACAAATGTAACCCCTGATGGTAAGGATTATAACGCTGAGATCTTTAATGATGATTACTATATTCTTATTAAGGCAGGAAAGTGGACACAGACGTTTTTAACAAGAGTTGGGAAGAAAAGGGCTTCTAAGTAGCCTTAAATCTAATTATCTCAGCATCAATATGGAGTAGTGGTTTCCAAAGAACATGGGATATGGAGTCAGATCTCCTGGAATTTGGGCGTGTCTCTAAGCCTCAATTTAACGTCTAAAATGGAGACAATAATAATGGTCTAGCAAGGTTCTGAGAATTAAATCACTTACCGCAAGGCCCAATACATAGCTCTCGGTAAAAGCAGTAGTAGTAGCTGCTGTTGTAATTGTTTGGTGTTACGCTGATTTCCCAAAAATTGTTAGCTAAGAATTTACTATATCCTGGCCACCTAATAGGCTTTCTAATGTCTTAATGAGAACACATCACAGAAAAGAAAATATGACTTTGGTTCTCCTTCCTGAGCCATACATCACCTCCATGGTGTCTTCTTCCACTCTTTAGTTCTAAACATTATTATAACCTCCCTTGCTCTCTCTCCCCACCCCCGTCCCTCTCTCCGTCTCTCTCTGTCTCTCTGTCTCTCTCTGTCTGTCTGTCTGTCTCTCTCTCTCTCTCTCACACACACACACACACACACACACACACACACACACACACACTCTCTTGAATTCAGCCAGAGATGGCATGCCAGCCATGATGGATTGATAGTTGCTGTCTGGGATAATTTGTTGAGAAGGATCCTGAGATTGCATTGGGAATCAACATTTAAAAGTAGCGTAATTGATTAGTAATGACTACCATGGGTTTAGATCAGTAAGTGACAGCACACATGCTATATAGTTGGCATCTATGCCCGTAACTCTACTGGAAAGAAAGGATAGATCATTAGCACTTCAGTATGATTTTTAGTCTGTCTTTTTTCTTTTACTGTTGGAGCATACGCGTGCCTTTTGAGTATTACTGTCTGTTGTGGAATAAAAGTCTTAGCTTCCTATTAAATAAGTTCCCAACATTAGGAAGCAAGTAAGAGATGTGGTTGGGAGAACAGCACTGCTTCTCTGAAACTGTATCATATGATACAACAACCTGCTTTACTCTTGCTTAAGTTGCTCCTTAATTTTTGTGATTCCACAAATTTGTCTTAGACAAGTATAATAAACTTCCCTTAACTCTACTAACAACCTATCAAAGAGAGAACATTGTATATTCATACAATGGAATACCAATCAGCAATTTAAAATGAAAGAATTACTGATACACACAACAATATGAATAAATTTCACAGATATTTTGCTAAGACAAAAAATGCCAGACACAAAAGAATACATACTATATAACTCTATTTTTTTTTTTTTTTTAACATCTTTATTGGGGTATAATTGCTTTACAATGGTGTGTTAGTTTCTGCTTTATAACAGAGGGAATCAGCTATACATATACATTTGCTCCCATGTGTCTTCCCTCTTGCGTCTCCCTCCCTCCCACTCTCCCCCTCCCAACCCTCCAGGCTGTCCCAAAGCCCCGAGCTAATATCCCTGTGCCTTGCGGCTGCTTCCCCCCAGCTATCTACCTTACTACGTTTGTTAGTGTGTATATGTCCATGACTCTCTCTCGCCCTGTCAAAACTCACCCCTCCCCCTCCCCATACCCTCAAGTCCGTTCTCCAGTAGGTCTGCGCCTCTATTCCTGTCTTATCCCTAGGTTCTTCATGACATTTTTTCCCCTTAAATTCCATATATATGTGTTAGCATACGGTATTTGTCTTTGTCTTTCTGACTTACTTCACTCTGTATGACAGACTCTAGGTCTATCCATCTCATTACAAATATCTCAATTTCATTTCGCTTTAAGGCTGAGTAATATTCCATTGTGTATATGTGCCACATCTTCTTTATCCATTCGTCCGATGATGGGCGCTTAGGTTCTTTCCATCTCCGGGCTATTGTAAATAGAGCTGCAATGAACATTTTGGTACATGACTCTTTTTGAATTTTGGTTTTCTCAGGGTATATGCCAAGTAGTGGGATTGCTGGGTCATATGGTAATTCTATTTGTAGTTTTTTAAGGAACCTCCATACTGTTCTCCATAGTGGCTGAACCAATTCACATTCCCACCAGCAGTGCAAGAGTGTCCCCTTTTCTCCACACCCTCTCCAGCATTTATTGTTTCTAGATTTTTTGATGATGGCCATTCTGACTGGTGTGAGATGATATCTCATTGTAGTTTTGATTTGCATTTCTCTAATGATTAATGATGTTGAGCATTCTTTCATGTGTTTGTTGGCATTCTGTATATCTTCTTTGGAGAAATGTCTGTTTAGGTCTTCTGCCCATTTTTGGATGGGGTTGTTTGTTTTTTTGTTATTGAGCTGCATGAGCTGCTTGTAAATTTTGGAGATTAATCCTTTGTCAGTTGCTTCATTTGCAAATGTTTTCTCCCATTCTGAGGGTTGTCTTTTGGTCTTGATTATGGTTTCCTTTGCTGTGCAAAAGCTTTGAAGTTTCATTAGGTCCCATTTGTTTATTTTTGTTTTTATTTCCATTACTCTAGGAGGTGGGTCAGAAAGGATCTTGCTGTGATTTATGTCATAGAGTGTTCTTCCTATGTTTTCCTCTAAGAGTTTGATAGTTTCTGGCCTTACATTTAGGTCTTTAATCCATTTTGAGCTTATTTTTGTGTATGGTGTTAGGGAGTGATCTAATCTCATACTTTTACACGTACCTGTCCAGTTTTCCCAGCACCATTTATTGAAGAGGCTGTCCTTCCTCCACTGTACATTCCTGCCTCCTTTATCAAAGATAAGGTGTCCATATGTGCGTGGGTTTATCTCTGGGCTTTCTATCCTGTTCCACTGATCTATCTTTCTGTTTTTGTGCCAGTACCATACTGTCTTGATTACTGTTGCTTTGTAGTATAGTCTGAAGTCAGGGAGCCTGATTCCTCCAGCTCCTTTTTTCGTTCTCAAGATTGCTTTGGCTATTCGGGGTCTTTTGTGTTTCCATACAAATTGCGAAATTTTTTGTTCTAGTTCTGTGAAAAATGCCAGTGGTAGTTTGATAGGGATTGCATTGAATCTGTAGATTGCTTTGGGTAGTAGAGTCATTTTCACAATGTTGATTCTTCCCATCCAAGAACATGGTATATCTCTCCATCTATTTGTATCATCTTTAATTTCTTTCATCAGTGTCTTATAATTTTCTGCATACAGGTCTTTCGTCTCCTTAGGTAGGTTTATTCCTAGATATTTTATTCTTTTTGTTGCAATGGTAAATGGGAGTGTTTTCTTGATTTCACTTTCAGATTTTTCATCATTAGTATATAGGAATGCCAGAGATTTCTGTGCATTAATTTTGTATCCTGCTACTTTACCAAATTCATTGATTAGCTCTAGTAGTTTTCTGGTAGCATCTTTAGGATTCTCTATGTATAGTATCATGTCATCTGCAAACAGTGACAGCTTTACTTCTTCTTTTCCAATGTGGATTCCTTTTATTTCCTTTTCTTCTCTGATTGCTGTGGCTAAAACTTCCAAAACTATGTTGAATAAGAGTGGTGAGAGTGGGCAACCTTGTCTTGTTCCTGATCTTAGTGGAAATGCTTTCAGTTTTTCACCATTGAGGATGATGTTTGCTGTGGGCTTGTCATATATGGCCTTTATTATGTTGAGGAAAGTTCCCTCTATGCCTACTTTCTGGAGGGTTTTTATCATAAATGGGTGTTGAATTTTGTCAAAAGCTTTCTCTGCATCTATTGAGATGATCATATGGTTTTTCTCCTTCAATTTGTTAATATGGTTTATCACATTGATAGATTTGCGTGTATTGAAGAATCCTTGCATTCCTGGAATAAACCCCACTTGATCATGGTGTATGATCCTTTTAATGTGCTGTTGGATTCTGTTTGCTAGTATTTTGTTGAGGATTTTTGCATCTATGTTCATCAGTGATATTGGCCTGTAGTTTTCTTTCTTTGTGACATCCTTGTCTGGTTTTGGTATCAAGGTGATGGTGGCCTCGTAGAAGGAATTTGGGAGTGTTCCTCCCTCTGCTATATTTTGGAAGAGTTCGAGAAGGATAGGTGTTAGCTCTTCTCTAAACGTTTGATAGAATTCACCTGTGAAGCCATCTGGTCCTGGGCTTTTGTTTGTTGGAAGGTTTTTAATCACAGTTTCAATTTCAGTGCTTGTGATTGGTCTGTTCATATTTTCTATTTCTTCCTGATTCAGTCTTGGCAGGTTGTGCATTTCTAAGAATTTGTCCATTTCTTCCAGATTGTCCATTTTATTGGCATAGAGTTGCTTGTAGTAATCTCTCATGATTTTTTTTATTTCTGCAGTGTCAGTTGTTACTTCTCCTTTTTCATTTCTAATTCTATTGATTTGAGTCTTCTCCCTTTTTTTCTTGATGAGTCTGGCTAGCGGTTTATCTATTTTGTTTATCTTCTCAAAGAACCAGCTTTTAGTTTTATTGATCTTTGCTATCGTCTCCTTCATTTCTTTTTCATTTATTTCTGATCTGATTTTTATGATTTCTTTCCTTCTGCTAGCTTTGGGGTTTTTTTGTTCTTCTTTCTCCAATTGCTTGAGGTGCAAGGTTAGGTTGTTTATTCGAGATGTTTCCTGCTTCTTAAGGTGGGCTTGTATTGCTATAAACTTCCCCCTTAGAACTGCTTTTGCTGCATCCCATAGGTTTTGGGTCGTTGTGTCTCCATTGTCATTTGTTTCTAGGTATTTTTTTATTTCCTCTTTGATTTCTTCAGTGATCACTTCATTATTAAGTAGTGTATTGTTTAGCCTCCATGTGTTTGTATATTTTACAGATCTTTTCCTGTAATTGATATCTAGTCTCATGGCGTTGTGGTCAGAAAAGATACTTGATACAATTTCAATTTTCTTAAATTTACCAAGGCTTGATTTGTGACCCAAGATATGATCTATCCTGGAGAATGTTCCATGAGCACTTGAGAAAAATGTGTATTCTGTTGTTTTTGGATGGAGTGTCCTATAAATATCAATTAAGTCCATCTTGTTTAATGTATCATTTAAAGCTTGTGTTTCCTTATTTATTTTCATTTTGGATGATCTGTCCATGGGTGAAAGTGGGGTGTTAAAGTCCCCTACTATGAATGTGTTACTGTCAATTTCCCCTTTTATGGCTGTTAGTATTTGCCTTACGTATTGAGGTGCTCCTATGTTGGGTGCATAAATATTTACAATTGTTATATCTTCTTCTTGGATCGATCCCTTGATCATTATGTAGTGTCCTTCTTTATTCCTTTTAATAGTCCTTATTTTAAAGTCTATTTTGTCTGATATGAGAATTGCTACTCCAGCTTTCTTTTGGTTTCCATTTGCATGGAATATCTTTTTCCATCCCCTTACTTTCAGTCTGTATGTGTCTCTAGTTCTGAAGTGGGTCTCTTGTAGACAGCATATATAAGGGTCTTGTTTTTGTATCCATTCAGCCAATCTGTGTCTTTTGGTGGGAGCATTTAGTCCATTTACATTTAAGGTAATTATCAATATGTATGTTCCTATTCCCATTTTCTATATTGTTTTGGGTTCGTTATTATAGGTCGTTTCCTTCTTTTGCATTTCTTATCTAGAGAAGTTCCTTTAGCATTTGTTGTAAAGCTGGTTTGGTGGTGCTGAACTCTCTCAGCTTTTGCTTGTCTGTAAAGGTTTTAATTTCTCCATCAAATCTGAATGAGATCCTTGCTGGGTAGAGTAGTCTTGGTTGCAGGTTTTTCTCCTTCATCACTTTCAGTATGTCCTGCCACTCCCTTCTGGCTTGTAGGGTTTCTGCTGAGAGATCAGCTGTTAACCTTATGGGGATTCCCTTGTGTGTTATTTGTTGTTTTTCCCTTGCTGCTTTTAATATGCTTTCTTTGTATTTAATTTTTGATAGTTTGATTAATATGTGTCTTGGCGTATTTCTCCTTGTATTTATCCTGTATGGGACTCTCTGTGCTTCCTGGACTTGATTAACTATTTCCTTTCCCATATTAGGGAAGTTTTCAACTATAATCTCTTCAAATATTTTCTCAGTCCCTTTCTTTTTTTCTTCTTCTTCTGGAACCCCTATAATTCGAATGTTGGTGCGTTTAATGTTGTCCCAGAGCTCTCTGAGACTGTCCTCAGTTCTTTTCATTCTTTTTTCTTTATTCTGCTCTGCAGTAGTTATTTCCACTGCTTTATCTTCCAGGTCACTTATCCGTTCTTCTGCCTCAGTTATTCTGCTATTGATCCTATCTAGAGTACTTTTAATTTCATTTATTGCATTGTTCATCGTTGCTTGTTTCATCTTTAGTTCTTGTAGGTCCTTGTTAACTGTTTCTTGCATTTTGTCCATTCTACTTCCAAGATTTCGGATCATCCTTACTATCATTATTCTGAATTCTTTTTCAGGTAGATTGCCTATTTCCTCTTCATTTGTTAGGTCTGGTGGGTTTTTATCTTGCTCCTTCATCTGCTGTGTGTTTTTCTGTCTTCTCATTTTGCTTATCTTACTGTGTTTGGGGTCTCCTTTTTGCAGGCTGCACGTTCGTAGTTCCCGTTGTTTTTGATGTCTGTCTCCAGTGGCTAAGGTTGTTTCAGCGGGTTGTGTAGGCTTCCTGGTGGAGGGGACTAGTGCCTGTGTTGTGCTGGATGAGGCTGGATCTTGTCTCTCTAGTGGGCAGGTTCACGTCTGGTGGTGTGTTTTGGGGTGTCTGTGGCCTTGTTATGATTTTAGGCAGCCTCTCTGCTAATGGGTGGGTTTGTGTTCCTGTTTTGCTAGTTGTTTGGCATAGGTTGTCCAGCACTGTGGCTTGCTGGTCGTTGAGTGAAGCTGGGTGCTGGTGTTAAGATGGAGGTCTCTGGGAGATTTCCACCGTTTAATATTATGTGGAGCTGGGAGGTCTCTTGTTGATCAGTGTCCTGAAGTTGGCTCTCCTACCTCAGAGGCAGAGCCCTGCCTCCTGGGCTGGAGCACCAAGAGCCTTTCATCCACACGGCTCAGAATAAAAGGGAGGAAAAGTAGAGAGAATTATTAGAAGTATGAGGAAAGGAAGGAAGGAAGAAAGAAGCAAAGAAGGAAAGAAAGGAGGGAGGGAGGGAGGGAGGGAGGAAGGAAGGAAAGAAGGAGGGAAAGAAGGAGAAAATGTAGAGAGAATTAGTAGAAGTTTGAGGAAAGAGAGAAGGAAAGGAGGAAAGGAAGGAAGGAAGAAAGAAGCAAAGAAGGAAAGAAGGGAGGGAGGGAGGGAGGGAGGGAGGAAGGAAGGAAAGAAGGAGGGAAAGAAGGAGAAAATGTAGAGAGAATTAGTAGAAGTTTGAGGAAAGAGAGAAGGAAAGGAGGAAAGGAAGGAAGGAAGAAAGAAGCAAAGAAGGAAAGAAAGGAGGGAGGGAGGGAGGAAGGAAGGAAGGTAGAAGGGAAAGAAGGAGAAAATGTAGAGAGAATTAGTAGAAGTTTGAGGAAAGAAAGAAGGAAAGGAGGAAAGGAGGAAAGGAAGGAAGGAAGAAAGAAGCAAAGAAGGAAAGAAAGGAGGGAGGGAGGAAGGGAGGAAGGAAGGAGGGAAAGAAGGAAAAAAGACAGAAAGAAAGAAGATACAGTAAAAATAAAATAAAGTATAATATAGCTATTGTACTAAAAAATATTTAGAAACAAACAAAAAAAAAAAAAAAAAAAAAGAACAGATAGAACCCTAGGACAAATGTTGGAAACAAAGCTATACAGAGAAAATCTTACACAGAAGCATACACATACATGTTCACAAAGAGAGGCAAAGGGGGAAAAATCATAAATCCTGCTCCCAGAGACCACCTCCTCAACCTGGGGTGATTCGCTGTCTAAAGGAGGGAAGGAAGGAAGGAAAGAAAGAAAGAACGAAGGTAAAGTACAATAAAGTTATTACAATTAAAATTAATTATTAAGAAAAAAAAAATTTTTTTTTTTTAAAAAACCATGGACGGATAGAGCCCTAGGACAAATGTTGGAAGCAAAGCTATACAGAGAAAATCTTACACAGAAGCATACACATACACGTTCACAAAGAGAGGCAAAGGGGGAAAAATCATAAATCCTGCTCCTAGAGACCACCTCCTCAACCTGGGGTGATTCGCTGTCTAAAGGAGGGAAGGAAGGAAGGAAGGAAAGAAAGAAAGAAAGAACGAAGGTAAAGTACAATAAAGTTATTACAATTAAAATTAATTATTAAGAAAAAAAAATTTTTTTTTTAAAAAACCATGGACGGATAGAGCCCTAGGACAAATGTTGGAAGCAAAGCTATACAGAGAAAATCTTACACAGAAGCATACACATACACGTTCACAAAGAGAGGCAAAGGGGGAAAAATCATAAATCCTGCTCCCAGAGACCACCCCCTCAACCTGGGGTGATTCGCTGTCTAAAGGAGGGAAGGAGGGAAGGAAAGAAAGAAAGAAAGAACGAAGGTAAAGTTCAATAAAGTTATTACAATTAAAATTAATTATTAAAAAAGAAAAAAAATTTTTTTTTTTTTTAAAAAAAAACCATGGACGGATAGAGCCCTAGGACAAATGGTGGAAGCAAGAGTATACAGACAAGATCTCACACAGAAGCATACATGCACACATTCACAAAAAGAGGAAAAGGGAAAAAAATCACAGATCTCGCTCCTAAATTCCCCCTCTTCAATTTGGGATCACTCCCTGTCTATTCAGGTATTCCACAATGCAGGGCACATCAAGTTGATTGTGGAGCTTCAATCCGCCGCCTCCGCGGCTGCCGGGAGAGACCTCCCCCTCTCCTCCCTGCTCTCACAGCTCACAGGAGCTCAGCTTTGTACCCGGCCCTGCCCCTGCGCACAGATCGCTGGAGGGCGTCTGTTTTTTTGCTCAGACAGGACGGGGTTAAAGGAGCCGCTGATTCGGGAGCTCCGGCTCACTCAGGCCGGGGGTTGGGGGATGGGGGAAGGAGGGGCACTGCGTGCGGGGTGGGCCTGCGGCGGCAGAGGCGGCGTGACGCTGCGGCAGAGGCTGGCGTGACGCTGCACCAGCCTGAGACCCGCCGTGCGTACTCCCGGGGAAGCTGTCCCCGGATCCCGGAAACCCGGCAGTGGCGGCCTGCACAGGCTCCGCGGAAGAGGGGCGCGGAGAGTGACCTGTGCTCGCACACAGCCCCCCTGGTGGCGGCGGCAGCAGCCCCAGCGTCTCCCGCCCGTCTCTGGGGTCCGCGGTTTCAGCCGCGGCTCGCGCCCGTCTCTGGGGTTCGCGCTTTTAGCCGCGGCTCGCGCCCTTCTCTGGAGATCCTTTAAGCAGCGCTCTTAAACCCCTCTCCTCGCGCACCAGGAAACAAAGAGGGAAGAAAAAGTCTCTTGCCTCTTCGGCAGGTGCAGGCTTTTCCCCGAACTCCCTCCCGGCTAGTCGTGGCGCCCCAACCCCTTCAGGCTATGCTCAAGCCGCCAACCCCAGTCCTCTCCCTGCACTCCGTCCAAAACCGAAACCTGAGCCTCAGCTCCCAGCCCCTCCCGCCCCGGCGGGTGAGCAGACAAGCCTCTCGGGTTGGTGAGTGCCGGTCGGCACCGATCGTCTGTGCAGGAATCTCCCCGCTTTGCCCTCCACACCCGTCGCTGTGCACCACTCCGCGGTTCCGAAGCTCCCCCCTCCGCCTCCCGCAGTCTCCACCCGCGGAGGGGCTTCCTAGTGTGTGGAAACTTTTCCTCCTTCACAGCTCCCTCCCACTGGTGCAGGTGCCGTCCTTATTCTTTTGTCTCTGTTTTTTCTTTTTTCTTTTGCCCTACCCAGGTACGTGGGGAGTTTCTTGCCTTTTGGGAGCTCTGAGGTCTTCTGCCAGCCTTCAGTAGGTGTTCTGTAGGAGTTGTTCCACGTGTAGATGTATTTCTGGTGTATCCGTGAGGAGGAAGGCGATCTCCACGTCTTACTCTTCCGCCATCTTCCCGCCGACCTCCTAACTCTATTTTTATACACATGAATTTCTAAAACACGAAAGCCTGCTCCATGCAGCAATTCTCAACATGCAACAAAATCACCTGGAAAGCTTGTTAAAATCGGGGTTTCTGATTCAGCTGGTCTGGGGAGGCGTCTAAGACTTTGCATTTCTAACAAGTTCCCAGGTGATGCTGAAGCTGTTAGTCCTGGGTCCACACTTTAAGAATCACAGATCTATGGTGATAGAAGTCAGAATAGTGGTTACCTTTGGTGCGGGGGCTGGTGTGGACTTGAAAAGGGCATAAGACAACTTTCTGAGATGATGGAAATGTTCTATATCTTGACCTGGGTGATGGTCATGTAAGTATACACATAGGTAAAATACTACCCAGCTGTATCCTTCAGATCTGTATCTTTTACTGCACGTAAATTGTACATTTAATTAGAGGGAAGAACATGAGCTTTGGAGTCAAACACATGAGGTTTAAATTCCCAGCTCTGCCACTTATCAATTCTATGACATTTGACAAATTATTTCACTTACCCAAGCCTTACTATTTTCATATATAAAATAGGGTCCATAATAGTACTACCTCAAAAGGTTATGAAAATTCAGTAAGATGCTCATTGTAAGGTGCTGAGCAGAATGCCTGGCATAGACACTGTAAATGCTTGCTCTTATGTTTAGACATGAGTCTAAATTATAGGGATCAAGTAGTTTCTCTCTCCCCCCCCACACACACACACGTGGGTGTGCGCACACACACACACACACACACACACACACTCCTATCCCTCCTATCCATTGCACTAGCATTCTTCCTCTTAGAAAAGTTCTCATTCTTTAACATCACCTTGACTAGTGGAGTGTCTACTTAAACAAAACTATTTATTTCTCCATAATAATGCCAGTGCGTCCTGGCCTAGAACCACCTGCCTCCCTGCTTGGCAAATGAGCGGCTGTAGCAACTGAGACGGGTGTACCTTGGTGTTCACTATGGGCACAGAGTGTTTTACTGAGAGTCCCTGGACTAGGTAAACTACCCATGAAATCCAATTCAACTTGGGGAAATAGGTTATACATATGACTCAGTGAAGACATCTCCCTGAGGAAATAACCCTGGCAGTGGTTAGCACCAAGGACACAAACTGAAGGCGAACGTGTCTAGGTCACAAATTCAAGCCCTGTGTCCCTGTTTGCAGTGCTGCTGCAACTCACAGCCTCCATATTTCCTGTTTTTAGGCTTTTCAAAAACTGCTTGTTCTTGAAATCCATTCGAATATGGATATTTATCAGATTAATTCATCACCACTCCCTCTAATCACACGATATCGGGTAAGCCACAGAATTTACTTTGATTCCAGAATCACTGACTGAGCCCATACTCTGTGCCAACCACAGTGCTGCCTGATACAGATACAGATCCAAAGCATACCTGATCTCTATCTTTGAGCGTTCTATGAGTGGTATAAGAAAGCCACATAAGTAGACAATGGTAGGTAAAGCAAGGTGTGTGTGTGTGTGTGTGTGTGTGTGTGTGTGTGTGTGTGTGTGTGTGTGTGTATTAAGGTAACACTGAAGAGAAGTATCTAAGTCTATACTGAAAGGCGGGGAGTTATAGGGAAGTGCCAAGAAATGGTTGCTGGGAGAAATTACCTTTTAAGATCTTTAGAATCAGAGGAACTAGGCTAAAAGCAGATGTTCCTTTCAGCATGAAGGAAGAAGAAACAAAGTATTGTTTGGATGGGGATGGGAAAGGAAATCTAAGTACCAGATTTTATGTGCAGGCTGGTACGAAATATCCCAGCAGAGAATTAAGGAATGATGAGCCTGGCTGGGCCTAGAAACAAGCATGGATCCAGCTATACTGTCAAGTGTCAGATCTTACCTAGAGCAGAGTTGAATTAAGGCTCTTCTCTGACACACCCTTTTGTGTGCTTCTACTGTGCGTGACTCAACCCCCAGATTAACCCTCAAATTAATTAATGTTACTCCTGAACTGGGAAGGACTTTGAAAACAGCCCCACGACACATAGCTCCGAAAGCTATAGATGCCTGTGAGTCCCACTCTTCCCTACCCACCTCCACCTAACTTGGGGAAAAAATACCCACTTATAAATTGGGGAGCAGAAGAGCCAAGAAAATATGTTGCTTTTGAAGACTGATTTTGTGCTTCTTTTGGGGGAAAAAGCAGCTTCGCTTTTACTATGAAGCCTTGCAATCTATTAGAGTGAAGACTCATCGTTTTGCGCCAGTGTTTTCATTAAAATGAGTAAAAGGCATTTTGGTTTTCACAAGATTATTATGCAGTTGCACAGCACATTTTTTCCACCCCTCTGTTTTATAAGGTTTCTCCCGCAGGCAGGTCTGTTATACAATCCTAACCTTGGCCCCATATAATTGATCACGTCACCGAGGTACTAACTCATCTTCCAAGCAAGCACGTGAAATGCTATCCCTGAAAACTGGGGCCTGTGCTCAAGATTCTATTAGGAGTCCCATCATTCATCCTCTGGCCATGAGAATGATACCCTTTGAAAAGTCATGTCTGGGCAGATCAAACATTTTTCCCTCTCCACCCACATTCAGGGAGGAAAAAAGCTGACCAGATTCCTCCAATACTTTATGTGGAGGGTAAGTGGTAATCAATAGAGAAAAACACAAACAAAAGCATCAGGAAGTGAAACTGTTGTACATGTACGTGTGGGTGTACGTGTGTGTTTAGAGAGAGAGGGAGGAAGAAAGCAAACCCTATATTAAAGCCCCTAAATCCTTTACCTAAATCACAAGGCAGGCAGAGGGACTCCTTTAGCTGGGTGATGTATTTTACTTTAAAGGAAAGTAACATCCTACCATATATGCGTTATTTTGGTGACCAAAATAGCAGTGTGACCTTGATCAAGTTGATTAAGTTTTCTGGGTTTCAGTTTCTCATCTATTAAAAAAAAGTGAAGACAGAGCACAGAAAGGCCCTTCCATTTGTGGTTTCATATAACTTTAGATTGGACTTACTCATATTAAAGAGAGAGATGAGGCTGAGGCACAGAATACCGACAATGGCTCTCCTGCAGCACAGGCCAACAGAACCACTTTAGTTACCATAGTTGGGTTCATGGCTGCTGCAGTGCCCAAGCCCAACGCTGGGGAGTAACATATACACTAGGGTCTGAATTGGTTTCTAGGCTTTGTTTTATTCTTTAGCCATAAGTTGTTAAAGTACCCCTAACAGCTGCCCCACTAAATATATTCTTGGCCACAGAAGAATCAGGTGAGAAGGTGAGCTATAGGTCCGACTCTAAGCATTGGTCTCTGAGTCCTTGAGCCTACAATGAACACTCTTTCTCCTAGATACCTCCTGTAGCATTCATTCTCTGTAGCACTCATTTGTATTACATTTTTTCATGTGTATTTCTGAATGTGTATGTGTATATGTATCTGTGAGAGATAAGGGACAAAAAAGAAAAAAGAAAACAGAGAAAGAGAGGTAGAGAGTGTGCATCTCCCCAGTCAGTCTCTAAACCCTTTGAGAGCACAGATTATGTCATTTACCTCTTTCATCTGAGTGACACTATGCAGTAGTTCTTAAGCAGGCTGGCTCTAAAGCAAGTTCCTCTGACTTCAAATCCCAGCTCCATTAATCACAAGATGTAGGAGATTTAACAAGTTTTCTAACCTGCCTGAGCCACAGTTTCCTGATCTGTAAGATGGGGATGATAATAATTTCCACCTCTGTTATAAGACTAAATGTTTGTGTCACCTTCCCCAAAATTCGTACGTTAAAATCCTAACCCCCACTGTGATGGTATTAGGAGGTGGGGCCTTTGGGAGATGATTAGGTCATGAGGGTGGAGCCCTCATGAATAGGATCAGTGCCCTTATAAAAGACACCCTAGAGAGCCTCCTCACCCCTTCCACCATATGAGGACACAGCAAGGAGATAGCCGTCTATGAACCAGGAAGCAGGCCCTCACTAGACACTGAATCTGCTGGTGCCTTGCTCTTGGACTTCTCAGCCTCCAGAGCTGTGAGGAATAAATTTCTACTGTTTATAAACCACCTAGTATGTTGTACTTTTATTACAGCAGCCCAAACAGACTAAGACAACCTCATAAGGATCTTGTGAAGATTTTATGTGTTAATATAGGTAAAGCACTTAGATCATTGCCTGGCACACAGTAAGCACTTAACAAATGTTAGCTACTATCATTATCATTATTATTATTATTTGAAAATTCTGAGAAAATGCAAACCAAGCAAGGGCTAGAAGTGACTGAGCCAATCTGTCACATACATTTGTTTTATTATCTTATGATTTATCTGAAAGATTGAAACATGTTCCTCTAAAGAATTTCAAACAATGCAGACATCTAAGAAGTAAACAGAGAAAGTGACATTTCAAGACTCCCCCCAAACCAAGAGCACTCCCATTCCAATTCCCCAGGGGCAACTCTTATCTTTCCAGATGTTTTTCTACACAAATATAGGTATATACCACCTCTAAACTTTTACAAAATTAATTTGATATTATGCTATAAACACTGCACTGAAATTTGCTTTCAAATCTCAACAATGAATCAGGAATATTTACATATCCCTGCGTCCAATACATCTCATTTTTGTTTTTGTTTTTGTTTTTGTTTTTTGCGGTACGCGGGCCTCTCACTGTTGTGGCCTCTCCCGTTGCGGAGCACAGGCTCCGGACGCGCAGGCTCAGCGGCCGTGGTGCACAGGCCCAGCCGCTCCGCAGCATGTGGGATCTTCCCGGACCGGGGCACGAACCTGTGTCCCCTGCATCGGCAGGCGGACTCTCAACCACTGCGCCACCAGGGAAGCCCGATACATCTCATTTTTAAAGGGCTGCATAATATTTCATCACATGAATGTGTTATAATGTGTAACCATTTCCCGACAGATGAGCAGTCAGGCTATTACAACTAAATCTACAATAACCATCCTTTGAATATGTCTCCCAACGCCCATGGGGGTATTTCTCTAGGATATATACACAGAAGCAGAATTGCTGGGCTGATGTAAAGGCCCATTTCAAAATTTTACAGAAACTACCAAACCATCTTCCAAAGGGTTGTACCTATTTTCATTCCCACCAGCAGTGTATACAAGTGCATTTTCCCCACATCTTCTCCAACGCTAAAGACTGCTTATTTTTGTCTGTTTGAATAACTACAATGATATGCAGGTATTTGAATGGGGATTTTTCCCTGATTGCTATTGACAGCCCACATTGAAAATCTTGCCCAAGTAAGCAGTCACTTTCTTTGTAAACAGGGATGGTTCTGATATAGTAGGAGTGTGCTGAAGGACTTCTCGTCATACTGACAGCGACAAGGGTGCCGATGCCAACTGTACTGGGTGTCCCATGCTGCCATCATCTTTTGATGGCTCGCTCTTCCAGGCACTGCTATAAGTCTGCTCCCTGAGACACTGTGCACAAACCATTTGTAGAGCTTGTATAAACTTTGTCTACAGAACTGCATCATGCTTTCAGTGCTGCTTTATCTTCAGTAGGATTTCTTTTCATGAGCTATGGCCTCTGTCTTTCTATAGTTTAGACTCCCTTTTCTACTCCAACATAGATCTTCCACCCAGGCGGAAGAATGGAAGTAGCATCTTCAAGCATCTACTATATGCCAGGAACTGTATTAGGCTCTTTACGTATTTTATCATACTGAAGCCTCACAATAACTCTATGAAGCGGGGCAAGTGCTGTCCTCCTCATTTTACAGATGAAAAAGTGAAACCGAGGCACCGAGAAGTTAAGTAACTTGCCCAAGGCTGTTTCCAAAGCCCATGCTCTTTCCACTGCACCACAGTGCCTTTCAATTTTCTGGAAGCATTCGTATTTCTGAACTGCCAGAGTTCTCATTTAAGAAACACCTGGATAGAATCTTTTGTAAAATGAATTCATCAACCAGTTAATTCCCAGTGTGAGCAAAATGCTACTGTGTGTTTCTGAAGTTAGAAAGACATTCCAAAGCATTTTCTCTTTTCACTACAAGGTTTTAGGTTTATTTAGTGAACTTCCTTTCAACTCTGTTCAGACTCCTGAGCATTCAATTATGGCCACTTGTCTCACTGTTCAGGATGCAAGAATCGATGAGCTCAGGAGGGAAATAATCGATACTAAAAAAACAACATCAGTTGACTGCTCAGAAACTTTGTCCCTGTCGAGACGGAAGTGCTCAGAGTCAGGCTGTGGATTAAAGGGAGGTAAAGTCAGTTTTACCCTCTTGCCTGCCTCTGCCTCTCCCCCAGGAGGTGGAAGTGCCATCTCCCTCAGTTGCCCAGAACCCAAGTATTAACTTTGCCTGCACTTCTGCCATCCCACCACCTTCCAGAACACACATTCAAAGGGGTCAGATCTAACACTCGAATAAAATTATATAACTGGAGCTTCCTCTGACTTCACATCAGTGGATAAACTACAACTAAGGAATTGATGGTACCTGACATCTCTCTCTCAAAAGATACTGACATTTTAACAATAAAACTCCAAAGATATCATGACTTAGCCCGCAGGCAGGAAGTTGTTTAAGCTACCCTAGTTTCCTTTATTATGACTGAGAATAGACACAAAGAGACACAGATTGGAGAAAGTAAAAATTTAGCTAGTCCGCTCCTGTACCGTGGCATACATATATCCACAGAGGGCCGTTCTCCCCAGCAACACTCAACACCCAGGAGTTGACAATCACATTCATTTATATGACAAATGACCATTAATATCTTTCTAAAACAAAAGTAGCCAACTCTTCTAGTATCGTACCCTTGGGTGTTATTAAGGTCTTTCGATGGTTGGATTTCAAATTCCTCTCTGAATTTTACGTTCTCGACCTATTAAGATTGTCTCATTGAGAATGCACCATACAATAAGTGTAGATCTTTGATGGGAAACGGGTATATTAATAAATGTACAGGCTCATTGGCCTTGGCGATTTGTTTCTCTGGTATATTACACATTTCTGTCAAACTATAGATGAATCCACCTTTAAAGTCCAACGTAGAAAGGTTGACTTGGCAGAATATTCTAACAATCCTCAAATCATACCACCTTGGTATTGATCTACTTCACCCAAGGATGTGGCCAGCCCTGGTTGAATTAACCTGACAGAAGGAGAGGTAGCATAGGATAGGGGCTAAGAATATAGTTCCCGAAGTCAGGCCCATTACATTCAAATCCTGACTCAGTCAAATATTAGCTAGGTAACCCTGAGTAGGCCATGTAGTCTCTGTGAGATTCAGTTTTCTCACTTGTAAAATGGGGATAATAGTAGTGTTTCCTCCATAGGGTGGCTTGTGAGGATTAAATTGAAAAAGAGCATATATTTAAAGTGCCTAGACTGGAATAAGTATTCTCTAATCATTGGCTATTGATAATCACAATACAAACTATAGCAAGACATATTTCCCCACATACTATGTTCTCCGGGCTGGGGATCCAAGGTAGTATGAGCCACAGACCTGCTCTAGGGCAGTGAATCATCTATATGCTCACACCTCATACTGCTAAAACTACCTGAAACTTGCTGCTGAAAAGACCTATTAAAAATAACTCCCCAGCTATAGATGCTTTTGTCATGTTCTACCAGCCCCTCCCACCGTAACAAATTGGCCTTGTGCCTTCAGATCATAAATGATAGAGCCTAGTAAGCCAGATGGGAGTGAGAAGCCTCTTGCCAAGAGTCACCTTTAATAGAGCTGCTACTGCCTTTGACCTTTACCTAGTATTCGCTAAAGAGAATCCCCAGGAAGCAAAAAGCTGTTCAAAAGCCTCTCTGGTTTTCTACGATGAGGAAGATGCTCCTATTCTCAGGATGAGCACCAAGAGGCCGCCTAGCGGTCATTAACTATTTTCCCCAGTTTACATGAGAGCTGATCTGTGGCAGGAGGAGTAATCCAGGTACTGGACATCAATCACCTTGGACATCAATCACCTTCTCTCAGCAGTGAAACTACAAATATCAGAGATGAAAGGAACCTTATAGGCTGAGCATGAGGATATTAAAGTAGAGCCTCCTTATTTTGATAAATGAGGAAACAGAGGCCCAAAAAGAAAAGCTGACCTCACCCAGTGAATAGCTGGCAAAACTGGGCGTAGAATTCTGATCTCCTGGTTCCCAGTCAAATCCTTGAGGAGTCCAACTCCAAACCAAAATCCTGTATTGATTTTTCAGGCCTGGCC
The DNA here is from genome assembly GCF_008692025.1 of Phocoena sinus. Classification (NCBI taxonomy): domain Eukaryota; kingdom Metazoa; phylum Chordata; class Mammalia; order Artiodactyla; family Phocoenidae; genus Phocoena; species Phocoena sinus. The sequence continues at coordinate 104,409,855 of NC_045784.1, forward strand.
ACAGGCAACCACAAGGCTTTGTTTGGCAGGCCTCATGGGGAGAAGCTGCTCTCCCCATACTAGACTCGGGGCACAGTCACTGCACTGCAGTTCTCTCCAGAGACAGGTACAGTCACAGACTCAGGCTGCCCACTTTGGGCCAACCACGCTCATCTACATATTTGCATTCCTAGCCCAAGCATCTCCATTTGGAGGCCTTCTCATAGGGAACTTCAGTTGAGGCATTTCTTGCATCTCCACTGAGATGTGCTTATTAGGGGTCTTGGCTGAAGCACTTCGCTTTGCCTCATTACCTTTTCACTCCTAGCCCTTCTCCCCTCCGTATCTCCAGCCCATAGGTCATAAAGAGGAAGGAGACTTTTGTTCAGGGCTTCTCAGCAGTAAAATTATTATCTTCATCTGCGCTGCATCCATCTGACCCTGGCCCAGTGCCATTCCATGGGGGGAAATGGTACACTAGAGAGTTGGCTCCACTTTTTGCCTCTTGCTTGCAATATCACATTAAGTAAATAAAGGCTTGATTATTACTTTTAGTTTGTCTCATTGTCCTAATGACCAGCCTAACATCTGGCAGCTAGAGTCCTCTTTCTAATTCACTGTGTGGTTCTCCTGCCTCAGAATGCCAAGGGTTATTTTGAAGGAAGCCTATTTTGTTGTGTTTAATAGTAACTCCATGCAGTGTAGAGTCTGGGAGATCTATAAATTAAATATTCCTGCATGACCTTATGAGTCTGTAGATTCTATATTTTAGTGGTTCTCAAACTTTAAATAGCATTAGATATACATGGAGACCTTTTTAAGATGCATACCATTGGGCTCTAAACCTACACATTTTGATTCAGTAGGTTTGGGATGGGGATCATGAATCTACATTTTGAACAAGGATTATAGTTGAAGAAATACTGCATTGAGGGAAATAGCCTTCAAAATATAACTCTACATGGAAGAAATAACCTATTACTCTGTATACACACACACACACACACACACACACACACACACACACACACACACACGGAGCATAACGTTTCTACCTTGAAATAGCTAGATGGGTTGAATAGATTCCCAACCGCCTTTTAAACTAGATATTTGATATCTACCAGGCACTCACTGGAGTTTATTATAACTATTTTCTTTACTAAAATATAAAGCACTATCAGACACAGTCTGGGACTCACAGTGACAATTTTTCCAAGAGAAATCTCAATGTGTGGCATGCTGAGCTAAGCAGAATCAATTCAAGCCTGCTTGATGTCACATTGCAGAGGCAGAAGCTGTTTTCTGTATACAAGAAAAATGGCGGGCAAACTCAAATAAGAGCAAGAACGTTCCCAATGGAGCCAAATCTCTTGGGACACAGGAGTAATGGAAGACCTTAATTAGAAGCCATTAAGGTGCACAGCCTTAACCTGATACCACAAAAGGGATCACAGACTTCCCTTCTGATCTCTTTTGAACTCAATGCCTCATCGCCAACTACACATGTACAGATTTGTGGATGCTACTCTTTTGCTTTAAACGTCCATTGGTTCCTACAGAGTAAAGTGTAAACTCTTTGACTTTGGTACTGGTGGAAACTTAAATCTCTTGCCCCACCATTTTCACCACACACACTTCGGCTATGTTGAAGTTCTTACAATTCCCAGACATCCTATGATCTTTCACAGCTCTCTGCTTTTGTTCATGCGGTTTCCCCTGAACAGAATGGCTTTTTTTAATGAATCTCTGTTATGAACCTTATGAATTCTTACTCATCCTTCCAGATCCACCTTTAATGTCACCTCTTTAATTAAGCCTTCTCTGAAGCCTCTGGAATTCTCTCCTCAGGCTCAGCGGAGACTTCATGACCACTCTACAACAGAAGCCACTTGAAGGATATGTGTAATTCTGTCATACTAAACAAATAATAGGCTCTAGGCAGGCAGAAATACTATCTTTTTTCCATACGTCCTATTGACTGCTGAAAATAACACTGACACTAAAGTAATTATCTTTTCTCTAAGCACATTCTTCCTTCTAAATTTGCTACTATAAATTATGACATCACCATCTACTCAATCTCTGAAGCTCAAAAGCACAGACTTTACTCTTTGATTATTCCCTCTCCCTCTATCCCATCCATGTCTGCTTAATTTCTAAATTCTACAGCTTCTACCTTAGAATCATCTCTCAAATGTGTCCTTATCTTTCCAGCCCCACTATCATCTCTTGACCAGATTATTACAACAGCCTCCTAAATAGTCTTTCTGCCTTTTAATCCATGCTCCAGGCTGCGAGCCGAGGAATTTTTAAAACATACAGAACTGATCTTGTTAGTCACCAACTCAAAACCCTCTAAGGACTCCCCATCACCTCCACTGTACAGGCCAAAAATGTTACAATGGCATACAATGGCCCTTCACAGTCACCAGGCTCATTTCCAGGCTCATCTTTTGTTATGACTCCATGAAATGTTCATACCAGATAAATCCATTTTGCAGAGATCATGGGGCACACATGCAATTTCACCCAACTGTGCTTCTGCACATGTGATTATTTAATGCCTTAACCATTTTCCATGCTTTCTGCCAAACTCTTACTGATCCTTCAATACTCAGCCCATATTCCCTCATCTTGTGAAGCTTCAAGTCCCATCAAACTCCACAAAGCTGAGTTAGTTCACAGTAACCATTTCTTTGGTCCCTCAACCATGCTTTGTAAATACTTATAATGTGACACTAATCTGGTTACCCATTTGTATTCTTCATTAATCTATGAGTTGCTCCAGGGTAGTGATCTGCCTTCATTCATCCATATTACAGTCAGTACCTATCAGAGAGTCTAACCAAAAGTCATTCTAAAAACATCCACTTAGTGTCTACTAACTGTATTTTTCACAGCTCTTAATGCAGAAGTGGGTACATAAGTTCGGTAAATGCTTGCTGAGAAATTAATTCCTCTGCTGGGTTCCAAGAAGCACCCACTTCATTCCAAACTCCTCTTAACAGCAAATAAAGTTATAACACATTTTCAACTTATTTGTTCTGCCAGAAATTGTTACTGAACATTAAAAATTGTTTTATTTTTGTTTTGTAATTTAGGCTGTGACCATGTACAGAAAGAAGAGCTATCATTTAAATAAAGTCAAGCAACCAAATGAAAATGAAAATAAATCATTTATAATACATAGATTTGGTGTGTTTCTGTCCATCTGAGGAAATGATATTAAAAGACATCGTTCTCCTCGTAGTTTGCCCCTCCCATTTATTCCAGACAAACGAGGCAAAATAATAATCCATTATTATGGATTTGTACGTGCCGCTTTCTTATAGATTGATGCATTTGCTTTTTACAATAACCCTGAGAAGTTGGCAGGGAGGTTTTGCCATATTTCCTTGTCTCTAAGATGCCATAAATTATAAGCTGAACTACCAATTTAATTATAACTTTTCTCAGAAAAAAATAAATGTCATGTTAGATGGATCATAATACTTTTTCTGATTTCAAAAACTTGAACGTATGAAAACAAAACTTCCGTCTTAGCCCTGAAGACATGTGGTATAATCCCCTTTTGAAAATGGGAATTCACACCCATGTCACATAGCTATTATGTAGGAGAGCCAGGGAGGAACTCAATTCTTTTGATAGGTCCGTCAGTCCTCTTTTTATTCTACTAGATTTTCCTAATGTCTGTTCAATGGAATAAAAATCTTGTGGGAATGTTAATAAGGGGGGAAAGGCTTCTGTGCTTAACTCAATTTGAGAAACTCAAAGTTAAAAATGAATAGGTTACTTTACTATATAACTTCTCAGAACTTTTACTATGCTAATTATGTATGTCATGAATTTCCAAGGTAGGCCAATACTATACAGCCTCGCACAATGTTATTTGACCATAGAACTTTTTTCTCACGCTTATAAAGTATCTTATGTAACTAATGCTCTATATAATACACTTTGGAAAGCTACACTAAACCAATATAGAATTTCATCGGCCTCCAAAAGGCATGAACCACAACTCCCAATTTGTTAACTGTCAGTTTCAAAGATCACATATGGTAAAGCACTAAGCGGTACATACTACTGCCTAACCCTTGATCCAACTTGGCTCTTAACAGTGCTGAAGTGAGAAGTTCCACTCAAGAAAACCTGAGGAAGTAGCCATCAGTATAGTCACATCGACCAAAGCAGTACTATTCTGACATTGTTATATAACAAAGATGCCTAGAAACAATGAGAATTCTCTAAAGTCAGCCTCCCACCAGGAGTATAATATCTGCCTACCTCTTGAGGCAACAATATCCTTGAAAATTGTCTGACAGATTTTTCAATTTATTTCTCACTAGCAACTACAGAAATGTCTACTAGTCAACCAAAAACTTTCATTCGTTCATCCAACAAATAATTCCCAAGAGCCTAGCATTTATCAGGCACTACCTGAACACTAGGGATATAACAGTAAAAAGGGCAGATCACTCCCTACTCTCACGATGCCCACAGTCTAGGCTATGAAAGAGTGATATGCAAAATACAATCTAATAAACATTAGAGTCAAGTTTGAACAGGCAAAGTGATGTAGAGCCTGGGTCTCTTACCTGCATAATTCATGCCCTCAGAAGTCTCAGTCTGAAATATCCAAATCAGGAATGCCAAAGTAGAGCCAAAGGCTTAACTTGATAGGGTGATTGGCCCAGCACTCCTGCTTACGCTGTCAGCAGACTGCTGCTCTTACCAATGCCACCCAATTGCAAAGACAAACAAAAATATCCAGCATCTTCACCAATGCCAGAATTTATCTTCACTCACAGCAAAGAGCAAACATTTGAAAATGCATTTGCAGAAATCTACCTGCCAGGTCCTGATGAACAACTGTTGATTTCAAAGATACTGGAATTTTCTCCAAGTTTAGTAATCCAATGGGCTCACCACAAGGAAACTTAGAGATATAAAATACCTACTAGAGGGCCTCCCTGGTGGCGCAGTGGTTGAGAGTCCGCCTGCCGATGCAGGGGACACGGGTTCGTGCCCCGGTCCGGGAAGATGCCACATGCCGCGGAGCGGCTGGGCCCGTGAGCCATGGCCGCTGAGCCTGCGCGTCCAGAGCCTGTGCTCCGCAACGGGAGAGGCCACAACAGTGAGAGGCCCGCGTCCTGCAAAAAAAAAACAAAAACAAAAACAAATAAAATACCTACTGGACTGCTACCAATCTGTCTCCCTGCCAGTGCCAAAAAGCAACAGAAGCACTGGGTCCCACACAGTATTAAAGCATTAAGCAGTACTCTGTCGCCTGGAGTTTTCTTTGCCTCTTCTTGTCATTCATATGCCACCTGATATGTTTCTCCGTTTTTATGCAGAAGGACACGTTAATCTAACAGCTGCCTTCACTGACTGAACATTTGATGTCCTTTTTACTCTTAACTGATCTGCTATAATTTTTTAGATATCTATAAACCATGTGAACTCTCTCTCATTTCTATGAATTACTGTTTTTGCTCCTATCCATGTTATTTGCATTCTCCCTTTTACCACCAGCTTTCATTTCTGATTCCAGAACTTTGAAGATGGCAATTCTCAAGGAGGATTACGGACTAATGTATATATTTGTCAAAAAGGCCAGAGGGCAGCTGTTTGTGGGGTAAATTGAAAATACTGTTTTCTTATGTTTCTTATTTTCATCTGATGAAGCCATTCTAACTCAACAGAGCAGGTTATGTTGAGTGCTCCTTGCTGAGTGTGCTGGCAGGGGCTGGGCTTACCAAGTGATTCATGAGCTTCCTTAAACTGCAGCCTGAACATTGCTTAGGTTTATGAGAACGGCTTTTACGGAGGGATGACATGGATCGGAACAGTCGGACTCATTCGTTTATAGTTAGCTGAGACAGTTGAACTATGAGCTCCCGTAACTGAGGCCTTTATTAAACACAGTGTTGTATAATGCTGTATATGATAAAATTAACAGTAGTAGGTCTTACCGGTACCTTATTATATCATATTATAGTAAGTTCTACTGGGCTTACTCTTTGCCAAAAACTGTTCCAAACACTTCACATCTATCAATTTATTTACTTCTCACAAATGCCCTATGGAGAGACACTATTTCGAAATCCCAACTTTATAGGTAGAGAAACTGAGGGACAGGGATATTTACCCATAATCACAGTTAATAAATGATGGAGCACGGCTTTTGTAGCCATTAACTGTTTCAAATTCACTTCTCTCCTTCCCTTCCCCTGCCATGCTGTTCATCACAGGCAACAACATCCCCAGGTTCCCCTGTCCTCTGGCTTCTGCATAGGTTTGGTCAATGGGAGGCACTGATAGTTAGAAAGAAAACTGTAGGGAAGGAGTTGGTGAAAAGTCAGTCTCTCCGTCTCTTTTTCCCCCTTCTTCCTGTAGTATCTCTGGAAGCAGCTGTGTTTTCTCCAGATACACGTAGACAGCTCTCCCTCCACAGCCCCAGGTCTACCTGTACAGCCTCTGCCTGGGTTTTAGCTTCAACCAGACAGCCTGGCTTCAAGGTTCTGGCAACACCACCTCTTCCCATTGCCCATCTAGCCCTAGAAGTGGAAGCAGCTTCCTGTAGCTACTAATCTCTTGGTGGACTCACAATCCCATGTATGATTTCTCAACAAATCTATTACTCATTTAACCAACCCCTTATATTAAATTCCCTTTAGTGGGAAGATCTAGAGTAACTTTTGATTTCTTGTCAAGACCCTAACAGACAATGCCTTGAACTCAGTCTAGCCCCAGGGTCCATGCGATTGAACACTATGCTACTTTGCCCTTCCATAGAACAGTTTCATTCATTCTGTCGAGAGTTTTCTAAAGCATCCAGAAGATGAATAATTCAACCTGGAAGTTGACTTCTTTAAATTCTGGTTTGTCAAGAGTAACCCCAAACTACCCGCAGGGCCCCATGCTAGACTGTAAGCTCTGTGAGGACAGCAATTGCGCATGTCTTGTTCATTGCTGTATCCCCACACTACACAATGCCTCATACATAGTAGGTGCACAATACATGTTTGTTGAAGCACCACCTGAAATCAACTTCCTTTTGTTCTTATGTAAATTTAATAATTCTCTCAAAATATTTATTCAGCATTATATATATGATAATACATTATATGTATGAATATTAATAGCAAATATAGGTTTAGGAATCAGACTGTCTGGGCTCAAATCCCAGCTCCGTCATTCCCTACTAAGTGAATTTGGGCACGTTGCTAAATCTCTCTGACCCGCTAAAATGAGGACAATGTTGGGATCTATCTCATAGAATAGTTGTAAGAGTTAAATGAGATAATATATGTAAAGTGCCTAGTACAGGCCTGGAACATGGTAATTACTCATTAAATGGAAACGGATGCTGCTATTACTGTTGTTGTGTTGTTACTATTATTGTTTCTATTGCTGCTGCTCTTATTATTTATCCTTTCCCCTTTACGAAATGAATGCTGGTGTTGGAACATTTCCTCAGGAGGCAGAGACTATTTTTAAATGATTTTCTGCCTATAAGACCTTTCAGCCTCTGCTTTCTCCATGCCTCCCTGCCGTACAGGCTGAAGGCCTTTAAAACTGGAGTCCATCAGGTCCTTGAGCCTTACTGCCAGTGGAGATAACTGAATTACTTCATCTTTCCTAAGCCTGACACCACCCCAGTATTACCACATACTCCATGAGCCTCAACTTCCTGCTAGGTTTAGCTGATATACATAACTGGGATTCTGCCTCTGTTTCCAGACAGCACTAAGCTTCTCTAGTGGCTCTAGAGCCTGAATCTCTGACTCCATGATTACCCTTTACTGATAGGGACATGATTTTCATTCTTTGCTTTCAATCAAGTGGACCTTATAGAACCACAGTGCTACCACATTTCTCCATATAGAGCTAACTATTGTTTGGAAACTTCTGCTAGTGAGCATCCACATACCATATGTTAGACCACCATCCCCCTTGGAAATATATGCTAGTTAGGCCTGAACTTGCTACACTACTGTGGACACTATGATATTAACTGCTAGCTCACTCCTTCAGAAGCTATTGCTAAACTGGCTTAGTTCCACAGCCCTGATCACGTTCTCTCTGGATTATTTCCTTCCCTCACTGGCCCTCTAAAGTCCTAGTTGGTTTTGTAGTCCCATTTATAAGGATTATAAGTGTTCATCCCAGAACTATATGCAATTAGGTGCGTCCCACACATTTTGTAAATGAGAGTGCTGGCTCTATCGGACCCCAACCATTCAGCTAAGTCTGTTCATTTGGTCATTTTTCTGCATTCCTCATTCCTTCGTTCATTTAACAAATATTTATTGAGCACCTCCTGTGTGTAGTCTACTAGGAACAGGAGATACAGTAGTGAATAAAACAAATCTATAACCTCAAGGAGCTTACATTCTGCAGGGTTGGGGTTCAACAAGAAAACTTTCCACAAGATTCTCATGCCCTCTCTTGTTCTTTCTAGCCTTCTAGAAAGTTATTTCAATGACCATGTGTCACTAATCTACTGGCTTCCACAATGATTCCTTTGCAAATCAATTTGGTTGTGCCAATAACATCATGAGTAAAACTGATGAACACCCTTATCCATACACACACCCACAAACCCACACACTAAGTTATCAGTACTGAGGAAAAAGAATTATTCTCATTCCACCGAAAACTATGCTCCAAAGTGTCAACGCATCTAGAGATTTGGTTCTATTTGAGAATGGAAGAACTAATGACCATGTTGATTGGGCTCATCAAGTCAGACATTTGACAACATTGTGTAAGTTAGGAAAATAAAATGAGTGTGATAGAAGACCAGCCTTCAGATTAGCAGTCGCCCTCCCTAATGGAGCTCAAAATCTATTCCAAATGTCCAATCTAATCCAGAATAACTAGAATGACCAGAAAAATCTTCCAAGAGCAAAAGACCCCATCATTTCTTCTCGTTTGCATCTTTCATTGTCAATAGGTAATTAATCACCAGGTGCCACCTCAGTGCTACAGGAATTTTTCTAATGATTTATTATATGAATAACTAAGGAAAAAGTCTCCAATGACATAATATGCATAATGTGTATTTTAATTGGAAGGCAATTTAGATATTTATCTAGGCCATGTTCACATGCAAGTTATTTCTAATGATGGAACGCTGCTTTGGTGGAACTAATTATAATAAATTACTAATGGCAGCTGCAAACATTAGGTGTTCAGTGAATGTGATCAATAGACCAAAAGTTAAGCACAGACATAGTTGCAAATGCTTTATATGAATTTCTTATGGAATTAAAAAGAGGCCCCCTTTATACTGTTATATGAGAGAATGAGTCCTCTAAGCCAAGTGCACCAAGATCTTCTCAGCATTCACAAAGCTGCCTTAAGATACAGATCTATGTACCCCTAGATCCTCAGGAGTGGACTCTGTCCTGTCCCATAGTGCACTTAATCCTCAGAAGAACTGGGGGTGCTAAGACGTTGTTGAAATATCCCAAATAAGCTTCACTTTTCTCAGAAATCAACTTTATCTTGGTACAAGAGGTGTCTTGCTTGATGGAAACCAGTTAGATGCAAACTTAATTTCACAAATTGTTCATTTATTCTCATATTTACTGTCAGTGAGAAAAGAAAACAGGTCAATTTCCATATGACCACAAATCAAAGGCAACAGCAATATACTTAGAACCATGCACAGTCGGTTTAAAAATGGGTTGGACAATTGGAGTCCTTGCTGCCCAAAATAATCTTGCTCAATATGAAGCTATTTTTCTGCTTCAGATCTCATCACAAAAGCTCCTGGTTGTGTGCACTGTAAAATATTCCAGGGTCAGTAGGACCTCCCACTTTTGCTTGGTATTTTGAAAGCACGGACCACAATGAAAACAGGTCATACACAGAAATACTAGTTCACAGATTGCCAGCAAACGTCCTGGGTCTACAGTTTAAAATTTTATGTTTCCTTAATTTAAGAACTGCCAGAGACATAGCAAATAATTCAAACACTCTCCTATCCAACACTCAGTTTATGAAATAAAATATCACAGATGTAAATGAATCCATCCGTGCAGCATATCTCTTCTGGCTCCTATTCCCTCCCTCCCTCCCCAGAAGTAAACAGTATCATAAATTTGGTGTTTGCTATTTCCATGCGTGTTTTATACTACTCTTTATACAAATATACCCATAAACAACATATAATATTGTTTTGTGTTTTATGGTATCACAATGCACTTTTCCATAAATTCTATTCTTTTATTCATTCAGCATTGTGGATTGTGAGATCCATCCATGTTGATGTGCATAGCTCTAATTGAATCATTTGTACTTCTGTATGTACTCCGTTGTATTCATATACCACAACTTTATAACCTTTTCACCATAGATGCACATTCTGTTTCTACCTCTTCTTATTACAAACCATGCTGCTGTGAGCATGTTTCCTAACACCCATGTTCAGAAGTTTCTGTAGGGTGTACCCTTAGGCATGGATTTTGGCTGTAGTCTATATGCACATCTGCACCTTTACCAAACAATGTCAAATTGTTTTCAAGAGTTATTGTACCATGACCAGCACTGCCCACCAGCAGTGTAAGACGGTTTCAACTGCATATTTTTCAAAACTTCTTTTTTCTTCCTCAGAAAGTTATTCCTTTGCTACATCAATATTACCTCTTTTATTTTTTAACATCCTTATTGGAGTATAATTGATTTACAGTGTTGTGTTAGTTCCTGCTGTATAACAAAGTGAATCAGCTATACGTATACATATATCCCCATATCGCCTCCCTCGTGTCTCCCTCCCACCCTCCCTATCCCACCTCTCTAGGTGGTCGCAAAGCACCCAGCTGATCTCCCTGTGCTATGCGGCTGCTACCCACTACCTATCTATTTTACATTTGGTAGTGTATATATGTCAATGCCACTCTCTCACTTCATCCCAGCTTATACCTCCCCCTCCCTGTGTCCTCAAGTCCATTCTCTACATCTGCATCTTTATTCCTGTCCTGCCCCTAAGTTCTTCAGAACCTTATTGTTTTTTAGATTCCATATATATATGTTAGCATACGGTATTTGTTTTTCTCTTTCTGACTTACTTCATTCTGTATGACAGACTCTAGGTCCACCCACCTCACTGCAAATAACTCAACTTCGTTTCTTTCTCTTTTGCGGTATGCGGGCCTCTCACTGTTGGGGCCTCTCCCGTTGTGGAGCACAGGCTCCGGACGCACAGGCTCAACGGCCATGGCTCACGGGCCCAGCCGCTCCAAGGCATGTGGGATCTTCCCAGACCAGGGCACGAACCCGTGTGGCCTGCATCGGCAGGCGGACCCTCAACCACTGCGCCACTAGGGAAGCCCGAAATTTCGCTTCTTTTTATGGCTGAATAATATTCCATTGTATATATGTGCCACATCTTCTTTATCCATTCATCTGTCTATGGACACTTAGGTTGCTTCCATGTCCTGGCTATTGTAAACAGTGCTGCAGCGAACATTGTGGTACATAACTCTTTTCAAATTATGGTTTTCTCAGGGTATATGCCCAGTAGTGCCATTTCTGGGTCGTATGGTAGTTCTATTTTTAGTTTTTTAAGGAACCTCCGTACTGTTCTCCATAGTGGCTGTATCAATTTACAATCCCACCAACAGTGCAACACGGTTCCCTTTTCTACACACCCTCTCCAGCATTTATTGTTTGTAGATATTTTGATGATGGCCATTCTGACTGGTGTGAGGTGATACCTCACTGCAGTTTTCACTTGCATTTCTCTAATGGTTAGTGATGTTGAGCATCTTTTCATGTGTTTGTTGGCAATCCGTATATCTTCTTGGGAGAAATGTCAATTTAGGTCTTTTGCCCATTTTTGGATTGGGTTGTTTATAGTTTTAATATTGAGCTGCATGAGCTGCTTGCATATTTTGGAGATCAATCCTTTGTCAGTTGCTTCACTTGCAAATATTTTCTGCCCTTCTGAGGGTTGTCTTTTCATCTTGTTTATGGTTTCCTTTGTTGTGAAAAAGCTTTTAAGTTTCATTAGGTCCCATTTGTTTATTTTTGTTTTTATTTCCATTTCTCTAGGAGGTGGGTCAAAAAGAATCTTGCTGTGATTTATGTCATAGAGTGTTGTGCCTATGTTTTCCTCTAAGAGTTTTATACTCTCTGGACTTACATTTAGGTTTTTAATCCATTTTGAGTTTATTTTTGTGTATGGTGTTAGGAAGTGTTCTAATTTCATTCTTTTATATGTAGCTGTCCAGTTTTCCCAGCACCAATTATTGAAGAGGCTGTCTTTTCCTTACTGTATACTCTTGCCACCTTTATCAAAGACAAGGTGACCACATGTGCGTGGCTTTATCTCTGGGCTTTCGATCCTGTTCCATTGATCTATATTTCTGCCTTTTGTGCCAGTACCATACTGTCTTGATTACTGTGGCTTTGTAGTGTAGTCTGAAGTCCAAGAACCTAATTCCTCCAGCTCCGTCTTCCTTTCTCAAGATTGCTTTGGCTATTCAGGGTCTTTTGCATTTCCATAAACATTGTGAAATTTTTTGTTCTAGTTTCTGTGAAAAATGCCATTGGTAGTTTGATAGGGATTGCACTGAATCTGCAGATTGCTTTGGGTAGTAGAGTCATTTTCACAATACTGATTCTTCCGATCCAAGAACATGGTGTATCTCTCCATCTGTTTGTATCATCTTTAATTTCTTTCATCAGTGTCTGATAGTTTTCTGCATACACATCTTTTGTCTCCATAGGTAGGCTTATTCCTAGGTATTTCATTCTTTTTGTTGCAGTGGTAAATGGGAGTGTTTCCTGAATTTCTCTTTCAGGTTTTTCATTATTAGTGAATAGGAATGCAAGAGATTTCCGTGCCTTAATTTTGCATCCTGCTAATCTACCAAATTCATTGATTAGCTCTAGGAGTTTTCTGGTAGCATCTTTAGGACTCTCTAGGTATAGTATCATGTCATCTGCAAACAGTGAGTTTTACTTCTTCTTTTCCAATTTGGATTCCTTTTTTTTCTGGCTAAAACTTCCAAAACTATGTTGAATAATAGTGGTGAGAGTGGACATCCTTGTCTTGCTCCTGATCTTAGAGGAAATGGCTTCAGTTTTTCACCACTGAGAATGAGGCTGGCTCTGGGTTTGTCATATATGGCCTTTATTATGTTGAGGTAGGTTCCCTCTATGCCTACTTTCTGGAGAGTTTTTATCATAAATGGGTGTTGAATTTTGTCAAAAGCTTTCTCTGCATCTATTGAGATGATCATATGGTTTTTATCCTTCAATTTGTTAGTATGGTGCATCACATTGATTGATTTGCACATACTAAAGAATCCTTGCATTCCTGGGATAAACTTGAGTTGATCGTGGTGTATGATCCTTTCAGTGTGCTGTTGGATGCTGTTTGCTAGTATTTTGCTGAGGATTTTTACATCTATGTTCATCAGAGATATTGGCCTGTAGTTTTCTTTTTTTGTAACGTCTTTGTGTGGTTTTGGTATCAGGGTGGTGGTGGCCTCGCAGAATCAGTCTGGGAGTGTTCCTCCCTCTGCTATACTTTGGAATAGTTTGAGAAGGATAGGTGTTAGCTCTTCTCTAAATATTTGATAGAATTTGCCTGTGAAGCCATCTGGTCCTGGGCTTTTGTTTGTTGGAAGATTTTTAATCACAGTTTCAATTTCAGGGCTTATGATTGGTCTGTTTATATTTTCTATTTCTTCCTGGTTCAGTCTCGGAAGGTTGTGCTTTTCTAAGAATTTGTCTATTTCCTCAGGCTGTCAATTTTTCTGGCCTATAGTTGCTTGTAGTGATCTCTCATGATCCTTTGTATTTCTGCAGTGTCGTTTGTTACTTCTCCTTTTTCATTTCTAATTCTGTTGTTTTGAGTCTTCTCTCTTCTTTTCTTGATGAGTCTGGCTAATGCCTTATCAGTTTCCTTTATCTTCTCAAAGACCCAGCTTTTACTTGTATTTATCTTTGCTATTGTTTTCTTCATTTCTTTTTCATTTATTTCTGATCTGATCTCTATGATTTCTTTCCTTCTGCTAACTTTGGGGTGTTTTGTTCTTCTTTCTCCAATTGGTTCACGTATAAGGTTAGGTTGTTTATTTGAGATGTTTCTTGTTTCTTCAGGTAGGATTGTATTGCTATAATCTTCCTTTTTAGCATTGTTTTTGCTGCATCCCAAAGGTTTTGGGTCATCGTGTTTTCATTGTCATTTGTTTCGAGGTATTTTTTACTTTCCTTTTTGATTTCTTCAGTGATCTCTTGGTTATTTGGTAGTGTATTGTTTAGCCTCTGTGTGTTCATAGTTTTTACAGTTTTTTTCCAGTGATTGATATGTAGTCTCATAACGTTGTGGTCAGAAAAGATACTTGATATGATTTCAATTTTCTTAAATTTACCAAGGCTTTGTAAATTTGTGACCCAAGATATGGTCTATCCTGGAGAATGTCAAATGAGCACTTGAGAAGAAAGCGTATTCTGTTGTTTTGTGGTGGAATGTCCTATAAATATCAATTAAGTCCACCTTGTTTAATGTGTCATTTAAAGCTTGTGTTTCTTTATTTATTTTCATTTTGGCCAATCTGCCCATTGGTGAAAGTGGGGTGTTAAAGTCCCCTACTATGATTTTGTTCCTGTCGAATTCCCCTTTTATGGCTGTTAGCATTTGCCTTACATATTGAGGTGCTCCTATGGTGGGTGTATAAATATTTACAATTGTTATATCTTCTTCTTGGATTGATCCCTTGATCATTATGTAGTGCCCTTCTTTGTCTCTTGTAATAGTCTTTATTTTAAAGTCTATTTTGTCTGATATGAGAATTGCTACTCCAGCTTTCTTCTGATTTCCATTTGCATGGAATATCTTTTTCCATCCCCTCACTTTCAGTCTGTATGTATCCCTAGGTCTGAAGTGGGTCTCTTGTAGACAGCATATATATGGGTCTTGTTGTTGTATCCATTCAGCCAGGCTATATCTTTTGGATGGAGCATATAATCCATTTACATCTAAGGTAATTATTGATATGTATGCTCCAATTACCATTTTCTTAATTGTGTTGGTTTTGTTTTTGTAGGTGTTTTCCTTCTCTTGTGCTTCCTGCCTAGAGAAGCTCCTTTAGCATTTGCTGTAGAGCTGGTTTAGTGCTGCTGAATTCTCTTAGTTTTGCTTCTCTGAAAAGCTTTTAATTTCTCCGTCGAATCTGAATGAAATCCTTGCTGGGTAGAGTAATCTTGGGTGTAGGTTTTTCCCTTTCATCACTTTAAATATGTCCTGCCACTCCCTTCTGGCTTGCAGAGTTTCTGCTGAAAGATCAGCTGTTAACCTTATGGGGATTCCTTTGTATGTTACTTGTTGCTTTTCCCTTGCTGCTTTTAATATTTTTTCTTTGTATTTTATTTTTGATAGTTTGTTTAATATGTGTCTCGGTGTGTTTCTCTTTGGGTTTATCCTGTATGGTACTCTCTGTGCTTCCTGAACTTGACCGACTATTTCCTTTCGCACGTTAGAGAAGTTTTCGACTATAATCTCTTCAAATATTTTCTCAGACCCTTTCTTTCTCTCTTCTTCTGAGACCCCTATAATTCGAATGTTGGTGCGTGTGATGTTGTCCCAGAGCTCTCTGAGACTGTCCTCAATTCTTTTCATTCTCGTTTCTTTATTCTGCTCCCTGGCAGTTATTTCCACCATTTTATCTTCCAGCTCACTTATTCGTTCTTCTGCCTCAGTTATTCTGTTATTGATTCCTTCTAGAGTATTTTTAATTTCAGTAATTGTGTTGTTCATCACTGTTTGCTCTTTAGTTCTTCTAGCTCCTTTTTAAATGTTTCTTGTATTCTCTCCATTCTGTTTTATTATCATTACTCTTAATTCTTTTTCAGGTAGCTTGCCAATTTCGTCTTCATTTATTTGGTCTTGTAGGTTTTTACCTTGCTCCTTCATCTGTAACATATATATATTTTTTTTGATGGGTGGTGCTATATTCCTGTCTTACTGGTTGTTTGGCCTGAGACGTCCAGCAGTGGAGTTTGCAGGTAGTAAGTTAGAGCTGGGTCTTGGTGTTGAGATGAGGACCTCCAGGAGGCCTCACTCTGATTGATATTCCCTGGGGTCTGAGGTTCTCTGTTAGTCCAGTGGTTTGGACTCAGAGCTCCCAACCACAGGAACTCGGTCCCAACCTCCGGCCTGGGAACCAAGATCCTGCAAGCTTCGTGGCACAAAAAAAAAAAGGAAGAAAGCAAGAAAATAAGGAGCAGCACAATATCAAATAAAAAACAAAATAAAATTAGAAAGATAAAAAATGTATTTGGAAAAATAAAACTATAATTGAAACAATGGTCGCTGGGGGTTTCTGCTGTCCCCTTACTTATCTGAGGTCCCTCACCAGTGCCTGGCAGATGACCTCGTTGTGAGGAGACGCAAATTCTGCCTCCTCCTAGTACGCCATCTTGACTCCACCTCAATATTACCTCTTAGTTCAGTTCTTATAATACTGAAGCAAGAATTTACAGTGTGGTCCCAGGTCAGTCAGCTGGAGTAGCGGGGGTCCACTTGGGGACACAGATGGATCATTTCAAGCTCCTACTTCCCATTTCAGCCAGTCTCAGGAGAAAATGGTGAAGCACATGACATTCATCTTTGGTAAGCTCTACTGCTCCTTCTGCACTTGCAGCTCCCAGAGATTTGATGTCTCTCACTGAGCACAGCCATACCATTACCAGTCACCACTTCATGCCCTAGGCAGCTCCCATTCTCATCACAGCTTGCCTGTCAAACTCTGACTCATTCATTTATTCAGTCATTCATTTATTTGTTCAACAAATATGTACTGAGCACATAAGATTTGCTAGACATTATATAGTGGGGTTTAAAATAGAAGGGAAGGTTCAGAGTTGCCAAGACTGGCACGTCTTCTGCCTTATGTTCCAACCCTCTTCCCTGTGTCAGAAACTCTGATCAATTAAAGCAACGTGAGTAAGAAAAGAACAAGTATTAATTGAACATCTACCATGAGCTAATGTGTCTGTGGCTGAAAATGACAACATGTTCACTGTAGTATGTGACATACTTGTACAGTAACATGGCCATCATCAATGACCCAAAAGAGAGTAGAAAGTAAGCTGTCATTTATTGAGTACCAATGTGTTCCAGGCACAAAGATGTTATCTCCTTCTAATTCTACAACAGTACTCTGATATGAGGAATGTTATTATTTGCAGTTAGCAACAAGGAAACTGAACCACAGGGAAAATGAGTGACCTGCCCAAGGCCTGATAGTAAGAGCCTGACCTAAGATTCAAATCCTGATCTTACCCCACTAGTCCAAGGTTTCTTATGGTTGATGGTAGGAATTTTAAATATCATGAACCAGACAAGGAAAACAGTTTCCCATTCCAAGCCACTATATGCAGGCTAGACAGAGAGGATGCAATTTGCTGATGTGACTTTCGCCAAGAAAACATCAAAGGAATCTTTAATCACTGTGACTGAGCTGAGGTCCCATTGCCCATTACAGATGGTGCCTCCCTCAGGACAAGGTCGTGGCACACACGTCTTGATTCACTGCCCAGTCTGGTTTCATGTCATGAGAGCTAAGGAATATATCTCTGAGTTCAGGATCTTCCACAGAAAATTTCCCTAACATCTTCTAATGAAGGGTAAAGGCCAAGGTGGAACTCGCTGTGAGGCCATAGGCAATATCTGAACACTCTTTTCAATGCACAGGACTTCTCTGGACTCAGCAACTACAAGGAAAACTGGGTGAGAGGAAATAATGACATTACGGAGTCAATCCCAGAGGATCAAAGAATAGCAGTTAGCAGCAACCTTGTTGTCACTGAGAAGAACCTGGAGGTCAGATCTCAGTTTAGATGTCACCTCTTCAGGGAAATCTTCCCTCACCACCCAAGCCCAGGTTGGTTGACCATCTTGTGTGCTTTCACAGAGCCCTGTGCTTCCCCTACCATAACACTGACCCTCACCGGATTGTAATTGTTTAGTTACCTGCTTGTCTCTTCCATCAAAACTGTGAGATCCATAAGAGAAGGGACCATACTTGTCATTTCACTCTTACATTTGCAGTGCCTAACATAGTGGCTGGTACAAAATAGGTACTCAATGGGTGTTTGTTCAATAAATTAATGAATATACAAATGAAATTAGGACTGAAAAATTCATCCTCCTTTCTTAGAGGAAGAGACCCAGAAGTGGTCTGACTGAAGCATTCTAAGAAGCTAGAAATCAGGACCCCATAGACCCACAAAACGTCCATAACACTTAATTAGCACTTGCTCTGTGCCAGGCACTGTTCTAAGTGATTTTATATTTACTGATTCATTTAGGCCTCACAATTAGCCTGTAAGTTAGGAGCTATTATTACCCCTATTTAACAGCTGAAGAATTTGAGACATAGAGAGGTTCAATATCCAACCCAAGGTCATTCAGCTAGAAGTAACGGAACTGCGATTTGTACCAAAACAGTGTAGACCTGATGTATGCACTCTTAATCACCTGGGTAAACTATAAAAGTATAAAACTCTTCCTTGATTTTTGTCTCAAGATAAAGTGCTGATAACTCAAGAGCTACAGTATTTTCCTATGTCTAGGCACCAAAATCCTAATCAGACTAGACTGTGTAGTCCTTGAAAAACTTAACCCCGTCTTATGGATCTGAACTCCTGGCCCCAATATATTTTGGTTGTTCTGGAAAAGTACCATGCTAAGTTCACAAGAATACCCGTAGTTGAATCAAAATATTGTATTATCTTAGATTAGGCTCTGGCACTAGAAAAAAGTGGGGTTTTTTTAAAAACAAATACCCAAACTCTCTAAATCTCACTTTTTCATCTATAAAGAGATACTAGGGGAGAGGGGGAAGATGGCAGAAGAGTAAGATGCAGAGATCACCTCCCTCTCCACAGATAAATCAGAAATATATCTACACGTGGAACAACTCCTACAGAACACCCCCTGAACGCTGGAAGAAGACCTCAGACCACCCAAAAGGCAAGAAACTCCCCATGTACCTGGGTAGGGCAAAAGAAAAGAGAAAAAACAGAGACAAAAGAATAGGGACGGGACCTGCACCAGAGGGAGGGAGCTGTGAAGGAGGAAAGGTTTTCACACACTAGGAAGCCCCTTCGCGGGTGGAGACTGCGGGTGGCAGAGGAGGGAAGCTTAGGAGCCGCAGAGGAGAGCGCAGCAACAGGGGTGTGGAGGGCAAAGTGGAGAGATTCCCGCACAGAGGATCAGGGCCAAACGGCACTCACCAGCCCGAGAGGCTTGTCTGCTCACCCGCCGGGGCAGGCGGGGCTGGGAGCTGAGGCTCGGACCCCGGTTGGATCGCAGGGAGAGGACTGGGGTTGGCTGCGTGAACACAGCCTGAAGGGGGTTAGTGCGCCACGGCTAGCCGGGAGGGAGTCCGGGGAAAAGGTCTGGAGCTGCCGAAGAGGCAAGAGACTTTTTCTTACCTCTTTGTTTCCTGGTGCGTGAGGAGAGGGGATTAAGAGCGCTGCTTAAAGGAGCTCCAGAAACAGGCGTGAGCTGCGGCTAAAAGCGCGAACCCCAGAGACAGGCATGAGACGCTAATGCTGCTGCTGCCGCCAACAAGAAGCCTGTATGCGAACACAGGTCACTATGCACACCTCCCCTCCCGGGATCCTGTGCAGCCCGCCATGGCCTGCGTCCCGGGATCCAGGGACAATTTCCCCGGGAGAATGAATGGCGCACCTCAGGCTGGTGCAACGTTCCGCTGGCCTCTGCCGCCGCAGGCTCACCCCGCATCCGTACCCCTCCCTCCCCCAGGCCTGAGCGAGCCAGAGCCCCTGAATCAGCGGCTCCTTTAACCCCGTCCTGTTTGAGCGAAGAACAGACACCCTCCGGCGACCTACACGCAGAGGCGGGTGCAAATCCAAAGCTGAACCCCGGGATCTGTGCAAACAAAGAAGAGAAAGGGAAATTTCTCCCAGCAGCCGCAGGTACAGCGGATTAAATCTCCACAATCAACTTGATGCACGCTGCATCTGTGGAATACCTGAATAGACGACGAATCACGCCAAATTGAGGAGGTGGACTTTCAGAGCAAGATATATTATTATTTCCCCTTTTCCTCTTTTTCTGAGTGTGTATGTGTATGCTTCTGTGTCAGATTTTGTCTGTATAGCTTTGCTTCCACCATTTGTCCTAGGGTGCTGCCCGTCCATTGTTTTAAAAATTTTTTTCTTAATAATTATTTTTTACTTAATAACTTTATTTTAACTTACTGTATTTTATTTTATTTTATCCTGTTTCTTTCTTTCTTTCTACTTTTTCTCCCTTCTATTCTGCTGCAGGCAGGAGTCACTGCTGTGCCTCTGACATGGGAGAGCCAACTTCAGGACACTGGTCCGCAGGAGACTTCCCAGCTCCACGTAATATCAAATGGCGAAAATCTCCCAGAGATCTGCATCTCAACACCAACACCCAGCTTCACTCAATGACCAGCAAGCTACAGTGCTGGACACCCTATGCCAAACAACTAGCAAGACAGGAACACAACCCCACCCAGTAGAAGACAGGCTGCCTGAAATCATAATAAGGCCACAGACACGCCAAAACACACAACCAGACGTGGACCTGCCCACCAGAAAGACAAGATCCAGCCTCACCCACCAGAACACAGGCACTAGTCCCCTCCACCAGGAAACCTACACAACGCACTGAACCAACTTTAGCCACTATGGACAGACAGCAAAAACAACGGGAACTACGAACGTGCAGCCTGCAAAAAGGAGACCCCAAACACAGTAAGATAAGCAAAATGAGAAGACAGAGAAACACACAGCAGACGAAGGAGCAAGATAAAAACCCACCAGACCTAACAAATGAAGAGGAAATAGGCAGTCTACCTGAAAAAGAATTCAGAAAAATGATAGTAAACATGATGCAAAATCTTGGAAATAGAATAGACAAAATGCAAGAAACATTTAACAAGGACCCAGAAGAACTAAAGATCAAACAAATAATGATGAACAACACAATAAATGAAATGAAAAATACTCTAGAAGGAATCAATAGCAGAATAACTGAGGCAGAACGGGTAAGTGACCTGGAAGATAAAATAGTGGAAATAACTACTGCAGAGCAGAAGAAAGAAAAAAGAATGAAAAGAACTGATGACAGTCTCACAGACCTCTGGGACAACATTAAACGCACCAACATTTGAATTATAGGGGTCCCAGAAGAAGAAGAGAAGAAGAAAGAGACTGAGAAAGTATTTGAAGAGATTATAGTTGAAAACTTCCCTAATATGGGAAAGGAAATAATCAAGTCCAGGAAGCACAGAGAGTCCCATACAAGATAAATCCAAGGAGAAACATGCCAAGACATATATTAATCACACGATCAAAAATTAAATACAAAGAAAACATATTAAAAGCAGCAAGGGAAAAACAACAAAAACCACAAAAGGGAATCCCAATAAGGTTAACAGGTGATCTTTCAGCAGAAACTCTGTAAGCCAGAAGGGAGTGGCAGGACATATTTAAAGTGATGAAGGAGAAAAACCTACAACCAAGATTACTCTATCCATCAAGGATCTCATTCAGATTTGATGGAGAAATTAAAACCTTTACAGACAGGGAAAAGCTGAGAGAGTTGAGCACCACCAAACCAGCTTTACAACATATGCTAAAGGAACTTCTCTAGGCAAGAAACACAAGAGAAGGAAAAGACCTACAATAACGAAACCAAAACAATTAAGAAAAAGGGAATAGGAACACACATATCAATAATTACCTAAAATGTAAATGGATTAAATGCTCCCACCAAAAGACACAGACTGGCTGAATGGATACAAAAACAAGACCCATATATATGCTGTCTAAAAGAGACCCACTTCAGACCTAGGGACACATACAGACTGAAAGTGAGGGGATGGAAAAAGATATTCCATGCAAATGGAAATCAAAAGAAAGCTGGAGTAGCAATTCTCATATCAGACAAAATAGACTTTAAAATAAAGACTATTACAAGAGACAAAGAAGGACACTACATAATGATCAAGGGATCGATCGAAGAAGAAGATGTAACAATTGTACATATTTATGCACCCAACATAGGAGCACCTCAATACATAAGGCAAATACTAACAGCCATAAAAGGGGAAATCGACAGTAACACATTCATAGTAGGGGACTTTAACACCCCACTTTCACCCATGGACAGATCATCCAAAATTAAAATAAATAAGGAAACACAAGCTTTAAATGATACATTAAACAAGATGGACTTAATTGATATTTATAGGACATTCCATCCAAAAACAACAGAATACACATTTTTCTCAAGTGCTCATGGAACATTCTCCAGGACAGATCATACCTTGGGTCACAAATCAAGCCCCAGTTAATTTAAGAAAATTGAAATTGTATCAAGTATCTTTTCTGACCACAACGCTATGAGACTAGATATCAATTACAGGAAAAGATCTGTAAAAAATACAAACACACGGAGGCTAAACAATACACTACTTAATAACGAAGTGATCACTGAAGACATCAAAGAGGGAATCAAAAAATACCTAGAAACAAATGACAATGGAGACACGACGACCCAAAACCTATGGGATGCAGCAAAAGTAGTTCTAAGAGGGAAGTTTATAGCAATATAATACTACCTTAAGAAACAGGAAACATCTCGAATAAACAACCTAACCTTGCACCTAAAGCAATTAGAGAAAGAAGAACAAAAAAACCCCAAAGTTAGCAGAAGGAAAGAAATCATAAAGATCAGATCAGAAATAAATGAAAAAGAAATGAAGGAAACAATAGCAAAGATCAATAAAACTAAAACCTGGTTCTTTGAGAAGATAAAGAAAATTGATAAACCATTAGCCAGACACATCAAGAAAAACAGGGAGAAGACTCAAATCAATAGAATTAGAAATGAAAAAGGAGAAGTAACAACTGACACTGCAGAAATACAAAGGATCATGAGAGATTACTACAAGCAATTATATGCCAAGAAAACGGACAACCTGGAAGAAATGGACAAACTTGTAGAAACGCACAACCTGCCAAGACTGAATCAGGAAGAAATAGAAAATATGAACAGACCAATCACAAACACTGAAATTGAAACTGTGATTAAAAATCTTCCAACAAACAAAAGCCCAGGACCAGATGGCTTCACAGGAGAATTCTATCAAACGTTTAGAGAAGAGCTAACACCTACCCTTCTCAAACTCTTCCAAAATATAGCAGAGGGTGGAACACTCCCAAACTCATTCTACAAGGCCACCATCACCCTGATACAAAAACCAGACAAAGATGTCACAAAGAAAGATAACTACAGGCCAATATCACTGATGAACATAGACGTAAAATTCCTCAACAAAATACTAGCAAACAGAATCCAACAGCATATTAAAATGATCATACACCATGATCAAGTGGGGTTTATCCCAGGAATGCAAGGATTCTTCAGTACACGCAAATCGATCAACATGATACACCATATTAACAAATTGAAGGAGAAAAACCATATGATCATCTCAATAGATGCAGAGAAAGCTTTCAACAAAATTCAACACCCATTTATGATAAAAACCCTGCAGAAAGTAGGCCTAGAGGGAACTTTCCTCAACATAATAAAGGCCATATACGACAAACCCACAGCCAACATCGTCCTCAATGGCGAAAAACTGAAACCATTTCCACTGAGATCAGGAACAAGACAAGGTTGCCCACTCTTACCACTCTTATTCAACATAGTTTTGGAAGTTTTAGCCACAGCAATCAGAGAAGAAGAGGAAATAAAAGGAATTCATATCAGAAAGGAAAAAGTAAAGCTGTCACTGTTTGCAGATGACATGATACTATACATAGAGAATCCTAAAGATGCTACCAGAAAACTACTAGAGCTAATCAATGAATTTGGTAAAGTAGCAGGATACAAAAGTAATGCACAGAAAACTCTGGCATTCCTATACACTAATGATGAAAAATCTGAAAGTGAAATCAAGAAAACACTCCCATTTACCATTGCAACAAAAAGAATAAACTATCTAGGAATAAACCTACCTAAGGAGACAAAAGACCTGTATGCAGAAAGCTATCAGACACTGAGGAAAGAAATTAAAGGTGATACAAATAGATGGAGAGATATACCATGTTCTTGGATTGGAAGAATCAACATTGTGATACTACCCAAAACAATCTACAGATTCAATGCAATCCCTATCAAACTCCCAATGGCATTTTTCACAGAACTAGAACAAAGAATTTCACAATTTGTATGGAAACACAAAAGACTCCAAATAGCCAAAGCAATCTTGAGAACGAAAAACGGAGCTGGAGAAATCAGGCTCCCTGACTTCAGACTATACTACAAAGCTACAGTAATCAAGACAGTATGGTCCTGGCACAAAAACAGAAAGATAGATCAATGGAACAGGATAGAAAGCCCAGAGATAATCCCACGCATATACGGTCACCTTTTCTTTGATAAAGGAGGCAGGAATGTACAGTGGAGAAAGTACAGCCTCTTCAATAAGTGGTGCTGGGAAAACTGGACAGGTACATGTAGAAGTATGAGATTAGAACACTCCCTAACACCATACACAAAAATAAGCTCAAAATGGATTAAAGACCTAAATGTAAGGCCAGACACTGTAAAACTCTTAGAGGAAAACATATGCAGCACACTCTATGATATAAATCACAGCAAGATCCTTTTTGACCCACCTCCTAGAGAAATGGAAATAAAAACAAAAATAAACAAATGGGACCTAATGAAACTTCAAAGCTTTTGCATAGCAAAGGAAACCATAAACAAGACCGAGAGGCAACCCCCAGAATGGGAGAAAATATTTGCAAATGAAGCTACTGACAAAGAATTAACCTCCAAAATTTATAAGCAGCTCATGCAGCTCAATAACAAAAAAACAAACAACCCAATCCAAAAATGGGCGGAGGACCTAAACAGACATTTCTCCAAAGAAGATATACAGACTGCCAACAAAGACATGAAAGTATGCTCAACATCATTAATCATTAGAGAAATGCAAATCAAAACTACAATGAGATATCATCTCAGACTGGTCAGAATGGTCATCATCAAAAAATCTACAAACAATAAATGCTGGAGAGGGTGTGGAGAAAAGGGAACCCTCTTGCACTGTTGGTGGGAACGTAAATTGATACAGCCACTATGGAGAACAGTATGGAGGTTCCTTAGAAAACTAAATATAGAACTACCGTACGACCCAGCAATCCCACTACTGGGCATATACCCTGAGAAAAGCCATCATTCAAAAAGAGACATGTACCAAAATGTTCATTGAAGCTCTGTTTACAATAGCCAGGACATGGAAGCAACCTAAGTGTCCATCATCGGATGAATGGATAAAGAAGATGTGGCACATATATACAGTGGAATATTACTCAGTCATAAAAAGAAACGAAATTGAGTTATTTGTAGTGAGGTGGATGGACCTAGAGTCTGTCATACAGAGTGAAGTAGGTCAGAAAGAGAAAGACAAATACTGTAACACATATATATGGAATCTAAAGAAAAAAAAATGGCATGAAGAACCTAGGGGTAAGACGGGAATAAAGATACAGATCTACTAGAGAACGGACTTGAGGATATGGGGAGGGGGAAGGGTAGGCTGTGACAAAGTGAGAGAGTGGCATGGACATATATTCACTACCAAACGTAAAATAGATAGCTAGTGGGAAGCAGCCACATAGCACAGGGAGATCAGCTCGGTGCTTTGTGACCACCTAGAGGGGTGGGATAGGGAGGGTGGGAGGGAGGGAGATGCAAGAGGGAAGAGATATGGGAACATGTATATGTATAACTGATTCACTTTGTTATAAAGCAGAAACTAACACACCATTGTAAAGCAATTATACTCCAATAAAGATGTTTAACAAAAAAAGAATAAAAGGTTAGGAGAAGACAGAAAAATAAATAGAGATACTAATAGTATCTATCTCAAGGGATGTTCTGAGAGCCAATTGTGATGAACTATGTAAAATGCTTAGTGCAGTGCCTGGCACAGAGGGGATGTTCAACAATTGTTATCTGTGGGATTCATTTTCTTCCTCTGAAAAAAAATGGGAATCCTACTACACATCTCCCGGGATTGTTGTGAGGACTAAAAGAGATAGGGAGGGTATTCCTAGCAACAGGCTACCTTATGCTATTGCATCCCCCTTTATCCCATTTTCTCTTCCTTCCCTGGGATTCCAGTTATAGGCTTACCACTATACTGAAACTACTCTTTAAAAGGTCACCTATTACTTCCAAAATGTCAAATCTAATGTTGTTTTCTCAAGTTTCATCCTACTTGCCGTGTCTGCTACATGTTTTTCATTATTGACCGCTCCTGTCTTAAATTTCTCCCCTCTTGTTCACTGTAAAATTGCATTCTGTTGCTGCTGCTTCGTAGAGACATCCCTCTTATACTAGAAGCTCCTGTCTGCCAACCCCTTCAACAGGTACTTGCCAATGTTCTAGTCCTGGCACGCTCCATTTCCCCTACTTCTTGCTGGGCAATCACATCTACTCCTGTAGCTACAAGAGCTCATTCTGTGTGGATGAGCTCCGAATTTATGACTCTGACCTTAACCTCAACTGAGCTTGAGTCCTTAATCTCTATTTCTTGCTGGATATCAAGCTTGGCAATCTCTCCTTTCCTCTTCCTTAAACCAATACTTCCTATGTTCCTCCTATGTTTCTTGTTTTAAATTAATGGTCTTACCACTCTCGCAACCCACCAGAGCTTGAAACTCTAGTAATCTCTTTCATTTGTAGCCCTTATTATTTCTTGTTCAAACTAGAAGAGTAATTATCACATAAGCCTCACTAATTCCATCCTCAGACTACTCTACTCCATCCTTCAGCTGGCCCCAGTTTCATAAACCTAATAAAGCCACTCCTAATTCTCGGAGAATGCATGGACTCAACAGTGAAAAACTTAACATTTCAAACATCTTAACTCAGCAATCTTGTCTGCAAAGTCCTTTACCAATTCAATCCCATTCTAAACTTAACAATATTATTCCCCTTGGCATTTCCCAAAGCTGACCTAACTTTACCACAGAATTTTATATGTTTAAGTTATTCTCTCTGCTTGGACTGTCCTGCACAAGTCCCCTTTCTTCAGAGACATACATGGTTCAAAAGCACTCTCATCCTTTAAGCTTCCCTAAAATTCCACCTCAACCAAATAGCCATCTTAAAAGTCCTCAGTGAAAATTTCTCTCTCTTTTCCTTATAATCCAATAGTACCTAGTTTTTACGTTTGTTATGGAGCTTTCCATAGTCCAACTTATAATTATTTAGATCTTCTCATGGACTGGATTGTAAACTATTTGAGGATAAGGAAGATACTACATGTTTTTATCTATAACTTGCCCACAGAATCAAACATAGAGCTTTACATATGGTATGAACTCAAGAAGAGCTGTGTGTGTGTGTGTGTGTGTGTGTGTGTGTGTGTGTGTGTGCAGGTTTTAGTGGAACTGGGCCTTATGTACTCTGAACCTCCATGATCTCTGCAATCCTTCTCATCAAGGAAACCCATGGAGCCCCATGTGCCCTCTGGGTGAAAAGACTTTAGAAACCTACCTGAGCTCCAGAACCCAGCCTAGTGAATGGCCTGGGCAAGGGAGTGAACCCATAAACCTCTACCTCACTATTAGCAACCTATAACCAGCAAATAAGTCAGCTACATAATTTGACAATTTGGAGAAGCCATCAGTGGAGATAACCTTGGGATTCCAAGGGCCTAGCTCACTACAGCCTTAAACAAATGTGTTAACAATATCTGTATATAAAGCACAGTGGGCAGCCCGTCATCATGGGTTTACCATCATTAATTCACCCATCAAATTTAAAGTGATACCATTATGGTAAGCATTAATAATTCCCAGCATAACAACAGTGATAACAGCAGGTAGTTTTTCAAAACTGTTACCCATGTTTCAATAACACATCCTGAATGTTGTGTTTAAAGCAGTCTCCCAAGGAGAAATGGCAATGGAAACATTCTGATAATAACAGTTTATAGTAATAATAGTTCAGAGTTCTAGCTTGAAGTTGGCTGTATGTGTCTTTTCTTTTTTGAGTCTCTGGGTAACACCATTTATGGTATCTCATTTTTCACAAGTACTGGCATGAGCTGATCTCACTTGATAATGCTGTAGTCATAGAGTGGCCACAGTCTAAGCAGCTTCTAAAAATCATAGAGCCCCAGAAATGTCATTGGCCCCAAAATACCAAACCAAAATGTATGGCAATACCTTACCTGTTAAAAGGGTCTGCTTTATACCAATAGATCATTTAGGAATGGACAATTTAGAAAAAGTACTGAGGTTCAGCAGATAAAAACAACACATTTAGAGTCTACCAAAGCTGGATTTGAAACCTTGGTTTGGTTTGGCCACTTCCATTTGGCAAATCACTTAATACCCCTTGTCCGAAGCATCCTGTAAGATGGAGCTAGTACACCCATCTCATCTTGTTTGGGGGGGGGGGGTCATGTGACATAATATGCACATAATATGACATAATAAAGCTCCTGACATACGAGGGGCACTCACTGCATTCTCGTTTTGAGTTGGTATATGGTATAAATAAGTCCAAAGTTGTGAACTCTGATCTCCGTATGGCTTACTTAATATAGTCATGGTTTTATTCAACAAACTTTTTCTCCTGAGCCAGTCTGAAGAGTCCCTGCCACTTTGGAGCTCCCAGCGTAGAGGGCCTTAGTGAGAGCTGGCTACTACATGGCGTGATAAATGCTATGACAGTGCATACGTA
Source organism: Phocoena sinus (assembly GCF_008692025.1). Taxonomy (NCBI): domain Eukaryota; kingdom Metazoa; phylum Chordata; class Mammalia; order Artiodactyla; family Phocoenidae; genus Phocoena; species Phocoena sinus. The sequence goes on from NC_045784.1 coordinate 104,438,635, forward strand.
GTACAGTAGAGCTTAGTGAAAGTTTCTTGGAAGAGATGGGGCCTAAATTTAGAGTACCTATTTCCAGGATCGAGAAAGAGAAAAAAGAAGCTTTTGCCAGAGGAGACACACGAGCAAAGATTAGCTGATTTTTCTGTTATAACGGACTGGACTCTCAATCCCACTCAGTGTCTTATGACTCCCTTAGAGAGAGAGAGAGAGAATAGCTGGATCAGGAGAAACCTATGCTGTTCCTGGGAGAACAGCTTAGACCGTTCACCCTTCTGACAGAATGGGGAGCTTGTGGCATGATTTCTATGCAATTAGGATAGCAAATTATTTACATAGGTTCTCAAAGACCTTCAAGAGGCCAATAAACATAGAACTTAATGGGAAAAAAGGCAAAGCCACTTTAGCTAGACTTAGTCAATTGGAGACATTTTCAACTTATTAAAGATCAGCTCTAAGAGATTTTAAGATACATGGAGATTTGGACTGCCTAGGAAAACTACTATGTGGGTCAGAATCAGGAGAATGACCTTTGCTAGCTGTTGTCTAGATCAAAGAGCTTTTTCAACCTGTGTGCAGGGGTTACACATGTGTTGAGATACTGACCATCTCCAACACTCAGCGGACCAGGAGGGGCCTGGGGCAGCCAGAGCCCTGGACTTTTCAACTGTGGCAGTGAGAAGTCCTTTCCTTTTACTCCATGTGAAAAATAATATCATTCTGTATGCCATGACAAGAAAATAATGGGGAAACATTGCTATGGAGTTCCTTCTCTAAAGGAACATCTCAAAAGCAATGCCAGCCTGAATTATATTGGTGCTAGAGTTAAGGGCATCACCATCATCGTCATCATCACTACCACCACCACCACCACCACCACTACCACCAGTGTTATTTCTATTATTAAAACTAAACGATTCTCTATTCTGAAAGAGTCACTTGGCTTCCCCCAAATATCTTGCTCTACTCCTAGTGTAGCATGATGACCAGGATGAATGTCATAAGACTATGATTTACAAGATAGAGAAGACAATCAACCTTAATCAGAAGTCATCGTGGCTGTAACTAATTCCATAAAATGAGCGTTTGTTTAAAGTGGGTATTAATCTGTCACCGTATGAAGAAGCTCTAAATAAATCTGTGCATGTATGTGGAGGCATCATGGAGCAGTAGTGTCTCTCTACACAAGAGCAAATAAATATTCTGTCTGAAAAGAGAATGATGGAGACAGAGGCAAGAAATCAAGAAATCCCTTTTCACTGCCCTTTCTTTTCTACTTAAAACAAAACAAAAACCGACCAATCAACCTTTCTACATATCACGGTTTGGACTTTTTTCCCCCAAAAGCTTATTTCGAGGGCCATTTGGGGAATGTTTCAGCCTGGCCAAGTTACTCTGGGTTTGCAGGTCCGCTGTCAGTCCAGGGCAGACTCCCAGCAGAAGCCTCCTAATTGGCTGTCAGTGGAGTCACTTTTATGCAGAGCCTTTTCCTTAAAACCTTTTCCACTCCAGTAACACGGCCTCTCTACAACAGCCCCAAAACACTCGAAGTGTAGGTGTGGGAATGGGAGTAGGAGGGTTGGAAACCACACTGAACTGGTGCTCCGACAGTTGCGAACAGTCTCTAAATGTTTTCACTGCGAATGTGCTTCAGTCATGTTAAGACAGTCAAAACAGTTTGACAAGTTTCTGTTCGGCTCTCGTCTCGGCTACTGTGTTCATGACCTGATTAGCTAGTGCCTAGAAGAGACTGACAAGAGTGGCAAATCCACTGAGACAGCTCTCTGCAAAGGGAATTTATGGCTGTGTAATACAGTGATTAACCCTAAGCACCCACAAGCTGTTACCCAGAACACAACTTCTTCAGAGCCAAGAAAGGCAGAAGAATGAAGTCAAACATTTTCTTCATGTAAACGTGTCCACCCTCCAAACACATTTGCTTGTCTTCGAATATGAGTTTATTGCTGCCAGTTGGAATTTGGAGCTGAATTTGAATCTTGGCTCTGTCACCTAGTAGCTGTGTGACCCTGAGTAGGACACTTAACCTCTCTGAGCCTCATGCTCCTGCCTGTGAAAATCTGACCACTGATTTTCACCTCCCAGGATTACTGTGTTCACATGTGAAAACAGCACAGTGCCTAGTTCACAGTTGGCAATCGATACGTGTTGATTTCCTTCCTTTCCTTAACTAAAATATTTGAATTAGGACTTATATTACCATTACTATCACAAGACGTACAATACAGAGAAAGCACTTGAGGCCTAAACTGCATGTCCTATGCAGTATGCCAAAACGATATCCCAAATCTTAAAAGTTCTCCCTGCCAGCCAGCCAATGCCTGCTTTTCCAGCAGGATGCAACCTGCTGCCACATGTGTCATCCATAGGAAGTTACCTCTAGGACTTAATATTCTTTTCGGCTACTCTTGGGCATTGATCTCGGAAGATGAGATATCTGAGCAGAATTCTTTTAACATTATCTTTGCACTTGCAGCACTTAGCCTTCTTAAAGGTCTTCCCTCTGCTGCTACTAACTGACCCTCTGGCACATAAGTGCCGACAAGTGCCCTTGCTCTTGAAATATCTTAGACTTTCCAATCATGTTGCCTGGAGAGATGGAGTGCTGAGAAAGGAGGTAGGGTATGACAGAAAATTAAATTGAGCTCATATTTTCTCATTATTAGGATTATTATTTTTAAGGTTGAGATGCCAATAAACCCTGAGACTGAGTTGAGCCCCTCTTCTTTCGCCTAGCTCTGCTTTCGCTTATCTCATTTAAGTACTTACCCTACTGTATTGTTATTAACTTCTGAGATCCTTTGAGTCAGGAACTGTGTCTTGAACTTCATCATAAACACAGCAACTTACATAATGCCTGGCACATGATAGGTGCTTGGCTAATATTTATTAAATGAGAGCATAAATGAATAGAAGAATGAATGTTGGCAAAACAACTTATAAATGCTTTCAGCTAGACCTTCAAGAGCTTCATAGCCTCATCCTCTACTTCCCAATCCTTTGCCCAAATGTACAGAATCAAATATGGGGAAATAAAGCTTTCTCCTCCCTGAAAAAAATAAACTAGTTACGATGAGTCCTATTATGCCAACTGTGCTTATTGACCCCAGCCAAATACACAGTCGATTATTTAACACCAGGAAAAAGAGAAAAGATATAACTGAAACCCATACACTTCGCACTCCTGAGTGTGTGCCATTTTACCTTTCTGACATCCCCTCTCAATGTCCCTCAGCCTGAACATACATTGCAAATGTGCTATACCTCTGTAGGTCTGATTTGCAATGCCAAGCCCACTAAGAATGATTCTCCCCAGATACTGAGCCTGCAAATCTGCAACTGAATGGCAGTACCATGGATCTGACAGCAGAGGTCCGATAGGAAGGCTATCCCCTCAGGATTACTGAGAACTTTAAATGAGATGTTGTATACAAGGCACCCAGCACTGTGCTTGGCACATGATAAATGCTTGATACACGTGCGCTAGCAAGCTAATTTCCTGCTCCTCTTAGCGAGAGGGCATCAAGTGGTCTTAACCCTTCAATTCACTCTACAGTGCATCTTCAAAGATCCAAAAGAGAGTCACATACCACATTTCTTTCAAAATGATTCTTTTCTGTTGTTATTCCAATCCAAAAAGAAGGTTACTAGACAAACCACAATTGTATAAAATGCCAATTCATCCACCTTAGTCCAGCCCCTCCCCAGTGCCTCTCCTTTTTTAAACAATGATTTATTTTCTTTCGAAGAGTTCATTGCCCTTCCTACCAGAGACTTTGCAGTTTTCAACAATCTATTATAGTTTTACCTGTCTTAAAAGGAGCCAGAATTCCATTTTTTCTTAAGAATGTTTAAAATCATATCGAAACAAAACAGCTTATTTTAACAAAGCTATATGCAGTAATTGTTTCCTTACATACCATGTGCTTGTTCCTTCTAACCACACCCACTCCACCTGATTTCATAATGAAGCTGTCCCTGCCAACACCAATTTGCACTTATTTTCCCTCCTCTTGGCCTCTGCTGGTGCTTGCTATACAACTCCCACAACCTAGCCCTTGATTCCAATATCATAGTTTCTTGGAGATGTCGGGAGTTTCCTCAGATTAGGCGCTTTTCTTCTACTTCTTTTGAATTTCCACTAACATAGTGCCTTAGTATAGTTCTTGGCACCAAACAGGGGTTTATTATACCCTGATGAATGAACACATGATCTTTAGGTTCAATCCCTGCAATGGTGGGGCTCAGGTAAGGATGGCTCCATTCTCTTTGTAGTCTAACCCCACTGTAGCTGCTTTCCTCATACCTGGTGGCTTTGAGCCCAAGGAAATGCCCTCAGTGCTGTTCTACCAGACCTAAAGAGAGCTGTGAAGATACGGCTCTCTTAGACGATGTTCTTTCTAATACGGAAGTTCAGCAAGAAAGCCAAGGGAACAGATGCTCTATCCCTCTGGCATTTCTTGCTCTCCTGCCAGCAGAAGACAAACTTTTGGGGTCCACTTCAAGATGGCGGAGAAGTAAGACATGGTCACCTTCCTCCCCACAAATACATCAGAAATATATCTACATGTGGAACAACTACTACGAAACACCAACTGAATGCTGGCAGAAGACCTCAGACTTCCCAAAAGGCAAGGAAGTCCCCACGTACATGGGTAGGGCAAAAGAAAAAACCAGACACAAAAGAATAGGGATATGGGACCTGCACCTCTGGGAGGGAGCTGTGAAGGAGGAAAAGTTCCCACACACTAGGAAGCCCCTTCACTGGTGGAGACGGGGGCTAGCGGGGAGAAGCTTTGGAGCCACGGAGGAGAGCGCAGCAACAGGGGTGCGGAGGGCAAAGCGGAGAGATTCCCGCAGAGGATCAGGGCCGACCGGCACTCACCTGCCCGAGAGGCTTGTCTGTTCACCCGCCGGGCCGGGCGGGGCTGGGAGCTGAGGCTCCAGCATCAGAGGTCAGATCCCAGGGAGAGGACTGGGGTTGGCTGCGTGAACACAGCCTGAAGGGGGCTAGTGCACCACAGCTAGCTGGGAGGGAGTCTAGGAAAAAGTCTGGAACTGCCTAAGAGGCAAGAGACCATTGTTTTGGAGTGCATGAGGAGAGGGAACTCCCACAGAAGGCAGAGCACTGACTAAACGAGCTCCAGAGATGGGCGTGAGCCACGGCTATCAGCGCGGACACCAGAGACGGGCATGAGACGCTAAGGCTGCTGCTGCAGCCACCAAGAAGCCTGTGTGCGAGCACAGGTCACTATCCACACCTCCCCTCCGGGGAGGCTGTGCTGCCCGTCACTGCCAGGGTCCCAGGATCCAGGGACAATTTCCCCCGGAGAACGCACGGCGGGCCTCACGCTGGTGCAACGTCATGCCATCCTCTGCCACTGCAGACTCGCCCCGCGTTCCATACCCCTCCCTCCCTCCAGCCTGAGTGAGCCAGAGCCCCCTAATCAGCTGCTCCTTTAACCACCTCCTGTCTGAGCAAAGGACAGATGCCAGAGGATGACCTACATGCAGAGGCAGGGCCAAATCCAAAGCTGAACCCCAGGAGCTGTGCGGACAAAAAAGAGAAAGGAAAATTCCTCCCAGCAGCCTCAGAAGCAGCGGATTAAATCTCCACAATCAACTTGATGCACCCTGCATCTGTGGAATATGTGAATAGACAATGAATCATCCCAAAATTGAGGTAGTAGACTGTGGGAGCCATTGTAGACTTAGGGTTTGCTTTCTGCATCTAATTTGTTTCTAGTTTGATGTTTACCTTAGTTTAGTATTTAGAGCTTATTATCATGGGTAGATTTGCTTATTGACTTGGTTGCTCTCTTCCTTTTATATATATTTTTTTTTTCCTTTTTCTCTTTTGGTGAGTGTGTATGTGTATGCTTCTTTATGTGATTTTGTCTATATAGCTTTGCTTTTACCATTTGTCCCAGGGTTCTGTCTGTCTGGTTTTTTTTTTATATATATATAGATTTTAGCGCTTGTTATCATTGGTGGATTTGTTTTTTGGTGTGGTTGCTCTCCTTTTATTACTTTTTGATTTTTTTATTTTTAATACTTTTTAAATTTTTAATAACTTCATTTATTTATTTATTTTCTTTCTTTCTTTCTTTCACTTTTCTCCATTTTCTTCTGAGCCATGTGGCTGACAGGGTCTTGGTGCTCTGGCCGGGTGTCAGGCCTGAGCCTCTGAGGTAAGAGAGCCAAGTTCAGAACACTGAACCACCAAAGACCTCCGGGCTCCACGTAATATCAAACGGCAAAAGCGCTCCCATAGATCTCCATCTCAACGCTAAGACCCAGCTCCACTCAAAGACCAGCAAGTACAGTGATGGACACCCTATGCCAAACAACTAGTAAGACAGGAACACAACGCCACCCATTAGAAGAGAGGCTGCCTAAAATCGTAATAAGGTCACAGACACCCCAAAACACACCACCGGACACGGTCCTGCCCACAAGAAAGACAACACCATAACACAGGCACCAGTCCCCTCCACCAGGAAGCCTACACAACCCAATGAACCAACCTTACCCACAGGAGGGAGACACCAGAAACAATGGGAACTATGAACCTGTAGTCTGCAAAAAGAAGACCCCAAACACATTAAGTTAAGCAAATTGAGAAGACAGAGAAATACACAGCAGATAAAGGAGCAAGGTAATAACCCACCAGACCAAACAAATGAAGAGGAAATAGGCAGTCTACCTGAAAAAGAATTCAGAATAATGATAGTAGAGATGATCCAAAATCTTGGAAATAGAATGGAGAAAATACAAGAAATGTTTGACAAGGACCTACAAGAACTAAAGAGCAAACAAACAATGATGAACAACGCAATAAGTGAAATTAAAAGTAACCTAGATGGGATCAATAGCAGAAAAACTGAGGCACAAGAACGGATAAGTGACCTGGAAGAAAAAATAGTGGAAATAACTACTGCACAGCAGAATAAAGAAAAAAGAATGAAAAGAACTGAGGACAGCCTCAGAGACCTCTGGAACAACATAAAACGCACCAGCATTCGAATTATAGGGGACCCAGAAGAAGAAGAGCAAAAAAAAGGGACTGAGAAAGTATTTGAAGAGATTATAGTTGAAAACTTTCCTAATATGGGAAGTGAAATAGTCAATCAACTCCAGGAAGCGCAGAGAGTCCCACACAGGATAAATCCAGGGAAAAACAGGCCAAGACACATATTAATCAAACTATCAAATATTAAACACAAAGAAAAAACATTAAAAGCAGCAAGGGAAAAGCAACAAACATACAAGGGAATCCCCATAAGGTTAACAGCTGATCTTTCAGCAGAAACTCTGCAAGCCAGAAGGGAGTGGCAGGACATATTTAAAGTGATGAAAGGGGAAAACCTACAACCAAGATTACTCTACCCAGCAAGGATCTCATTCAGATTTGACAGAGAAATTAAAATCTTTGCAGACAAGCAAAAGCTAAGAGAATTCAGTACCACCAAACCAGCTTTACAACAAATGTTAAAGGAACTTCTCTAGGCAGGAAACACAAGAGAAGGAAAACACCTAGAAAAACAAATGAAAACAATTAAGAAAATGGTAACAGGAACACACATATAGATAACTACCTTACGTGTAAAAGGATTAAATGCCCCAACCAAAAGACATAGACTGGCTGAATGGATAAAAAAACAAAACCCGGACATATGCTGTCTAAAAGAGACCCACTTCAGACCTAGGGATACATACAGACTGAAAGTGAGGGGACGGAAAAAGATGTTCCATGAAATGGAAATCAAAAGAAAGCTGGAGTAGCAATTCTCATATCAGACAAAATAGACTTTAAAATAAAGACTATTACAGGAGACAAAGAGGCACACTACATAATGATCAAGGGTTCACTCTAAGAAGAAGATATAACAATTGTAAGGATTTATGCACCCAACATAGGAGCACCTCAGTACGTAAGGCAAATGCTAACAGCCATAAAGGGGGAAATCAACAGTAACGCAATCATAGTAGGGGAATTTAACACCCCACTTTCACCAATGGACAGATCATCCAAAATGAAAATAAACAAGGAAACAAAAGCTTTAAATGATACATTAAACAAGATGGACTTAATTGATATTTATAGGACATTTCACCAAAAAACAACAGAATATACTTTCTTCTCAAGTGCTCATGGAACATTCTCCAGGATAGACCATACCTTGGGTCACAAATCAAGCACTGGTAAATTTAAGAAAATTGAAATCGTATCAGTTATCTTTTCTGACCACAATGCTATGAGACTAGATATCAATCACAGGAAAAAATTGTAAAAAACACAAACACATGGAGACTGAACAATACACTACTAAATAACCAAGAGATCACTGAAGAAATCAAATAGGAAATTTAAAAATACCTATAAACAAATGACAATGAAAACACGACAACCCAAAACCTATGGGATGTGGCAAAAGCTGTTCTAAGAAGGAAGTTTATAGCAATAAAATCCTAACTGAAGAAACAAGAAATATCTCGAATAAACCACCTATCCCTACACCTAAAGCAAGTAGAGAAAGAAGAACAAAAAGAGCCCCCAAAGTTAGCAGAAGGAAAGAAATCATAAAGATCAGATCAGAAATAAATGACAAAGAACTGAAGGAAACAATAGCAAAGATCAATACAACTAAAAGCTGGTTCTTTGAGAAGAGAAACACAATTGATAAACCATTAGCCAGACACATCAAGAAAAAGAGAGAGAAGACTCAAATCAATAGAATTAGAAATGAAAAAGGAGAAGTAAAAGCTGACACTGCAGAAATACAAAGGATCATGAGAGATTACTACAAGCAGCTATATGCCAATAAAATGGACAACGTGGAAGAAATGGACAAATTCTTAGAAAAGCACAACCTTCCGAGACTGAACCAGGAAGAAATAGAAAATATAAACAGACGAATCACAAGCACTGAAATTGAAACAGTGATTAAAAATCTTTCAACAAACAAAAGCCCAGGACCAGATGGCTTCACAGGTGAATTCTATCAAATATTTAGAGAAGAGCTAACACCTACCCTTCTCAAACTCTTCCAAAATATAGCAGAGGGAGGAACACTCCCAAACTCATTCTACGAGGCCACCATCACCCTGATACCAAAACCACAAAAAGTTGCCACAAAGGAAGACAACTACAGACCAATATCACTGATGAACATAGATGCAAAAATCCTCAGCAAAATACTAGCAAACAGAATCCAACAGCACATTAAAAGGATCATACACTATGATCAAGTCGATTTTATCCCAGGAATGAAAGGATTCTTCAATATATGGAAATCAATCAATGTGATACACCATATTAACAAACTGAAGGATAAAACCCAAATGATCATCTCAATAGACGCAGAAAAAGCTTTTGACAAATTTGAACACCCATTTATGATAAAAACTCCCCAGAAAGTGGGCACAGAGCAAACCTCCCTCAACTTAATAAAGGCTATATATGACAAACCCACAGCCAACATCATTCCCAATGGTGAAAAACTGAAACCATTTCCTCTGAGATCAGGAATAAGACATGGTTGTCCACTCTCACCACTATTATTCAACATAGTTTTGGAGGTTTTAGCCACAGCAATCAGAGAAGAAAAAGAAATGAAAGGAATCCAAATCAGAAAAGAAGAAATAAAACTGTTACTGTTTGCAGATGAGAGGATACTATATCCTAGAGAATCCTAAAGATGCTACCAGAAAACTACTAGAGCTAATCCATGAATTTGGTAGAGTAGCAGGATACAAAATTAATGCACAGAAATCTCTTGCATTCCTACACACTAATGATGAAAAATGTGAAAGAGAAATTAAGGAAACACTCCCATTTACCACTGCAACAAAAGGAATAAAATACCTAGGGATAAACCTACCTAAGGAGACAAAAGACCTGTATGCAGAAAACTATAAGACACTGAGGAAAGAAATTAAAGATGATACAAACAGATGGAGAGATATACCATGTTCTTGGATTGGAAGAATCAGTATTGTGAAAATGACTATATTACTACCCACAGCAATCTACAAATTCAGTGCAATCCCTATCAAACTACCAATGGCATTTTTCACAGAATTAGAACAAAAAATTTCACAATTTGTACGGGAACACAGAAGACCCCAAATAGCCAAAGCAATCTTGAGAAAGTAAAACAGAGCTGGAGGAATCAGGCTCCTGGCCTTCAGACTATACTACAAAGCTAAAGTAATCAAGACAGTATGGTACTGGAACAAAAACAGAAATATAGATCAATGAAATAGGAGAGAAAGTCCAGAGATAAATCCATGCACATATAGTCACCTTACTTTTGATAAAGGAGGCAAGAATATACAATTGAGAAATGACAGCCTCTTCAATAATTGGTGCTGGGAAAACTGGACCTCTACATGTAAAAGAATGAATTTGAACACTCCCTAACATCATACACAAAAATAAACTCAAAATGGATTAAAGACCTAAATGTAAGGCCAGACACTATAAAATTCTTAGAGGAAAACACAGGCAGAACACTCTATGACATAAATCACAGCAAGATCCTTTTTGACCCACCGCCTAGACAAATGGAAATAAAAACAAAAATAAACAAATGGGACCTAATCGAACTGAAAAGCTTTTGCACAGCAAAGGAAACCATAAACAAGATGAAAAGAAAACCCTCAGAATGGGAGGAAATATTTGCTAACAAAGCAACAGACAAAAGATTAATCTCTCACATTTATAAGCAGCTCATGCAGCTCAATATCAAAACTACAAACAACCCAATCCAAAAATGGGCTGAAGACCTGAATAGACATTTCTCCAAAGAAGATATACAGATGGCCAACAGACACATGAAAGGATGCTCAACATCACTAATCATTAGAGAAATACAAATCAAAACCACAATGAGGTATCACCTCACACCAGTCAGAATGGCCATCATCCAAAAATCTACAAACTATAAATGCTGGAGAGGGTGTGGAGAAAAGGGAACTCTCTTGCACTGTTGGTGGGAATATAAATTGTTACAGCCAGTATGGATGTTCCTGAAAAAACTAAAAATAGAAGTACCATACGATCCAGCAATCCCACTAGTGGGCATATACCCTAAGAAAACCATAATTTGAAAGGAGTCATGTACCACAATGTTCATTGCAGCTCTATTTACAATAGCCAGGACATGGAAGCAACCTAAGTGTCCATCGACAGATGAATGGACAAAGTAGATGTGGCACATATATACAATAGAATATTACACAGCCATATAAATAAATGGAATTGAGTTATTTGTAGTGAGGTGGATGGACCTAGGGACTGTCATACAGAGTGAAGTATGTCAGAAAGAATAGAACAAATACCATACACTAATACATATATATGGGATCTAAAAAGAATAAAAATGGTTCTGATGAACGTAGGGGCAGGACAGGAATAAAGACAGACGTAGAGAATGGACTTGAGGACACGGGGAGGGGGAAGGGTAAGCTGGGACGAAGTGAGAGAGTGGCACTATCAAATGTGGGGTAGATAGCTAGTGGGAAGCAGCCACATAGCACAGGGAGCTCAGCTCACTGCTTTGTGTCCACCTAGAGGGGTGGGATAGGGAGAGTGGGAAGGAGACGCAAGAGGGAGGAGATATGGGGATATATGTATATGTATATCTGATTCAGTTAGTTATAAAGCAGAAACTAACACACCATTATACAGCAATTTTACTCCAATAAAGATGTAAAAAAAGACAGACATTCATCAGCTAAATACTCTAATATACCTAGCACCTGACAACACAAAAATAGGAAAATTTGTTGCCTTAATGGGAAAAAAAGAGGGCATTTTTATTTAACTTGTAAAAATAACTTAGTAGCCAGTGAAATACATCTGGACCATGAAGGGAAACAAGCGCATCTATACTAAATGGAGAAAGAAAAAAAAAAAACATTTTAGAGATTAGAAAGCACCATTCAGAATTAGACAAATGCTGGATACCATTTCATATTCAAACTAACGGAAGGGAACTATTTAGTAAGGGCATTTGTTTCTCCCTGTGTGATGCTCTTACATACTATTAGAGCTTACTAAAGAATGCGGAACGCCGCAAATGAGTGCATATCTGAGAGACACTGTTCTAGACGTTTCTGGGGAAATCTGATGATGTGTTGGAGCTATCCAAAGATAAAACTGCTGAAGTAAGGCAAAGAGGATCCAAGGAGTTTTGAAAACCGCTCAGTGAACAAGGGGTAGAAGGAAAACAAATAATACACATTATCTTATTTAAAATTCACAATAATTCTATGAGATAGGTACTATTATTACTTTAGAGATGAAGAAACAGAAGATAAGTAAATCATGGATGACTAGAATTATAAGAAAATTTTATATTATTTAATTTTCCCTATTCGTTGTATAAATGTATAAAGTAGGATCAGAGAGGGAAGGTGTTTTTAATAAAGTCGCATGGCTGCTAAGCCGCAGGGTCAAGACCAGAATGCTTCTGACTCTCAAGCTGGTGGTTTACCCACTATTACAACCTCCCTTCCTCTCTAGCTCAAATCCAACCCTTCCACCTCACATATGTCCCTTTACTCTTCTAATTTGTGTGTAGAATGAGATTTAATATTTTTATCTTGTATTCATCTATTTTTTAAAATAGTACATACTGAGTGTCAGGACTGTTCTAGGCACTGGGCCCTAGAACAGAGAATAAAATAGACAAAACAGAATTCTAATTCTGTTGGCATTCAAAGCCGAGTGAACAACACAGACATTAAAGAAATTATCATCATATAGATAACTACCAACTCTGACGGCTGTTAAGGAGTACTACAGAGTATATAACAGGGGGAATAATTTGATCTGAACGGGGTAAGTTCAGGAGGGGCTTTTCAGAGAAAATGACTATTAGTCAGAGATCAGAAATACAAGAACTTGGTCAATCAGAGTCCTGTATTACCACTTTGAGGCCTAATGTGTTTAACAGTTTTACTCATTCAATAAAATTTAGTATTTAACCATTTAAATATATGGCAGCAGCCATTTCATTTTCAAGCATCTAGTATAGAATCATGAGCAATCGGATGCTTCAGAAAAGTGTTCTGATGGTAATTATGGAAAAAGAGTCCAAGTCATTCTCAAAGAGCATAGGTGATTACTCAAACAATGATTAGTTAGCTTCACCTAAAGATTTGCCAGCAGAAAGTTTACAGAGTGCCTTTAAAGTAAGGACGTGACTTGAACAAAGGCATTAAAATGCCCCTTCACAAATCCCAAGTGAAATGATCAAAGAAGTCTGCCTAATGGCATTATCAATTGTCTCAGTCCCCTTACCATAGATTTCTGCTGATTGTATCACAGTGCTAATTTAAACTTATAAATGTTAGCCACTCAGGTTAAGTTAGGATAAGATCATTAAAATAGCACACAGCTAAAGAGAGAATGCAAGAGGAATTTACCCCCATGTCTGAGTGACATATACTAAGGTGAGATAAATCCTCCTCATTCAAAAATGAATGAAGTGAACTTGAAACCAACGCAAGGTCAATGAAATTCTGCTGCAGCACAAAAAGGAAGGGGGAGAAAGTGAAGCAAGTGGTGGAAGAGGAGCATACTTTTGAAAAAGATTTGCTATAGGAAATAGAAGTTAATTTAAAATAGTATCTGCTTTGTACAGAATAAAATTCAAGGAAATTTAAACTCGACTCATTGCAGATTGATTAAAAGACAAAACAATTAGATTTTAAAAGGAAATTGGTTCAGCCAAAGAACGTAAGGAAGCAAATAATCCTGTAACAGATTTTTTAATGATACTGTAAGATTTTGCTTTGACATTTAATATGGAATCTACTCTTGAACATCATTTTATGTTATTTCCATAGACCTATGCAAAGGAAAAAAAAAAAAGCTAAAACTAGATAGAGATACTTTCCTGACTAGCAAGAAAGGGAAAGGGAGAGAAGCTAGATTTCTTTTAATGTACCTTGTTTTTGTTTTTACTTTGGAACAATGTAAATGTTCTACATAACTATAAAACAAAATTAAATTTAAAAAGCAATTGTTAAAAAAACAAATGAAACAAACTTATTTACCAAATTGTTGGCATAACTACAAAAATAATTATTTCAAGAGACTTTAAAACACAGTGCAGATAGTCCCCAACTTAACGGTGGTTCGACTTATGATTTTTCAACTTTTTGGTGGTGCAAAAGCAATATGCATTCAGCAGAAACTGTACTTCAAATTTTGAATTTGGATCTTTTCACAGGCTAGCAGTATGCGGTATGATACTCTCTCATGATGTTGGGCGGGCTGCAGCTCCCATCAGCCATGTGATCATGAGGGTAAACAATTGATACACTTACAGCAAAGTCTGTACCCACACACCCAGTCTGTTTTTCACTTTCAGCACAGTATTCAATAAATTACATGAGATATTTCCATAACATTATAAAATAGGCTTTGTGTTAAATGATTTTGCCCAACCGTAGCCTAATGGAAGTGTTCTGGGCATGTTAAGATAGGCTAAATACATATTCAGCTTATGATGTTTTCAACTTATGATGGGCTTATCAGGATGTAACCCCCATCATAGGTCAAGCAAGATCTGCAGTTTGTACATCCCTAGTGGGATGTGCTCTAAGGATAAAATTTTTGTTTAATCTGCAGAGGATTCTCAAATTGCTCTCAGTAATCACTTTGTTAGTAAGAGTACCAGTTGGTTTCAGTAATCACTTTATTAGTAATATATTTATATTGTTTTGAAAGTATAAATACCAAAGAAGCAATTATATTAGTGTAATAAGGACCCAAGCTTTTCATATAGGAGAAAACGAAGCATATCATTAAAAGCAGTTAAGTAAAACTCATAAATTTGAACTGAAATATGATAGCAAAATCATGATATATTATTTTAGCTTGGTCCACTGAAAAGTTTTAAAAGATGATGGCTGTGTTCTGAGTATGGGAGATACAACAGCAGACAAGATAAGGTGGCCCCTGCAATGCCCAGAGCAGAGCCCAGTGAGGAAGGCACACAAGTAAAAATGCACATACATTTCAGTAGTTCAGTGAGTGGCACTCAGTAATGTGGATAAGCACCATGATAAGCAGAGTTTCTCTATAATGCAGGGTAAGTGGACATGTAAAAAGAAGAATAAATTAAAGTTGCTCTATATAAAGGATGGCGAACATCGAGGTAACTGCCATACCTCAAGAAGAGGTGGAACAAATGGAAAAGAAGCAAGAGGCAAAGATATAATCTTGAGATGGACAAAGACCAGTTAGTGAGAAGGAGTACTGTACACCAAGAAACACATGGGAAATGGAAATGAAAAAACAATCCATAAAGTAGAAACACATAAAACAAAACACAAATTAAAACAAGACCAATTTGACAGTTGAAAAGCCCTATCACAGTGGTTGAAATTATAATATCCTATAATTTGAGGGTTTAATGAAATAGGTAATTACACAACTATTGGTAGGAAAATAAATTGCCCAATATTTCTGAAAATAAATTTGTTATATGTACCCACCCACTCCCTACAAAAAATAAAAAATGCAAAAAAATCACATACCTTTGACCCAGCAGTGCAATCACTAAGAATTTATAAAAATGAAATGAGATATTCTTGTTATATTATAATAATAATACTCAACATTTATTGAGAGTTTTTAATATGACAGACACATTTCCTTGACAACCCAACTGGGTGTTAATATTTTCAATTCAATTTTACAATTGAAGAATATGGGGGTTAGAGAAGTTAAGTGACTTGCCAAAATCAAAAGCCAGTGAGCATCAAATCCAGGATTCAGATACAGTGCACCTCTACAGCCTGAGCTCTTGCACTATCCCCCTGTTGCTGTAAATAATATAGTAGTTAATAAATTATGGTATATCCATATGAAAGACTGCCATACAGCCATTAAAATCATAGTGCATCATATTTAGTGACAGGAATATGCTCATAATTTACTAAGTGAAAAATGTTTTACATTTTAGAGCACGTGTCCACATATTTTAAAATGTATGCCATCCTAAGGGTACAAAAACAAAAAAGTGTCTACATCTGTGCCAACAGAGGATAATGGAAAAGGCAGAGACAGAAATAAGAAATAAGCTGGCTCTGTCCACCCTTCTCAAAACAGCAGGCTTGTGCTTCTAGTACAATGCAGGCAGTTGAGGTCATGTCCATTGTGAGCAAGCAGCTGACAGCACCGGTGGGGGCTTTCCTGGTATCCCCACACATCCATGTTTCCTGAAAGCTGTCTCCTGACATTCTTTACCAATGGTTATGAAAGCAATGGCCTTTCTAATGGTTACGAAAGCTTTTAATTCCCTGAATCACTCTATGTACCTCTTCTGAATGGACACTGATTGATACAGGATTTAGTATCAGGAGATGGTGATACATGCCTACTAAGAGATGCCAAAGGCAACACAATCTCTTGAAAGGAATTGCACTGCTCTTCATTAGCAGTACCTCTGTGCTTCAGTAAAAGAGCTCTGTATGAATATCTGCAAAGGAAAAACAGATTACTAGCACTAATCAACCCTATGAACTTCAAAAAATTCACCCAGCATACATGTACCTAAATAGAGATGTTGAATTTGAGTGTCTTCAGGACCCTCCTTGGGGAAAATTGGTCTTCGTCTACTGAGGTCTGCAGTAAACAGAACTGACTTGCTTCTTATAAAAATTTTCACTGTTATTATTATTTATCGACAGCTTTATTAAAGGAGAATTAAATTGAAGATAAGATTAAGCAGAATTCAAACTAAGTCAAGTTGAAAGCCTAGAATAAAGGGCCAAAAGGGAACAGCAGTGAGAGAACATAATAATAATAATACCTTGGATTTATATAGCTCTCATCCTCCCACAAGCACAATGTGAATGTGAACTGCATATATAAGTGGATGAAGAATTAGGTGCAGTTTGGGTTTTTCAAGTCTGGATTTAAAAAGCTGTGGCAGAAGAGACTAGCAAATGGAGAATCAAGATCTTAAGACCAATTTGAAAAAGCTTCTCAGGGAAACACAAAATCTGTGTCTGCTATTCCTGTTAAAGGGGCAGCATCCTCAAATAAAGCCAAGACTTATATGTCAAAGACTAGGGAATCAAAATAAATGAACAAATAAGAGAAGATATATCAGTGACTGTCCCTCAGATATGACAATTAAAATACTACTTTTTCCATGAAATATTTCTCAACTTCCCAGCTACAAGTGATCTCAACTCCCAGAAGGGTTTTTTGCACTGGTTTCATGTGGTGTACACTTAGCGCATTCTTCCCTGTGTTGGAATTATTTATGTATATTCCTGTCTCATTCACTAGACCGTTAGTTCCCAACTTAGTGTTCTTTACAATCACAGTAGGCATTAAAATCTAGATTTGGTCACCTTATTCTCAGAGAGTTTTATTCAATGAGTCTTGGGTGGGCCCTAGAACCGGTATTTTAGTATGCACTTCTGGTAATCCAGTGTGGGTAGTTCATGCCCAGACTGTGACTTCTTTGAGGCCAGGGACCTCGTTCCATATTATATACATCTGGATTTAATTGAAGCATTTTGTATAATGCTATGCACATAACAGATATCTCAGTAGGTATTCATAAAATGGATAAGTACATGAAAGAACTAAATGTATCAGGTTATCTATTTAAAGGATAAAAGAAGAAGTATAGTGTTCAAGTGCTGTGAAGTTCGGGGGAAGGTAATCTTATGGGCTAAAATGACATAAGCGCTCCTGGAGGTAGGTGTTCCTTAAGTTGGTCTCTGAAAACAGGGTATTTGGAAGAGGCGGGGGGAGGTGGTGGGGGGAGGCAAGGAAGGCAGTAGAAAGAGTAAGCAGTGGCACAAATGTAGGACTATATGGGCTATGTTTAAAGAATAGTTATTAGAAATTCCTGTCTATATTTCTTCCTTTTTCGAAGTCAGAAGTTATAGATTCCCTTTAATTTAATGCATGATCAACAGATTTTGACTCTGCTCTGCTCCCTTAAGAACCAAATGACTTCCCTTTTAAGAACGTGACTCCCAAGTGTCTTCAATTTAAAAATCCCAACTCCATACACAGACCTTCATATTTATCCTCCTGAATACACACACACACACACACACACACACCCTCCTTTCCAATTTTACACAACTGCCTGCAGTTCTTAAAGATATAGTGTCTCTATGCCTTTCTCCCTCTTGTACCACATTTTCTAGCCAGAGTAACCCTTCACCTCAAAACAAACATCAGATATCACATCTTCTAAGACATTCTTTGACTACATATGAAGGTCCCTCCCAGCACTGGATTAAAGTATCTCCTCAATGCTACCATAGCTTCCTGGGCAATCCCAGTCATATCACATATTTACTCTCTTTTTTTTTTCTACAAATGTATTATCCTCCACAAACATGGTCAGAAAAGAGAAGACAGAATATCTACAGCCTGGGAAATCCTCTCTGTGGCAGGCAGCCTCTGAGATGGCCCCCAGTAATCCCCACCTCCTGGTATTCATACTCTTATGTGATTCCCTGCCCTCGAGTGTGGGTGAAATGTTTGGCTCTCTGTAATCAGTAGAATATCGCCGAGGTCACGGGATTCTACTTTCAAAAGTAGGCTACAAAAAGACTATGGCTTCCATCTTGAACACTGTAGTAAGCTCTCCCTCATGTCTCGCCCGGTCTCTTTTGCTCTCTCTCTCTCCTCTCTCCCTCCCTCCCTCTCCCTCTCCCTATCTCAGCAGCAGCAGCAGCAGCATCAGTTGCCATGTTTGGAGCATACTCAGATCCATGTAATGAGGAGCCAAAGCCTGTCAGCCACCACATGAATGAGATGGAAGCTGATCTTCTCAGTCCAGTCCACAGCTATGTGAGTGCGATTAGAAGCAAATTCTCCAGTTCAAGCTAAGACTTGCTATGACTACTACTGCTTTGACCAATGACTTAGCTGTAACCTCATAAGAGGCCTGGATTGAGAAGCACCCAGCCAAGCTGTGCCCAGGATTCCTGCCCCACGGAATCTGAGAGTTAAGAAATCTCTGTTGTTTTAAGCAGCTAGGTTTGGGGAAATTTGTTATAGAGCAATAGATAACTTTTATATTTCTCCTTTGTTTCACTAATACTATTCTGGGTCACTCTGGGAGACAGGATATGAAGTTTGGTTTCCTTCTTTCTTAAATTTTTAAGACTTTATTGACATATAATTCACATGCAATTCAATTTACTTTTCTAGAGATGTACCATTCAGTGGTTTTCAGTATATTCAGAGTGGTGCAACCATCACCACAGTACATTTTAGAACATGTTTCTTCATTTGCAGTATGCTCTTAGGACAATTTCCAGAATCCTTAAATTTTTTTCTTTTTTTTTGGTGGTACGCGGGCCTCTCACTGTCGTGGCCTCTCCCGTTGCTGAGCACAGGCTCTGGACGCGCAGGCTCAGCGGCCATGGCTCACGGGCCCAGCCGCTCCGCGGCATGTGGGATCTTCCCGGACCGGAGCATGAACCCGTGTCCCCTGCATCGGCAGGCGGACTCTCAACCACTGCGCCACCAGGGAAGCCCCAGAATCCTTAAATTTTTAAAAAGTAATTTCCACCAGTTTCTCTGAGGAGCAGGTCCAAAGAGCAACTCACTCTTGTGCCAGAAGTGGAACCCCTCTCCCCTTTCTACAGATAATGAGGACCTAACTCAACCTGGAGCAATCTCAGGATAAAAGATGCCAGATAAACTATGTATTACTTTTTGAGATTTCTCTCCTGAAATATATCCCTTTTTGCATAAGTCCAAAAACAGCTACAAAGAAGAATTAAGGCCTTCCACAAAAAAGATGCGAGAAATATCCTGGTAGAGGATCCTCTCCTGGGGAGAGGAGATTTGCCTCTTTTTAGGCTAGAAAGGCTGTGCTTAAAGTACTTGTCCAATCACTTGGGGAAAAATAAAGAATTGTTATTTCTTTCCCAGTAACAAAAACAATTCCCAGACTTCTCAGGCACCACTGGATTTATGCTCAAAATTTCCAGACGCCATGGCCTTTAATAGTTTAACATTAAATGAGCTTAGCAACTTGGAAATGCAGACTGTAATTCCAGGAATATTTACTGACCACCCACTATGTGTAGAGAACTATCCTTAAACATTCTGTGATTACTAAAAAAAAAAAAAAAAGTCAATGACATGCAGAGCTTGTGAGTTAGTGAGAGAGAAAATGGATATTCCTGAAACAGCCAGAAAGATCATTTAGAAACAGTATTAATAAGTTTAAGCAATATACCACTCTATAAATGGCATAATAGGTGTGAAAAGTACGTTCTGAGCATGGCAGTTTAGTAAGGGAAGTTACATAAGAGAAGGCATGTTCTGGTATGGGTCTTGAAAGAGGTGACATGGATTAAGGTTTTTATGGTCGAAAAAATGCAATTAACACTGTATATAGGCAGTTAAATAATCTAATCCTAATTTATCTGTCTGCATTCATATTTATTTGCAGAACAGCAAATACAATGCTTTATTACAGAATAGTTAGATATATTGTAGAATTTTGAAAAGAGAATAAGAGAAATGATGGTTTCATTAAGTATGTTAATTTTGTTTAATGACACTTGCCAGACATTTAATTATTGGATGTTACACAGAATGTACAGACATCTTTTCATTGTAAAAGCTTAAAATCCTGTCATTTTGTCAACAGCCACATTTACAATATGTCGCTTTTTTTAAGTCAGAAGCTATAGATCCACCTCAATTTAATGCACGATCAACAGGTTTTCAACGCTAACAAATAAACTGGAACACATACCGTAAATGCCTAACACCATACCAACAATATTATAAGATTTCAATAGGCCCAACTGACTGCACAGTGAATTTGTGAAAATGATAAAGGATAAAGACTTTATCTCTGTAACAGTGAAAGAGGGAGAAATAGGTTATTTGAGTCCCTGTCTTCAATAAGCCTAAACAATTGTCTGAAATGTGAGAAATTCAATTAGTTGGTCTGAAATAGCAGCCAGAATTCATGCTAGACTTCTTTCTCTCCAATCCTCACACACCCCACTCCCCCAGCCCAAGTTAACTTCCATTATATTATAGTGCTAAAGAGCAGGCGATGTGGGTGTATACAGATCTAAGTTAATATCCCAGATCTGCCACACAGCGACTGGATGGCCTTAGGCAAGTTATTTAACCTCTCTCCACTGTAGTCTCCCCATCTGTTAAGTGGGAACATTAAAATCTATTTAATGGGTTTGTTAAATGGACTCAGTTAATATAAAGTATATAATGTTTAGGTACAGTGGTCAAACACACAATTAATGCTCAACAAATAGCATGACATACTTGATGAGTAGTGGGTTGGCCAAAAGGTTCGTTCGGGTTTTTCCATAAGATGGCTGTGGTAGTGTTTAGTTGTCCTTAACTTCATTCGAAACAATTTTGTTAGGTTGTATTGTGACAGCTGTCATATCAGCGTGCATTAAAAAAAACTTAGCAAAATTGGAGAATTTTTTGTGTAGCCATTTTAATATTGAAGACAGAAGAAAAGCAGCAGCATTTTCGGCATATTATGCTTTATTATTTCAAGAAAGGTAAAAACGCAACTGAAATGCAAAAAAAAGATTTGTGCAGTGTATGGAGAAGGTGCTGTGACTGATCGAACATGTCAAAAGTGGTTTGTGAAGGGTCGTGCTGGAGATTTCTCGCTGGACGATGCTCCACGATCAGGTAGATCAGTTGAAGTTGTCAGCGATCAAATCGAGACATTGAGAACAATCAATGTGATACCACGCGGGAGATAGCCGACATACTCAAAGTGTCCAAATCAAGCACTGAAAATCATTTGCACCAGCTTGGTTATGTTCATCGCTTTAATGTTTGGATTGCACATAAATTAAGTGAAAAATACCTTCTTGACCATATTTCTGCATGCGATTCTCTACTTAAACATAACAGAAACATTCCGTTTCTAAAACGGTTGTGGCAGGGTACCGTACCATAATGTGGAACGGAAGAGATCGTGGGGCAAGCGAAATGAACCACCACCAGCCACACCAAAGGCCGGTCTTCATCCAAAGAAGGTGATGTTGTGTATATGGTGGGATTGGAAGGGAGTCCTCTATTACGAGCCCCTTCTGGAAAACAAGCGATTAACTCCAACAAGTACTGCTCCCAATTAGAGCAACTGAAAGCAGCACTCACAAAAAGCGTCCGGAATTCGTCAACAGAAAAGGCATAATCTTCCATCAGGATAACGCAAGACCGCGTGTTTCTTTGATGACCAGGCAAAAACTGTTACAGCTTGTCTGGGAAGTTTTGCTTTATCTGCCGTATTCACCAGATGTTACACCTTCAGATTTCCATTTATTTAGGTCTTTACAAAATTCTCTTAATGGAAAAAATTTCAGTTCCCTGGAAGACTGTAAAAGGCACCTGGAACAGTTCTTTGCTCAAAAAGATAAAAAGTTTTGGGAAGATGGAATTATGAAGTTGCCCGAAAAACGGCAGCAGGTAGTGGAGCAAAAGGGTGAATACGTTGTTCAATAAAGTTATTGGTGAAAATGAAAAATGTGTCTTTTATTTTTACTTAAAAACCAAAGGAACTTTCTGGCCAACCCAATATTTGGTGACTAGACTGAATAAATCTAAGTGTCCATAGAGATATCTTAACTCAAAATAATTCAGGTGTTAAGTATTTACCTTACAGTGGAGTTATTCATAAGTGGGTCTTAAGGACTTAACGTGTCCCGCGCAAATTTACATACTGAAACCCTACCCCACAATGTGATGGTATTAGGAGGTAGGGCCTTTGGGAGGTAATTAGGATTAGATGAACTCATGAAGGTGTGAAGCCCTCATGGATGGGATTAATGTCCTTCTAAGAGTCACAGTAAAGCTTGTTTCCTCCCTCTGCTCTCTGCTCTCTGATACAGTAAGTCAGAAGTCTGCAACCTAGAAGAGGGTCCTCACCAAACTTGACCATGCCGGCACTCTGATCTCTGACTTCCAGCCTCCAGAACTGTGAGAAATAAATTGCTGTTGTTTATAAGCCACCCAGTCTATGGTACTTTGTTATAGCAGCCCTAAGACAGTGGGCTAGAACTGTGATAGCTATTCAGTCAGGTAAGAATTATAACGGACTGAGATGACAGGGCAACTTGTAGGGCTTCACAACCAGTTAATCACAGATTGCCACAATGCGGTCATTCCAAAAGCTACTGCATCTTACTCTCCTTATGGCCCACTAGCACTTGTAATGTAAACTAAAAACTCCCTCCATGTAGCCCCCATCATAGCTAGCAGAACCTCTCCCTGCTACAGGCTGAACTTGTCCGTAGGGTAATGGGTTGGAGTTTCCAAAACCAAAGGGTTTTTTTTAAAGATTTTTAATTTCGAGATAAAATTCACATAACATAAAATTCATCGTTTTAAAGTGTACAATTCAGTGTTTTTAGTATATTCAAAATCCTGTGCAATCATAACCAATACCCAATTCTAGACCATTTTCATCACCCTATAAAGAAATCTTGTGCCCATTAAGCTCTCACTTTTAATTCCCCACTCCCTCAAACTCTGGTAATCACTAACCTGTTTTCTGTCTCTATGGATTTATCCATTCTGAATATTATGTATAAATGGAATCATACTGCCTTAGTCCATGTGAGCTGCTATAACGAAGTACCACAGACTGGCTGGCTTATAAACAACAAACATTTACTTCTCACAGTTCTTGGGACTGGAAAGTCCAAGATCAAGGTGCAAGCATGGTCGCATTCTGATGAGATCCCTCTTCCTGGCTCATAGCCAGCACCTCTGGCTGTGTCCTCACATGGTGGAAGGGACCAGGGATCCCTCTGGAGCCTCTTATAAAGCATTAGCTCTATCCAGAAGAGCTCCACCCTCATGATTTAAGCATCTCCCAAAGGCCCCAACTCCTAATGGCATCATCTTTGGAGGTTAGGATTACAGCATATGAATTTTAGGGGGACACAAACATTCGGACCATAGCACATATAATATGTGACCTTTTGTGTCTGGCTTCTTTTACTCAGCATGTCTTCAAAGGTTCATTAATGTTGTAGCATGTATTAGGACTTCATTCTTTTATGGCTGAATAATTGTCCATCAAATGCATTAGATGTATAAACATTTGGATCATTTATACTTTGAGTTATTATGAATAATTCTGCTATGAACATTCATGTACACGTTTCTGTTTGAACATATGTTTTCAATTACCTAGGTGTATGCCTAGGAGCAGAATTACTGGGCCACATGACAATTTTATGTTTAACATCTTGAGGAACTGCTATACTGTCTTCCACAGTACCCTGACTGTTTTACTTTTCCACAATGCCCTCACTATTTTACATTTCCACCAGCCATGTGTGAGGGTTCCAATCTCTCCACACTCTCACCAAAAATTATTTTCCTCTTTTTTTTAAAATTCTAGCCATCTTAGTGTGAATTCATATCTCATTGTGGTTTTAATTTACATTACCCTGATGACTAATGATGTTGAGCACCTTTCTATGGGCTTGTCGGCAATTTGTACACCTTCATTTATTCAGTTGTTTTCCCCATTTTTAAACTGGATCATCTGTCTTTTTGTTGAGTTCTTTATATATTCTAGATACTAGACCCTTATCAGATATATGATTTTCATTCTCTCAGTTGTCTTTTCACTATCTTGATACTGTCCTTTGATGTACAAATGTGTTTTTTTTTTTCCAGTTTTGGTGAAGTCATATTTATGTTTCTCTTTAGTTGCTTGTGCTTTTGGTGCCATATTTAAGAAAATGTTGACTAATAAAAAGGTCGTGGAGATTTATACCTGTATTTCTTTCCAAGGGCTTTTTAAATTTAGCTCTTACACTTAGATCTTTGATCCAGTTTGAGTTAATTTTTACGTGGTATGATACAGGATTCTACATTCATTCTTCTGTATATGGATATCCAGTTGTCCAAAGATCATCTATTGGAAAGAATATTCTTTCTCTTGAATGATTTGGAGCTCTTGTCAAAGATCAACTGACCATCAATGTGTGGGTTTATTTCTGAATTCTCAATACTATTCCATTAATCTCTATATTTACCCTTATGCCAGGGCCACAGAGTTTTGATTACTGGACTAATTACTGAAATTGAGAAATGTGAATCCTCTCACTTTGTTCTTTTTTTCTGATTGTTTGTTCAATTTTGTGTCCCTTGTAATTTCATATGAATTTTAGGATAAGCTTGTCAATTTTTTCCCCAAAAACGGCAGTAGGAAATTTAACAGGGATTACAACTGACTCCATAGATAAATTTGGAGAGTGCTGCCGTCTTCCTATCCATGAACATGGATGTCTTTCCATTTAATTTTCTCAACAATGCTTTGTAGTTTTCAGTATTTAAATCTTGCACATCCTTCATTAAAGTTATTCCTAGGCATTTTGTTCTTTTAGATGCAACCAAGCTGAACTTATTAACTCTAAGAGATTTTTGTAGTTTCATTAGGATTTTCTATAGAAAAGATCATATCAACTGCAAACAGATATAGTTTTACTTCTTCTTTTCTGATTCAGGTGCCTTTTATCTCTCTTTCTTGCCTAACTACCCTGGCTAGAACTTCCAGTACAATGTTGAACAGAAGTGGTGTGAGCAGAAATTAAGGGGAAGGCTTTCAGTCTTTCACCACCAAGTATAATGTTAATTGTGGGTATTTCATAGATTCCTTTTATCATTTTGAGGAAGCTCCCTTCTATGCCTAGTTTATTGAGTGTTTTCATTATCAAAGGGTATTGGATTTTATCAAATGATTTTTCTGCATCTAATGAGATAATCATGTTGTGTTTTTCTTTCATTCTTTCAACATGGTGCATTACATTGATTGAACTTTACAGGCTGAACAAGCTTTGCACTCTTAGTATAGAGACTTAGGTTAAAGTCCGTTTGGTCATTTGGTATATATCCATTTGGTATATATAAACTCATTTGGTATATATAAAGTCATTTGGTATATATAAAGTCATTTGGTATATAATCATTTGGTATACCATCCATTTGGTATATATATAAAGTCCATTTGGTATATAATCATTTTAATTTGTTGCTAGATTTGGTTTTCTGGTATTTTGCTGAGAATTTGTACATTCATGTTCAGAAGAGATATTGGTCAGTAGTTTTCTTTTCTCGTAATATCGTTGTCTGGATTTGGTATAAGAATAATACTGGCCTCATAGAACTGGCTAGAAAGTGTTCCTTCCTCTTCTATATTTTTTGGAGAGTCTGTGAATGATAGATGTTAACTCTTTAAACATTTGGTGGTATTCAGCAATAAAGCCATCCAGTCCTAGGTTTTGTTGTTGTTATGGCTGGGAGGTTTTTGATTACCAACTCAATCTCTTTACTTGTTACAGTGCTATTCAGATTTCTACTTCTTGTTTCAGTTTTGGTAGTTTGTGTGTCATAAGAAGTTTTTCCATTTCATCAAGGTTATCTAATTTGTTGGCATACAATTGGTCCTGGTATTGTCTTATAATCATTTTTATTTCTGCAAGATCAGTTATAATGACCCCACTTCGTTTCCTGCTATTAGTAATGCGAGTACCTCTCTATTATTTATTGGTAAATCTGGCTAAAGCTTTTTCAATTTTGTTTTTCTTTTTGAAGAACCAACTTTGAGGCTTGTTGATTCTTTCTACTGTTTTTTATTATCCAGTTCATTTACATCTGATCTAATCTTTATTATTTTCTTTTCTCTATAGAGACAGAAAGTAGATCAGATTAGCGGTTGCT
This sequence comes from Phocoena sinus, assembly GCF_008692025.1. Classification (NCBI taxonomy): domain Eukaryota; kingdom Metazoa; phylum Chordata; class Mammalia; order Artiodactyla; family Phocoenidae; genus Phocoena; species Phocoena sinus. Next base: position 104,465,393 of record NC_045784.1, read on the forward strand.
TGGTAGTGCGTGGGAATAGGGAATGACTTCAGATGGGTTTGAGGGATCTTTTTAGAGTGACGAAAATGTTCTAAAGTTGGATTGTAGTAATATATGCACAATTCTGCACACTTACTAACAATTATTGAATTGTAGGCTTAAATGTGTACATCATACATTTTATAATATGCAAATTGTACCTCCATAAAGCTGTTTTTAAAAAATCTCCAGCTCTGTCACTTAGTAATTAGGTGATCTTGGGCAAAATATTTAATTTTTATGAGCTTCAGTTTCCTCATTTGTTAGATGAGAATAAGAGTTTCCACTTTACAAGTTTATCTTGAGAGTTAGACATATTGTACATCATGTATACAGAATTAGAAACGATGTATATAAAGTATCTAACACAACTCTTGATGCATCATAGATTTTCAATAAATATCAGTTACTTTTCCACTTCTGTTAAATGGTGGTGGTGGTGGTGGTGGTGGTGGTGGTGGTGGTGGTGGCGGTGGCGGTGGCGGTGGTGGTGGTGGTGGCAGCGATGATGATGCTACTGATGAGGAGGAGGAGAATCTCACTCTGCTGAAGCAGATCTTTGAGGCACATACAATCCACGTTCAGCCCAGATTCAGTCGGGGGAACACGAGAGCAGAACCAAACTGGTACTTAAAAAAATGGTTATAAAGTGTGTCCTGAAAAGCACTTAGATTTTTAAAATGATTTGTAATATAAAACAATTTTGAGGTAAAACTTAGTCTTAAAGAGAATACCATGTTTTATTTTAGTTACCAAGTTCATAGTTTGGTTCAGGTCTCTAGCTTGGGGGAAGGAAAAATGTTATGGCTCGGGCCTGATTCCATAGGTCCTAAATTGTGAAAGACAATGAAGCCCTCAAAATTTTCACCTTGAGAGTACTTTCAAGATTTAAGTTCCCCCAAAATGGCTATTTTAGGGCTAGGGTCCAGACTACATTTTGCACTAAAATAGTCTCTACTCACTGCTCAAAGTCTACAAAGGGTAGGAAATGGTGGACTGTTGCAGAGCTCTACTCTGAGCCGTCTGGAAACTAGGCGATCACACTCAGCTTTGGGAGTGACTTTTCTTTGGAAAGATCTGATACAGAAGAACGCCAAGTACCATCCCAGGTTCCTGGAAAAGTAGCCAAACCTGACGAGTCTACACTGATGTAGTTCTCAATGGTTTCCCACATGGGAGTTGTTCCACTCCTCACAGAGCTACAGAGATATACAGTAAAGGTCAAAGAGAGACAGGAGGCAGGTCAGTGTACTAGAATGGCCCTTTCTCAACAACTGCTTGGAATATATGACCACCATTTGAATTCCCTCTACCCTGGGGCTAAGCAATAGGGAAAGAAAATAAGATATAAATTCTTATAAAATCCAAAAGTTGAGGGAGGAAAGGAAAAGAAAGACCTGACACTGTGTGGCAATATAGGAAGTATATTTTAAGGGTGTCTCCCATTTCCACATTAAATCTCCTCTCAAGGACTTGCTTCTTTCCTTAGCTTGGCATTCAGTCATAGATGTACTACTAAGTAGCTGTGACATTCAGCACGTAACCTGAACCTCTCTGGGTTTCAGCTGCTTCATATGTAAGATGGGAAAAATAATAAAATTTATCTTACAGAGTCCCTATAAGGATTCAAGGAAGTAATGAAGCAACTGGAGAACACCTAGTTCAGTGCCTGGCACATAAAATATGCTTAGTTAAATCCCTGCTGAATTCAAAGTCCAGCTGATTAACTTCTGTCACTTCAGATGATAATGAGCACTACGTTTATGTGTTCTCCCCACCATATAGCATGCATGCATTTTAAGTCTTTTACTGTCTCAAGTTAGAAGATTTACTGATTACTAATGGATAGTTCAGGAAAGACAGAGAGCAATAAAAAGATTTTTGGTGGAGTGTTGAGGAAAGCAAAGGGCCCTTCCACTTTCCTTTGGCCATCAAGAGAAACAGTAAAATAATCATCCCCAGGTGACCTGTCAGGGTCAAAGTTCTAAGTCCTTGCAAGGATGTGAATGTATGACATCACTACAACAGAGTAAAGGATTATGATCAACAATTCCATCTAACACGGAACAAAGTAAGAAAGGGCAGTAAAAACTGAAGCCTAGGTCAATGGTATACGTGGGGCATGGGGGTAGAGAGAGGGACAAGAATTGTAGGGAGAGGAATTCACATAAAAGACATGTAACACAAGGCTACATTATGGGTGTTTCTGATTTCCAGGACAAGGTATTTGGAATAGCTGAGCTCTTCAACTGTTTACTTAAAAGAAGAATCTGAATCAATGTGAGGTAGCTCTATTTGCTTATATATGCCCTAACAAATCTTGAAAGACTAAGTGAGTTGGCAAGAAAAGAATGAGTATTCGATGATTTTAGTGTAATTCCTGGGGCCTTCCTAGAACCATCAGTGAGGTGAGTCTTGGCAAAGGAGCAAATTAAATAATTGTGTCATTAAGCAACATGCATATTCATGCAGACGCTGTCGTTTACACATTCTTTTCTGTCATGGCTAAATAAAACACAGCACCATTTACGTGCAAATCACCACATAATTATTCTACCACACTTCTAAATGACTGGAGGGGGTGTTACTGGATACAGGCTTTCCAAGTCCCTGGGAATTATGGTGAGCCATCCAATAAAGGTCAGTTGGTGTGCTCCATCAGATCAAGAAACAAAGGATAGCAAGTCTGTGAACCCAGGGAGGCAGGGCATCTATAAATCACAAGGGCCTGGGCAAAGAGGAATCAGAGGTGAGGTAAGTCACAGAAATAGTCTCCACTGAGAAGAATGAGGCAAAAGGGAAGAGGACTGGTGTTACTGAGTGCCTACAATTTATCAGGTGCTATGCTAGGAGTTTTATACAAATTACTTCAAGTAATCCTCTTAATAACCTCTCGAAATATACAGTCTTGTAGTCCCATGTTACAGATAAAGAAACTGAGATTCACCTGCCTTGGTGACACCAGCTAATATGCCATAAAACTGAGCTTAGTTCTCTCTGAATCCAAAGTCCTTCTACCACAACATGTTATCTCCATACAAAAGGGACAAATATATTTGGGGAAATGGCCAGGCAAACAGTACGCAGTGAGTTCACAGGAAATAAGCAAAGGTTGAAGTAGGGTGAGGTGAAGGTACAAGGGAACAAATAGGAGAACGTAGAAAAAAAGTAGCACAAAGAACAAAAGAACAACCATAATTTGTCTTTATATGTCGCTCCCTCAAGGTAAGAACCAATCCTGAATGAGACTGGCCTGAAACCCTGAAGAGGACAAATAGGACAAATAAGCCTGAATGCTCAGCACCACTGGCTGGCCACCTGGACCCTGCATTCAGAGCATTCTCTGTCAGAGGCTCTTCCCTGATACACCTTCATGTAGATATTAGCACAACTGGCTTCTTCCGCCTTTCAAACTAGTGAGTAGCTTGTGTACATTTTAAACTACAGAGAAATGCCACTGTGTGAACTCTATGTTTGTTCCTCTGCTGGCCCACTGAACATTAATGTTTGCAGAAAAAGCTGTTTACAGCTACTTACTCTGGTCTTCTAAGCAAAGAGCACTAGGAGATTAGTATTTGTATTAGGAAGGCACCATATTGAGACCCTAAGGAGAAGAGCATCAGCTAGAGCTTCTCTTTTTCTGAAATCTGGGATGCTTTTTGAGAGCACTTGGCTTGGGGGTGTGGGGAGGAAAGGCAGCCCAGGATAATACCAAAAGATAAAATTTACTGTAAATTTTTGTGTGAACCTGTTTGGTGTCGGTTGGGAATTCTTGAATTACAGGAATTGGTGAGATAAAGTCTTTTCTGTTTACTAGCATGGCTGACCACACATGTAAGTGATCTGATTTTAGGCATTTTCTCACAGAAACATAAAATTGGAAACAAAATTGCATCCTTAAGATTCAATCCAGCCTATTGAAAAGCATTTTGATCCCTGTCAAAATGTAAACATCTTTGGGCAGGGTAACTCTTTTATACGTTAACTCTTTTATCAGCTGTACTCTTCTGAACTTTTTCATCTAGAACAGGGTCAGCAAACTTTTCCCGTAAAGGAGCAGATACTAAATATTTTGGTTTTTCCATGCCTGCTCAACTCTGTAATCATAAGGAAAAAAAGCAGCCATAGACACTACAAAAAAAACAAGTGTGGCAGTATTCCAATAAAACTTCATTTACCGAAAAAAGAGAATTGGCCAACCAAATTTTGCCAATCTCTGACCTAGACAGAAGTTTTCTGAGCAGAAAGGCTAAGGTTCCTGGTCAGTGGAAGTAGGAGAAATATGAGAGGTTGCTCTACAGGGCATCTAAGTGGGTTAAAGATGACATAGGCCATTATTAGTTCTTCAAGTAACAAAAATCTAAAGGAAGATTCTATCTAGAGAATATGGACTGGTGTACAAAATGATACAAGAATGTACATTTTTCTGGAAAAGAAAGGTCCTTAACCTTTATCAGATTTTCAAAAGCACTGATGACCCCATACAGGGTGAAACCCCATAGCATAAAGGGGAACATCTTGTCCTGCAAATCTACCTTCCCCAGGCCAGCCCCTAACCCATATCTACCAGTGAAGTTCAATGACCACTGTTATGTCCACTCATATATGTTTCAGCAATCATCCTAGAGAAAACATATGTTTCACTACCTCCCCCTTTTGCTAGCTATTTACTTATAATAATTACAAAAAAAAAGCATATAGTCATCACTAAAAGGTTGGGTCTAGGACTCTACCCATTCTTAACCTGATCCTGGCTAATGAAAATAAAATGATGTACTTACCGTTAATGAGCCAATTAATGTTCTACCAGGCACTGTGCCTATCTTTCATTTTCATTTTCTTACGGGCCTAAATTGATTCTACACACAGAGATATGATCATCAGAATTAGCCCTTCTCAAAGTGAGAAGAAGTAGTGGACTGAGGGTGAAGGTTGAGGCTATGGTTTGAGGCATAAAAAGACAAGCTTTGGGTTCCGGTTTCGGATCATGCTTGGAAATTGTCACTCTTGTCCTTGAAACAATAAAAAGCTGGACAAAAAAAATCATTGGCCTTTCTTTGACCCATGACAGAGCTGAAGTCGCAGAGCATATACCACCCCAAAATCTAGAGAGACGGTCACATCCAGAGTGACATAATCCTTAAATTTGCTTACCTGGAACAAAACCCACTGAAATCCATAAGCTTGTAGGGACACTTAAATGATTATTTTGACAAATTTCTGAAGGCTAAGTGTAAACTACCTTGAAAGTGAGAAACTCATGGGGGCTGCAGTCTTAGGAAGGCTCCTCACGCTTTGTGGGCTTTCACTCCAGGAATTTACCAGGTTCTCACAGTGAGGATATGAAAAAGATCTCCCCGTGGCCCCGGCTGATAATTACTAATAAATAATATAATTTCAAATGTTTTAAAACAGTATAAATGATATGCTAGGAAAGGAGATAAATGAAACCACATAAATATTCAATTAAAACCAGAGAAGGCAGAGAAAGAGGGTAAAAACTAAATAGAGCAAATATGAACCTAACAGAAAACAGTTTGCAAAGATGGTATCTACTCCAAATATACAAATAATTAATTTACTTTTGAATCCTTTTAAATATACCATTTAACCAATAGGTGTGTGGAGTACAGGGATGCTCTGTAATATTCTTGTAACTTTTCTGTATATCTAAACTATTCTAAAATTAAAGTTTATTATTAAATGTATTGAAAAAGGCAACTTCATCCCAAAGGATATCTCCCCAGCCCACTACCATGGAATCTGAAGTGCCACCATAAAGAGCCATCACTCTAGTTCTTATTTGTAAAGGAAGCGGTCCCTGGGTATCATGTTAAGCACTACTGCTATCTTGATTAACACTTGAGACTAGCGTTTTTCTCTCCTATGGCTACTAAGGAAGAGACTGAAGGAACTAGGCTTCTCACTGAGAAGGGAGGGTTACTATGGAGCTGGCATGGCCAGGAAGGCAGAAAGGAGTAGGGTACCCCAGCAGGGGTTAGCAATCCTGAGGCCCCAGGACCTGGGTTTGTGAAAACCTACGGAAAAAAAATATGGTAAACAGGCAAATTGAAGCAGTTCAAACTAGCATGTGGAGAACAGGGTATGCGGGCCCCTGCTGACCTTTACCTCAAGGGCCTCAGCTTGGTGTAACAGTACTTCTTACAGCGGCACTCTCTCAAAACAGTTCACAGCATCTCAAATTAAAAGCAGGCTCTCCCCGGTGATTTATTACTGGAGAACTCTACACAATTGGTAATTGGGAATTTCAGTAGCACTTGAATGCCTATCTTGTCACAAGTTATATGAAGGCTAAAAAGAAATGGTTAAGGGAGTAGATAATTATGGAAATACATACATCTGACTTTGAATACAAAGTCAGATGCTTTGCCTCCCAGACATGTTCCAACCTGTGTCTGGGTTCAGCTTAACATAGGTGAAATCTCACTTAGCCAAATCAACGTGCTTGTGAAAATATCCAGGGGATGAGCGTGAGAGAACCAAATTTTTATCAAGCAAATGCTGTTTGCTCCTTGGGTTTAATATCACTTCAGGAATGTTTTATGTTCACATCTCCTAGATCCTCTAACATGAGTTACAAATCTCTCTGCCTCCTCCTCTAGTTTATCTGTCAACTAGTTATATGTAATTCTGTAAATAAAGAATTAAAAACAGTAGGAAAGCCTCTTATTTAATGGTCTGCCACTGTGAGTCCTTCCCCTTAAACCAAGAATTCTTCTGGCTATGTCAATCATCCCTCCCTTATGCAACTGCAGGCCTTGGTTTTCTTAAGCAGAGCACGTCTGTCATCCCGTGGGTTTTTCACAGGGGAGCGTTTTACAGGCAGAACTGGACAAAAAGGGAAACGGCTTGCTCCAACACTTCCCAGGTCTAGATAATCATCAGAATCACGTGGAAAGCTGTTTAATATACAGATTTCCAGGCCATGCCGATCACCTACTGAATCCCTGGAGGTAGGGCCTAAGAATCAGTACACTAAAAAGCATTTCAATTCTAGATTTAATTAAATAAGGACACCCCACCCCACCTCTGCCCAGTGATTCCAAAGATTAAGCACTTTTGAAAACAGTGGTCTAGTCCAAATTCCAACTAAAGGTTTGTAGTCAGGACAACAGAGCCACATTGAGCAACTACGTATGGTTGGAATATTTCTGAGGAGCTCAGTACCCTGTTGATAGAGGAGACCTAAGTAACAAATGGTTATTAGATCTTATTTATGTTCACAATTTTCCCACCTGGAGGACAGGACCAAGTTTACCATCTTTTCTACAATCAGTACAAGGGGTGTATTTTCCTTCGCTTCAGTTCAAGCAAATTAACCTTCCTAGTTCGCAATTCAATTTTACCTCAGCCGCTATAAGCCACTCTAGAGTACCCCATTTCTTCACCTTTTACTCTGCCACACCACACGGGGTCAGTACCAGAATTTAAATACCAATTCATAATTCACCAACTATAAACAGAAACGTTCACAGAGAAGCACCTAGAATTTTCCAGAGCAGAGGACTCTCTAAATTTGGTTAGGCAAATGCCCAGGAGGCCAAATCACCAGGCAAAGTATTATGGTGGCTGAGCTATAGCAATCCTTTCACTCTCAGCCAGAAGAGCTCCAAGAGAACAGGTTCCTCTACCCTATACAATGGTCTCCGAATGTAACTTCCAAGTATTGACCTTAGAATTTCATTTTCTGAGATGTACTATACTGAGCACTGCACTTGGAATCAGGAGACATCCTGTTAGGTGACCTTAGATAAATCATTTTTTCTCTTTGAACCTTAGCTTTCACATCTATAAGATAAAGGAATTAAACTGAACAAGCTTTTAGAATTACAACTCTAATTTTTAACTGAACCAAGTAGGGCCATTTGTAGTAGGAGTTCTGGACTTCTCAGGGTTCTAGTTATATGTAAGGAATCTGAAAAGGAACTCCGAGAATTACTTGGCTGGTATTAAACTCAGCCCCGAAGAACTTCCAACTTTTCATCCCAGCTTACCTTGCATTGGACTCACCGTCTTGGCCAGTGAGCTACCCAGTCACGAGTCAAGGGAGCCAGGGAAAGCAGTCTGTTAACAATGCTGCTCATAGCCTGAGAGAGCCAGTCAGGAAACCCTTGACTTTTAACATAACTGAGTTCCATGAATGTCAAAGGAAATGGTATAAAAGTTATCATTCCAATCCAAAATCCCCAAAGTGAGATAAAATCCTAAGAGTCGTTCAACTGGGACAAGGTTTGTTCAACTTTATCATCTGGTGGTAGCAATAAAGACAGAACCCTATGCCTATTGGGGCTCTTCAAGTTGAATGACCAAATTAACATGGTCAGTGGTTAGCAGGCTCACTCAAGCTCTATGGAAGGATATCTCTCCCTCTCCTTCCTATTTGGGTCCTTATTCTACTTGGTCTCGACTGGACGAATTCTTTGCTCTCCAGATCTTTGCTACCAGTTTCCCAGTTATCTTCATACTGGGATCATCATTTCTGCTGAAACAATCCTCTCTTTCTGGCCAAAACACAGGCACAAATTTCTGTTTGGTTTGGGGGTAGTAATTCCTTCCTTCCCTTCCTTCCTTCCTTCCTTTCCCTTCCACCCTTCCCTTCCTTCCCCCCTCCCTCCCTCCCTTCCTTTCTTCCATTCTTCCTCTGGTGTGGGTTGGCAGGAGGAAGCGAGGGTATTATTTTGGTCCCAAAAGCATAGCTCAAGTTTCTCACACTATAAAGCTAACCAGCCTCATAAAACATCACAACAACATCCTCACCTCTTCTACTGAAAGCCCATAAATAACAGAAGAAGCCATGGGAAGCCCACTTCCACCCAAAGCATACAAGTATCCTTTTATAATAGTGTTTCCAGAGGTTAGGACCCACACCCAAATAGATCACACTACTGAATGACATGGTTAGGTTAGAGAGCCATGGTTTGATGGGTAGTGATGCAAACTACCTTCATAGCACGCTGTCCTTTATCTGAAAAAGGAATTTCCCATCACCAAATGAGGCTACCTTTCCAGGAAGCCAAAAAGTTGCTGACTACCCACAGTGTCAACACAAATTCACCACATATGTATTACCAAAATGCATGGACTATTTTTTTCACTGTTTGGGTCACCATTGCCATAATTATAAAAGTCAGCAAAAAAACTCTGGTACTTAAGGGTATGCCAGTTCTAATGCACATCCGAAAGGCTAATGGGACCTGGGTGGGTGAGAGGGGGCCCTGAAAATAAACTTTTCTCAGGTACAGACCTTCTCATACTCCAGACCTTCTCTGCATTCTGAGGACCCAGATTAAAGGGCACAATCTGAAATAGGAAATGGACACCCTGTGGAAGATGCCTCTATTCTCAGACTAACTGTGTAAGATGTGAATTAACCAACATAACCACTAACCCAACTCCTTGTCCACAAAGACTTCCAATCCTCTCTGCAGGGATCATTTAGTCCCATGCTTCAGCCTCAACGCTGTTCCAACCTCTGGAATCAATCAGAACCCTAGCCAAGGAGAATTTAAGAAACTCATAATCAGTATCCCTTGCTGCAGATCCTCCTCTGACATAAAACTGGTTTTTTGGTTTTGTTCTTTATGATCAAGGTCTGTCTTATTTTTTGCTCCAATAACTGGACCCTCTTTATATGTGTGTGTGCTTAATGTATCTGAGGAACAGCAAGGTGGCTGCTGTGGCTGAAATGGTGTGAACTAAGAGGGGAATAGCAAAGGGATGAGATAAGGAACTAGAGACCCAATCATAGTCCATTGTGAAGATTTTGGATTTTGCTAAAAGTGAGATGGGAAGTCATGGGGTTTTGAGCAGAGAGGTGATAGGAGGTGACATATTTTAACAGCACCGCTCTGGCTGTTCCGTGAATAATAGATTGAACGGGGCACTGGGGAGAAGCCAGGAGGCCAGTGAGGAGATTATCGCTCTGGTTCAGGTGAGAGGGGACAGTGGCTCAGACCAGGGAGATAGCTTCAGGAAGCTTGTCAAAGGTCGCCGCCTCTTCTGATTAGCACACCAGAATCCCGAAGTCTGCCTTTGCCGACCTTACTGCTGCTTAGGTTTACAGCACCCATCCACTTCTGCTGCTCTCTCCCAGCCCAGCCAGTTAACTGTGTCATTAGCTGAGGCTGGATTAGCTGAGGCCAGTGCCGCCTCAGGCCAGTTCTAGACACTTCAAGATTGCTACCTGTTCTGTGCCCGGAGACTGATGAAAACGCTGCAGTGGTGCTGCAGGAAACTAGAAGCGAACTTGCCCTCATAACCGGAGACACCAACCTATGAGACCTCAGGTAGGCCCCCAGAAATTCAAGATGCCACCGTCACTCCCACCGCACAGCTGAGTGTCCTCCCCTTCAGCAGCCCTGTACTATTGTAATACTGTTCTGAATGCTTCTTATGCAGCAAAGCACTGTGCAGAATCCTCTACATGGACTAGCTCACTGAAACCTTTCAACAAAACCAGGAGACAGATTCCCTCATTACTCACTTGTGATGGTTTAGTTTCATGTGTCAACCTGACTAGACTACAGTATCCAGTTCTTCAGTCAAACGCTAATCTAGGTGTTACTGTAAAGGTATTTTGTAGATGTGGCCAACAATCAGGTTAAGTAAAGGAGGTTCGTGCCTCATTCCAATCAGTTGGAAGGCCTTAAAAGCAAAACTGACTTTTTCCAGAGAAGAAAAAATGCTGCCTCGAGACTGCAGCATCATCTCCTGCCTGAGTCTCCAGCCTGTTCTACAGATTTCCGACGTGCCAGCCCCCACAGTTAAGTGAACCGATTCCTTGAAATATATATATATCCTACTGGTTCTGTTTCTCTGGAGAACACTGACTGATAGACCATTGTGACAGATGAATAATGAGATTCAAAGCAGTTAAGCAAGTTGCTCAAGGTCACAGTGGCTACTGAGCATAAGGGATCGGATGCAAGTAGACTGACTCCAAACCAAACATCCCATCCCCTGCTTCCTCTAAGATGTCTAAATCCATCTTTTTTCTCATTGCTTGATCCTGAGAAATCTCATAGTACTTCAAGGGTCTGTGTCCTTATATTCGAATATAAATAGCTTATTATTATTATATACTTGTTACTATTATTGCTATCATTTACCAAGTCATTCCTTAATGCCAAGCATTGTGATGAGCATTTTGTATGCACTGTTTATCTTATGTAATCCTGACAACAACAGTGTAAGGTAGTTAATATTACCATCATTTTATAGATGGTAAATATGAAGATCAGAGACGTTATGTAACTTGTCCACAGTCACAGCTAGTGGAAGGCAGGGTTGGGATTCCGTATCATTGCTCTGGCCTGACTTCTGAACTAGTGTGAGTAGAACCAGTGACTGCCCAGCCTTAAATTCGAAGGAGCCATTGGTAACCCACTAAGTCAGTTAATTATTTTTATAGGGCCATGTCTCTACTTGCTTAGGGTCCTTGGCTCCTGACCCACTTCCAGAATCAATTAAATTTCTAGAACAGTCCCTAAAGGTATTGGATCTGTCATTTATACTCTGGATTAAGTAGCTACCATTACTGGACCCTGTCCTAGTTAGGCACGATTTATGAGGTCAATTGCTCTTATAAAGAGGCATTAAGAAATAGAAAGGCCAAGTCTTCTGACTCCATGGAATCAGCTTCGAAGTCAGAACACTTAGGTTCAAATCTCTGATCTCTGATCTTGAGAACATCAGGTAACTTTTCTGAAATTTAGTTCCTTCATCTGTAAAATGAAAATAATTGCTATAGGATTGCTTTGAGAATTAGAAAGGTAATATGAGGAAAACATTAGGCCAGAGTACAGGCTCACCAAATGTGAGCTATATACAACCAATTACAGAACCTTCAGCCCTGGCTGTTGGGGGCCCAAGCTGAGCTGAGCACCTGAGCAGGCACCCTGGGAGTTCTGACTGGGCTCCAAACTGGAACTAACTGCCCACGCACAAACACAGCCATGTCTGTATAATTCACTGGGAAGATCTTATGCTCAGTAACTGGTATTTTAAAGCCAAATAGGCCCAAAAACAGAGCTAGAGAAAAGACAAATGATGTGTTCTGACCATCACCCCAGTACTTTTAGTATTGTGTAGTAAGAGACACCATTCCATCATTAGTTCAAATCAAGTCTCATTTTGTGAGCGCCTACTCTGTGTCAGATCCTGTGCTAAGTATTGGGGTTATAAGAAAGAATAAGACATCATCTTGCTCTCAATAAGCTCCTAGTCTAATGGGTTCATGGGTGTGAGAGAGTGAAAATAGATAGACAAGGGTATTTTATGTAGTCAATACTTATGTGACACTTACTTTATGCCAGGTACTCTTTTAACCACTTATCAGTCTTATATTAACCCAATGAAGTAGTTGTTATTCCTGTTTTACAGATGAGGAAACTGAGACATAGCAACACAGAGTAACTCATCCAAGGTTACGTTGCTAATAAATGGCAGAGCCAGAATTTGAATATACCACACTATACTACTGTACTCAAACAAGACTTCCTTCTTACTTATCAGGACACCTCCTGAGGATGACTGGGAGAGCCCCAAAAGGCTCCAGAAACTCTAGAGGGAGGATTTGTGCAGTTTAATATCCTCTAAAAATTGATCAGGGCAAATTCCCTAATCACAAAGCAGAGGATAACCAGACATCAAATAATAAATTTCAGGGTACCTACACACAGAATAGGCAAAAACATGGGAAGTTGTCTCTTTGTTAGTTATCTTTTACAGTATTAATAATTACCCCAGGGACTTCCCTGGTGGTGCAGTGATTAAGAATCCGCCTGCCAATGCAGGGGACATGAGTTCGAGCCCCGGTCCGGGAAGATCCCACATGCCATGGAGCAACTAAGCCCGTGCGCCACAACTACTGAGGCTGCGCTCTAGAGCCCGTGAGCCACAACTACTGAATCCGCACGCCACAACTACTGAAGCCCGCGTGCCTAGAGCCTGTGCTCCACAACAAGAGAAGCCAGCACAATGAGAAGCCCATGCACTGCAACAAAGAGTACCCTCTGCTCTCAACTAGAGAAGGCCCACACATGGCAACGAAGAATCAACGTCGCCAAAAAAAAAAAAAAAAAAAATACCCCAAAACCCGGGAGCTTAAAATAATAAATATTTATTATCTCACGGTTTCTGTAGGTCAGGAATTTGTACATAGCTTAGCTAGGTGCCTCTGGCTCAAGGTCTTTTATGAGGTCACAGTCAAACTGCCAGCTAGGATTGCAACCTCATCTGAAGGCTCAACTGAGGGAGGATCTACTTCGGAGCTCACTCATGTTGTTGCCGGCAAGATTCAGTTTCTCACAAGCTATTGGTCAGATGGCTCAAGTCATCACTGGATGTCTACCTCAGTTCCATCCTGGGCCTCTCCCACAGGGCAACTCACAACATGGCAGCTGGCTTCCCTCAGAGTGAGTAAACAGAGAGATAGAGAGAGGACACTCCCAAGACAGAAGTTACCATCTTTTTATAACCCAGTCTAGGAAGTGACATCCCTTTACCCCTGGCATGTTCTATTTGTTAGAAGAGAGTCAATAATTTCAGTTCATACTGAGAGGGAGAGGATTACACAGGACATGAATACCAAGAGTTGGGGATCTTTGGGGGTCATCTTAGAAGCTGTCTAGCACAGTCTTTAACATCATCCCAATGCAGGAAACTCCACATCAGCTCTCCCAATAGATCATTAGTCTGGCTTGTTGCCTTCAGGTACTAAGTATCCTGCACCACTGAATTCAGAAGAAACCCTTGTACTGAAAATCAGACACCAAATCTAATAATACAAGCTACATTAAGATTTTACCTGCACATCTATGATCTTCATTAGTTTCATTCGTGCCCTTACTTCTAGTTTTTGCCAGACATGCCTTTAAAAAGTTCTATAAAACTAGACTGTTCCTTCCTTAACTTGTCATCTTTTCTGTTTCATCCTTCAAAAGACACCTCTTGACTCAGCTTCAGGGAAACTTCCCTAATGAATCTTGCCTGGCATAAGGGGATTTTTTTGCCCGAGACCCAAGTTAGTTCCTCTACGGTATGAATATAGGCAGATAGCAGCAGGTTATGTGTGGAATTTGGAATAGACAAGGCTGAAGACACTTTTTCCCCGCCTCACATAGAAGCAGGGGTACCCACAAGTCTCTAAGTTTTTATTACATGCAATTAATACTTGTGGAAACAAGGTTACGCTCACTGGCAAAAAGAACAAAGTGGTGTGGGTTCTCCCCTAAGATAAGCGCTCACTTCAGTGTTTCTAGCTTATCGCTTCCGATATTTCCAACTTGGACTCTGGGCCTACCTGCATCTCCTTAACTCTTCCTTCCTGTCTTAGCTAGCCTAACAATTATTGACCTCTGAGCTGCTTAGCTGTCTGACACTGCTGCCTTTGGTTAACTAAGCTTGCCCATCAGCAAAGTCAACCTGATATTCCTTAGTCTGTTGCTCCAAGCTGAAACTTTTTGCTGATTCCACTTTATCTAACCAAACTACAAGTTCTGGTCCCTCCTAGCCATCCTCTATCTTGCTGCCACTTATTCCATATTGTAAAACTTATTATCCTCTTTCACCTTGAGCAAATTATCTGCCTCTATCAGGAAACTGATGCCTTTAGGCAGAGACTCCTTGTTAAAACCTCACCCAAGCCTGTTCTGTCTAGGCTTTATAGCAAACTTGAAAATACTATTTCCAATTCCCTGTATCTACCATCAAATTTACCTGTTTCCTGGCCAGTGCCCTCAGCACGCTCTACCTGATAAACTAACTCACGCTGAGTTGTTGATCACTGGGAACACCTTGATGAATAACCCTATACAGAAGGATTCCCACTTTAGTTACTGAAAAAAATGCCAGAGCACAAAGTTAATAGCGGGACAATTTCTGGCACTCCGACAGAAGAGTGGAATTATTATCATTATATAATGAAATACTAGTGGTACCCTTCAAGTTATACTACAGGTGCCCTCCTGCTCCACTTTTGCAAACATCCTCATAGAATGTTTATAAGCTAGAAAGAAATTCTGTAAAAAGGCCTCTCATCGCCAATGTGATGATGAAGCTGCTTTTAAGCTACATACCTCTAAATATTTGGACGTATCCTTAGAAAACCAAGAGTTTCTCTGAAAGTCTTAATTTTCTTTGAAAAAAATAAACGGACAATAGTATACCGCATGGAAATGTGTACAACTTTACCAATTTTCCAGACTGACATCTTCTGACTGGGTCCCCTTTTAGACCTTTGAAAGTATAATTACTGCCAGCTATCTAATTCCTATGGAACATAAAATTACCCAAAAGAATCATAAGTATTCCATCATCTCCACTGTAGAGAAAAATCAAGTACCATTTTTATTTGGCATTGTTTCCAAGGCGCAGTGTATTCCAAATTATGAAAAATTTCTTGATAAATGAATTCGTGGAAGTCAACTCACTTGCAGGTTAGGAACTGCTTATGTTACGTATGTGGCATTTTCCCCATTTTTTAAACACTATGCTAGAGAAGATCTTGTGGTTCTTGGCTACTCAAAAGAAAACAAAATCTCTTCCATGGTGATATTTTCATCTCACCAACACAGAGTGAGAGACATAGACCACCGACTCCCAGACTGGGTATAAGGACGCTTGGTGCATTACAAAAATACCCGGGGTAGGTCAAGGCATATTGAACTGTCTCAATCTCTCTTGCTTCCCACATGTACACACTTTCCCAGAGGACCCCTAAATTAATAAAATCTACCTGAAAACTTTAAACAAAAGGCATTATTAATATCACTCCCTTTGTAAGAAAAGGGAAGAAACAAAACCAAAGCCCAGATTAAAAATTTAGTCAGAGATCACTCACAGGGGATGTCTTAACACCATGCAAACTGATTCCCATTTCCTTTCCTTGGTGTCTGGAATTCAGAGACTGATCTCCTTAATCTGACCTACATGGCCCTTCACAGTCAGGCTCCAGTTTAACTTTCCAGGTCTTCTCTGTTTCTTCCTACACATAAATCCTCCATACCAGCCAGATGTCCCCTTCATTGGTCCCTGAACATCAGTTCTTATGTGCCTTTGCTTGCGTCATCTCCCCTGCCTGATTGTCTCAAACTGCTTCTCTTTAATGACAGGTATATTGAAAGGAGAATGAGTTCTGGAGTGTGATAAGCCAAGGGTTCAGATCCTAGCTTTGCCATTTAAGAGTCATATGCCTTTAGGCAAAGTTTCTTAGTTTCTCTAAACCTCAGTTCCCTAGCCTGAAAAGTGAGGATGATAACGTTGCCTACCTTGTAGGAATATTATGTGGGTTAAATGAGATAATACATGAAAGGCACCTAGCCCATATTAGGGCTCCAACAAACAGGATATATCATCATTATTATCCTTTTTCATTTTTAAAGTCATAACTCATAGCTCAACCACCAGCCAAGTCCACAGGGATATCCACTCTCTATGAGCTCTAATATCTTACTGCATCTATATCACATGTCTGGTACTTTAATATTATTAGTTTTATCATAGGTGCAAATATCTTATCTAGCCAAGTACACTGATAGCTCACTTGGGGTTAGGATTATGTCAACCTTCTCTCTATCCTCCCAGATAATCTTTTACACAGACGTAGAACGCCCCAAATATTTGTTGCTTATCTTACACTGCGGATGCAGAGTCAGTAAGTACTGACTGGCAGGTGATGACACAGGGCTTGAAAGACAGTAAAATGAAATAATAAATAATGTCGCTTGCAACTAACGTTTCACCGAACACTTATAGTTACTAAAAACAATATACAGGTACTTGACAGATATGTCATTTCATTCTCGCAAAAGCACTGTGAAATAGGTATTATTAGCTCCATTTTACAGATGAGGAAACTGACTCTCACAGAAGTTATGGAACTTTTGGGGGATTACATAGCTTGTAAGTGGAGGAGGCAGGATCTAGATCATTTGACTCTGGATTCTGAAAAGTTCTAAACGACCCGACATATTGCCTTACTAAAAGACATATGCTATCCTAAGGACTTTTTACAAATTATTGAAGGTCACTTCGCTGTTGGTAACCAGACTGTGCTTTGCTAAGGTGAAAAAGTGTACATAATAGGAAGATTTCTAGCATTCATAATTGGAAAAAAATGGAGCTCTAGTACACCAGACCATTCCCACACTCATCCACTGCTGTAATTCTTGATCATTCTTGAATTGAAGATCCAATCTATGTGAGAGAAGAGGGGAGGGTGATCAAGAGGAGGCACATAGATGGGCAGATGGCTGGAGGAGTAGATGGCCATGTGGGAGCGTACAGGGACTGTTGCCTGCTGTGTCCCAGGAAGGCTCAATGTCCATCAAGGAAAGAAAACGATTGGGAGACGCTTCACAGTACAACACACCAAATGGAATAAGAGCCTATTCATCCAGTTGGAGCAAGAAAAAAGTAACAGTGCCCACTTCCTGTGTGGGTGTTCTTGGCCTTTTCCAGCAAGGTGTGTGTTTAAAAAAAGATTAGTACAATAGGGCATGAACAGTCCTATTGAAAACAGCCGCCTGCATAGACTTGGCAGATTTTGTGGAACAGTTCCGTCTGACATTTAAAGTGTGGCAAAACTACTTAAATTCAATTTAAAAATAAGTTTTCTATAGCCCCTCATTTTCTTCTTCTAAGCATGAGCTCAATGAAGATGGCATCATGAGCTTTACAGGATGCCCCTCGGAAGGAATGCTTGTCAAAGACAAGAATACGTGGCACTAAGGGATGACAAGCCGATTAGGCTGCATTGATTCCCAGGCTCGTGCCTGTGAAGAATATTCTCTCAAGAAAGAAAACTTGTGGGTGGAATCTGGATTGTGGTTTGGACTGGGATGCAGCTCCAAACCACTGCAGCCAAGTTCACAAAAGGAACATGAACAAATGTTTTAATCAACAAATGGTAAAGAGGAAAGGGAACAGAGAGGGACATTTTCTGTAATGTCACCGAGGGACTCAAACCTGCATCCTGATTTCTTCACAGCAGTTGAATTTGGTTAGAAGAAGGATTGCAGAACTCTGGTTGAATAGGTCATACAACATAGCTACTAGCTTATTCTTGTTCCCCAGCATAAAGATTTGAAATGCTTCCTGAGGAACTCAATGGACAGACTCCTTTTTTCCTCCAGTGAGATACTGGCTCAAAAGCATCCATCCACAGCCTCCAAATTATCACCCTGCTTTCTTCCTGATCCCTTCTGCTAGAACCATGGCCAGAAGCTAGAGAATATACTATCACTATATAACAAAAGCTTCCTCGTTTTGAGCATTGCAGAGGGAAATTCCACCTTTCTCTCCAAACTTTTCCCTCTGTCTATCGCCTTAATAGCACCTTCACAAGGGAAGAGGACTTAATATGCTTATTGGTCAAAGCTTGAAACATAGGTCATGTTCCATTTGAACAGTGGATATAGTTATTTTTCCAGAACCCATTCGTGGCACTCTTTCACTCATACTTCTAGGAAGGATCTAAACTGTTGGTGAAGATTTAATCACTCTCTTCTTCCATATCTTCCTCTTTCTTAACATTCCTGCCTCAGGAACAAACTTGGCATTCTTTTTGTCTTCTTTCTGTACCACTCCATGTAGCTGGCTGGGTCAATGGATTCAGAGCCTTTCTTGAGATCTGGCTTCTCTCTCTCATCCCTACTCACTCTCCACTTACCACCTGTCCCAAGCAGGCATATCTAAGTACACAGGTCCTAAGATTAGGATCAGGGAGTGGGGGTAAGAGACTCCATTAAGCCCCCAGCTTAAACCCCATCATCCCATTCAGTTTTTTTGCAAGGATTACTGAGTACTAGCCAGCTATCAATGAAGTAGTAATTAGATTCCCATCTGGTTATTGTTCTTTGCACATAGCTTCTTTGATATAGAACCCTGCAAGAATGAGGGATCACTGAGAGGGCAGGAACCAAGGATTTTAGAGTCAGGGGCTATATTACCAATCTGAGACTATCAAAACCCATCTATAACTACTATTCTGGAATTGGAAATATATCTTGCCTAGATTACTAAAATAGACACCTCTCTGTTCCTCCCACCTCCATTTTCACTTTTCTCTTGCCCATCTTTCTCATTATAGCCAGAGCAAACTTCCTAATTAGAAAATCTTTTCATATTACTCCTTTCCTTAAACACATTTGTTTGTTTCTTACCCTTACCATGACTTTGAAAACTTGCTAATCTGGCCCTGGTCAACTCTAAATGAGTGGTTCTCAAAATCTGTCTCAACAAGAGTCACTTGGTATTTTTGTCCTACCCCAGAAATAGATTCAGTAAATCTGAGGAGAAGCCTGGAAATCTGCAAAGGGACAAATGCCTTAGATTATTCTGACACAGATATTCTGAGCACCACACTATGAGAATCACTTTCTTGCAGTGGCGACCTTCCCTCATCATCTTGTTCTCCTTGGCTGACTCCCTCTGCTCTTCCTGATATATTGTACTCATAGACTGATAAAATCTTGAGTTTGAATAAACCTTAGAGACCACTGAAGTGCCTTTTACACTGCACGTAGGCATCCCCTCCACAGCTTGTCTCACAGGTAGGTCTCCAGCCTCTACGCTTGCTCACGGTGTTGAACGGCTTCTATAAAAGTCTAAATTTCGTTCAACGTGAGGATCATCTTTGGGTAGTGGAAAGAGCACTAGACCTTAAGTCAGAATTTAGATCCCGACTGCCACTTTTAGCTGGGTGATCCTAAGCAGATCACTGGATCTATCTTCAGCTCAGATTCCTTTTCTGTAGAAAGTGCTTATGTGAAAGTCAGTGCAGTGCAACAGTTAAGAGTATGGACTGGAGCCCAGACTGAGGGGAATCAAAAATTGGCTCAACGAGTTGCTAGATATGTGATGATGGACATGTTACTTAAGCCCTCTACGCCTCAGATTAGACATCTGTAAGGTGCACCTGATAATAAAAATAACCAACTCAAATGGTGAAATGTAAATGAGTTTATATGTGCAAAGAGGTTGGCATATAGTAAGTACAAAGTATTAGCTATTACTACTTTCTATTATTATACATGGGGGTAAAATTCCTGCAGTAACTACCTCATATGGTTGGTGCAAAAAATAAAAATCATATGAGATGATGTATGATAAAGTGCTCAATAAACTATAAAATGCCATGTAAATGTTATCAGATTTATTGGCACCTGTTCTAAAACTAACTACAGACTGCACAGGTCTAATACCTATTCTACATAACAATATCTGGAGATAGCTTACCATGTACCCCCAGGCGCGACAGCTTCAGTGTTTTCAACCATTCCTTGTATCACATAGCTTTATGGCCTCTTCATCTTCCTGGGCATATTTTATGGATGCACTATATTTCGTTATTTATTTTTATTCCTCAAACATTTCTTGAACACCTACCACATTCTAAGTACTATGCTATGTACTGGAGATATAACAATGACTGAAACACAGTTCCTACCCTCAAAAAATGTTGTCCAGTGGTCAAAATGCTTCTTAAAATATAACATCAGAACTAAATGTTACCAAAGGACTGACTGGGCCAATGTACCTCTCTTGTTGTGTATAATACATATTTATCACTGTAGACTGAGGCTCCATTAGCATGGCTGATCAGTGTTGATTCACATTGAGCATAGCGTCAAATAATCCTCCAGGATTTTACACATTAAAACTCCTGTTGGACCACATCTTCCCCACCCTGAATTTGTACAGATGATTGTAAACCCAAGAGTCAGGACTTGAAATTTACACATATTAAATGAGCTGTTATCATTTTCACCCCATCCTTCTAGACTATAAAAACTTTAATATCTATAGAGTTAATAGGCATGCTGTCAATAAATTCAGTCATTTCGTTGATGAAAATGATGAGCAGAACACGATGAGAAATTTCCTTTCTGATTCACATCAATTCATTAGCATGTTTGCATTAGAATTATTTAACTATGTATGGAATCCCACAACAGGATTTCCACAGAGCTCACATTCCAGGCATTATTGATCAATTACTACATACTGCTCTAACGTCCTTCGATGCTGTTCCAAAAATTTTACATGTAGAAACATGTCTTACCCTCACAACAATCCTGTGAAATAAGTGCTACTTCTATTTTGATTTTATAGATCAGAAAACGGGAACTAAGAGATAATGTCGAATGCCTGAGAACCCACAGCTAATAAGTGGTAGAGCTATGATTTTAAACCTGAAGCCTAGTGCTAGAGCCCACATACCATCACTGTGATATTCCTCTTCTTGGTGTTGAACAAATGAAATGGAATTAACTAGGCATAACTTAACCCTCAGTGAAGCCATACTGAGAGCCCTCACGATCACTACTGCCTTTTCTTAGCATTGCAATTGATTTCTTTATGAATCCACTAGAGGTTTCCACTAAGGATTGATGTCAACAGCACTGGAATAAAATTTCTAGAATCTGAACCCCTCCTTTTAAAACAATCAGATTACCATTACTTTTGTAATTGCATGCAGTTAGAGACCCCTCTCATTTGATTAATATGGTGTTTCTCTGACCTATGATTACACAGCCTGCTTGCATATCATAATTAAAAGTCAACTTCCAGAATTTCATTAAATATTTAATGAGTGTCCTTGGCAGAAAGGCAGAAAGCCTAACTAAAATCTGGAAAAATGGCTCTTTAAACCCATTCACTGAGAAAGAAAATGAAGCAGAATACAAGAAAGTTTATATTCCAAGCAGACACTGGTAATTATCACATTGGACCACGCATCTGTCTAGCTACCTTCTGTTCACAGGATGAAATTAAAACTGTTGGTGTGCTGGCTTCCTATTCCTGTTAGTTACAGTCTCCTCTTACGTGCCTGCAGGTAGGGATGCTCTGCAATGCTGTTGCATTTCACTGACATTTTAAGAAAGTAGAATGACCCTTTTTATCTCCTTGTCCCTAATAGGGTCTGTTACCAGATCGCCCCCAGAAAAAGCTATTTATTGCTGTCTCTTACTGTTTTTCTTTTTATATTTCTGTTAACTTTCTGTGGAGAAACTTTGAGCACTTAATTGGGTGGGGGGTGGAAAAGTGGGAAAGAAGGAAATAAATTGCTGGCATTTATTCTTGGATATGCACTGTGGCAGCATTTTGGCCAAAACTGTTCAAGTTCTTCTCAATTTTATGGGAAATTATTAACCCCAAAATTGTAAAACTAAATCCTCAAAAAATTTTAGATTATCATTTTTCAACCTGTGTACTATAGAACATGAAAATAGAGTTAATTTTTAAAGTGCGGTTTGGGAGGAGGAAGTTGAATTCTCAAACTAGTTTTGGGAAATTTTTATAACATATTTTCTACATAAGTGAATATTATTTACAATTTCGATCAATTTTAATTTTTCAAATATTTACAATTTCAAACATTATTCACAATTTCAATCAGGCAAACGTTTACTGAGCACCCACTGTGTTTCCGGTACTCTTGCAGGATCTGGATATAGAATGGTGAATAAGGCAGATATGGCCCCCTCCCCTAATGGAGCTAACATACCAGAGAGACAGAAAATATGCAGCTCAATGAATAAATAAATGAGATAATCTTATATAATAATAAATGCTTTGAATTTAATAAAACAGAGGGATGAGATGGAACATGGCAGGAAGATGTGGTGAACCCACCTTAGACAGAACCACGAGGGAAGGGCTCTCCAAGGAGGTGATATTTGATCTGAAGTTTATGGCTGTTCCATTGGAATAGCAAGGGGAAGAGTTAGAAATAGAGAATGGTGAATACTGGAAATTCCCTGAGACTAGAAAGAGCTTAGTGTTCAAGAAACAGCAAGGTGAGACCTTCAAGATGGAGGAGGAGTAAGAGGTGAAGATCACCTTCCTCCCCACAAATACATCAAAAACACATCTACACGTGGAACAACTCCTACAGAACACCTACTGAACGCTGGCAGAAGACTTCAGACCTCCCAAAAGGCAAGAAACTCCCCACATACCTGGGTAGGGCAAAAGAAAAAACAGAGACAAAAGAACAAGGATGGGACCCCCACCTCTGGGAGGGAGCTGTGAAGGAGGAAAAGATTCCACACACTAGGAAGCCCCTTCACTAGTGGAGACAGGGTGTGGGTAGCGGGGGAAGCTTTGGAGCCACAGAGGAGAGCGCAGCCACAGGAGTGCAGAGGGCAAAGTGGAGAGATCCCCATACAGAGGATCGGTGCCAACCAGCACGCAAGAGCCTGAGAGGCTTGTCTGCTCACCCACCAGGGCGGGCGGGGCTGGGAGCTGAGGCTCGGGCTTCAGAGGTCAGATCCCAGGGAGAGGACTGGGGTTGGCTGCGTGAACACAGCCTGCAGGGGGTTAGTGCACCACAGCTAGCCAGGAGGGAGTCTGGGAAAATGTCTGGACCTGCCTAAGAGGCAAGAGACCTTTGTTTCGGGGTGCGTGAGGAGAGGGGATTACTTCCCAGTGTGCCCACAGAAGGCAGAGTACCGCGTAAGCGAGCTCCAGAGACTGGCATGAGCTGCGGCTATCAGCCTGGAACCCAGAGATGGGCATGAACCGCTAACGCTACTGCCGTTGCCCCCAAGAATCCTGTGTGCGAGCGCAACTCATTATCCACAACCCCCCCAGGAGCCCCGCGCATCACATCACTTCCAAGATCCCGAGATCCAGGGACAAATTCCCCAGGAGAACACACAGCACACCTCAGGCTATTGCAATGTCACGCCGGCCTCTGCCACCTCAGGCTGGCCCTGCATTCCAATTATGACCTCAGTACCCCCTGCCTCCCCCGGGCCTGAGTCAGCAAGAGAGCCCTAATCAACTGCTGCTTTAACCCCCTCCCTGTCTGGGCAGGGAACAGACTCCTGAGAGCAGCCTACACGCAGAGGTGGGGCCAAAAGCAAAGCTGAACCGCGGGAGCTGTGAAAACAAAGAAGAGAAAGGGAAATCTCTCCCAGCAGCCTGAGGAGCAGAGGATTAAATCCCCACAATCAACTTGATAAATGCTGCATCTGAAGAATACCTCAATAGACAACGAATGTTTCCAAAACTGAGGCGGTGGACTTTGGGAGCAACTGTAGACTTGGGGTTTGCTTTCTACATCTAATTTCTTTCTGGTTTTATGTTTATCTTAGTTTCGTATTTAGTGCTTTTTATCATTGGAAGATCTGTTTATAGGTTTGGTTGCTCTCTTTCTTTTTTTTATATGTATATATACTTTTTTCCTTTTTCTCTTTTTGTAAGTATATATGTGTATGCTTCCTTGTGTGATTCTGTCTGTATAGGTTTGCTTTTACCGTTTGTCCTAGGGTTCTGTCTGTTCATTTTCTTCTTTTTGCTTTTTTGTTTTTTTGTTTTCTGTCTTCATTTTCTTCTCAGCCATGCGGCTGGCAGGCTCTTGGTGCTCAGCTGGGTGTCGGACCTGAGTCTCCAAGGTGGGAGGGCCGAGTCCAGGACACTGGACCACCAGAAACCTCCTGGGCCCACATAATATCAATTGGTGAGAGCTCTCCCAGAGATCTTCATCTCAACACTAAGATCCAGCTCCACCCAACGGTCAGCAAGCTCCAGGGCTGGACGCCCCACGCCAAGCAACTACCAAGACAGGAACACACCCCACCCAGTAGTAGAGAGGCTGCCTACAGTCATACTAAGTTCACAGGCACCCCAAAACACACCACTGGACGCAGCCCTGACCACCAGAAGAACAAGATACAGCCCCACCCAACAGAACACAGACACCAGTCCCCTCCACCAGGAAGCCTACACAAGCCACTGAAGCAACCTCACCACTGGGGGCAGACACCAAAAATAATGGGAACTACGAACCTGCAGCCTGTGAAAAGGAGACCCAAAATGCAATACATTAAAAAAATGAGAAACAGAGAAATATGAAGCAGATGAAGGAGAAAGGTAAAAATTCACCAGACCAAACAAATGAAGAGGAAATAGGCAGTCTACCTGAAAAAGAATTCAGAGTAATGATAGTAAAGATGATCCAAAATGTCAGAAATGCAATGGAGAAAATAAAAGAAACATTTAACAAGGACCTACAAGAACTAAAGAGCAAACAAACAATGATGAACAACACAATAAATGAAATAAAAATACTCTAGAAGGAATCAATAGCAGAATAACTGAGGCAGAAGAACGGATAAGTGACCTGGAAGATAAAATAGTGGAAATAACTACACCAGAGTAGAATAAAGAAAAAAGAATGAAAAGAATTGAGGACAGTATCAGAGACCTCTGGGGCAACATTAAATGCACCAACATTCGAATAACAGGGGTCCTAGAAGAAGAAGAGAAAAAGAAAGAGACTGGGAAAATATTTGAAGAGATTATACTTGAAAATTTCCCTAATATGGGAAAGGAAATAGTCAATCAAGATCAGGAAGCATAGAGAGTCTCATACAGGATAAATCCAAGGAGAAACATGCCAAGAAACATATTAATAAAACGATCAAAAATTAAATTCAAAGAAAAAATATTAAAAGCTGAAAGGGAAGAGCAACAAAAAACATACAAGGGAAACCCCATAAGGTTAACAGCTGATCTTTCAGCAGAAACTCTGCAAGACAGAAGGGAGTGGCAGGACATATTTAAAGTGATGAAAGGGAAAAACCTACAACCAAGATTACCCTACCCAACAAGGATCTCATTCAGATTCAACAGAGAAATTAAAAACTTTACAGACAAAGCAAAAGTTAAGTGAATTCAGCACCACCAAACTAGCTTTTTTTTTTTTTTTTTTTTTTTTTTTGCAGTACACGGGCCTCTCACTGTTGTGGCCTCTCCCGTTGCGGAGCACAGGCTCCGGATGCGCAGGCTCAGCGGCCATGGCTCACGGGCCCAGCCACTCAGTGGCATGTGGAATCTTCCCGGACTGGAGCACGAACCCGTGTCCCCTGCATTGGCAGGCGGACTCTCAACCACTGCGCCACCAGGGAAGCCCCACCAAACTAGCTTTACAACAAATGCTAAAGGAACTTCTCTAGGCAGGAAACACAAGAGAAGGAAAAGACCTACAATAACAAACCGAACACAATTCAGAAAATGGTAATAGGAACATACATATTGATAATTACCCTAATGTAATGGAATAAATGCTCCAATCAAAGACACAGACTGGAAGAATGGATACATAAACAAGACCCGTATACATGCTGTCTACAAGAAACCCACTTCAGACCTAGGGATGCATACAGACTCAAAGTAAGGGGGTGGAAAAAGATATTCCATGCAAATGGAAATCAAAAGAAAGCTGGAGTACCAATACTCATATCAGACAAAATAGACTTTAAAATAAAGACTAGTTTTTCAGACCTTCAAGATGGCAGAGGAGTAAGACATGGACATCACCTTCCTCCCCACAAATACATCAGAAATACATCTACATGTGGAACAACTCCTACGGAACACCTACTGAATGCTGGCAGAAAACCTCAGGCTTCTCAAAAGGCAAGAGACTCCCCACGTACCTGGGTTAGGGCAAAAGAAAAGAAAAAACAGAGACAAAAGAATAGGGATGGGACTTGCCCCTCTGGGAGGGAGATGTGAAGGCGGAAAGGTTTCCACACACTAGGAAGCCCCTTCACTGGCGCAAATGGGGGGTAGATGGAGGGGAAGCTTTGGACCCATGGAGGAGAACACAGCAACAGGAGCGCAGAGGGCAAAGTGGAGAGATTCCCGCACAGAGGATCGGTGCCAACCAGCACTCAAGAGCCTGAGAGGCTTGTCTGCTCACCTGCCAGGGTGGGTTGGGGCTGGGAGCTGAGGCTTGGGCTTCGGAGGTCAGATCCCAGGGAGAGGACTGGGGATGTCTGTGTGAACACAGCCTGAAGGGGGCTAGTGCACCACAGCAAGCCAGGAGGGAGTCTGGGAAGAAGTGTGGACCTGCCTAAGAGGCAAGAGACCATTGTTTCAGCGTGCGCCAGGAGAGGGGATTCAGAGCACCACCTAAACGAGCTCCAGAGATGGGAGCGAGTCTCAGCTATCAGCGCAGACACCAGAGACGGGCATGAGATGCTAAGGCCGCTGCTGCAGCGAAGAAGCCTGTGTGCAAGCACAGGTCACTCTCCACACCTCCCCTCCCAGGAGCCTGTGCAGCCCGCCGCTGCGAGGGTCCCGTGATCCAGGGACAACTTCCCCGGGAGAACACACAGCATGCCTCAGGCTGCTGCAATGTCATGCCAGCCTCTGCTACTGCAGGCTCGCCCCGCATCCGTACCCCTCCCTCCCCCCGGCCTGAGTGAGCCAGAGCCCCCTAATCAGCCGCTCCTTTAACCCTGTCCTGTCTGAGTGAAGAACAGATGCCCTCAGGCGACCTACACGCAGAGATGGGTCCAAATCCAAAGCTGAATCCCGGAGCTGTGTGAACAAAGAAGAGAAAGGGAAATCTTTCCCAGCAGCCTCAGGAGCAGCGGATTAAATCTCCACAATCAACTTGATGTATGCTGCATCTCTGGAATACCTGAATAGACAATGAATTATCCCAAAATTGAGGCAGTGGATTTTGGGAGCAACTGAAGACTTGGGGTTTGCTTTCTGCATCTAACTTGTCTCTGGTTTAATGTTTATCTTAGTTTAGTATTTAGAGTTTATGATCATTGGTATATTTGTTTATTGATTTGGATGCTCTCTTCCTTCTTTTTTTTAATATATAGATATCTTTTTTCCTTTTTCTCTTTTTGTGAGTGTGTATGCTTCTTTGTGTGATTTTGTCTGTATAGCTTTGCTATCACCATTTATCGTAGGGTTCTGTCTGTCCATTTTTTTCTTTTTTTAAATAGTTTTTAATTTTTAATAATTTTTTTATTTTATTTTAACATATTGTATTCTTTCTTTTTTTCTCCCTTTTCTGAGCCGTGTGGCTGACAGGGTCTTGGTGTCTGGCCGGGAGTCAGGCCTGTGCCTCTGAGGTGGGAGAGCCGAGTTCCAGACATTGGTCCACCAGAGACCTCCCAGCTCCACGTAATATCAAATGTCGAGAGCTCTCCCAGAGGTCTCCATCTCAACGCTAAGACGCAACTGCACTTAACGACCAGCCAAAAACAGTGCTGGACAGCCTATGCCAAACAACTAGCAAGAGAGGAACGCAACCCCACCCATTAGCAGAAAGGCTGCCTAAAATCATAATAAGGTCACAGACACCTTAAAACACACCACCAGACACGGTCCTGCCATCAGAAAGACAAGATCCAGCCTCATCCACCAGAACGCGGGCACTAGTTCCCTCCACCAGGAAGCCTACACAACCCACTGAACAAACCTTAGCCACTGGGGGCAGACACCAAAAACAACGGGAACTACGAACCAGCAGCCTGTGAAAAGGAGACCCCCAAAAAAGTAAGTTAAGCAAAATGAGAAGACAGAGAAACACATAGCAGATGAAGGAGCAAGGTAAAACCCACCAGACCAAACAAATGAAGAGGAAGTAGGCAGTCTACCTGAAAAAGAATTCAGAGTGATGATAGTAAGATGTTCCAAAATACTGGGAATAGAATGGAGTAAATACCAGAAACGGTTAACAAGAACCTAGAAGAACTAAAGGTCAAACAAACAATGATGAATAACACAATAAATGAAATTTAAAATTCTCTAGAAGGAATCAATAGCAGAATAACTAAGGCAGAAGAACGGATAAGTGACCTGGAAGATAAAATAGTGGAGAAGGAAAAGACCTACAATAACAAACCCAAAACAATTAAGAAAATCGTAATAGGAACATACATATCAATAATTATCCTAAATGTAAATGGACTAAATGCTCCAAGCAAAAGACACAGACTGGCTGAATGGATACAAAAACAATACCCATATATATGCTGTCTACAAGAGACCCGCTTCAGACCTAGGGACACATACAGACTGAAAGTGAGGGGATGGAAAAAAGATATTCCATGCAAATGGAAATCAAAAAAAAGCTGGAGCAGCAACTGTCTTATCAGACAAAATAGACTTTAAAGTAAAGACTATTACAGGAGACAAAGAAGGACACTACATAATGATCAAGGGATCGATCGAAGAAGAAGATATAACAATTATAAATATTTATGTACCCAACATAGGAGCACCTCAGTACATAAGGCAAATGCTAAAAGCCATAAAAGGAGAAATCAGCACTAACATAATCATAGTATGGGACTTTAACACCTCAATTTCACCAATGGACAGATCATCCAAAATGAAAATAAATAAGGAAACACAAGCTTTAAATGATACATTAAACAAGATGGACTTAATTCATATTTATAGGACATTCCATCCGAAAACAACAGAATATACTTTCTTCTCAAGTGCTCATGGAACATTCTCCAAGATAGAACATATCTGGGTCATAAATCAAGCCTTGGTAAGTTTAAGAAAACTGAAATCGTATCAAGTATCTTTTCCAACAACAACGTTATGAGACTAGATATCAGTTACAGGAAAAAATCTGTACAAAATATAAACACATGGAGGTTAAACAATACACTACTTAATAACTAAGAGATCACTGAAGAAACCAAAGAGGAAATCAAAATATACATAGAAACAAATGATAATGAAAACACGACAACCCAAATCTTATGGGATGCAGCAAAAGCAGTTCTAAGAGGGAAGTTTCTATCAGTACAATCCTAACTCAAGAAACAAGAAGCATCTCAAATAAACAACCTATCCTTACACCTAAAGCAATTAGAGAAAGAAGAACAAAAAAACCCCAAAGTTAGCAGGAGGAAAGAAATCATAAAGAGCAGATCAGAAATAAATGACAAAGAACTGAAGAAAACAATAGCAAAGATCAGTACAACTAAAAGCTGTTTCTTTGAGAAGATAAACAAAATTGATAAACCATTAGCCAGATTCATCAAGAAAAAAAGGGAGAAGACTCAAATCAATAGAATTAGAAATGAAAAAGAAGTATCAACTGACACTGCAGAAATACAAAGAATCACGAGAGATTACTACAAGCAACTCTATGCCAATGAAATGGACAACCTGGAAGAAATGGACAAATTCTTTGAAGAGTACAACCTTCCAAGACTGAACCAGGCAGAAGGAGAAAATATGAACAGACCAAACACAAGTAATAAAACTGAAACTGTGATTAAAAATATTCCAACAAACAAAAACCCAGGACCAGATGGCTTCACAGGTGAATTCTATCAAACATTTAGAGAAGAGCTAACACCTACCCTTCTCAAACTCTCCCAAAATATAGCAGAGGGAGGAACACTCCCAAACTCATTCTACGAGGCCACCATCACCCTGATACCAAAACCAGACAAAGATGTCACAAAGAAAGAAAATGACAGGCCAATATCACTGATGAACACAGATGCAAAAACCCTCAACAAAATACTAGCAAACAGAATCCAACAGCACCTTAAAAGGATCATACACCATGATTAAGTGGGGCTTATCCCCGGAATGCAAGAATTCTTCAATATACGCAAATCAAGCGATGTGATACACCATATTAACAAACTGAAAAATAAAAACTATATGATAATCTCAACAGATGCAGAGAAAGCTTTCAACAAAATTCAACACCCATTTATGATAGAAACTCTCCAGAAATTGGGCATAGAGGGAACCTACCTCAACATAATAAAGGTCCTATACAACAAACCCACAGCCAACATTGTTCTCAATGGTGAAAAACTGAAACCATTTCCTCTAAGATCAGGAACAAGACAACGTTGCCCACTCTCACCACTACTATTCAACATTGTTTTGGAGGTTTCAGCCACAGCAATCAGAGAAGAAAAGGAAATAAAAGGAATCCAAATCGGAAAACAAGAAGTAAAGCTGTCACCGTTTGAAGATGACATGATACTTTACATAGAGAATCCTAAAGATGCTACCAGAAAACTAATAGAGCTAATCAATGAACTTGGTAAAGTAGCAGGATGCAAAAGTAACACACAGAAATCTCTTGCATTCCTATACACTAACAATGAAAAATCTGAAGAGAACTTAAGGAAAAATCCCATTTACCATTGCAACAAAAAGAAAAAAATATCTAGGAATAAGCCTTCCTAAGGAGACCAAAGACCTGTATGCAGAAAACTACAGAACACTGACAAAAGAAATTAAAGATGATACAAACAGATGGAGAGATATACCATGTTCTTGGATTGGAAGAATCAACATTGCGAAAATGACTATACTACCCAAAGCAATCTACAGATTCAATGCAATCCCTATCAAACTACCAATGGCATTTTTCACAGAACTAGAAAAAGAATTTCTCAGTTTGTATGGAAACACAAAAGAGGCCAAATAGCCAAAGCAATCTTGGGAAAGAAAAACGGATTTGGAGGAATCAGGCTCCCCGACTTCAGACTATACTACAAAGCTACAGTAATCAAGACAGTATGGTACTGGTATAAAAACAGAAATATAGATCAGTGGAACAGGATAGAAAACCCAGAGATAAACCCATGCAAATATGGTCACCTTATCTTTGACAAAGGAGGCAAGAATACACAATGGGGAAAAGACAGCCTCTTCAATAATTGGTGCAGGGAAAACTGGACAGCTACATGTAAAAGAATGAAAGTAGAACACTTCCTAACACCATACACAAAAATAAACCGAATATAGATTAAAGACCTAAATGTAAGGCCAGACACTATCAAACTCTTAGAGGAAAACACAGGCAGAACACTCTATGACAGAAATCACAGCAAGATCCTTTTTGACCCGCCTCCTAGAGAAATGGAAATAAAAACAAAACTAAACAAATGGCACCTAAGGAAACTTCAAAGCTTTTGCACAGCAAAGGAAACCATAACCAAGACCAAAAGACAACCCTCAGAATGGGAGAAAACATTCGCAAACGAAGCAACTGACAAAGGATTAATCTCCAAAACATACAAGCAGCTCATGAAGCTCAATATCTAAAAACAAACAACCCAATCCAAAAATGGGCAGAAGACCCAAATAGACATTTCTCCAAAGAAGATGTACAGATTGCTAACAAACACATGAAAGGATGCTCAACATCACTAATCATTAGAGAAAGGCAAATCAAAACCACTATGAGGTATCACCCCCCCCACACTGCTCAGAATGGCCATCATCAAAAAATCTACAATCAATGCTGGCGAGGGTGTGGAGAAAAGGGAACCGTCTTGCACTGTTGGTGGGAATGTAAATTGTTACAGCCACTATGGAGAACAGTATGGAGGTTCCTTACAAAACTAAAAATAAAACTACCATATGACCCAGCAATCCCACTACTGGGCAAATACCCTTAGAAAACCTTAATCCAAAGAGTCATGTACCACAGTGTTCATTGCAGCTCTATTTACAATAGCCAGGACATGAAAGCAACCTAAGTGTCCAATGACAGATGAATGGATAATGTGGCACATATATACAATGGAACATTACTTGGTCATAAAAAGAAACGAAATTGAGTTATTTTCAGTGAGGTGGATGGACCCAGAGTCTGTCATACAGAGTGAAGTAAGCCAGAGAGAGAAAAACAAGTACCGTGTGCTAATGCATATATATGGAATCTAAAAAATGGTACTAATGAAACTAGTGGCAGGGTTAATAAAGACACAGATGTACAGAACGGACTTGAGGACATGGTGGGGAATGGGAAGCTGGGACGAAGTGAGAGAGTAGCATTGACATATATACACTACCAAAAGTAAAATAGATAGCTAGTGGGAAGCAGCCGCATAGCACATGGAAATCAGTTCGGTGCTTTTCGATGACCTAGAGGGGTGGGATAGAGAGGGTGGGAGGGAGCCGCAAGAGGGAGGGGATATGGGGATATATGTATACATATAACTGATTTACTTTGTTATACAGCAGAAACAATACAACACTGTATAGCAATTATACTCCAATAAAGATATTTTAAAAAACAAAAGAAAGAAGGAAAGAAACAGCAAAGAAGCCAATGTGGCTGCAGCGGACTGTTAAGGTCAAGGAGGTTACCAGATGATGCTGAAAAGGAAGGCAGGGCCAAGCCCACGTAGGGCCTTGTGAACTGTGGTAGGGATTAAACGATTTTGAGCAGGAAAGTGGCCTAACTCAATTTACATCAAGACTTTGAGAAGTCCCACCTTGAAGAAATCTGCTTAGAAGTTTTAAGCCAGTAGTTCCCAAGCACATTTGATTACTAAAGACTTTTATCCCTATAGAATACATTTTAACATCTTGCATAATAGTATCCCATAGGACACCAGTTTAGGAAACACTTGAGATAAATCTGTGAGTGAAATAGCCATTTTGCAGTATTATGAATGTTTGAGGATGTACTGAGAATAGAGATATATAGATGAATAATAGAAGACAGATGATGTGGACAAATGCAGACATTTTTGCTCTAGTTTTAGACAGGATACTGAGTAGATCATAGAGTTGGGCGGAAGGAGGTTAGAGTTCTCATATTCTTACAAAATAACCATATTTTCTTTTCTCAAACACTGAAACTGTTATCAGGAGGACTTCTATTTTATCTGTCTTCTCTCCAACCTTTGCTCACAGAGGGTTCTGAAAGAAAAGCAGTTGGACCTAGAGCAATGTTTGTGTGGTTTGCTTTAAGAAATAAATCAGTAATGCCCGTGATTTCTTACAATATGCCTTTTTCAGGATAGGAAAGGAGAGGTAGAGGAGTGAGTAAGAAGAGACAGCTGAGTAAGCAGGTAAGAGAAAGGGGATGTTCAAGTTGAATCTGAGGAGCTCACAACATGATGGATGCCAGGGTCTTTGCACAAGCAGTGTCATTTCCTCCTTGTCATTCGGAGGATGATAACAAGGTGAACTTGAAGGAAGAATGAGAAAGTGATGAGAGACAGTCTAGTTAAGTTGTTAAAAGCATGGTCTTTAAAATCAGGCTTGGTTTCCAGACCCAGCTCTGCCAGTTACTAGCTATGTTTCTTTGGACAAGTTATTTAACCTCTCTGAGACTTGGATTCTTCATCTATAAAATGAAGATGATAATTGTATCTAGCTCATAAGAATGTTGAAGGTATTAAATGAGATTATATATGTAAAGAGCTGAGTGCAGTGCCTGTTATAGTATATATTGTAAGATGTTTCTGTTGTCAAATTTATTAATGTCTAGGCCTTTCAGAGAGAGGAGACTGGAAATGCAGTTCAATATTATCTGATGGAAGTTTCTGTAATAATGGAAATATCCCTTATCTGAACCGTAATAGCTTAGCCACTAGCCACATGGGACCATCGAGCATTTGAAAATTTTCTAGTGCAACTGAGGAACTAAAATATTAGTTCCATTTAAGTTAATTAAAATTTAAATTTAAGTAGCCATGTGTATCTACTGGCTACCATATTGGACAACGCAGCTCTAGGTGCTCAGAATTCTGAGACTGATGGAAAGAGATAATATTTGAAACACCTCTGGATTTGGAAGGGGAAGAAGTAAAGAGAGAAAAAAAAGAGGGTAGATTGTAAAGGGGAGACAAAGCAAAGGAATGAAGCTTCCAAAAGAATTAAGATGCAAATATAAGAAATGCCATTCTTGGTTCTATCATCCAGTCAAATAGTAACTTTATGTCACCTACGGCATCCCTTTAAGAAAGTGAGGACTAGGCCCACTACATATATAGCTTTTCCTTGGATCTAGAATTCAATTCTTTTTTCTCAGCCCTTCTTGACCCTTTTTTCTATTTTCAGCCTGCCTCATTTCCTAAGGTAATGGGTTCCATATGTTTACCACCTGGTGGATAAAGTGGTATTTCTACTTTATTGCTTTCAAGCTACCTCCTCTAGCTCCAAGTAATAGTACTTGTCTTTGATGAGTTCCAAGTGCTTTAAAGATATCCCCAAAGAACCCAGCAACAAGTGAACATGTCGATTCTTCCCCTGAGAGTCTTGGCTAATAAAACTGCATTTGGCCCTCAGGGCACTCAGGGTCAGATGGGGCACTCTGAAGTGTCCTGGCTTGTCCTAGTCTGCCTTAGCACTTGAAACTCCTCTGATTACAGTTTTCTGTTGGGTAAAATCTTTGCTTTTAGAAATCCATTAAAATGCAAGTATGTCATACTTGAAGCCAAAAACAACCACTTAATACCTTTGACTTACTTTTTTTCCACACTGAGTTCTAAGGACCTGGAACTATGTGAGTTTGGATTTGGAAAGAGCATATGAGGAAAGGCCCTGATCGTGAAGCGTCTGCCGCCTAGCGTGGAGTACCACAGAAGAATAAGTACAAAAGTCCTGTGCACTAGTACAGGAAACAAAAAGAGACAACTGAAGAAGGGCATCAAATGACACCAATGTCAACAAAAGTTAAGGTTTTACCTCCTCCACAATGGGTCTCTTTCTGTTACTTCATTGTTTCACAACAGTGAACCAAGTTACAGGGTTCAGAAGCCACAAGGCGAAGCTGTTCCAACTCCCTTCACAAACAACTGATTGAAATGATTCACTGGTGATAAACAGTTAAAAAAAAAAAAAAAAGGAGTGTTTCATTGGACTGATCATCTTCCTGAGAATTTTATTTGGCCTTTGAGTATTTTCCGGTCAATCTTCTTTATGTGGAGATTTTAATCGACTCCAGGAAGCCCACAGTTTGGCCTTTTTTAACTCCATTCTCCCTGAATCTGTCAGTAAAATAGCAATACATCATTTTGCCTCAGGACTACATCTTGTTAATGACACCGGCCCGGTACAAACTGAGTTCAAAGATAATCAGTATTCAAGTAATGACACTGTTTATAGGACACTATGTTTTCCATTAAATTTAACAACCAGTTCTTGAGCGTCTACTATGTAGGGCTATGAGGGACATGAGCATAAATTTTAAAAGAAATTCTTGTCTTTGAGAAGCATATGAGATGGAATATGATCTTCCTCTTCTCTAGGTCATTCAATATTTATCACATTTTTATTTAGTATCTGCTATGCCAAAAACTTTGTTAGGAATTGGGCAGTTAATGGAGAACTAGATAGATACATTCCCTGCCCTCAGGGAGCTTTGCATTCCACAGATATTTGTGATCTATTTTGATGTGAGACTCAGCTCATCTTAGTTTACCTACCATGAAGGTCATTTATTTGAGTATTTGTCTTATGTCTCCTTTAAGAAAGACAGCAAAGGTAGAGATGGTATTTAACATAGAGTTGGAGACTTTTTTGAATGACGAAAAGGTGTGATCAATATGAACTCTCAGAAGCTTAATCTGTCATCCTGTATGTTGGATGGCTAGGAAATGAGAAAGACAGAAAGTAGGGAGAAATGTTAGGTTCTGTAAAGTCCAAACAAAAGACAATGAGGGCCTTTATTAGGAAAGCGTCAATGGGCACGGAAAGGTAAGTGAGTAGTTTTAGGTTGGAGAAATTGAACAGGATGCCAAAGTTGGGGTGGAAGAAAGAATTCATCATACTTTGCACATTAGTTAGAGATTAAAGATTCGTAAACAAAATTTGTTTAAATTTCTGGGGTTCTCTGGAGAGCTTATCATTTCAGAAAGGGCTCAGCAGTGTTACAAAGAAACTGGGAGTTCATTTAATCTTTATTATTTATGGGTATAACTATGTTCAATTCAACACATGCTTACTGAGCATCATCTACTATGTCTTAAGCACCTTTCAAGGCACTGGAGATAAAACGGTAAAGGAAAGTAGGTGTGGTTCCTGCTGCTAAAAGCTTACAGTCTTTTGATGTAGATAATAATAAAATAACCATTAATTCAATATATACTTAATGAGTGTGTACTCTATTCGACTCTAAGTGCTAAAAATACAACGAGCAAGACAGACAAAAATCTCTACCCTTATGGAGCATATATTACAATAGAGGAGACTGACCCTTCCAAAGTAAACAAATAAGATTATTTGAGATAATGATCATTGCTATTAAAAATGTAACTAGGTAACAGGATATAGTGGCAGAGGTGATGAGGTTTACTTTAGATAGGGTGGCCAGAGAAGGGCTCTTTGAGGAGGGAGCAAATCATACAAAATATCCAGCGGAAGAGCATTCTAGGTAGAAGGAAGAGCAAGTATTCAGGTTCTCAGAAGGAAAATAACGTGGCGGGTCCAAGGGTCAGAAACAAAGCCAATGTGGCTGGAGTAGAATGAGCGAAAGGAAGAGAGGTAGGAAGGGGCAGGCTTATGGCGGGTTCTATAGGTCATGGTAAGGAGGTTGGTTTCACCCTGAGTATATCAAGGCCTTTAAGAAGTAAGCAACGTGATTTAGCTTACAGTTTTAAAAGGATCGCTCTGGCTGCTGTGCTGAGAATAGACTCTGGAGCGGCAGGAGGAGAAGCAGGGAGACCTATTAGGAGACTATAAATACACATGTATATCTGTACCTCTTTTATCTTTTTATGGCGAAACAATGTTTCTCCCTTATAAAAAAAGAGCACCCATAATCTATTTCCCCATCACTCATCATTTTCTGTTCCAATGCAGAGCAATGAAACAAATCCTTCAAAGTAAACGGTAAGAAATTATATCAAATTTTGGCTATTTAGGCCATTCACTCATTCATTCAGCATATATTTACTGAGTGGCTACTCAGTGCCTTGCACTCTGCTAGACCCTGAGGATACAAATCTGAACAAAACAGAAATAATAACTTCCTTCATGGAGTTTTTGATCTTGTGTGGGAGATGCATATCTATGAGATAATTATACACAGTCATAGTCACAAACCATGATCAGTGCTAT
This sequence comes from Phocoena sinus, assembly GCF_008692025.1. NCBI lineage: Eukaryota > Metazoa > Chordata > Mammalia > Artiodactyla > Phocoenidae > Phocoena > Phocoena sinus. The sequence goes on from NC_045784.1 coordinate 104,503,049, forward strand.
GAAGGAAAACAGGCTGCTCTGCAAGACATCTATTACATGAATTTTTTTGCAGTGAGCGTGTGGTCATCTGCATTGCCATTTAAGACTAGGACACACGTGAAAGCAGAAAACCTATTTAGGCAAGACGTTAATTCGGATTTTTAATCTATCGTTAGACATGCACTGTCAAGTTTTAATTATAACTGCACTCCCAATATCACGAAAAGAATGAAGTGTAACTGACTATATTAAAATAAGGGAGCAGCCCCCAGAAGGAACTACAACAATGCCATAGAGAGCCTCCTCAGCACATAGCACAGGACTGGAGGGTTCTGCAGGAGAACACTGATCAAGCAAGGACTCTGCCCTAAAGAAGCTACAGCGTTATGCCCTCCAAGAGGCCTTTCCTGATTGTCCCTACCATTCCAAGTCCTGGTAAGACACCCTTCTCTAGCGTCCAATAGCACCTGCTCTTTATGACTCCGTGACTCTAGACTCTACGGCCATTGTTTTTTAACTTGTCTTTCTTCCCTGACTAGACAATGAATCCCGTAAAGCCAGTGGCATTGGTCAACTTGTTCACTGAGGTGTCCCCACATTTCAAATAAAAATGGCACATAATGGGTGTTCCATAAATGATGAATTAACAATACAAGGTAAACCGTACCAGGTAAAAAGTAATAAACATCATGAGTGACATACAGATAAGTTGCTACGGACGTTCATTGGAGGGAGTAGGCACTTCTAACCAAGATGAATTAGAAGGGTTGGTAGAGGATTATTTTTGTGCCGGTCTATGAAGATCAAACAAGACTGGATGTGGGCATGAGGGAAGACATCCCATGGGAAGTGAACAGTGTGAACAAAGGCATGGAAATGGAAAAGTTACATTTAAAAATTGTTAAACTAAAAGGTTAAACGAAGAGAACATGAGAGGAAGTGGTGGGAGGTGATACTGGAAAGGTAGGTTAAGGGCTGAAGTGTGAAGGGCCTTGCTTGGCAGACTCAGGGGTTTGATCATCTGACATCTGGTCCGATCCACTACAGCACTCAGGATTTGAAACCAGAAGATAGGGATTCTGGTTCTAGCTCTGCCATTTGTCAGCTATGGAACTCAAGGAAAACTATTAAACTCTGCTGGTCTGAGACTGTGAATCATTGATATAATATACAAAAATGGGAAATACAGCAAGGAAAAGGAGGAAGACAGTGAGCTCATTTTTATATCTGTCAAATTTGAGGGTACCATATGATATCCAAGTGGAGATGCCCAGTGAAGAGTAGAGATATTGGGGGGATTTAAAACAAGTAGAGGGAGGTTGGAAATATTGATTTAGTAGTCATAAAAATAGAACTGATAGTTGAACTCAAGATTTTTAAATAAAGGGAAATAGCAATCAAAGTCAATATCTGAAAAAGGATTTTGTTCAAAATGCTTTTGATCAATTTAGATTCATTTCAAAAAATACATTTGAAGAGCAAAAAAATCTCAGACTATCCTTTTACTATTAGCCTTCTGCTGCTGTAAACTCTCGTAGCCATGGAGATAACAGCTCCCTAAACCAACTCCAGACATACACAACCTTTTAGGCCTCGCAAACCTATATTTCCTCTCATCACAGAAGCCGAACATCTCTAATGAGAGAGGTTACCAGATTATATATAACATTGTTCTTCTCCTTGTCATCTGAAGCTCATCCATGCTTTTTGAATCCCATTACAAATTATTTAGTATCAAAAAAACTTCTTTAAAATACTCTCAGAAAGTAGCAATGTTCTCCCCGTAACTCCATTTATATCAGGGAGTTCATCTTATCAGAAGTAGCTGAATAAAGGGACACTCAACCCCCTTCCTTCACTCTATGCGCTAAACTCTTAGGAAGACCATGGCATGTAAGTTTTAAAGTGTTACCTTCAAGTCACCTAGTCTATCTCCGCTCCTGGGGGTGGGCAGATAGGTGCTAAATAGTACCTTGCAGACACCATGTGAACCTCAGCCCCATATAACTGGGATCCTGATTCCCTGTTGAACAACTACCAACTCTTTTTTTTTTTTTTTTTTTTGCGGTACGCGGACCTCTCACTGTTGTGGCCTCTCCCGTTGCGGGAGCGCAGGCTCATCGGCCATGGCTCACGGGCCCAGCCGCTCCGCGGCATGTGGGATCCTCCCCGACCGGGGCATGAACCCGTGTCCCCCGCATGGGCAGGCGGACTCTCAACCACTGCGCCACCAGGGAAGCCCTGCCAACTCTTTTTTACTTAGGGACTGAATTTTGTCTCTGTACTTTCAGCTACAGCCTGGAGACATGCTTCAAACCTGAAAGATGCTTCAAACTAGAAACCCTGTCTCCTGACTCTAGGTGTCGCTAACTCCTGTACTATTGGCAAGTTCCACCAATGAGATAACCCTTAGGTATTCTGCTGACCACCAATGGAGCCAAATTCCACTGCACCAGATCACCCTGGACCCTGGGTCCCCTCCCAGAGTGCAGCTCTACAGGTGGGTCATTCATCTTAGGCCTTGGCACTGCCACATCCCAAGATTCTTCTGTTTCCCCACTAGTCTGAGCTGCTGAAGTACCATGCACACCTAGCAATTGAGCACTAGAAATTTGTCAACAATCGTGTGGATGACTCAGTGCAAATCCATTCCCCACTACTGAATAATCAGTGGTGGATCAGCAATACAGACTTCGTATAGGAGCCTACAGTGAGAGACTTCACCCTTCACATACATACACAATAACTTGGAAATGAGGGAAATAAAGACTGCCTTCAGAATTAATAAGAAAACAATGAATTAGAATAATAATAGACAAAATCATTTGTAAGAAACCGAGTTTTTACAGGCCAGTAGAATAGACCTTAACCTGACTAACTTTATTAATATAGAGGAATAATTTGTCCACAAGAAGGGGAATTGAACAGACAGAATAGGAAATATGATAATCGAACAAATTTTGACCTTTGACGGTGCCCATCCAAACACTGTCCAGGGGATAGAATACCTTAGCCAAAGGATTTTGCATTCTGATTGCATTAGCAAGGCTCTCCATCTCTGTTCTGATAATGAATAGGGAAAGCTGAAATCAAGTACGTTATCCCCATTGACAAGATCTCCCTTTACTTGAGATATGTCAGTCTATCTTAGTTGTATGTCATCAAATATTCGTTTCATCTAACTCACCTTGCCCTGATTCAAAGGTCATCACTTCATGTTTAGGTGACTTGCTAAAGGTCTCACAGTTTTTATTTGATTTCCCGTATCCATATGTGGGTCATAAAGACTTAATAGATTCCAGTTCCTATAAAATTTCTCATAGTGATTTAATATGTCGGTACTCTGATTGTGATTTGGCTTCCCATGTAAATTGTCCTGAAGGCAGAGAATTTCTGGTCATGCCAAACAAGAATTTTTGGTCTGTAACAATCATGTTGTTCATCATTCATTAACACACTGACGTCCTAGTTTTATGCATTACTCGTGAGAATAGTTAGTATGTATCTGCCTCTGAGTGAGGATCCATTCTCAGTATGCTGACAACACCAGATGTTCAAGCAAACAGGCTGATGGCTAGGTCTCAGACCAAAGTACAAGACCCGGTTTACTAAACGCTACCTGTGAGATATTCTGGGAGACAGTCAAATGGCATCACCCAGGCAAAGTACCAGCCATCTCCAATATCATTGCGCTTACTAGCAAACATTTTGCTGAGTCTCTATGATTGTTCATATTATAATTTCCATAGTTTAAGTGCATGCATTGAGCACCATGTCAAGAGTCTTACATAAATTATTTCCAATATTTAAGTAACTATGTTATGTAGATATCATTATAATTTTTCCAATTTACAAATGAAGAAACTGAGGTACAAAGAGGTCAAGTAATTTGTCTTTGGTCCCACAAAAAGTAAATGGCCAAGCTTGGATTTGATCCCTTGTCTCCAACTCTAAAATCCATATTCTTTCAGGGACTATTATAAGTGTTTTATGTCATCAATGCTGCTTTTGATTTACTTACATATACACCAACTTATTTGCTCAAAAATCTGCTTTGCATCTTATTCCTTCCTTCTCAGTTCAATTTCCTTCTTTCCTGAAGTATATCCTTAGTAATTCTTGCAGTGATAGTCTCTTAAAAGTAACCTCTAAGTTCCTGTTTATTTGAAAATGCCTTTGTTTTATTCACACTATTTGTATTAATTAGTATTAGCATTAGCTGCAAATAACAAAAAAGTGTAAACAAAATAGAAGTATATTCTCTCTTACATGAATGTAGGACATTAAGGGCCAGTACAGTAACTCCATGATTACCAAAAACCCAGATACAAATCTACCCTGTTGTTCTGTAATTCTCAACTTTGGGCTTCTACCTCAGGATTCAAAATGTCTGTGGCAGCCTCTAGCCGTCACAGAGGATTTGACAGCCTTATCTCCCTGTCCTTACTCCTGCTGGCTGGAATTTGGATATGATGGTAGAATTTCTCACGTGGAACACCTCGCAGCGAATGCCAGCACCTTGCTATTATTGTTTTTTGCCTTATATTTCTGGACTACGCAAAGGGTTTAAATTCAAATTCCAAGGCTACCTAAGGGCAAGCCCATGATTACAAATTCTCAGAAAAGACATTTTTCTCTGCCAAAACATTTTGCTTTGCCTGAGACAGACAAACTCGCTTGACATCTTCTGCTAAGGAGAAGAGTTTTCCTAGTACATGCTTTCACTGCACATAAAATACTTTAATAGACCTAGTTTTACACGGAGGTCTCAGTCTCAACTCTGACACTACGCATGGGTGTTAAAACACAGACCTTGATTACCAATATCCAAACTTCCAACATACCCAGGGAAACCAGTGCTAACCCATGGGTATCACTCTAGTTTATAGTCTCCTCTTTGTGTTTAACCCCTGGAAATGTAGTTCTGCCTTGAAAACTCAACTACGCCTTGAAAACTGCATTTGTTCTATTCATCAAAATGTAAACTCCACAAGGTCAGGAACTTGTGTCTGTTTGGTTCACTTCCACAGCACTTAGAACACTACCTGGTACATAGGAAAGGTGTTCAATAATATTTGGCAAATGAGTAAGTTAATTTTAGCCAGTCTGTAGCTAGGAGTGGGGTGAGAGTTTCCGGGTTATCTAGTATATGATATTTCTAGAAATGGAAGTCAAATCCATGCCCTTTCCACTGTGCTGTGCTATCGTTTATATTTACAGTTACAGTGAGATTTTCAGAGTGTGTTTCCAAAGTCAACATATGACAACTATAGCCAGAGGGAATAATCTTCTTCAGGCTCATCTTAACCATCACTTTTCTATTAAGAAATTGGATTCTCCAATTGCATAAGTAGAGTGCAACCAGATTTTGCCTATAGGTAAATTCTAATTCAGCACCAGCTGCGAACTAAGAGCTTGCCCAGAAGTTCCCTTAGAAAGTTCTCTAGACACAACTCTCTGTCATCGACAAAGCTTCATATGTTACCCGTGAGTGATAACAGATCTATCTACTGAACACTCACTATGTGCCACGTACTCCTGCAAATGCTTCACGTTTACTAACTCATTTACAGATGTAGAAACTGAGGCACAGAGAGGTTGAGTAACTTGCAAAGGCAGCACAGGAAATGGCAGAGCCAGGGTTTCTCCAGGCATATTGGCTCCAAAGTACATGAGCTTAACAATTTCGCTATGCAGCCCCATGTTTACCTTGCATTATCTAGTTCTCATCCCCTATCCCATCCTAACAGGAATTTTAACACGCAATGGTAAAATATAATTATAGGGCGAAATCCCTTTATTCTTTTTTCATGAAGCCAGAAGTTACAGCCTATAGTATCATCTGTCACCAGCACTGCCACAATAGGGTTGTCAGAGCAACTGAGGAGGTGTAAACGATGGCTAAAGCACACTTTTTTGCCTTCCAGCATATAGAATGACTCAGATTTTCTACTGAGGTGAAGGAGAAGTAAGGGAAAAGTCTCATATTAACTCTTCAAAATTGGGAGGGAAGGTGCAGCGTGAATACATATATAGTATCTATCACTCAGAAAAAAAAAAGAAAAATCTGTTTTTTTTAATATAAGACTCCTTTTGGGTTCTTCAGTCAGGAAAATGATTTAGTCTGATACCCATCAATGAATATATTAGACTGGCTTCAACTAGCAGCTGCAGAGGAAGATTTAGAGAACAGTTAGTTTAAAGTTGGAAAATCACTAAATATCCAGGCAACGTATCCACCTTGCTCTGAGTTTACTAAACCCAATAAACGGAACTGTTTAAAGACATTAAGAATGACGCATGAATAATGCAAATCGATTCAACTTTATTACGTTTTCCGTACTGCCTTCTTGATGGCCCAACGTTCAGCGGCACGTCCACACTACTATATGAGGGTGCATTTCAGCAGTTAATTCCATAGTAGTTACAGATATTAAGGAATTCAGCACACTGAGGAAATACCTCAACGAGAGATGGGCTACGTGAGACACAATTAGAAGGCACCATATGTAAGACTAGTCCCATTTTGCAGAAGAAACGGACAATCAGTGAAATGACACAGAGATATTGGCTGCAGAGAAGAGGAAAATGCTAATATCAAGAAAAAACTTGCTATTGTTCCAGGCACTGGATATGAATTTTATTATATAGATTTATTGTAGCTAATATACACAAAAACCCTGGGGCGTAGTTACCATCGCTATTCCCATTTTGTAGGTGAGGAAACTGAGAATCAGAATGGTAAAGTGACTTTCTAAGGTCATAGGATTAGTAAGTGCTAAAACTGATACTTGAACTCAACCCATACTCCAGAGTACGCTCTTAGCCACTCTCCTATACTGCCTCACATAGCAAAAGAAGTAAATATTAAAAAATAATTCACCAAAATTTTATGAAGTGCCTGCTATGTGTCTCCCACTGTGATAAGCACTGAGTGTGAGCAGCAGCACAGAACTGAGGAGGATGCGTTTCCAGATGTCTTGGAGATCAGAAAGGCTCCAAGATGTTCTCAATACTAGTTTCTAAAAAAGTCACGGAAAAATTGGAAAATGACATTTATTGTATCATAAAGTCAGTCCTCCTTGGGCTCTGCTCCAGCAGCAAGACGTCATCTCAGTCTGTCAACATGGCATGCAATGAATGCAGCCCAAAAAAGAATATCTGGACAGGTTCTAAGATCCTTAAGATTCCCATGGAGGTTCTCACGTTTGAGAAGCATTTCAGACCATGTATTCAAGAGGTGGTCATGTTCATTTTATTTTATTTTCATCGATGTTGTCCCATTTGGAATCACTCAATCCATAAGTATGTATGAGTCTCTACCATTGTATCAGACATTATGAGTACAATAATGTATGAGACACAGTGCTTAGCAACAGAGTCTACACTCTAGTGAATAGACAACGAACTCCCATGAAACAATTACTAGCAAAGACATTTATGATAAAATGCTCACGTATTCAGTACAAACAAATGCTTAAGGGAGTGAAACTGAGTTGAATTGTTCAGAGAAGGCTTCATGGAGACTAAGACCCTAGCAAGGCCTTGAAGGATTGAGGACTTGAAGTAATGGGAGAAGAGAGGAACAAGGCCACTTCTAGTCTGAAAGAACAGTCTGACATAGGCCTTATGTAGCAGTGGCATGATACAGGGACCTGAACAGAAACTAGAGCCATGCCAGATAGGGACCCCAGATCAACCAATGCAATCCGAGAAGTAAACGTGTTAACTAAAGGTATTAATCAAACTAGAGAGCCCAGAAGCCAAAGACCAGAGATGGAGGCAAGTACTGGGAACCAGAGAGCGCCAACAGCTACCAGGACCCAGGCTATGTATTCTGCGGCCAGACTTACCTAGGTTTGAATTCTACTTTGCCACATACTATCTAGGTCAGCTTATATAACTCTTCTGAACCGACTTTCTCATCAGTGGAATGGGGATAACAATACCTACCATATGGTGTGTTATTGAGGAATTAAGTGAGACCATATACATGAAAGAGTTTTCATACTATAAAGTTCTGTATGAGTGTCAGCTATTATTAGTTAATGTTATATGTATAGCTGTTGTTATATGTAGATAGGACCAAAATTTGGGGGATCTTCTAGTCAGGAAAGTTGACAAATGATTCTCAATATGAGATGTGGGCAACTGACTGTAGGAGTGAATTAGAATTTCTGGGGGCTTGTTGTTTGTTTGTTCATTTGCTCTTTCTCCTTTAGAATCTGATAAATTCCTTTCCCCCAATAAATGTCCAGATGATGATCAGTACAACAGGAAACCACTTTACTGATAAGCTGATAAGAGCCTGTCATATCCCCAGTATGTTGAGACAGTAAAAAGGTTAAAATCCCATTGATCTAGGAAATTATTTCAGTATTTTGAGTATGAGGTGATAAATGGTAGCAGTAGCAATGGAAAGAAAGGAACAAGTTTGAAAGATATTGTGAGAGAAGATGAAGAAAACAGATAGGAAACATTTTGGAGTACTAAATACATGTACTGTTTTACTGTTTCTTTTGTAAATACATTTACTGTTTTGCTCATTTTACTGTTGAGCGAAGTGAGCAAGTAAGAAGCAGAGGCAGAATTTGAACCTAGTTCTGACTGACTCCAAAGAAAGAGAGAACTCTTTCCTCAGATCAGATGGGAAGGAAAAAAGGAGAATGAACAATGGCCTTTAGGGTATTTTAAACTGAAAGACTGAAGAGAACAGAAATCGACAAGCTCAGAAGGTAAACCGTATCTACAAGAGAATGCTGTATGAGTTCTGAATTATATGACATCAGAATCTTAGTATTTAGAAATCAGTTTACTCTTAAATTTCAGTATTCTCAGCAATTGTCTCCTAAGTCAGCCACCTCCTGATTCACTCTGTGATGTACAGACCATGTTTTTGCCCTTTCAGTCCCAATCAATAGTGCTTAGGGGTGATTGATTAGTAGCAAAGTTAACTCTGTGCTAAGTCAGGCATGTCCTTTTTAACTGAAGGTGCACATTTGGGGGACAACCAGATAGGGCAAAAGGTGCCATCTCAAATCCTTGAGAATCTACCATATAGGCAACCAACAGAATTATCAATCCAAACTGAATGAACTAAATGCATAATGTCGGAATACTCGGTTTATAATGCGTATGATTTTTGCAGCACATTATTTGACTTTATTTGGTTTGATAGTTTTGAGTCAAGTTCAGATAAAGGTATGAAGGGCATCTTGTTGTTGTTCCTCTAGTTGGAATTTTTTAATCGATAATTCTTCACTTTTCTTTTGTTTTACTTTCTGCCCCCGGTCCATTAAACAGGGAAAGAAAGGTAAAACAGAATTAAGATTCAAATTATTCAATAGGATACAACAAGTATCCCAAATCAACAGAGCCAAACTAAAGGAGATCCTGATGTACAGGTGACCCTTGAACAACATGGGTTTAAACTGCATGGGTCTACTTATATATGGATTTTTCTCAATAAATACTACAGTACTACATGATCTATGATTGGCTGAATCCATGGATGGAGAACTGTGGATACGGGAGAATCAGAGGTACAGAGGAACCATGTATGGGAAGGCCAACTATAAGTTATATGCAGATTTTCGACTGCTCAGAGGGTCGGTGCTCCTAGCTCCCTCATTGTTAAAGGGTCAACTGTATATGAAAAAACTCAAGTGAACAAAGGCAAACTGAGAGGAGACTTTCCAGAGATTCACACACACACACACACACACACAAAAAGAATGGAAGTCTATGTCGACCGCAATGTCAACATGAGCCCAAATTATGGCATGACTGGTAAAAAGCCCAAAGGAATCTTGGGTTTATTTACTCAGAAATATTTGTTGTGCACCTACTATGTATTAGGCACTGTATCCTGGGTATGGGCAATAAGGAAGTACATCATCAGGAAAGAATTTTAAAAGAATAATAAGACTGACTTTAGTAGTTCTTTTTTATTATTAATATGAGCTAGCAATTCTAATAATTTAGAATTATTTAATTCTAAATAATTTCTCTCCCTGCATGGGAGAATCACTCCTACCAATCTTCCTCCTGCCTCCAACCCTGGGTACACTTCTGGAATCCAGATTTGTGTGACTGTAAAATTCATCCTTCTTCCATTAGAGCTGTATCTTTCAAACTTTTTTGACCACAAGCCTCAGTAAGAAATACATTTTACATGTGACCCAGTATAAACACACACACACACAGACTGTGATCACATAACTGACATAAAAATTTCATAAAATAATACCATTACTGTGGGCAATGCACTCTAATATTTTCTACTATATTCTGTTTCAAAATAAAAAGAAGAAAGGGAGACAGAAAGAAAGAAAAGAAAGATAGGAAGGAAGGAAGGAAGGAAGGAAGAAAGAAAGAAAAAGAAAGAAAGAAAGAAAAGGGAAAGGGGGAAAAAAGTGAATCTTTTCCTACTAAATTTCACAACTCATTATGTGACCCACAGTTTGAAAAATAAGGCACTATATAGTGTAGTATACTGTTCTTCCTTCCAGATACAGGTGGACAGAATGCAGGATGGCAGGGAGATAACAGCATGAGTTTACGCATTAACCATAGGAATTCTCAAAGTAGAAAACTGCAGGACTGAATTTGCACACTCTGCCTCTGAATTGTTTCTTGATTATATTATGCTTCATATAGCTTTTATTTACCTAACCCCAAAACCTTGGGGGGGAAAGTTGGTGTTTTTGTCAGGCTTGGTTTTTTGCAGCCTACCTATAGTACTCAAGTTATATTCTGACACAGTTCTGGTCTGCTGTGACATGGTTAGCTTTAGAGGGAGAAGCAAAAATCTTAATTTGCTTTTCTTTGAGGAAGAAAACAAATCTTTGAAATTTATTCAGGGCAGGAGCGCAATGGGAAAAGAATTTATACTGTAATCCTCAAAGGAGTAGAACATGAATTGAATTAATGTTTCTTCAGGATATGGGATTCTTTTCTTATGAATAAAATCTTTTGAGATCAGGTAGGAAGTTGTAACCATTTTTCTCTTTTATTACTTTTTCTGATACGTTGCTTTGAATATTTGGTTTTATACTGGCAGTGAGGGATGACCAACACACCAGCCTGACTGTGTAATACCATTTTCCTGAGTTGATTCTATTCAGTAGGGTCTTTTCTAGTATGGACAGCTGAAGGAAACAGATCAAGTTAGTTTCAAGAAACTAACAAGTTTAGTGTGATCTGGTTCTTTCATTTAGTTCATCATGTAATAGTTAGTAATAGTCCTTACTAAAGAGCTTTGTAATAGCCATTTATTTCAATCATGTAACAGGTTCCCTTGACCATCTTAGAGGTTCATAGGTCCCCTTATTCATGTGCTACCTATGTCCATGGTCCCTCGTTAAGTAGAGCTGAAAAATGTAGCCCATTCTAAGTGCGTTTCTTTATGAAACTATGAGACTGATTGGTTAATTCAGACAAAATGATCAAATAATTCAAAATGAATCGAAATGAAGGATGGATTAAACTTAACCAGGGTTGGATAACACTTGGGTGTAGATTGACAAACCACTGTCAGTGCTCTGCTTGATTTGCAGTCATGCCAGTCAAAGGTTGCCTTTTTTGTTCCCCCTGATGAGGTTTTGTTATGTCTCTTAACTAGCTTATATAGCTCCTACCTAGGATACATTAATTCAAACTACTTCTTTGGCTGGTTTCAACTGTCTTGACCAGCTGAAGAAGGTTTCAGTTAGTTAATAAGAACTAAGATGAAGGGGCTTCCCTGGTGGCGCAGTGGTTGAGAATCCGCCTGCCAGTGCAGGGGACATGGGTTTGAGCCCTGGTCCAGGAAGATCCCACATGCTGCTGAGCAACTAAGCCGGAGCGCCACAACTACTGAGCCTGAGCCTGCGCTCTAGAGCCCGCGCTCTAGAGCCCGCGAGCCACAACTACTGAAGCCCGCACCCCTACTGCCTGTGCTCTGCAAGGAGAAGCCACCGCAGTGAGAAGCCCACGCACCGAAATGAAGAGTAGCCCCTGCTCGCGGCAACTACAGAAAACCCGCGCACAGCAACAAAGACCCAACACAGCCAAAAATAAGTAAATAAATAAATAATTGATTCATTTAAAAAAAAAGAACTAAGATGAATAGTGGTTTGATTACAATGACTAGCTCGCCTCAACTACTTGGTTGTTGCACTACAACCAGTCAGCAATTTGACCAAATCAGTATTTGCCTAAGTTGATTAGTCTATTCAGTCTGAAGTTGAAATAACTGTGGCAGGTAGGAAAACCTGAAAAAAAATATTTTTTACTGAATTCTTCTAATTACACGCAATCTTAACCATTTTTCAGAAAAGAGTAAACTCTCTGTATTACATAAGGTTCTCAAGAGAAACAGAACCAAACAGAAACCATGAACCAATAGGATTCTCAAGAGAAACAGAAAAATATTGTATTTTACACACACACACACACACACACACACTCATGCAGTTATGGAGGCTGAGAAATCCCAAGATCTACAGTCAATAAGCTGGGGATCCAGAAGAGCCAATGTGTAGCTGCAGTCTGAGTCCAAAGGCTTGAGAACCAGGAGAGCCAATGACAAAAGTTCCAGTCTAAAAGCTGGCAGGCTCTAGACCGAAGAAAGGCCAGTGTTTCACCTGAGTTCATAGGCTGGAAAAGACCAATGTCCCAGCTCAAGTAGTCAGCCTAGAGGAGTTCCTCTTACCCAGCCTTTGTGTAGTATTCAGATCTTCAGTTGATCAGATGAGGCTAACCCACATCAGGGAGGGCAATCTGCTTTACTTAGTCTACCCATTTCAAATGTTAATCACATCCAGACCCTCACAGAGACACCCAGAATAATGTTTGGCCAAATTTCTGGCTATTCCATGGCCCAATCAAGTTGACACGTAAATTAACCATCACTCTCCCTGATTGTTTCTCTGCTGGCTGACTTTTAAGCGAGTCCCATGATACTGTCTCCTTAAAGGTTTTATTTACATGATATGAGTTGGCTTCACTTATAGCTGGAGTCTATGACAGTCTAAATGCTTTGGTATATGGAATATCAGGGTGCCCCTCAAACTAAAGATATTTCCCATCTCTAACCTAACAGAATTCCTGAAATTTCACCATTAGAGTTATTCTTTTGGGATACAGCAAAGTGGGTCACATGCACTAAAATGCAAATATCCATGGAAGGCAAACACAGTAACTCCTTAACAGTATTGACATAAATTAGTTTGTACAAGTTTTCAAGTGTTTTAAAAGAGGTCCCTTTGTAAATGGGAAATGGAAAAGGAAAATTTGAAGACAGAATATCTAGGTTCTGAGAACAGCTACAATGCGCATGTGCGTGGGAGTGGTTGGTCCTGAGGCATCTTAGGGGCAACTGGGGGCACTCAGCAACAGGGAAGAGATACACGAAACATGGAAACAGCACGCAAAGGACAAGTGGGAAGGAATCAAAGATGTATACTATTTTATCATTTTTTCTGAACCTGTTTTGATTGTATGACTAGGTAGATCAAAAGTGACCAAGCAGTTCAGTCAAGAACATTTCCTATGGTCATTACTATGGTCTGGTAAAAGGTAAAGACTGAGAAACGGTTTGCTCTCTGGGGGCTCCAATGGAATCAATCTGGCCACTCACATGCATGCAAATCAACTCTTATTTCCTAGACCCAGTCTGCAACCCTGTCACCTCATCCATCTTCTCTCCGCTGTCACAGATTTCCCTAAGGCTCAGTTACGTTTGTGAGGTCTTTATGTAAACATCTCAGTCTTTGTGCCTAAGAACCAAAAGACCCCCATGGTTAATACAGAGTCCTAGCTTTGGAAACTCATTCATGACGGGAGGGGCACACAGTAAAATTGTCCAAACCTCCTAAAACCATGGAACATTAGGGAAGCAGGAGGAGGTTGTTCCACCGGATCTATTTTCTGTCCTCTTTAATTAATCATTGTCCAAACACCAGCACCGTACAAGATCCAGCAAATCTTACCCAGAAGACCTACCACAAGTAAAAATTAATTGTTCTCTCTGCCTTTTTACTGGCCAGTTTAGAATGTTTTGCAGGTGGTCAAACGATATAATTATCTGCAACGAAGGGGAGGATGTTCCTAAATGAACCTAAAGGTAGAACATAGCCTAATATATTACGTAGAATGAATTCTCAGCAAGCACTGATAGTCTTCGTAACTGCAGCAGCAGAGGCTGTGTAGGTAAGTACAGCAATTAGTTTGTGCTTAGTGAGAGGGACTCCATTATGCTGAGTGGAAAGTATCTGTACCCTTTTCATTCAAAAATGATTGAGAACAAGAGCAAAAATTGGGACAGTGAATAGGGACAGAGTGACCACATTGAGCAATGCAATTCTGTGAATGCACTCCAAAATCGTCTTGGAGACCACAGATAGACTGTGGCAAAATACTGTAGTAGCACCTGTGGGTATCTACTGACCTCATGGAAAGCAAACATTAATCGATAATTTACACTGTCAAAGTTATCTGGGCAAGATCCTCCCGTAGTTGGGTACAGTGTCAGCGCCAAGTGAACGGTTAGTTTGGAGAAGAGGAAACATCACCATTATATTGACAGAAGCCACCTCCTGTTTCCATCACGCTTTTGCTGCTAAGAAAAAACAGCCCTGATTTCCAGGAACAGGTCTGACACTTAGGCTCACGTGTTGTTAGAACCCGGCCTGGCGCTCATGGCTAGGCCATGTTGTTCTCCTGCTGGGTATGAAGAATCTCACAGAATGCCAAGATTAGACAAGGTCACTCTGTGACCACAGTAAGAGAAAAACTTCATAATTTTCATCTAAAAACAAAAAAAAGAGTATTTCCCAATCACGAAATACTTAATATCTTTCTCTCCTGGCTAATATAAGTGACCACTGCTTCTTTACCAATTACAACTTTAGCCTCACTCTAATCTGTCCTCCCTGTAGATAAGATTTATTGAGATACCCACTGAAAGAACTGTCCCCACTTCCTGACAGCACCCACCAGAGAATCCTTGCTTCCTTGGACCCTCCCCCAAATCACCTAACCAAAGCCCAAATCCTATAATAAGTCCTTTCTAATGCTCTCTCACTGAGACACCCCCGTGGTTCTCCATGGTTTGTGTTCTCCCTACTTGCAAGGAGTATTCAACCCAACTTATTCAATTACAGGTGTGTTCCAGGTGATCTTTGGCTGAACAACATGACACTACCTTTGAAAAGAAGTGGGAAGCTTGGTGGGGGGCAAAGTTTGGTAGGGTGGCTAAAGCAACAAACTCTGATCTCCCTATCTTTTGCTCTTCTCCCTTTGTAATTTCCAGTCAGTAAGAATCTACAAAAAATGAAATTAATACCAAAACTATAATAAATGCTTTGGTTATTCTCCCTTGGAGACTCCCAGCAGATAAGACTGCTTGGCCAACTTTCCAGCCATTAGTTTATAGACTGTGTAAGTCAGTGTCCACTTTCCAGGGGACTTTGGCTATTTCAGCTGTTGTACTTATGTCAGTTACTCACTATATGCAGGAAGCCTATCCCAGTAAGTATCTTTTCACACAGTGGTTTCAAAGTTATGGTTTATCTTCTGGTAAGATAGGCCAAAGAAACATTCCTTGGGTAATTTTCTCTAAATCATGCCATTTTTTATCGACCTCCCACTACTTACAAAGTACAATTTTAGGTTCTGGAAACACAATGATAGATAAGACAGAGTTTTTGTCCTCATGGAGCTTAAATTGTAGTTGAAGAAACAGAAGATAAACAAGTAAACAAATAATTCAAGTACCACCTCCTCATTTTTCTTGACAACCCAGCTCAATTCAACTCTCCTCCCTCTGAACTCCTATATTAATGACTGTGTCACAAATTTCTGTGTTTGCTTATTCACTGTCTTAGAATTTTGAAGGAACAAGTTATGTTTTTTGAAAAATAATAAGAGAAGTTTCCATGATGCACAGCTGCTAGTTTTCAACATCATGTGGAAGGAATATACTTGTGATGAGTGACCTTAAGGAAAAGAACTTGGTGGCTACTCCAGGAAAGCAGAGTTGAGCCCTACACAAGCAACTACCTTCTAAAAGTCAGCTATCTGAATACCAAGTAGATGACCTCCAGAATTAAGCAGATCCCTACTACTATTGAGTATTCAAACAGATATCAAGCAACCTCTTGACGGATACAGTTAAGGAGTATTCAAGCATCAGAATGTACATTGAATTAAATGCTTTTAAGGTCCCTTAAGTTTCTAAGAATCAATGATTTGTGCATTGTTCTCTATGTTATAAGGCACCCCCATTACGCTGGAAGCTAATTGTGAGCAAGAATCTTGACTTTCCTATTATTATTTTATTCCCCAGATCCCTACTGTGTATAACACAGTTCTAGGTCTACAATGAGAGCGTAATAATTACTTCCTCACTTTATTATTCCCACTATAAGAAGGCCACTGCTAACTGGGCCACAACCCTCTGGGATTTCCAGCAGTGGTGGCAAGATCTGAGTTGAAATATAGCGCTGAAGACATTATGCCACACTCCTCTTTTATTTTTTCTTTTAGGATTATATCTTAAGGACCAAGTGTTCCAAGATAAAAGGCCATGTGTTTTCAATGGTCTATGTTTTCACAGACTCATTGCCATATTCACACAAGTTGCCAAGCTCTCCAAGTATTCCTATCTTAACTACCAACCATAACCTTGAACCTGACAGTGGACAGCCTTATTATTCTTTTCTGTACCTCATTTTCACCATCCTATATTCATATTTTATCATTTCTCCTACTTATTCCATCAGAATAAATAAAGAGGCAGGCATGGTAGTTAGACTGATATTAACCCAAAGTGGCAGAGGACTACAGATGCACTAGGCTAGGTCCTCCTCTGGGCTGA
Organism: Phocoena sinus; assembly: GCF_008692025.1. Taxonomy (NCBI): domain Eukaryota; kingdom Metazoa; phylum Chordata; class Mammalia; order Artiodactyla; family Phocoenidae; genus Phocoena; species Phocoena sinus. The sequence continues at coordinate 104,519,889 of NC_045784.1, forward strand.
GCAAGCAGGCAAGTGTCTATCTACCTAGCTGATTGATGAGGTGACCATTAATTAGCAGCTTAAGGCTAACACCTGGGAAAAACCATGGCCTGTGAACAAAGCTTGTGATTCATGATTCCCTCCTTTTAACTTTATTGCTATTATCTCACAGGAGACCACTGTGGTAAGCTTGTTAAGCTCTGAAAGGCCATATGAGAAGGCGGATTGAAGAGTCAGTTATGAAGGGAGACCTAAAACTTGCTTGAGAAACAAATTATGATTAACTGAATGCAAACCTGAAGTCAACACAACAGTCAGGACACAATTAAATGCAGCTGTGTTCCTTTCCTTCCGCCTCAGAGCGTCAGCTACAATCACTCTCTTTCCCTCTTATTGACTTGTAATAAAATCTTGTTGGACGGGCATAATGGGAATTTGCAGATAGGAGGGACCGTATGGTGTCTGGGTATACAGATGGTAATCATCTTTATTTATCTACGACCCTGAAGTCACACCTACCCCAAGATAACCACCAAAGAGACTATTAGCTTCTGTTCTGCCTTGAAATCTCAATGGCAAAAAAGAGTGCCTTCCGACACTTGATCAGTCCTCAAAATGGTCCTCGGGCACCGTGTTTTATCTAGCCTCATATTTTATCCGGGTTGATATTGCCTGGGAGTTCAATCCTTGAGTTGAATGAGCCAAGGCAAGATTTTTTTCCTGTTTCCAATTTGACTTGTTAGAGTGACTCAAGCTACTCAACTGAAGCTGGGGAGCTTGGGATATTTTGTTAAGCGTTACTTTTCTGAATACCAAAGGCTATGTCTACGTGTACAAATCACGCTGACCAAATTCAGAATGCTGACTGATTGATTTCAACTAACTGAAGTCAGTGACTGGAAAGGAGCAGAGGTAATTCTAATAAATGCCAGAAGTCAAATTTGACTGAATTGTTGAACCCACCAAACGCGTGATTCAGGTGACTCATAGGCGAAGCTAATGTCTGCATTCTTTCTTTCTTTTCAAGAAAAAAACTGCAGAAAGGAATAAACTGAGGTGATCTTAATAGAGCATTAACCACAATATTGGGCATACTAAAGGCATTCAGTAGATAACTGCTGACTGGGTAATCTGCCAGCATACCTTTTCAAAACAGTAGCCTAACCTCTCACAGTCCCTCCAACTCCCACCCCAGCAGCTTTTGGGATTGGGAGGCTTAGTCATATTTCTAAGGATAGAACCAAAGTAAAATGGGTCTTTGCTGGCGAGGAGGTGGGGGGCAGTGTTTGTTTTTCTAGAAACATTTTTTATCTCTGCCTAGGTTTAGCATTTCATAATGTCTGTACTTTTTTGTTAGCCTGTCTGTGAGACTTCATGAAGAAGCAAATTAAAGGAGCAAGAATTTTCTTTACAGAAAAAAACCCTATGGAACATAATAATAATTTTCACTTCAGCAGTGTCATAATTTACCAAGTCTTTAATAATGTAACTTTTGCAGAATGAAGAAAGGTCAGACTTCTATCCCTAAATCGCCTTCATGATAATGGCAGTTTTTGTTCTTCCCCACCATTGTAAGGTCAATCCTAGCCATCAAGAGGTCAATGTTTTCATTATTTAGTACTTGGATATGATTTAAATGCCTTTTCCCCTAAGTTTAGTGCTTGCTTCCAGATATCTCCCCAGGCTTCAGATAACATAATGTTGGAAGAAAAGAAACTTGGAGTGCATTTCCCACAGTTTATCCCTCATTGCATGGTACATGAAAATAAGGTGAAACTGGTATTCTGTCTGTGCTCACAGGAGCTATGGTTAATGAATCTTAGATCCACTAAAAACAGTTCTTTAAAAAATCCCACCACATTTAAATATGTTCTGCACTCAGAACATATTTAAACAAAAGTAAAAATGGGATTCAGAAATATGTGAAAATTGTTTAAAAGCATCCAGAAACAAGGGTGCCATCCAATAGCGGTAAACCTACACTCACTAAACCTATGGGTTAAATAAATAAACTATATTTAATATGTCACACATGTATACTATCCACTCTAGGAAGGAATCTATTTCAGCTGCTCTTGTTTATCACATCTCATCTCAAGACTATAGCCTCAATGGAGAAGCTGAGTGGATGACTTCACATGTCAGTAGTTTTCAAACTTGTGGATAAATATTACCTGGTAGGTATGTTAAAATGCAGATTCCCAGGTCTTGCCCTCAAATACTCTGAATCAGCTAATTTGGTAGAGTGTCCGTTAATCCACGTTTTAAATATGGCCCTTCAGGTGAGTTCAATACAGTTGGTCAGTAGGCCACCCTTTGAGAAACACCAGCAAACACGGTGTGTGTAATTAAAGTATTCAAAAATGGTCACTGGGGCTTCCCTGGTGGCGCAGTGCTTGAGAGTCCACCTGCCGATGCAGGGGATGCGGGTTCGTGCCCCGGTCCGGGAAGATCTCACGTGCTGCGGAGCGTCTGGGCCCGTGAGCCATGGCCGCCGAGCCTGCGCATCCGGAGCCTGTGCTCCGCAACGGGAGAGGCCGCAACAGTGAGAGGCCCGTGTACCGCAAAAAAAAAAAAAAAATGATCACTGACCTATCACTGAGCCTAGAAATTTTGTCATTTGAAAGTTAAAATGTCAGATCAGATCCTCCTGGAGTAACAGAGCAGACATTATGGCAAAATGTGTAAGATTCTTTCCATTTGACATCAGGTTTGGGGAAAGGAGCATTGGATGCCTGGAAGGCAAACTCTATAAATCTCCTCATTTGTTGCTTAGATCCTGTCCTTTTCTTTCCCATGAACTACATGATCCCTGAAGGCATGGTCACATCTAAGAAAAAATTTTCAAAGGCAATGCTTCACAGTGTGTTCACTAGACAGAATGATAACATGTCAGAATTAGAGAGGTTCTCAGGGATGGTGAAATCCAACCTAGTTCTTTGATCTCTACCCCTACTCTCCACTGGGCAGCTCTTTGGTTGGCTTTCCCCTTTGTCCAAGAATTTGGTCCCTTTTGTCTCACTTTGATAATTTCACTTCTTGATCACTGCCTTTGATAACCTCCTCGGCCCTTGCTACTTTCCAGCCCTGGCTTGCAGTGGCATGATTTAGCTGCTGTCCAAGAACTTGCTGGATCACTGACCCATCTAATTTGCCAGCCACTGATTTTACACCACTGTGCGTAATCCTCTAGTTGCTCTGGTACAACATTATACTCGATTTCTTCTTTAATTAACACCTTGTAGAAACTCCATAGGATTAATTTCCTTCTGTGGGTAAACGAGATAAAGTAAAAGGCCTTGATCCTCATGGAGAATAGGGTCCCGGGACCTAGGATGGCTATTCCTCCATCTCTGATTTTTTGATCCTATCTATGGCTCCTGATAGATGGTTTCATGACATCCCGTTGGTCAGACCCTTGGGCTGCTGCCCCAACACTCTGAATCATAGCTATAAAATCACCACTGCTAAGGATTCCTACCTTCTCTGCAAAGGCCAATAAACTTTCAAAGCTCCACGTTTTCCTTGGAGGCTATCTGAATGCTCCTAAGATTTGAAATGGTTGATCACTCCCTACTCCTTGAAATACTTTCTTCCCTTGGATGCTATGCTTTCTTGATTAAAAAAAAAAAAAAAAAAGAAATGGAGTTCTCTGACTGAAACAGAGGTAGGAGTGAGGGTCCCTGAACCACGCCCCCTGAGCCTCCCACTTGCCTTCCCTTACTCATAATGGCCTTCTAGTAAATCAATATAATCCCCAAGGTCTCTCGAAGTTTGGAAAGTACAAACCATGAGAAGACATGTTCTAAGAACAATTCTAGGTGATGGTGATACATGTATAGTATTTGCATTTTAGATCACTCAGGGATAAATTAAATTCTGTCACAATAGTCAGATGACTATCACTAACCAAAGACATGCATGTATTTTTCACACACATAGACACACACACACCATCTGTGCATCAAGTTAGGAAGCTTATGTTTCCACTAGGAGAACTGAATAATAATAAGAATAATAACAACTAATATCTATAGGGTAAAATCTATGTCTCGGGTACCATACTGAGTGCCTTACCTTCTGTGCATCACTTATTGTTCACAGCAACCATGTGAGATAACTATGACTCCTCCTATTTTACAGATGATGAAACGGGTTGGAGAGATTAAGCAGTTTGCCCGTTTAAGTGACAGATTTGCACACAAGCCTCGCTGACCCTAAAGCCTTTTCTCTTTTCAACACTCTACGCGGCACTGAAATACTGGCTCAATAGAATGTCTAAAAGCATTTCAAGCATTTCCTTGCAATTCTGTATTTATCACCAGTAGAAACAATACAGCAGTAAAGCAAAAAGATTTGAAAATAAAAGCTGAGCCAAGTAGCAGTGGGAAACAAACTCATAACAAGTTGGGTGTTTCAAAGCAAAGGAGTCCAATGTGCCACAAATCTTTTCAATATTGAACCACTCAAATGCTCTCTCTAATCAGCAGCAGTGCAGACATTTTGGGTTTCACTTTTGATATGAATGTGAAAACTCTGGGTCTAGTATCTCAACACAGCTGTTCCAAGGCCCCTAGGGAAGGGCACTGAGAAAGAAGCCAGTGTGGGCATAGTGGAGATTTTGCCAGATGGTTCCTCTACACATTAGACTCTTCTCAGCATATTTTATTTATTTAACCCTATCCTGTCTGGTCCCTCACAGAAAACAGTTTTCCCCTAAAGGCAAATTTTCCCCAGATCCTTGTAGAACTTGACATTTTAATAGGCACCATCGTGCATTCTAATTTCATAACTAATAGGTCAGCTTTTTTTCTTATACCCTCAGTCATGTAACAGCTTTCCCAGCACGATATTTCTTTCATGTAGTCTACCCCTTATTTATTTACGTAAGTTCTCTATCTGTTCCTAGCTCTTGGGGAATCTTCTGGTTTCTAACCTTCCAATGACTTGCCTTTTTCTCCTTTGCAGCATGTCTGTCCTCTCTGTTTGCCTGGTCTGGAAGGTTCCACTTACCTTAACCTTCCCTCTCTGTGGGAAGCTATGATTTAATTGCCTGTATGAATCTGACTCCTTGTCATGTCCACACTTTCCCTAAATACTTAAATGTTTCCATGCCAGAGTATTCCCACTATTCTCTCCCCCAGCTCCATTCTTAAACCATAAGTTTCTGAGCCTCACCTGGAGTGTTATGTGCCTTGTACTAATCCTATACTCTCGTGATTTTCAAACTACTATGAGTCTTGGGGGTTCTACAGAGTTACTCCAAGACCACTACAGAATAAGGGGGAGACTCAGGGTACATGGCTCTGGGACCCCCACCAACAAGAGCTTTAACAAGCACAGTTCCATTTTTATCTTTTTTTAATATTGTTTCACAGAAAATTTCATTTGAAACAAATAATCTACTAAAAATATTTGAGACATATGTGTGTGTGTGTGTGTGTGTGTGTGTGTGTGTGTGTGTGTGTATACAGACTTAGTAACTCTTCCATTAATTTATGACTCAATTAATCTACAAGCCTGGGGCTGACAGGTAACAAGCCACAAATTACTCTGTAAACAAGACAGAACAACAGTTCAAAACAGAAGATGGATTTGAGCTCCATGCTGTCAACATTTGATACTGTTGAATTTTTGGTTCATTTCAAAGAAAGAAACATAGGTATAGGTTTGAGAGTTCCAATAAATGTTGCATCATAGGGCAAAGGGTAAGCTTCAGGTACCGCTACAAGAAATAATATGAATGCAATAATAATATTAAAGATTGATTTCTGTAACCAGCTAAGGCACTAAAGTTTGAAGTACTGCAGAAAGGAACTGTGAGCGACAATAGCATCCTTGCCACCCTGTAATTTTTTTAAACATCTTTATTGGAGTATAATTGCTTTACAATGGTGTGTTAGTTTCTGCTGTATAACAAAGTGAATCAGCTATGCGTATACATATATCTTCATATCCCCTCCCTCTTGCATCTCCCTCCCACCCTCCCTATCCCACCCCTCCAGGCGGTCACAGAGCACCGAGCTGATCTCCCTGTGCTATGCGGCTGCTTCCCACTAGCTATCTATTTTACATTTGGTAGTGTATATATGTCCATGCCACTCTCTCACTTCTTCCCAGCTTACCCTTCCCGCTCCCCGTGTCCTCAAGTCCATTCTCTACGTCTGCGTCTTTATTCCTGTCCTGCCCCTGGGTTCTTCAGACCATTTTTTTTTTTTTAGATTCCATATATATGTGTTAGCATACAAAAGATAGAGATACCTTCGTTTTTAGGAAAACTTGACATGTGACCATTATTCTCTTGCTAATATTTGGGCCACGTACCTTAAATTGTCTGGTGTACTTTGTCTCTAAAACGTTAGATAAATGGTGGCTGCTCAAGGATACGACCCATTAGGGCTGAGGCCTGGCGGCAACCAAACATACCTCAAGGCAGCTGGGAGAAGTCCTGCTCCTCTAACAGGGGTTATGACGAAGCCCCAAATCAGCAAGAAGCAGTTACGGAAGCGCCCCTCGGTGCCCCTCAAGAATAAGGAGCAGGGCAAAAGGCAGAGAAGGGATTTGTCACTGGCAAAGCCCACTAACAGTTCCTGGGGAATAACAGTAAAATCTGGGTAATAAAATAAAATCTGACCTTTTTCTTTTCTCGTCCTGTGTGCTTAGTCTTGTTTCACTTGCTCACAGGGTGCCACGTGGGGAGGCCTCGCACCAGGCACTTCACAGCAGAGACCCTCGTGTGGAACTGCTGCAACGACACCTCAGTTCAAGATGGCTGCGGCGGGCCAGGTGCAGAGACGCTGCGCCCACCCACACTGTGATCTGAAGCCAAATGCAGCACAGCTGCCTCAGCCCCACAAGAACTCCACCCCGCCCCTCCCCCACCCCACGGAGAACCCTATAAAGCAGCCCCGCCCATAGCCTGGGGGAGGGGAACATGTGCTCTTGAGTGCAAGCTCGCACCTGGTCCATTCTTTCATCAGAGAATAAATCTTTCCTTTGTTTCTGAACTGACCTCAGTCTAGTTCTACTGGCTCAAATGACACCCTGCAGGAGGACACTCATTAGAGCCCAACTCGGAAGGGTTAATGGTTGATCTGATGGCTGGAGATTCAACGGAAATTAGGTTTTTGAAAAAGAAGGGAGGAGAAACCTGAGGAATGTGGGGTGGGGTATATGAGAAAAAAAGAAAATCAGCTACTTGCAAGGGGTTCAAGGCAAGTAATACCCTCGAGGAAAGCCAGGTTTCCTTTAGGACAAAAAGGAAAAGAGCGTTCATAGACACAGTTGTAAACATTCGGGATGTTGCTCCTAACAGACCGTGATATGCAAGTAATGCATTAAGATGGTTGAGGGGATCAGGGAGGAGTGGGATATTGGGTCAGACTAAGGGAATCTGTGAAATGTGGTATTACCTGGGCTTTGGCTATCTGGGAGCGACTGAGGTAAACAAATTCACAAGGTATGAGGTGATTAGTCCTGGGATTGGGTCTTGTTTTTCCTTCTGAGTTGCTATGACAGAATATCATGGACTGAGTAGTTTAAAAAAACATTCATCTCTCACAGTTCTGCAGGCTGTGAAGTCTAAGATCAAGGCACTGGCAGATGTGATACCTGGTGAGGACCTGTTTCCCAGTTCACAGATAGCCACCTTCTTGCTGTGTCTTCACATGGCAGAAAGGGCAAGGGAGCTCTGTGGGTCTTGTTTTTTTTTTTTTTTTTTGCATTTTTTTTTTTTTAAACATCTTTATTGGGGTATAATTGCTTTACAATGGTGTGTTAGTTTCTGCTTTATAACAAAGTGAATCAGCTATACATATACATATGTTCCCATATGTCTTCCCTCTTGCGTCTCCCTCCCTCCCACTCTCCCCATCCCACCCCTCCAGGCTGTCACAAAGCACCGAGCTAATATCCCTGTGCCTTGCGGCTGCTTGCCCCCAGCTATCTACCTTACTACGTTTGTTAGTGTGTATATTTCCATGACTCTCTCTCGCCCTGTCAAAACTCACCCTTCCCCCTCCCCATATCCTCAAGTCCGTTCTCCAGTAGGTCTGCGTCTTTATTCCTGTCTTACCCCTAGGTTCTTCATGACATTTTTTTCCCTTAAATTCCATATATATGTGTTAGCATACGGTATTTGTCCTTTTCTTTCTGACTTACTTCACTCTGTATGACAGACTCTAGGTCTATCCATCTCATTACAAATAGCTCAATTTCATTTCTTTTTAAGGCTGAGTAATATTCCATTGTGTATATGTGCCACATCTTCTTTATCCATTCGTCCGATGATGGGCGCTTAGGTTGTTTCCATCTCCGGGCTATTGTAAATAGAGCTGCAATGAACATTTTGGTACATGACTCTTTTTGAATTTTGGTTTTCTCAGGGTATATGCCCAGTAGTGGGATTGCTGGGTCATATGGTAATTCTATTTGTAGTTTTTTAAGGAACCTCCATACTGTTCTCCATAGTGGCTGAACCAATTCACATTCCCACCAGCAGTGCAAGAGTGTCCCCTTTTCTCCACACCCTCTCCAGCATTTATTGTTTCTAGATTTTTTGATGATGGCCATTCTGACTGGTGTGAGATGATCTCTCACTGTAGTTTTTTTGCATTTCTCTAACGATTAATGATGTTGAGCATTCTTTCATGTGTTTGTTGGCATTCTGTATATCTTCTTTGGAGAAATGTCTATTTAGGTCTTCTGCCCATTTTTGGATGGGGTTGTTTGTTTATTTGTTATTGAGCTGCATGAGCTGCTTGTAAATTTTGGAGATGAATCCTTTGTCAGTTGCTTCATTTGCAAATGTTTTCTCCCATTCTGAGGGTTGTCTTTTGGTCTTGGTTATGGTTTCCTTTGCTGTGCAAAAGCTTTGAAGTTTCATTAGGTCCCATTTGTTTATTTTTGTTTTTATTTCCATTACTCTAGGAGGTGGGTCAGAAAGGATCTTGCTGTGATTTATGTCATAGAGTGTTCTTCCTATGTTTTCTTCTAAGAGTTTGATAGTTTCTGGCCTTACATTTAGGTCTTTAATCCATTTTGAGCTTATTTTTGTGTATGGTGTTAGGGAGTGTTCTAATTTCATACTTTTACATGTACCTGTCCAGTTTTCCCAGCACCATTTATTGAAGAGGCTGTCCTTTCTCCACTGTACATTCCTGCCTCCTTTATCAAAGATAAGGTGTCCATATGTGCGTGGGTTTATCTCTGGGCTTTCTATCCTGTTCCACTGATCTATCTTTCTGTTTTTGTGCCAGTACCATACTGTCTTGATTACTGTTGCTTTGTAATATAGTCTGAAGTCAGGGAGCCTGATTCCTCCAGCTCCTTTTTTCGTTCTCAAGATTGCTTTGGCTATTCGGGGTCTTTTGTGTTTCCATACAAATTGCGAAATTTTTTGTTCTAGTTCTGTGAAAAATGCCAGTGGTAGTTTGATAGGGATTGCATTGAATCTGTAGATTGCTTTGGGTAGTAGAGTCATTTTCACAATGTTGATTCTTCCCATCCAAGAACATGGTATATCTCCCCATCTATTTGTATCATCTTTAATTTCTTTCATCAGTGTCTTATAATTTTCTGCATACACGTCTTTCGTCTCCTTAGGTAGGTTTATTCCTAGATATTTTATTCTTTTTGTTGCAATGGTAAATGGGAGTGTTTTCTTGATTTCACTTTCAGATTTTTCATCATTAGTATATAGGAATGCCAGAGATTTCTGTGCATTAATTTTGTATCCTGCTACTTTACCAAATTCATTGATTAGCTCTAGTAGTTTTCTGGTAGCATCTTTAGGATTCTCTATGTATAGTATCATGTCATCTGCAAACAGTGACAGCTTTACTTCTTCTTTTCCGATTTGGATTCCTTTTATTTCCTTTTCTTCTCTGATTGCTGTGGCTAAAACTTCCAAAACTATGTTGAATAAGAGTGGTGAGAGTGGGCAACCTTGTCTTGTTCCTGATCTTAGTGGAAATGCTTTCAGTTTTTCACCATTGAGGATGATGTTTGCTGTGGGCTTGTCATATATGGCCTTTATTATGTTGAGGAAAGTTCCCTCTATGCCTACTTTCTGGAGGGTTTTTATCATAAATGGGTGTTGAATTTTGTCGAAAGCTTTCTCTGCATCTATTGAGAGGATCATATGGTTTTTCTCCTTCAATTTGTTAATATGGTTTATCACATTGATAGATTTGCGTATATTGAAGAATCCTTGCATTCCTGGAATAAACCCCACTTGATCATGGTGTATGATCCTTTTAATGTGCTGTTGGATTCTGTTTGCTAGTATTTTGTTGAGGATTTTTGCATCTATGTTCATCAGTGATATTGGCCTGTAGTTTTCTTTCTTTGTGACATCCTTGTCTGGTTTTGGTATCAAGGTGATGGTGGCCTCGTAGAAGGAATTTGGGAGTGTTCCTCCCTCTGCTATATTTTGGAAGAGTTCGAGAAGGATAGGTGTTAGCTCTTCTCTAAACGTTTGATAGAATTCACCTGTGAAGCCATCTGGTCCTGGGCTTTTGTTTGTTGGAAGGTTTTTAATCACAGTTTCAATTTCAGTGCTTGTGATTGGTCTGTTCATATTTTCTATTTCTTCCTGATTCAGTCTTGGCAGGTTGTGCATTTCTAAGAATTTGTCCATTTCTTCCAGATTGTCCATTTTATTGGCATAGAGTTGCTTGTAGTAATCTCTCATGATTTTTTTTATTTCTGCAGTGTCAGTTGTTACTTCTCCTTTTTCATTTCTAATTCTATTGATTTGAGTCTTCTCCCTTTTTTTCTTGATGAGTCTGGCTAGCGGTTTATCTATTTTGTTTATCTTCTCAAAGAACCAGCTTTTAGTTTTATTGATCTTTGCTATCGTCTCCTTCATTTCTTTTTCATTTATTTCTGATCTGATTTTTATGATTTCTTTCCTTCTGCTAGCTTTGGGGTTTTTTTGTTCTTCTTTCTCCAATTGCTTGAGGTGCAAGGTTAGGTTGTTTATTCGAGATGTTTCCTGCTTCTTAAGGTGGGCTTGTATTGCTATAAACTTCCCCCTTAGAACTGCTTTTGCTGCATCCCATAGGTTTTGGGTCGTTGTGTCTCCATTGTCATTTGTTTCTAGGTATTTTTTTATTTCCTCTTTGATTTCTTCAGTGATCACTTCATTATTAAGTAGTGTATTGTTTAGCCTCCATGTGTTTGTATTTTTTACAGATCTTTTCCTGTAATTGATATCTAGTCTCATGGCGTTGTGGTCAGAAAAGATACTTGATACAATTTCAGTTTTCTTAAATTTACCAAGGCTTGATTTGTGACCCAAGATATGATCTATCCTGGAGAATGTTCCGTGAGCACTTGAGAAAAATGTGTATTCTGTTGTTTTTGGATGGAGTGTCCTATAAATATCAATTAAGTCCATCTTGTTTAATGTATCATTTAAAGCTTGTGTTTCCTTATTTATTTTCATTTTGGATGATCTGTCCATGGGTGAAAGTGGGGTGTTAAAGTCCCCTACTATGAATGTGTTACTGTTGATCTCCCCTTTTATGGTTGTTAGTATTTGCCTTATGTATTGAGGTGCTCCTATGTTGGGTGCATAAATATTTACAATTGTTATATCTTCTTCTTGGATCGATCCCTTGATCATTATGTAGTGTCCTTCTTTGTCCCTTTTAATAGTCCTTATTTTAAAGTCTATTTTGTCTGATATGAGAATTGCTACTCCAGCTTTCTTTTGGTTTCCATTTGCATGGAATATCTTTTTCCATCCCCTTACTTTCAGTCTGTATGTGTCTCTAGGTCTGAAGTGGGTCTCTTGTAGACAGCATATATAAGGGTCTTGTTTTTGTATCCATTCAGCCAATCTGTGTCTTTTGGTGGGAGCATTTAGTCCATTTACATTTAAGGTAATTATCGATATGTATGTTCCTATTCCCATTTTCTATATTGTTTTGGGTTCGCTACTATAGGTCATTTCCTTCTCTTGTGTTTCGTGTCTAGAGAAGTTCCTGTGGGTCTTTTTATAAGCACACTCGTTCCTTTCATGAGGGCTTCAACCTTATGATCTAATCACCTCCGAAAGGCTCCACCTCCACATACTGTCACATTGGGGATTAGGTTTTAACATATGATTTTGGTGGGGGATACAGATATTCAGTCTATAGCAAGTCTCTTATGGGAAGGTAGGTAATTTGATCTAATTAGAGCTTTTTTCTAGGGGGTGGTCTCGTGTGGGATTTCTAGTATTGAGGCTGACAGTGTTGAGGGAGGCTATTACATTAAGCACAAGAAACAACATATATCCCCCTTAGTCCTGCAGTGGGTAATGTTGCCACCTTGAGAGGGGTGAGCTTTCATGCAGCACAAGGAAACTGGAGCCCCCCTTAAATCCAGTTCTGGAAGGAGGAACTGGTCTTATCAAGAGTCTTTGAAGCTTTGAAAGACTAGTTTAAATACAGAAGTCCTCAGGAGCTTTTAAAATAAATTTTATAGAATTCATAAAGGCCTCCTTTACAAACTTCAGTGGCATTGTTGGAAGGGAGCATACCAGGAACTCTTTGACCACTTTTAAATCCTTTTAGGGGTTTAAAGGTATTACAGTGAGGGGGAACTGTGCAAGATGGCAGAGTGAAAAGACCCTATGCTCACCTCCTCTCACAAGCACACCAAAATCACAACTATTTGCAGAACTACCATTGATGAATAAGGTATTATAATGAAAAAAAAAGAGATCATGTGCTAAAATAAAGTTTGGAAACTGCTAGGCTCAGCAAGGTTAAAGAGGTTTCTTTTTTGGCAGAACATAGTGGACATCCTTATATGGAATTGTGCAATGTGAATTGCCTAAAAGGGAGATAGAATATTCAGGTAAACAGGAATATAAGCCATGAAGAGTTTGATCCTCCAGAATCACCAACCTGACCCAGGTTTAGAGAAGAGGAAGGGAGAGCCTTGGACTCTAATCCTGTGCTCAAGAGAGAAGACAGGGTCCTATGTATAGACGTTGCGTTACCAAAATGCATAAATGAATGGGACTTTTGTCAATTCAAATCCTATTTCTCATTGGTCTGCACAATCTCTTCTGAAGGACTTCAAATGTTAGTGGCTCCCAACACTTTGGGTTTTAGCTTGACTTCCAGCAGTGAATCCCTTAACAAACACCTAAATGCATTTGGAAAGATAGGGACTTAGAGGAATTTTTTTTGTGTTGAAACGACTTTGTAAAATGAATAATCCTTTTAACTTGTAAAGTAATAACTCTCCTTAATTCATGTGGTTTGTACGTAAAAACATAAATGGATTTACAGGACTAACAATTACTCTGGTACAAAATTTTAGAGAGGAAGAAATACTGACTGCCTATAACTGTCAGCTTTGCTCATTTACGCATCCTAACAATTTGACCTATTCTTTAGACTGGAGTAATCCAGAAAGGTTGATGTCCTATAGTTATATAACATAATGTAACGAGGCTTCTATAAAAAGAAAAAAATTGTAGATATCCCATGATCTTGTATTGGAAGAATTAATACTGTTAAAATGGACATACTACCCAAAGCAGTCTACAGATTTAATGTGATCCCTATCAAATTATCCATGACATTTTTCACAGAACTAGAACAAATAATCCTAAAATTTATGTGGAACCATAAAAGACCCAGAATTGCCAAAGCAATTCTGAGGAAAAAGAACAAAGCTGGAGGCATAACCCTCCCAGACTTCAGACAATACTACAAAGCTACGGTAATCAAAACAGCATGGTATTGGCACACAAACAGACATATAGCTCAATGGAACAGAATAGAGAACCCAGAAATAAACCCACACACCTATGGTCAGTTAATCTTCAACAAAGGAGGCAAGAATATACAATGGAGAAAAGACAGTCTCTTCAGCAAGTGGTGTTGAGAAAGGTGGACAGCCACATGTAAATCAATGAAGTTAGAATGCACCCTCACACCATACACAAAAAATAAATTCAAAACAGCTTAAGACATAAGTATAAGACATGACACCATAAAACTCCTAGAAGAGAACACAGGCAAAACATTCTCTGACATGAATCGTAGCAATGTTTTCTTGGTTCAGTCTCCCAAGGCAATAGAAATAAAAGTAAAATAAACAAATGGGACCTAATCAAACTTACAAGCTTTTGCACAGCAAAGGAAACCATAAACAAAATGAAAGACAACCTATGGACTGGGAGAAAATATTCACAAACAATGCAATAGACAAGGGCTTAATTTCCAAAATATACAAACAGCTCATACAAAACTCAGTAACAAAAAAACAAACAACCCAATCAAAAAATGTGCAGAAGACCTAAATAGACATTTCTCCAAAGAAGACATACAGATGGCCAATAGACACATGAAAAGATGCTCAACATCGCTAACTATTAGATAAATGCAAATCAAAATTACAATGAGGTAATCACCTCACATGGGTCAGAAGGGTCATCATCAAAAGTCTACAAATAATAAATTCTGGAGAGGGTGTGGAAAATAGGAAAGTCCTCCTACACTGTTGGTGGAAATGCAAATTGGTGCAGCTACTATGGAAAACAGTACGGAGGATCCTTAAAAAACTAAAAATAAAACTACCATATGATCCAGCAATCCCACTCCTGGCATATATCCAGAGAAAACCGTAATTCGAAAAGATACATGCACCCCAATGTTCATAGCAGCACTATTTACAATTGGCAAGGTATGGAAGCAAACTAAATGTTCATCAACAGATGAATGGATAAAGATGTGGTATACACACACATACACACACACACACTGGAATATTATTCAGCCATAAAAAAGAATGAATAGTGCCACTTGCAGCAACATGGATGGACCTAGAGCTTATCATACTAAGTAAATTAAGTCAGAAATAGAAAGACAAATATCATATGACATCACTTATATGTGAAATCTAAAATATAATACAAATGAACTTATTTACAAAACAGAAACAAACTCACAGACATAGAAAACAAACTTACGGTTACCAAAGGGGAAAGGGGGAGGGGAGGGATAAATTAGGAGTTCGGGATTAGCAGATACAAACTAACATATATAAAAGAGATAACAAGGTCCTACTGTATAGCATAGGGAACAGTAATCAATATCTTATAATAAACTATAATGGAAAAGAATATGAAAAATAAATAAATAATTAAAGTCACCATCATTGCCCATTGGTCAGTGTCTTCGAGCTTCATTTTATATAGTACAAAGAAAGAATCATATTGGAGAATAACTCACATGTTACTTTACGATACCATTTTCTTTCTATCCTTTACATAAAAACAATGGCATAAAATAGAGTTTTCATATTTTAACATGTATCCCCTAAAGAGAGACAGAGCTCTCTCTCTTTAAAATAGCCTTTAATTATGTCCTGTAACTGGTAGGTGGAATGGAAACAAAAATTCAAAATATGTGATGTTATTTGCTGGTTATGACCCTATCTCCATTTCATCAGACGTCAGCAACCTCCTAATTCTTGTTGTTTAATGGAAGAGTTTAGTACAATGAAGAACACAGGGCTGACATATCTGAAATGCTTGCTATTCTAAGCAAAAGTATATATACATATATGAGTTCGGAGATTATCAGTTAGCTTAAGCAGTAATAACAAAACAAAGCTGTTTTAGAAAAAAATTCTGAAAAAACTTGGGAATCCTCTTATTGGAATTTTTAGGTTTTTCAGAAAACTAATAACCAAAACCTACTTTGGGATCTGCATTTTGTTGAAAATCTTTTTAAAACATGCTGCCCACCTTCCTGCCTGAAGAAATCCAGTCTAGAAACCGCTTGGAACATGTGAATGATGACTGCTTACCTTGTAGGACGCAGGGCCATCAATCTGCCAAAGCCTAGTATAAAGTCTAAGAGAGTAAAAGAAAGGATCATTTGTATCTTGTTTCAGGGGTTGTGGTAGGCACTTTACATACTTTGTCTCATTGGATTCTCACAGCAACCGTATGAATTAGGAGAAATTAAGTGATTTAGTAGAGGTAGAGCCAGGATGCAATCCCAGGAATATTTCACACTGGTTGAATGTACACTCATTCTATAACATTCTACAAGTTGCACCTCTTTTTACAAAATCCTAAGTATAAGTTTATCTTCCAATCATTTATCTCCTTTTCTGTAAGTAAAATGTAGCAGGAAAAAAAAGAATGAATATCTGCTTATCTGTTTAAACAAAATTTTACTGAAATTAAGGACTAAATGAAGCATAAACTCCAAATGAAATAACAAAATGCATACATACATTTGAAGAATGTATTACATAGGACTTTTTCTCTAATGATAAACATTTATTTAGAATCTAATATGTGCTGGGAACTGTGCTAAGCACTTTGTATGTAGTACCTGTCAGGGTCCAAGTAGGAAACAGATGGCACACTCAATGAGATAATTAAGAGTTTAATGAAGAGACTATTTGCAAAAGGGTGATCAAGGTTAAAGGATGATGAAGTGCTTCTGAGATAACAATAGCCACAAATCCTTTACCACCTTACTGAAGAGACATGGAGGAGCGGGCATTAGGGTTGTATCTGTAGCTCTAGGAGAGGGACCATCTGACAGGAGCTGTGACTATAGGTAGAAGAACACAGCCACTGGCAACTCATGACAAATCACAGAGGAAACTGAGGGAATAAATACACATACGCTCCTCCTGACCTCTGACCTCCTGGCTGCCTGAACCAACCAGAAGCTAGAAAGCAAGGGAACCCCCTGATGAAGGCACTACAAGCCAGCCTCTCGGGACAGAGAGCAAGGAAGAGCAGGAATTTGGAGGGGAAAATGAGAGAGTATTCAGCACACGTGTTTTGAATCTCTACAACATTGACACAGGTAGGTCTACTATAATCCTCATTTAACCAGTGAATACATACTGAGGTTTAGAGAGATTAATGAGCCCAAGATCCCAATGCCAGTAACTGGAGCCAAGATTCATACCAGACTCTGTCTGAATCCAGAGCTCTTCACCACCACCCCAACTGCACAACAGAATCACCCATGGAGCACTGTAAAATTGCACTGCCCAAGGCCACATTAAGAGGCTGCTAAATCGGGGCTTCCCTGGTGGCGCAGTGGTTGAGAGTCTGCCTGCCGATGCAGGGGACGCGGGTTCGTGCCCCGGTCTGGGAAGATCCCACATGCTGCGAAGCGGCTAGGCCCGTGAGCCGTGGCCACGGCCGTTAAGCCTGCGCGTCCGGAGCCTGTACCCCGCAACGGGAAAGGCCACAACAGTGAAAGGTCCGTGTAACGCAAAGAGTTAAAAAAAAAAAAAAAGAAGCTACTAAATCAAAATCTCCTAGGGAGCCCTGGAGTGTGTATTTTTTTAAAGTCCCACAGTTGACTCTTCTGTACACCAGGGCAGAGAAAACACTAGATTTGTTATACATTTCTTCAGAAGTGACTTTGGGTAAGTCAGTTAACCTCTTTGAGTCTGTTATGTCATCTGTAAACTGTGGATAAAATACTAGCATTATAGATCTATTGTTACAATTAAATAAGGTAATGTATATAAAACACCTAACAGCGTTTCTGACACATTGATGGTGCACGATAAAACGTCTGTTCCCTTTTTTTCCCATGTCTTTTCCTTTGCCTTGAATGAAGCCTGCCTTCAGAATAACTGGCCCAATCACCCAAAGATACTATGGTTTTACAGTTAGCATTTACAAGTGCTAAATCTTTTAAAATCTTGATCTCTGACCCCAAGAAAGTATAGTATTACCCTCATCCAGAACCAACTAATCACAAATCACTGTCTTTATATTAAACCCAGAATAATGAAAATGCACAAAACACCTAAGAAATAAAATAGAGATAACTAAGAACATTAAAAATGCTAGTGACCTTATAAATCATGTACGATTTTACCAAATAATATTATTTTCCTTGCTCCATGGAAGTAATATCTTCAGTAATAAAACATGTCTTCAATCCCTCTTCTCTCCCTCAATATCACCCTATGTGTGTGGCTATAACTATCACTTCTCTGCTGATGGTTCACACAACTATAAATTCAATCTTGAAACCTCTTCTGAGCCCCAGGCTCACATACTCAAATGCCTACTGGACATACCTACTTAGATGTTCCACAAACACCTCCTACACATGTCCACTGAACTGAAAAAAAACTGAAATCACAACCACACCTCCTCTACTCCCTTTCTTAGCTAATGGCAACAGCACCCACCCAAGCTAGAAATCTGGTAGTCTATCTTCCATTCAAGTGGTTACCAAATCCTATTAATTCTTTGACTACATTATAATTTTATTATTCCTCCTCTACTTAATGAATATTTAGCTATTCCCAATTTTCTGTTTATAAAAATGATACTGCAATAGGCATTCTTTTAACGCTTCTTTGCTTTTTTGAAAGTCATAAAGTCATGATCTTGTTTTTTTAATTTAGTTTTTTGAATAAGTAAGATATTGACATGGCTCAAAAGTCCCTCCCACTCCATCCATCATCCACCCAGAAACCATTTCACCCATATTCCAGATAACTACTCTTAGTAAGTACTTGTGTATCCTTCCAGAGTGTTTTTGTAAATTTTAAAAGGTATATGGATATTTATTACTTCCTCTTTCTATACAAAAGACGGCATTCTTTTTAATGTTAAAATTAATATTTCAATCATATAATGTATTATCAAAGTTTTATATGAGTCAAGCATGAGAAGCTGATTCTGGAGAATGGAAAACCTAGAGATGAGCAAACAAAAATGTATAAAAGATAGATATGACTGGGCCAATTTTACTGGCTCTTGTTAAGTGAATTTAAATATCTTTTATCACCCACAGTGAAAGGCTTTACAGACCTTTTCAAGTGCAAACTAGTTAATGATCTTAGCATTTGATAGGAATATGTATGGGATTTTTATTAGGTTACTTGTCTACAATTTATGATTGAAAAACATGAGTGGTGCAGGACCACCTAAATCATTCTACATTAAGTTACACACTACTGCCACGTGCACTGATTGGTAATATTTCTTAATTATTCTCGTTCAAATGTTTTGTGAGAAAATGGTAGCCCGGGGAGATGGAGAGATAAAGACAACCTTCAATTAACGCAGGAGTCACTTTGCTCATTAACTATGGAATATCCTATCTACAAAGGAAAAAGCAAACTGCAATAACTTTTAGGGAAAGTCATTTGGTAAATGTAACAAAAGACTTTAAAATGATGCTCCTAAAGTTTTTTGTGTTTTTTTTAATCAAAATTTTTTCTTTACTGAGATGTTATTCTTACCTCATATGATTTTTTTTAACATCTTTATTGGAGTATAACAACTTTACAATGGTGTGTTACTTTCTGCTTTATAACAAAGTGAATCAGCTATACATATACATATATCCCCATATCTCCTCCCTCTTGTGTCTCCCTCCCACCCTCCCTATCCCACCCCTCTAGGTGGTCACAAAGCACCAAGCGGAGCTGATCTCCCTGTGCTAAGTAACTGCTTCCCACTAGCTATCTATTTTACATTTGGTAGTATATGTAAGTCCAAGCACTCTCACTTCATCTCAGCTTACCCTTCCCCCGCCCCGTGTCCACAAGTCCATCCTCTACATCTGAGTCTTTATTCCTGTCCTGCCTCTAGGTTCTTCAAAACCATTTTTTTGATTGGATTCCATATATATGTGTTAGCATATGGTATTTATTTTTCCCTTTCTGACTTACTTCACTCTGTATGACAGACTCTAGGTCCATCCATCTCACTACAAATAACTCAATTTCGTTTCTTTTTATGGCTGAGTAATATTCCATTGCATATATATGCCGCGTCTTCTTTATCCATTCATCTGTCGATGGACACTTAGGTTGCTTCCATGTCCTGGCTATTGTAAATAGAACTGGAATGAACATTGTGGTACATGATTCTTTTTGAATTAAGGTTTTCTCAGGGTATATGCCCAGTAGTGGGATTGCTGGGTTGTATGTTACTTCTATTTTTAGTTTTTTAAGGGACCTCCATACTGTTCTCCAGAGTGGCTGTACCAATTTACATTCCCACCAACAGTGCAAGAGGGATCCTTTTTCTCCACACCCTCTCCAGCATTTACTGTTTGTAGATTTTTTGATGATGGCCATTCTGACTGGTGTGAGGTGATACCTCATTGTAGTTTTGATTTCCATGTCTCTGATGATTAGGGATGTTGAGCATTCTTTTATGTGTTTGTTGGCCATCCGTATAACTGTTTTGAGAAATGTCTATTTAGGTCTTCCGCCCATTTTTGGATTGGGTTGTTTTTTTGATACTGAGCTGCATGAACTGCTTGTATATTTTGGAGATTAATCCTTTGTCAGTTGCTTCTTTTGGAAATATTTTCTCCCATTCTGAGAGTTGTCTTTTTGTCTTGTTTATGGTTTCCTTTGCTGTGCAAAACCTTTTAAGTTTCATTAGGACACAATTATTTTTGTTTTTATTTCCATTTCTCTAGGAGGTGGGTAATAAAGGATCTTGCTGTGATTTATGTCATAGAGTGTGCTGCCTATGTTTTCCTCTAAGAGTTTCACAGTGTCTGGCCTTACATTTAGGTCTTTAATCCATTTTGAGTTTATTTTTGTGTATGCTGTTAGGGAGTGTTCTAATTTCATTCTTTTACATGTAGCTGTCCAGTATTCCCAGCACCACTTATTAAAGAAGCTGTCTTTTCTCCATTGTATATTCTTGCCTCCTTTACCAAAAACAAGGTGACCATATGTGCATGGGCTTCTCTCTGGGCTTTCTATCCTGTTCCATTGATCTATCTTTCTGTTTTTGTGCCAGTACCATACTGTCTTGATTCCTGTAGCTTTGCAGTTTGGTCTGAAGTCAGGGAGCCTGATTCCTCCAGCTCTGTTTTTCTTTCTCAAGATTGCTTTGGCTATTCGGGGTCTTTTGTGTTTCCATACAAATTGTGCAATTGTTGGTTCTCCTTCTGTGAAAAATGCCATTGGGAGTTTGATAGGGATTGCACTGAATCTGTAGATTGCTTTCGGTAGTATAGTCATTTTCACAATGTTGATTCTTCCCATCCAAGAACATGGTATATCTCTCCATCTGTTTGTATCATCTTTAATTTCTTTCCTTGGTGACTTATAGCTTTCTGCATACAGGTCTTTTGTCTCCTTAGGTAGGTTTATTCCTAGGTATTTTATTCTTCTTATTGCAGTGGTAAATGGGAGTGTTTCCTTGATTTCTCTTTCAGATTTTTCATCATTAGTGTATAGGAATGGAAGAGATTTTGCGCATTAATTTTGTATCCTGCTACTTTACCAGATTCATTGATTACCTCTAGTAGTTTTCTGGTAGCGTCTTTAGGATTCTCTGTGTATAGTATCATGTCATTGGCAAACTGACAGTTTTACTTCTTCTTTTCCAATTTGGATTCCTTTTATTTCTTTTTCTTCTCTGATTGCTGTGGCTAGGACTTCCAAAACTATGTTGAATAACAGTGGTAAGAGTGGGCAGCCTTGTCTTGCTCCTGATCTTAGTGGAAATGGTTTCAGCTTTTCACCATTGAGACCAATGTTGGCTGTGGGTTTGTCATATACGGCCGTTATTACGTTGAGGTAAGTTTCCTCTATGACTACTTTCTGGAGGGTTTTTAATCATAAATTGGTGTTGAATTTTGTCAAATGCTTTTTCTGCATCTATTGAGATGATCATATGGTTTTTATCCTTCAGTTTGTTAATACTGGTGTATGACATTCATTGATTCGCATATATTGAAGAATACTTGCAATCCTGGGATAAACTCGAGTTGATCATGGTGTATGAAACATTTAATGTGCTGTTGGACTCTGTTTACTAGTATTTTGGTGAGGTTATTTGCATCTATGTTCATTAGTGATACTGGCCTGTAGTTTTCTTTCTTTGTGACATCTTTGTCTGGTTTTGGTATCGGGGTGATGGTGGCCTTGTAGAATGTGTATGGGAATGTTCCTCCCTCTGCTATGTTCTGGAAGAGTTTGAGAAGGATAGGTGTCAGCTCTTCTCTAAATGTTTGACAGAATTCACCTGTGAAGCCACCTGGTCCTGGGGTTTTGTTTGTTGGAAGATTTTTAATCCCAGTCTCAATTTCAGTGCTTGTGATTGGTCTATTTATACTTTCTATTTCTTCCTGGTTCAATCTCAGAAGTTGTGTTTTTTGAAGAATTTGTCCATTTCTTCCAGGTTGTCCAATGTACTGGCATGTGGTCACCTGTAGTAATCTCTCGTGATCTTTTGTATTTCTGCAGTGTCAGTTGATACTTCTCCTTTTTCATTTCTAATTCTATTGATTTGAGTCTTCCTTTTTTTCTTGATGAGTCTGGCTAATGGTTTATCAATTTTGTTTATCTTCTCAAAGAACCAGCTTTTAGTTTTATTTATCTTTGCTATCATTTCCTTCATTTTTTTCATTTATTTCTGATCTGAACTTTATGATTTGTTTCCTTCTGCTATATTTGGGGGTCTTTTGTTCTTCTTTCTCTAATTGCTTTAGGAGTAAAAGTTAGGCTGTTTATTTGAGACGTTTCTTGTTTCTTGAGGTAGGATTGTATTGTTATATACTTCCCTCTTAGAACTGCTTTTGCTACATCCCATAGGTTTTGGGTCATCGTGTTTTCAATGTCATTTGTTTCTAGGTATTTTTTGATTTCCTCTTTGATTTCTTCAGTGATTTCAGGTTATTAAGTAGTGTATTGTTTAGCCTACATGTGTCTGTATTTTTTTTACAGATTTCATCCTGTAATGGATATCTAGTCTCAAAGCGTTATGGTTGGAAAGGATACTTGATACGATTTCAATTTTCCTGAATTTCCCAAGGCTTGATTTGTGACCCAAGATATGATCTATCCTGGAGAATGTTCCAGAGCACTTGAGAAGAAAGTGTATTATGCTGTTTTTGGATAGAATGTCCTATAAATATCAATTAAGTCCATCTTGTCTAATGTATTGCTTAAGCGTGTGTTTCCTTATTTATTTTCATTTTGGATGATCTGTCCATTGGTGAAAGTGTACTGTTAAAGTCCCCTACTATGACTGTGTTACCGTCGATTTCCCCTTTAATGGCTGTTAGCATTTGCATTATGTACTGAGGTGCTCCTATATTGTGTGCATAAATATTTACACCTGTTTTATCTTCTTCTTGGATTGATCCCTTATCATTATGTAGTGTCCTTCTTTGTCTCTTGTAATAGTCTTTATTTTAAAGTCTATTTTTCTGATATGAGAATTGCTACTCGAGCTTCCTTTTGATTTCCATTTGCATGGAATATCTTTTTCTGTCCCCTCACTTTCAGTCTGTACATGTCCCTAGGTCTGAAGTGGGTCTCTTGTCGACAGCATACATATGGGTCTTGTTTTTGTATCCATTCAGCTAGTCTATGTATTTTGGTGGGAGCATTTAATCCATTTACATTTAAGGTAATTATCGATATATATATGTTCCTTTTACCATTTTCTTAATTGCTTTGGGTTTGTTGTAGGTGTTTTCCTTCTCTTGTGTTTCCCGACTAGAGAAGTTCCTTTAGCATTTGTTGTAACGCTGGTTTGGTGGTGCTGAATTCTCTTACCTGTGCTTGTCCATAAAGGTTTTAATTTCTCCATTGAATCTGAATGAGATCCTTGCTGGGTAGGGTAATCTTGGTTGTAGGTTTTTCCCTTTCATCACTTGAAATATGTCCTGCCATTCCCTTCCGGCTTGCAGAGTTTCTGCTGAAAGATCAGCTGTTAACCTTATGGGGACTCCCTTGTATGTTATTTGTTGTTTTTCCCTTGCTGCTTTTAATACGTTTTCTTTGTATTTAATTTTTGATAGTTTGATTATTATGTGTCTTGGCATGTTTCTCCTTGCTTTATCCTGTATGGGACTCTCTGTGCTTCCTGGACTTGATTAACTATTTCCTTTCCCATATTAGGGAAGTTTTCAACCATAATATCTCTTCAAATACTTTCTCACTCCCTTCCTTTTTCTCTTCTTCTTCTGGGATCCCTATAATTCGAATGTTGGTGCATTTAATGGTGTCTCAGAGGCCTCCGAGACTCTCCTCAATTCTTTTCATTCTTTTTCCTTATTCTGCTCTGCAGTAGTTATTTCCACTATTTTATCTTCCAGGTCACTTATCCGTTCTTGTGCCTCAGTTTTTCTGCTACTGATTCCTTCTAGAGAATTTTTAATTTCATTTATTGTGTTGTTCATCATTGTTTGTTTGACCTTTAGTTCTTCTAGGTCCTTGTTAAACGTTTCTTTTATTTTCTCCATTCTATTTCCAAGATTTTGGATCATCTTTACTATCATTATTCTGAATTCTTTTTCAGGTAAACTGCCTATTTCCTCTTCATTTGTTTGGTCTGATGGGTTTTTACCTTGCTCCTTCAACTGCTGTGTGTTTCTCTGTCTTCTCATTTTGCTTAACTTACTGTTTTGGGGGTCTCCTTTTCACAGGCTGCAGGTTCTTTGTTCCCATTGTTTTTGGGGTCTGTCACTCAGTGGCTAAGGTTGGTTCAGTGGGGTGTGTAGGCTTCCTGGTGGAGGGGACTGGTGCCTATGTTCTGGTGGATGAGGCTGGATCTTGTCTCTCCGATGGGAAGGACTCTGTCCGGTGGTGTGTTTTGGGGTGTCTGTGACCTTATCATGATTTTAGGCAGCCTCTCTGCTAATGGGTGGGGTTGTGTTCCTGTCTTGCTAGTTGTTTGGCATAGGGTGTCCAGCAGTGGAGCTTGCTGGTCGTTGAGTGGAGCTGGGTCTTAGCACTGAGATGGAGATCTCTGGGAGAGCTTTCGCCCTTTGATATTATGTGGCGCTGTGAGGTCTCTGGTGGACCAGTGTCCTGAACTTGGCTCTCCCACCTCAGAGGCACAGGCCTGACACCCAGGTGGAACACCAAGACCCTGTCAGCCACACAGAAAAAGACAAAAAGGAAAAAAAAAAAAAAAAAAAATATATATATATATATATATATATATATATATATATATATATATATCACTGCTCCCAAAGTCCACCACCTCAATTTTGGTATGAGTCCTTGTGTATTCAGGTATTCCACAGATGCAGGGTACATCAAGTTGACTGTGGAGCTTTAATCCACTGCTCCTGAGGCTGCTGGGAGAGATTTCCCTTCCTCTTTGTTTGCATAGCTCCTGGGGTTCAGCTCTGGATTTGGACCCACCTCTGCGTGTATGTTGCCTGAGGGTGTCTGTTCTTCTCTCGGGAAGGGGTTAAAGGAGCAGCTGATTTGGGGGCTCTGGCTCACTCAGGCCGGGGGAGGGAGGGGTTCGGATGTGGGGCGAGCCTGCAGCGGCAGAGGCGGGCGTGACGTTGCACCAGCCTGAGGCACGCCGTGTGTTCTCCCGGGGAAGTTGTCCCTGGATCACCGAGACCCTGGCTATGGTGGGCTGCACAGGCTCCAGGGAGGGGAGGTGTGGATAGTGACCTGTGCTCGCACAGAGGCTTCTTGGTGGCGGCAGCAGCAGCCTTACCGTCTCGTGCCCGTCTCTGGGATCTGTGCTGATAGCCATGGCCACGCCCATCTCTGGCACTCGTTTAGGCAGTGCTCTGAATCCCCTCTCCTCGGGCCACCGGGAGACAATGGTCTCTTACCTCTTCGGCAGCTCCAGACTTTTCCCCGGACTCCCTCCCGGCTAGCCATGGTGCACTAACCCTTCAGGCTGTGTTCACGCTGCCAGTCCTCTCCCTGCGTTCCGACCGAAGCCCGAGCCTTGAGCTCCCAGCCCCGCCCACCCTGGCGGGTGAGCAGACAAGCCTCTCGTGCTGGTGAGTGCCGGTCGGCACCGATCCCCTGTGGCGGGAATCTCTCCGCTTTGGCCCTCAGCACCCCGGTGGCTGCGCTCTCCTCCGTGGCTCTGAAGCTTCCCCCGTCCGCCACCCGCAGTCTCCCGCCCACCAAGGGCCTTCCCAGTGTGTGGAAACCTTTCCTCCTTCAACAGCTCCCTCCCACTGGTGCAAGGTCCTGTCCCTATCCTTTTGTCTCTGGTTTATTTTTTCTTTTGCCCGACCCAGGTACGTGTGGAGTTTCTTACCTTTTGGGAGGTCTGAAGTCTTCTGCCAGCGTTCAGTAGGTGTTTCTGTAGGAGTTGTTCCACATGTAGGATGTATTGCTGGTGTATCTGTGGGGAGGAAGGTGATCTCCACATCTTACTCTTCCTCCATCTTGAAGGTCCCCCCCGATGCTCCTAACTTTATCCTAGTAAACTTATCAGTAAAGATATAAACGAAAAATGCAAAAAAAAAATTGATAGCAAGTATTATTTCATAAGGGGAAGATTTGGATGTCTATGAATGAGGTAATACATTTTGATAGAGCTCTAAAAGGAATATTATTCTGTCGTGAAAATAGTGTCTACAAAAATAAACACGAATAACTAATCAAACAATTTTAGTGATAAAAGCAGATACTTGAGAAAAATTGTGTTCTCGTGGCTGATTCATGAAGAATGCTGGCAAGTGCACATATGCTGATGTTAGCATTATAGGACATTTTTATTTAAATCATTTATAATGTTAGATTTTTTTTCAAAGTTTTACAAAAACCATGTATTATTTTACAATCATAACCAACTTATTTTTAAGTACAAACTACACACTCCTAGGAGGAAGTACTTTGCAATAGTCAAACAAAAAAGACCTCCACTTCTAGCTATCATGGACTAGTTTGTGGCAGATCAATCTTCCATCCCGGAACAACTAGAAAACTTGCTTCTCTTCTGCATTTGGCATGCTCAACCAACCACTTGCTCCTTCACTGCCTTGTTCATTCTCTTGGTTCTACTCTTACCTGGATTACTATTCCTTCTCTGTCTCCTTGGCTGTTTCCCTTCCTCAAGGTTTGGCTCACCTCTTTCTGTATACTCTCTTTCTTGAAGAGTTCTCCCATTCCCTTGGCTTAGTTATCACTTTTATGAAGATTAGTATCATCTTTATTTCTAAGTCCAACCATTTCCCCAAGCTTTAAAATTTTATATCTTCCTAATCCACTGGACAGCTCTACCTGGATTCTGCAGAAGCCTCAAACTAAACAAATTAAACTCATTATATCTTCCACCAAACTAATGATTTCTTATTTCTGTTGAGAGTACCATTTGTCACCTAGACATAAAACCCCAGTGACTGTGGATTGTTCATGACTTTTCTCTCCCAATATCCAGTCAGTTGCCTCACCCTGTAAGTTGGCTATTTATGTATAATTTTTCTTTTTGCATTTTCTTCCTTGGCATTCTCAATGTCATATCTGTAGTTTAGACCCCAATCCTCTCATGGCCAGATTGCTTCAGACTCCTAGTGAAACTGCCTGCCTCTAGAATCGTCTCCCTTGATCATCCAGCAAATGTCCACTTGTTTAATCTTACTATAACTCCATTCAAACTTTATATATCTCTCTACCAGGACTTTATATATCTCTCTACCAAGGATAAACTACTTTACTTGGCTTTTAAGTTCCCTATAGGATAGCCTGGATTACCTTTTAATCTTATTTTCATTAATCCCCAATATGAACCATAAGCTCCAATCAAAAATTCCTACTTACTGTTTACCCAAATGCCTTGTGCCTTCTTGTTTCTATGACTTTGATTATGGCATTCTCTCTTCTTAGGTGCTTTTCCCCTTTGCTAACTGAACTCTAGGGTCTAGCTCAAATAGAATATCTTTCCTGATTACCCCTTCCTGAAGTAGTCAGGCTCTCTTCCCTGACACGTCATTGATATTGCTCATCTGACATCTATCCTATACTGCATTGTTTTGTATCTATATAAGTGCATATCTACTACACCCACACTAAGCTATAAGTGCTTTGAGCTTATAATAACCTAACCAAGTATCTAGGATAGGGTAGGATTTTAAGACATATCTGTTGAATGGATGAAGTAATTTACTAAAAGTCAATAAGGTGTATATGTCCATGCCTCTCTCTCGCTTTGTCACAGCTCACCCTTCCCCCTCCCCATATCCTCAAGTACACTACCAAATGTAAGGTAGATAGCTAGTGGGAAGCAGCGGCATAGCACAGGGAGATCAGCTCGGTGCTCTGTGACCGCCTGGAGGGGTGGGATAGGGAGGGTGGGAGGGAGGGAGATGCAAGAGGGAAGACATATGGGAACATATGTATATGTATAATTGATTCACTTTGTTATAAAGCAGAAACTAACACACCATTGTAAAGCAATTATACTCCAATAAAGATGTAAAAAAAAAAAGTCAGTAAGGTGGGTTTGATCTAGAAAATTCCCCTCAATGAGATACAACTTTTATGGGGAAATTGATGTGGCCAAGTGAACCACTTGTTCAATTTTTTATCAAAGCACTAATTTAATGCCATATGATCCGGCCCCCTAAAAATTTCAGGGAATTTGGCAAGAATTCCATCTGTTAATTTATAGAGATTTGGAGGAGGTCACTCTATATATATGTGTATATTTTTGAGAGTTTTCCATAAATAGCTATAATAATACAATAATATTTTAAATGCCTACATACCTACGACTTCTTTGGATATTTAATTCGTTTTCTCATAATTGGCATGGGGGCTACAAACACGAGGCCTTGCTCAGGACTATCTTATTCTTAAGCAACAATAGGAGTACGTTGATTCTTGCCAAAAAGACCTCTATAGACTGGAGTGCATATACCAACCCTTAAAAACCACGGCAGTCATTCTTGAGAGCTTTGTTCCTAGGCAGAACTAAACATTTCCAATGCCAGTTATCTGAGTGTGCTATTGTTAGAAACAACATTCTTATAGATTTCTGGGAAACCAATACTAATTACTCTTTCAAAATGTTATCGACTCATAGCAATATACAAACTACAAAAGCACATAAGGCCAAAGTAACCTAGATGAATCTCAAATCATGAACTAGAGGTGATATTGGTGATAGGAGTTAGCAACACATCAGAAGATCTGGTGTTTAAATGTCAACTCCTTAACCCAGCACTGTCCTTTACTTTTTCCTAAGGTGAAGATCCAGGGGTATTCCTCTGACTTGGAAGAAAATGAGATGAACACCTATTTCACAAACAATATTAGCCCTAGATGAGGAAAATTTGGAAGTGAGAGTACTATTAAAATTAGAGTACTACCAAATTAAAATTTATGCAGTGGAAAAAATCTTATCACTGCACTTAGGACCAGAATTTATTAAGTATTTGGTTTATTAGTTTGGAAGCTTCATAAGGAAGTGATGCTAGACTTTAATATTAACTAATATTGCTGATAAAGTTTTCAGATAAAGCTTGGAACAACCCAAATGAAAAGGTTTCTATTTAAAAGCTCATGGTAGGGGGGAAGTAATTTCTGAAACATAGTTGATTAATCACGTATTGGTCTCTTCTCCTCTTAAAAACTGAACTATAATTATAGTAACAGACTTCAAAATAGATACATTCACAAGGACAACGAATAAAAGAAACAGTGGACTAGAGATCTTAATATAATTTTTGAAGATTTAAAGGAGATGAAGTAATTAATTTAGCAGAGTAGAGGATGTTACAATCTAAGAACCTACATAGGGAGATGATATTTCTTAGAGAAAAATCAGTTTACCCTGCAGAACAAAGGAAATGACACGTCTTGGAGGCACCAGGTACCACAGAAGACAAGGATGTTGCACAGCACAGCAAACAGTGAGATTGATTCAAAGTCTCTCTACTGAGACCTTTATGTCCCACACCTCTACCTTGAGCAGCCAATTCACCACACTTCCTCCCAAAGGAGACCAGAGGTTTACTGTTTACAGATACTGAACCTGAGAGACTTTGAATACGGTAACACCAGACATCATGGAAGATGGAGGTGAGGCATAAGGCTGAAAACAGGGAAATTAAGTGAAAGTCTACCTTCCTACTGAATAGCGAAGTCTGAGCACAGAAAATGGAAGCTGTCCTAAATCCCCCATGAGGGTTGAGTAGATCTCTAAGGAAAGAAGCAATCAAGAAAGAATCTTATACGCAGCAGCACTATCTCCTAATCACCTTCTCAGTCATACACAGGTTAACTAACCTCCACTTGCCCAACTAGGCCCCTGGTAAGCTTCACATTAGGTATCAATTTACACAGTTTTACTCTCCCAATCATTATGTAAATGGTAAAGGCAGAGGGATAAAGTTCATGGGCTCTGGATTCAGCTTAATCTAGATTCTACTTCTAAACCTACCTTTCTCTAGTTGTATGACAGAGGGCAACTTAACCTCCCTAAGCCACAGTTCCCACCTATAAAACAGGAATGACAATAACAGTCTCACACTCATAACATTGTAATGAAGATTAAATAAAATATTTATCAGTGTTCATCACTGTGGACTCATTAATGTAAGCTATGAGTATTATTATTGGCACATTTGAAAGAATTTATTAGTTAGCATTATATTTCAGGATGGTGTACTGATCCACAAAGCAAATTTGCTGTGTATCTTGCTACTTTTTAGGCTTGCCCTTCAATTAGAGATGTAAATTACAGTGGTTTTCTGGCCACAGCCCCCTTCTGAGAAGAACACCACCTCTGAATCCCCCCCAGACCATGTGACATTGTTTTCCTTTCACCATTACCACCACCCCAACCATGGCTGACTGGACTGGGTGGACTCCTGGCCCCAAACAAACCAACTCAATGGCTTTCCACAGACTCATCAGAGTTTTCCCTATGGCAAGAATTTGAACCGAGACACAAAGATGGTAATTGGTGATGTGTACTGGACTTGTAGGTTAGGCAGACAAAGGTCTGGCAGTGATACTGGGAAGTATACAAGCTGGGACTGGGTGGCAGGGAGGGAGGGGGAAGGAGAAGCAGAAATGAAAGAGACAATTTAGCCCTTGTTTCCATTATCTATTTGCCACAATATTGTTGTATAATAAATAACCAGAAAATACTAGTAGCATACAACAATAAACATCTGTTTTGCTCTTGAGTCTCTGTGTTGCCTAGGCAATTCTTTTTTTTTTTTTTTTTTTTTTTTTTTTTGCGGTACACGGGCCTCTCGCTGATGTGGCCTCTCCCGTTGCGGAGCACAGGCTCCGGAGCGCAGGCTCAGTGGCCATGGCTCACGGGCCCAGCCGCTCCACGGCATGTGGAATCTTCCCGGACTGGGGCACGAACCCGTGTCCCCTGCATCGGCAGGCGGACTCGCAACCACTGCGCCACCAGGGAAGCCCATAGGCAATTCTTTTGATCTGACCTAGGCTCCATGTTATCACTCATACATCTGTGGCCAACTATGCATTGGTTAGGTAGCTTTGGTAATATTAACTGGACTTTCTCACATATTTAGAGCTTCCAGCTGAGACAATTGAGCTGACTTGGCTCTGCTCCATGTATATCATTGTCTCCACAGGCTATCCTGGGGCATGTTCTCTTGGCAAAGCCAGAGGAGTAAGACAGGAAATTGTATGCAAACTTTTCAAGTCTCTGCTTACATCAGGTATACTAATATCCCACTGGCCAAAGTAAGTCAAATGGCTGAGGCCCAGAGTCAGAGTGGGAGTGGGCTTCAAAGTTACAGGGCACTGGATGAGGATATAGGATGACCATTAATTAGAGTCATAATGCAATTAATCTTCCACAGTCCCTGAGAAAAAGAGAATGGCTTGGCTTAGCACCTTCCCAACTCCACTTGCCAAGAGTTGTGAGTGTGCTCTGCTTCCTAGGTCTGGGACACTGGCTCTAGTTTTCTTATAACAAATCCTCCTCACTTGAACTTTCTTGAGTGGATTTCTTTTCTTTGCAATCAAGAGGTCCTTTATTAAAAGAGTCCTAAATTTAGTGGAAATAATTTAGGGAAAACCAAATATATGGCATGGTACAAAATGACGAGTTGGACTAAAACAGAAACTTGTATCTTCTTGGTCAACTAAATCAAGTATTTCCATCATTAAGCACTGACAACAGTTGTTTTAAAATATCTCTTTCTTTTTAATTTTGCTTTGCTTTTCATTCCTCCTAATCTGTTGGATTTCAGAAGAATTCACTAATTTTACGGGTAAATCACCAAGACATGGCACATTTGACAACTCCTGTGTGATTTTTTAAACGTATGCTGCCCTACACAGACAAACCCAGTACTGCTGGTTATCTATTTCCAAAACTGCTTGTTTCAGCTTCAAGAGATATCTGGGAATATTTCACTCACTTCAGAACTTCCATAAATATTCAATGAGACTGAGTGACCAGAATAGATCTGCACATTTCTTCTCTTTGCAGAACATGTAAAGAGTGGGGAGACATTGTGCTGATTTCCAGCTTTGATTCAGAAAAATCTTGGCTCTCAGAGCCCTGAGCATCTGTAGCTCCACACCCACCTGAGCTAATCTTGAATCAGCTGCTAAGACACGTCCGAGGCTTTGAACACTCACATAGACTCACTGAAAGCTCTTCACATGGAAAACTCTCACCATCAGCTCTTACTAATGTATCATTTAATAGAGACTGCTATAGGGCTTCTAAACGCCCTCTGCTGCTGTGAGTGACTGAAGTGTGATGATGTGAACCTTCTAAGGCATCTAAATCCTGGGAAATTTCACATGATTACCATTAATGAGACAATCTCAAGTCATTGATTTGGGTCATGACCCTTTCCAAACCTAAGTTCTAATGGGTATCATAAGCCACCATGAAATTAGTCTGGCTGTAACATAATATTTTCCATCAAGCCTAGGGTTCTCTTGCAAAAGAATTCCAGATTTGCTGATGGCTTTAGCTCTAACATCTGAAACTACAGCATCGTGAAGTGCTATAGATTCTTGCCTTTTCTGCTTGGTAGGCACCCTGCTGATTTAAGATCGGTTACCCACAGCCTCATAGTACTAGCCAGATTGCATGTTTTTTATAAATGATCTATTGACAACTATTTCAAGCCAATATGCAAACACGGTCCTTTCCTTTAGTTCACAGACTATGTCAATAACTTTGATCAGGGAGACAATAAGTGAAATCTCTGTGGTTAGTCACAAGATTTTGAAAGTAGTTTTATTAGTATTAATCAAGTCCTTTCATCATATATAAAATCTCCTCTTGCCAGGATTAAAAAATGCAAAAGAGAAGAGGTACAAAGATGGAAAGAACATTGGAATCTTTATTTTTATTATTATTATCTGCTTTTATTCTCATGGAGAGAGAAAAAAGAGAAGATTCAAAGCAAGCACTGTGAAAAATCCTAGTTTCCCAAAGGTCCAAGGGTTCTAGGAAAACCTTTGTGAGCAGCCTTTTCCTATTGCAGTAATCGTGGAAATGAAGCCCAAATTCTTGGAAGTTCTAACAGGCTTACAGCAAACATCTGTGTCAGAAGCAACAACTGAAATTAACCCTTCTGTTTAATAAGCAGTAAATGGAGGACAAACTGTGGGCAATGTTGACCCCACTTAAAGTTTTTATTGGCTGAAACAAAAGCTTTATATTGAAATGTATATTACTGTTATATCAGCAAATGGCACTAATGGTGCACCATAACTCCTCTAACTTAAAAAAAACTTTCTGTGGCTCCCAACATACTTCAGGATGTAGTCCTTCTTACAACATATAAGGCCCTTCACAATCTTGTTCCTTCCTAATTGTACAGCCTCATCTCCTGCCATTCACCTAAACCTGGTCGAAAATACTTCACTCCCAACACCCTGAATACCTTCCACCCCTCCGACATGCCAGGTACTTTCAGCCCTGTTCACCTTCACACCTGCTTTTTCCCCAGTTTTCCCCCCTTCTCTACTCATCATTTAAGACCTAGCCTTGCAAAGCCATCCCAGCATCACCAGGTGTAGTCATTCTCTTGGCCTTTTTTACCGACCTCTATAGAGATTCCAACATATTCTAACACTGTTTATGTCACAATCACTAGTGAGCCTACCTATGAGTTCAGCCATGTGCATACACATGCACATACAGACACATACTTACACACATCCTTGGAACTAGAACCCATTTCATACTTTCAAGGATCCAGCAAAACGCCTGGCAAAGAGTAAAGATTCAGAACGATGGTGGAATTTATGATGTTTGTGTGTGGACATGGATTTGAACTGAGTACGCAGAATCTCTTGCCTGGACCTCCATGTGAGCGACTGATAACTTACGTTTGCCAGATGGTGTGTCTACAGTAGGAATAGACAACGGACAAGACAAGAAAAACAAATGGTTTTGGCTGACTGGCCCAGTTTGCAAAAGAATTCCTTAGCCATAACTTTAGTCTTGTACACTAATCATGTTAGCCCATGCCAAGGACAAACTTTTTCAATATGAGAATCTACTTAGATGCAAGCAAACTGCCATTATTCCCCACCCCAGGCTTCCTTGTTCTTGCAACACAAACCATGATTTTCATTAGTTTCCTTTTTTTAGATCTTTTTCTGAGCTTCTTAATCCATCTCCCATTTATAGAGTTATTTATGATGATTTGGCAGACACAAAGCTCTTTGCCATGACTCAATTGGCATTTTAAATTATTTTAATTTCAAAAGAGGCAGCAGTGACACAACCATTTTTAACTACTAACTACTTAGAAACTTCCATACTTAGGCAAATACATTCTTGCAAGAAGAATGGATTTCATGATGAATTGAGTCACCAACACACTTGTCAAACCAATGAGACTTTCATTTCACCATATTGCATTGATATTCACAAAAGAGTCTTCAGGGGGGGCTTTGAAATATATACTACTATTGTTAAAGAAAAACCTCTAAGTCAGTATTCAGCCCAAGGATGGTAAAAAGAAAATTATAATGAACCTGTAGTTGTGATGACTGCCTCTCTCTCAAAAGATCACCCTGTAACCACTGAACATACCCTGAAGAGCAAAGGGTAGCCCTGGGATTTCTGGAATCTTGTTTAAAAGTTTCATCCCCAGGGAAGTCAAAATACAACAAGAACTTGCCACAAAACCCACTGGACTATAAGATGATTGTGTATAGTGACTACAACTCAAATAGAAACAACCTTCCTATTCCTGCCCCCACCCCATAAAGACCTAACTTCATCAATTAACACATGTTTGGAAAATGCATGTAAAAGCATCTTTTTAAAAAAATTATTAGGCACACATTCACCCAGGATGCACAAGTACACACAGGTGAGTACACACACACACACACACACACACACACACACACACACACACACACAAACCTCACAAAAGGAAAAGGATTTCTCATTCCAGAAGCCTAGGTACAGATTCCAAAAGCAAACATCACGGCACGTTGAATTGGAAAGGATTGACCTCTTCCTTTCCCTGTATTTGCAAATTCACAAAAAACATAATGGGAAATATAAACACTAGTTTAAAATGTTTATTTTATAGAGGGGAATGGGATTTGGAGAGGGGTTGAAAGTGGGCTTTCATCATTTACTGTATATTTCTGTAGTCTTTGATGACTTGTTATAAGTATGCATTCATATATTATTTGTGCAATAAAAAATAAGAAAAATAATGTAGGGGAGAAAAATAGTGTGGTCTAAGCTACTGCTATCTGTGGCACATATATCAGAGACAGACTGTGCCAAAGTTTCCACTCTTTGTTCAAAATTTTGCATACCTGTAACTCTGCTACGACTTATCATTTGATGCAAGAAATGTCCTTTCTCCAGCCCATCAAACATCCGCTAGCACGGATGGCTATGGAGCCACTCTCTTCAAATACATTCTAACATACAGGCACATGTGCATGTGCACATATCCCCATGTGCACCTGCCCTTGCACCATCACCTTCAAGCCACTTATCAAAAAATCATCAGAGGAGAGTGAGAAAATCCAGAACCTCATGAAAAACCAAGGTCATCGCTGTAACCAGCCAAACATCTGAGCTAGAATACAGTGAGTTAGCCAGTTAGAATAATTGAGTTTCTATTTCAAAACCTAAGTCTCACTATTTTGTGTATTCTGTGGTTTTGTGTGTATGTGTTTTAATCCATTTTTAAAACTTTTTTTTTTTTTTTTTGCGGTACGCGGGCCTCTCACTGTTGTGGCCTCTCCCGTTGCGGAGCACAGGCTCCGGACGCGCAGGCTCAGCGGCCATGGCTCACGGGCCCAGCCACTCCAAGGCATGTGGGATCTTCCCGGTCCGGGGCATGAACCCATGTCCCCTGCATCGGCAGGCGGACTCTCAACCACTGTGCCACCGGGGAAGCCCTAAA
This sequence comes from Phocoena sinus, assembly GCF_008692025.1. Lineage (NCBI taxonomy): Eukaryota > Metazoa > Chordata > Mammalia > Artiodactyla > Phocoenidae > Phocoena > Phocoena sinus. The sequence goes on from NC_045784.1 coordinate 104,555,978, forward strand.
ACTGGGGTTTTTGTTGCTTCTTTACAGATACGTTCTCCTTCTGCAATACATATAATAATCGATACATCGATACTCACATGCATGCATGCATACATACATAGATGTGAGAGAGAGAGAGAAACCTCTAAAAATCTTTTAACTCTGAGGTCCTAGTATTCATAAAAGCCTAAAGCACAATTTCCACGCACAAATCTTGGTCACAAAAAGGATATATCTTCAAAAGGCTTAGTCTGATGTCCCAGGAGTATTCAGATAGATGCATTTGATGTTACACACACCTACCATCTTCAGCAATGAGGCAGCAGGTTTCATATTTCAATCTTGGAGATTCTTATTTGTGACAACTCACACTTGGAAAACCCTCCTGGGTTATAACAACATAACTCCCTTCAAAGACTACCTGTTTCTTTTCCTAAATTATTGGGTTGACCAAAAAGTTCGTTCGGGTTTTTCCGTAAGACGTGATGGAAAGACCCGAACGAACTTTTTGGCCAACCCAAATACATTAAAAAGAAACTCCCAATATAAAGGGCATTTCACAGCATTCTTTGGATAGGTGGATAATGGTGATTACGATATTACTGGAAAATATTCAAAATGAAAGGGAAACTGGTGAGGGAGGTATGGTCTCATATATTTTGGCAAGAAGGCTTGAGAACTCTTTGAGATTGAATTTTGGTCACCCCAGCTCCAAACAACACACACACACACACTTATGCAAATTGCTGGAATATTTATATTTATGTACACTATATTCTTACATCTAGAGATGAGAGAGTAAATTATAACTGAATATCAAGAAATAACAGAATAAGTAATGAGATGAAGGAATCACGTCAACAAGTATTGGGTTGGCCAAAAAGTTCTTTCAGGTTTTTTCCATAATTAACATCTTACGGAAAACCCAACAAACTTTTTGGCCAACACAGTATTTACTGTCAGCTCCTGGAAAGACTGGCAGAGGGGCGGGAAGTACAAAGGAGTTTGAAGATGAGCCCTGCTCTCAAGGAACTTCCATCTAGATCCAGAGGGAAGACTAGTCTACACGAAACATGTAGAGCAGAATTATTTCGGGCTCTTATAAAAATTCATATTCCTAGGCCCACCACCAACTTACTGAATCAAAATCTCTCGTGGTGTTGATCAGAAGTCTGTATTTTTAACCACCTCTTCCAGTAATTCTGATCATCAGCACATTTTGGGAACCACTAAAGGAGAGGCAACACAAAAGGGTACATAAAGAAATGCTAGATAATTTTTATTAATCAATTAATTAATTTTTGGCTGCCTTGGGTCTTCCTTGCTGTGCGTGGGCTTTCTCTGGTTGCAGCGAGTGGGGGCTACTCTTCATTGCAGTGCGCAGGCTTCTCATTGTGGTGGCTTCTCTTGTTGTGGAGCTCAGGCTCTAGGCACATTGGGCTTCAGTAGTTGTGGCTCGCAGGCTCTAGAGCACAGGCTCAGTAGTTGTGGCACACAGGCTTAGTTGCTCAGTGGCCTGTGGGATCTTCCCGGCCCAGGGCTCGAACCCGTGTCCCCTGCATTGGCAGGGGACACGGGTTTGAGCCCTGGGCCGCCACCAGGGAAGTCCCAAAGTGCTAGATAATTTTTGATGGGGGATAGGAGGGAGAATCAAAATGCTTCCGGAAATTAGAGAATAAAAGGATCAATGAGGCAGCAGTGATCAGGAAAGGCTTCCCAGAGAAGGTGAGACTAGAGCTGTGCCCTGAAGGATGGGTGAGATTTGAACTGGCAAAGAGGAAAAGGGATGGCATTTCAAGATGAATTATATAACATCATCAAAAGAATGGATATGAAATGGAACAACTTCAGAGCACAGCAAGAGACCAGCAGGTGCAGAGAAACCACTGCTGAGAAACAGAGTGAGAGAAGATTGGACCTATATGAGGCCATTAGGATACTAACACTAGTATACCAGTGATGCTTAGAACAAAAATGGTTCCTCTGGGCATCATAATTGTGATAGTCTTTGCAACCAGACATTCCTTTGATTGCAAGAAAGACAATGAGATATGGGATAGGCAAGGAACATGGGAGTAAATGGTAAATGCAACATCTTCTCTGGAAGCACAAAATTGTCCCACGCTCCACTGTAACTCTCCAAACCAAATGCTAAAAACTCTTCAGTGGTTTCCCATTACCCTTAGGGTAAAGTTCAAACTTTTGAACATAATTTACAAGGTGTTTTATGATCTTTCCCAGTTTATCTCTTCTACCATGTATGTTACCACTCCCTCACTGCACTCTGTGCCCCAGTTATATTGAACTATTGATACTTTCTGCCTTTCTCCCCTCCCTGCCTTTCATCTGCCTAACTATTCCCTACTCTACCAACTTCCTGGCTAATTTTTACTTTCAAATTTCCTGTTAAAATTGATCTCCTCCAGGAAGCCTTCCCTGAACCTTAGATTCTGTATTCTGTGTCCCCCTCTTATCTCCCAGAGCACTTTGTACTTCCCCCATTACAGTAGTTACCACACTACTATAAATACCACCTATTTGTATGTCTCTTCTGCTACATAGAGTCCTGACATCAATTAGGTCACAATATATCCTGTTTACTATTGTAGCTGCATTGCCTAGAAGAGTGGCTAGCACATATTAGGTGCCCAATAAACATCTCTTGAATGAATTAGTGGATTTTTAAATTAATTTATCAGATTAACAGGTGAAAACAAATATCACTGGGACAAATCAAACCACCTTTACATGGCCCTCAGGCTGGACCAAACCGAGAAAATAGAACTTCCAGTTACTCTACAGTTAGCAAAAGAAATCCAAGCAAAAATTCTGTGCATTTGCTCTTTTCTCCAATGCCCCAAGAGCAATTCAGAACTTTCATTTCCCCCTTTATCAGTGGTATCAGTGGTCAGCAAAGAGATAGATCAAACTAGAAAAATTCTTCCATGAACATTCAGGCAATAAATGAACCCCAGTCCATGATAACTGCTCTCCACCACATAACCCGACACACAAATTTGCTTTCTCAAATATTACTGATCAGTCAGGTGAGGTTGTCACACCTACATAGAAGGCTGTGGCACCCGTCTTTATAAGAGAAGCCAACACTCCTGCAAGACCTGATTATTTTATACTCAGATATTACAACACTCACCTGGTTCTGGAAGTAGGGTTTCAATCTTTGGCCAAACTGAGCTCAGTTGCCTCTCATTTGACATATTGCTACAATGTGACTGAGACAAACCAGAAGTAATACAGTTCAGCAGTTTTAGTCTCCTGTTAAAGATTCAATGCTCTCTAACATCAAATGAGAAACCATTTGATACCACCGATTAAGCTAAGGCAATACACAAAATATTTCAATTCATTCCAAAGATCAACTTAAAAGTGCGTGGTTATTTGCTTCCCAAAAAAAGTTAAAAAAGAAAAAAAAATCTATTTTAATTGTTCTTCAAACAGATTTACAATAGAATGCTCAGATAGTATCCCTAATGCTTGGAAAACAGCATTATGTTTTCAATTGTCCTATCTAAATGTAAGTTCTTGGTAATACTGTTTGCGATGATGGAAAGAGCAAAGGATTTGAAGGTGAGGTATTTAAATCCCCACTCTTCCACTTCTCTCTCTGCCACTTATGTGTGTGCAAGCCTGAGGTTCAAAAAGGTTAAATAAAATGGCTCAGTTTCCTCATATGTAAAATGGGGGTAATATCAATGCCTACTTCATAGGGCTGCTGGGAGGATTATATGAGATAATAAGGGGAAGGTATTTGGTAAATGTGAGGCTCTCCATGAGTTCCACCTTCTGTGACTGGCACTTTATATTAATTTTTATTTTATTCATATTTTTATTTCTTAATGATTTTGTCATCAGCATGGTGGTGTAGGGTACATGGGCTTTGGCATCAGACAGCCCTGGATTCAAATCCCAGTTCTGCTAATAAATGTTTTGCATTAGGCAAGTTATTCAACATCACTGAGCTTTCTCTTCTTTGCGTACAAAATGCATTTAGAAAAAAACCTACCCCCGAAAGTTGTTGGGAAGAGTGAAGGAACATGTACAGTATCTATTTATCACAGTGCCTGACACGTTGAAAATCTTCAGTAAATGGTAACCGTTATTATTTTTCTAACTACCATTACTGTTTATTCCATAATGAGATACACTTGTGTTGAATTCCAAAAGCAGAAACGTCAGCCAAGCCAAAGAACAAAACAAAAACAAACAAAAAAACTAGGGTTATTTCAACAGCTGATTTGGCCATCTGATTTTCATAAAAAGTCAATTTAGTAAAACCAGTATGAACTAAAGCAAAACAAAACTGTCCATTCAACTCAATGATATTTGAGCAGCACAGACCAAAAAAAATGTTGTTGAAGAAATTATTCCTGTTTGGCTGATTGTGTTATTACAATGTACACCTAGCCTAGTGTTGACTCTCTCATTGACCTGAACTAATTATTTGATGTTATTCTATCTACGGTAAAGTAAGAATCCATATTCATTTTTAGGGCTGTATATTCCAATGAACAAAGAAGTCAGTAGGATGTATAGGAAAAAACAACATAACCTCTGAATTCCCTTCAAACTGATATTCTGTGGATCTCTGGAATCTCATCCACTGTGTGACCGTGACCAAGCAACTTCACCTCTCTGGGTCTAGGGTTCTCCATCCTTAAAATGAGGGAGTTGGCTCTAAGATTCTGGATTCTACTTTAAAGTATAGTCATTCTAAAAACAATTATAGTCATTCTGCAATAGCCACAAGGGCAGAAAAGCTGAGACTCCTGCAACTATCGCTCTTAGCAAAATCAACTCCAAATAAAGCCATAGAAAAAATTTTCTCCTTTACCTTTTTTACTGCTTTCCCCTTGTCCAGGGCCTGAGTGATTTGTTATAACATCACTGTAAAGCGATTACTAACATGCTCACCAAATTTCAAAAAGGAATAGAAACAAATCAGAATCCTTGATAAATGCCTTTTACTCCAGAAAAGGAGTTTAATTTAATAATGATAATAATAAACCTCTGTTTCCAAGGAGCCTATTCTGATACTGCAGATGAGAGAAGTTACCTTCAGAAACACTCTCAAATACCATACAATTCAACGCCTCCTAATAATCTAGGCAGGAGAGAACTGGAGACATATTTCATAAGAATGGTTTGGGGGAGAATAAAAATGTTGAAATTTCTACATTAAATATGAACCGAACACTTTGCAGGAGACAAGATAGGTGCTAGATTTTTTTTCAGTGCTTTTAGTGATACCCAGTAAAATACTGATTAACCAAGACTATAAATACAAACTTCATATTTCCAGAATATTCTCACTACACTCTGCTCTAAAGGAAATACAGCCAGTTCTAGATTCTCTGATCAGCCCTCAGAGGGTAACAGCAATCAATGACGGTGATGGTCTAGGCCCCAGAGCATTCACATGCCTCCCTGGGCTTCTTTATCTAGCCATAAAAGACAATGTACAGATAATATTTCTATAGGTAATATTTATACCATTTACATAATATGTATATTATGTTCCTATTATAATATTTTATAGATAATATTTACTGCACACTTCCTCTATACCAGGGCCTGTGCTAAGTGTTTATTAAGAACGTTGTTATTTAGGAGACTGGTAATGAGGGAACCCCATCAGAAACCAGCAAGAGAAACCCACAGGGGTTAGCCAGGAGAAATAGGGGTGGAGCCATGAGGTGTAGCTGCTCTGGCATAAAGGATTACAGAAACTTTAAGACAGGTATGACTACTTATATGACCTTAGACCTCTCCAGGCTGCTACTCAGACAGTTTCCAGAGAATGCTACTCCAGCAACCTTTTAAGCTTGGCTCCTACAACTATCTCACAGAGTTCCTGGGCTCTCAGTCAGCCATGTAGACTTAAAATTTATACTTCCTGGACCTTTCCCTGATCCCTAGAGTTTCACAGTATCTAATGCCAGCCTGTCTTGCATTGAGCACGAGAGGAAATGGGAGACTATTACAGTAGTCCAGGTGAAAGAGGTTTAAAATAGGGTGGTAGCAGTGGAGTGGAATAGAAATGAGTATATTTGAGCTATATTTTGAGGATAGTAAAATTGGCATGTCTTTCTTTGGGGTTTTATGTTCACAGCGAATGCCTAATTGTTCCATCTGATTTGGCTGCTTTCTTTGTCAAACTGGTGTATTTGTTTCAACACACCAACCAAAATAAATCCCGGTTTAGAGACTGGATTTCTTGCTTTTCAGTACTTTCGGTGATATATGGATACAGCCTAAGACTCAACAATTCTAAGAAAAGTGATAAGAAGGGAGCATAAATATAAGTGACAATTCAATCCAAAGAGCAGAAAGGCTGCAGTGTGCCTTTATCTAAAACCTTCTTTTATAAAATATTAATATTCTCAAATGAAAATATTACCTGTGATGCACATTGAGTGACACTCAAACGGCAACTGGCCAAGAAGAGAATTTTTTTTTTTTTTGCGGTACGTGGGCCTCTCACTGTTGTGGCCTCTCCCGTTGGGGAGCACAGGCCCCAGACGCGCAGGCTCAGTGGCTATGGCTCATGGGCCCAGCGGCTCCGCAGCATGTGGGATCTTCCCCTGCATCAGCAGGCGGACTCTCAACCACTGCGCCACCAGGGAAGCCCAAGAAGAGAATTTTTTTTTAACACTGATACGTTAAGCTCTCTGTAAAAATTTGTTTACTGCTGAAACTGGTACACAAAAAATTAGAAATAGAATCAATGAAGCACATGTCTCAGCATATTTTTAATCAGTCTCTTGCATACATTAATTTAACTCCCATTGTTATATTTTCATCCTTGCTGGAATGGGTTTTACTTTGCCTTATCTGAGCCCCAAAAGCCAGACATTTAGAAGTAATCAATCCAGAGAACCAGAAGATGACCTGGTGCATGTAGCCCACCAGCTATTTCGATACCTAAACTGTATCTCTGAGCAAAGGGAAATCCAGAAGAATAGAAGAAAAGCCAAGCAATCATTTAGATACTTGTACACGGTGGTATCGAGAAGATTTGGATGCTTCATTATTTTTTTTCCATTTTAATCCAGATGTTTGCTGTTTCCACCACTGCTCATAGATGTTTGCCTTTGGGTCTGGCTTGACTCAATTTGCCTACGGCCTGTTCAGAAATACTTACAGATACTTGACGCGTCTCCAGGAGATTTCTGGCAGATGAATCAACAATAAATTCAATATTTTTTTAAAGATATGCTATCATATAACTTGATAATTATTTATCAGACATTTATCAGGCAGTCATTAATTTAGAAGGTGACACTTCTAGACTCCTTGACGGAACTCGGAACTTGTTAGTTTAGTCAAGCAACTGTTTTGACAGACATTTTCTAACAAATTTCAGTTGTTTTGATGCCCACCCTGGGTATAGACTGGCATAATTATTATAAACAGTTGACATGATTAGTCCTAAGGTCTGGCTTTCAGGGAGATTTCGTTTCCAGATTTCATTAAACTAGCCAAAAGACTCACATCTTTTTGTGTTCTAATGTCCGCCCGCAAACCCGTAGTTATAGTAACCAAGAGCAAATGCTCAGCCTCAGAGGATTATCAGATTTGAAGCAATAGACTAGATTTGGCAGCTTCTCTGCTTTTTTTTTTTTTTTTTTTTTTGCGGTACGCGGGCCTCTCACTGTTGTGGTCTCTCCCGTTGCGGAGCACAGGCTCCGCACGCGCAGGCTCAGCGGCCATGGCTCACGGGCCCAGCCGCTCTGCGGCATGTGGGATCTTCTTGGACCAAGGCACGAACCCGTGTCCCCTGCATCGCCAGGCGGACTCTCAACCACGGCACCACCAGGGAAGCCCAGCTTCTCTGCTTTTAAAGATGCTTAAGGACTTATAGGCAAAATAGTCTCCTACTCTTTCTCTTCCCTACTTCGAAATGACGGTTGAGATGCCCACTTTCTGGGGAATGCCAGTCTGTCTTCCATGTACCCCCCAAAAGTAGGCAGCAGAGAGGCAGAAGAAGTAAAATGTCAGGTAAGAAGATGTACAGGGTTGATGGTTACTGTAAAGAAGAGTATAAAGGGAAGACTCCTTGTAGAAGCCAGGCCTGGAGCTAAAGCATGGGGGATGGGTAGAATCTGAATTGGCAGAGAGGAACACACAGTGAATTCAAGGTGTGAGCAAAGGCCTGGAGGAGAATATGAGTATCATGTGAATACAGAGCCAGGCCAGGTGAAGCAGATGATCCCTATGGCTTCGAGCTACAAATGGTTGTAGTAAAGATTTCTCCAGAAGGCCAAGATTGCAAAACACCTTTACATAGATCTGGCTTTCCATATCCATTTGATTCAGTCACTGGGATGTGAATTTTGATTGAGGCAGTATGGTAGGCAGAATAATGGCGCCCAAAGATTTCTAAGTCCTAATACCCAGTATATAACTGTGAATATTAATGTTAATAGGCACCTGAAATGAGGAAATTATCCTGAATTATCTGGATGGACCCAGTGTAATCACAAGGGTCCTCATAAGTGAAAGAGGGAGGCAGGAGAGTCAGAGTCATAGGAGATGCGATGATGCCAGCAGAGGTTGCAGGAATGTGATGGCTGGTTTTGAAGATGGAAGGTGCTCATGAGTCAAAAAATGCAGGCAACCTCTGGAAACTGGAAAAGGCAAGGGAATTGGTGCTCCCCTAGAGCCTCCAAAAGGAATACAGCCTTGCTCACACTTTGACTTTAGCCCAGAGAGACCCATTTCAAACTTATGACCTCCAGAACTGTAAGATAATAAATCTGTACCGTTTAAAGTCATGAAGTTGGTGGCATTTGGTATAGAAGCAATAGGAAACTAACACAAGAGGTCTAATAAATAGTATCCAAAGGGGCCTGACCAGTTCAGGGTTTCTGTGATCCAATATCCATCTCCTGGGCCCCATGGGTGGGGAACGAATAGGCACCAAAAGTGACATCTTAGGACTGGATGATCAGCGTATTAGGAACCAAGACCCCACTAAGTGACAGGGAGGTAAAAGTACAAATTTAAGTAGTATTAATAACAATTAGAATAACAATGAAAGCACCTACCACTGTTCTACATCTACTCCATGCCAGCACTCTACATTTATTTTAATCATCATAAGAAGCCTATATAAAATGTTTTCATTATCCCTATTTTACATAACTCTGTTTTACAGATGAGAAAACTAAGTTCAAGGGGAAGGGGTGTCAAGAACCAGGGAGAGAGTCAGGGGCCCATGAAAGAAGGCTGAAAGTCAGGGCAAGCCTCCAGTCCCAGCAAGGAACCATAGTACTAAACAGAAAACTGAGAGAAAAATCCAGTGGAGGATCATAGGAGGAAAGAAGGGCTGCGATTTCGCAGAGTTGTGTGTGCTCAGCACTCATGCCAAATGGGCTGGGTCCAAGGACGTAGGGCAGCATAAGTCAATCTAGGCTTTGCCTGTTCGTGGGTTGAAAGTTCAGGGTAGGGATAAATACAGCTGGCTTTAGGCAAAGCCTACTAATTTTCAGGCTTTCCAGTCTGTCGGGCTTGCATAGGATTACCATGTTACCAGTCATCTCAAAAGCAAACTTCGACAATAAACTAAGGATACTCCAAGTGCTTCAACTTCCTTCAGCCCCATGTCTTACCATATTTCCCAAAATGGACTCTGTGCTCCAGGCAAACCAAGTCTTTTGCCTTCTTTAAGGATTTGCCCCCAGAAACAAGCAAACCATTTTCTAGTGAGCAGAGGAGAAGTTCTGGAAGAAAATCTCTAGTGGGTAATGGATAACTGTTCTTGTAGACACCAAACCATTCCTACTGAGTTTTTGCTCCTCCCTCAAGTTTTATTCCTTGCATTCTGTTTAAGAATCAATCCTGGTCCCCAGGGGGAGTGTGTCACCTCATTTAAGAATTTAAACCAAATCCAAAAAACAGAAAATACCCTCAAACTGAACCTTTTCCAAACCTGCCTCACCCACACACAATCCTGTGAGTTCCAGCCCGAGGGCCATGATCTAATTCCAAGCTGACAGGAAGGCTGCAGAGACTGGCATCCCTGAGCCCAAATGGATCTACCTTCTTGACTCCCATCAGCGTCACCTAAGGAGCATCTCTGATGACCCAGGCAGTTTCTTCCTCCCTCGCACGGCAGAGTCGTCTTGTAAAAGTTTGCCCATTACAATTTGACAATACAATTCCATAGCCATGTAATAAGCAAACATGCACAGAAAGAGAGTCAGCACTAATTCTAAGAAGGCTTTCTTGCCCCTCAAAAGCCGGGTCAACTGTCCTTCTGTGTTCACTCCACCCGGCGGGACCTCGTTTGAGATAATGTGTAGTCACAGACATATATTCAGGATTGGAGAAAACGAAATTCTTCATGCAACTTTAAATAGTATCTAATTACCAGACTACACTGCCTGTGGCATACTATGAAATAATAAATTTAGAAATTCTGTGTAATTATCTTATGAATAGCTTAATTATATTACATTGTATTCTTTGTGTATGTAAAAAGGATTCATTTGTTAAGTTTAAATCAACATGTTAAATCCTGTTTGGGCATTTCTTCATTTTTTTTTTTTAATATACAAGGTACCTCAAAAGCTGGAAGATGCTCAGCCTCTTAGAGACCCTGAATTATAATAGCATGTCTACTTGTCTAACTGCCTCAACCCTGGTTGCACTTTAAAGTCACCTGGACAACTTTGAAAACCACTGGTGACCGGGACCCCCAGTCACTAATTGAAATAAAAATGCCGGGGGAAGGGACTGACATCTTGCATGTGAAATGTCCCCCCGGTGACTTGACCCACAATGAGGGCCTAGAACCACTGGTATAGACTGGTGTCTTCTTTTAAGGATGGGGCCAAATCTGTACCATCCTTGGCTCTAGCCAGTAAGCATTCAGCAAACGTTTGCCAAATGAATAAGTGGTTCTTCTCTCCATGTTTCTCTGCCCTCAGTTTTCTTATTTCCTTGAGGGAGTCACCCTTCTATCACGTACTTTCTCATCTTCCTCAAATCAGTGTTCCCCTAACTTGGCTGTGTTTCCAAATCAATTGGGAAGTTTGTTAAAAATCCATGTTCCCAGACTCCACTCCAGACCACTGAATCATAACCTCTGAAGTGGAACCCAAGAATTCGTATTTTTTTTAAAGCACTCCAAATGGTTCTGAGGCGCGTTTCCTTTGGAAATCACTGCCGTGCTGCATGTCATTATCACTCACAAAGGATACTTCCTCTCAATAGAAAGCCTTTCTGAGCTGATCTTACTCTGCTACAATTCATTTTGTAACTATTCTTCTCTAGGTGTTTGGAGTGAGGAGAGGGGAAAGAGAAAAGGATTTTCCTACATAAATTAAACCCTAATAGTGGGTATGAAATAGGTTTTCTATTTCATTTGTATGAACTACCTACCCACCCCCCCATCTAGCCCAATATGAGCCCTTTGGAAATGATAATGACAAGCAGTCAGACCTAAAAATTCATAGATGGTAATGTTCAAGCTTCTCCCCCAGTACTCTCAGCCCTTTCCTTCTATCCAACTTGGAAAATTTGTGCCTTTATGCCTGAGATTAAACTAGATTCACCAGCTTTTTTTCTAAATTTCTGGTTTATTTTTAAACTACTCTTCTTCTCTTTTGTGCTAAGATTAAACATCTCTGATAAATCTTGACTACCATTCAAAACAGTGGCAAAAGACTGCGTGCAATTTTCTTCTAACTCCCTAACAGAACTCCTCTGGTCCTCTGCATCACTTTCACAGGTTTGTTTGTTTCTTTGATCTGCTCACCCCTTTACCCCTAAGGAAAGAGGCTGCTTTTCCAGAGATCTTCCTTTGCTAGGCCCCCTGGGAGACTGTCACATCAAGGCTAATGAGTACCTAATTTTTACACTTTCACACTTTTCCTAATTATCATAAAAAACACATATTTAAGAAAACAAGAACAGGCTCAGGCTTGTGATTAGATGGCTACACAAGGAGTAGGATTTGGAGCTTTTTTAAGTAGAGTGGAGTACCAGGTTGGGTCCCTTCCTCAGGAAACTCACTCCATACAATCAGTGCTACCTAAAATTCTTCTACGGTGGATTTATACCTCTGTCTTGTGGTCTTTTTTTTTATTATTATGGAGGGGATAATTATGTAATCAGTCATTTGCAACTTAGAGAATGAATTTATCAGCAATTGTGCTCTAGTATCAAGGGAATAACATGAGATCAGGAGAATATGAAATACCTAGGATTTAGGAGGATGAAGGACAGGGTACAAGGTTGGAGAAAAGGTACATAAATAGGAAGCTAAGTGTTCTAGAGACAAATCTACTACCTTCTTCATTTTGAGTAGGCTGGACCCTTACAAAACTCTTAGGTTAACAGTAAAAACTATTTCTGCCTTCAAATGCCAACCCTACCAGCCAACCCTCTAATCAGTAGCTGTTCTGTCATATTTCCCTACCTTTTGGAGCACAGGAGTCTCACCCACTCCTGAGAACTCCTGTCTATGAGGACAGATGTTGAGAAGGGATGTAAACTAGATGCTGCAGTTGCTTTTCTCCTGCTAAGCTCTCCATTACTCAGTTACCCCTTCCACACCAGCAAGGCATACAGTCACATAAGGTTCATGAAACAAAGAAAGGAGTCACAGAAGGGTATGCTCTCTCTCCCTCTCCCACCCCAGTGTTCAACACTTAAAACTGAGAAACAATCAATTTGCCTCTCCTTTTTAAGAAAATATGTAGATTTCCTGTCATAGGTCATTAGAGAAAACATCTTACAACCGCTTCATCATATATAATTTTAAATTATAATTTTAGAATTTTCTAGTAGCCATATTGAAATGTAAAAACAAAACAAAACAAAAACAATTTTAAAATGAGGAAAGTAAATTTAATAATATTTTATTGATACTTAATCCCATATGTCCAAAATATTACCATTTCAACATGTAATCAACATATAATTATTAATGAAATATTTTACATATCTTTTTGTATTGAATCTTCAAAATCTAGAATATACTTTACACTTACAGCACATCTCAATTCTGACTAGCCCACAAGTTGCTCAATGGCCAATGTGGCTTGTGGCTACAATTCTGGACAAGGCGGGTTAACAGTATATCTTTCTAGACTTCTGTATGTATAATAAATGTATTTATTTGTATATTTGTTGCTTCACACAAATGGAAACATACTATTCATACCTTCATCGATTTTTTTTCTCTTAACAACATGGACATACATCTTCACTAGCATCTGTAAATTACCCAAATCCTTTCAAACCACTGTATTGTCTTTTATTGGTGAGACTGAGGATCTTTTCCTACGATTACTGGCCTGAATTTCTTGTTTCTTTGTTTTGCTCATTTTTCCTTCTTTTTTTCTATTTGAGTTGATTTCTATCTCTTGTAACTGAAAGTGTTCTGCCTGACACGAGTTGCAATAACTTTTTAATATATTAAGAATATTACCTTTTATCTGTCATAAACATTATGAATAGTTTTCCTAATTTGTTTCCCTTTCAGCATTATTATGCTGGCCTTTGATACAAAAAAAGATGTATGTAGGGAGGAGTGTGTGTGTGTGTGTATGTGTGTGTGTGTTTCAATAATGATTCAAATCATTTTTCATTTTTCCCCCAGCTTTGATTTCATGCATAGAAAATCTTTATCAACCTTCAAGATTATGTAAACATTCACTTACATTTTTTTCTAATACCATTATTTAAATATTTAATCCTTCTGGAATATTTTTTGTGAACTGTCAATAGATACATAATTTTTTAATACATTGCCATCTAATTGTCCCCAAATCCTTTACAAAATAATCCAGTCTTTTGAAATGCATGAATATATACTAGATCTGTATGTTATTAGATAGATAGATATTTACTAGTTTCTGGACCTTCTATTCAATTGCATTGATATACCTGGTTGTTCTTATGCCAGTTTCACACTTCAATTACTTTATTTGGTAGGACAATTCCCCACCCCCACAAGTAGGGTTTTTTTTCCCCAATTGTCTTGAGTATACTCTCTTTCATTTTTCAAGATAAACTAGGATACAAATTTGTCAAATTTCCCCAAAATCTTTGAAGTGTTTTATTTGAAATTCATTTGGAATTACATGAGGATAATTGACATTTTGCAAATATTGAGTCTTTCCATCTAATTCCTCCCAAGGAATAGGAAGGTGTCCCTCCATTTATTCTTTGTGACCTATTATATGTTAAACTGTAAATTATCTATGGCTAAAGTACAGCTATTTTTTATTTACTTGAACTACCAAGTTTCAAGTGAGATGTTAAAATTTCCTATTATAATTGCAAATTTTTTATGTATTCCTGACTTTGCTGAATTGATCAAGTGTACTTTGTGCTTCTATACCTCTCTAGTTATTTAGAAATGCTTTACTATAGGTCCACTTTACTAATAAATTCTCTTACTTTTTTATGTAACATTTTTTAAATGCAGAGAAATAAAAAGAAAACAAAACAACAATAAAAAGAATCTCAGACTCTCCCCCACCTTAATAACTCATATGAATTTTTTTTCTTTGGCCGCACCATGAGGCATGTGGGATTTTAGTTGCCAGACCAGGGATCTGACCCATGCCTCCTGCATTGGAAGTGCAGAGTCCTAACCACTGGACCACCAGAGAAGTCCCAGTAACTCATATGAATATTTTAAAAACAAAAGTAATACATGCTAAGTTTTGAAAACCATATAGTTTTAAATGGCATAAAATGAGTATTGAAAGCCTCTCTCATTCAATCTTGTACCTGGTTAACTACAATTTCTTGTGATTCCTTCAACAAAAACCTATATGCCCACATGTGTATTTATTTACACATACTTTATGAGGTAATACTAAACCTTGCTTGGATTTTTAAATTAGTAATATATTTCAGAACTCTTCTATATGTTCACTTCCAGAGCTACCTAATTCTTTCAACAGTACACAGTATTTTACTATATCAATCAATCACAGCTTAGTTAACCAGTTCTCTGATAGTGGACACTTTGGCTGTTTTTACTTTTTTGTTATCATGTGCTGACACACATGCACAAGCACACACACACACACACACACACATACACACACATGCACACAACTGTTACAATGAATATCTAGGCTCACATTTATGAGAACATTTCTTAAAATTTTGCTAAAAATCAATTTGTTGAATCAAAACCCATAAGTAGTTTGTTACAGATATTGTAATTTTCCAGAAAGTTTGCATAAATTTACACTCTAATTGACAATGCAAAAATTGTTCATTTTCCAACATCTTTACCAACACTAGGTTTTAGCTAATATTTTAGTTTTTGCTGATCTGATAACTGAAAAGGAAATCTCGTTGATTTTGTTTATTTCTTTGGTTATGTATAATGTTGAGAATTATAACATATTTATGGGTCATTTTTATTTCTTTTCTTTTGTAAACTGCCTATTTATATCTTTTACGCATTTTTGTATTTGGTTGTTCATCATTTTCTTACTGATTCATAAATACTTTTTGGAAATTAGCCCTTTGTCTTATATGTTACAATTATGTTTTCCCAGGTTTCAATTGTTCTATTTTTACTTTTGTTTGCTGTATAATTTTAGTCATATAGAAGTTTTCATTTTCATGTAGCCAACAATATAAATCCATATAAACTTTTGTTTCGTGTCTTCTGAGTTTCCCTTTTTATTTCAAAACACTCATTTTAACCTACATCTCTTTATCAGTAGCAACACAAACATTATCTACTATCTCCTCACAAACTGATGAGTTGTTTAAAACTCATAATTTCCAAGACTACCTTTTCTCTTCTGTTTTATCCCCATCCTAATTTTATGGGGAGAGTTGTTAGGTGGGTACTATACTTCAGTACTTTGGGTTTCAGCAGTGTCTTTTCTTCTATCTGCTGCCTTTGTTGAGTCATTGTGTTTATTTTATATTAGGAATGGGTTTTTAAAAAAAATTCTAATTCATCCAGCAAATATTTACTGATTTCTACTTCATATCAAGCACTATACAATATAAAATTGGGATGAGGATAAAAAAGTTATCATGAATAAAACCGATATTATCATTGTTCTCATAGAAGTGTATTTCAGGGAATTCCCTGGTGGTCCAGTGGTTAGGACTATGCACTTTCACTGTCAGGGCCCCGGTTCGATCCCTGGTCAGAGGACTAAGATCCCACAAGCCATGCGGCACAGCCAAAAAAATTTTTTAAATATATAATTTTTTTTAAAAAAGAAATGTATTTCAATAGAATACAGGGATGGAGGTAGAGGGAAAGTAAACAGAAAAATAAAAAAGGTTGCAAAATTTAGTAAGTGCTAGGAAGAATACAAATAAGGTACTAAGATCAAGTTTAGCAGAGGGTAGGTGGAAGACCAGAGAAGTTAAGTTTTATTCTGCAACTCCTCTTTGCCATGGCAGCTTGCTCGGATTTTATTGACGCAATAACCTCTCAAATGTCATTAAGAAACTAGATTGTAATTTTCTCAAAGTTACTTCCTGTTTCCTACACTAACTCTGTTTTCATGGGGCCAAGTGTGCTGATTGTTCAGCTTAATCACCCTCTATCAAACTGTGGATTCTAGCCATATGTCTAGTAATGTTTTATATTCTGTTCATATTTATAAAGCAAGTCACAACTTCATCAATATCAATAGCTGGTGTGGATTTTGCAATGACTGTATGAAGCACTAATTACCCTGGGTAAGGTCCCCTCATTTTGGATCAAGAGTCTCCAGAGGGCTATGGCCAGCAGTGAATGCTCTAAACAGCTGCTCAGAGGACGGAATCTTGGTGGAAATTTTGAAAACCGTTTATTTGTCTCCCCTGATACTCCCTAACAACTGCTCTGCCAGCTAAATCCTCTTTTGGCTTCTGCTGGTAGAACTTTAAAGCTGGCTATATTCTGCCAGTGTGGCAGTTGCCAATGGGGAGGAAGGAAGAAGTTACTGGAAAGATCTACCCTGTTAGAGAAGGGAGGAAATACCCTCCATACATTAATTTGGGGCTGCAAAAATATGGAGAGAAAATATGCCAGATAAATGGGGTCACATTAGCAATGTCCATTCACATTACCCTGAGCCCTCTTCATACCAAGGGAAACCTGGAGGTTCATGTGCTTAAAATCTGAAGTCAGACAACCTAGATTCAACACCTGACTCTGCCAATTTCTAACTCTGATCTCGAGCAAGTTACTTGACCTTTTGAAATTTTATTTTCTCATTTTAAAGAAACAACCATAATAGTACTTGATTCATAAGGCCGGGTGAGTGTAGAGCTTATGCGAGAAAATACATGCAAAGTACATTACAATTCTCCAAGTCCTCTGATCCTCTTCCTTTGCCCCATGATCAATATGTCATTATCCAAGCTGAATGTTTCACTCTATAGGATGACTATTGGTAACAAAACACACCAACCGAGTCCTCACACTTTGTTTAGTCTTGTTGGCTAAACAACAAGGACTTTCGAGGACTTAAAAAAGCAGGTTTTGCCATGACAGTCTTTCTAGCTCAAATTGAAAATGACATGTTTTCTCCTGAGTTACTATTTTCCTCAAAGACATGTTATTTGGCCCTTTTCTCCCTTGAAAAGTCATAATAAATGTCAAATGTTCAGGGTTTCCATTGATCAAATCAGAATGCATGGCATAATCTTCACAGAATCTTTTTCTGTATTCATTTTTTCTGTCTCAGATGAATCCAATTGCTGCTGTATTTAGAGTTATCTTGCTAGCCAGTACTCTCAAAGTTTATCATCTGGTTGAATGAATAAAATATCTGACTTCGTCAATATGATTTTGAGTCATTATTTAAATTTTTAAATAGTCTTTTAGTTTTCTTTATTTTAAAACTTTGTTGTAGGAAATACAGAAAATGTGAACAAAACTTAAAAAGAAAGAAGGAAAAAGGAACAATATTATTGGGAAGGGGAGTGTTCTTCCCCACTCCTAATGTTCCCTTCCATATGGCAGGATCTGCTTTATCATAATAAACCTCACATATAGCTTATTTTCAAGTAATATGTGACCTACCAAATTTTTGTGTAAGAATAACCCCCAAAATTAATTACAGAAAAAAAAAAAAGAAAAAGAAAAAAGTAGGTAAAAGGTTAAACATTTACTTAAAAGAAAAACACATGGTGATTTTACAGGTATGTTATTATCTATCCAAAGTGTAGATAATTCCTATGTTCTGTAAATTGTTACAAATCATTGAAAAGGATATAAAATGTTCTAACTCACTTTATAAACTTATAATAATCCCAACGCTATGTGGTATTTTCACATTCCCTTAACACATATGAGAGGTCTGTGGCTTGAAAAGTAAAAAAAAAAAAAGACAGCACCCCATGCCTAGCATTGTGTCTGAAATAAAATAGACACTCAACAAATGATTGTCAAATGAAAGCACAAGAAAAGAAAACTGACAGACCAAACTCATTTATCATTATAAATGCAAAACTACTAGGTACTAATTGTATTTAAAAGAATGTTACAAAAGAGTTGTAATTATTACCAAGTTTCTCTTTTCCCAAGAATTCATCAACGATTTAAATCTATATACTTCATATCGATAATGTGCCATTTTACTGATGTGTGATAAATGTATTTTATCCTATCAATAGGTCAAAGAAGAAAAAAAATCTGATAGAAATTCAACATCCATTCCTAAATAAAAGCAACTCCTAGTAAATAAGGACTATGCATATATTATCTTAACATGATAAAAAATAATATACTTCACCATAAAACTCTAGAAGTACTATAACAATAATGATGAAGGCAATATGAACAATATTACTAGTATCATTTAATATTCCTTCCAGAAATTCTAGATATTGCAATGAGAGAGAGAAGTATTAGAAAAGAAGAAAAAAATTTTTATTTATTAGAGATATTACTGCTTACCCGGAAAATCAACCAAAATTCTATTAGAACTAATAATAAAGTAAGATGGCTCAGTATGATTACTTAAAAATCTGCATCTTCCTTATATACAAATACAAAATGATGAGTTAGACACTATTAAAAATATATGATTAACAATAGCATTAAATTTTGTAAAACTTGCAGAATGAGTGTTTTAAAAAACTTTAAAAAATGATTAAGTGACTTAAAAGAAGATTTTATTAAATGGAGATCCATACCATGTTCCTGAATGGAAAGACTCAATAGTATATAGATGTCAAGTCATTCTCAAATTAAGCCTATAAGCTGAAGAAAATTCCAATCAAATTTTTGGAATTTGGAAAATTCCAAATCAAAATTTTCAATAATATTGTTTGGAACTTGTGACAGAATGATTATAATGTTTATCTGAAAAAATAAAGAAGTAAAATTAGCCAATTGTTTTAAAAGAGGATCAGTGAGATGTTTTATTAGATCCAAACCATACATTCATTTATTTGGTCATTTAATCTTTAATGCAATACCACTCAGAATAAAACAAACAGAAATCCAGGACTTAGTTCAAAAAGAAAATAAGCTCTAGCATATTTTCTGAGTTGAAGAGGCATTAAGGTCTACCCCTTACACAGTTTTCCTTCTCTTCCTCCATGTTCATCCCTAGACCTGGATATAAGTCATTAATATTAGCCCCAATTTATATCAATAGATGAGGAAACTGAGGGTGAGTGAAGTAATATGCCTAAAGGCTATACAGCTATTAAAGGGCAAAACCCAGCTTTGAACTCAAGATACCTGGCTCTACTGTCTACACTCTCTACCACTACACTATACTGCCTCAAGTCAGACAAAGACAAATATCATATAATATTGCTTATATGGGGAATCTGAAAAAAAATGGTACAAATGAACTTATTTACAAAACAGAAATAGAGTCACAAACAGGAATAAAGACACAGACTTACTAGAGAATGGACTTGAGGCTATGGGGAGGGGGAAGGGTAAACTGTGACAAAGCGAGAGAGGCATGGACATATATACACTACCAAACGTAAGGTAGATAGCTAGTGGGAAGCAGCCACATAGCACAGGGAGATCGGCTCGGTGCTTTGTGACCGCCTGGAGGGGTGGGATAGGGAGGGTGGGAGGGAGGGAGACGCAAGCGGGAAGAGATATGGGAACATATGTATATGTATAACTGATTCATTTTGTTGTGAAGCTGAAACTAACATACCATTGTAAAGCAATTATACTCCAATAAAGATGTTAAAATGAAAAAAAAAAAAGAAATAGAGTCACAGATGTAGAAAGCAAAATCATGGTTACCAAGGGGGAAATGGAGGGGAGGGATAAATTGGGAGGTTGGGATTGACATATACACACTACTACATATCAAATAGATAGCTAATAAGGACCTACTGTATAGCACAGGGAACTCTACTCAATAGTCTGTAGTGACCTATATGGGAAAAGAATCCACAAAAGAGTGGATATATGTGTATGCATAACTGATTCACTTTGCTGTACAGCAGAAACTAACACAACACTGTAAATCAACTATACTCCTACAAAAATTAATTTAAAAAAAGAAAAAGAAAAAGCAAAGCTCTCTAGGAAAATGCATGGTCAATCAGACCCTTGGGGTGCACAACCCTGAGCATACTCGTGAATCAGGATTTTACTAAATTAAATTCAATAATTCGGCAAAATGTACAAAGTGTTTATTATGTACCAGACACTATGCCTGATATTAGCTTAACAAAAAAAATGATGAAAAAACAAATATGGTCCCTTATCTCATGGGACTTAGAGTTTTCTAGGGGGAGGTGTCTAGGGGAGCATTAAACATATAAACAAACACACATATATAATGATTTATTGTACTGAATACTTTGCAGGCAAAAAATAGGGTGCTATGAGAAAGAAAAATGGGGGAGGACACATGATTTAAACTGGAATATTGAGGAAGGTCCCTCTGAGGGAAGAATGTATAAATTAAGCCCTGAGAATGAGTGAAGATGAAGCAGGTACTGAGGGAAAGTTATTTTCTATGTAATCAAATATATTGATATCATCTATCCTTTTTCAAGTGTGCCTTTGCTGTTTATTATCCCTTGGCAGGCTTTCCTCACCGCAAGATGCTATAATTATTTGCCTGTGTTTTTTTCTAGCAATAACAATATACAACATTTGTATAGTGTTTACTGTGTGCCAGAGACTCTTCTAATTGCTTTACATGCATTAACTCACTTAGTCCTCACAATAACCCTACCAAGTGAGGACTTTTATTATCCCCATTTTATAGATGAGGAACCTAAGGCATGAAGAGATTAGGTGACTTGGCCAAGGTCACAGAGCTAGTATCTGATGGAGTCAGAGTTTGAATTCAGGCATTCTTAACTTCAATCTATACTATCTTTAAAATGTTACTATTCAACGTTTACACTTAGATCTTTAGTCCACCTGCAACTCCTTGGTGTGTATTACGAAACTTTTTTTCCTAAGTGGTTAGTGAATTGTCCCAATATCATTTGCTGAATAAGCATTCTTAGTGCAAGCTTTAAGAAATACTAAATTCTTACATAATCTGCTTTCTTGGATTTTTATTATTCTCTTTGATCAATCTGACTATCCCTGTACTGATACCATTCTGTCTTGAAATTACCATATCTTCTTTAAACAAAGCAAGATCTGAACGCAGATTTTTTTTCAAGATCATCTAAAATATCCTATTTTTCTTACTATGTAATAGTCACTCACTTTTATATTAACACAAAACAACACTTCTATCCGTGAGGGCTTATAGCACAATCATCAGAATTCTGCTGTTTACTACAAACTGAATGATGCTGCAGCATTAAACATATTTTGAATACCTACTCTGTTCTGGGTACTATACTAGGTGCTAGGAACACAAATTAATAAGATGTAGTCCCTGCCCTCAAAGGAGTTCATGTTCTAGAGAAGGGGACAGAGAAATAACTCAGACGTGATGGTACTACAGGCTGATAGGGGTAAGTACAGGGTACATCTAAATCAGATGGGGAGAAAGTGTGCCATTAAGACTTGCACAGAGGACTTCCCTGGTGGCGCAGTGGTTAAAAATCCGCCTGCCAACGCAGGGGACACGGGTTCGAGCCCTGGTCCAGGAAGATCCCACATGCCGCGGAGCAACTAAGCCCGCGCACCACAACTACTGAAGCCCGCGCGCCTAGAGCTGGTGCTCCGCGACAAGAGAAGCCACCGCAAAAAGAAGCCTGCGCGCCCACCACAACGAAGAGTAGCCCAGACTCGCTGCAACTAGAGAAAGCCCGCGCCCAGCAATGAAAACCCAACGCAGCCCCATAATTAATTAATTTTAAAAAATTGCAGAGACATTGTAGCTTGAGTTGTTTTAAATGGTACATGGGAGTTAGCAGGATGAAAAGGGTGAGAAAAAGTCATTCCAGGCAGGAGAAATAGCTCATGTGAAAGCCAGAGACGCTCAAGGAATTGCCAGTGGTTTGGCCTGGCTGAAGCATGTGGTTCGTACTGGAAAATAGCAAGGTATAAAGCTTGAGAAGTAGACAGAAGTCAGTTCAGGAAGGGTCTGATATGTAATAGTAAGACGCTTGAATTTTATTCTGAAGGTAGTGGGAAACTAAAGGGGTTTAAGTAAAGAAGAGACATGATCTGCTTCCACTCGTCATACCAGTCCAATTAATGTATGGTCCAAAAATAATGATATTTTATATAAAAGCATTGAAAATTAAAAATGAATAAAGAATAGAATTACCCAAGTCTGACTACAGAAGCTCACTAGCAGTGATCAGGAGCTAAGCTACACTTAGCTGATCCTGGTACATATAAGCCATCAATCATTTCATCAACGTCCAGGACTTGAAGTGGACCTCTGTTCATACAGCTTCTGTATGAAGAGAAATTAAGGTCCTCTTCAGCACTTGGGCACGAGAATTCACTGAAATGGTCTATAGCCCGTGTACAAAGATTACGGAGAGAAAGTGGTAGAGCTCAGGTGCCGATAACTGCTGAATGACCCTCACCTCTTCCTGTGCAGATGTCTACTAAGTCACACAGACACAAATGATATCACTGGAATTAAACAGTAGGCTCCTCTTGGGTCCAGGGATACTACTGAAGGAAGAGAAAGGATAACTTTCATAGACTCTTAAGTGTTAGGTTCTGTACTAAGCATTTTTTCGAACAATATTTTACTTAATCTTCACAGTCACAGCCTCAACAGGCTGTATAACAATTAGGACTATCTTGATTTCAATGAATATAAAAGCTAACGCAAACTTTTTTTTTAAAAAAAAAAAAAAAGAGAGACATTTTTAAAAGGGGAAGGGGGACTTATTCATATCAATGAAAACCTCAAGGGTGAATCTTGCTAACTTCAGGCAGAGCTTGAGGCAGGGACTCGACTCTCATTAATCTGATTATGTATCTATCCAAGAACCCATCCATGTGACTAGGGGTAGGATTGGCTGAAGCTCTATGACTAGAAGTGAAAGCAGAGGGGAAGTGATTCCACCTATGGAAATTTGACATTGTTCTTTTAATAGAAAATGGTGAACAGCTGAGGAAACTGAGGCCCAGCGTGGTTAAGTGATTTCACCAAGGTTTTATAGCCAATGACTGGTAAAGGAATTAGAACCTGGTCTTGCTTAACACCAACGTCCATGTTCCTTTCAACATACCACACTGCCTTAATAAATGCACCTTAATCGGACTTGTCAAAAAAATCTCAAAACCGGAAAGAAATAGGTAAGGGATATTAAGAGATACAAACTTCCGGTTGCAAAATAAAACAACAATACCCCAATAAAAAAATAAAATAAAATAGATGAGTAAAAGGTATGAAATGTACAGTATGGGGAATATAGTCAATAACTATGCAATACCTTTGTATGGTGACATACTGTAACTAGACTTATCATGGTGATCATTTTGAAATGTATAGAAATATCAAATCACTATGTTGTGTAACAGGAACTAACATAGTGTTGTAGGTCAATTATATTTTAAAAACAAACAAAAAAACCAGACTCATAGAAAAGGAGGTCAGATTTGCGGTTACCAGAGGCGGGGACGAAAGGAGTAGGAATCGGATGAAGGTGGTCAAAAGGTACAAACGTACGGTTACGAGATGAGTACTAGGGGTGTAATGTACAAGATGATAAATATAATTAACACTGCTGTGTGTTATATATGAAAGTTGTTAAGACAGTAAATCCTAAGAGCTCTCATCACAAGGAAAAAATTGTTTTCCTATTTTTTAAATTTTGTACCCATATAAGATGATAAATGTTCACTAAACTTATCGTGATAATCACATCATGATATACTTAAATCAAATCATTATGCTGTATACCTTAAACTTACACAGTGCTGTATGTCAAATATCTCAATAAAACTGGAAGAAGCAAAAAAAAAAAAAAAAAAAAAAAACAACCAGAAACCTCAAAACCTGAAGTTATACATGATACAATCAGTCACCCTAACGGGAGGGAACTCCAACCTAGATTGTCCCAGTCAGAGACAAATTCAGAAACCTTCCTTGTTTGCCTTTGGAATGTCTTTTTTTTTTTTTTTAAGATCCCTGTCAAAGCAGATGTACCTTCCTATCAAAGGAAGTTCTTGGAGTCCATACAGAATGAACAGCAAGGGAAAGAATCTTAGACTATCTGCTGGATGATGTTCAAGGATTTCAAACCAGATTTATCCATGCATGTGTCCTTTACTGTACAGTATTTTTTCCTGAGTGTAGAAAAAATGCACATACATGGACATTTTCTAAATCAATGCCATTAGCTTATAATGTATAAAAAGTACAATCCTTGAAGACAGAAATGAATTTGAATCAGTTTCACCACTTACCTACTGTACAACACTGAGCAAGCTTTGGTCTGTTTATCTGTAAAGCCAGTTTACAATTCAGAGAGTTGATGTGATATTCAGATAAGATAACACGTGTAAAGTGCCTAGAACATAGTAAGCACTCAAGAAATAGAAATGTAATGACTTGCTATTTTTCCTATTGGCTTATACTCCAATTTCAGAAACAAGATGACTCGTGCAGGTAGATCTTCCACAGGCAGCAGTTCGTACACTTTCTCTTAGCTTATGTCCACAGTGGTGGCTAAACAGGCAATACTCTGTCAATAAAAACTTACATGCCCTAAGAAGTGCTCCCCATTTTAAGAACCTTGTGGTAAGTCCCTTTGCAAAATGAAAATTCCTCTTATGGGATAATAATCAATTATTCATTTATATGCTTTCTATGTTTATACATTTCTATGTTCGGACAAGTTTTGTACTTTCTTTCCATCCTGTATAAAGGGTTATCCTGTATAACAATTTACGGACTCTTTCAGAGACCTTTTGAACAGAAATGACTCAATTTTCTCAACCCTGTCACTTAAGGGAAATGTCCTAAATGCATTCTTACCACCTCTTTAAACAAAAACACATTATAAGAGCGGGGAAAGGCCATAGGCCTGAGATTGGGTTAGCCACTAATGTACTGAAGCCACAGAGACAACCCAGAAAGGGTAAACAATTCAAGAAGGGAGAAATGTTGGTAATTAGAGCATCCCAGCTTTATGGCATTAGTAATACTTAAGGGACACCAAGATTTACACACACAACTCAATAGTCTAGTTAAGGAAGGGTACAGCATTTAATCATGAGGGGAGAGAATGACAAGGTTCCCTAATACATTAGGATTGTGACTGCATAGCACAGACCCGCAATACATCTGAAAGTCATTTCTTTCCATTTCATTACAGTTTACAAAATCCATGCCTAATTTTAGATATCAGCAATCCAGGCTAGATGTATAATAGCCTCTATCTAATCCTATGAGCCATTACAACACAGTTTATAGTACCATCCACAAGAGCCTGTGGTGGAGCCACATCCTGGTTATGAAATACAGGGCTATAAAGCAGATGGGGATCTGGGGAAGGCTGCTGACAGGCTAAACTGAGAAAGCAGCACTAAAATATCACATTATTTGAAAGTCCATGACAGATAAGACACTAATTTATACAACTGAGACATTGTCGCGACGTGTAAGGGGGAGGGCACTAAAAATGAATTTAAGAGATTAAGGACCAAAAGAGGGATGGTGAAGTGACTTTTTGTAATCCTTTGATCAAATAATAAAACACTAGAAAACAAATCTCACTGAAAAAAAGAAACAGGATATCCATAATACTGAAGGCTCTAGGACCCTTAACAGATACATTTTTTGGGCAAATAAGTGCATTTTTTAAAAAATTGTGGCACTGTGTCCAAGGTTTTAAAATTCAGTTGGAATAGGAGAATAGTCCCTCCAGATAACTGAAGCATTAACAATAGAGGGAAACCAACAAGAAATATCAATCCAGTGACAATTAGGAAAAAAACACAAAGAGTGATGAAAACCTCTTCCTAAATAAACTTGCTAATACTGAAAAATCATCATTAATTTGGAATACACTAACTTAGAGTTCTTGAAAAGCTAGGACAGAAATAAAGTTATATATTGATATTATACTAATATTTTCAAAATATTAGTGAGCTAACTATGGAAAGAAATAGGACAGAGTAGCATGTTGAATTGACTTATAAACATTATAGGAAGGAATTGGGACACTCGGAATGACACATATACATTATTGATACTATGTATAAAATAAACACCTGATGGAACATACCGTGTAGCTCAGGGAACTCTACCTAATGCACTGTGGTAACCTAAATGGGAGGGAAGTCCAAAAGGGAGGGGATATCTGTATGTGTATGGCTGATTCATTTCGTTGTGCAGTGGAGGCTGACACAACATTGTAAAGCAACCATACTCCAATAAAAATTTTTAAAAAATGAATCTAAAGAGATATAACCAAATGCAGTACATGAACCTTGATTGAATTTTAAATTGGAGAAAAATCATATGAGACATTTTTGTAAAAAATGGGGGAACTTGACTTGGTATATTAGATGGCATTATGGACTTACTGTCAAATTTCTTAGGTGTGATAACAGTATTGTGGTTATATAGTAAAATGTCCATTTCTTTAGGTGATGCATATAGAAATAAAAAAGAATGAAATATCATAATGTATATGACTTCAAAATTGTTTAGCAAAAAGAGAGAGAGAAAGAAAAAAACTGTGTGGTAGGATCTCAGTGAAGACTGTACAGATGTTCTCCATCCTATGTCCAAGTTTCTGAACATTTGCAAGTTTTTAAAATAAAATTTGAGGGGAAAAAAAGAATACAATTATTGGAAGCTTTCTTTAAAAAAACAATTATATACCATAGCAGCACTAACTGTAATGAAATAATTGGCATTCTAATTACAAGTAATTCTTTTTTTTTTTTTTTTTTTAAACATCTTTATTGGGGTATAATTGCTTTACAATGGTGTGTTAGTTTCTGCTTTACAACAAAGTGAATCAGCTATACATATACATATGTTCCCATATGTCTTCACTCTTGCGTCTCCCTCCCTCCCGCTCTCCCCATCCCACCCTTCCAGGCTGTCACAAAGCACCGAGCTAATATCCCTGTGCCTTGCGGCTGCTTCCCCCCAGCTATCTACCTTACTACGTTTGTTAGTGTGTATATGTCCATGACTCTCTCTCGCCCTGTCAAAACTCACCCCTCCCCCTCCCCATACCCTCAAGTCCGTTCTCCAGTAGGTCTGCGTCTTTATTCCTATCTTACCCCTAGGTTCTTCATGACATTTTTTCCCCTTAAATTCCATATATATGTGTTAGCATACGGTATTTGTCTTTTTCTTTCTGACTTACTTCACTCTGTATGACAGACTCTAGGTCTATCCATCTCATTACAAATAGCTCAATTTCATTTCTTTTTAAGGCTGAGTAATATTCCATTGTGTATATGTGCCACATCTTCTTTATCCATTCATCCGATGATGGGCGCTTAGGTTGTTTCCATGTCCTGGCTATTGTAAATAGAGCTGCAATGAACATTTTGGTACATGACTCTTTTTGAATTTTGGTTTTCTCAGGGTATATGCCAAGTAGTGGGATTGCTGGGTCATATGGTAATTCTATTTGTAGTTTTTTAAGGAACCTCCATACTGTTCTCCACAGTGGCTGAACCAATTCACATTCCCACCAGCAGTGCAAGAGTGTCCCCTTTTCTCCACACCCTCTCCAGCATTTATTGTTTCTAGATTTTTTGATGATGGCCATTCTGACTGGTGTGAGAGGATATCTCATTGTAGTTTTGATTTGCATTTCTCTAATGATTAATGATGTTGAGCATTCTTTCATGTGTTTGTTGGCATTCTGTATATCTTCTTTGGAGAAATGTCTATTTAGGTCTTCTGCCCATTTTTGGATGGGGTTGTTTGTTCTTTTGTTATTGAGCTGCATGAGCTGCTTGTAAATTTTGGAGATTAATCCTTTGTCAGTTGCTTCATTTGCAAATGTTTTCTCCCATTCTGAGGGTTGTCTTTTGGTCTTGGTTATGGTTTCCTTTGCTGTGCAAAAGCTTTGAAGTTTCATTAGGTCCCATTTGTTTATTTTTGTTTTTATTTCCATTACTCTAGGAGGTGGGTCAGAAAGGATCTTGCTGTGATTTATGTCATAGAGTGTTCTTCCTATGTTTTCTTCTAAGAGTTTGATAGTTTCTGGCCTTACATTTAGGTCTTTAATCCATTTTGAGCTTATTTTTGTGTATGGTGTTAGGGAGTGATCTAATCTCATACTTTTACATGTACCTGTCCAGTTTTCCCAGCACCATTTATTGAAGAGGCTGTCCTTTCTCCACTGTACATTCCTGCCTCCTTTATCAAAGATAAGGTGTCCATATGTGCGTGGGTTTATCTCTGGGCTTTCTATCCTGTTCCACTGATCTATCTTTCTGTTTTTGTGCCAGTACCATACTGTCTTGATTACTGTTGCTTTGTAATATAGTCTGAAGTCAGGGAGCCTGATTCCTCCAGCTCCTTTTTTCGTTCTCAAGATTGCTTTGGCTATTCGGGGTCTTTTGTGTTTCCATACAAATTGCGAAATTTTTTGTTCTAGTTCTGTGAAAAATGCCAGTGGTAGTTTGATAGGGATTGCATTGAATCTGTAGATTGCTTTGGGTAGTAGAGTCATTTTCACAATGTTGATTCTTCCCATCCAAGAACATGGTATATCTCTCCATCTATTTGTATCATCTTTAATTTCTTTCATCAGTGTCTTATAATTTTCTGCATACAGGTCTTTCGTCTCCTTAGGTAGGTTTATTCCTAGATATTTTATTCTTTTTGTTGCAATGGTAAATGGGAGTGTTTTCTTGATTTCACTTTCAGATTTTTCATCATTAGTATATAGGAATGCCAGAGATTTCTGTGCATTAATTTTGTATCCTGCTACTTTACCAAATTCATTGATTAGCTCTAGTAGTTTTCTGGTAGCATCTTTAGGATTCTCTATGTATAGCATCATGTCATCTGCAAACAGTGACAGCTTTACTTCTTCTTTTCCGATTTGGATTCCTTTTATTTCCTTTTCTTCTCTGATTGCTGTGGCTAAAACTTCCAAAACTATGTTGAATAAGAGTGGTGAGAGTGGGCAACCTTGTCTTGTTCCTGATCTTAGTGGAAATGCTTTCAGTTTTTCACCATTGAGGATGATGTTTGCTGTGGGCTTGTCATATATGGCTTTTATTATGTTTAGGAAAGTTCCCTCTATACCTACTTTCTGGAGGGTTTTTATCATAAATGGGTGTTGAATTTTGTCGAAAGCTTTCTCTGCATCTATTGAGATGATCATATGGTTTTTCTCCTTCAATTTGTTAATATGGTTTATCACATTGATAGATTTGCGTATATTGAAGAATCCTTGCATTCCTGGAATAAACCCCACTTGATCATGGTGTATGATCCTTTTAATGTGCTGTTGGATTCTGTTTGCTAGTATTTTGTTGAGGATTTTTGCATCTATGTTCATCAGTGATATTGGCCTGTAGTTTTCTTTCTTTGTGACATCCTTGTCTGGTTGTGGTATCAAGGTGATGGTGGCTTCGTAGAAGGAATTTGGGAGTGTTCCTCCCTCTGCTATATTTTGGAAGAGTTCGAGAAGGATAGGTGTTAGCTCTTCTCTAAACGTTTGATAGAATTCACCTGTGAAGCCATCTGGTCCTGGGCTTTTGTTTGTTGGAAGGTTTTTAATCACAGTTTCAATTTCAGTGCTTGTGATTGGTCTGTTCATATTTTCTATTTCTTCCTGATTCAGTCTTGGCAGGTTGTGCATTTCTAAGAATTTGTCCATTTCTTCCAGATTGTCCATTTTATTGGCATAGAGTTGCTTGTAGTAATCTCTCATGATTTTTTTTTATTTCTGCAGTGTCAGTTGTTACTTCTCCTTTTTCATTTCTAATTCTATTGATTTGAGTCTTCTCCCTTTTTTTCTTGATGAGTCTGGCTAGCGGTTTATCTATTTTGTTTATCTTCTCAAAGAACCAGCTTTTAGTTTTATTGATCTTTGCTATTGTTTCCTTCATTTCTTTTTCATTTATTTCTGATCTGATTTTTATGATTTCTTTCCTTCTGCTAGCTTTGGGGTTTTTTTGTTCTTCTTTCTCTAATTGCTTGAGGTGCAAGGTTAGGTTGTTTATTCGAGATGTTTCCTGCTTCTTAAGGTGGGCTTGTATTGCTATAAACTTCCCCCTTAGAACTGCTTTTGCTGCATCCCATAGGTTTTGGGTCGTTGTGTCTCCATTGTCATTTGTTTCTAGGTATTTTTTGATTCCCCCTTTGATTTCTTCAGTGATCACTTCATTATTAAGTAGTGTATTGTTTAGCCTCCATGTGTTTGTATTTTTTAAAGATCTTTTCCTGTAATTGATATCTAGTCTCATGGCGTTGTGGTCGGAAAAGATACTTGATACAATTTCAGTTTTCTTAAATTTACCAAGGCTTGATTTGTGACCCAAGATATGATCTATCCTGGAGAATGTTCCATGAGCACTTGAGAAGAATGTGTATTCTGTTGTTTTTGGATGGAGTGTCCTATAAATATCAATTAAGTCCATCTTGTTTAATGTATCATTTAAAGCTTGTGTTTCCTTATTTATTTTCATTTTGGATGATCTGTCCATGGGTGAAAGTGGGGTGTTAAAGTCCCCTACTATGAATGTGTTACTGTTGATCTCCCCTTTTATGGTTGTTAGTATTTGCCTTATGTATTGAGGTGCTCCTATGTTGGGTGCATAAATATTTACAATTGTTATATCTTCTTCTTGGATCGATCCCTTGATCATTATGTAGTGTCCTTCTTTGTCCCTTTTAATAGTCCTTATTTTAAAGTCTATTTTGTCTGATATGAGAATTGCTACTCCAGCTTTCTTTTGGTTTCCATTTGCATGGAATATCTTTTTCCATCCCCTTACTTTCAGTCTGTATGTGTCTCTAGGTCTGAAGTGGGTCTCTTGTAGACAGCATATATAAGGGTCTTGTTTTTGTATCCATTCAGCCAATCTGTGTCTTTTGGTGGGAGCATTTAGTCCATTTACATTTAAGGTAATTATCGATATGTATGTTCCTATTTCCATTTTATATATTGTTTTGGGTTCGCTACTATAGGTCATTTCCTTCTCTTGTGTTTCGTGTCTAGAGAAGTTCCTTTAGCATTTGTTGTAAAGCTGGTTTGGTGGTGCTGAACTCTCTCAGCTTTTGCTTGTCTGTAAAGGTTTTAATTTCTCCATCAAATGTGAATGAGATCCTTGCTGGGTAGAGTAGTCTTGGTTGCAGGCTATTCTCCTTCATCACTTTCAGTATGTCCTGCCACTCCCTTCTGGCTTGTAGGGTTTCTGCTGAGAGCTCAGCTGTTAACCTTATGGGGATTCCCTTGTGTGTTATTTGTTGTTTTTCCCTTGCTGCTTTTAATATGCTTTCTTTGTATTTAATTTTTGACAGTTTGATTAATATGTGTCTTGGCGTGTTTCTCCTTGTATTTATCCTGTATGGGACCCTCTGTGCTTCCTGGACTTGATTAACTATTTCCTTTCCCATATTAGGGAAGTTTTCAACTATAATCTCTTCAAATATTTTCTCAGTCCCTTTCTTTCTTTCTTCTTCTTCTGGAACCCCTATAATTCGAATGTTGGTGCGTTTCATGTTGTCCCAGAGGTCTCTGAGACTGTCCTCAGTTCTTTTCCTTCTTTTTTCTTTATTCTGCTCTGCAGTAGTTATTTCCACTACTTTATCTTCCAGGTCACTTATCCGTTCTTCTGCCTCAGTTATTCTGCTATTGATCCTATCTAGAGTGATTTTAATTTCATTTATTGCATTGTTCATCGTTGCTTGTTTCATCTTTAGTTCTTGTAGGTCCTTGTTAACTGTTTCTTGCATTTTGTCCATTCTACTTCCAAGATTTCGGATCATCCTTACTATCATTATTCTGAATTCTTTTTCAGGTAGATTGCCTATTTCCTCTTCATTTGTTAGGTCTGGTGGGTTTTTATCTTGCTCCTTCATCTGCTGTGTGTTTTTCTGTCTTCTCATTTTGCTTATCTTACTGTGTTTGGGGTCTCCTTTTTGCAGGCTGCACTTTCGTAGTTCCCGTTGTTTTTGATGTCTGTCTCCAGTGGCTAAGGTTGTTTCAGTGGGTTGTGTAGGCTTCCTGGTGGAGGGGACTAGTGCCTGTGTTGTGCTGGATGAGGCTGGATCTTGTCTCTCTAGTGGGCAGGTTCACGTCTGGTGGTGTGTTTTGGGGTGTCTGTGGCCTTATTGTGATTTTAGGCAGCCTCTCTGCTAATGGGTGGGGTTGTGTTCCTGTTTTGCTAGTTGTTTGGCATAGGTTGTCCAGCACTATGGCTTGCTGGTCGTTGAGTGAAGCTGGGTGCTGGTGTTAAGATGGAGGTCTCTGGGATATTTCCACCGTTTAATATTATGTGGAGCTGGGAGGTCTCTTGTTGACCAGTGTCCTGAAGTTGGCTCTCCTACCTCAGAGGCAGAGCCCTGACTCCTGGCTGGAGCACCAAGAGCCTTTCATCCACACAGCTCAGAATAAAAGGGAGAAAAAGTAGGGAGAATTAGTAGAAGTATGAGTAAAGAAAGAGGGAAAGGAGGAAAGGAAGGAAGGAAGAAAGAAGCAAAGAAGGAAAGAAAGGAGGGAGGGAGGGAGGGAGGGAGGAAGGAAGGAAGGAGGGAAAGAAGGAAAAAAAGACAGAAAGAAAGATGATACAGTAAAAATAAAATAAAGTATAATATAGTTATTGAATTAAAAAATATTTAGAAAAAAAAAAAAAAGGGGACGGATAGAACCTTAGGACAAATGTTGGAAGCAAAGCTATACAGAGAAAATCTTACACAGAAGCATACACATACACCTTCACAAAAAGAGGTAAAGGGGGAAAAATCATAAATCCTGCTCCCTGAGACCACCTCCTCAATTTGGGGTGATTCGTTGTCTAAAGGAGGGAAGGAAGGAAGGAAAGAAAGAAAGAACGAAGGTAAAGTATAATAAAGTTATTACAATTAAACTTAATTATTAAGAAAAAGAATTTTTAAAAAAAAGTCATGGACGGATAGAGCCCTAGGACAAATGGTGGAAGCTAGAGTATACAGACTAGGATGTCACACAGAAGCATACACGTACACATTCACAAAAAGAGGAAAAGGGAAAAAAATCATAGATCTCGCTCCTAAATTCCACCTCTTCAATTTGGGATCATTCCTTGTCTATTCAGGTATTCCACAGATGCAGGGTATATCAAGTTGATTGTGGAGCTTTAATCCGCTGCTTCTGTGGCTGCTGGGAGAGATTTCCCTTTCTCTTCTTTGTTCTCACAGCTCACAGGAGCTCAGCTTTGGATTTGGCCCTGCCTCTTGCGTGTAGGTCGCTGGAGGGCGTCTGTTTTTTCGCTCAGACAGGACGGGGTTAAAGGAGCCGCTGATTCGGGGCCTCCGGCTCACTCAGGCCGGGGGTTGGGGGTTGGGGGATGGGGGAAGGAGGGGCACTGCGTGCGGGGCCGGCCTGCGGCGGCAGAGGCAGCGTGACGTTGCGGCAGAGGCCGGCGTGACGTTGCACCAGCCTGAGGCCCGCCGTGCGCTGTCCCGGGGAAGTTGTCCCTGGATCCCGGGAACCTGGCAGTGGCGGGCTGCACAGGCTCCGCGGAAGAGGGGTGTGGAGAGTGACCTGTGCTCGCACACAGGCCCCTTGGTGGCGGCAGCAGCAGCCTTAGCGTCTCCCGCCCGTCTCTGGGGTCCGCGGTTGTAGCCGCGGCTCGCGCCCGTCTCTGGGGTTTGCGCTTTCAGCCGCGGCTCGCGCCCGTCTCGGGGGCTCGCGCCCTCAGCCGCGGCTCGCGCCCGTCTCTGGGGTTCGCGCTTTTAGCCGCGGCTCGCGCCCGTCTCTGGAGTTCCTTTAAGCAGCGCTCTTAAACCCCTCTCCTCGCGCACCAGGAGACAAAGAGGGAAGAAAAAGTCTCTTGCCTCTTCGGCCGGTGCAGGCTTTTCCCGGAACTCCCTCCCGGCTAGTCGTGGTGCACTAACCCCTTCAGGCTATGTTCAAGCCGCCAACCCCAGTCCTCTCCCTGAGCTCCGTCCAAAACCAAAACCCGATCCTCAGCTCGCAGCCCCGCCCGTCCCGGCGGGTGAGCAGACAAGCCACTCGGGCTGGTGAGTGCCGGTCAGCACCGATCGTCTGTGCAGGAATCTCCCCGCTTTGCCCTCCGCCCCCGTCGCTGTGCACTACTCCGCGGTCCCGAAACTCCCCCCTCCGCCTCCCGCAGTCTCCGCCCGCGGAGGGGCTTCCTAGTGTGTGGAAACTTTTCCTCCTTCACAGCTCCCTCCCACTGGTGCAGGTGCCGTCCTTATTCTTTTGTCTCTGTTTTTTCTTTTGCCCTACCCAGTTACGTGGGGAGTTTCTTGCCTTTTGGGAGGTCTGAGGTCTTCTGCCAGCCTTCAGTAGGAGTTCTGTAGGAGTTGTTCCACGTGTGGATGTATTTCTGGTGTATCCGTGGGGAGGAAGGCGATCTCCGCGTCTTACTCTTCCGCCATCTTCAAGGTCCCCCTACAAGTAATTCTTACTTTTATTAAAGTAGACTTAGCAGGACTTCTACTTGATGACATTGTAAACTTACTGTTTGTTCTTAAGAGTAACACAATTTCCCTTTTTAAAGCATAGTTTTCAATTCATTTGAATGGCCTTGATAATTGTTCCTGACATATGAAGAAGCAGAACAAGCAGATGATAGACAGTACCATGAAAAACTGAGTGCAACAGATACACTAAAATGTAAATAATGGGGGACTTCCCTGGTGGCACAGTGGTTAAGAACCGGCCTTCCAGTGCAGGGGACACAGGTTCAAGCCCTGGTCCGGGAAGAGCCCACACGCCACAGAGCAACTAAGCTTGTGTGCCACAACTACTGAACCTGTGTTCTAGAGCCCATGAACCACAACTACTGAGCCCACGTGCCACAACTACTGAAGCCCACACACCTAGAGCTCGTGTTCCACAGCAAGAGAAGCCACAGCAATGAGAAGCCTGTGCACCATAACGAAGAGCAGCCCCCACTCTCCGCAACCAGAGAAAGCCCGCGCGCAGCAACGCAGACCCAACCCAGCCAAAAATAAATAAATAAATAAATAAAATTTATTTTTTATAAAACGTATAAGACTAAGTGATTGAAATTGCAGGTGACTTTTCTATTTTGTGCTTCTCTTTATGCTCTGAAGTTTCTATAATGAGCTTGCATTGCTGCTATAATCAGAGGGAAAGGGTTTTATTAGTTATTTCATATTGGCTTTCCCCTTTCAGTCCAGTCTACACAAACTGCTAGATTAGTTTACCTGCAAAATCATGTCACTCCCTGTGAGATAAGTAAATAACTAGACAAATGCTTTTAAAATCTTTAGTGCCATCTCAACACTGCATACAGAATTAAATACAAATGCCTCAGCATGACATGCAAAGCACTCCTCATATGATTCCAAATTCTCTTTCCAGTCTTATCTCCCACCACTCCCTACAGGAACCCTGCATTGCAGACAAACAGCCCCTGTGTGTTTCCATCACAGGTGTTTTGTTCTTGGTCCTTCTGCTTAGAAGACCTTCTGTGCATTTCTGCTTATTAAATCGTACCTATTCTCCAAAGCTCATCTCAAGTGCCACAACCTCTGGGAAACCTTTTCAGATGTTTCCAGTTACATGTGCTCTCTCCCCTCCTTCAAATCACTATAGCGTTTTGTTCATTCTTCTGTTGTGGCATTTCTCATATCCTATTTTATTATAATTACTTGTATAATTATCTTCCCCCCGCCAATACTGTAAGAACCCAAAGGAAAGGATTGGCTCTTACTCGTTGTACTGCCCACAGGGCCAAGCAGAGTGCTTTTGTAAAATTAAGCAAGATTTGGTTGAATTGAATTAAATCCATTGCCGTTGCTACGAACATATTATTCAGCTAAATTACAAGGAGCCTAAGCCAAATATCTTGGACCAAAAAGGGAAGGTAAGAACGGTAAAAAATAAGAAGCTAATCTAATACAAGTTCAGAGAGGTAAAATGATTTGTCACACCTCTGACTTTTAGTTATTCGTAGGGCTTGGATAAGAACTTACCACGTACTTATCTGTGCTCAAGGTAAGCATGTGAGTGTGAAAAACTGGCAAAAAAAAAATACCAACAATCTCCCAACCTAAGATTCTAGAAGTTTTCACACATTTTGCTGATGAAAGAAAAGAAAGAAAGAAAGAGAAAAAGAAAGAAAGAGAAAGAAGGGAGGAGAGAGAGGGAAATGGAGGGGGGAAGGAAGGAAGGAAGAAAAGAGGGAAGAAGGGAGGGAAGGGAGGGAAGGGAGGGAGGAAAAGAAAAGGCTTCTGTGGCCACGAAAACTGAACTAAGAAGAAAGGAAAAAGAAGGGACAGCTGGTGCCTTATTCGTATTTTCTCTGAACTCCCAGTCCAGAGCATAAAGCCGATCACATAACTAAGCTGAACTCCTATACTGACAAAAAATAAAGCATATTAAGAGAAACAATTGTTCAAATACCCTTGATAGAATAAGTGTTTACTATTCTTTGTATTTGGCATTTACTTAACATTTAGTTTCTGCCATTATTATTCATGTAGTTCCATCATTTTATAGATAGCTACCTGTTCATTTGTGAAAAACCAACCAAAACACTTAAAACCCAAGGAATCAATCAGGCCTAAGACTCCACCTCTTAATTAAATCTTCTCTGGGCAGGCTCTTCTCAAAGACAGAAGTCTCAAACCATGATTTCCTTCATGCATTTCTTCTTTAAGTAACAGGATTTTAACACTGACTCCAGAGCCAAAATAAATATCTGCAACGAAAGCCAGAAGGACGACTCGTGCTCTGTATGCCTACATACGTGTGTGAATTTTTAAAGTGGGTTATAATTTTTAGTGAATTTTTTGGATAACGAAAAGGAAAAGGTGATTTTTCTCTCTAATGAAAAGAGGAAAAATAACATTTTCTGTACCAAGGTATGAGATGATTCAGTAGACCCAAAGTGACATGTAGAACATGATTGGGTTACAAATCTCAGAAGATGAATTCAGTTCTTTGAGTGTAGGAAGCGAAATACTTCAATCCAAAGTTCTTTCACATTTGTCTTCAGAAGCCAACATTTATACTTCATCATAAAAAGTGCTCTCATGCCACAAGTAACTGAGCTTGAAATCAGATAAACGACATTATGGCTTATGTATCATACGTGTAAAACAAATTAGCTTTCTTGATTTATCAGAGACAAAAAGTGATAGTTTTTGAAAATCAGAGAGACTCTGCTAGGAGACTGACCTTTCAGTCTACAAACATACTATTTAATTTACAAGAGAAGTAAACCCTTTTGAATTGTATTTACTCAGTTACTTTCATAAAGGTTAAACCTTTCAAAAACAATTGTAAATGTGGCATTTAGCTTCTCATATTTTCCAAAGCATTACCTGAATCTTGAGATTCAAAAGAAACAACTAAGAAAATAACAATAAAGCAACACTGGGGTTCCCCACAGAGTGCAATTAAATGCACAGTCTCCAGACTAAAATCGCAGATTTAAATTTCATGTGTTGAAGACGGACTAGCCTCATTGGATTTCAGGAAAGGTCATTAGCATCTCCTTTGGGGAAAAGATGGCCGATACATTCATTAATTCATTCATAAAGCAAAGCTTATTACTGATACAGACTGGTATTAGTTACTGAAAGCTGATGATTATTAAAATGCAGAAGCACCATCGGGTAATGAAAAATACAATAATTAAAATCCAGGAGGTGAAATCTCACACTAAAGTTCAGAGAGGTTTTATTTTATTCACAGTTCTACACAAAAGAAGTCAAATGTGAGCACCACAGTTAAACCACTGTCTTTTCAAGTATTCGGCTTTTCTCTAATGCAACAAACATTTATCATGTGTCTATTGCATGTATAATACTCTCTTAAAAAATGAGTTGCACTTCTGTTGTCATTACGTGGGATTTAAATTGTCTGCATATAACCAAATCTGCTCAAGGATGCACCTCATGACGAAAGAATGTGGACCTTTGAGACAGACACACTTGCATTCTAATATTGGCTCTGCCATTTACTAGCTGTGTGACTTTAGACAAGTTACTTAACCTCTCTGAGCCTCAGTTGCCTTATTTCTAACAATTCACACCCACCTAGGTTGCTGAGGCAATGATGTAGGTAAACAGTACAATGCCTGGCATTTTTTTTTTTTTTTTTTTTTTTGCGGTACACGGGCCTCTCGCTGTTGTGGCCTCTCCCGTTGCGGAGCACAGGCTCCGGACGCGCAGGCTCAGTGGCCATGGCTCACGGGCCCAGCCACTCCGCGGCACGTGGGACCTTCCCGGACCGGGGCATGAACCCGTGTCCCCTGCATCGGCAGGTGGACTCTCAACCACTGCGCCACCAGGGAAGCCCCTGTGCCTAGCACTTTTAAACGCTAAATAAACATTAGGATTCTATTCTTCCTTCCATACTTGTACAAAGTAAATAAGAAAATCAAATCTGTGTGATTGAACTAAGTAAAAAGAATTAAAACAGTTGAATTCAGTGGAAAAATAAAACCTGAGAACATGTAAGTTTATTTCCATTCCCCTGGAAGACTATCAAAATATACAGGAACTTTCAATGCCAGCCATTCCTTCAGAACCAATGGCAAGATGCCATGACAACTGGATAATTTCCAAGAATTATGTTCTGGAATGCCTATAAGAAGCTCACTCAATGTCACTGCCTAAATTTGGTAAACTTCCTTCGTTTCTGGGAAGACATCAACATTAGCCAATTTACATCTGCATTTATAGCTATCCCAGGTCCATTTCGGAATAACTGTCTTATAAGAAAGATAGGTTATTTGAGAGCCAGGTTTTTATTCTGGGTTGTACATGGTATCATCTAAGACATATGGTAGGAAATCAGGTGTGAAAAATACCTAATGATCTCAGTACCTCTGCC
This sequence comes from Phocoena sinus, assembly GCF_008692025.1. Classification (NCBI taxonomy): domain Eukaryota; kingdom Metazoa; phylum Chordata; class Mammalia; order Artiodactyla; family Phocoenidae; genus Phocoena; species Phocoena sinus. The sequence continues at coordinate 104,595,314 of NC_045784.1, forward strand.
TTTGATCTATAGGTCTTTGACTACACAATCACCGGCAGAATAGCAATATGATTTCACAAATGCTCTGAGTTAGCAGAGTGCCATCTGTCTCAGGATTGACACATCCAACCATTCATATAGATGCCCCCTAGACTGTGGACCTTGCCTACTACCCCACGGCTTAAGTTGGCCTTTCTGGACTTGATTCCATTTCTGCCTTGATTTATGGTATCTGCCAGACCCCAGTTTTTGCCTTTACTCAGCATCTAAATCTCTCCTGGTCAGCGCCAGTTCTAAGTTCTGACAGTCCTATCCTGGTTTCTTCTATATTCATATTCCTTAAACTGCTATTACTCCAAAACAATTCCAAGGGTTTTCAGAATAGATTACACCCCACAGCTGTATTGTGGGAGTAAGGGTGGGCAGGTAGCTATACATTTGGTCATCAAAGAGAGCATGTTAAAGAATGAGTTGGAAAATTTGGCCTAACAGAATTAATAGAGAATTGGATGGCTCAATATATTACTGTCAGATTAATGCTAATCTTATAATGATTTACTAACATAAAGGCAGCTTAGAAGAATAAATATTGCACTAAATTTTAAAGTAATACTAATACCTAATTCACAAATTATATTCTCTACGAATTTATATGGATTTTAAAAATAATAGTCATGAGAATAGCTTAAGCTATCTCCAGCTTGATTAGGCCCAGTGAACCCCAAACCTCTCCCATGTGAGAGTCAGTGAGAGGATATATTTATTCATCAATAAACTTCCCAGAAGACCAGCAGTAAGCAAGCCACTATAGACTGGCCCCAGGGTAGCACCAGAATCCCCTGATAACATGCCAGATGTCTTCTCTGAGAATATTTTCCTGAGTCTTTCTTCAAATGAATGTTAATGACCCCTCCCCGCCTTTCAGCTATCCACAGTATAGCCATCTTACCACATTTCCCCAATTCCTAAACTTGGCCACTAAATCACCCTCACGGTTATCAACTAGGCAGAATTCAACAGTCATAAAACATAGACCTGATAAAATGAAGACCAGATGCTGCCCTCAGACATATTTGTCTTGCACAGTATTTTTCTAAATTGTGTTTGTGAATGCCCTTAGATGCATGGGTGCTCTCTGGTTTGCACAGTTGCCACAACTTCCCGTTGTAGAGTCAGCCAACATCCAACACATTATCTATTAGTCCAGTATTTTATTTTACCAGGCCCTGATGCTGGCTACTTTTTCTTGTTGGTTTCCTCTGCATACAGGCTTTGTAGCAGTCTCATTCCTTCTGTAGACCTCAGGGCAATCATAGAACCTTCTAACTAAACCCCAGTCATTCCATTCCAAAGGGCTCCATTCTCCTATTGCTATTGATTTTCATTGCTAATTGCCTCCCTATATCTTAACACATAGTAAGCAGAAAAAAAGGAATGAATGAACCATATCTCCTAAGGAAACCAATGAGCATATTATTATTCAATGTCCATACAGGCCAGAGTCACTTCCCAGATGTCATGCAACACCAGAAAGACTGGTATGAACCAATCGCCAGCTTTCAGAGGGGAAGGTCAAGGTAGGAACCATTGAGGGTTGGGATACTTGTCTCTAGCAGCTACAGAAAGTCAGGCAAAGGGACTAAATCAAAAGTTTCACGCACATCTGGGCCTCAGAGGAGATTCAGAGAAGGAATCTGCACATCAGAACCTTAAACTAATAAAAAGGGTACTGGGCTTGAAAGTGTGTTAGAGAGGCTGTGGTCTTGAATCATCTTATTCCTGTATGTGTATGATTTTAAGTTAATTAAAACTCTCTACAAAACAATATTAATGTATCTTCTTTCCTGTCACATAATTGATTTAACATTCCAATGAAGACTCAATGCCTCCCAAAAGCCTCTCAGCGCTCAGCTCAGTTATCCAACTGAGCAAGTTGTATTAGATATTTTCTTCTTACCCCTCCAGAGCCACTCTCTATACTTCTCCACCCTGCTCTCTGCCATAGGAGGGCCTCCTTGCCCTCTGGCTTTCAGTTGAGGCTCAGCTAAAGAAGAACTTCAGTAGGAAATTGGAAGAGTACAAGGAGTAAGGGGACGACATTTATTCCCCTGGCTCCCTCCCCGCGGGGTCATTTTGACCTGGTTGCGTCCCTCAACAGAAGGTCATTGTTTCTCTCAGCATGGCTTCCTCTACTCCACTCTCTCCTTCAGGTTGCAATATACACTTCTCCTCCTCAGCTTGCAGTAGCTCTTCAACTGTTAAACCCACATAGTGAACTAGCCCTTATAGTTCCGTATACAACGTCCATATCTTTTTAGTTAGTCCCTTTGTAAATAAACCCTCCTTAAATTATCCTAATATATGTATATTCTCTCTTTTCTATGGGACCCTGACAAATTCACACATGTTCCAAAAATATTTACGAATTAATGAATGAATCCTTTGCGGACTAACGTCCATAGTCTTCTCAAATGAATCCAGAAATTCCTCACCATTTAATCACATCTCTCTGTGTTGATTTACATTTGTCTTGAATGTCCCAGTAGAACATAAACAGCTTAAGGACAAGGGATGGGTAAAACCAAGATCTGGTAATGAATCTTCATGTTACGGCTGGACAGAGACTTCGGGGATATACCCAGGTGCTGGTTATAGGGGGAAATCCAATATGGCAGGCAGAGCAGGCTATCTAAAGGATGGGCCATAGGTAATGGGCAGTAGTCCGTATAATCAGTTGGTATCAATACCAATACCAAAGTGGGCCCAATACCAAAGTGATAGCTGTCTCCTGATTGGTATTTCATTTATTAATTCACTCATTCATTCATCATTTATTCAATTTCTCATCTATTGAACTTTACTTAGAAAATTGAGGTGAGTGAGACAGCTCTCCCTCAGATTTTTAAAATGGAAAGCAGGAACAGAAAACCTAAGACAAGCTGATAATTAGATATTCCTTGAAGCTGGCTTTCTATTGATATGTTAGCAGCTAGCAGGACCCAGACACCAGGCTGGAATTCAGGGAGTCTTCACAATGTGGTGGGAGGGACAGTAGTGCTGACAAAATCAAGATCAGGGTCAGCCCTAGGGGGATGAGAGTGTTGGGCAGGCTACCAAGATAAGGTCTCCAGCACAGGAAACAAGACATTAATCAGAACCAAGATACAAAGTAAGGACTGGCTATCAGAATAAGACAGCTGGCCAATTATCAGAATGGAAGGGAAAGGTCAGGGCTAGCCTGGCAATAAAGAGAACTGAGGATGAGTAAGAGAATATTGGTCTGGAACTGCTGAAAGCCTCTGTCAGGGATGCATCCTAGCGTCAAAATGAACTGTCCCCCTCCTGCTGATGAAAGAGGTGGGAGAGGAAGAAACAGAGAAGAAAAGAGGGATGCAAAGATTACCAATTAGCATCAGGTCCATGTTGATGACTGGGATGATGACAACCTACCTCTCAGAGGGGTGTAAGAATAGGTGAGGTCTCTACAAAATGCCTTATTTCCTTGGAACACAGCGCCTTTTAAGTTCAGAAATGCATCATCAACTCAATAAAGAGAATTCAAATATCATACATTCGTTTAGTCATAACATGTACAGAGTTAATGCAAGCTTCTAGAATTTATCACTATAAATGTCCTTGAAAACTATAAATTTCTCTTTAGAAAATCAAATCATTTTAAATCCACTATGGGGACTTGCTGTTTAAGTAAACCATGAAATTAAACCTTTTGTAAAGTTGAGAATTTCTTGTGTTATGCAAATAATTTTCCCCCTGATCATGTTTGCCTATTTGTATATTAGATCCCCATAAAGCAGGAACCTTTCAGGATGAGGGGTAATGTTGAACTGAGGCACTGTTCACGAGGGTTCAACATGCCCCACACTGCCAGGCTCAGGATGTGACATTTGAAGGGCAATGATTCAAGATTACATCCATTGTCTCAAAGTCCAAGCAATACATGTGGAATCTAAAAAAAGGATACGAATGAACTTATCTACAAAACAGAAATAGAATTACAGATGTAGAAAATAAACTTATGGCTACCGGGGTGCGGAGGGATAAATTGGGAGACTGGGACTGACATATACACACTACTACATATAAAAGAGATAACTAATAAGGACCTACTGTATAGCACAGGGAACTCTATTCAATAGTCTGTAATGGCCTAGACGGGAAAAGAATCTAAAAAAGAGTGGTTATATGTATATGTATAGCTGATTCACTTTGCTGTACACCTGAAACTAACACAACATTGTAAATCAACTCTACTCCAATAAAAAAAAAACATTTAAAAAAAAAAAAAAAAAAACAACGTCCAAGCAAGAGTGACACAACTGTGCAGACAAATTCATAGATGTTCCACAGCAAAACAAGGTCTTTCAAACCCAGAGCAACACTGGGCAACAGAAAGACTGAAACCAGGGAGCATGGGAATCGGAGGAGATATGGTCAGAGAAACAGCTGTAACATCCGTTCAGAACATGAAGCAAAGGTAAACGATTCAGGATAAGGCCAGGACCAGCGTTGGAAGTATTAAGAGAAGCCACCTACGTGAAGCTGAGTTAGTGCTTGCACTGGAGCTAAAAAACGGGTAACAAATTAAGAACATACACAACAGAAGAGGTCTTAGAGACACAGCACCATAACGAAGACTAACAAAAGTCTGGAAAACTGGAAAATGTAGGGTGACCAACTGTCCCTGTTTGCATGGCCTTGAGGGATTTTGTGAAAGGTAGGACTTTCAGTGTAAACTGGGATGGTTGATCACTCCAGGTGCATCTGGTCCTGGGCAGTAGTTATCAAGCCAGGTGGAGTTAAAGATGTGGAGAGCATTTTAAATAGTCAACCCTAGAATCTCTAAATACTGTTTGATCACTACTCCTAGTGCATTGCTTTCCAATTGCTATAATAAAATACCACAACTTAGTGGCTTAAAACAACAGAAATTTATTAACTTACAATTCTGGAAGGCAAAAGTCAGAAATGGGTATCACTGGGCTGAAACCAAGGTGGCAGCAGGGCTATCCTCCCTCCAGAGGTTCTAGGAAGAATCTGTTTCCTTGCCTTTTCCAGCTTCTAGAGCTGCATTCCTTACATGCCTTGGGTTGTGGTCCCATCTTCCAACTTCAAAGCTAGCAGCACAGCATCTTCAAGTCTCTACTTCTATCTTCATATTGCCTTCTGTCTACCTCTGACTCCTGCATCTCTCTTATAAAATCTTGGTGTTTACATTGGGCCCACCCAAATAATCCAGGATAATCTTCCCATCTTGAGACCCTTAACTGAATCAAATTTGCAAAGCCCCTATAATATAATATTCACAGGTTCTGGGGATTATAACATGGACAAATTGGAGGACTAAAGGATCAGTTTGGGGCTGGGATGGCAAGCTTGCCAGAGATACAGGATGGCAGTGAGAGTTGAATGAGCATGGTTCAGTTCTCATCCACCTCTATCCAACCCTGCCCATATTCCCCAACACTGACAACTCTTAGGTGTGAGAAAAAGAGAGAGAAGAGAGAGAAATGGAAAGAGAAAGAGAAAGGAAAATGAAGAAGGGAAGAGAAGAGAAGAGAGAGGAGAGAGGAGAGAGGAGGGGAGGAGGGGAGGAGGGGAGGAGGGGAGGAGGGGAGAGGGGAGAGGGGAGAGGGGAGAGGGGGAGAGGGGGAGAGGGGGAGAGGGGGAGAGGGGGAGAGGGGGAGAGGGGGAGAGGGGGAGAGGGGGAGAGGGGGAGAGGGGGAGAGGGGGAGAGGGGGAGAGGGGGAGAGGGGGAGAGGGGGAGAGAGGGAGAGAGGGAGAGAGGGAGAGAGGGAGGGAGAGAGGGAGAGAGGGAGAGAGGGAGAGAGGGAGGGAAGGAGAGAGAGGGAGGGAGGGAGGGGGAGAGAGAGAGAGAGAGGATGTGTGTTTTGGGAAGGGTGGATAAAGAAGACAGAGAGGAAGAAAGAGTCACTGAAAGTGGAGAGGGCATTCAAGAAAAAGGTCATTGACTTCCCACCCTTTCTGGGTCTGGTCCAGGTGCCAGCCAGTAGAGGAAAGAGGCGTTGACAGATTTCCCAAAGCCCCCTCCTTAGGCTTGAGGGCTCCCTCTACCAAGCTATCACTAAAAATGCTATTTCAGTCAATTCACCTGCTGCCTGTTTATAGGAAAAGTCAGTAATAAATCTCCAAAGCAACTGAAAAAGGGTTTGTGCTATATTTTAAACCAAGCTTCTGCCACGTCAAGTGTTAGTCACAGAGAATGACAGCCTCCAACCTAAGACTAGCGGTATCCAGCTGAGTCAGGTACCTTATGAAACTTCCGCACATCACTGTCCCCACCCCAAATATCTGCCCCCAAATAAAATATGTCCTAACTATGGACAGGGAGTGAGGGAGGTGGTACTTAATTTCCATAAACTTAGACAAAAAGAATTTGAACAAATCAAGCCAATCTCAACGACATTCCCAGAATGAAGGCCTAGTTGGCTTTCTGCTGATTTGTTCTTTAATAACGGCAAGTTCTTTTAAAGCAAGATCTATCATTTACACAAGGTGGTGTCTTTGTTTAGAAAACTGTCTCAGTTCCATGAGGGAAGAAATGACAACTTTTGGTAATGAAGGAAAAATGACAATTATTACCTTCATGTTCCATCATTACAAGTCCCCATATTCTTAAATATGACCTGAAAAACTCAACAAAACATTTGCCTTAATCCATTAAATCTATTATTCTCTCCCTCCTTCCTTATGACTTCCACCTTTTACTCTTCACTGCCTTTTCTCTCTTCTTCCTCCTCCTCCTTTCTCTCTCTCCCTCTCCCCCACCCTCTCCCCTTCTTCTCTCTCTCCCTGCATCCACCCTTCTCTCCTCCATTCCCATCTCTCTCACTGACTTGAAGGAAGTTCAGATCTAGACTGACAGCATAACCTTGGGCACTTTTCTCTTTGCAGAGGTCCAGGCCTCAAAAAAATGTGCTGCACTGGATTTGACATAACTAGAAGAAATGAAATTGGAAAAATAGAAAGGGAATAGTGTTCTGACTAAGGGTAGAGTGGGATGACGTTGATGAATTAAGAAACCTAAAGAAAATGTTTCCATTGGGCTAGCAAAGGGCGAACTGTATAACGAAGGCCTTTTGAAAACCTCAGTGTGTAAAATCAATGGCTAGCTAGAAGAATAGTAGAACAAACTCTTGTCAATTTGGATTCTAGTAAAGTACAGATGGAGACAATTGAGGAAGTGGAAATACGATTTCGTTGAGTAAATATTTTAAAACTATTTCTTCCTCCAAAGACTTTTAAAGTCTTAGAGAGACAAAGAAGAGAGACAGAGACAGAGAGACAGAGAGATCATAAATCTGTGATATTTGCAAACCAAGAGGAAAGAGTATACACTTTTGAGTCTTAACCACCTCCTAGCCACATGATTTGGGATAAAGCCTCAGTATATCAGTCAGGGCCCAACCAGGAAATCTAAAACCATTTTAGATATAGTCTTTGAAATAGAGGGTATTTAAGATAAGAAATGCATTACACAGTCGATTGAGGAGCTGAGAAGCCAAATAGATGAAAGGGAGGCAACCCAGAGATTAGCAACAGCAGGAGGCCAGGACCACTCTTAGGACTGGAGAGGCAAGGAGACGAGACGGTGTTTCCAGAGTCCAGGGACCACAGCGGCCCCCAGAAGAAGCTAGAACCACAGTGGGCCTATCTGATGGGAGCTGGAGCCACAGAGGAAAGGCAACCACTTCTAAAGGTGCTCCTCCAGGCTGGAGAGTGGAGAAGGGTGATAAAAATCCTGGCTTCTTCTTTCCTCCTTCTCTTCAACCCCTTACTTGCATCTCCCTTTGGCTGAACACATCCAGAAGCTAGTTATCACAGGAGCCTGAGAAATATAGTCTGCAGGGGTTGGCAGGGAAAGTGAAAGGCAAGGAAGGGACCTGAGGGCAAACAGGTCCAGAACTGGCACACTCATTTCCCTTTCCATAAAGTACGAACAATAGTACCGACCTCCCTGTGTTAAGATAATTTAATTAGAGAGTATATGTAAAGTGCCGGACATAGTGCCCAGTACAAAGCAGCACTCAATACATGTTCATTTCTCTTCTTAGTTCCAAAGACTCAATTCAATTTAAAAAAATGCCTGGGTCCACCCAGAACTAAACACTGTTTGCATATTAAGAGCCCTTTGTTTCTAAGATAAAACTAGGTGAAGCAGAAAAATTTTGCTTATATTTTCATCTGCGCTAATTTTTAGCATTCCCTTTGAAAGGAATAAAACTATTTCTTCCCATATGGTCATTTCAGATTTTTCACTTTCAGACCAGACCTGTGTCCTATTTTACCAAATAAGCTATATTCTTGCCTGATGTTGATGTCTGATATGGCCCGATAAATTGATTTCTCTTAAGATATCAGTTTGTAATAGCAATGGTTCAGATCCAAAGGAGTTAATGAATTCTACTGGTGAATACTACAAGGGGGCTTTTGTGATGGAAGAAAGTCCCTCAACAAAAGGCTAACTGAAGATAAATATCCCCAGTGTCAAACACCAGCTGGGCCCAAAGCCTCCTGTTTATGTTAGAGAGGCCTCTGTCTTATAAATGTGTCCTTCAGCCTAATAGACCAGGCATGAATATTTCAGCAAAGGAATTTTGGAAAACCTTTGCCAGCCTTTCCAGAAAATAAAAATGCAAAGATTGAGACAGAGGGAATATTTAAGCCTCATGCATTATTTGTAATTTGAGATGTTGATCATGAAAGGGAATTTGTGTCTCAACTGCCTATGTGGCCACTTAGGAAATTCCGTCCTAAGGGACTCGAAAACTGTGAGATTTTGAGCTGCCATTGACATTTAAGCTAGACATAGAGGAATGAGGAAATGCAATTTGCAGCAACAGAGAACCTTTTAAAACTATTCGTTCTTCCTCTCCATGCCTCTCCTTCTAGCCTCCAGCTCTCCTCCAGCTGAGGGATAAATTCCCGAAGTCAGGGAAGTTACACTAAGCAAACAAGGATCAAAACTAATTGAAGACATTTGGTTTTAAAAGCTGAAGATATTTTATAAATAATAATAGCATCAATAATAATAAAGGTGGGAGAAATAAAGTTTCCACCATGACTTGTGAATTTAAAAAAAGAAGAAAAAGTAGACATTCATAGAATATCAGCATTGGATTAGAGACCAGGGGATTTTTAATTTTAGCATTAACTAACTCACTGAATAACTTCGTGCACGTCTCATCATTCTTTTTGGTTTCAGTTTTCAATCTGTGCATAAATGATGGTGTTAGCCAATGATTTCTAAAGTTTCTAATAATGCTAAGGTTCTATGGCCAGTTGACATAAGCTTTATTTTATAAATCTAATATGTAATAAGGAAGTCAGCCTGCAGGCAAAAGGAGCTGTGGGTAAGGGGAGAGGAGAGAACTGTTTGTATTCCTGCTGAGCTAGAATAAATAATGATCTTCTTTCTGTCAACAAAAGGCTTAAATCAGCAGACTAGGTAGACAATGTCAGTAAACTTACAAAGATTTGTCCTTGGGGTTATAGCCAAAAGTTGACTCTAGTAAATATAGTCATTGTCCACATGGAGTATTCAATTCCCAACCAGTTAGCCCTGCCATGCATCAGAATTGCCTTTGTGAAGACAGTAAAATAAAATATAAAATAATAAATACAATACATACAATATAATGAATCTAAGTGTTACAACTACTTAGTATCCTTGCCATGTTTGAAGCTTGTCAGCACAAAACACTAAGATGTAACAAACTGATCTTGTCAGAGCAAGTTTTGATGGAAGAGTAGGGAATTACAGTGTCAAGTAACTTGGAGAACTACCAGGTAAGGTTTCAAAATCTTCCAGTAGCTGGTGATGTTTGTTAAGGTTATTCCTGTTACCCCTGCAGAAGTCCCTTACTGAAACAGTCCTAACTTCCCAGTGTACCAGTTAGATAGATGAGGTTCAGATCCTTGCTTTGGACTATGCTTGGCTTCTTTTAACCACCCTTTAAAACTCCTTTGCCCTGTGTACCATTAACTCAGGTCCACGCAAGATGAATGCTAGCTAATCTGATAAATCAATCAAATGGGTTAGTGAGCATTTAAGGCCTAATAGTAACATGAAAATATATTAAGACATAATGCCTTTGTAGCTTAAAATGTCAGCTCTGGAGTAAAACAAATATGGTTTCCGATTGCTCTGCCACTTTTATAAGCTGTGCAACCTTGAACAAATCCTTTTACCCTTCTGTGCTTCAGTTTCCTCATCCTGACCAGTTGGGTAGTACTTACCCCACAGGGTTTTGTGCTATAGGAGATAAAGCATCAAATAGACTACCTGGTACAGAGAAGGTATTCAGTACGTGGTCTCTATCCCTCTCTTCCTCATCTCCTCTTTTTGCCAAAAAAACTTACTTGTTCTAGCTCTCGATGGTCTTCTGTTTTGATTCCACCTGCACAATTAACCAATGATCATGATAAAGGAAACAAAAGCCCAATATGTTGGCACAAAATATGTCCTGGGAGGCTATTAACTGGACTGCAACATGCCTCCATCACCTACTCCAGAGATTCTGCTGGCTTTTGATGCCTTCAGTTTATCCAGAGTAGGTGGCAATTCAACATTTCCTGGTTTGTGGAACACTTTCCCAAAGGCATTTAGTGAAGCTAATCAACATCTAAGGAGCTGCAACAACAAGGGACAGTAGAGGAAGGGTCCTGAGCTTAGAGTAAAGTCATTGCAAGACAAATCCATTCTTATTTTAGTGCTCAGGAAACATCAGGGCTGTCTTCCTCAATGTGGTAATAGCACATCTCCTACTTGCTTCAAATGTTGCATCAAGGTCTTCACCCTCTCAGAATAGCTACTCCAGACATTTTCAAGCAAATTCATCCACACCTTTGGACACTAATACATCTAAAGGGCAGGGAATAGAAAGGGTCAGACATTAACTTAGAAACACCTTTGCTCATTAGGTCATTACTAGGACAGCTAGTTGAATCCTCCAGGGTTTAATTCACAGAAGAGCAAATTGTAACTTTTTGACAGTAGCTGAGGAGCTAGCTGTGGCCATCACCTTTATTACTCTAGACAGCCAGGCACTCACAGTTGTCAGTGTGCCCTCATGCCACCCCAGGGGAGGTCCATTCCAATGGACAGCATGGGGGAAATGGACTAGATTTTTGATGACTGCTTATTAAAGACATGCAACAGAATCAACCCACGGCATAATGTTGACCTTTTGGTCTTTAGAGGATGACTTTGCCGATAAATCTGGTGCCTTGATACAATTCGTGTGACATTGGGCCTCTTCTGAGTGCCACAGTTGTTGAGACACTAGAAGGTTAGGTACCAAATAAAGCTCCATCAGGACCTCTCTTGATACCAAGGAAGACCGGATGTAAGGTTGAGCTGACACAATCTTACCCCACTAATTTGAATAATATGGAGACTACTGTTCATTAGCATAACTCTAAATTCCATATTTATGGATCTGCAGAGCATTAGAACATTCAAATATGTCCAATGATTCAGGAGTCCATAAGCGAGGGATGCTTCCATGGGTTCTGTAATGCAGAAATAAATATTTTAAATTAACTACTAAGGGCCAAATACACAGTTAAGCCAGTAAGTGCTATAGGAATTGTCCAATCCTGAAGCAGCTGAAGTGGGCTTTGTTGGAACAGTAGGACTTGAGTTAGGTCACAAGGGCAGGGCAGGACTTAGAAAAGCAAAGAGGAGAGGTGATGATTTTCCAAGTGTATCAGTTAGTCCCTTTAAGTTCAAGGAACAAAGCCTCAATCGGATTACTTCAGAGAGAAGAGAAGTAACAGTACAGTGTAAGACTACATGGGGAAGTAGGAAATGTAGAAAATGGTCTCAGCAGCCCCACAGCCTTGTGTGAACCTGAAATATCTTTTAGGATGTGCAGTCTTAGTAACTGAATAGCAAGTCTAAAAAATCTAAGTAACCAGACAAGTAGGCATCTATTACTTTCAACTCTAATCAGACTTTACATCTTCAACTACTTTCACCTTGTCTGTTTTCCTCTCTACTTGCATCTTTCCATGTTCCTACTCTCCTAAAATGACTTGATAGTCTCTCTGTCAACTATGTCCATGCTTATTTGTAGCTTCTGATTATTCTAACATCTTGTGTGTCCCTAGTTTCTTGCCCACTCTACCATCTACTGACACACTGTGTTTTTTGTACATATGACACAACACAGAGAATCTAAACGGGCTGGACTGTCACTACTGAGTTTCAAGCAGCACTTTTAGGAGAGCTCTTATGCTGAGCCACCAATAAATCACTGACCTGTCTGGATGACTGAGTTTGGGTAAGGCCCAATCAGTTATGGCTGGAATGATAGGATATTTTGGCCTAAAGCATGACGGTGATCCATGGGGAAGTTCTCAAAAGGAGCCATGTGAATGACTTCTCACAGCGGGTAGTATATCTGGTCCCATCTTTCATAGTCTGCTTACTGAGCTGGAGATAAGGTTGCAATTTACAGACGATGGAGAAATAATGTGTAGATGAGTGTTGGTTTGTTAGGGCTGCCATAACAAAATACCACAGACTGGGTGGCTTAAACAACAGATGGTTATATTCCCACAGTTCTGTAGGCTGGAAGACCAAGATCAAGGTGTCAGCGAGTTTAGTTTCTTCTGAACTCCTCTCCTTGGCTTACACATAGCTGCCTTCTCTCTGTGTCCTCACTTGGTCTTTTCTGTGTGTGTGCACATCCCTGGTTTTTCTCCATGTGTCCAAATTTCCTCTTCTTATAAGAACAGTCAGACTGGATTAGTACCCACCCTAACAGCCTCATTTTAACTTAATTCCCTCTTTAAGGGCACTATCTCCAAATATAGTCATATTCTGAGGTACTGGAGATTAGGGCTTCACCATATAAATATGGGGGAGGGGACACAGTTCAGCCCATAACAATCAGCATGACCGAAGAGGAGGTGAGGGAATAGGGGAAGAAAACAATGTTTGTTAAGCACCTGCTATAGGAGGTACTATGCTAGGTGCTTCTGTAAAGGTTTTCTTGCTTAATTCTCAAAAGAACTCCCATGAGATTAGCACTTTTTATTTGAATTTTATAGAAGCAGAAACGGAAGACCAAATAGCTTAAGATTATACGGCGATTGAGCTGAAATTCAGCCTCAGGTATGAATTACCACCACTACAGCATTCTTGCCACTACACACTGCCACCTCCCAGGGCTACTCAGGTGCACTTGGAAATGTAATAATTAACTATATAGGGCTTCCCTGGTGGTGCAGTGGTTGAGAGTCCGCCTGCCGATGCAGGGGACACGGGTTCGTGCCCCAGTCCGGGAAGATCCCACATGCCGCAGAGCGGCTGGGCCCGTGAGCCATGGCCGCTGAGCCTGCGCGTCCGGAGCCTGTGCTCCACAGCGGGAGAGGCCACAACAGAGAGAGGCCCGCGTACGGCAAAAAAAAAAAAAAAAAAAGAAAAGAATTAACTATATATTGCCATTTATTGCATTATATATTACTATATACTGAGATTCAGAGAAGGCTCTAAACGTCAGTGCAAGCAGTATGATAATCATTGAAGCATTTGAACTAGGAAGAGAAAATACTGGAAAGGAAAGTGATGTTCTAGGGAAACTAGTAAGAGGTAACTTTTATTGAGTGCTTATTATGTGTCAGACATTGTAATAAGTGCTTTACATGAATTAACTTATTTTTTCATCCCAACAACCTTGAGATAGATATTATTACTATCTCCATTTTACAGAGGAAGAAATTGAGACAGAAAGGTTAAGTAATTTGCCCAAAGGTCACACAATTTGTAAGTGGCAGAGCTGGGATTTGAACATAAGCAGTCTGGCTCAGAAATTAACCTGACACATAGTGTGAAGGAAGAAATATAGGAAGGAGAGTCTGGACTAGGGTGGCCAATTTGGAGGTTACCTTAAAGTCTCAGTTCAAGATCATTAGGGGTGGATCAGAGTGATAGAGGTGGGAAAAAAAGGATCAACTTGAGAGACACTGGCAAAGAACCTCTGCTTCTCAGTATTAGGAATGGGACATCTGCAGGGCAGGATAAAGACAGTGTCGCTTGTCTACCAGTTCTCTGTAAAACCTAGCCCTAGGTCCCCGGCCTATTCATCCATGACTAAAATAGAAAGAAAAAAATGAGAGTCCTGGGCTTCCCTGGTGGCACAGTGGTTGAGAGTCCGCCTGCCGATGCAGGGGACACGGGTTCGTGCCCCGGTCCGGGAAGATCCCACATGCCGCGGAGCGGCTGGGCCCGTGAGCCATGGCCACTGAGCCTGCGCGTCCGGAGCCTGTGCTCCGCAACGGGAGAGGCCACAACAGTGAGAGGCCCGTGTACCGCAAAAAAAAAAAAAAAAAAAAAAAATGAGAGTCCTGCAGGTGTGTTTCTCTAAAGAAATAGCCTAAACCCACATGACTTTTTCTTTCCCATCCAAAGGTAGTAATTTTCTAATCTCAAAGGAGAGACGCACTTGCTCCCACTGAGCAAGAGTCTAACTACCATCTACTGTATTTACTGATGATTTATACACAATGGTTTCCTTAGCAACGAGGAACTAACAACTTGATTGTTTGGAATGAAAATGAAATTTCTAAGATTTCAGAAATTATATTCTAAAAGGATCAGTATCTCATACAGAATCATGCATTTTGTCTAGTATTAAACAAGAAAATCGAATGTACTTGAAAAGATATTGAAAGTGGTTTTTGTGACTGTTGACAACCTCTAGCCTAATCAAAGTGCACACATTTCACAAAATTATGAGATTCCGTTGAAAAAAAAGTTTAAAAACTAGTTTAACTGACACTCTTCAAAATAGCTCCATTTGTCATAGAAAAATGTACCCTTATTTTTTCCCACATCATATTCATTCATTTGAAAATGAAAGTGAAAAGGGAAGGCAACAAATGTTTGGTAAGTGCCCTCTATCTAGGTACTTCCACATACATGATCTCTTTTTAGTCTAAAGATTGCTTGCATACCATACATTCAACCTAATCATTTTGTTTCCTGCCTCCAGGAAAGACATTTCCTAACGAACGCATGTTACTTTGGTAGAAAAAAACTGGAGGTCAAGTGTAGCCAGTCCACTGGGTGACTGCATTTTGATTGGCATTCAAGGATGGATTCAGGCTTGGCAGCTGTTGGTGCACCTGGGGCTCCAATGACCTAATGGCCAAAATGGTCATTGCTGCAAGGGAAAGTACAGACGGCAAGAATATCAGAAGAGCACCGAGTCAAACAGCTCTGCCAAATCCTGTTGCCATGCTGACGATACCCTAAGATAGAATGGATAGAAAGCAGAGAGCCTTCTATCTTCTCAGGCTTCTGCTGGAACCTGGGAGTGGTGATTGAGAGCTGTAATGACTACGATACACAGCAAGTTATTTCAGATGAGAATCCTCTTTGCCTGCAAATATCGCATTTTTAAAATTAGTGATCCTATGCAGAAAATCACAAACAGGACACATTTTATCAAACGTTATCAATTCCAAATGCTCGGAATCAGCACTTACCTGGATATTGAGGGAAGCCTGAAGACCAGTTGTGCTTTCTCTGATTATATATCTTCTTTATTTTCTTTACAAGAAAGCTGTTACCAGGATAATTCATTGCAAAGCACTATTACTTTAAAGAGAGAAACTTGGCTTTTCCTTCCCCAAGGCAAGTTCAATAGGAATCACTGCCGTTATCTTTAGTCTATGGGAAGCCCCTTGAGGAAGATCACCCATCCAAAAGCAACAAAGTGGCCCCTCTCTCAACTTTGTTCTGCCCAAAGTCCCGAGTCCCCAATGAAATTGTAACTGGTCCTTCAGCACTTAATTTTTCTCTCCAGTCCTTCACAATACTTGTTTCTCTCGCACGAAAAATCATTGCTAGCTATAAATTTCAAAATGCTACCATGCATTTAAGAAGCAATGTTTTGCCAAAATGAAATCAGATTCTTTGGAGTCAGGCAGTTCTGGATTTCAGCCATTTTATTCACTGCATGAACTTAAGTAATTTAATCTGCGTCTCAGTTTCTTCACCTATGAAATGGGAAAAATATCTCTTACCACCTAGGTTACTGCAAGGACTAAATGAAGCAATGTACAGTGCTAAGTATTCACCTAATGTTAGGTGTTAAAATATTAATATTAATAGATTTCACCTATAGAAAATGTTATATTTTTCCTTTCTATTTTGCCCTTCATTATAGCAAAACTAAAAGAATAATGAGAACCAATTACAGGTGTCCATATTTTGTCATGTTTCTCCAACTCACTGCAAGGCAACCCCTTTCCTGCACCTTGGAAAGTAAGTCAAAACTGATTTTTACTCAAGCCTTCATATTTGTACATGAGTATAATGCATGGCTCTAGGCTTAATCATTCACATACATCAGGTTCAATCTAGGGCATTAATACAGAAATACTAGATAGAGCAAGCATGGATTTCCCTGGTCACAGGCTCACACGTGCTTTAAAAACAAGTATCCTTCTCTGAGCCACCATTCTGCCTAATGCAGAAAATTTATGTCCAGGTAAGTTCAGTAATTTCTCAGTCAGTTCAAGTTGTATCCTCAGTCATAATCACGGTTTTTCCCTCTGTTTCATTCCTTCCCCAGGATGAATGATCAGCTCTGGGTATGTTTGGGAGTGAGGAGGCAGCTAAAGGGACTTGCTTCCTTACTGCTCCAGATATAACTCATCCCATCTGTTCCTGGGTACACGTGCTGCCTAATATTCCCCTGAATTCTTTATCAGTTAACGTTTGCTGTTTAACAAGCTACCTCAAAACTTACTAGCTTAACAGCTGCGTAACACAGGGAGATCAGCTCGGTGCTTTGTGACCACCTAGAGGGGTAGGATAGGGAGGGTGGGAGGGTGGGAGGGAGATGCAAGAGGGAGGAGATATGGGGATATATGTGTATGTATATGTACAGCTGATTCACTTTGTTATACAGCAGAAACTAACACACCATTGTAAAGCAATTATACTCTAATATAGATGTTAAAAAAAACTTACTCGCTTAAAATAACAACCATTTATTTAGCTCACAACTCTTGTGGGTAAGCAATTTGGGCTGGACTCATTCACGCATCTACAGTCAGCTGGCAGTCAAGGACCTCATTCACAAGTCTGGAGATTAGCTGGCTGGCAGATGGGATGAGAGGGTAACTGGACCACATGTCTTTCATAACCCAACCACCTGATCACAGAGTGATCAGGAGTTCCAACAGAAGTAAGAGAAGGCAAACCCCAATGCGTAAGCACTCCTTCAAGTGTCTACTTGACGTCACATCTTATGTTGCCTCATTGGCCAAGTCAAAGAGTATAGAAACAGAAAATCGTGGATAAGTTAGAAGTCATTACTGCATCAACCCACCACAAATGGAAATTGCTTTTTAAATGGGTATTTAGCTCCCACTTAGCTCTCCTGTGCTGATAAGCCAGTGAGAGGTATTACATACCCCAACCCATGGCAGAGGGTGTTCATATCATACACAGAATCCTCTCATCCTGGATAAAAGTATCTTAGTAACACAGTGGTTCACTTTCCCTCAGATAACTTCCCCATTCAATTCAGGGAACCACAGGACCTTTTCATATGGTCTCCTGTGTCCCTGGAGGATTCAGAAAACTTAGGGGTTGAGGGTTGGCAGGTGGTGAGAGTAGTGGAGACTTATCTTTGACCTTTTCTTGCCTAGCCTGCCACACAGTACAGCTCTACTATAAGACTGCTGCATTGGATTGAAAGGAAGTAGATTGCTCAACCAGGCTTCACAGATCACTTCCCAGATCACCCAGGATGTAAAGCTTAAATCCTTCCTCCTTTGATTTCCTCAAACTTTAAATGGAATTTCCATCATGTTTCACCATTCTTCAGATTTGACCCAATAGGACTGGGGGAAGAATCCAAGGACCTCCAAATACATATCTTGTCCTCTTCCTCCCTCTCCAAAACCCTCTTCTCTTATCATTCCCTGCTTGAAATGTCTTGTTTTGTATGTGCACTTGTGTTATGCATGCGATGGGCATGAGGAGAGTATTAAAAGGCAGGAGAAACCCTGTTCAGACTGATCTTGTATTCTTCCTAACTTTGTCTCAATTATACTTAAACCAGCTGCTTTTTTTAGCTCAGGGGCTAAAAATTTACCACCTTCATTTTTGGACCTCATCCTAATAACTACCCCTATGAATTCTGAATCTTTACAAATGGGACCTATTTATTCTGGATGCACAGATTCTGGTCGGAGACTTAGTTCCCCTCTGAATTCTGCCACAACCAAAGGCAGAGCCTCCGCAGAGCTTCAGTTAGTCTTACAATGGCCTTGCATAACTTGGTGTGTGTGGAGGGAAGCAGTGAGGGAAATACCTATGTAGAGGAGTCCAAATGCAATGATTTACTATGGAGAAAAATGTAGAGGCATAATACCTTGAAGTATTAACAGATGGGTTTTCACTCTTTTTTACCCCTCATTACCCCTCAACATTTCCCATTAAAATCAGACCTTGAGGCTGAGACTTATTACCTCGGGCAAGGGCCCAATGCATAAAACAAACAGTCACATTTTTGGAGTTTATTTTGGAATTAGACCTCTGAAACCCTTGGCAGAGCCACTGTCTGAATAGATAAAGCTTTGGATTACAAAACCCAAGATTTTTGAGAGAGAAAAAGGTTTTGAGTTTCAAAAGTTTAAAGACTTAGTGCAGAGACTTAGAGCACAAAGATTATCTTACAAACAGGAGTGTTGGGAAGAATTTATGATAAAAGAAGAGTCTATTTTCCACATCCAAAATGAAGTTAAGTTAGATTGGCTGAGGAAGGGAAGAGAATTGAGACTAATCTCTGGGAAGAGGGGTGATGGAAACCCCAGAAATATTTGGGGAATATTGAGAGCAGAGACCTGTGGGAGCTCAAGAAGGCAGCAGGCCTTGCAAAAATGGTGGCCAGACACATCTAGATAGAGAGGACCAGAAAGTCTTCCAACTCTCCTAAGACCCCAGAGGGTGATGGGAAGATATGCCAAAGTTATCTGTGCCTTCAAGAAGGCTACAAATGGCTGAGAGATGTGTAGGGACTCATAATTTTAACAAGGAAACAATGACAATGAATTCCATGTCAATCAGGCAATGTGTAGGTCTGGTAGAACTGTGGACGTTAGGAAACACTGCAGCATGGATAAAGACCAACAGCCCAAATGTAATAGGAGCTAAATTTCCCTCCTCAGACACCAAAAGAAAGCAGAGAAGGAACACAGACAAAATACCCTGCCTTCCACTTTGGTACTTAGATACTACCCCATAGAATAAGAAGGGAGAAGAGGAAAACCTCGATTTGTACAGATTTTTTACTTGAAAAAAAATACTTAATCACAAATTTGACTAAAAGTACCTTGATCGCCAACGTTAAGATTTCTGAGACTGGTACTTCCCTAGCAGTCGAGTGGTTAGGACTCCAAGCTTCCACTGCAGGGGGGTCCGGGTCCGATCCCCGGTCGGGGAACTAATGCCGCACGGTGCGGCCAAAAAAAAAAAACTTTTCTGAGACTGAACAGAATGTGAGCTTCAAACAGTATTGGGGGAGGAGAATCGCATCTTTACAAACTTGGACTATGAAAATCATACCTACAGGGTGTATTAGTTTTCTACTGCCGCTGTATTAAATCACTACAAATTTCCTGGCTTAAAACAACACAAATTTATCATGCTATAATTCTGGAGGTCAGACATTCTGAAATCAATGTGTCAACAGGGCTGCTCCAGGAGAGAATCTGCTTGCTTGGCTTTTCCAGCTTCTAGAGAACCAGTTTTGGTCCTTGGTTCGTAGCCCCTTCCTCCATCTTCCAGGAGCATATCACCTTCAACTCTCTCCTCTTCTCTCCTCTCCTTCCATCATCACATCTTTTTCTGACTCAGACTCTATACCTCCCTCTTTGTCTTATTAGAATCCTTTTGATTATGTTGGGTCTAACCCACATAATTCAGGATAGTCTCCTCAATTCAAGATTCTTAATCACATCTGCAAAATCCCTTTTGCCATCTTAGGTAACATTTACAGGTTTCAGGGAATAGGGTATGGATATCTTTAAGAGGCCATTATTCTGGCCTCACAGGATAATCTGAGCTATGACCCAGCCGAGGGAGCCTCACCTTATACAGATCACCCATAAAGCCCAACGCCTAGGAGCACAGTCTTCTACACAAGGCTAATGGTCAAGGCTGATCTTCAGCCATTATGCACTGGTATGGCCCTACCAGTGGTTCACGGCCAGAATCTATACTGACTGGTTGGTGCCTGTGCTGTATTAGCTGTTAAATATTTTGAGTATCACCCCTGATGACAAGGACAAGTTGAGAAGTATCACCCTTATGGTGAGAGCAATTAGAGCTAATCCCTTGAGCAAGGCAGCATACAGAGCTAAATGGGCTGAATAAGGCAGAGATTTAGATGATTACCTGGATGAAGGAAGTAAATAAAAATGATTATGTTTTCTAGACATATGTCCTAGATACCATCTAAAACAGACTAGTGTTTCCAGTAATCAAAAAGCATGTAGTACATATCTCTATGTCCTCTTCCCTGTAATTTCTAAAGAAGATGTATGGTGACAAAATTCTCAGACCCCAAGGGACATATTTATTCAATCCTTCAACCATCTTCAGTAAGTGCTTCCTCAATGTCAAGACTTAGGTGCTGGAGATGCAGTGGTGAACTGCACCAGACAGTCTGGCACAGTGTTCTCCAACTTCAGTGTACAACAGAACTGTTTAATAAAATATAGCTTCCAGGGCTGTGCTAAAAAGACAGGCTCCTGAGCAACCCCCTGCCCACGCCACAAGAATCTTTTTTCAGAGGATTTGGGGCAACTCAGGAATTTGCATATTAGAAATTATTGACAGTTGGAAGTGGAAATGTTCTGGTGAAAAGGGCTCCCTTACAGAGAGGAGCTCATCCTAGTGGTAATGGCAGAAAAGAATCCTCAAGGTTAATCACTTACCATCTGTCTCCACTTCTGCTGACCCATCCCTTGAGTTGGGTAATACAAATACAGTGAGACTCAGTTTATATAGAAGCTCACATGTCTACCATCAACACTCGGAATTCCCATGTGGTCATTTGTTAATTTTGATCAACACTGTAAATCTTGTATCATTGTCTGCTTATTTATTTCAACAACTCTTAGAGTAGTCTGGATCAGAAAATAATTAAGTGACTAGTCTCTGGATTAGAAGATTCTCCTCATGGTTTTTTACTTAGAAGGCAGGCTGATCATTCTGACTTTCAACTATTATAAAAAAGACAGACTGTACTTTATTGTGCTAGAGGTCTTATTTGCGTTGGTGACTAGGACACTCAGGAAGTTTGACATTTCTAGGTAAAACATGTTCCGCTGACAGATTCTTCTAAGGGAAACTGGCCCCCCCACAACTCTTGCTAAGTTGACAGTGAAACACATGATTTCACCTTCCTAGCTACAGTTGTTTAGAGATGGACACCTAAACCAGAGCAGTTCAGCCACAGACTTATAACTGACCTATGGCACAGCCTGGCATAAAGAGATCAGCCCTAAAAGAGGTGAGGTAAGCCAATAATTTCTTTTCTTGGTAGTTTTCAAAACAATGTCATGGTGGGAAATTGCAAGTTAGCTATAGGAACCGAGCTTAAAGGTCATCAACAATCTAGGTTTTGTGCAGCGTAGAGCTTATACCATTGGGGCAGGGCAGAAGAACTTGAAGAAAAAGAACATGAAATTTAAAACTAGGCACAAGGCCTTGGAAGGGACTCATGCAAGTGAAGAGCCATGGAGCTTAAGCTCTTTAAGTAGTAGTGTATTAGGGTCAATCCATATCCATTTGTAAAAGACGAATGTTAAATTTTCAGGAATTTTGCAAGCTCATTCATGTCATATTGGTAACTTGAAATCAGCCATGGTGGGAATATTCAAACTTCATAAGATGGCAAATGTGACAAACCAGGACGTTTTCCCTCTCCCCCACCCAAAGAGCTAGTTATTAAATATCTACAGGTATATCACTACATTATTTTTTGATAGGAATTCCACCTCTGGCCATTAGAGAGATGTGGTCGGTGAGACCAACCAAAGTCATTAGTAAGATGAGTAAGCAGAAGATGCCAGAAGAGGGGAGAAAATAGAGCAGATTCGCAGAGATAGGCAGAGAAATAATGAGAGAAAATCCATGCCTGAGAAAGAATCCTCTTCTGTGGATGGTATTTTAGTTTAGTTACCGGCTCCAGTGAAGCCTGGCTGCATTTCATTTTCTTTATTTGGATTTGAGTGACACCTTCCTTTATCCCTCAAATCACCCTCCCTTTACTTGAATTCGCAATCAAAAGAGCTTTAACCCACAGTATTAATGAGCCTAAGAAAAATCAAGGATTCTTTATGAAGTTGGCTCTTCAGTCACAGACTAGAACTCTTAACCAGGACAAGAGTCTTGCAAATGTATTTCAATGGGTGGGAAATTATGGATGGCTCATAGCAAGTCCACCCCTTTCTTGATAAATAACTATTTTGAATATGTGAAGTTTGAGATGTCTATTAGATATTAAGATGGAGATTTCAAAGTTAACAGTTACAAATCTTGAATTTAGAGAAGTCAGGGCTGGAGATGCAAATTTGGGGATCGTTGGAGATACAGATTTGGGGGTCACTGGCACATAGACAGTACTGAAAATCGTAAGACTAGATTAAAATTACTTAGACAGTATAGAGAAAAAAAGGTGGGCCGGGACTGGGTCCTGGGGGCATTTCTCCATTTAGAAATAGGGCAGAGTAAAGGAGTTAGCAAAGCAGCCACTAGTTAGGAAGGAAATATGGTGTCCTAGAAACCAAAAAAAGAAGTGGTTTTAAGAATAAGGTAGTGGTCAATCGTGCCAGATGTTTATGAGAGGTCTATTAAAATGAGGATTAAAAAATGACCACTGGATTTGGAAACAGAAAAGTCGTTACAATATTAAAGTCAGAAGTTCGACTGTGGTAGGTTGAAGAGAGAGGATGGGTCATGAGGAAATAGAGACAACAACTATGAACAAATCTTTTAAAAAAAGTTTTGTAAATGAAGGGGATCAGAAAAAAATGGGGTGGTATCGAGAGGGAGAGATGTGAAATCACAGGAAATACAGGAACATGTTTATATAGACAGAGAGAATATTCCACGATAAAAGGAGAAGTGAGGATACAGAACAGAGAGAAGACAGTATCAGGTGAAAGTCCTTGAGAAGTCAAGAGCAGATCAGATACAGAGCAAAAGTGGAGGGATTGCCTTTGATAGAAACAGAGAATATACAAGTTAGATAGATTTAATAGTAGAAAGGTGAGGGAACTCCCATATAACAATGTATTTTTGATGGGGGTGGAGTGTTTCAGAAGTTTCAGCACAAGAAAATGAATGAAATGACTGTTTCAAAGAGCGGGAAGTCAAATGTGTGAAGATAGTACAATAGAATGCCCAGGCAGGTGTTAAGTTTGAAATTTGAGGACATGAATTTAAAATGAAACCCGTTTGGGCTTCCCTGGTGGTGCAGTGGTTGAGAGTCCGCCTGCCGATGCAGGGGACACGGGTTCGTGCCCCGGTCCGGGAAGAACCCGCATGCCGCGGAGCGGCTGGGCCCGTGAGCCATGGCCGCTGAGCCTGCGCGTCTGGAGCCTGTGCTCCGCAACGGGAGAGGCCGCAACAGTGAGAGACCCGCGTACCGCAAAAAAATAAAAAATAAAATGAAACCCGTTAGCATGTGGATTAGTTTTCTATTGATGCTGTAACAAATTACCACGAACTTAATGGTTGAAAACAACACAAGTTTATCTCACAACTCTGTAAGTCAGAAGTCTAGCGTGGGTCTCTCTGGGCTAAAGTTAAGATATGAGCAGGCTGCCTTCCTTTCTGGAGGCTCTAGGAGAGAAACCACTTCCTTACCTTTTTCCAGCGTTCCTTGGGCCACCCACACTCCTTGGTTCATGGCCGTCTTCCTCCATCTTCAAATCAAGCAATGGCAGGACCCCCTCTTATGTTGCACCTCTCTCCCCTTCTTCCATGGTTGCGTCTCGCTCTAACCACAGCTGCGAAGTGTTCTCTACTTTTAAGCACTCATGGAATTAGATTGGGCCCACCTGGATAATCCAGGTTAATTTCCCCACCCAGGACCTGTAACCATAATTACATCTGCAAAGCCCTTTTGCCATGTAACATTCACAGGTTACTGGGATTAGGGCATGGCTATCTTTTTTTTTTTTAAAGGAATATTGCCTTTTTTAAATTTTTTTTTTTTGCTGTGTTGGGTCTTCGTTTCTGTGTGAGGGCTTTCTCCAGTTGCGGCAAGTGGGGGCCACTCCTCAGCGTGGTGCGCGGGCCTCTCACTGTTGCGGCCTCTCCCGTTGCGGAGCACAGGCTCCAGACGCGCAGGCTCAGTAATTGTGGCTCACGGGGCTAGTTGCTCCGCGGCATGTGGGATCTTCCCAGACCAGGGCTCGAACCCGTGTCCCCTGCATTAGCAGGCAGATTCTCAACCACTGCGCCACCAGGGAAGCCCAGGGCATAGCTATCTTTGAGGGGCCATTTTTCTGCCATACACAGAATGTGTATTTTTCCCAGTAGTGTCTGGCTGCTTGTGTGCAGGCCTGGAATAGGCAGAGAACAGGATATTAACAGGGTTTGTGTTTTGCAAGCAAAGGACAGCCGAGTGAGAGACGGGCAAGAGTTGAATAGGTGTGCAAGGAAATGACTCGATAATTAAAAACAAGATTTTGGAAATGGTTCAGTTTTTGGTAAGGGCAGTTCAAGGAGATGACCCTGAGATAGGGTTGATCAGGCAGGATAAGAAAGAGATCATTGGTGATGAGAAGGTCAAGGAACTGAAGAGCCAGAGTATTGGATGAGTCTTCTATGTGAACGTTGAAATCACCAAAAATGTTATTAGCGTTAGGGAGGGAGAAGAAGAAAGTGGGTTAAGTATTACAATGTTTATTGAATTAAAAGAAGTGACTGGTTTGGAGGATAACAAGGAGGGTGGCAGTTGGTAGATTAGGATGGCATGACATGTAAAGAATCTGGGGTGTCTAAAGGAAAAAGAAGAAATGGAAGCAAGGAGGATACCTACCCCACCTCTACTGAGAACCAGTCCTATAAACAAGTGGGGAGTTCCTACCATACAAAGGGCAGAGGTATGAGGTATTTAGCCTACCACCTAAAACCTAGCATTTAGTATACCTGGGATGAGACTCAAGAACCTAGATATTAGAATTGCAGCAAAGTCTAGCCTCAGTCTCAATATTCAGGCAAATTCTATTTGCTAAAGCTTCAACCCCAGCCTTCACAAGGCCAAATAGCCAACTACATACTTCAACATTATATTTAGCATACTTGAACTTGTGTAAGATCATTAACCATGAGTCCATGAAGTTACCATCACCTCTAATTGGCATACCCATATCAGCAACAGAAACAAAGCACACCATTTGGATTTATTGTCAATATCTGAATATTCACTTGCCAAATAGGTGAGCATTCTTGATGAAACCTGGAGTAAAAATCTTTGTGCTTTATATATTCAAATACTCATGAACCAGTTGAAGTGTAAATATATGTGTATTGTTGCAATAATAAAATGTTATAATAATTAATGAAGATTGTGGAAACTATTCTTCTTACATACAAAAGCAATATATTAAAGACTTCCAAATGGTTAAATCAACTGGGAAACAGGACAACTAATACAAACATTAAAAGAGTACTTTAGGGCTTCCCTGGTGGCGCAGTGGTTGAAAGTCCGCCTGCCGATGCAGGGGACACGGGTTCGTGCCCCAGTCCGGGAAGATCCCACATGCCGCGGAGTGGCTGGGCCCGTGAGCCATGGCCGCTGAGCCTGTGCTCTGCGACGGGAGAGGCCACAACAGTGAGAGGCCTGCAAACCGCTAAAAAAAAAAAAAAAAAAAAAAGAGTACCTTAGTCAGATAAATTTAGGAAGAATACATTTTTGAGCCACAAAATGTTTATAAATATTTATAATTATAAAGGCTAATAATTATGTCATTATAAAAACTGAATAATGGATATTCTATTTTATTATAATTTTAATCTTTATAAAATTATTTGGTATGCTAGCTAAATAAAATATTTAAAACCTCTATGTGATTTACAGTTATTTAATTTCATTTATTCCAAGAAAAAAATCATAATTTAGGCATTATGCATATCTTATGAGAAAGAATTAAAAACAGAATGTCAATTTTGCCATCTCAAAATTTCACAAGGAAAAAACTCCAAAATCACATGTAAAACCTCCATGATAAATCATTTTGATCCAGACAGAATAAGAATAAAGAAAGTATTAGACAAAAATGTGTTACCCTATAACTATCTTGCTCTTCCACAAACCTCAGTTTTAAATGATTATCTATTTAGGATCACAAATGTGCAGTAGAATGACCCCAGAAGTAATCTAGCATCAGACAGTACCAAGAAATTATTATTCCTACACTGCAATGTCAAACATCTTACTTGAAAAAAAAAAGAAAAACAAACAAAAAAAAACATTTTACTTGACTACCAAGTGTACAAAATAAAATTATAAAAATTAATGTGGGGGGGGACCTTGAAGATGGCGGAAGAATAAGACGCGGAGATCGCCTTCCTCCCCACGGATACACCAGAAATACATCCACACGTGGAACAACTCCTACAGAACTCCTACTGAAGGCTGGCAGAAGACCTCAGACCTCCCAAAAGGCAAGAAACTCCCCACGTAACTGGGTAGGGCAAAAGAAAAAACAGAGACAAAAGAATAAGGACGGCACCTGCACCAGTGGGAGGGAGCTGTGAAGGAGGAAAAGTTTCCACACACTAGGAAGCCCCTCCGCGGGCGGAGACTGCGGGAGGCGGAGGGGGGAGTTTCGGGACCGCGGAGTAGTGCACAGCGACGGGTGCGGAGGGCAAAGCGGGGAGATTCCTGCACAGACGATCGGTGCTGACCGGCACTCACCAGCCCGAGTGGCTTGTCTGCTCACCCGCCGGGACGGGCGGGGCTGCGAGCTGAGGATCGGGTTTTGGTTTTGGACGGAGCTCAGGGAGAGGACTGGGGTCTCAGGGAGAGGACTGGGGTTGGCGGCTTGAACATAGCCTGAAGGGGTTAGTGCACCACGACTAGCCGGGAGGGAGTTCGGGGAAAAGCCTGCACCTGCCGAAGAGGCAAGAGACTTTTTCTTCCCTCTTTGTTTCCTGGTGCGCGAGGAGAGGGGTTTAAGAGCGCTGCTTAAAGGATCTCCAGAGAAGGGCGCGAGCCGCGGCTAAAAGCGCGAACCCCAGAGACGGGCGCGAGCCGCGGCTGAGGGCGCGAGCCCCCGAGACGGGCGCGAGCCGCGGCTGAAAGCGCAAACCCCAGAGACGGGCGCGAGCCGCGGCTAAAACCGCGGACCCCAGAGACGGGCGGGAGACGCTAAGGCTGCTGCTGCCGCCACCAAGGGCCTGTGTGCGAGCACAGGTCACTCTCCACACCCCTCTTCCGCGGAGCCTGTGCAGCCCGCCACTGCCAGGTTCCCGGGATCCAGGGACAACTTCCCCGGGACAGCGCACGGCGGGCCTCAGGCTGGTGCAACGTCACGCCGGCCTCTGCCGCAACGTCACGCTGCCTCTGCCGCCGCAGGCCGGCCCCGCACGCAGTGCCCCTCCTTCCCCCATCCCCCAACCCCCGGCCTGAGTGAGCCGGAGGCCCCGAATCAGCGGCTCCTTTAACCCCGTCCTGTCTGAGCGAAAAAACAGACGCCCTCCAGCGACCTACACGCAGAGGCAGGGCCAAATCCAAAGCTGAGCTCCTGTGAGCTGTGAGAACAAAGAAGAGAAAGGGAAATCTCTCCCAGCAGCCACAGAAGCAGCGGATTAAAGCTCCACAATCAACTTGATATACCCTGCATCTGTGGAATACCTGAATAGACAAGGAATGATCCCAAATTGAAGAGGTGGAATTTAGGAGCGAGATCTATGATTTTTTTCCCTTTTCCTCTTTTTGTGAATGTGTACGTGTATGCTTCTGTGTGAGATCCTGTCTGTATACTCTTGCTTCCACCATTTGTCCTAGGGCTCTATCCGTCCATGACTTTTTTTTAAAAATTCTTTTTCTTAATAATTAAGTTTAATTGTGATAACTTTATTATACTTTACCTTCGTTCTTTCTTTCTTTCCTTCCTTCCTTCCCTCCTTTAGACAACGAATCACCCCAAATTGAGGAGGTGGTCTCAGGGAGCAGGATTTATGATTTTTCCCCCTTTACCTCTTTTTGTGAAGGTGTATGTGTATGCTTCTGTGTAAGATTTTCTCTGTATAGCTTTGCTTCCAACATTTGTCCTAAGGTTCTATCCGTCCCCTTTTTTTTTTTTCTAAATATTTTTTAATTCAATAACTATATTATACTTTATTTTATTTTTACTGTATCATCTTTCTTTCTGTCTTTTTTCCTTCTTTCCCTCCTTCCTTCCTTCCTCCCTCCCTCCCTCCCTCCCTCCTTTCTTTCCTTCTTTGCTTCTTTCTTCCTTCCTTCCTTTCCTCCTTTCCCTCTTTCTTTACTCATACTTCTACTAATTCTCCCTACTTTTTCTCCCTTTTATTCTGAGCTGTGTGGGTGAAAGGCTCTTGGTGCTCCAGCCAGGAGTCAGGGCTCTGCCTCTGAGGTAGGAGAGCCAACTTCAGGACACTGGTCAACAAGAGACCTCCCAGCTCCACATAATATTAAACGGTGGAAATATCCCAGAGACCTCCATCTTAACACCAGCACCCAGCTTCACTCAACGACCAGCAAGCCACAGTGCTGGACAACCTATGCCAAACAACTAGCAAAACAGGAACACAACCCCACCCATTAGCAGAGAGGCTGCCTAAAATCATAATAAGGCCACAGACACCCCAAAACACACCACCAGACGTGAACCTGCCCACTAGAGAGACAAGATCCAGCCTCATCCAGCACAACACAGGCACTAGTCCCCTCCACCAGGAAGCCTACACAACCCACTGAAACAACCTTAGCCACTGGAGACAGACATCAAAAACAACGGGAACTACGAAAGTGCAGCCTGCAAAAAGGAGACCCCAAACACAGTAAGATAAGCAAAATGAGAAGACAGAAAAACACACAGCAGATGAAGGAGCAAGATAAAAACCCACCAGACCTAACAAATGAAGAGGAAATAGGCAATCTACCTGAAAAAGAATTCAGAATAATGATAGTAAGGATGATCCGAAATCTTGGAAGTAGAATGGACAAAATGCAAGAAACAGTTAACAAGGACCTACAAGAACTAAAGATGAAACAAGCAACGATGAACAATGCAATAAATGAAATTAAAATCACTCTAGATAGGATCAATAGCAGAATAACTGAGGCAGAAGAACGGATAAGTGACCTGGAAGATAAAGTAGTGGAAATAACTACTGCAGAGCAGAATAAAGAAAAAAGAAGGAAAAGAACTGAGGACAGTCTCAGAGACCTCTGGGACAACATGAAACGCACCAACATTCGAATTATAGGGGTTCCAGAAGAAGAAGAAAGAAAGAAAGGGACTGAGAAAATATTTGAAGAGATTATAGTTGAAAACTTCCCTAATATGGGAAAGGAAATAGTTAATCAAGTCCAGGAAGCACAGAGGGTCCCATACAGGATAAATACAAGGAGAAACACGCCAAGACACATATTAATCAAACTGTCAAAAATTAAATACAAAGAAAGCATATTAAAAGCAGCAAGGGAAAAACAACAAATAACACACAAGGGAATCCCCATAAGGTTAACAGCTGAGCTCTCAGCAGAAACCCTACAAGCCAGAAGGGAGTGGCAGGACATACTGAAAGTGATGAAGGAGAATAGCCTGCAACCAAGACTACTCTACCCAGCAAGGATCTCATTCACATTTGATGGAGAAATTAAAACCTTTACAGACAAGCAAAAGCTGAGAGAGTTCAGCACCACCAAACCAGCTTTACAACAAATGCTAAAGGAACTTCTCTAGACACGAAACACAAGAGAAGGAAATGACCTATAGTAGCGAACCCAAAACAATATATAAAATGGAAATAGGAACATACATATCGATAATTACCTTAAATGTAAATGGACTAAATGCTCCCACCAAAAGACACAGATTGGCTGAATGGATACAAAAACAAGACCCTTATATATGCTGTCTACAAGAGACCCACTTCAGACCTAGAGACACATACAGACTGAAAGTAAGGGGATGGAAAAAGATATTCCATGCAAATGGAAACCAAAAGAAAGCTGGAGTAGCAATTCTCATATCAGACAAAATAGACTTTAAAATAAGGACTATTAAAAGGGACAAAGAAGGACACTACATAATGATCAAGGGATCGATCCAAGAAGAAGATATAACAATTGTAAATATTTATGCACCCAACATAGGAGCACCTCAATACATAAGGCAAATACTAACAACCATAAAAGGGGAGATCAACAGTAACACATTCATAGTAGGGGACTTTAACACCCCACTTTCACCCATGGACAGATCATCCAAAATGAAAATAAATAAGGAAACACAAGCTTTAAATGATACATTAAACAAGATGGACTTAATTGATATTTATAGGACACTCCATCCAAAAACAACAGAATACACATTCTTCTCAAGTGCTCATGGAACATTCTCCAGGATAGATCATATCTTGGGTCACAAATCAAGCCTTGGTAAATTTAAGAAAACTGAAATTGTATCAAGTATCTTTTCCGACCACAACGCCATGAGACTAGATATCAATTACAGGAAAAGATCTTTAAAAAATACAAACACATGGAGGCTAAACAATACACTACTTAATAATGAAGTGATCACTGAAGAAATCAAAGGGGAAATCAAAAAATACCTAGAAACAAATGACAATGGAGACACAACGACCCAAAACCTATGGGATGCAGCAAAAGCAGTTCTAAGGGGGAAGTTTATAGCAATACAAGCCCACCTTAAGAAGCAGGAAACATCTCGAATAAACAACCTA
The DNA here is from genome assembly GCF_008692025.1 of Phocoena sinus. Taxonomy (NCBI): domain Eukaryota; kingdom Metazoa; phylum Chordata; class Mammalia; order Artiodactyla; family Phocoenidae; genus Phocoena; species Phocoena sinus. The sequence continues at coordinate 104,626,320 of NC_045784.1, forward strand.
ACCTTGCACCTCAAGCAATTAGAGAAAGAAGAACAAAAAAACCCCAAAGCTAGCAGAAGGAAAGAAATCATAAAAATCAGATCAGAGGGCTTCCCTGGTGGCGCAGTGGTTGAGAGTCCGCCTGCCGATGCAGGGGACACGGGTTCGTGCCCCGGTCTGGGAGGATCCCACATGCCGCGGAGCGGCTGGGCCCGTGAGCCATGGCCGCTGAGCCTGCGCGTCCGGAGCCTGTCCTCCGCAACGGGAGAGGCCACAACAGTGAGAGGCCCGCGTAACGCATTAAAAAAAAAAAAAAAAAAAAAAAAAAATCAGATCAGAAATAAATGAAAAAGAAATGAAGGAAACAATAGCAAAGATCAATAAAACTAAAAGCTGGTTCTTTGAGAAGATAAACAAAATAGATAAACCGCTAGCCAGACTCATCAAGAAAAAAAGGGAGAAGACTCAAATCAATAGAATTAGAAATGAAAAAGGAGAAGTAACAACTGACACTGCAGAAATAAAAAAAATCATGAGAGATTACTACAAGCAACTCTATGCCAATAAAATGGACAATCTGGAAGAAATGGACAAATTCTTAGAAATGCACAACCTGCCAAGACTGAATCAGGAAGAAATAGAAAATATGAACAGACCAATCACAAGCACTGAAATTGAAACTGTGATTAAAAACCTTCCAACAAACAAAAGCCCAGGACCAGATGGCTTCACAGGTGAATTCTATCAAACGTTTAGAGAAGAGCTAACACCTATCCTTCTCAAACTCTTCCAAAATATAGCAGAGGGAGGAACACTCCCAAATTCCTTCTACGAAGCCACCATCACCTTGATACCACAACCAGACAAGGATGTCACAAAGAAAGAAAACTACAGGCCAATATCACTGATGAACATAGATGCAAAAATCCTCAACAAAATACTAGCAAACAGAATCCAACAGCACATTAAAAGGATCATACACCATGATCAAGTGGGGTTTATTCCAGGAATGCAAGGATTCTTCAATATACGCAAATCTATCAATGTGATAAACCATATTAACAAATTGAAGGAGAAAAACCATATGATCATCTCAATAGATGCAGAGAAAGCTTTCGACAAAATTCAACACCCATTTATGATAAAAACCCTCCAGAAAGTAGGCATAGAGGGAACTTTCCTAAACATAATAAAAGCCATATATGACAAGCCCACAGCAAACATCATCCTCAATGGTGAAAAACTGAAAGCATTTCCACTAAGATCAGGAACAAGACAAGGTTGCCCACTCTCACCACTCTTATTCAACATAGTTTTGGAAGTTTTAGCCACAGCAATCAGAGAAGAAAAGGAAATAAAAGGAATCCAAATCGGAAAAGAAGAAGTAAAGCTGTCACTGTTTGCAGATGACATGATACTATACATAGAGAATCCTAAAGATGCTACCAGAAAACTACTAGAGCTAATCAATGAATTTGGTAAAGTAGCAGGATACAAAATTAATGCACAGAAATCTCTGGCATTCCTATATACTAATGATGAAAAATCTGAAAGTGAAATCAAGAAAACACTCCCATTTACCATTGCAACAAAAAGAATAAAATATCTAGGAATAAACCTACCTAAGGAGACGAAAGACCTGTATGCAGAAAATTATAAGACACTGATGAAAGAAATTAAAGATGATACAAATAGATGGAGAGATATACCATGTTCTTGGATGGGAAGAATCAACATTGTGAAAATGACTCTACTACCCAAAGCAATCTACAGATTCAATGCAATCCCTATCAAACTACCACTGGCATTTTTCACAGAACTAGAACAAAAAATTTCGCAATTTGTATGGAAACACAAAAGACCCCGAATAGCCAAAGCAATCTTGAGAACGAAAAAAGGAGCTGGAGGAATCAGGCTCCCTGACTTCAGACTATATTACAAAGCAACAGTAATCAAGACAGTATGGTACTGGCACAAAAACAGAAAGATAGATCAGTGGAACAGGATAGAAAGCCCAGAGATAAACCCACGCACATATGGACACCTTATCTTTGATAAAGGAGGCAGGAATGTACAGTGGAGAAAGGACAGCCTCTTCAATAAATGGTGCTGGGAAAACTGGACAGGTACATGTAAAAGTATGAGATTAGATCACTCCCTAACACCATACACAAAAATAAGCTCAAAATGGATTAAAGACCTAAATGTAAGGCCAGAAACTATCAAACTCTTAGAAGAAAACATAGGAAGAACACTCTATGACATAAATCACAGCAAGATCCTTTCTGACCCACCTCCTAGAGTAATGGAAATAAAAACAAAAATAAACAAATGGGACCTAATGAAACTTCAAAGCTTTTGCACAGCAAAGGAAACCATAACCAAGACCAAAAGACAACCCTCAGAATGGGAGAAAACATTTGCAAATGAAGCAACTGACAAAGGATTAATCTCCAAAATTTACAAGCAGCTCATGCAGCTCAATAACAAAAGAACAAACAACCCCATCCAAAAATGGGCAGAAGACCTAAATAGACATTTCTCCAAAGAAGATATACAGAATGCCAACAAACACATGAAAGAATGCTCAACATCATTAATCATTAGAGAAATGCAAATCAAAACTACAATGAGATATCCTCTCACACCAGTCAGAATGGCCATCATCAAAAAATCTAGAAACAATAAATGCTGGAGAGGGTGTGGAGAAAAGGGGACACTCTTGCACTGCTGGTGGGAATGTGAATTGGTTCAGCCACTGTGGAGAACAGTATGGAGGTTCCTTAAAAAACTACAAATAGAATTACCATATGACCCAGCAATCCCACTACTTGGCATATACCCTGAGAAAACCAAAATTCAAAAAGAGTCATGTACCAAAATGTTCATTGCAGCTCTATTTACAATAGCCAGGACATGGAAACAACCTAAGCGCCCATCATCGGATGAATGGATAAAGAAGATGTGGCACATATACACAATGGAATATTACTCAGCCTTAAAAAGAAATGAAATTGAGCTATTTGTAATGAGATGGATAGACCTAGAGTCTGTCATACAGAGTGAAGTAAGTCAGAAAGAAAAAGACAAATACCGTATGCTAACACATATATATGGAATTTAAGGGGAAAAAATGTCATGAAGAACCTAGGGGTAAGATAGGAATAAAGACGCAGACCTACTGGGGAACGGACTTGAGGGTATGGGGAGGGGGAGGGGTGAGTTTTGACAGGACGAGAGAGAGTCATGGACATATACACACTAACAAACGTAGTAAGGTAGATAGCTGGGGGGAAGCAGCCGCAAGGCACAGGGATATTAGCTCGGTGCTTTGTGACAGCCTGGAAGGGTGGGATGGGGAGAGCGGGAGGGAGGGAGACGCAAGAGGGAAGACATATGGGAACATATGTATATGTATAGCTGATTCACTTTGTTATAAAGCAGAAACTAACACACCATTGTAAAGCAATTATACCCCAATAAAGATGTTAAAAAAAAAAAAAAAATTAATGTGGGAGGAGAAATTTTACATTTATTCTTGTATATTGCAAGTTCACTCTATTTTGGTAATACTTGGTTTTGGCTAAGTTCTATATTGATCTTTTACTATTGTTTATTTTTTAAATTGAGGTATAATTCATGTGCCATAATATTCACCCTTTTAAAGTGTACAAATCAGTGGTTTATAGTGTATTCACAAACTTGTGCAACCATCACCATCACCTAATTCCAGAACATTTTCATGACCCCAAAAAGAAAATCCGTTCCCCTTGGCATTCACTCTCCACTTCCCCCTACCCTCAGCCCCTGGCAACCACTAATCCATTTTCTGTCTGTATTGACTTGCCTATTCTGGACATTTTATATAAATGGAATCAAGCAATATGCAGTGTTTTGTGTCTGTCTTCTTTCATTTAGCATAATGTTTTTAAGGTTCATATGTGTTATAGCATGTACCATAACTTCATTCCTTTTTATTGCCAAGTAATAGTCCATTGCATAGATATACCATATTTTATTCCTTCATTTATCATTTGATGAACATTTGGGTTGGTTCCACTTTGGCTCAGGGAAATTAAATGACTTTGGGGCTATTATAAATAATACTGCTGTATATAGTTGAGTATAAGTTTTTGAGTGGACATATGTTTTCATTTTTCTTGGATCTATGCCTAAGAGTAGAACTGCTGGGTCATATGGTAACTCTTTGTTTAATATTTTGAGGAACTATCAAACTGTTTTCCAAAGTGGCTGCACAATTTTACATTTCCACAAGAAATGCATGAGGGTTGCAACTTCCACTTCTCCTATCATGCCTTTTGGTATGGGTAGCTACTGAGACTAAACAGGATTTCATCACCTCTCCTGGAATATTCTACTTAGGCTACTGGTCACCACTTTCTGGGACCAGGTCCAGTAGGTTCAGTGCCCACTAGGCCCAGTCCTACTTCCAAGTCATACTTTACTGCTATCTACCTTCTGACAGTCTTCTACTGAGGCCCTCCTCATATGCTTCACGTCCAAACCTATATAATTATGACATATTTTAGATGGTTTCATTATTCAGGTTATAATTCTCTATAATTACTTGGTGGTAATTCATCATCAGCATTATTTATTCTTGAGTAGCTCTTTAAATCTCATAAGACACATCGTTTTCATTTATTTCTTACAACATGATAATAAGTACCATTATCCTCATTTTAGAGATAAGGAAACTAAAGCTCAGAGAACTTAAATGACTCACCCAATGTCACAGAGAGCCAATTAGTGGTAAAGTCAGAACCCAAACTTTAAATCCAAATCCTATTCCACTCACTGATTACCTAATACTGCTTCTTTACCATAAAATCATTTGTATAAATTGTATTATGAGGACATTTTCCCAAATTATTTTTGGCAGCTTTCAAGTTCTCCAAAAACTTTAAAAGAATTTTTCTAGCTTGTCTATGATGTAGCATTGTCTGGCGTCCCTGGCTATCATCAACCTCATTCAATTAATTGTTCTGAAAGCATCAGTTTAGGCTATATGTGGCAACAGACAATGGGGCAAAGGCCTAAAAACACTGTTAATTTTTATAATATCCAACTGATGATTGCTATAGATTTCTCCATAATACTTTAGTTCTTAATCAGTCTTTCTGTTCCATTTTGTAATACCTGGGTTTACATCCTAATGCGTTCAAATTCAGAAAGACTCCTCAAGCTCAGTATTCAAATTTTTATCACATACTTTCATTTTCACCCTACTCTCAGCCAAAATTTATGTGCCCATATGAGGAGATGTGTTGCATTATCTGTCATGCTTACTACCACCTCAACAGTTCCGCTCATGCTATTCCCTCAACTGGAAATACCCTTCTTCTTTTTCTCCACAGTATCATATCTACCTCCCCTTAATGCCTAACTCAAATCCCACCTTGTCCATAGAACTTTCCCCTACAACTGCAGACCTCAGTGGCCTCTAATTCCTTTGGATTCCGAGTGCACCATGATTAAAAAAAAAACAAAGAAAACATCAATGGGATTGCAATCCATTGGTTAGAAAATGATGTATTCCTAAGGAGTCCAAGTTTCAGTACTTTTACTACCTCTGATATTCTTAATAACTTTAATTAAATCATCAAGATAATCTCACTGTATCTCCTTCTGATGAAGGAGATACAGTGAAAAATCTATTTGAAATCAAACTAACATTTACAGTGAAAAATCTATTTGAAATCAAACTAACCGAAACCCTTAATCAAGCAGAATTCTTTTTTGCATACAACTTCTAAGATAATGAAGCAAACAAACCGAAAAATAAGCTCATTTCATATTTTTAACATCTTTATTAGAGTATAATTGCTTTAAAATGGTGTGTTAGTTTCTGCCGTATAACAAAGTGAATCAGCTATACATATACATACATCCCCATATCTCCTCCCTCTTGCGTCTCCCACCCTCCCTATCCCACCCCTCTAGGTGGACACAAAGCACCTAGCTGATCACCCTGTGCTAGCTCATTTCACTTTTAATTACCTTCCAGGGAGTGTCTTGGTCTTGGTAGATACTCAGCCTCATGCCCAACACCTGTTCCATCCATTCTTGCAGAGTGATCACTGATTCTTGAGATGATGAGCCTGTGAATCTGTAAAAGTAAAGATGTTCACTAGATTCTACTTGCTAAGGCAGGAAAGTAGACTGGAACTAAAAAATTTCCAAGAACATGAGGAAAAATGAAATGGGATTTCACTTCACCAAGGCAATCAAGACAGGCTATTTAAAAGAAAGTGTAAGATACTCAAAGACAAGGACCAAGTCTTAATCTTCTTTGTCTACCTTGACATACAGTAGAGTCTCAGTAAAGTTTTCCGAATGGATTATTCACTAGAAACCCCCTACCCAGAGCTTTTCAAGAGATCAATTTGGATGTTTTATTTAAAATTTCCTCAAAGGCTGAAAATGTCTGCTGTGAATATTCAGTTTAACAGCTTCATTTTCGTCTATCTCAACCTATTATTTTCTGTGTGTAGTTTCTTCCTCTTGTCCTCTCTTCCTCACTGGCAGCCTTTTGTCTTCTTTTCCAGAAGCCTACTGAGCATGGCACACTTTCGGTAATGCTCCATTTTTCTACTTGTTTTAAAATCAACGGTATGTGCCCCCATTAAGAAGCTCTGATGATTCTGGCTTCCCTCTTTAACAGAAGAGTTCTGTTGTAAAGAATAGAAACCATACTCATAGGTCCAAGGCTGCCCTAAGAATGGTGATCCTTTATGCTGGTATTTATTAGATGCAATATCGCAAAATGGAATAGTGTGCATCTTCTTCCAAATTTCACCAGGCAAAAGCCCCAGTTTGGGATGCCTTTACATTAATCAGCTTTCCCGGTAGCATAATGATGCTGGAAATTAGGAAAGCAATGGAGGATTCCTAGTCGGATTTAATAGGCTCAGGCACTTTGCTGACACAGTGCAGTGGATCAGTTGAAGTTAATTATTATACAAGATTAAACCCCAAGTAACTACAGCACATCAAACCAATGCAAAAACCTCTGGCCTCAGGAAGAAGGAAAAACAAACATGAATTCTGGAGGCGAGACTTTTCTATCCAGTCCTTAACTCACCACATTTTGCATATAAACAAAATAGACTAATACAATATGAAATACAGCACATTAGATTTTGAAAGTAAGATCTAAAATTCACCGACTGTCTCTATGGGATACTTAACCTAGGAATCTGCAGGAAGAGCTGTGAATTTTTTTTAACTTTTCTATTTATTTTTGGACAGTTGATTTGCCTTCTAGTGCTTACCCAGATTTACATTTCCACCCACGAGAGACTTAACCTTTTATGATCGTTGACCATTCCAAGAAAAATAAGTATCTAAGAAAGCCACAGAAGCAAATAAATGGGATTTCACATTTATTCACTGCCTGAGTCACTTCAAGGGAGTGTGGCTAAGTCTGGAATAGGTGTTTAATAAATAGCTCTTGATAAGTGGAAAGAGAGTTCTTTAGGTACTTTTCTTTAAATATTTATTTATTTGGTTGCACTGGGTCTTAGTTTCAGCAGGCAGGCTCCTCAGTTGTGGCTCACAGGCTCCTTAGCTGTGACATGCCTGCCCAGGGATCAAACCCAGGCCCCCTGCATTGGGAGTGTGGAGTCGTAACCACTGCACTACCAGGGAGGTCCCCTCTTTAGGTTCTTCAGGGACTTAACTGTGAGAGTCAAAGGAACATACTATAAAGGAGAAAACAATGACAAGGCACTTGTATGTTAATTCATGGTCATTAAGTATAGTGATGTACCTTTGGGGCAGGATATTTTTAAGGTATCAACCATTTCTTCTTGAGAGTTCCTTTTTCTTCTTGCCCCTCCCCTCACCAAGCAGCTAAACAGTTCTGTGCTCATTTGCTTTGGCAGACGGCAGAAACAGCATGAAGCAGTGGGGGCAAAGTTTCAAAAATCTAGCAAAGGGCCCACAACATAGACAAATAATTATTGTGAGAAAGCAAAAATTACCTCAACCATCCCCCACCAGACCAGGAAAATATTTCCTAAGATGAGAGAACTAAGAAAAGGTGGAGAGGAAGCAACGAGAATATAGATGTCAAGTGTTCCAAGAGAGTGGGCCCGAAATAAAAAGCCACAAAGATTTTTTGTGTTTCCAAGAGATAGGGAATTCAGACCCCACTTTCAGATATAGCCTCTGTGTACAAGATACACAGGGACAAATAGCTCTTAAATGTATCTAGGCAAAAGGGGACCTAGACAGCCTCAAAGAGCTTTACTACACCTCATTATGGTACAAGAAGAGCTAAGTGATTTCTGTGTGAGCACAGGAGTGACATGGAAGTAGCAAAAAAAAAAAAGTCAACCTAATGGAGCCATGAAGATAAGAGCAAGGATCATCTCTTTTGGTGATGTCTATGGACCATTGATGTAGACTCAGATGGGGCCATGGGCATCTTGGCAGCTACCTACATGGGCAGATGATATTGAAGACATAATAGATCACCTCCCAATATCTTGGCACTATTTGAGTTCCCCACCTACCCCTCAATAACTTAGACACAAGTCAAAGGAAAGAAGGGTGAAGTCCCCAAACTAACTACAATTAAGCTTCCAAACTCTGTTGGAATAAAGATTTTGAACTTAAATTTATTAGAAAAGATAGTTTCTTGTACACATGAGTTTGTAGACTGAGATCCGTGCCTGTATACCTGTAAGCATATGTGCAATAAAGTACAGACTATAGGAGTGGTCATTTGTTCTATAAACATTTACTCATTGGTTTAAGGGCTGGTAAGAAGAACATAATGGCAGGGAGAGCTGGTAGAAATTCATAGAGCCCCAACCAAAGGGTTGGAGGTTCAAGGGCAGGCCAAGGTAGACAAGGAGATAGGAAGGAAACTCTGGCATAGGAAGAAAATGAAAATCATCTAGTTACTTAACTTTGCGTTAAAATATTGGTTCTCAAACTCTGGTGCAAATAAAGACCAGCTTTGATGGATTTTTTTTCATCATATATACACCAAGCCCTCAGTACCAGACTTCGATTCCACAGGGGTAGAGCAAGGGTCAGCACACTTGTTCTGTAAAGGTCCAGATAGTAAATGTGTTAGGATCTCCTGGCCATATATGGACTCTGTCACAACTTCCCAATTCTGCATTGTAGTGTGAAAGCAACCATTAACTATATATAAATGAAAGGGTGTGTCCATTCTCTAATAAACTTCTATTTACAAAAACAGTTGGCAACTTGGATCTGGCCCACAGGCCACAGTTTGCTGACCCTTGTTCTCGAGCAAGGCCTGTATTTTTTTAAAGTTCTACAAGTGATCCAAATGCAAAGCAAAAAGTATTAGTTATAATACTGAATTAGAACACCATTTTCCAGAAAGCTTTGGTTTTTACACAAATATGTTACTTATGAGAAGGTAACACATTAATACTTTATCAATCCTTACCAAAATTTTATCTAATAATAAATTTAAAAAACACAGGAAATTGGGGTAAAAGACACATGGGTCTCATTTATGAATGGCTATGTAAAAGTTATGCAAAAACCCTAAATTAAATATCATTAGATAGAATCCTATAGAAGAATAAACTATCATAACTAAGTGAGGCTAATACCAGGAATAGAAGAACATTTCATATTTTTTGATCTAATAACTTCATTTCTAGGAATCATACCGATACACACACACGAAGAGATTTAAGTAGGGAAAGTATTTATTCATTGCAGCACTGTTTGTAATCGCAACAGATTGAAACCATCTAAAGGTCCATTAACGGGAGACTGCTTGGTACTATATGCTCAAATATGCATAGAATGTCTCTGCAAGAATATACAAGAAAGCGGCAACAGTGGTTTCCACTAGGGAAAGGAACTGGGTGACTAAGAAACAGGGTCGGGAGGGAGACTTGCTGTATATATTTTGGGGCTTTAGGGTTTTATATGCTGTGTAAATACTACATATTCAAATGAGTAATTATTATAATTTTTTAAAATTACATTGCATTAATTGATTCAGTTAGCAAACCCTTAGTGACCTCTTATCTGAGGGTAGAATAATAAACAAGATATCTAGCAGAAGAAACTATGCAGTAAATAATTTGGAATATGGTAGCCCAAGTGCCTAGGTTCTACCACCAAAACTTCTGGTCCAATTGTCCTGGGAGAGGAGAGAGAGACAGATAGGATTTTTCTTAATGCCCCAAGGTGATTCTAATACCTAGTCATGTTTGAGGGCTACTTACCTTAAATAAGTGTGGTCTGATGGTGAAAAAACCTAGAGAGAATTTTAATTGGATTAGAGAACTCTCCAGAAAACATAACAAGTGCATGAAGTCATTTTTCAGAATAATAAAGGAGGGGTTGAGGAGGCAGTGAATGTTATTGACCAGTTCTTCCACTTTCCATAGTAGTCCAATGAAGATAATTCATTATGCAGGCTGACCCCAGGCATCCCTGGAGGCCAATAGCTCCACTGTTCCCATTTCATGCACTGTTTTTTGTTTTTTTGGTTTTTCGTGGGTTTTTTTTGGCTGTGCCTCATGGCTTGTGGGATCTTATTTCCCTGACCAGGGATTGAACCCAGGCCCTTGGCAGTGAAAGCGCAGAGTCCTAACCACTGGACCACCAGGGAATTCCCTCATGCACTTTTTCTACTTGCAGCTAAGGAAGACTGAGAACAGAAAGGCCACATACACATGCACACACACACACCATAGGGAGGTTCCATTTTTTCTTTGACTTGCTAAGGGAATACTGGAATAAAAATCCTTACTCTATCTTCGAATACCTTCCAGTTCATTATTGCCAGAGAGACCCCTAACAACCTGAACTACATGTGTACAGAATGAACCCACCCAATAAGCACACATTGAAAATTCACAATCCAGCTAAGGAGACTCAGTAACTTGAGGGAACAACTAAGCTGAAGAACCAGAATGCATGACTGTTACTGGGACAGAACTAATTGTAAGGGAAAGAGGAAAACTTAAAATGATAACAGCGAGAACCCCAAGAAACATAAAGAGATGCAAAAAAGGGGGAACCAAAAACATTTTTTCACAATTTAAAAATTCAGTAGTGCAAATGGCAAATAGAATGGCCAATGCTGAAAACCGGAAGATCAAATAAAAATATTTTTAAACATAGAGAAAAATACATTGAAATGGGATTTATCAATAAAAAGATAAGATATATCGAGAGCAGGTCCAGAAAACTAATAACTAAACAATAGTTGTACAGGAAGAGAAAAAAATAGATGGAAATCAATAATCAAAGAAACAATATAAGAAAACTTCCCTAAACTAGAAAAACTTTACTTTTCAGATTAAAAGTGATCCCAAATTTCAAGAACCACTAATGAAAAAAGAAGCACACCTAGAAAGCCTATTGAAAGAGCCAAGCTACAAAAAAAGGAAAATCTTATAGATATCCAGATAGATAAAACAGGTTGTTTATAATGGAGAATTAGACTAGCATGAAATTTCTCTTCTTCAACACTGAAAGAAGTGTATACAGAAAAAGGATTTAAAGTAATATTCATATGTGAGAGTAAAAAAAATATTTGTGAACATGAGTGGGTTCAGAAAGCATACCACTCATGTACTCTTTATAAGTAAATTACTCAAAGAAAGAATATTTCCAAATGAAAATTATAGCAGATCAAAGAATTCAAAATAAGGGAAGATGTAATGTATACAAAAGAGTGGTGAGCAGTGCCTTTTAGAAGTCTATCTAGAAAGGTAACATTTGAGCAAGGACTGAAAGCTGGTATAATGGTAAAAGATACTAAGAAGATATAGCTGTCACAAATATTTATTCACCAAACAGTATAATAGCAAAAGCTCCCAGAATTAGAAAGAGAAAGCAGTATAACTACATATAGTGAAGAATATTAATAGATGTCTTTCAGAATATGACAAAGCAAAAAGGAAAAAATGGAGGATGGGAGTCATTCAATCAAAATTTCCTATCCCCTTCAAAGAAAGAATATACACTTTCCTCTTATGGCTATGGAAAATTTATAAAAATCAATGATGCCCTTGACACAAAGGAGCTTTAATATATTCATAAAGTTTTAAAAAGCCATATTACCTAACAATAGTACAAAAAATCAGAAATCAATAACAAAAATATAACAGTATCTCGGCCATCTGGAAAGTGATAAATGTTTGGATTTTAAAGAAGAAATTAAAATAGAAATCATGACTTATCCAAAATTTATCTCCACAAAAAAGTACTTTTTACTTTGTATTAAAAGCTATGGGCAAACTACGAATGGAAGGAAACTACCTCAACATAATAAAAGCTATATATGAAAAACTCACAGAAAACATCATACTCAATTGTGAAAGGCGAAAGTTTTTCTTCTAAGATCAGGAATAAGGCAAGAATGCACACGTTCACCACTTCTATTCAACATAGTACTGGAAGTTCTAGACAGAGCAATTAAGCTATCAGAAATTATTAGGCTATTAGTCTAATTAGACTATTATTTCTTATTAGAAAAAGAAATAAAAGGCATCCAAATTAGAAAGGAAAAAGTAAAATTATATGTTTGCAAATGATGTGATCATATATGTAGAAAATCCTACAGATTATACACACACACACACACCCCCACACACAAAGAAACTATTAGAACTATTCAATACTAAATGAATTTAGCAAAGTTGCCATATTCAAAGTCGACACACAAAAATCAGGTGCATAACTATACACTACCAGTGAACACTCTGAAAAGGAAATTAAAAAACCAATTCCATTTACAATAGCATCAAATAATACTTAGAAATTAACTTAACCAAGGAGGTGAAAGACTTGTATAATGAAAACTACAAAACATTGCTGAAAGAAATGAAAGAAGACATAAATAAATGGAAAGATATCCCATGCTCATGTATTAGAATAATTAATATTGTGAAGATTTCAATACTACCCAAAGTGATCTACAGATTCAATGCAATCCCTATCAAAATCTCAACTATATATTTTGCAGAAATAGAAAAATCCACCCTAAAATTTACATGGAATCTCAAGGTACCTGGACAAAGCTGGAAGATTCACATTTCCTGATTCCAAAACTAACTACAAATCTACAGTAACTCAAACAATATGGTATTGGAATAAAGACAGACATATAAACCAATGAAATAGAATAGAGCATCTAGAAATAAGCCTTTACATATATGGTCAAATAATTTTTGGGCAAGGATTCCAAGACCATTCAATGGGGAAAGGACAGTTTTTTTCAACAAATGGTGCTAGGAAAACTGAATATCTATGTGCAAGATGGATGAAATTGGACTCTTAACACTGCATATAAAAATTACTTCAAAATGGATCAATGACCTAAATGTAAGAGCTAAAACAAAACTCTTAGGAGAAAACATAGGGAAAAAGCTTCATGACATTGGATTTGGCAGCGATTTCTTGGATATGATACCAAAAGCACAGGCAACAAAAGCAAAAATAGACAAATTAGATTTCATAAAAATTAAACATTTTTGTGCATCAAAGGAAACTCAGCAGAGTAAAAAGACAACCTACAGAATGGGAGAAAATACTTGGAAACCATGCATCTAATAAGGAATTAATATTCAGAATATATAGAGAACTCCAAAAACTCAACAGTAAAACAAACAAACAAACAAACAAAAAAAACCCAGCCTTATTCAAACATGAGCAAAGTACTTGAAAAGTACTTGAATAGATTTCTCCCAAGAAGATATAAGAATGGTCAGTCAATAAGCACATGAAAAGATATGGCTTCTATAAAAATTTTTTAAAAACCCAGAAAATAACAAGTGTTGGTGAGGATGTGGAGAGATTGGAAACCTTGTGCACTACTGATGGGAATAGAAAATGGTACAGCCATTGTGGACAGAAGTATGGTTGTTCCTCAAAAAATTAAAAATAGAATTACCATATGATCCAGCAAATCCAGTTCTGGGTATACACCCCAAAGAAATTGAAGGCAGGGTTTTGAAGAGATATTTCTAAACCATGTTCACAGCAACATTATTAACAATAGCCCAAAAGTAGAAACAACCTAAGCATCCACCAGCAGACAAGTGGATAAAGAAAATGAAGTATAAATATGCAGTGGAACGTTATTTAGGCTTAAAAAGGAAGGAAATTCTGACACATGCTGCAACACAGATTAACGTTGAGGACATTATGCTAAGTGAAGTAAGCCAGTCATAAAGACAAATACTGTATAAGTCCATTTTTATGAGGTACATAGAGTAGTCAAATACATACACCCAGACAGTGGAATAGTAGTGGCCAGGGGCTAGGGGAGGTGAATGGAGAGTTATTGTTAAATGAATACAGATTTTCAGTTTTGCAAGATGAAGAGTTCTGGAGAAGGATGGTGGTCATGGTTGCACAATGGTATGGATGTATTTTTTTTTTGTTTTTTTTTTTGCGGTACGCGGGCCTCTCACTGTTGTGGCCTCTCCCGTTGCGGAGCACAGGCTCCAGACGCGCAGGCTCAGCGGCCATGGCTCACGGGCCCAGCCGCTCCACAGCATGTGGGATCTTCCCGGACCGGGGCACAAACCCATGTCCCCTGCATCAGCAGGCGGACTCTCAACCACTGCGCCACCAGGGAAGCCCCCCCACTACATTTTAAAGAAAGAGAAGTCATCTGTCACCTCCTGTACACCCTGACCCCAATGTTCTGCATTTCTCTAGTGACTAGGGCTTACTCCATTAAAATCCCCCTACACCTTTACTTCAACCTCTTCATTAAATGCACTGTTGACTTCTTGCCTTAGGTTCTCAAACTTCACTGTGCATCACCCTCATGTGGGAAACTTCAAAAAAGTAAGAGAGAGAGAGAGATTTCAGAGCCCTGCCCCCAGAGATTCAGATTTAGTCTGGGGTAGACCTCAGCACCTTTAATTTTTAAACGCCCTCCGGTATTTCCATTAAGCCGCTGGGGTTGAGAAAAATAATTTGAAACCCTACTATCCAATGAAGGTATCACTTCCTCAGATAATCCTGATGGACGCTGATGGTTCTTCCCCATTCCAAGTCAGAATTAGAACAAAACATTTTACAATTTGTATGGAAACACAAAAGACCACAAATAGCCAAAGCAATCTTGAGAAAGAAAGATGGAACTGGAGGAATCAGGCTCCCTGACTTCAGACTATACTACAAAGCTACAGTAATCAAGACAGTATGGTACTGGCACAAAAACAGAAACATAGATCAATGGAACAGGATACAAACTCCAGAGGTAAATCCACACACCTCTGGTCACCTAATCTATGACAAAGGAGGCAAGACTATATAATGGAGAAAAGATAGTTTCTTCAATAAGTGCTGCTGGGAAAACTGGACAGCTACATGTAAAAGAATGAAATTAGAACACTCCTTGGGACCTCCCTGGTGGCACAGTGGTTAAGAATCCTCCTGCCAATGCAGGGGCCATGGGCTCGAGCCCTGGTCCAGGAAGATCCCATGTGCCACGGAGCAACTAAGCCCATGTGCCACAACTACTGAGCCTGCGCTCTAGAGCCTGTGAGTCACAGCTCCTGAGCCCACATGCCACAACTACTGAAGCCCACACACCTAGAGCCTGTGCTCTGCAACAAGAGAAGCCACCACAATGAGAAGCCCATGTACCACAACGAAGAGTAGCCCCCGCTCACTGCAACTAGAGAAAGCCCACGCGTAGCACCAAAGACCCAATGCAGCCAAAAATAAATAAATAAATTAATTAATTAAAAAAATAGAACGCTTCCTAACACCATACACAAAAATAAACTCGAAATGGATTAAAGACCTAAGTGTAAGGCCAGATACTATAAAACTCTTAGAGGAAAACATAGGAAGAACACTCTTTGACATAAATTGCAGCAAGAGTTTTTTAGCTCCACCTCCTAGACTAATGAAGATAAAAACAAAAATAAACAAATGGGATCTAATGAAACTTAAAAGCTTTTGCACAGCAAAGGAAACCATAAACAAAATGAAAAGACAACCCTCAGAATGGGAGAAAATATTTGCAAATGAAGCAACCGACAAGGGATTAATCTCCAAAATATACAAACAGTTCATGTAGCTCAATATCAAAAAAACAAACAGCCCAGTGAAAAAATGGGCAGAAGATCTAAATAGACATTTTTCCCAAGAAGACATACAGGTGGCTAAAAAGCACATGAAAAGATGCACTAATTATTAGCGAAATGCAGATCAAAACTACAATGAGGTATCACCTCACACCAGTCAGAATGACCATCATCAAAAAAGCTATAGGGACCTCCCTGGTGGCACAGTGGTTGAGAATCTGCCTGCCAGTGCAGGGGACACGGGTTCGAGTTCTGGTCTGGGAAGATCCCACATGCTGCAGAGCAACTAAGCCCATGTGCCACAACTATTGAGCCTGTGCTCTAGGGCCCGTGAGCCATAAATACTGAGCCCACGTGCCACAACGACTGAAGTCCGTGCCTAGAGCCTGTGCTCCACAAACAAGAGAAGCCACCACAATGAGAAGCCCACGCACCGCAATAAAGTGTAGACCCCGCTCGCCACAACTAGAGAAAGCCTGTATGCAGCAACAAAGACCCAATGCAGCCAAAAATAAATAAATAAATAAATTTATTTTTAAAAACTTACAAATAATAAATGCTGGAGAGGGTGTGGAGAAAAGGGAACCCTCCCACACTGTTGGTGGGAATGTAAACTGGTACAGCCACTATGGAGAACAGTATGGAGGTCCCTTAGAAAACTAAAAATAGAGCTACCATATGATCCAGCAATCCCTCTCCTGGGCATATATCCAGAGAAAACCATAATTCGAAAAGATACATGCATCCTAATGTTCACTGCAGCACTATTTACAATAGCCAGGACATGGAAGCAACCTAAATGTCCATAGACAGAGGAATGGATAAAGAAGATGTGGTATATATATATACAATGGAATATTACTGAGCCATAAAAAAGAACAAAATAGTGCCATTTGAAACAACATGGATGGACCTAGAGATTGTCATACTGAGTGAAGTAAGTCAGACACAGAAAGACAAATATGTGATATCGCTTACATGTGGAATCTAAAAAAAGGGTACAAATGAACTTATCTACAAAACATAAATAGATATAGAAAACAATTCTCACAATAAACCTATAGATATAGAAAACCAACTTATATAAGGACTCTAAACAAAGACCTTGTGCTACCTGCCATCGTTTCATCTGAAAACTAAATGAAAAAAGGGAGTCCCTGAAGGTGTTGCAAGAGACCAAAGAAATGGAGCCCATCTCACAAATAAAAGAGATCTTTACAACTTCAAAAAAAAAAAAAAGAAAACAAACTTATGGTTACCAGGGGGTAAGGGGGGTAGGGATAAATTGGAAGAGTGGGATTGACATATACACACTACTATATATAAAATAGATAACTAATAAGGACCTACTGTATAGCACAGGGAACTCTACTCAGTACTCTGTAATGGCCTACATGGGAAAAGAATCTACAAAAGAGTGGATATATGTATATGTATAACTGACTCACTTTGCTATACACCTGAAACTAACACAGCATTGTAAATCAACTCTACCCCAATAAAAAGTTTTTTAAAAATGGTTTAAATGATAAATTGCATGTGTATTTTACCACAATAAAAAAAGGAAAAAAAGAACATTAAAAAAATGGGATGTGTATAAAAGATGCAAAACTTCCCAATTTATTCTACAAAGTTTTATAACTTAAATATAAAACATTATAAACATACAAAAAATAAAAATCGTTTACCATTCAAAAGTAAAAATTCTAAATAAGACACCAAAAACTCCAGCAGTTTATGAAAGACTTTAGGAAATCTAACAACATAATTTGTATTAAAAAATTAAAAAGAAAATCCATATAATAATGTCAACAAATGAAAATTAAAAGGTATTAAATTCTACAAGCATTCCAGATAAAAACTCCAAAGAATAAAAGAATAGAGGTGATGTGGTGTTTAAGAGCAAAAACATTAGAACCTAACTACCTGGGTTTGAATCTCAGCTCCAGCAATTTCTAGATGGAAGTTACCTTTGAAGGGGAGTGATAATGATAGTTCTTTATGAGTTGATATATGTAAAGCACTTAGGCCAGTACCTGCTCTTCAGAAAGGCAGTATGGTATAGGAGCTGCCTGGATTCAAATCCAAGCACACCACTGTGAGCTATGTGACTTGGGGTAAATTACTTAACCTCTCTGTACCTCCATTTTTCCTTTGTCAATAAAAAGGGATAATAATATATATATGTCAGTAAAATAGGGATAATAATAAACCTACTTCTAATAAACCTTGTTCATAGGTTTATTGTGAGAATTAAATTAAAGCGAAAACCCACTGCCTGGCACAGGCTAGGAATTATTATGACAACATGCAGCCTTCTGGGGTTTCCTCTCCATGGCTCCATCTCTCTGGCAACCTGCTCACAAATTCCAACCACTTTAGTAGGTCCAAACTAGATACAATTCCGGCCTCTTCTGCCCGGTGAGACGACCACTCTCTGCTTGGGTGCTGCCACCCTGGGAAATATACCCAGGAAGAACACCTAGGTAAATGTTGGGCTTGAATCATATACTTCCTCTCTCTCTCTCTCAAGGATTGCTGTCCTCCTTTGATTGTTGTCAAATGCCTGTAAATAGTTGTTTTGTATATTATTTTCAAGTTTTGATAAGTCATTCATGGCAGGAGAGTAGCCTGATACCAGCTACTCTGTCACGATCAGAACTTGAAGTCATAGCAACGTTTTTTTTTAATTGATAATATACTGTGCTGTTGAGTTTGTGAGGGAAATAGGTATTCTCCAGCACTGTGGGTGGAACTACAAATAAATTACATGTTTTTTAAATAATAATAACAAGTAACATTTATTAAGTTCATTGTGTGTCTCAAAATTTCTAAGCTGTTTATATAAACCTACTATGTCATTTAATCCTCACGAGAGCCATATGAGATAGGTACTTCCTAATCACAGAAGAGGAAACTGAGGAAGGCAGAGGAGACTAACTAACTTGTCCATGGTTATAAAGTTAGTAAGTGGTGGAGTCAAGATTTGAAACCTGACACTTTTATTCCGGAACTCAAGCTCTCAACCACCGTGCTATACTGCCAACCTGGAAATACTTAATAAAATTAAAATGTACGTAGCTTTTCATCCAGCAATCCCACTTCTGAGAATTTATCCACCGGACATAAAGCCCTAGGAAATCAAGATATATGTGTAAGTTTGTTTATTGCAGCATTTACAATACTTTAAAAAATACTGGAGCCAATCTAAATGTCCATTTGATAAGAAAATGGTTGAATAAATCATACTACATTTGTACATACTATAGAATATTATATGGCTATTAAATGAGATTAATCTATATATATTGAATTGAAGATGTACAGGACATATTAAAGATGAAAAACAAATTACAGAATAATGTGTATAGTGTGACTCATAAATGACTCACCTACTTTATGTCTCTAGCATAGACCTCTATGTTGAACTTCAGACTTCCCACTCATCATTCCCTTTTAAAGACTCAAAAGCACTGCAAATTCAGTATGTCCAAAACTGAACTAAGAGTTTTCTATCCCCAAACCTAATTGCTTGCAGTGTCCCCTTTGCTAGTTAATGGCACCATCATGCATCCAGATATGTGAGTCAGAAGCCCAGGATTTATCTGTGGCACCTCCCTCTCTCTCATGTCATTTTCCCACCATACACCTTTCCCACACCGCACACATATATAACCCATCACCAAGTTCTGTTGATTTTATAACCAAAATATATCTCCAGGCTATCTATTTTCATTGATCCATGGCCATTACTCTCTGGCAAATTACCAGCATCTCACTTGGATTGCTACAATATTCTCTAACCTGACTCGTTTCTCCAACTCAATTCTAGCCCACCTTAATTCATCCTCTGCCCTGCATTGTGAAAGCAAAAAGGGTTGTCAGTTTGGAAAGCTTTTGCCTTAATCGCTCGTGATCAGACAGAAAACAATGCAACATTATCATAATCACAGTCTAAAGAATTCGATTGCTTTGTTATTAAAAGTAACAACAGCTTTAGTATCTGGGAAACATCTTGAGTCATAAATCCCCTTCCCCTAATACGTTGTATCTTGTGTCACTGAGCAGAGGAAATGTAACAATAAAATGCACTTTAAATTCTTCCCAAAGAGATATCCTTGCGGGGGAGGGGGGATTGAAAGAGTTTCTTTCTAGGGAGTTCCTCTAGCAACCATGCCCCCTGTATTCTCTCTCCACTTTGGCTACTACCTCAGAAGTATCGCGGTAGAAAAAAATTCTTCTTGCATTCTATTCAGCCTGTGTAAATTTATAGCCTGAAAGACCCTAAGAACCCAAAGGTCTCTTCCAACTAGCTGGGCTTCTGACCTGATTCCTACTTCTTAATTCTTCCAGCTTCTCCTGATTAGGGCCCCAATACTCCTGCTAGGCTCAGTTCCCTCCCCTGGATCTTCACCCATTGGTTAGGATTCTTCTACCAAGAGACATATCTCCCAAATTCACCTGCCTGCTTGCTGAGCTCGGAGACTAATACCAAGCAGGACCCTGTGGGGTCCCTGGGCACAATAACCTTTCTGTGTCCCCCACTTCTTGATTACAGGACATAGGCTTCATTCAGCGTCCATGACCTTCCCTGAGTTCCAACGGGCAGGTTCAAACAGATGCTAATTAGGGAAGGGAGGGGATGTGGAGACAAGGGAGGAATAGTCAAGAAACAATAGTACAGCCTTGGGGCAGGGTCCTGGTTCCCCCTCAAGGGATATACAAAACAATATCTGTGAGCTGTTTTGCAGATACTGAAACTCCCACCAGGTGGGAGAAGTTAACTGTATGCTGCCCACAAGCACGGAGACCCCAGACCGGTTGGAACCAGAAGGTTGATGATGCTGAGTCCTGATGACCTCACCACCAACCAATCAGAAGAACGTCCCTGAGCTGATCACGCCCTCTTTGAACCATTACTATAAAACTCCCCACTACCCCCTCCAGGTCGGGACACACAGTTTTGAGGACATTAGCCTGCTGTGGCCCCCTCTGCCTGGCAAAGCGATAAAGCTATTCTTTCCTACTTCACCCAAAACTCTGTCTCTGAAATTTAATTCGCTGTTGGGATACAGAGGCTGGATTTGGTTTCAAGACCTACCACCATGTGTTGAGCCCTACCTTTCTATTACACTGACATAACATAGACCCTGGTTGACTGTTGCTTGAATCCTATTGAGCTAGTTGTACCTCCAAGCAAAACCCGGCCTCTGAATCCTGCAAAGTTTCCTCAGCAACTACCCTCTCCCACTGGGTGGGTTTCATGCCAGGTCTCAGGACTTGATAGGAGTTTCCAAATGGGCAACACTTCTCATAACTCTTTGAAATATTGGTAAGCTCTGGGGAAGCGGGCAGGAGAAAAGATGGCAGCTAACACTTCCCACTTGACTGGGTCAAGCTCTGTAAAACAGCCTCATTCAAACTTTAAGGAATCTCTGACCTTCTGATGCACTCACTGAAATATTAATGATAGTTCAATGTGTATAATATTATTTTTCATTTCTATGATTTTTCACTTCTTCCAAACATTTTTACATTGTCATTCTTTTTTGCACCTGCTATTTTACTGGATCTCACTGGCATCTTAGAAGGTCAGTAGAGTGGGTATTAAGTGAATTATAAACCTTTTAAGGACAAAGAATATCTTTTATATTTGAATCCTCCCTAATATCCAGTAGGGTGATTTTATACAAAGTACTCAATACGCAACTATCAGTTTTATATTTTCCCCATATTATAGATTCAGAAAGTAAGGCTCAGAGATGTTAAGCAACATATCTAAGGTCCTACATCCAGTTAGTTCCACTCCTCATTCCAGGGCCAGTGCCCATTCCATTAGACCAATAGTTTTCAAACTGTATTCCATGGAAATCTTGAATTGTGCAGGGAGCATGATGAGAAGGCCAAGTAAAAACCACACAACTGCTCCAATCAGAGCATCTTTACATTCACCCATTTTACATATTGAGGTTTTGTGTCAGTCTTTACTTGAATCAATTATTGTGCTACTGTTTTTTTCTTAAGGATAAGCAGTCATTTGCTTTTGTTAAGTGAAAGTAAATAAATAAACCCAGAAGGAAATTAAAAAAAAAAAAAAAGAAGAAGAAGAAGCAGCAGCAGCAGTCATTTACCCATAGTAACATACACTGTCCTTTATGGTGAAAAATATTATTTGCTTGATGGTTAGAATTGATGTGAAGGAGGGGAAAGGAAGTAGAAAATGACAATATTAGAATCAGAACTAGTAGTTAGGAACAGAACCCATGTCCTCAGACCTTCAGGCAAGCACATTGCACAACTCCAGGTGGTGCCATTCACATAGAATGTAACAGCCCTGCCCTCAAGATAGAGACTCCATACACCTAGAAAATCTCTCATGAAAGATGTCTCTGTATCCCTGATAGACACTCAGAATGTACAATACAATTTTGTTTAGATTACACATAGTTAATAAAAGCTTTTGTTGAAGGTTGCAGGATGATTACTGCTACTATTGTGGAGTCCAACCACCTAGCATGTTTTGTTGCCTTAGTTACTATTAAGCATTTTAAGCTCAGAAGGAAAGAGGGAAAAGAAGTATGTCTATGAGTTAGGGGCTGTGCAGGAGGGAAGTGTTGACATTGGTGTGTCACCCCAAAAACAAGTGCAGAAGACACAAACAGGCAACTCACAAAATAAGAATGGCCAAAAAGCATATGAAAATGCTCAATCTCACCATTAATCCATGAAAATCATAAATAAAATCAAGGTGATTTTTTGATTGAGAAAAATAGCAAATGTTAAAAAAAAAAAAAAAAAGGATAATAGCCAGAATTGGCGAGAGCCAGGGAAATGCACACTCTTGCACATTGCTTATAGGAACACAAATTGATAAAACTTTTCTGGAGGATAATTTAACAATAAATACCCAAAGACTTAACGTTTTGCATATCTTTTGACTCTGAAACACTATATCTAGGAATTTATCCTGTAGAAAGAATCATGAATGAGAACAAAGATACACGTTAATTGTGGGAACTCCCTGGTGGTCCAGTGGTTAGGACTCCAAGCTTTCACTGCCAGGGACCCAGGTTCAATCCTTGGTCGGGGAACTAAGATCTCACAAGCCACGTGGCATTAATTGGGCTTCACTGCAGCATAATTTACCATAGTGAAATATTGGAAACAGCTTCAATAGCCAATAATAAGGGATTGATTAAATTGTTGTATATCTATATATGCAGCTATACGAGCTTTATACCAGCTCGTACAAAGCACATTATACGAGAAGACTTAATAGCATGGAAAAATGTTTAAATATGCTATTTTTTAAATATATTGAGCTAAAAAGCTGGTTGCAAAACGGTACGTAGAGGACTTCCTTGGTGGTCCAGTGGTTGAGACTCTGCGCTCCCAATGCAGGGGGCCCGGGTTCGATCCCTGGTCGGGGAACTAGATCCCGCATGCACAGCTAAGAGCCTGCATGCTGCAACTAAGACCCGGTGCAGCCAAATAAATAAATTTTTTTTAAAGTATGTAGAGTGTTGTGATATATATATGTACATATAAATCATTAAGGCTATTCATAAATATTTTCATGCTCTCCTTTAAGGCACGTAGTGTGACTGTGGTTCCCAATGCCTTTGATTTGAGGCATGGCATGTGACACGACTGGACAAGTGAAATGCGAGTGGAACATTTGAGAGCCAGCAATCAATTTACCACATGCCCCTTTTTCTGCCTTGAAAATCATGGAAGCACATGTTGAAAGGGTCTCCTATCAGCCTTGTCTCTAAATAACTATGATGTGCAGACGATCCCTGCCCACATGTATTGGATATAAAAAGCTTTTATTGTATAAAGCCACTGAGATTTGGGGTTGTTTGTTATCACAACATAGCCTAGCCCGTTGTTGCTCATAGTGTGTGTGTGTGTGTGTGTGTGTGTGTGTGTGTGTGTAGGGGGTGGAGAAAGAGGAGCAAAGGAGGCAAGGAGGAAGACTAGTTATACATGAAAATAATAACAAACGGGGGATTTTCATTTTCATATTTTTATCTCTCTTCCAAATTTTCAACAATGAATATAGTCTGTCCCCTGGTATCTGCGGGAGACTGGTTCCAGGATGCCCCTCCACCCCCATGGATACCAAAATCCATGAATGCTCATTTTATATAAGTCCCTCATATAAAAGCCATTAGTATTGCATATAACTTATGCACGTCCTCCTGTATACTTTAAATCATCTTTAGATTAGTTCAAACACCTAATATAAGGTCAATGCTATGTAAATAGTTGTAAAAAAATGTAAATTCTCTGTAAATAGTTGCTGGCATGCAGCAAACTCAAGTTTTGCTTTCTGGGACTTTTTGAAATTTTTTTGGAATATTTTTGATTCAAGTTTGGTTGAGTCTGCAGATGGCAGAACCCGCAGATACGGAGGGCCGACTACATGTATAATTTTCATGATAAGGAAAAAATATTTTTAATGTGTGTAAAATTATTTCTTCATTTTCCTATCTACCTTGTCCCTTCAAAGACTTCTATACAATTCTGTTGATCCCTTAAGAGAGAGGTTCCCTGTGTAGCCCTAGGGAAATCATGTACCGTCAGCCCTCAGTATCCACAGATTCAAGCAACCGCGGATCAAAAATATTCGAAAAAATTCCAGAAAGTTCCAAAAGGCAAAACTGTAATATGCTGCACGCTGGCAACTACTTACATAACATTTACATTGTATCAGGTATAATAAGTAATCCAGAGATGATTTAAAGTATATGGGAGGATGTGCATAGGGTATATGCAAATACTATGCCATTTTATGTAAGCGACTTGAGCACCCTCAGATTTTGGTAACCATGAGGGACCTGGAATGACTGTAGTCTCTTTTGATTTTCCTCTTATCTCAATGGCTTCTACTTCACAATTTCCTTTGCAGACTCCTTTTCATCTCCCCAGTGTTTCAACGTTCATGTTCTTTAGGATGTGGTACTGAACTCTCTTCTCTTCTCTCTCTAGCCATTTTCCTTCAGTGAGCTCATCTAAGCCTCTAGCTCTGAATGTCATTTATACACAAATGACCTCCAAACATGTATCTCTGGCCCAGATCTCTCCTCTGGTCTAGAGTCTCCTATGCAATTACCTACTTGACCATTCCACTTGGATATTTCACAAACATCTCAAACTTAACATGTCTAAGCAGAACTCTTGGATCAACACTCCTGCTTCTGCAAAAGCCTACTCCTCACCTAGACTTTCTCATCTCAACTAAAAAAGAGGATGAGGAAGAGGAGGAAGAGAAGGTGGAGGAGGAGGTGGTGATGATGAAGGCGGAGGAGGAGATCACCATCTACCCAGTCTCTCAAGGCAGAAGCCTAGGAAATGTCTTTGCTGCCCCTCCTGTTCCCTCCCTCCCTACATCTAAGCCATTAGCTATGTCAGTTCTACCTATAAAATTTACCTACCCTTTTCTCTCCACCTACATTGCTACCTCCCTATTCCAAGCTCCCAGCATTTGTTGCCTGGACCATGGCAAAAATTTCCTAATTGGCCTCCAAATTCTACTCCTGCTCAACCTTCAATTCTTCTCTATATAGTAGCAAGGGGGTACTAAAATATAGACCATGTCCAACAACAATTTAAAACCCTTCAGCGGCTCCCTACTACACTTAGAACAAATCTTAAATCTATACCATGGCTTACAAAGTTGTAATTATTCCAGCCCCTTTCTTGCTCCCAAACTTTATTTCATTGCTGTATTTCAGTCACACTGGTCCTCTTTCAGGTCCTCAAAGATGTCAAATTCTTTCAATCTCAGGTACTTTGCACAGGCTCTTCCCTCTGCCTGAAAAGCCCTATCTCCCCCACTTCATTTGACTGAATCTATCTCAAGCTTCATGTCTCGGTTAACATGTCAGTCCATCAAATGGGCCTTTCCTGACCACCCTATCCGAGGCAGAAAACACTGAGTGCCCCCACAGCAGAAACCTCCATCTACCTTCTTCTTTGCTAACACAACGGTTATTTTGTTCAAGGATATGGCCATCATGTGGTCAGGGGAGGTTGGCCCCTTCCCAGTCTCAAATGGTGGATCATAATTGTTCTTAGATAATCATGGTCATACATTGTTTTGTCAGGGACTGGTTGAGAAATGACCGCATGATCCAGATCTGACCAATGTGACATAAAGGAAAGTCTGCTTTGGAAAGGTCCTTGCTGAGAAAAAAAAGAGAGAGAGAGAGAAAGAGAGAGACAGAAAAACAAAACACCAATCCCCTTTAACTACTCATCGTGTGTCTACGTGTGATGCTTGCAACCGTGTATCTGAAATGACTCTGGATCCCTCTACCTCCAGAGTTCTTATTCAGTGAGATAACAAAACCCATATTATTTGACCTAATTTCAGTTTGGTTTTCCATTACTAGCTGTCAAAAGTTGGTCCTCAGCTTCTATTCTCTACTGCAGCATCCTATTCATATCCTTTTTTTGAACAAATCAAAATGGGTTGTTATTATATTCGTTACTTTTTTGCTTTTTTCTTTGTTTAACTTCCATGAGAGCAGAGTCTATGTCTATCGTGGTCACCAGTGTTTACCATAGTACCTGGCACATAGTAGGATCTCAAGAAATATTCGTTCAATGAATAACCAAATGTCACATCCAGGGGGAGAACCAACTAATTGGCTTAGATGGTGTTTGGTAGGATAGAAGGTATATACAAACACTAAGAAATAAATTATAATTGTCTTGAAAATGATTTCCCAAAGAATCCTGATGAGTGATGTTTTAAACTTTAGTTTCAAAGGGATGCAGATGGGGAAAATACTAAAATAGAGGGCTGGGAAATTGAGCTCTAAGAGCTCTTGTCCATCTTCCACTCAATCTATGTCTCATCAGCCCAAGAAAACAAAAGACAAAAGGTAATCATCTCCAAACCTCTACCACATGTTCCTGCCTGGAACAGATCAGGCACATAACCTGGATTATTTGATTTCTTTACTCTTTCATCAACTTTGACTCTTATGAAAAGCATTTTTATTGCCTTTTCACAAATTCAAGTAACTCTAAGATGATAGCACAATCCTATAGAACATGTCATCTGGATGATGGCAGAAGTCTTATCTAGAGGCATTATAGCTTATCCAACTTTGAAAGCCCTGACCAAGGCAGGCCTTATGTGGTATGAGTCAGGTCATACTGAGAGACTGTACCTCCTAACCAAAAAGAGCCCCAGTTTGCTAAGGTTTCTGAATTTGTACCATTATCATTGCTTCATTGGACTAATACAGTTATGTCTCCACAAGTCCCCTATTTAAATATAAATATACTACCTAGAGAGGTTAATACGTTAATTTTTCAGCATTCATTTTTGAACAGAGAGCAAAGTCCTGAGGGAATGGAATACTGTAGAGAATAGTTAAGCTTTAGTGGATGTAAGAAAAGAAAGAAAATTCTGGACATCGGAGGAAACATAGGGACTGGGAAGCTAGAGAAAGAGAGATGTTGAAGGAGAGGAGGAAAACACCAAAAGAGAAAGCTAGTCCAAGGTCCCAAATGACCATGGTGCTACCTGATTGCTCACTTCTGCTAGAAACCTAAGGGGAAAAACATCATTTAGTCTCTTATCTGTCTCTTCATCTGTAAAATGGAGGCTGAAGAAAAACATAATGATAGTAGGTGGCAGCAGCTGTATAAACAGAAAGGCAGATAAGGAAAAGGACTAATGGAAGAAACAAACAAGGAAAATACACATTTCAGAGGTCTGATATCAGTAGGGCTAGTCTGGAAAACTAGCCTGGGTTAAGGTGTGATTGACTATCGTGACCGAATTTCCTAGATTATACAGGTTGCCTGATGTCCTGGTTTAATTATTACTAGTGCCCCCTTCCACTCTCAAAAGTGTCCCCGGTTGGACAATAACTGATACGGTTGCCCTTCTGCAAGACTGGTGATGGTATGATGTGATAGATGACAGGTGTGCTGAGTTACTAATTGCCTTCAGATCTCAAGGCCGGGAATGGCCAGAGTCCCCAAACTTGTTGACTCCAGTTCCGAGGAGCTGTCTGTGTGTCATGATGTAGAACTGTTGGGAAGTATGTACCAAACACAGGCAGCACTGCCATTTTAACAGAGGGCTTCCCAAAGGAGAGGGTGAAGATGGGAATTTCAGACAGCACAAGGCCAGTGGGGAGGATACAAAGGGGTGAAGTGGAAGTGAAATGGAGCAGGACCCTATGGTCCTCGCCGCCCATGTCCTCCCCCTGCCTTTTGGCTGTGGAAAAACTCTAGCCACAGAATAAGTTTAATCAGAGAAGTGAGAAAATGCAAAAGCAAAGGAAAACAGTCAAAGGAGACCAAATGATAATAGTTTAGTCATTAAGCATAGTCAAGGACCTTTAGTTCCTTCTCAAGGGCTATAGGTAATATTCTGGGCCATATCCTGTGAGTTGTCTTGTAGATACCGAAACCCCTACCAGGTGGAAGAAGTTAACTACATGATGACCAGACTGGAGCCATGACAAAAGCTGCCACAATTCCGAGAATTGGCCTCAAGGATAAGGGAACAAAACGACCCTGGAACTGAAGATTAACTGTACCTAAAACAATCAAGGGACTTCCCTGGTGGCGCAGTGGTTAAGAATCTGCCTGCCAATGCAGGGGACACGGGTTCAATCCCTGGTCCGGGAAGATCCCACGTGCTGTGGACCAACTAAGCCCGTGCGCCACAACTACTGAGCCTGCGCTCTAGGGCCCGCGCGCCACAACTACTGAGCCTGCACTCTACAGCCCATGAGCCACAACTACTGAGCCCATGTGCCACAACTACTGAAGCTCAGGTGCCTAGAGCCTGTGCTCTGCAACAAGACAAGCCACTGCAATAAGAAGCCCACGCACCACAACGAAGAGTAGCCTCGCTTGCTCGCCACAACTAGAGAAAGCCCGCGTGCAGCAACAAAGACCCAATACAGCCAAAAAATAATTAATAAAAAAAATCAAGATGATGCTAGTCAGACCACTGATGACCAATTTCAAGATGACTATCAGAGCTGACTGTGCTTTCTGCATGTAGCCCCCCCCATCTATAAAAGCTCCTGCCCACTGGTTTGATGGTGGGGGGGGGGGGGCGAGGAATTGGCCTTTGGACAAGCATCCACCCTCCCCCAGCACCCGCTGGTTGCCAGCATCCAAAATAAAGCACACCTTCCTTTCCACCAACCTTGCCTCTTCATTGGCTTTTGAGTGGCGAGCAGCCGGACCCCACTTCCAATTACGGAAGCACTAGAAGCCCCTCAAATCGCACTCAGAGGAAGCACTCCCTCACTGCCCAAGCATAATTCTGGACCTGATCTCTGTATCCAAACAGTTGTCAAGGCTTCCACACATAAAGGAAATAATACTTGCTCTAGACAGGATCACTCAGCCCTGAGCCGGGCTGACATTCATAGATGAGTCTGGCCATTCGCTTAGCCCTCCACTTGTTAGAAACAGATCAGTACTTGTGCAATGCCAAGTCCAGAACGGCAATTACAACAACCAAAAAAAAATTAATACCATGCACAGAGAAAATACAATATGAAAAACATCTGCTCCATCTGATGTAGAAGAAAAGAATCATTTGATTATAAACATTGGATCTCAGTTCTCATCTTACAGCACCAGAGAGGAAATTGTTCCAAAATTGATAACTTGTGTTTTTCCTTCCCAAAGTTTGTGTTCCCATTCAAATTGCACTAAATCTTTAGAGACATTGCCTTCTGAGCCTAAAACCTATTTTCCCACCGAATTCTCATCTCTTGGTAAATACTTGAAATGTACCTAGGAAATCAAAGACATAGTTTCTTTTTCAATATATGCAAAGACATTTGTCTCCTGTGGTTGAGGCGATGAGTTAAACACTACAAAGAAATCAGAGGAGAGCGGATGGGCACTTCTGTGTCGCTCCTTGCCCCTCTGGCACTAGTTTTATTACTCTGCAACAGCACCGATGTATGGAAAAAAACCCCAAGGTTCTGGCCTCTTAGCTGCTTCCAGGAAAAGTCAGCGTTATCTCAGTGTGTACTGAGGAGCAGGTGAGGAGAGAAAAATAAAAAAGATGATCAAAGCCCTCCTGCTGCCCCCCTTGCCTCTAAAGTCTTCACCAAGAGCCCCAGACTCGGCTATTCTATCTTCTGCTGTGCGCATAGAGAGCAGGTAATCAGCAGAGCTAATCAAAAATGCATTCATTACCGCACAGCGGCAGTGGGTGAGAGCGACTGCAGCTTTCATTTGGCAAGTGGTTTCTGGACTGGCACAATCCAACCTGTGTGGCTCGCTGGCAAACCTTTTGCACCTCCTCACCCTCCACATCTCCCCCACCGCCATCCCAGCCACCTGTGCCACGCCCAACTCTGCTTCTCCATTAAAAGCAATCTGATTCATACACTTGACAATGTTTTCCCCTCAATCACCACAATGTTGCTCTGTAAAAGCTGTTTTCTGCCTAATAAGTCTTCTGAGTATTTTTAAAAAGGTGTTTCTTCACTTAAAAAATATCCTTTTTTCCCCTTTGTTTTCAAAGCAGGAAGCCGTTTCTTGCCAGGGCAAAAAAACTCAAATGCTGACACATTCTGCAAATGCACAAGCCTTCCCTGCTTTCTCCAACTTAGCAAAATGGACTCTCTCAGAGCCCCCAAAAAGAACCAAAAGAAGCTCATAGGGAACTGTGCTAAAATATGCTGATGGGCCCGCAGCTAATAAAATAATAGCTAATATTACTGAGCATTTATTACGTTCCAGGCATCATTCTATGCACTTTAATTATCTCATTCAATCCTTACAGTAGCTTTGTGGGGTATGGGTTGCTATTATCATCCCCATGGTCCTGATGAGGCCAGTGACCCAAGGAAGTCAAATCACCCTAAGACTAGTTGTGGATGGAGGATTCTGAACTCAAGGAGAGTGCTCTATCCTTGCTTAACCACTCCCCATGGTTCTGATGGAAGAAGATTAGTAAACCACTAGACACATTGTCCCACCCCCTCAGACTACAAAGTTAACCCTTCCAGGGCATGTGATTGATCACCATTCAGTAAATAACTATTTTCTAGGACACATAAACAGTACTCTCTCCATCCCCTGAAAAAAATAAATCTGCTTTAGCTAAGTTGGAGAGGGAAATTTATAAAAACAAAACAAAACTCTTTCCCGTCTTTGTTTGCCCCAGTTGGTCTACAATGCAGGTTGAGTGGTGACTGAGCTCGTATGGCATACAGGCAGCTATCTGTTCCCTGCCCTTTGAGAACACACAAACTAGTGGGGATGTTAGAACACACACACACAAATACAGAGTGTGATGTGGAGGCAGGGTGGCATAGAGGCTTCCTGGATTCAATTTCACTTCTATGACTTAGAGCTAGGTGACCCTAGGCAAGTCATTTAATCCCTCTGTCTCTGTTTCCTCAGCTGTAAAATTGAAATAATAATAGTACCTACTTCACAGGGTGCTATGAGGATTACATGAGCTAAACTGGCACATAGTAAGTACTTAATTTGTAATTTCTTTCCCATTGACATGAAATTTATAGCTTATGTTTTATATCCAAGGTTTCAGTGAAGAAGTAAATGGTGGTCATTTGAGGCAGCCGAGAACAGTACTATATATGTTTCATTAAATACTTTGACTTGGTCCCAGATAATCTGGCAGATTTCTGACCCTCCTCCAGAAGTATACTATGAAAGATAACCAGATTGGAATATTAGCATTTTGAGAAAGCCAGGTATATTTCCCAATTTAAGCTTTGGCAAAAGAAAAGGTTTAAAAAGTAAACAGTCCCTAACTACATATTTTTATCCGAAGGAGTCTGCCCTCTAAATTATATGGAATTGTGTGGGACTTCCCTGGTGGCACAGTGGTTGAGAATCCGCCTGCCAATACAGGAGACACAGGTTCGATCCTTGGTCCAGGAAGATCCCACATGCCGCAGAGCAGCTAAGCCTGCGCGTCACAACTACTGAGCCTGCGTGCCACAACTACTGAAGCCCATGCACCTAGAGCCCGTGCTCCACAACAAGAAAAGCCACCACAATGAGAAGCCCGCGCACCACAGGGAAGAGTAGCCCCCGCTCGCTGCAACTAGAGAAAGCCCGTGCACAGCAACGAAGACCCAATGCAGCCAAAAAATAAAAATATAAAGAGTAATAAAAATTTTTAAAAATAAATTATATGGGACTGTGGCTGTTTTAGTACATGTAGGAAACCACAAAAATAACAAAATAGCCAGTTTTTTCACTTGAAAAAAATGATTTGCTTCAGCCTTCCTTTAAGCGGCAAGCACATGTCCTGGATTTAAAATAGGATTCAATTTATCTGAATTCATTTTCCACAAAAATTTTTAGATGCATGCCCATTGCATAAAGCAAGATTTGCCCGTATTATAAGGTTTAGCTGCAAATTGCTGATGTCCATTTCCACTTTGTCGGCATTTGCCACCCAGCCTCTTATCATGCTGTGGACAGATACAGACATAGTCAATTTTCACGTTCTTAAGAAACAGGAAATGTTATACTGACTCAGATCGTCAATTCTTCTCAACTGTCATCCATTCCTTAATGGTAACACAAGGACTGCTTTCTGCCAAGTACTTTGTCGAATATACCAACCACTTATCTAACAGAATTCTGAAAAGAAGATGAAAGGATGGGTAAGTTTTGACCATGAGGAGGCAAGGAGAGAGATTACTCTCCTTTTCTCCCAGCAGATCCACCCTCCATTCTCCTCCACTGTGCCCTGCACCTCAAGAAGGCTTGTCCTAAGCGTAACATATGGCCACTGCTCTCTAAGAGTTTGTCAAATCTAACCACCCAGACAAAAGGGCATTGGGTCCCCTCTTTAAAAATCTATCCCTGAAATCAAACAGACTTCTCCCTTGTATTCCTTCTGACTCATAAGCCATAACATTAAACAGAGCACCATTGGATCTTGCTTTTGGTTAATTCATGCATTCATTCATTCATTTGACAAATATTATTTATCATCAATTACATTCCAGTCATCGTTCTGGGTACTGGGATTACAGCAACAAACAAAACAGAACAACAACAACAACAAATCCCTGTGCTCATAGAGCTCACAATCCTAAACAAATGAAATTAGTAAAATATCTAGTTAGAGTTAAAATATAGAGTTTCAGTGTAACCCAATACGAAGGAAGTTGGTTCCTCAAGCTTCACTGTGGTTAGAAGGACAATAAAATGTTTATCATTTTAAAAAATCGGCTAGTCTGGAAATGTAAGCATTCCATTCACTCAGGTACTTATTAATCACATTGCTCTAAATCCAAAAAGAATTTGAAGTATTCTACAATAAAAGACATAGAAATTTATTGTTTTAATTTATTATCCATAAATCTAACTATAACAAAAGTCAAATAATGTACTCAAGAAGTGTAAGGTTCAATGGTCAAGACAACTCTCCCTTTCTGCTTAGATAATTTGTCTGCAATTATTGGAAACATCCACAAGGTGGTGGTAATGATGCCTCAGTTTATAACCATATCGGAAGGGCAGGCTGATAATTATAGGTATGATTTACCTAAAATGAAGATACAGTATACTTCTCCAACCACAAAGTTTTGTTTCTCAGAACTCTTGTGGCAGGACTTCCCTGGTGGTCCAATGGTGAAGAATCTGCCTTCCAACACAGGGGATGTGGGTTCAATTCCCGGTCGGGGAACTAATATACCACATGCCGCGGGGCAACTAAGCCCTCACGCCACAACTACAGGGCCCATGCACCCTGGAGCCCGCACACCACAACTAGGGAGAGAACACCCGCACGCCACAACTAGAGAGAAGCCCGAGCAGACCACGCGCCGTAACGAAAAGATCCCGCATGCCTCAACAAAGATCCCGTGTGCCACAACTATGACCCAGCACAGCCAAAAATAAAAATAATAATAATAAGGAAAATAAATAAATTAAATAAATAAATAAAAACAAAAACTTATTAGAAAGATACCATTAAAAAAAAAACCTCTTTTGGCAGACTTCATGATTAAAGAGATTAGGATGTTTTCATTAAACTTCTTAAGAAGGCTCAGATCTCGAGTAAGCTCATGAAAGCCCTCATTTATTAATTCACTCAGCATACCTTTACTGAGAAGCTTCTGGGTACTAAGCATTATGAAAAACATTTAAAAACAAACTTTGTGTTCACAAAATACACAGTGAAGGAAACATCCTAAATAAAAGGGGAAAGCAATGATAATTTTCACATTCTAACTTGTTAATAACTGGGACTGGTGCAATTACTTTCCATTTACCATCCTTTGTTTGACAGATGCTTCTCAGGGTCTCTTTCCTTTAAAGTTTATATGAAATATTTCTAATTTTGGTTTGCATTAAATATGGGAATAATAATAGTACTTACCTCAAAGAGCTGCTCTAAGAATTCAATGAGACAATACAGTTAAACCATTTAGCAGAGTACCTGGAACGCGGTAAGAAATACATGTTAGTTATCGGCATCATTGTTGTCCTCCTCGGGATCATTATCTTCATTATTGTCACCATCATCATCATCACCATCAGGGTAAAATACCAAATTCATCTGCATATACCAGAAATTTGAGTAAAGGCAATTCAGAATTGGGGGAGCAGTCACTGCTTTCCCTTTATTAGCAAAATGTAACAATGTTCTAAACTCTTAACCAGAACCTTAAAGGGGAGGAGATGTTTGGTTTTGCTTTGTTTTATTGGAATTTAAAGGAATTGCCTTACAAGGACTTTCCCAGTGTGGTGCCTCTGGATATAGAATCATCTTCCCCTAGGGAACTCAATGTGAGTTTAGATAGCAGGGTAGCTAAGATTGCAAGACCACTCTTTGGCCTCCTGCCAAGATACAGTGATTTTTTTTTTTTTTTTTTTTAAGTGATTTTTCACTTCTCTTGTAACATGGAACTTCTCTTGGGACTGAGGCTACACGCTGAGGGAGGCCAGGAGAAGCAGCTGAGGAAATGTTTGTGCCCTCCCTGGAGGAAGCCCTTCATTTCCTTGGGATCTGTAGGGCCCCTAGTGAACGAGCTTTCTCCCTGAGGCCCATGGAACTGAGGAAGAAGGCTCTCCATACTGCCCATTCTCCTCTAGAGCAGGCACTGCCCTCCAGGGAAGGCTTCATAAGTGTGACCTGTGCAGGCGCACAGGGAACCTTGCTAGAAGGGCCCTGTGCTTGGTGTAATGCTCTGCTGTCTCTGTCTTGAAGTTCCTAATAACGTGTGAACAAGGGCCCAGCATTTTCATTTTGCAATGGACCCCGCTAGTTATATAGCCACTCCTCTCTGCCCTGGAGAGTTTCTAAACACTGCGTGGGCTTTGTTCTTCGTCTCCCTCCTTCCTGCTGCTCGCTTAGCAGAGTCCACCTCACTCCCCACCCTTGAGTCAAAGCAAGAGATGGTAGCTCAGTGGAAACTAGCTTTCTGCCTAACCCTGAGCCCTGGGGACCACAACAAAGATATTTTCGTAACTGCTGCTTCCTCTCCTTTAACATTTTCTCTAAACTTAAAAAAATAGAGCGATAATAATAATAACAATAATATTCCTTGAAGCACTGATGACTCGTAACAAGCACTACAGGTACCTTGCAGTGAACTGAGGCAAATGGGGCAGCATAGGAAGTCAGAGAGCCTTGGATTCTGTGTCAGATTTGAGGAAGTGATGGACATTCCGTGCTGCCTCAGTTTCTTCACCAGTGAGCTATTGCTACAGAACGCCTACAAATGTAAAAGCAGCTAGACATACACTCAGAAAGCTTACATTTCCTTACTTCTATAATTGGAGCTAATCAATTTTACCTACCTGAATGCTACCATGTTGAGTGGACACCTCTCTCTCTCTCTCTCTCTCTCTCTCTCTCTCTCTCTCTGCCTCTCTCTCTCTCCCTCTCTTTATTATCTTATATAGAGAGGTAGACAAGATATCTCCCCAATTCACAGATCAAAACACTGAAGCTCAGAAAGTGTAGTTTGGGCAGAGCTGCAACTAGAATTCAGGTTTTCAGATACCTGGTCCAACAACCACGTTTCTGAAAAAGCATGTGTAAACCTTTTGGTTTTTAAAAAACTCCTATCCTGAGTACATAGGAGTCGGGTTTCTCAACAGTGGCACTGTTGACCTTTGCAACTGGATAATCTTTTGTTGTCAAGGGCTGTCCTGTGCATTATAGGAGGTTTAGAAGCATCCCCGGCCTCTACCCACTAAGCGCCATAGCAACCACCAACCCACCACCCCTCCTCCCGCAGGTGTGACAATCAAAAAAGTCTCCAGGCATTGCCACTTGTCCCCTGGAGGGCAAAACCACATCCAACTGATAACCACTGAACAAGAACAGTTCACTGTTTAAAGGAGACTTGTGGTGAATCCTTTAGTAAACTATAAAACTGTCTCCAAATTTGTATTTCCACATATTGGATTTTCTTAAACTTGGAGATACCTTATTTTCAAAAGAGAAAAGCACTAATTTTGGTTGTGTTGGGTCATCACTCAGAAAAAATGTGGACGGTTCTTATGCTTTTCTTTTCCCTCAAAATATTATGATGTTCACGGAAGTGATGTCATAAAGATTTAACAGAATATGCTCACAGCACACAGATTGAAGCAGGTTAAATTTTAGGAAACCCAGAAATTCCTCTTTAAGAATTAGCTACCATCAAGTACCCTAAAATTCAACTGTTTCCAGTTATCTTTTCATTCCTCTAAATACTCTGAATTCAGTTTTAAAGCAGGAAACCCAGAATTTCCTGTGTCTAAAGGAGTGTTAAAAAAGCCTGATTCTTCGGGGTTTCCCTGGTGGTGCAGTGGTTGAGAGTCCGCCTGCCGATGCAGGGGACGCGGGTTCGTTACCCAGTCCAGGAAGATCCCACATGCCGAGAAGCGGCTAGGCCCGTGAGCCATGGCTGCTGAGCCTGCGCTTCCGGAGCCTGTGCTCTGCAACGGGAGAGGCCACAACAGTGAGAGGCCTGCGTACAGGAGAAAAAAAAAAATAAAAGTCACTTTGTGAGAAGCTGGAGTCCTGAAGCCATGTGATTTCCACCTGCAGTTTTCAAGCCCATTCAGAGCTCACCAGGGGATACTTACTTGCTAAGATGTACCCATCCTAGCAGAATATATTTGTTATGATTCAATTCTCTCACAGCATTAAGGAGACTCTGGTCTGGTGGATAAAGCCCTAGAGAGATAAGAAAATCAATTCCCCACCACTTGGCTGTGTGACCTTGAGCTGTCCACTAAACCTCTCTGATTCCTCAGTTTCATAGTCTATGGAGTAACACCCTAGACCTCTGCTTAACCTGAGAAGGACATGGGGACGAGTCACTAAGTCCCCATCTGAAAAGATCTGGAAGTCTATTTGCCTCTACCCCTAGGAAAAGAAATTATTTCTATAATAGTTTCTCACCCTGGACACTAAATATAACATGGTTCTCTTGAGAAAAGAATTAACTAGCAAGCAGAAGCATCATGAACTGAATTTAGGGGACTGAACTGCTAAAATAACAGAAAGATCTCACCATTGAGCAGTCTATGTCTAATGGACCAAAGACAAGACCATTTCAGCAAGTCATCAGGGGCCTGTAGACATTTCAGGAGTAAAATTACTACGACTCACAATTCTCTGGGAACTGGCACTTGGGAAGATAGGGATTTTCATGGTTATTGTGGTTGTTTCCCAACCTCCATCTTTCCCTCCTCCCACTGTGTGTCAGTCATGTGGTTTGGTGAGGGGTGGGGAGGACTGACTCTACTCCCTACTCTCAGCTCTATGGATGGAGCATAATCCACCATGCCATGGTGATTGCTTCATGTGGCCTAAGCATGACATTGCTAGGCCAAAGGATTAGATCAGGAATGGTCATGTGATTCATTTTGAAACGATGATGTAAAAAGATGCGACGCAGACATGAAGAAAAGAAAGACTACAGACATTTTGCCATCATGTGGGAAGCAGAAAGGAGAGAGGAGAAGAAGTTAGGTTTCTGATAAAAATTCTGAACTACTGAGTCCAATCAAACCTCAAGCCAGCCCTACCTCTGTCCCTTCCAGTTACGTGAGCCAATGCATTTCCCTTATTGCTTGCGCCAGTTTTTGAGGGTTCTGTCTTATCTGAAGCATGAAGCATCTTAACTGATATAGGAACTGAAGGGGTCAAGAGCGTGCTCACCAGCCCTGAGCATGACTAAAGGAGGCAGTATGAAAGTGTTCAGTCCAGAGAGAAAAGGTTGGAAGAGGGATACTAAAAGTGGAAGATCACCTCCGAGTAACAGTGCCCCAAGACAGCTCCTGGGGATGTCTTCAGGTCAAAAAAAGTAATGAGTTCTAAACACCCTTACCATCTATGAAAAAACAAGCCAATCTGAAAACCATTTGAGATAAACAATTGCTTCCACGACCACTGCTCACTTGGTGTGACCGTCTCTCCTGGAAGTTGCTATGGATCCATTTCTGGGCATATCACACCTGAGTTCAAAAGGCTCCTCCTCTGACTCACATATATACTCCCACCAAAAGCAGTTCCAAGCAGGCCCGTGCCTGGAATTTCAGATCCTCAGGGCTGTGGATTTATTCAGCAGCACCTAGGTTGGTATCTACATAGAGGATTTCTACAGAAGTTTCTGGAGGAGGTGGTATAATGGAGGAGTCTGGATGACAGAGAAATAACACGGAGGACCCAATCTTTCTTAGATGTCACACCCAACCAGAGTCTCCAGATGCAGCTGGACTCTATTCTTCCCAAAGGGTCCAGGAATGGAAGTGCAAAAGACAACTATAAAGAATCAGCAGTACCTAGATTAGTTCATTGATTAGAGTGCAGGCTAAAGTTTGGCCAGTTTTTCTGACCCTGAGATAATCCTGCCTCATGGAATCATACGAGCATAGAACATGAGAGCAGGAACAGTCCTTAGAAATCATGCTGCTCTGTCTTCTCTTTTTAGTGGCATGGGATTGAATCTGGGATAAGGGAAGTACTTTGTTTCAGACATTTAAACGCCTTCCTCTATACCGCCGTGGTAGCTGGTGCTTACTGTTTTCACAGCACCTACCATGTTAGATTGTCATTCCCAGTGAATACATCCGCTCCTCTTTGAACTTGAAATTCACTGGAAGCAGAAACTGTCTTGCTTCCTTAAACCCCTGGTGCCTGGCGGACCCTGTCATATAGCAGGTGGTCAAACGTTTGTTGAAGAAATCAAAGTTTCAAGCCAAACGGTGAGAAAGTTATCATCATTCCATTAGGCAAAGGATATAGTATCTTGGTTTCATTAACTTTAAAGGGTGGAGCAGTTTCCTTCCAATGAATCAGAATGAGTTTCGTCATTATTTTTCTTATTTGCAAAGTATCAAGTTAATAAGTATGGAGCTTAATGTATGATATAGACCCCGTCTCCAAATTCCACTGGCTGACGTTTCTTTTTGCTTACCCAAGTGTCCCATCCCAAGCCTAAAACAGAAACCTCAAGAGGGAAGTACTATTTTCAGTTTTGTGTTGTACATTTTAAAACTTATTATTACTATTATTACTTTTTGCTGCCTCAACATCCCCAGAAACAGGCTGTGCGCACCCTGCCAGGTGACCAGGTGCATCAGTGTGGTAAGGCTGGCCCCTGCCACAATATCCCATTCTTGCTCTCCCTTCACTGTCACCTAATGTCAATCAAATATACCAATGAAATTCCCTCATGCCTTTTGCTTGTGTACTCTATCCTGACCCCCAATAAAGGCACTTTCCCCTGGGTCTCTGTTTCTCTCTCTCTCTCTCTCTCTCTGTCTCTCTCTCATCTTCCCACTTGCTTGGTTGAGCCCCTTCCCTTGGCGCCCCGCCATGTGGTCCCCCTTTGTGGTGTACTTGACTGTTTCTCTAGGACGTGTGAGTATAAGCTTCATTTCCTTATGCCTCTCCTGTGTCCCCTCTTGTGACTGCCTGCACCTGACCGACCATCTCATGAGAGAATACAGAACAACTTCTCAATAAGAACTGCAACAAATTATTTTCTTGCTGCTTAAACTGTATCATTGAGCTCATTTAAAAGTGCAAACCTCGGGTCCTAAGACTAGCAGGTACTCCTGAGTGGAGCAGGGGTACCACTTAACCACAGAGGGAGAGCTAGATTTGGGGCTTTCTTGGCAACTTCTGGTGGCTACGATGCTGCTAGTACAGTCTCTAGCTCCTCATTGGAAAACCAGAGATGAAGTTCAAATAGCATCTCACTGCTTTCTTGGATGAGGGATCGATTGCAAAAGTGTTTGCTTGTACTAAGCAGGCTTTTCCACCAACAGCAATATGCCTAGTCCACCACTGTGTCCCTGCTGGCTCAGAAGGGACTAGCCCAATTCTGCCAACAGCTGCCGCCGACAGTGAAAAGTTGAAAGAGTGGCAGCAGATGAAAGAGAGGAAGAAGGTAGTGGAGAGGGGAGACTGAAAATGGAAGGGATGGGTGCCATTTACAGAGGTGAATTCAATGGAGAATTTCAAGTGCAGAGACACTGAGATGCCTTTCTTCCTCTCATCTTTCGTTACCGACCCACCCCGTTACTCTTCAAGCCAAATGACTGAAGATGGCCACAAATCTCTTCACCCACTGCTGCTCAGTATTAGCCAAGCATGGATGGGGACCTGGATGTCTTCAGGAGTGAAGTGAGGTGTGCTGAAAGCTGCCCGCCTCCGTCCAAAATATGTTGTCCATCCACCTGAAATCAAACTGAAACTCCTCGCTAGAGTTATTCCTTTGGGTCAAGGCACTGAAGGCTCCTATTATAATGCAACTATGTTATCTGAAAGGAGGAACATATAATGCCTGGCACAGAGTAGAGCTTCTCTAAATGTGTCACTTTTAATATTAAATTGCCACTGCCTGCCGTTAGAACCTTAGTAAAGATTTATCTACCAGATTCTCTCCTGTCTCCTAGGGCCCTTGAGGATCTATGATGGGAAGACTGATGTGGAACACTGGCAAAGATTGGGTAGCAGAGTCTGAGGTTTGGCGGATGGTGGAGAAAGGGGAGGCTGACAGCATGAGGCACTTTGGGGGAGAAAAGGGCACTTTCAAAAGGTGAGAAAGAGGGAAGAGAATTTGGAAATTAACATTTATTAACTTTTCCTAGTCAGGCACTGAATTAGATGCATTTACATCCACTATCTTATTTAATCCGCAACCATTCTATCAGGAAAGGAATATTAGTATTCCCATTTTGCAGGTGAAAATCTGAATAGGGGTTCAGATTAAGAAAGTCGCTCAAGGTCACACA
Source organism: Phocoena sinus (assembly GCF_008692025.1). Taxonomy (NCBI): domain Eukaryota; kingdom Metazoa; phylum Chordata; class Mammalia; order Artiodactyla; family Phocoenidae; genus Phocoena; species Phocoena sinus. The sequence goes on from NC_045784.1 coordinate 104,667,635, forward strand.
ACGCCTCTATATGATGGAATATAGATTCGAACCTGGACCTGTCTCCTAAGCCTATGTTCCTGAACCACGCTATCTCACACTCCACATCTGTCAAGGGGTAGGCAGCCTAGTCTCTGCTACCCCTTCCGTCCTAATTCTCCAACCACTTGCAAATTGCGGCTTCTGTGACTCCCAGGTTTCTCCCTCACTCTTTGCCATGGACTATCTAAATGGAGACAAAAGATTTCCATGGGTGGTGGGGTAGGAAGAGATTTTACATTATCAGGATGGATAGAAATTTGGGGAGAGCCTAGTATCATTTTTATGGTTGCCCAAGGGTTTGGAAACTATCTGTTCCAGGCTCCAACGTATGTCACGTCAAAGCCAAAGTTCTGGCGTAATCAGTGTGCTAGCTGGGGCCCTGGGCCCCTGCCTTGATATCCCCTGCTCCGTGTGTGCCATCTTGCTGTAGGCTGGCAGGAAGATTCATTTTCCACGTGGACCAGGAGGAGAAGATATGGAAAAAAAGAACAGCTGGTGTGGGGAGGGACAAAATCCGTCTCTTCCAGAGTAGCTGGGGTAGGTGCGGAAGACTTGGGAGATAAAGAGTCTTCTTTTTTCTCACCACTGGAGAAAGGGGCTGGGGAGAGGTGCCTACAGCCCAAGAGGTTCATCCATGGGATTTTGTGGAGGGTATCACCCCCAACAGAGATCCAGGCTGCACTGCCTACTTCCAAGGTTCTTTCCTCCCCTTAGACAAGAAAGAGAAGTGGGGGGAATTAATGGCCTCTGAGGTCATCGGTCAGGGGCCTAGGCTGCTATGTCCAAAGGCAAGACCAAGGGAGCAAGGCAGCCAGGAACAGTTTCCTCTAATCTTAACTTTCAATCCCCACCAGTATCCCAACTCATTCCCACACCTCTCTCCTCCTTCGTTGTTGGGACTGACTGTCCTTTTCATTAACCTTTTAGTTAACCCCTCCACGCAGTACTTCTCTACGCCCTCCAAAGCTGTCAGCCCCTCGCTGCCCGACACCGCCCTCTCCCCCCTCCCCCATAAGCCCGGCTCTGAGCTTGGGTCCGGGGAGGTCTCGCCTCCCAGAACTGTGAGGGTGAGGGCTTCTTTACTCGCTCTCGGATCTCCGCTGTAAAAACTGAGCGGCATGGCCCGGGCATGCGCAGCATCTTCGGGCGCATTGTGATGGGAACTGCTTCTCTGAGTCTCTACAAAGACTCCAGAGTAACCACTCACTGCCCACCCCCCGAGACCCTCCTTCTTTAAGCCAGACGCACAAACGCACAGACAATGCAGCTTTTCTTTCTCCTTCTCTTTAAAAAGCTGGCTGTAGCTTGAAAGGCTGGCCCACGTGAGGACTAGTGTATTTCTATCGATTCCATCTCCCGTGTTGACAAACGCCAGCGCTGAGGCTTTGCAGTCCGCGGCTGCAGTTTGCAGTGGAGCTAAAGCGGTGTGCGGCTTTAATTCCACGTCAGATCAACTTTGATCAATATCCCCCTACCGGCCCAATTGGAAGAGCCCAATTCACCGCCTCTGAGCCTTTTCGCTCCTTCCTTCTTTTTTTCCCCTCTTTAGACCCATCATCTTCTGGGGTAGAAAAGTCTCGGATTTTCTTTTAATTTCTTTCTTTTTTTCTTTCTCTCTCTCTTTTGTTTCTTTGGGGAATTTGTTTGTTTTTCTGTGTTTTGTCTTTTTTGGGTTTTTTTGGGTTTTGGGTTTTATTCTCTCTCTCTCTCTGTCTCTCTCTCTGTCTGTCTCTGTCTTAGAGATAGGGAGGGAGATCGCTTTGGCGAACCGAGCTTGCAGCCAATGAACCCGCCTTCCAGATTGGTGTGAAGACAGAAGTGAGGTGGGGGGCGGGGAGGGGGTGTGAGAGAGCCTGGAAGCGAGAGAGAGAGAGAGAGAGAGAGAGAGAGAGAGAGAGAGAGAGAGAGAGAGAGAGAGAGAGAAAGAGAGGAGGTGGTGGAGGAGGACTAGTGTGGGGTGGAAAGGAAGAGTGAGCGAGAGAGCAAGTTGAGGGGAGGGGGTGAAAGAGCCGGCGAATTCTTTTTCTTTTTCTATTATTATTTTGAAGACTCCCGAGTTGCGCCTATGCTCTTGTCAGCTTCGTTCTAGGCGTAGCACGGCCAGGCAGAAGAAAATGGGGCAAAGCGTGCTCCGGGCGGTCTTCTTTTTAGTCCTGGGGCTTTTGGGTCATTCTCACGGAGGATTCCCCAACACCATCAGCATAGGTAAGCGCGAGCCAGCCCGCCGGTCGGGCCGGGCTCTCTTGCACCCGAGACCACTGCCCTGGCGTGGCTACTGCGGCCGCGGGTCCCTGTCCTGCATGGCCTGGGAAGGGACGGGGGACGGGGATCGGGCAGGAATCTCAGGGATCTGAGCCTCAGAGAGCTGGCTGGTCTGGGGAGCATCGGGAACCAGAGAGGTGATCTCCTGGGGCTTGGCGGGGTGGGCTGCCGCGTTTTCCGAGCTGAGCGGAGCAGGGGAGGCATGCCAGAGGCTGCAGCCGGGCGAAGAGTCACGGCTTTTCGGCTCGCTGCTCTGGACTTTGCCATGGCGTGCGTGCCGCCGCTGGAAGTTGTCCCAGGGTGATGCCTCCTGTCTGGCTGCGCCAGGGCGCGTAACCCGGTCCGGGGCTCCCTGTCCCGCGTCTCCGGGTCCCGGGAGACCGGCTAGCGCTGGGGGAGGTGGAAGCCCAGCCTGGATTCCCCCAGACCCGGGCAGCAACCGAGGTCAGTGGCGGATGGGGTAGGAGGCGGAGGTGAGACTAGAAGCCGAGCCAGCGAGCGGCGAAGTCACGCAGACCACGAATTCATGAATTGCCGCTGTGTCTGTCTGGAGCCCGGCTCCCGGGCGCTGGGAGGGAGTTCTCTCGGCTTCTCCCCGGCTTTACTAGTCAAGAAGTTAGAATTATTGCCATTACAGAACAAAGCCCCTGTACTGTCATGGGGGAGCGGGGGCCTGTGGGGAACAGGACGGGGCAGCAGGGGGAATGAAATTGTTTTTCTTCCCAACCTTTCCCTTTGCGCCACGAAAAGATGAACCAGCTTGTGGAGATGGGAGGTAGCGGAGGAAGAGGGGAGAGGAAGCTACCGCCTGAGAAAGAACGAAGTCCCACTCTTGGTTCCATCGTCCTACCCCAAAGCAGCCTCCTTTTCCCTCTTTCCCCTTTCCCCCTTCTCTCCAGCCTCTCCTCCGACTCTTTAGAGGAAAACTAGGTTTCTCTTGGCCAAAATTTGAGTTCACAAGAGTCTTCAAAGACACACAGGTTGAAAATCAATCATGATCATGCACCCAGGTAGCACTGAGAGGTTATCGCCTATCTGTAGCTCCCCAATTTCTAACCACTCCTGAGGGGGGGACACAAGCCAAATCTTGGTTCCCTTTGCTTGTAGGTGGACTTTTCATGAGAAACACGGTGCAGGAGCACAGCGCTTTCCGCTTTGCTGTGCAGTTATACAACACCAACCAGAACACCACCGAGAAGCCCTTCCATTTGAATTACCACGTAGATCACTTGGATTCTTCCAATAGTTTTTCTGTGACTAATGCTTGTAAGTAGATCTGCTTTTCCTCCTTTTGGGACCTGGGAACCTCATTTGCATTTTGCTTGTGGGACTTGGGGTCTGCGTGAGTGCTGGGGTGGCGATTGCCTTAGTAGACATTTTAGGGGCTCTAGTCAATCCAGGTTTCATGTGACATAAATCAACTCCAGAGGATCCTGCTGAGGGAGGGACTTAAGGCAAGTACACAAAACTCTGTTGTGAATAATGTTTCATGCAAAAGTTTCATTTTCCTCCCTGCTAAACTGGCGCTCCCTCCCCCGCAACCCCCTCCCTTTTTTTTCCTTTGGCTGGAAAAAAAAAAAGAGAAAAAATAGCATGGTTGTTCAGGGAAATTTCTTCAGATGAGATTAAAGAAAGAAGCCTCTTGATTGAGTCAATTCAGGATGTGCATTACTTGACTGTTAAAGCTAGCACCTGGCTGCAGGAATGAGCTGAATTTGACAATCGCTTAATACATAGGAGCCAAATATGAGAAATTCTGCAAACAAGTGACCTTGAGGGACAGATCAGGCTCGGTTCCCTGGCCTCTTTCTGTCCTAGAATATCACCTTTCTTACCGAGAGAGCTCTGATAGGAACTGATAAGACTACAAACTGATTACAAGTGATGAACGCCTGGCAAACTGAGGGGAAGGGAGAAAGTGCTCAGTGACTCTTTGGAAAGCTACTTCTGTTCTGTCTCCCCTAGTGTTGTTCAACTCCCCCCCCCCACCCGCCATTGTTAGGGACAACACAGTTCTTAACTTAGAGCAAAAGGTGGAAGGCGGAGGCTTGCAGCAGGAAAACCGAATGCCAAAAGGGAAGAATTTCATCAGCCCCCAAAGCAGTTTCTGAAACAGCTAGTTGTGCCCTGTGATTGTTCCTGTGGAAAGGGGACATTTCATTTTGAGAAGTAAAACCACGGGAACCTAGATGACTAATAGCCTGTTGGACACAGGTTTTTCTTGAATGTTTTATGAGAAAGACTGATAATTCTTCATCTGAGTTTATTTCACGACAAGTTTTCACAACAATAAGGGTGAGGATGGCGTAAATATGTTTTGCTTTTATGGCTGGTGTAGTTGGGAATTTTTGATTTTCTTTCGGGGGAGGAATGATGTTTATATTTGGTTGGGTGAAACTTTGTATATGACTTTCTTCAAATTCTTCTGCCTCAAAGGATATGTGATTTCCAAAAACTGTTGAAAGGGTCTCCAAGGGCACAGCTTCCTTGGATTTGAAGGCTTGGGTCAATGGGATGGAGGTGAATTACTTTGCAAGAAATTGTGACAGTTATCAGCTTTAAGAAAATTTTAGCTGAAGGTACAGATCCTTATATGAACATGTTCTGAGGTACTCTGTATTTGACATTCTTTGGCTTTCCGACATTGACAAAAATAGGAGCTTATTAACTCCAGCTAAGTGTGAAAGTTACAAAATGTCTGTCTATACTTTGCATCTGATTTTGGTAATCCCAGCCTGTCTCTTCAGCACACTTACAACACACATCTGACTCTTAATTCTGCAGCCCTGAGATCTTGTCAAGAGGCCGAATTCCAAAGGCAGCTTCCTAAATATCAATTAGAACAGATTTAAAACCAAATACATGAAACTACCCAGATTTATTATTATTAACAATGAATTATGTTTATTTCAACTCACTTTAGTGTCTTTCCACTGATGTTGACTGAGATAAGAGTGCTAATTGACTTCTCAGGAATGATTAATTTCCAAGGTTTTTGGTCTTGCTGTTTATGGTCAAATCAGATTGACACTAGCCAGCCCGGGGCCATCAGAAGGCTACTCAAGGAGCAATCAGGGAATGATCCTTGCCACGTGAAAAGCTCAGGTTTGAGAACAGGCACTAAGTCATCTGTATTGGTGTTGAGTTGCCTTAATGCCCTACCTCTCAGGGCAATAAAGGGACAACCGTGAAAGGAAAAGAAATTGATCAACGCCCCCCCGCCCACCACCGCTGTAAGTCCACAACACTTCATCTTACAAGCTTATAAAGGCTGGGTTATGGCTGGGGGCTTGAAAGTGTAGCATAAGGGGTGTGGCTTACTGGGCAACAGGAAAGACAAAAAAGGGGACCTTGCCCTTAGTTATGCCAAATACACACATAGGCACACACTGACTCACACGGGAGAGATTTCCAGAAACCAGTGATGTGTACCCAGCTGCCTGTTGCACACTCAGACTTTACAGCTCAGAAGACAGAGGAGGAAAGCTGTCGTCTTCTCCAGTCCCCGAAACAGTCCTCTCTGAATGTCACAATCATTGAATGGGGGCCAGATCTCAAAGCTGTCTCCTGGCAGCTGCTGCCTACAATCTTAGTATGAGAAAGATGACTAGTCCAACTACCGTCTGATAGTCTCTGAATGCAGAAAACAATCATTTCACGGGGCCAGGGAAGCCCTGCAGGTGTATCTCATTTCTTTCCCTGCCCTTGAGAGTTCTTTTTCTCATGGCAGTGAAGATCACATATCACAGATGTCGGCACACAATACTAGTTCAGCGCTGGAGCCTGGCAGATGACCCCTGGTTCCATTCTTACAATGGATTGCACTATTACACAGAGAAAAAAAAAAAAAACACCCTGGATCCTCTGGCCTGCCCCTCCCTGGAGACCTAGGGAGAATTTGAGAAAACCCCAGGTGAGTCCAAACCTGCTTGCCCACCTCTCCTGTCTGCTTCAATATGGAATAGAACGGCAAAAATTAAAGAAACTTTCCCCTCTTCCCATTCAAAACTCCTAGTTTCAGCTTCCCCTAACACTAGAATTGATCTCTTTCCATGATCTTTCCTGCACCCTCAATCTTGCGGCAGGCACACACTTCTGAGGACACAGGTATGCAGGTAAACAAATATGCCAAAAATAAACAAATGGTAATGCCTTCTGTATGTGTCCCTGCTCTCTGCTCTCCCTCTGCATCCCCTCCCCCAATGTATTCTGAGAGTTTGCTTGCAATGAATCCCAGGCATCAGTCATTTAAAGACTCTTCTTCACCAGCAACCAATTCTTTTCTGCACAACCCCCAAGAGGTTTGCTTAAGACAGACTCCGCCTTCAATCCGCATCTTAAGAGGCCAATAAAAGCATCTCTGGCTTTGAAAGGTGGTTCATTTGGGATCTCAGCTCAGAGGTGAATTGAAGTTTATCGAGGAGACTCAGCTGATTTGGAGCACATGTTCTTACTTCGTAGTGATTAACTGAGTTTGCTGCTTTACTTTTCAGTTTGGCTAGGTAGCCCCAGAAAGAAGCACGGTGTGAATACTATGATTTCAGGATACATGCATTCATACACACACACACACACACACACACACACACACACGCACCTATACACCCATAATCAGTACTTATGAAAAGAGGTGTTACACACGTTTTAAGTTGTATACACGTCTGTTCTTTAAAAACCAGATTTGATCATCGTAGGGCTTTGGGGAATGTGGCAACACCAAGGGACTGCTGAGTCCCATTGGTGTGGCTTTGCTCCCCTGGTTCCTCAGGAAATGCCTCCGATTCCCTTGAAGTCCCCTCCTGTGTCTTTCTGCTGTGCACTTGTAGTGCACTCCACACTACATCACCCCAGCCTCTGCAGTGTCAGCTCATTAGCACACAGATCTCATATTCCCTCTCTGCACTGTCATTGCAAAAATTGCTGTTGTACACCTTTACAGCCAACAAATGTGCTTGTGGATTACGCGCTGTTTGCAAGAAGCAAGGAAAAGGCAAATGAAACCTTAAAGGTTATTCACCACTGAATTGTGCTCTTAACGCATTGGCTTAAGTAAAAATCTGTTGATGGAGGCGTAATAGTGATGGTGGGACTGAGAGTGGGATTTAGGAGTGCAGGCTGTAATGGAGCCCCAGGCAAAATCCCTTTTGCTGGCTAAATGTAACTCATCAGCTGCAAATTTTTATTCCATTCATTTTTTTCAAGCTGTTTGAAATATACCTGCTAACTGAGAGCACGCTCCTTTTATAACTGAGCGCATTTCGCTACCAAGTAAGTGTACTTAGCTGAGACAGGTTTCCCTCTCTTGCCCACAGAGTCACAATTTAAATTATCTAATTATTCTAACTGCTAGGATCCATTTAACTGTTTAAGTCCATTTGGGAAAGAAATGTCTCCCCTGATCCTATTCTCTGCTCTTTGGTGGGTTTTGTTTGTTCTTTTCATGTGATCTTTGGAAGCAGGGTGAGGACCCACAGTATCACGGCGCCTGCCTTCAAACAGATCTTCACACGCTAACCAATGTCAATAGCCCCAGCTCCCACCGCCAGCTCCCCCATCTTTGTGGCTTTGCCGCTCTCCCTCTCTCTCCAGGCCAGTCTTCCATAAGCTCACTGGCTTAGCTCACTTCTCAGCCCCTCTGGCCAGCTGGCTTAGACTACTGAAGCACGAAGAGGTCGCCGGAGATTTAAGTCACCTTCTCACAAGGTTTATTATGGTTTTTTTTTTTTAATCTATTTTTTACGTGGCGAGGAGGGAGGAAGGTGATGCTGTTCATTCGGGCCATAAAAATAGATGGCAATCAGCAGGCTGTAAAGGTGAGCTTCCAGCAAAGTGTATAACCTCCCCTAGAAGGTGGCTTCCTGGTGATCTACTAAGGGGGGTGGGGGGTGGGGCGGCAGGAAGGGTCTGGGGGGAAGGAACAAAGAAAACTACTTGGTTCTCCATCTATGCCTACTGCAAAATAAGCCACGGTTTTTCTTCCTCTCAACGATTCTAACTTTTTTCCTTAAAATGTGACTAGTTTCTCACATCCCCCACTTCTGCCTCTATCCGAGGTTGTTTTCTTAATTCTGCATCTCCCTCCATACTTGCCAAGACTGAATGAGAATAGTGGGCGCTGGTTGAGGTTTCTATTATATGTTTTTGGCTCCTGGTATATTTTAAAATTTCATTATTATGGGTAGTCAGAGGTGATTGGCTGGTTTCATTTTAACAGATTGAAAAATAAACGAAGCTTCTGAGGCATCATTATTAGTCTTCCTTTGTGGCTGACAGATTTGTCATTTTTATACAACTGGCCAAAGGATGAAAAGACAGCATGGATTTTAAGAGCGGGCCAGAATTTTAGAAGGTAGAACTCGTACCTTCGGGGGAGGAGGATAAACATGCTAATTCAGATGATTTAACTTTTAACTTCTTAGATTGAGACAGGAAATATCTTTGAAGGACCTTTCAGAAAACTCTTCATCTTCTCGAAGGTCAGGGAAATTATCTGCATACTTTACCTGGCCCATTAAAAAAAAAAATCAGGTTTTGACTTTGTTCCTTTGGCTTTGATACTTTGGGTCTAATTAGATGACATGTCCACAGGAGGGTGCAATTCAAACCCCAGGTGGGGGGCTCCGGGCATTTTTCAGCGGGAGTGTGGGAGTTGTGCAGACACAGAACCAAGTCCCTCCCTGCTGGGGAAATGTCTGGGCTCCAGTCAGAGAGTGACGAATAGCCTCAGCCTGTGCGTGGGGTGAGCCTTGAGCCACGGCAGCAGTCCCCGGAAGGGGTCGGTACTTGGCAAAAGGTTAACATGGACAGAATTAGTCCTCTTCTCACTTCTACCTCTTCTCTCACCATCATTTTCCCCTCCTGCTCTGCCTGCCCAGCCCAGGCCCTTTTGCTGGTGTCCAACTGGCCTGTGATTCTGGTATCCCACCCACAATAAACTGACCTAGGGACTGTTTCCTGCTCTGGACTTTTCCAGACCTAATGCTCCTTCCCCATCAGAATATCTCTGTCCTTCGTCCATCCTCCTCAGGGCCTTTACTCTCCTTTGAGGGTGATGGCTTTTTATCTAATGTAAGAGTCTTGCTGAAAGTGGCTGATAAGGGGTTAATATACCTGACTGGGGGGGGGTGTTTGCTTTAAAACCAGGGACTCTGGGAACCATAATGCCTCAATTCCAAGGAAAGATGATACTCAGATGGGGGTGTTTCTGGACATGAGGTGCAGAGTAGCTGTTCACTCTACCCAAACCAGAGATCAGCTGCCCCTGGTCAGGGAACACCTCTATAGGTCAAAGTCAAAAGGTCCCTGCATGTGGTAGGTTTGGTGTAAGTACACCCAAGGCATAGGGGAGGTACAGCTTCACCATGTTGAACTTAAAAGTCTTTGTGGTAATTTGGGAAGCAACCAAACGTCATAGGGATTCATTTTATTGAAGAAGTAAACATATATAGCTTTGAGTATGTTAATCATGCCTCAATAAAGTGGTTCTTTAAAAAGTGTAAACTTTTTGTATGTACTACCAAAAAACAAACCAAAAAAGAGGCTGCTGTAGAGTCTGAAGGTGCCTGTGTGGGCATTGGCAGGGGATGCACTGGCATGGAAAGGAAGTCGTAAGAGGGGAGAAAGGTGGTGACGAACCTGGGCCTCAGACTGAAAGCTTTCTTTCCCTGGGATGGCACACAGAATGCAGTGATTATGAGGCAGTATCTACCTCTGGAGGGACTTGGAAGCCTAGCCGAGCAGTGTCTCCTCCCCACTCTCTCCATCCCTCCCTCTCCTTTTCTCAAGTGTACACTCTGGCTTCCCTCCCAGTGGAAAGAGGCAGAATACAGCTACATCCCCTACATACGAACCTTCAAAGATGCGAACGTATTCTAAACCTACTACAGTACAGTACTATATAGGCGATTATGTTAGTTGGGTACCTAGGCTAACTTTGTTGGACTTGCAAACAAATTTGACTTATGGACGCGCTCTCGGAACGGAACTCATTGGTATGTAGGGCACTTACTGTACTCCCTTCTGGATCTCTGTCTGAGCTTTGGTCAGAGAAGTAAGTGTTTACAGCCCTCTGTCTGGACTTCCCTTCTCCTCAGTCCCTAAATACCACTGGCTTCTTTAACACTTGTCCTCAACATGACCGTCATTTGTCCTTATTTGGAAGGGGGCATGGGGTTAAGGATAAGGGTGAGGAAAGGAAACACAGCTGGTCATGACCCGTTAACCCTAGGGGCACAATTCAGCCTAGAACAGCACTTCTTTCATGTGCACACCAGTGGCCTGGGGATCTTGTTAAAATGAAGATTCTGATTCAATAGGACTTCAGCGTCCAAAAATTTGCATTTCTAGCGAGCTCCCAGGTGATGCCAATACCGCTGGTACTCAAACCACTCTTTGCAGGGAGACTGTGATTACCAAAGAAAAAGTCTCTCCCAGACAAGCTCTTACCCACATGCCTTTCAAAGAAAGCTCTATAAGAGACACATCTGGCTCATTCTGACTCAACGATGTCATATCATACATATCGTACTCCTAACCACCCTGTGTTCGTTTCAGCCATGTCTGTAGGTGTCTGATGAGAGCATCTACTTAGAGCTGCTTTTCGTAGGGAATTGGAATGGAGACTGGAAGGCAGCCTGAGAGAGGAGGTAGCTCATGAGCCAGGCTGACAGTATCTTGGCTTCTTGCCACACCCCAAAGTGTCCCTTTTAGAAACAACCTGCCCAAGGGAGCTACGGTTGGCATGCAGTTCCAACTGCCTTTCCACTTTGCTTCTCTAGGTCAAGGCATGCCAGAAGGGGGCATGTAGAATCTGCTCCTCAGCTGTCTGACTTCCCTTCAACAGGGTTAGAAACATGTACAACACAACCCGAATTCTGTCTGGTTCCCTAAGAACCTGAAAATTTGACTCCATTTTCCAGGCCAGTGCCAGACACTCATTGAGGTCTAGAGGGAAGGGAGGGGAAGTGGTGTCACTTTCTAACATATTTGAGCTGAGGACTGCTCCAGAGTAGCCATTGAAAGCTTACCCAGTGTCATTTGAGGACTGCCAAATGGCACCCTATTACCCCAGATATTGCCCCCCAACAGCCTGCCATTAGTCTGAAATTCCACAGGTTCATTTGTTGGTGTTATGGCACCGAAGACCTGTGCTAAAATGCAAGCATGCTTTCTCTGGAAGGGGATGAGTTAAATCCTTATCAGCCATTACTATTCTGACCAGAATTCTTTGATGAGATTACCACCTGTTACCTTGCAGGATCCTCAGAGGAGGTTTTGCAAGACGGGTAAGTGACCCAGAACAAGGGACCAGCCCAAGAAAGTGGGGTGCCAGATGGATGGTGGGCATTCAGGGGGCAGTGGGAGACCCTTGAGGAAGAGTCCCTCAAACACACTTCACCTGGTTTGCAACATTTGATCTTCTCCATAGATAAAATCTGGTAGTTTATTCGCTAAGTTTTTAGTTGCTTTTAACCCTCCAAGTCACAACTTTCCGATGGTAGTGGGCTTGCTGCCTCTTCCGTGCTGGTTCTTTGTTGCAACAGATGATCTCAGTCTCTGGTTTCCCCATAATTACTGTGGGATATTTTCAGAAGTATAATCAGTTTGTGATGGGGGGGTTGGTGAGGATTCTTTTTAACCTTTTAAAAAACGTTGCCATCAAAAATAGTCCCCTTTCAGTTATCTGTGATTGACTGATCTACCTTGCCAGTTACTCATTGCAGTCAGGGCCCTCATCCCTGCTGCCACCCAGAAAGGGATCTGGGTACCAGTAATGGATGAGACAGGAAGAGATGCAGGACCCAGCCCACAGAGGAATCACTGCGTGGATGTGGGTATGGGTTTCTGTATGGATGAACACCTTTGTAAATTTAAGGTAGAAAGGCCACTAACATCCACATTCAGCCAGAACCTGTAATAGATTCTCCAATGTTCTTATACCTTATTGCTATTTCCAAGGCGATTTGGTTATTTTAAAACAGTTTTTCTTGAATTAGACCACTTGCAGCAGAATCACCAGAGATGCTTGTTAAACATCTGAATTCCTATAGGTTACACTCCAGATATATTAAATCAGAAAATATAAGGATAGGCCTTTTTGACAAGCTCCGTGGGTGATTCTAATGCACACACAATTTGGGAATCACTAGTTTAATTAGCCCTGGTCGTGCAAACAGAGACATATGGATTCATACTGAGTATTTGCTGAGCGCCCACTAAGCACCAGGCATTGTACCAGGCACTTTCACACACATTACTTCTGTAAGTAAGTGAGGTGCTATCAGCCCATGCAAGCATTAGTGACTTTGGCTCTCAGATCGGAAATTCAAGACTTGAAAGAACTAAGAGATTAACCTCAAGTCACAGTCTCTGAGGTAAACAAAGCAAAAATGTTCTTTGAGATGGTAAATAGAGACAAGGAAATGATTTACATTTTGACAATGCTTCTTCCCTTCTTTGCTTGTTAGCTAATGATTGGTCCTTCGCCATGCTACAAACTAGATGTCATGTCAAGTGCCAACCCATTTGTTAAAAACAGACGCACTGCAATCAGTTTATATAGCATTCATTGTGCCATCCCTGCTATCAACAAATTTAACAGTAGGGCTGAAATAATAACTACCATTCACTGAACCTCTGCCGCGTGGAAGACACCGCACTAAGCATGGTACATGCCTTATCTCATGGAATAATCACAACATTGCTAGAAAGGAGCTACTCTCATCCCCATTTTATAAAAGAGGAATCAGAGCGGGTTCAAAATATATATAAGCAACTAGCTCAAGGTCACGCAGCTAGCTAATTAGTGGCGTCAGGGTTCTACCTGAGATCTTCCTGTCTCTAGAGTCTGCACTCAATTTCAACTGGGGCTGAAATCACAGATGATGACAGAGGCCAGGTGGATCACATAAATGTGGAAACTGGGCAGGTATGGAGTGGTGGGGCCTGTGGCAATCTGGAGACTCTAGGTCGCTGCCTGAATACATTCAAAAGCAACGCTGTAAACCGCTGTGGGACAAACAAAACGTCTGCAACAGGACTTGGGGTGGTAGGAGGTGGAAGGTGCAAGTTTCGGACCTCTTCACCACCCCGTCCACCTCCCTCTGGCAGCTAAGTTACTGGCTGAGGGAAGCTCTATTAACTGAAAAAAACAAAGAGAAAAATCTCTGCTTAGTAAAAATCCTATTTTGACTTTTTCTTCTTCGTGTTCCATCAAGGTACCTCAATATGGCAGAACTTTCCCTCCTTTGTCCTTTTGGCCTTACATGCATACACTGTATATCCAGTGGCCTTTCACGGTTGAGTGCCAGCTCAACTCTAATCTTCTCCCAGGCAATGCTGAGGCCTGCGGCAAGGTCAGGACGCTGGCACAGTCATTAGCAAGTGCTCGGCAGGCCAAAAGAGGTACTTCTGGATGGTGCTATGGGGGAAACGGCTTAGATTCTGGTACATGCAAATCCCAGGTCTACAACTGGGAGGCCGCTGGGTCAAGTAAGGCTCTGTCAGCATTCACCCAGGGTAGGAGCCGCCCCACACACCCCGGGACAGAGGCTCACCAACTTTAGACAGGGGTCCAAAATAGAGATGTATAGTTAGTTGCTTGGAGTTGTAAACTGACATAAGCCAACTGGTCATTCACAATCATTAGGTATACTTCATCGGATACCAATAACCAGTCATCGTTGGAGTGAGGGCTATAGGTCTTCTCCCCATAACCTCACTACCAGGTATAAAAGTAAACCTCATACAAAATTCTTTTTTCTCATTAAAATAATGGCAAGCAGGCATAAAAATAATTGGACAGCCTGTCCTGTAGGCTCAGTCAAGTCCAGCTCCCTTTCCTTTCAGGTGCGCCAACACCACCTTGCACGAAGGCTCACTTGAGGCAGACAAAACAATACCCTGGTAGTAGGATGCAGCTAATCAAGGATCCCCATTAGTGGCTGCCCACGGGACTATTTACAAATTAAGCCGAGGGTACCATTCCAAGGGATAACGCTATAGAGCTTGTTAGACCCTTATATCTGCTTTCTGCTAGTTTGGGAACACCTCTACCATATGTCTAGCCAACCCACATATGTTAAACACTACTGATTTCACCAATGAGAAATTTCATGTTAATTAACAAAGTCTCTGGTGTCCATTGAAGATAAAGATATGTGAAGTGCTTGCAGAACCACTTCTTGATTAGAATTATTAAATGCCAGATAACCACTCCTGCACTTTGTATTTCCCAATAAGGGTAACTGAGACCACCCCAAGGGTGTTGATTCAGACCAAACAACCCACATATATATCGCACAAGTTATGCTGAAGTCTTGTAAAATCATTTACAGAGAATATAACATGTGAGATACCGTGTTTCTTACGGCCTTGGGAAGCAGTTAAAACTGCAGGGGGTGTGGGGTAGAGCGGAATGAGCAATGGAGCAAGAATTAGGAGATCTGGGTTCCAGTCTCAACTCTGCCACCCACTGCCTGGATGACCTTGGACAAGCCACTCCGTTCTCCGGTTCTAGTTTTTATCATTTCTAAAATGAGGAGATTCATCTGGGTGATCTCTGCAGAGGCTGCCACTTTTTACATCCCATCATTCACTCTCGTCCAAATCCTACCACCTCCGTGTCTAGTAACAGTCTCACTTCATTGCTTACTGAGAAAAGACCATCCAAAATGAAGCCCCTCAGATTCTTCTCCTACATCTAGAAACTTCTCATCATGTTCATCTATTCTCTGCCTTTATAAGACTGTGATGAAACTACTGAATCCTTGAAACCAATGGACAGTACCTGCAGCCAGTTGTGGCTTACTCTTGTTTGCGTCGTAGCTCTTCCACTTACTAGATGTGGGACCTTGGGGCAAGTTACTTAACTTGATTGTGCCTGATTTCCCAATTATAAAGTGGGGATAATAATAATCCTCACCTCATAGGGTTATTGAGAGTTTTAAATGAGATAATTCACAAATCCACATAAAGTACTTAGAGTAATGCCTGGCGCATATTGGATATTATTATTATCAACATAATCATTAGTTTAAAATCCTTTGAGCTTTCTGTCCTAAAAACAGAAATGTAGTTTCATTTGAAAAGTAAAATCTCTTGTCACTCTACAGACCAGATTTCCTTCCTGAGTAGCTGCCCTCTGAGGTTGTTTTACAGTTCTCAGCTCTGCCCCAAACCCAAGATTATTTTCTTCTGCCAAGAAAGGCACCATGGCACACCTTCAGATCAGCAGCCCACCACCGTGACCCCCTACACCTCTCACCCATGCATCCAAATTTGCCCACCCAGTTTGCCTCTTGTGAGCGACAGCTACTCAGATATTCTGTGATCAAAAACTCTGAGATGCATTTTTCTGCATAATTGAAGGACTTAGAGGGAAGTCCTTAGAGTCTTA
This sequence comes from Phocoena sinus, assembly GCF_008692025.1. Lineage (NCBI taxonomy): Eukaryota > Metazoa > Chordata > Mammalia > Artiodactyla > Phocoenidae > Phocoena > Phocoena sinus. Next base: position 104,683,314 of record NC_045784.1, read on the forward strand.
GAGGAAGGGAAGTCTTAAGGGAAGTCTAAGTCTTAAGGGAAGACTTAGAGTCTTCTTCCCCAAATAAGTTCTTCATCTCCAGTTCCATCTGCTGCCAGTCACACAATGAATCATCCTTTCTGTTCTTTTGTGACAATCCAGTATCCAAACAGTACACAAGTAGTCCCCCCCGACTTCTGAAAGGCTCAGGAGGCATCCACATGTCCTCTGACAGTTGATTCAGGAGGAAACACTTGGGCCAAGCACCCAGTGGACTGGCTCTGCAGCAAGGCCCTGGAGCTTCTCTTAGAAATGGAGCTGCCCACGGAGGGACACAAGGAAGAGCAGCCAGGAACTGCTCAGGGCCTCCCCAGAGGAAGCGCCTTCATTTCCCTGGGCATTAGTGAGATTTCTCCATGGGTCCTGGAGTCAAGAGCCCCCAGGGGGCTGAGGGTTGAGGCACTTCATACTGCCCATTCTCCTGTAGAGCGAGCACTGCCCTGGCACATACACATGGCATACATCTTCCCCTGGGCTTTCCCATTTCCTGGTGACACTTAGCATTTGACAATCACTTTAGTATCTTGCCATTCAGACGTTGACAACTCAATGGAAATCCACTGCTGGCACATCTCTGAGTCTAGTCCACCCTTTGACTAAATATCACAGCCTCTTACAAGAGTTCGATCCACTTTGTGCAAGAGTTACTAAGAGTGTCCTTTGATCTCCTGGTTTCTGCCAGTCCTAACTCTTACTGTCCCCAGTTCTTCCCTCTACTGCCTGTAGATCTGTAGAGTATAAGGAGAAGTTGAGAACAATGAGGAAAGTTGAGCTCTCTCCTGGGTAAAGAGAACTGGAGCTGCCCAGCTCTTTACACTCACTCCTGGCCCTTGGGTTTGGCACCTAATTCTCTGGAGCAAGGTGTTGCTGTTTGACCCTTGCCTAGTAGAAGGCTGTTTCTCCTACTTAGTTTGGGAGCAATCAGAGGGCAAGGAATGGCTCTAAACTGGACTGCCTGCATTTGAATCTTAGCTCTGTCGCTTACTAGCTGTGTGACCTTGGGCAAATTACTTAACCTCTCTAAGCCTCAGTTTCCTCATTTGTGAAATGAAGGTGATTATAATAGTAACTACCTTATAAAGCTGTTGTGAAGATTAAATGAGATTATCCATGTAAAATATTTACCATGATGCCTGGCGTATAGTAAGTGTTCAATAAATGGTAGCTATGGGCTTCCCTGGTGGCGCAGTGGTTGAGAGTCCGCCTGCCGATGCAGGGGACACGGGTTCATGCCCCGGTCCGGGAAGATCCCGCATGCCACGGAGCGGCTGGGCCCGTGAGCCATGGCCGCTGAGCCTGCGCGTCCGGAGCCTGTGCTCCGCAACGGGAGAGGCCACAGCAGTGAGAGGCTCGCGTACCGCAAAAATAAATAAAATAAATAAAATAAAATAAAATAAATGGTAGCTATTATTAACACAGAGTACTGAGGTGGTTGGTAAGTGGAAGAAAGGAATAGAATTCATCAAAACCAAACTGAACAATAGATTCTTCCCATCTATGGCCATCCCTAAAGCCCTGCAAACTAATTTTTACCCTCTGAATCTGTAGCTGGAACCAGGCCAGATGGGGTCATCTTTGAGTACTCACAGTGCTGCCTCAGGCATAAAGGATTCGCTTTGGGGCAAAGTAAAGCAGAAAGAAACAACTGACTTGATGCCCAAGAAAGCCAGAGAATACACACCACTATGTTTAATCATGCCGTCATTGAGTGAAATTGTCTAGAGAGACATGATCTCTTCAATTTTTTTGTCTGAACAAGATATGCTTGGGATAAAGCAACACGGATATGATAACCTTGGCACTTGCTGGCTGGAAGGAAAGAACAACCTTTTTCAAATGTAAAGTCTATAATGTGTTCGAAAGTGGGAGAGTGGAACAGTGGATCCTGGAATCTTCACTTAGACAAGGAAAAATGTGAGGCCAGTTGAGCTCTCCCAGCCATGATTTTTCTGAGTTCTTTTAATTAAGGATGATATACAGATGGTAGTTTAGAGCATATCAATTTGAGTGGATGGATTTTCTTCTTTTGATATTGCTTGCCTAAGTCAGACCAAAAATAGCATAGGAAGGAGACATGCAAAAGGTTAAAAGAGAAATTTTGCTAATGTGATTTTCCAGCATTTCAGTCTCTGTTCTCTCCAGAGCAGAGGTTAAGTGCTCTGCTCCATAAGCACAGACTCACTAGTAAGGATCCTGCTGAGGACCACTAGGCAATGCAGTCTTTTTCTTGCCCTCTCCTCGGTATGCTGGCCTGATCTACCAGCATGCTGTCTCCAGCAGGCCCAAACCTGGGTGATGACCAAAAGCATTTTTTTTCCTTCATATCCCAGGGTGCCCTTGCTCCACCTGCATCACCTTCTCTTCTCATTTCCTATATAAGCCCACTGCTAGGTTGCCTCATGGGATCACTGACTTTTTTTCTCTCAGGTGAGGAAACTAAGGAACAGAGAGGCTAAATGACTTGCCCAAGGTCACACAGCCAGTAAATGGCTGAGCTGAGATTATGATGCAGGCCATCTAACTCTTGGCACTTCCCTAAGATGCCTTCCCAACATAATCCTTCTTCTTTTAACGTTCACTGCTACATAATGATGTTATATATGAAAATAATGTCAGTCCTGTCTTTTTTAAATAGGTGGCAGAGAGGAAGAATAAATTCACAGCAAGTGAATTGGAAACGCAGTAAAGCATGAGTTTCAGGGACCACAGTTAATGGTATCTTCCATTTAGTGCCTCCAACGTTAACCTGTCATTTTCCCATCCTCTGATTTATAGTCAGGGTGAGCAAAACAAACTCCTGAAATCCTGTTATAGATCACAGACTATTGGAGATAGATCAAGTAGCTCTAGTCCAACTACCTCACTTTGTGGATGAGGAAAGTGAGGCCAAGAAAGGAGAAGGGGTTTGCCAAAGGTGATGCATCTCCCTAGTGGTAGAAGCAAGATGAGAATCTAGACTGCCAGATTCCCAGAGCAGGGTCTTTGCCACCATATTTTGTAACAGCAGGTGTTGTACTAAAGCAACACTACAAATTTTATTATGTTACCATTTACTCATATCTTTTTCTTCTCTAATTGTTTCATGTATATAAGTCATAGTACCTCAACTAGATTTTTTAAATGTAGAACATTTTTCATGATGATAGAAGTTAAAATGTAAACTTAATTCTTGCTCATTGTAAAAAAGAATTCAAAAAAATAAGAAAAATTGTCCAAGTAGAGTAAAAAAAATCACCCAAATTGGGTTTTACCATATGTACAGATTTGTATCCTGCCTTCTTACTTTATATTATAACAGGGAACATTTTTCTGGACCTCTTAAATGTTCTTTGAAAATTTGATTTTTTAAATGTCTATAAATTATTGTATCACAGTGTCATTTTGTTATATACATACATATATATATATATATATATATATGCAATGATTTATATAACCATCACCCAATTTTGTGCATTTAGGTGGATTCCAGTTCACTGAGGTTTATAATTATGCCCCAACTTCCTGTCATATCTGCATCCTAGCACATGTCTGAACATACAGTAAATATTTAATAAATACTTGCTTACTGATTTGTTGCCTTGACATTTCTGGAATGACCATTATTCTTCCAGCAGATTGGGCAACCAAAGTGAGAACTTGACATTCCAACCTCTTTAAGGTACATGTTATATAACTCAAGACAAGCAGTATAGCAATAGCGGTTATGCTCAGAAGTCAGACTCTCTGGGCTCAAATCTTGGATCCATCACTTTCTAGTTGTATAGCCAAGGGTGAGGAGCTTAACCGCTCCAAGCCTCAGTTTTTCTGTCTGACAAATGGGGGAAATGGTAGTGCCCACCTCATGAGGTTGTGGTAAAAATTAAATGATAAAATATGTGGAAAGTGCTTGGTATATAGTGAGCACTCAACAAATATTAGTTGCCATTATTAATATTATATAATATCATATATATTACATTCCTTGTCAAAGGAATAAAGGACCAGACTTGCAGTCAGAATACCTGGCTTCTTGTTCCCTCTCTGCTGTTTTCTGGCCCAATGACCTTGCATGAGTTCTTTTACTTGTCTAGGTCTCAGTTTCTTCATCTACAAAATGGGAATAATAATACCTGAGCTGTGCACCTTACAGGAATTTTATGAGGATCAAATGAGAGAATGAATGTGAAGGTGCTTTGAAAACTATGAAGTCAAGGATGATTGTTAGATATGTAAAGTAAGATGTGATGTATGGTTGTTGTAGGTAGGACTAGCGATGCAGAAGGTACAGGAGACCAGGCTGAATATCGGGAGCCTGGAAAGATGTTTCTAAAATTGAACCTCTCGTATGGGAAATAGTGACTATTGGAGAGAGAAGGAACCTTATAGATCATCTAGCCCAACATCTTAATGTTATAAGAAAAATGATTCAGAGATGAGAGAGCTTGAGGTCACAGAGCTAGTCCCAGAAATGGGACTAGGACTCAGGTCTCCTGATTTCCTGAGCAGAGTCCTAAAGCAGTCACTGCAGCTCTTTCTTTATTGACCTTTGTCTAAGAAGGGATAAGGAAAAAATCCGGTTATTTGTGGAAGTCATGTAGGTAGCAACTGATTAATTGGGGGTTTATTGCAAGGACAAACCCTGAATAGCATAGCTCTACTATATTTTTAAATGCCAACCTTATTCCAGCTAAGGGAGAGAAAGGGGGCAAGAAGGTGATGGGAGGGGGCATCTCAGTCAGGTGGGTGAGTGCCCTCAGAGTTGGCCAGGTTCCCAAGGGACTTCTGTTGTCCCCAGAATGACCGGAACAGCAGATGGCCTTTCTTTGACCGTTAATATTTATCTTTGCAGTCAGTCCTCAGTTGTGTGATTTTGAAAAACTTGGTAAAGCAGATGAAATTGCCAATTGTTTGAATGAAGTAAATTGATTATGGCCAGAGGACTATTTGTTTGATGCTGGCAGGCACACAGCCCACATCAAGCAGGAGCTTCAGCGCTGATGGCAGCTGAGATTATTGCTGCATCCCCTGAATTATATCCCTCCAGGTACTCGGTAAATATATGTGTTGGATACTTTCATCTTTACGCTATTTTAGCTGAGATGAGAGCACATAAACACTCCCATCTGACAACCTTTTCAAGTTCAACACCACAGAAGGTTATTTAAAAAAGAAACAAGAAAGGAGTTTTTCAATAGCAGGCTCCAAAGGTGACTAAAAATGCCATCCAACAAGGCAGCCCGTTAAGAAATGTAGTGTGAAATGTGTTAATACGATAAACCCAAATGAGGTCTCACTATTCTTAGCTGCGGAATTTTGGCTGCCTTCCCCGGCTGCCACTGTGGCCCGGACAGAGTCCGTCAAGGTTTACTCCCTACCCCAATCCTCAAGTGCAATCCATCCTCCCGTCAGCTGAAGGAGACCCTACTGCCAGAGGCAGCTGACCCTCAGCTTGTCCTCCACACAGCTCCTGCACGGAGGGGCTCCCTGCCTTGGCCAGGAAGCACTGGGGGAAGGGAGAAGAAAGCTGTTAAAAGCTCTCTATCCTGCGGCAGCGATCGCTGGCTGCTGCGCGTAAAATGTTCACCAGGTGAAGGCCAGCCAAAATTGGGCCTCCTGTGCCTGGAGTAAGTGGCCATAGTCTGAAATCAGTAAGATGGATGGAAAGGTAAAATGACCTTGCTTCTCAAGCCCTCTTATGCTAGAACAAGGGGCTCCCCTTGAAAACTGGAAAGGAACACATCTCAGACAAGTCAAAGGCAGGCCTACTTTACACAATGGGAAGTAAACATATGGAACCCCTTAGCCCAGAGTTGGTGGCAGCTGAAAATACAAATACAGTCAGAGAAGGTTCAGTACATTCCTGCTGTTTGGGTACATCTTTAATCTCTGAGCTCAAAATCAGTCAGGACAACCAGATCCTCTGCCAGCCTTAGTGAATGAGTCCTGAAGATATGACCTCAGAATTGTGATTGTGTTTTCCAATTAAGCTAGAGGGAAAAAAAAGTGATATTTAGGGTTGGTTGGCTCAAACTGAGTTGCTAAAACCTCTGGTTTGTTCAGAGTTAAATTCTTCCACACACATAAGGAGGCAATATGTTATGGAAGAAAAAACCTTGCCCTTGCCCTGTCACTACTAACTAGCTATGCGATTGCCTCTCTCTGGGCCTCACCTTTTCCCATTTGTAAAGTAAGGGCATTAGACGAGGTGACCCCCAAAGGTCTCTTCCAGCTTCAAATACATTTAATTCAGATGATATCACAATGTTCCCTTGGAGGGTTTTGGAGCGGCTCAGCACCTTGCCTTGCCCTCCTTTGCTCAGGAGCTCAGGGCCTCCAGGATGCTATGAACATGTCCCAGACTCCACCGAGATGTCTCACTCGAGACTGGCACCACAGCAGAGAGCGGTGCAATGGGATTTATATCTCCTGGCCTCTCCCACTCTTCAAGCCTCCAGCTGCCTTGTAAGGAGGTAGAACTGGTTCTGTATGGGGCTTTGGTTTGGTTCAGTGCAGTAGGCAAGTTCGGGTTCCAAGTGTTAAAGGCAACACTGCGTGGGCTTTACAGCTAGAGCTGACCTGAGTTAGAATTCTGGTTCTGCCACTGCCGGCTATGTGACCTTCAGCAAGGTACCTAGACACTCTGTGCTTCTGTTTCATCTGTGGGCTGACAGTTACAATACTGCCTCCCTTCCAGAGTGCCTGTCAGGATTGAAGGACAGAATTCACATCAAATGCTCAGCACAAGGCCCAGCACGTAGTTAATGCTGCCACCAGTGGGCATACTTCTCTACTCTCCACTAAATAGATGTTGAGGTAGAAATCAAAACCAGTAAATCCATCAATATTGAGCTAATAATCAAGGCCATAACGTTTAAGCAGTGGCAAATGATTCGGCTTTTCAGAGCCCCTGTGTTTTGGGCCCTCTAACAGCATATTTGCAAATAAACAGGGGCATTCCAGAAACTTCACAGGGCAACAAGAAAGCTATTTCTTTTTTTTTTTTTTGCGGTACATGGGCCTCTCACTGCTGTGGCATCTCCCGCTGAGGAGCACAGGCTCCGGACGCACAGGCCCAGCGGCCACGGCTCTCGGGCCCAGCCTCTCCGCGGCATGTGGGATCTTCCCGGACCGGGGCATGAACCCGTGTCCCCTGCATCGGCAGGCGGACTCTCAACCACTGTGCCACCAGGGAAGCCCAAGAAAGCTATTTTCTGGTGGCATTTGGGTTACCCTCTGAATCACACTACTAGGATGGATGGTACTTTCAACTCCCTGCAGAGCCAGCCGGACCTATGGGGATCCTGCAGGGAGGCTGACAGAGAGGGAGGACCCGAAAGGTCACTCCTTGATGTGGCTCATTCACTCGTAGTGCTGAGCAATGTGTTACCTTTCCTGTTCAGCGCGTCAAGTTAAACTGTGAGGTGAGAACAAGGCCGCTAAAGTTGCCACCATCTCCTCTCCCTTTTTGGGTTCTCACTGAGCGAGCCCCACGGAGAGAGGACAAAGAGAGAGGCTCAGCCTGGGTGTGGGCAGCTGGAAGATGGCAGGTGGAGACCAAACTCACTGTAGAGACAGGAGGAGCTGCCCTTTTGAGATAAAATAACAAGATGAAGTTGAGATGGGGTGGCATCAAGACGATGAAATATGTATAGTTGATGCACTTTGTTATAAAGCAGAAACTAACACACCATTGTAAAGCAATTATACTCCAATAAAGATGTTGAAAAAAGATGATGAAATTACAAGGAAGGTTAATAAAGTACCATTCCTTTATTCCTCAAGCCCTTTCTTCTGTTGTGTGGCTGCGCATTTGGGGGATGACAGGGAGGTGGGAGCAGATGGTATGGAGAATCCGATTCTCTTCATACGGTTCCACTTGACCCTGGTCAAGAGTGTCAACTTTGACCTGGAAACCCCATAGCTCATCTTACACAGGTTACCTAAAGGTAGTTGCTCTTCTTAGGCTCTTCTGCATGAGAAGCCCTCAATCTTTGGGGGGAAAGACCCAAGTAATTAATTGGGATACGTGTATGAACATATCTATGTCTTAAGAGCTTAATGGACCGAGTAAGGAAGTAGAGAGACAGAGATCATCCCTCAAGGTTTACCAGGCATGCGGGAGGGTGACAGACACGGTGGCCTGTACTGACACGTGGCACTTTACCAGGATGATGGCTGGTGGAAAATCCACTTCACAGTAAGGTAGGCAAGGTAGCTATTATGACTATACCGCTTTCACAGTTAAAGAAACTGAGGCTCAGAAAACTTAAAGCACTGTTACCAGTAAGTGGCTGGGTCAGGACCCAAATCTGTCTCCTAATCTTATGCTCTTCCCATTCACCATGATGTCTCCATTTAACTAGCATTGTAAAGGTTCCATCTAAGCCATTTTTCCAGATAATTGAAGCACACATCTTTCAGCAGTGCAAGTGCTATTTTTATTTTAACCATTTTTAAAGAAAAACTTTCTATAATGCATCCCACGCCTTATTATGCAGAGGATACAGACTACTGTGCTTTTAGTCTTCTATTTTCATAGCCTTCTATCTCCTCTCTCGCTGTGAGGCTGACAACGTTCGATACTTCTTAGGTTACTAAAGATAACATATTAGAAATGGGGTGCTCCTAGAAGCAGGCATACTGAAATGTGACAGTTGACAGTGAGGGAACAGCACGCAGAATCACCCGTCATAAAGGTACAGCAGCCTGGGGCTACTTAGTGCAGGGACCCGTGGGCCTGAGAGGCCAAATAGCCTCACGGACAACACAGCCAGCACCGGAGCTGGAGCTCCCAATAAAGACCCAGAATTATCAGTGGCAAATGGAATTGTGTTGATTCTACTGCACTGGTGTACCATGGGGAAAGGATGATGGGAGAGGTACATCCCAGCTGGGAGGAGAATTTTTTTCATGAATACTGTTTAGAACTGCCTGTTCATAGTGATAATAAAAGGTACTTTTAGACAATTTATTACTCTCCTTAAATTCTCTACACACAGTGCACCCTCTTGTTGTTTGCACATCGGGCAGACCACTCCCGCCACCCTCACCTTGGTGTGCCCCTGCTCTACTGTGTTTAAAAAGTCAGGGAGGAGGGTTTTCCATTTTAGAAAGATCTTCATCTCAAATGGCTCAAGAGTTGGTGTGTCTAAAGGGGAAAATCGTCACTGATCTGGAGAATGTATTCCATGTGAGAGCATGGCAAATTACTGTGCGTTTAGCCTGTCACTTTCCTCTCCTTGTCCCACCTGTAATTTCAAAGAAAAAAAGATCCCTATGAGGAAACCCACCACAGATTGCCATCCTATTGGCCTGCTGCAATTACTTGGATCTTTTCAAGTTCCAATCAGAATGGGCTCTGCTTTGCCTTTTCCACTTCTGTCTCCTCTGACCCGGCAAAGTTTCCCATCTTTCATCCTGTCACTTAGCTAATGGTGTGTGTCCCTCCTGCATACATTCCAGAGTCGCTGGCTTCTTTCGCTAGTGGAGTCGTCAGCGAGATGCTCGGCAGATGGCTCACTGGCTGCCGTTCTTATCCCCTCACTGCAGCAATCTGTGGTTCTAAATCAAAATGTTAATGAAAAATAAAAGAACACAGTGCCAATGTCTGTCTGATTTAAATTAATATAGAGCCATACCTTTTGAGGCAGATTTTACTGGCACAGGGTTCTCCATACAGGCTACCCATGTTGGCCTTTTCTTTCTCTCTTTAATTAAAATTAAGCACTTTCATTTATCCGAATCTCTCTTGGTACCCCCAACCTGTTCTCTTTAATAATAACAAAGGCCTAACGAATAGTCCATTTCGGTGTTCCAGGGAACGGCATCTCACTGGTAGAACATTATTTTGAGAGATATTATATGTGATGTCTAATTATAAACATACTTTGATTAGATACTGTTTTCAAGACTGGAATGACATGTTTACTAAATGCTTCGAGCACAGCTCTAAGTTAGGCATGTGGTTCTTGAAATCTCTTTGAATCCATTTGTTTTAAAACTGCTGGCAAAATCATTGCTAAGTTACTACTTTATTTACAAGGGCCCTTCACGTTCTCCTTACTCAGCACAGTATTCATTTCTGCTGCAGCAACAGGAAGGACCACTGCCCTCTTTGGGGAAAATGTGTGCGTCTGCAGGATTATCTATGCAACACAAATTTCAGCTTCAGTTTAGAGAAGAAGGGGTCACAATGATGTTGATGCACGTGGTTGAGGGGAGATCGCCTCGATATTTTAATTTGCCCCCAATTCTAGAAACCAAAAGAACAGCAGTTTCAAAGGACTGCAGAAGACCACACCTTCATTTGTTCGCCCTATGACTCCTTTGTAGATACTGCTAGGAAGGGGATTGGAAGTAATAAGAGCTAACACAGTGCCTCCTCCAAACCAGGCATCCTTGTAAGTGATTTATATTTATTTACTCTTTCAGTCATCAAAACGACGCTATGATTTCCGTCTATTTCACAGGTGAGGAAGCTTAGGCATAGAGAAGTTAAGTAACTTGCCTAAGCCCACACCACTAGTAAATGACAGCCAGAGGTAAACAGTCAGCCTGGCCCCAGAGCCTTTGCTTACAACCACAGTACCGTGCTATACAGTGCTGGAGGAGCCACAAATTCCAGTCTCCTTGGAAGTATTGTTTTCTCTCAGATCCGTAGGAGGTTTTCTTTGCCCCAACTGCTGTGCAAGTTAGAATTAGGTTTTTACTCCAGTGGGGCTTGCTCCTTGCTAAATGCATGGGCTATTTGCATGTGTCACTGCCATTAAGACTAAGGTGAGTCAGGCACGTCGAGCAAAGGCAGCAGGCAGACAGGAGAAAAGCCTGGTTTTCGGGAGGGAGGTGGGGTGCTAATCATTAGGTCAATCATCTCAGTGCTGTGCACTCATCCACCCAACAGTCCCGACAAGAAAAGGCCAAAAGAGAGTATGGCCCACAAAGCCCCCATCTGCTCCAGTTGACCAGGGAGGGACCCCGCGGAGATTCACCCTTTGGTCACCTGGCTTCTGGCTCAGCCCCTCCCGCTACCTACAGGGAGAGCCACCGCACCGCAGTCCGGCCTTTCTCCTGTTGCTCAAAAGCCATTTCAGCTGGAAACACAAACAATAAGAGTTGGTTCTGTTTAAATATATGCATTCCGGGCCTACGGATTTACTGGGGTATCAAGTTGTTCAAAAGAAGAAAGCCCCTGGTGGGAAGGGATTGAGTAGAGAGGGAGTTGCTTCCCTTGCTAAACCTCACTTTTGTAGTTGTATTTTCCTGGCCTTACCAGGGACTAAATGAAAATATGAGCTTGGAAAAGGACATTATTAAACAGCAGGGTATGTTAAACAAAACTCTGGACTGGGAGCCAGGAGTCCTGGGTTCCAGCTCCAGCTCTATCTGTAACCAACCATGACCTCTCCAGCTCTTAGACCCTTTATAAAATTAAAGGGTTAGAGTGAATAGGCTATGGGGGCTTTTCCAACATTAAGTATTGTCCGATTTCAGCTCCCCTCCCTTTTAATGAATGATGATTCTCCCTCGAGACAGAAGGATACTCAGAGGATGATTTGACCAAATGAAGCAGAGATCTGAGCTATTTCGGGGGTGTTTCTGAGCATCCAACCCAGGCCACTGAAGTCAAAAAGTAGATTCCCTTTTTGGCCTCATCTCTTTCAGCTGATATCGCTGGGTAATTGCTCACCCCCTCTGAGTCATCAAATCATAGGCTCGTTGAATCTCTAAGGATGGAAAGGACCTTAAAGGTCAGCTTTTGCCATCTCCCTTTTAGGCTCCCATTTGTCCAAACACAACCAGTCTAAGCATGGGACCGATGCCAGCTTTATACATAAGCAGAAGAGATGCTGCTTACCTGACTGGTTACCACGGGTGCTGACGTGGGCCCCCTGACCCTCACCCCCAAATAGCTCTTCCTTCTGCTCACTGATGCCAAAAGCCCTTTTAACAGAGGGCCTAGACTTTTATTCTACACTGAAAGTATATGAAAGATACAAGTCCCTTTGGAAGAGGTGATGCTGTCTGAATTCGTAGCGCGCTGCATGTGACTCACATAGATGCTATCACGAAAGCAGATTTCAATAAGAAAGAGAGCCCAAAGATATAGAATTCTTGAAGAGAGTGAAACAGACTTCAGTGATAGGGAAAAGTTATATAAAACAGGAATGAAGGGAAGGGTGGAGAACCTAAAGTGGTAGCCTAGTAGAATGTGTAGCAACTCGGAGTCTGACTTGGGTTTACATCTCAACTCTGCCACTTACCTGCTGTATTACCATGTACAAGTCTCTTAACCTCCCTGAGTCTTAGTTTTCCAAACTGTAATATGGGGATAGTAATGCCTACTACACATAGCTGTTGTTGAGAATTGAGATAATCGTGCAAAGGCATAATTGCAGCATACTTGATTTAAATATGCTTTCAGCCCTAAATCCACAGTGTTGTCACAGATTGATGGCGTATGACGTGTGTGTCCTTGATGATGCCTCTGCAGCGCTCACAGGTATGAACGTTGTTGATGCTCTGGTCTGCAGCCACCGGTAATACTGTCTTAACCATCCATGGAGCTGACTGAATATCTCATTCAAGCATCAGCCAGAATATCCATTGTTAAGCAACCGAAATGCCAACTTAGACCTTGGTCAAGATTTACAACTACAAAGACACCAGTTCCGTGCTCATCATTTGAGGGGAGCCATCCTTTTCAAGCTTTCCGACTCAGCCCAGTTAACAGAAATTCAAAGTGGTTTCCTTATGAATTAGCTGTACCCAGGAGTAACCATACTCAGTGGATTTCTTTTTTTTTAACATCTGTATTGGAGTATAATTGCTTTACAATGGTGTGTTAGTTTCTGCTTTACAACAAAGTGAATCAGTTATACATATACATATGTTCCCATATCTCTTCCCTCTCGCGTCTCCCTCCCTCCCACCCTCCCTAGCCCACCCCTCTAGGTGGTCACAGAGCACCGAGCTGATCTCCCTGTGCTATGCGGCTGCTTCCCACTAGCTATCTACCTTACGTTTTGGTAGTGTATATAAGTCCATGCCTCTCTCTCGCTTTGTCACAGCTTACCCTTCCCCCTCCCCATAGCCTCAAGTCCATTCTCTAGTAGGCCTGTGTCTTTATTCCCGTCCTAACCCTAGGCTCTTCATGACATATGTTTTCTTAGATTTCATATATATGTGTTAGCATACGGTATTTGTTTTTCTCTTTCTGACTAACTTCACTCTGTATGACAGACTCCAGGTCCATCCACCTCACTACAAATAACTCGATTTCGTTTCTTCCTGTGGCTGAGTAATATTCCATTGTATATATGTGCCACATCTTCTTTATCCATTCATCTGTTGATGGACACTTAGGTTGCTTCCATGACCTGGCTATTGTAAATAGAGCTGCAATGAACATTTTGGTACATGACTCTTTTTGAATTATGGTTTTCTCAGGGTATATGCCCAGTAGTGGGATTGCTGGGTCGTATGGTAGTTCTATTTGTAGTTTTTTAAGGAACCTCCATACTGTTCTCCATAGTGGCCATCATCAAAAAATCTAGAAACAATAAATGCTGGAGAGGGTGTGGAGGAAAGGGAACCCTCCTGCACTGTTGGTGGGAATGTGAATTGGTACAGCCACTATGGAGTGGATTTCTTGAAAAGTGTCCCCAATGTAAATTTCAACTTTACCATAAAAGGAAAAAGTCAACAAATGAAATGTTACGGCTTCAGTCAGTAGAGTTTTAGGTGTAGGGGCAGGTACCGAATCGATATACTTATCAAAGATAATTGCAGGAAGGTTGGGGGTTGGCCTATGGTCATACTGCTGGATAGACTTGAAGTCTCCATTGCCTGACTTCCGGCCTGTACCCTTCCTTCCACATGATTAGCTTGAATGCTGTCAGGTTTGGGGTTGGGTTTTACTGTGTTTGTTCATTCGGGAGGTAGTGCTGGTTTAGAGAGGTTGATCGCAGTTTATTCTTTTCTGTCATGGAAACATGATGAGTTTGGGGCTCAAGGATCCCTTTCTTCCTTTTATAGAGAGGCCAGAGCTCTCTATACAGAATCACTCCTTCAAGCTGCTTTGTGTGTTTTTTTGTTTTTGTTTTTGTTTTACCATATTCCTCCTTTTGCTTCCCCGCTTCTAATCTGAATTGCCTGCATTTTCTAACCCACGATCTGCCTCCATCTCTATCCCACAGTCTGCTTCTAGTCTCACTATTCTACCAACATTTCTCTTTTGAGTTCACCAGTGATCTCCTTCTTGCCAAATCCACGGGCAGTTTTTCAATTGTTCATCCTCAATCTCTTCGCGATGATGCACTGAAGTTCCCTCTTTCTTTAGCTTCTGCTGACACTGAAGTCTCTGGATCCTCCTCTGATTTTCTACCTATTCTCTTTGTAGCATTAGGGAAGTCACTTCTCCCTTCTGGGCTTGAATGTCTTCATCAGTAAAATGGCCTTTGATGTGTCTGTCCTTGATTACACCTTTACACAGGGGTTTAAACAGGATAATATCTAAAGTCCCTTCCAAATCTAACATTCCTGTCTACTTTAGTGTTCCATTAATTGATATGAGTGTACAAACTTCGTAAAGCTGGGCCTTTGCTGACTTATACATATTTAATCTGTGTTTGCTTTCCACCTTCATCTAAGGATACGTATGTTTGAAGTACCTGGACACTACACGATACCTTTCTTGGAAATAGACACAAGGTACATCCTAGAACAATATCCTGTTGCTCACGCTTAATATTAGTCTTTCAGAAACGTACGCATGTCAGAAGTCATTCACCTTGTTCCATTTAATTTGGATATTTAGAAAATGGAACAATTCTTTAAGCCAAGTGAAGACGTTATGACCAACCATAAGAGCCAGAATTCACCAGTGTCATCAACAAAGAACTACCAATAATATATGACAGTTTAATACTGAATTTATGTGTAGACTGTAGGGGTGTAATGAACCCTGTGAGTCTCCATGTAACATCACTTGAAGATATTCAAGGGGATATAATATTACAGTATCATTTCTACTGATATTTCTTCCTTCACACACACTTTAGGTGCTATACGTGACACCTTCAAGAGAGTTGCCTGAGACCCCAGGGCAAAAGATTGACAATCCATGCCTTAAAAGCAATCTCCGCAAGCCCTCTGAATAAGAAGCTTCCCTTGTCCCAATTACAAGGCAATAATGCAATGGCTGAATCCAAAGGAAACACAGTAAATATGCATTGGTAATGAGAGGTGAAAAAAAAAAAGCAAACTTTGAGTGTACAAAGTACAGAATGCCTGTCCCAGCTAAGGAAGCCGGTCAAGGGTGGGGATAAGGCTCCTCAAGTTGCTCCCCGTGTGAGCCACATTTTAAAAAGCAGCTGAGGTCTTGGTTTGTTTGTTTATCACCAAAGAATATGTGAATTTGAAAGACCTTGCACACTTCTCTTGATCCATGGAACATAAACATGTCAGCGTGTCAGCAAGGCATGATATACTATCACAGGAGAAATTCAGTGACGTGCCCAAAGTCGTAAGAGTCAGTGGCTGAGTTAACAGGCCCCCAAATCTCTGTCCAAAATTCAAAAACTGTCAACTTACGCACACTGTGACGACGCTGGCTGCCACTCTTCCTTCGCTCTCTTCCCCTTCTCTTCCCACTCCCTCCCTCTTCTCTCTCTCGCACACATACACCACAGACCACCTGAGTGCTTCTCAAAAAATCTGCTTAATGGGCTGATTTTTATGGTATCATATGGTTTTGTACAAGCATTATCAGGGACCAAGACATTCAAATGAATAGACTTGGGTATTCAGTTATAGGTTATTATAAGATATAAGAATCTGAAAAAGAATCTATGTATATGTATAACTGAATCACTTTGCTGTACACCTGCAACTAACACAGTAGTGTAAATCAACTATACACCAATAAAAATAAAAAATAAATAAATTTTAAAAGCAAACGACAAGCAAAAAATATAGACTTGACTATTCAAGTTACTAGAGAACTACTACATACACCATGTAAGGTTTACCAATTTTTGAGTTAGAAGAAGATAAAAAATTTACTCATGACTACAAATATACAGCACAAAAAGTTATCTTTCACTGATGGTTCAGGACTGCCCTGGAAGGACTTCAGGTCATTAAGGAAAAGGTACCATCTTTGGAATGACAGGACCATGAAAGTCTGTTCTAAGTAAAACAACTGATCCTAAGGTCTCTGGGGAAAGAAACAACCTAGATTATTTTTAAAGTAAGTAAACATTGCCAGAATTGTTATATAAAATGCAGAAAAAAAATCCTACCTTGAGATGCAAACCACCCTGTCTTTCCTTTATTTTCAAATGAGAAATCCCAATGTTCAGCTCTTAAAAGGAATAATGTGGTATCTCATTTTGAAACTCAGAATTTTTACTTCTCTAGCAACATCTTCATCTTTGGAGCCTTTAAGATATTACCCTTAGAGGTCATTTGTACTGTGTTGCATTGTCACAACTCAGGCTTAAGTAAGTTTGACAAAATGCCAATTTAGTTATCAAGAGCTCCAGGTGGCATGGTGCCAGTGACAAAGAGTTTTCTGTTATGTGCCAAAAGTTATATTTAGGCTTCTGGTACAAGTTAATAATTACTTATAACATTTTATAAAAGTAAGAAATCATCCCCACCGTCTTCCATCCAAAGCAACAACACCATTTGTTCTATTGGTTTGGGAAATGTTTGCAGCGTTAAGGAAAGAATGATGGAGTAATAATAATAATACTAATGATAGGCACTAACATTGACCTCTTCTTTTTTTTTGCGGTAAGCGGGCCTCTCACTGCTGTGGCCTCTCCCGCTGCGGAGCACAGGCTCCGGACGCGCAGGCTCAGCGGCCATGGCTCACGGGCCCAGCCGCTCCGCGGCACGTGGGATCTTCCCGGACCGGGGCACGAACCCGTGTCCCCTGCATCGGCAGGCGGACTCTCAACCACTGCGCCACCAGGGAAGCCCTGACCTCTTATTCTGTGCCAGGCATTCGCTAAATGCTTTTACATATATTATGTTATTTAAATCCATACAACAAACCTATGGCATAGGTACTTTTGTTCGCTCCAATTTACAAATAAGAAAACTGAAGCCTAGAGAAGTGGGGACATCTACAGGATCTTTTGCTCAGACAGATGACCTGGGTGCAGAAACACATTTAGAACTGCATGAGTTGTTTCCTGTGAAGGAGCATTAATATTTAGTGAGCATCTACCATGTGCCAGGAACTGGGCCAAGCGCTTACATAAGTTGCCTATTTAATACTCTTATCAACCTTATGAGACTGATATTTTTAAAAAACATGTTACAGATAAAGGGAGGAGAAGTCTCAAAGAAGTTAAGAAATTTTCCCAAGGTCATGCTACTAGCAAGGGCAGAGCTGGGATGTTAATTTAGTTAGGTTCAATCCTGAAGGCCATGCTCTTCCCACTATGAAGTAAAAATCAAACCAGCAAAAGAGAAAAAATAACTTTAGTTTAGTAATGAATGCATAGTCTATTTCCTTGGAACTAAAGCCTGAGCCATGAAAGCCAATCCCCAAAGTCAATGCCAACAGTAATTCCATTTCTCCCTTACACAGTGCCTTTTATCCTATATGGAACACAGGGTTACAGCGTTCCCATCACTTTTAGCTTTCAGAGCAATGAATGGGAACAGGTTGAAGCCATTCTCCAGAATTACTTCAGGCCAAATAAAGAAAAAAATAGGCATGAAAAGTAAAACTATCTAAACTTATCCATATGCGACAGGACAGCTTCCTCTGAGATGATGAATTTACTCTTTCATGCCATTAGATCTACCCCTTAGTAACAAGAAGCCAGTCCCTCTACTCTCAGTGGCCTGAGAGCTTTAACAGCCTCTCCAAAGAGAAAAACTCCATCAGCATCTCTCAAAAGAATCTCTTGGAGAGATTGTTAAAAATGCAGATACCCAAGTACAACAACTCATGCAGTTCTAAATGTGTTTCTGCACCCAGGTCATCTGTCTGTCCAGGACATAGGATCTGGAACATATCCATGCAGAATATCTTAAGCCGCCCTCCTTTAGCCTTTGAAGGTCCCCATGTAAAGTTCAACGTTCACCTAAGAATACTCTGTAACTCAGACTTTACCCTAATTAAGACTGATCTTAACTTCAGTTTAGCCCCAAATAATGAAACTGAACTATATTTTTCTTCTCACAATTGAGATCTGGTCTAAAAAGCAAGAAGAGAAGCCTCTGTAATACTAAACAACAACAATTACTCGAGTGTATACTGTGTACCGGGCACTGTTACAGACATGAAATAGTACTGGATTAAAAGGTTCTGTCATGACACAAATGAACGCATGTACAAAACAGAAACGGACTCACAGACGTAGAGAACAGACTTGCGGTTGCCAAGGGGGAGGACGGGTGGGGGAGGGATGGATTGCGAGTGTGGGATTAGCACGTACAAACTATTATATTAATATATAGAATGGATAAACAACAAGGTCCTATAATATAGCACAGGGAACTATATTCAATATCCTGTGATAAACCATCATGGAATAGAAAAGAAAACAAGCTTCCATCGTGAGATAATTTTGCCTAGTGTAAGCTCCTCTTGCGAACATTCACAATGCATATGAACCTATTAAGTCGTCCAAGAAGGCCTTTAGGGAAAAAATCAATTTCTTTTCCTTAACTCAGAGTTACCAAAACCTATCTGGCCACATGCCCCTTTTATGAGGAAAATCTCCTGATGTACACTTTGAGGATGGGCTGCTATGCACCAGTGTTTCCAAAGTGTTGTCATTGGTGTCAAAATGCAAAGTCACAGGCCCTACCTCAGACCTATAGAACCCATCTCTGTCGGGGCAGGGGGTGGGTTATAAGAAATCTGCATTCTAGGTAACTCTGAGGTATAATGCTCTGGACTATACCAGAAGAATCAGTGGTTGCTCCAAAGGAGACAACTGAGGGACGTCTTTATAGCTACATTGAAAATTAAATTCTAAATATGGAAACTCTGAGGTGACTACATTTTGACACTTGATATTTCACCAACTGACCAGTCCAAAAAGCTGGGCTATTTTACAGGGGGAGATCCTTGTCCTTAAGTAACTGGGGTCTGGAAACCATGCCCAGAACAAGCCCGATTAAACGTTCCCACAAATTCTACTGCCACTTTGGGGTATAATAAGAGAATATAGGTAGGCAGATCTGTTCCACCACGTGCTAAGCTGTCAGATTTGAGGAAAGTCACTTTACCTCCCTGACTTTCAGTTTCGTCATCTGTAAAATGAGAGTGATTATCCCTACCTTACAGAACCAGTGTGAGAACTAAGCCAGGCCGTATATATAAAGTTTCTGTTACAGACTGGAAGCTTAAAAAATGTTCGTTCCTGGGCTTCCCTGGTGGCGCAGTGGTTGAGGGTCCACCTGCCGATGCAGGGGACAGGGGTTCGTGCCCCGGTCCGGGAAGATCCCACGTGCCGCGGAGCGGCTGGGCCCGTGAGCCATGGCCGCTGAGCCTGCGCGTCCGGAGCCTGTGCTCCGCAGCGGGAGAGGCCACAGCAGTGAGAGGCCCGCGTACCGCAAAAAAAAAAAAAAAAAATGTTCCTTTCTCCACTACTCTGTCCCCTTCTCCTCAGATGTCAGCTTAATTAGTGTAGTGGGGACAGGAAATTTAGCTGTTGGTTTTGGAGTAGCTACTTTCTTCCAAGGGAAGTTTTCTTTAATAAGCCCCTATGCCAGTGAGACAAGGTCAAGTGCAAGGTACTGAAGTACCCACCCAGTTCAGTTAACTAGCAGTCAGCACGCACTGGGGTACACAGAGATGAAAAGACAAGTCCTGCCCTCAAGTGGCTCATGGCATAGTGGTGAAAATACCTCCTGTGGCTACTGTGGCATAAAATGGGAACTCTTTTACTGGGGTCTAGAGAGAGGAGTGCAGCTGGTCACAGAGGCAAGCCAAACTAATGCAAAACGCACTATGGCTGAGTTAAATCAGAGAGTCCAAGGACACCCAATGTCATCTTTATCTACCCAGAAAAGCTGAGCGCTGACCTAACCCAAGGCTGCAGTTCCAGGGCTCGGTTCCAACAGCCAGCACAAAACACAGTCACAGGCTGCTTTGTGCTTTGTGCCTGCTGCTGTACTACATATAGGACAAAGCCAGTAATGCAGAGGTGACCCCTGCCCTCTAGGAGGAAAAACACTGATGAAGGCAAACCTCCAGAGCACATGAAAATAATCGAAAAGTTAGCACTGAGCAAACAGATAAATACCACATCCACTCACATCATTCTCTTCCAGATTCCTGTTCATTTTTCTCTAAGATAGAAAAGCTTAGATGAGACCAGAATAAGCAGCCTCGGGTCCCCAGCCAGCCCTACCTCTGCAAGCCGTCAAGAGAGTTAGAGATCCCTGCCATTATTATTTTTTAAAACATTGATTTCACCAGAATTGCATGACAATCAGTGGTCAGCCTAATTGGAATATGGTTTTCCTAACATGGCGTCCTCCTTTTAGCAATTCCTTGTGCTTTGTCTCTGAGAGAGAGGGGTGACATTCCCAGCGATGCTTGCACAGAATATCTCCTTTCCTGTCAATGCTCCTATCTGGGCCTTAAGCTTCTTTGGTCAGTGGGACAAACGACAGGCAGCTGCTGCAGGGCCCCTCTCCACTTGCATCTCTTCGGATATCTGGCGGGGCTTTCAGGACTGACAAGGTTGACACCTCTCAGAGATGGGAGGAGGGGGGCAGTGATGGAGAGGCAGGACTCGAGGAGGAAAGGCAGACTGGACCAGCAGTCTCTTGCACCTTCCATTTAACCCTGTGCCAAGGCCTTCCCCCACCACGGAGGAGCCGGCATACTGTAATTAAAGAAGGCGCTATGAATGGCACAGGTGTTGTTTCTAAATAGGAAAAATAAGTGATGGGAGAAGGGATTATATTAAGCAAACATTTTCCCCTTGATTTTCTTCCAGAAATGTGTGTAGAAAGAGACTATCTTGAAGAACCATATCTGAATAAATACTTAGACTAAACTGTGTAAACCATCTCAAAGGAAAGCATAAGTGAGGTTTAAGTCGCAGCTGGTCTGGTCTCAGCTGTTCAGCCTGGAATCCACTGGACAGCTGCGCTCCATTCCTAACATCCAGCTCCTCAAACAGCCTTTCAGCAGTGACTGTCTGATGCTGCTAAAGGGCAAAAGGTGCTGACAGGGACCATGGATGTTTCTGCAATGCCTTTTCCCCCACCCCAGCAGAACGAATAGTGTTCAGATCTTGCAAAGCCAACAAAACCGCAGCATAGGTCAGCTGCAAACTGCCCCACATCAGAGACCTCTCTGAGCCAGCAAAGTCAAGGCCGGGAGCTCAGGGCCCTCAGAAGGTCACTAGAGAGGACAGTGAGTCTGCAGGATGAGTCAGGAGAATTGCGAGAGCCCAGACAGTCCCCAGAGCCAGGCTTCTCGTAAGGCAGCCAAAGACAAAGCTCTGTAAGAACCTGGAACACCCTGATAATGAAGGAAAGGGTGGAGGAAAGAAGCAACAGAAAGACAAAACTACCTGTCCTCAGCATCAGGAAAAGAAGCAATCAGGCCAGCTTTATCCCTGGCATGTCCCTATCCCACTTTCAATATCCTCTCCCTCTCTAAAGCACCCATGCTGATGCCATCTGACCAGGCATTTCCTACCACCCTCAGGCCTCCCCCTCTCCAAACAGGCCCACCTTCCTCAGACCTTCCCCGATATCCCACTGTCTGTCAAAGCAGTGTCTTGTTCCCTCAGCACTTCTGATTTGTCACTTCATAACTGATCTAGACCAGTGCACAAATGGCTATTCATGAGTTCATGTGGTCCCCACCAGAGTCACATATTGGCAGTTAAACAGCTGTCTCTTAGCAACAGGAAACCTCCACTCCAAAGAATATATGCAGTGAAAGGATTTCCAGTGAAGTGGGGGGGGGGGGGGGCTCAGGCAGAGAGACCCTGGAGGGTCCCACATTCAATTCCATATGAAGGAATCGTCACCTACCTCCTTATTTAAGTAGAAGCCAGCCAGCCCAACAGATAGCTACCTGGTCAAAAACCTAAACCAAATTAGGACCCAGAACACCAGGATACCTCCTTATGTGAGCCCCAAGATATAAGAACTTCGTCTGAACTATCTCCCACAGATTGCAAACTGCTAATCTGTGATATCGTTGCTTGGGGGAAAAAAGCAAATAAAGGAGTTAGAACTGGCCCTATTATCAAACCGTGAGGAGGAAAAAAATTTAAAGCAACCCACGGTATGATAAAAATTGCCACTTAGAAGTTTTTGAAACCTTACATTTCTCTAAAGGTCTAAATAAGAGAGTGTGGAACCTGGCAGGTCTGCCTATGGATGGCATCCACTTGTGTACCAGCGCTGGAAGTGAGGGGCAGAGGCTTTGCTGGAAGGAAGCAGGTGATGATTGGCCGTAGAGGCCTTTTCTAAGACGACTGAGCATGAAATAATGACGACTGGCATTTAGGTTACGCAGCTTATCAGAGGCCATAGACTATTGAGAACGCCATTTGACTTGTGACGGGTAGGTCTGACTCCCTAGCATACTGTGCCGAGTCACAACTGAGTTTTCAGAATAAAAGCATCTAGTGAAGAATTCGGAGTTCCAGAGTATCTAGCAAAGCACCAGGTGATGCTGATTCCAAATGAGCATTACTGTCGAATAATGAGACTTCTCTGGACAAAGAATGTTGTGATCTCAGATTGTTTATTACACGTGGACTTACCTGAGCAGTCCTAGCAAATGGACCGAGCCTGTGTTTGGTTTCCTTCTTCCTTTTCCATAGGTCGCTTTTCCCCTACCACTGGAAACCACTTCTCCCTGGCAGCTCAGGGCTCCCCGTGACTGTACCCAGTCCAGGCTTCTCATGATGCCTCCACAGTCTCCAGTACTTTCTCTCCCTCCTGCCTCCCATCCCGAGGTCCTATCCCAAGTCCCTCCTATGAGAACCAAGTTGCCTACTTTCAAAAGAGACATCTGGGGGCTAATGAACTAGCATGTGTTAAAGTGGTCACAGCTGACAATGAGTTGCACTCTTGCCCCTTCTAATTACAGTGGGCTGGTTGACAAGGAATGAAGTTCTGATGGTGGAGATGGTACTTGAGGATGGGGACACCATTTGCCACACTTCCCACCACACGATGGAAATGACTTCCTACTTTGCCTTAAACATAGGACAGAGGAGGTGCCTTGGCTGGTTTAGGGGATGGAATTAATCAGCTTAATTCACAAATAATCTATTAATGATGCCAAGAATCATGCACAGGCAGGTGTCTGTCCCTATTAGGCTGTGTATTTTACCCATGATTTTTGCTTTGTCTTTTGGATTTCTGCCTTTTTTTAAAAAAAAACCGAGTCTTCCTGAAGCAAAGCAAGGATGCCAGATTGGTTTTGCATTTTTTCCTGGGTCATCTAAAAACTTGTTTTCCTTACTAATCCCCATTGCTCACCTTCTTTTAAGGCTCTAGAAGTCGATTTCACTGTATCCAACAACTGTGCTACTTAAAAGAGGTGTCTATAGGAAGGGCAATGCCGACGGGCACACCTCATTAAATCAATCTGTAATGTAAAGAATTCCAAATGAGCTGATCCATTCATTCAGTAAAAAAAAGCACAAGACTGATCTTTGGCCAGATTGACCAGCAAGGCACACCTGTTGTTAAAATAGTAAATACCCCCATACCAGTTGGTAAATAGCCACTACCCCTGGCCTTGACTGCTCAGACCCTACTGTGAGATCCCCAGACTTCCACAAAATCCAACAACTACTAGGTAATACCTGGCATAGCAAAGCGTCTTCAGATCTTTGCTCCAGGACTATAGCTGGAACCTATTCTGATTTGCTGTTTCCTGTGCCTTACCATGTGAATAGCATCCATAATATCGAAGCTACTGTGGACCACGTACTGGGGTTGACCCTGAAGGTAGACCACAATCACTTTGCTTAAAGCTCTAGTGGTGACACTGAGGTTTGTCTCCGTCTACTCTGCCACATGCATTCCCATAGAGCAGAACGTCCACGACCTTCAAAAGACGGACAATTTGAGCCGTTTCCAAAATAGCACTTGGCAGGCAGCCTAGACTCAGCTGGGGACAGCAGACACAGGCTGTGGGCATGATGGGCCAGCCCCCTGTCACATCACCTCAGGGGATCCTCAGCCCCATGGGACTCACTAGAAAATCCTTTACATCTGAAAAGCAGAAATCATCTAGTCCACCTGAGCGCCCCCGGGAGCGGGTCTGTATTCTTAGCCTCACGCTTCACGTGCTGAGTTTAGAACAAAAGCCTCCGTTCAAGGTCATATGATGAGTCAGCTACTGAGTGGGGACTGAAAAGAAAGGGAGAATGAACAACCCACAACAGGGTTAACTTGAGCTGCCTCAACCTATGAGAAAGTCCTGGCCAAAGCTTTCCTAAACTTCATTTATAGATAGCTTGAGGAATTGCCTTGGAAAGATGTTAATGCACGTAGGTGAGGAAGAAAGATGATAGTGCTAGGTCTCTCTTTAATCAGCTGGCCTGGAGACCCAGACTTGCGGTAGCCTTGTGATACAGGTGAACACACACGGGGCTTCTGCTTGCCGTCTTTATTTGTAACTCAAGAAGGATCTCACTCATTCTGCCTGAGATAAAAGCTCACTCTTTCTCCCAATGCACCTTGGCTACCGTTAACCTTACACTAATATAAATGATCAGCTCCCGATTAATTCTGATTGCTGTGCACTAACTAGTGAGATTAGTGCTGTACGTCATTACCACTGCAGGGAGCTGACTTGTGAAAAAGGGAAGCAGAAAGAGCCCCACATCTGAATTTGTACGGTCTGAGTTCTGGTGTTGACTCTGCTAACTGCCTTGGAAGGAGGCACGTTCTCTCATTGTGTTTTCCTCATTTGTAAAATAGGGATGATGCTATTACCTGCCTCATGGGTTGGCATAGGAAGAAAACATTATAGATAAGAAAAACATTTGAACTTTCCAATATCCGCCAAACATGTAAGGAAATATGACTGTCTTCAGAAATGCTCAAGGGGTATGTGGAAACCAGCATTGATCAAACACCTACTATATGCCCAACACTTTCACATCCATTAGTTTCATTTATCCTGACAACAGTCCTATGAAGTAGATATTAGTTGTTGCATGTAAAATGATGAGGGATAAAAATGACAATAAAATATATCAGTAGGTTCAAATGCTAATTCTCCTTCAGAAACAAGTAGCTTTGATCTTAAAAACAAGCTTTCACACATACACAGAAATAGAATCCAAAGTACAAATGACAATGATACAACGGGTCAGTTTAGTATCAACTTGCAACTCTAAGATAAAATTGAAAGTAAACATGCGATACTTTCCATAATTTATAACACAGAAGTACAATATGGTTTGCAGAAACTGGGAACATATTTACAGTAAGGATTATCACCCTGGAAGGAATGCATAGGTGCTCAAAAGGTAGCCAATAAGTCCAAACAACTACCCATGTTAAAATAACACAGAATGTGGAAGTAGAAGTATTGTACAAGTGGGCTTACAGTAGCACCACTGTGTGGCCTCCCAGGGGAGCATACAGACCTCCCTCCCTTGAGGGAGGTACTGTGGAAACCCAGGTAGAGATAAAGAGGGGCAGGGGACAAAGAAAGGAGAGTTGATCTATATAAATGTGAAAATGAAAGCACACATGTGTGAGAATGTCCAGGACACTGCAGACCTGTAGTTTCTTCCCTGACCAGTGACAGGCTACTGCTAGAGCTAAACTTTGTTCCTTACAGCAAGCAAAGGAGGGATGAGACGCCCGAGAGTAAGGAGCAGAAAGATGGAGATTGTCAACATTTTTATCCTCATCTTAGACAAAGAAAATGGGGCTCAGAAAGTTGTTTTCCCAGGCATGCAGCTAGTAATCGGGGAAATTGGGATCCAGACCAAAGTATATACGACCTTCCCATACCCATGTCTTTTCCAAGAAAAGGCACCCCTTCCCCAAACCACATACCCTCTCTCAGAAATGGTGCCAAACTCTTGGGTGATAGTGAGACACTATTCCTGGTCCTTTCTAACCTAAGCACACCTCACTATGACCCCCCCCACTGGTCATACATGACAAACTTCTGCAAGCATTCCTACAAGTACTAAACATCACTCTTTCCCTGTTCAACGGGAACAGAATGTGTGACCAAGAAACAGTGTTGTTCTCCATTAACAAAGCCAATGACTCTCCCACGGGATCAAACTCACCCATGGCTATATCTTGTTTCCCTCTTCTTTGCTCAGCCTCTCAAGTACAGAGATGCTTGAAGGCCAAGATCCTATCTGAAGCATTCTATCTAAATAGACCCCATAGCATCCAGCACAGGATGTGATACATAGCAGACACTCCAAATACTTGATGGGTGAATATAAACCGTGCTCTCACCATGTGCAATGCTAAGAGTATGTCCTAAATGTCTCAATTTTATTTTAGAATCCTTGGGAAATTTTATCAGAGATTATACACACAAAAAAATATGAAACTAATGATTAGCTCTTGGACTTCCCTGGTGGCCCAGTGGTTAAGAATCTGCCTGCCAGTGCAGGGGACATGGGTTCAATCCCTGGTCCGGGAAGATCCCACATGCTGCGGAGCAACTAAGACCGTGTACCACAACTACTGAGCCTGAGCTCTAGAGCCCACGAGCCACAACTCGTGAGCCTGTGTGCCACAACTACTGAAGCCCACGCGCCTAGAGCCCGTGCTCCGCAACGAGAAGCCACCGCAATGAGAAGCCCGCGCACTGCAACTAAGAGCAGACCCCGCTCACCGCAGCTAGAGAAAGCCCGCGTGCAGCAACAAAGACCCAATGCAGCCAAAAATAAATTAAATAAATCAATTTATTTTTAAAAAAGACCCAAAGCAGCCAAAAATAAATACATTTATTAAAAAATAAAATAAAAAGTCTACAAATAATAAATGCTGGTGAGGGTGTGGAGAAAAGTGAATCCTCATACACTGTTGATGGCAATATAAATTGATACAGCCACTATGGAGAACAGTATGGAGGTTCCTTAAAAAACTAAAAATAGGGGACTTCCCTGCTGGCACAGTGGTTAAGAATCCGCCTGCCAATGCAAGAGACACGGGTTCCATCCCTGGTCCAGGAAGATCCCACATGCCGCGGAGCAGCTAAGCCCGTGCGCCACAACTACTGAGCCTGTGCTCTAGAGCCCGTGAGCCACAACTACTGAGCCCGCGTGCCACAACTACTGAAGCCCGTGCGCCTAGAGCCCGTGCTCCGCAACAAGAGAAGCCACCGCAGTGAGAAGCCCGCGCACTGCAAGGAAGAGCAGCTCCGCTCGCCACAACTAGAGAAAGCCCACGTGCAGAAACAAAGACCCAATGCAGCCAAAAATAAATAAATAAATAATTAGCTCTTACTTAGAAACTCTCCTCTTCCTCAATCGCTAACCAAAAACACTTGTTCTAGTCTTAAATATATCACCACTATCCAGAGGAACTAGAAGAAACCATCTCCCCTCTTTAAGCCTCAGACTGCCCAGTTATAAATGAACAATGTTGGGCTAGATCAGTGGTTCTTATCCATGACTTCACACCGGAATCACCTGGGGAGTTTTATAATTACTGAGTCTAGATCCTCTCCCCAGGGTGTCTGATTTAATTGGTGTAGGGTGAGGCCTAAGTATCAGCATTTTTCAAAAGCTCTCCACTGAGTCTGATATGTTTCCAGGGTTGAGACCTACTGCGCTAGATGACCCATAAAGTCTCTTCCTCCTCTAAACATCAATATGCTGACTACAGCTGGGTCTCTCTTGATAGTCAGGGCTGCCCTGCCTATTCTCCACTTTCCTCTCTAACACCACAAGATCTATCTACTGAGTTGCTCAACAGCCCACTGTCTTGCTTCACCCCATTTACCTATTGACTTAAAACTTTGCGTGTACTCTTGAGACTCCTCAGCACTGCTATTGAGATCTGCTTTCCAATGTTATAAGGGTTATTTTGCCATCAAAGGAGCTCCCCTGGTCCCAGGATGTATCCCTAAAGCACTAGCCAGCCTGCCCTGCTTCCAGGCTGGGAAAGCCCAAACAAGCAAGTATAAGCAGCAGCCTGGAGCACGCCTGCCCATCTGGAAGGAATCCAAAAGCACAGTGCACAACTTTCCATTTCACTGGACTTTTTCATGGCACTGAGCCTACCCATTCCATTCGGCCCTTTGTCAAGAACGTCCTTGACACGTATGGAATTGATTTGTTCTTCCTTTGCTTTAAATAATAAGCCAACAGTTACGCAGGAGTTTTATAAGGTATCGATTTAACATACAAACCACATAATGGCCTTTGGATGCTACAGCAAGAACCATGCCTCATCAGCCGGGAGGACCAATATAGTGAAATCCTAGCGTTTCCTTAACCTGTCAAAACATTTCTGAGCTCTGGGCTTGCCAACGAGCAGACATGCCAAGGATTCAGAAATGTCAAACTAAAATATTCTGGGTTATTTTCAAAAAGACATGAGCCTTTTTAACCACTAGCATTCTATCAACAATGTTTTTTCACAGCATAGGGCTTCTAAAGGAAGGCTCTCTCTCAGATGAACAGGGTGAACACTATACAGGGAACAGAGGGTCCCTCAAGGTCACAAGATAGCTTTATTCTAGAAGCACTCCACTAGAAATGTTTGCCTGCTCTGTGTGTAGACGGAGGCTGGAAATGTGTCAGGATAAGGGTGGAAGGAAACATAGGGCAGGAATCTGAATAAAATATTTCCCAACTACTAAGATCGTAAAATACGGAATCTGGCATGGCCTTTTAGTGACATACAGCTTAGGTGCCCTTTAAGGGTGGGAAAGTGCAGAGGTGCTTTGTTGCAGACCCTTGGTCAGATTGCCAAAAGTACACGAGATCATTTTCCCTTCATTGCCAAATGCCTGGGAAGAGTAGTCATCTATTTACCTTGTGTCTGCTTCTTCAGCTTCCATTCATTCTTCAAGTTTGTTTCCTATATTCATCACTCTGCTAAAACTACTCTCATTCAGTTATCAGTGATCTCCTACTAGCCAAATCCTGCGGGCAGCTCTCAAGCTTCATTCGGATTGAGACCTCTACGTTATTTGACACTGTTGAACATTCTTTCCTTCTTTAACCTTTGTGACACAATCTCTCTCCAGATTCTCCTCCTATTTCCCCTCTTTTATTTTTACTTGCCTTCTTGGGCTATTCTTCCTGTTTCCACTCCTTAAATGATGGACAATTTTCCTGGCCCTTTTCTCTCTTCGTTTTATAAATGTTCCTATCATATGACGTATATGACTCTCAAATCTTTATCTCTTGTACAAATCATTCTTCCAAACTCCAAACCCATATAGCCAACTCTCTTTTGGGCATCTTCACCAGGAAGTCCACTTGACGCGCATCCCCATTCCCAGTCTGCTCTTTCTCTTGTATTGTTTTAATAATACAATAATTTTCTAATTGGTCTCCTCTTCTCCAATCTCCTTCTTACCTCTAATCTATCCTCCTCATTGTCTCCAGACTTCTCTCTTGAAAACACACAGACATATCTGATATTGTCACTCTGTTTACAAGCTTTTAGGCTTCCCTCTACTTGTAGAATAAATCTAATATCCCATCATATTCAAGGTATCCAATGATCTTGCTCTGTTTTACCTTTCTAGTTTTGCTCTGGCATTCCCACCACTCTCCAGCACGTCTATCCCAGCTATCCTACGCTCTACTGCTACTTAAATATGCTTTGCTAGCTCACATCTA
Organism: Phocoena sinus; assembly: GCF_008692025.1. Classification (NCBI taxonomy): domain Eukaryota; kingdom Metazoa; phylum Chordata; class Mammalia; order Artiodactyla; family Phocoenidae; genus Phocoena; species Phocoena sinus. The sequence goes on from NC_045784.1 coordinate 104,713,142, forward strand.
TGTCTTGGTCCATACTACTTCCTCCAGCTGGAGGAATCTCCTTCCCATTTCCAACTCATATTTTTAAAATATCACTTTGTCCCACTGTAACGTCACCTACGTAAAATCTCCAGGCAGAATTAACTGTGGTCTTCTCTGAACTCTGAACTTTCTACAGACCATAACTCTTGCACTCATGCACATTATTTTACAATTAGGCGTGTGAGGGTTCTTCAAGGGCTGGGATTCTACCTCAGCCTTCATGTTTGATATCTCAGACTCTGAAATCATACAGACCTGGATTTGAGTATCAGCTCTGCTACTTACTGTGTAATCTTGGACAAGCTAACTACTGTCTCTAAGCTTCAGTGTTCTCATCTGCAAAACTGAGGTAACAATAGTGTTTCAGGAAGAATAAATGAGATGATGCATATAAAGCACTTGCCTATAATAAACCTCAATGAATATTAGCTATTACTATTTTTTGCTGTGCCTAGCACATGGTCTTGCAGAAAGCAAGTACTCAATAAATGGTTACTGAATAAATTCATCATATCATGGAAGACATAAGAACACTTGCTAAATGGATAGTTCCTTCCTTTGTTGGATCTTGGGATTCCTATCAGAGGCACAAAAATTGAATTCTATAATGAATTTCTTTCTCTGTAGTCAGATCATTACAGTAGCAATTGGGGAAACGAAAAGTTTTGTGTATGCATTTTGTCTTTTGAACCAGAACCTGTTACATCTTTTTTTCTTTTAATTTATTTATTTTTGGCTGCATTGGGTCTTCTTCGTTGTGGTGCGTGGGCTTCTCATTGCAGTGAATTCTCCTGTTGCGGAGCATGGGCTCTAGGCATGCAGGCTTCGGTAGTTGTGGTGCGCGGGCTCAGTAGTTATGGCTTGTGGGCCCTAGAGTGCAGGCTCAGTAGTTGTGGTGCATGGGGTTAGTTGCTCCACGGCATGTGAGATCTTCCCGGACCAGGGCTCAAACCTGTGTCCCCTGCATTGGCAGGCAGATTCTCAACCACTGCACCACCAGGGAAGTCCCAGAACCTATTACATCTTTATTCCCAACAAATACAAGTTTTGAAGTGTGCCTTTCAAATGTCTTTTCCCAGATAAATCCAAAGACTTCTTTTTCTACTTTAACATTTGACAAATAAGATGGTTCAATTAACGTGATAATTATTTAAATACAGCAAGCAATAACTTTTAAGATGTAATGGTAATTGAGCCCAGCATGCTTGAAAATACCATCCCCTGAGTCAGGTTCAGCAACATGTCTTGAAGTTGGGACCTTAGAGGTTTAATTCATCCCAAACTCCTCTACCAGTAAAAATTCAAATTAATGGCACTTCTGATTCTTGCCCCCTTTCACTTATAATCCATCTTAATCTCTTGACCTCCGTTTTAGTCATGAAATCCTAAAAGATTACCTTTCATTTTCAACCCAGAATAATCTGTTTAATATCCCTTGATAAAGAATATCCTTTAAAAATTCCAGATTCTGGCATGCTTTCAATAGAAGCCCTATTGTTTGGGGGAAAGACAAACACTATATATAGTTTTTCCCTTTACTAAGTCCTAGAAAAGGCCCAGAGGAAAACACTTGTGTCAAGTCTATTGTAAATGAGTGACATTTGAATGAGGCCATTATTATTATTATTTTAAAGACAATATAAGAACAGTACAGGGACTTTAGAAAATGAGGGTAAGGGTTCATCCAAAACTCCACTATCTACATACAACTAGAATTATTTTTGTATATATATATATATATATATATATATATATATATATACACAAAATATGTATATTTTCCCATTCTTTTCCATTTTCCTGAATTTTTTTCAAAGCTTGCCTCCCAAGCATCCCAGGTACACTAAGGAGATTTTAAGAACTTCAGAAAATAATGTCCCACATCTACAAAAGAAACCCGTTATCTCTGTGTACACAAACCATCCATTCCAAGACAAGGCGTTGGAGATCAGCTAATGAGCTGATATTCGGTGTCTCTGATGACTGACCATGCCTATTACTAACGTGGACAAATACTATGACTAGCACTTTTTATTTCAATTTGGACTCTGAGAGAGATGGGATGAGACGAGAAGGGGATTCCCTAATGATAATGACTTCAATTTTCATGATATTAAAAAAAAATAAAAGGCAGAGAAAAATTTTAAAATTCCATTCCAATCCAAAAAGAATAATAAAGTATACAAATAGGCATTCTTGTATGCAGTTAATCATTGATTATCTATTAAAACAGAAAAGAGCTGATGCTTTGGGATGTGGTAAATGATATGTATCTGAAACTTTTAACTGCCTGTTCCTCCCCCCAACACACACACATATTTGTTTTAGATTACATTTTGTTCATGAAAACCTGATGTTGGAAATAATGAAAGCCTAGGTTTAGGGCCTTCTTACCTTTGTTTCTGAAATTGATCTTCCTTCGGTAAGTCTTCCACACCTCCTGAAACCCACCCAGCTTCCCCCTCTTCTGAACCCTTTTCCCCATTTAATTACCTAGGCTACATGTTTCAATGCTGGGTTTCATTTCTTATGTTGTTCTTGAATCATTTAATGTAAGTTTAAGGCTTACCTCCTTAACTAGATCATGAGTTATATGACAGTTCATACCAGTACTTCCTTTCTATCTGCTGTGGTCCTTGTCATACAGATTGTAGCTACTTGAGGCAGGGAGCATGCCTTGTTCACCTTTGTCTTCCCAGCACTTATTACAATAACTGATAGTGGATATACTCAATGAAGTAAACATTGAATGAAGAAATAAATGAATGGATTAATGAATGGAGAGATGGGAAGACAGCACCCAAAAGAAATGTCACCTAGCTGATAAATGAATCTCAGGGCACCTGCCAACAAGAAGGATGGCCTGCAAGCGTTAAGTCAGTCAACGATTACTTACTGAGCACCTGCGATCTGCCAGACACAGATATTCTGGGGGAACCAGAGAAAGTAGGCCTCTTGGAAATTGGAAATCAGTTGTGTATAAGTCACAAAGTGGAACACAATTGCCTGACTTGTTGTCACTGTTTTCTGTGTGTAGCATGGTAAAAGTTTTTCTCTGCTACAGCAGGTAAACTAATTTGAGAGGCAGAATATTTCTGCCTTTTGCATGATTCTCTTAAGTTGAGTTGAATGGTTCAAGTATTGGGATGTGTAGTCGCTTCTATGATGCCTTCCTTGCTCTGTCATCATCCCTTTCAGCCAATGAGAACATAAGTTGGAGAGACATTCTAGGTTCCAGTGAAGTGACTGAAGCCAACTGGCCAATGACTAATAGGTAAAGATGTAGGGTCTGCAGAAGGAGTCACATTCAAGGCTTTTGTACTTTCCCTGTTAAGCCTTTGCTTCCATTTTAGAGACTGGAGGCTTTCGGCTTCTCCTGCTGTCCCTCTGGCACCTCTTAGGAAAAATTTGCTCTAATAACAATAACAAAGCACAACAAACAAAAATAGAAATTACAATAATAGCATGGGCTTCTTGCCCTAACACTGTCAGCCTTTCAGCAGTCAACCCCGTGGAGCGGCCCTGTGCTCGTCAATGAGGGGATAAAAAGGATAAAGAGGAGACATTTCATGGGGCCATTTCAGCTGTTCATTTTAAACATACCCTCCATCAAATATAGTGAGCTGGGACTTGGAGATCCCAGACAGCTGGGTTACTTGAAAAGAGAAAGGACATTATAGTAAATTGTATTATTGTACATTGACTGAGTTCTAGGGTGTCTGGGAGGGCCTCAAAGGGCCAAGGGAGCATTTCTAACCAGTGGCTTGAAACACCACTGTGCTGGGATTCAGCCCAAGGCTAGCTAAAGTCGACTGATAATTTGGTTAGGGGCTAGTATGGACAATTTTTTAAGAGTAGAAGCACTTGGCAGGTGAGCCAAAAATGAATCTTTTTTTATGGAGAGAGTTAATAACACCATTGAGTTTACTGCCTGGCCTCAGTGATGCCTTCTGGTATTAAGGATCCATTCAAAAGCAGATGTCTGAATCGGAGGTTTTATGACAATGCCTCACCATGTCCAACATCATTTACTTTCACTCCCACCCCTCAGCACTTAGGCAGCACACGTAAAATATATCCAGTCCAAGGGCACAAATCACGCAATTGTTCTAGCAAGGCTGGGGAGGGAGGGAGGCTCCTTTGACTGGCCAGAGACCATCCTGGGGAAATCAGGGTGTTGCTGATGGAGGGAAGTTAGGGTTGCCAGAGAAGGAGGACAGTTCAACACAGAGGTCAGCAAAGCAGTTGGTTTGATTACATAACACGTTATGAAATGAGGCACACGCTTCATTGAAGCCTGATCACCACAGGCAACATACTTGCTTAATTCAAAAGGAGGAATGTCTCACTGAGGGCGAAATGTTGGAAACTCTATGTTCAGGCAGTCAACCCACTAGGACCTTGCCCATCTCCATGCTGTGTAGTGAAAATTAGCAGTGGAAAAATCTGAAAGCTGAAAGATTCCTTAGAGATTCAAGACCGACCTCTCCTCTTTGCAGACGGAAAAACTGAGGCCCAGGGGCGTACCCAAAGTTGCATTGTTAGGACTACAACTCAGGTCCTCTGATTACCCAAATGGATGCACTTTGCACCATACCACCCTCCCTCTCACTCTTTATAATACATTCATAATGATGACCCTGAAACTGGAAAAGATTCTGAGGTACCTTCTGAATTACTAGAGAAAATCATAATCTGTTCCTTCAGTTGCCGGCATGCCGTGAATGTCATTGCATTTACTTTTCTGCACTTTTGTACCTATAGGGACTCTCTATTAAGCACAATTTTGAATTAATCTGAATAGCCTATTCCCTAACCCTGCCAGATTGCATATTGTGTCAGGAAATGAAATACGCACATTCCCTTGGCATCCGTCTCCTGGCTTTTCTCAGGGATCCACATCTCTGTCCAAAAACTAGAGAAAGGAAACTGGGAGTAAAGGACAGAGGGCAGCTTTCAGAGTGAGGTGTTTGTCTGGGACTAAACTCTCTCCTCTGTTTCCTCCGTAGCACTTAGCACAGTATGTGGCACACAGTAATTTCCATAACTGCTGATTGGTTGATCACAGAGGTCCCCAGTCTGTGATGCTCTACTGAAGATGGAAGAGAGGGCCATGGGATTAGTGAGATGAGTCATTACAGCTTAACAGAAAGATCATACATTTTGTACTTAAATGGACCTGACAGTTGAGGTAACACATGTAGGGGGGTCTAGCATGGTGTCTGGCAAATAGTGAGTACTCATCAAATGGTATTCATTATTCCTATTATTATAAGCAAAAATGTGTGCCTTAAGGACTAAAGCCGCCCAGGGGGTCTAAATCAGTCATCAAATGCTGAGAGGGAAGTGGGGATACTAAATGTACGAGTCTTTGCTAAATGCATGAAGTCGGCGGGGGTTAGGGAGAAACCAAAGAATCCCCGGTTCCTATACTCAAGGACAACTTGTCAGCATTTTTACCTGAGGTGCTCAAGCTCTCAAGACCAAATGCAAGGTCTCTCTCACCACTGTGGTGTAGCTTCAGATGGTTTTCAGCACCCACTGGACTTTTGGTGCCACCCCCAACTGGGGGAGTCCAGTGCCCTCAAGCTGAACGTCAGCTACTTGTTATGCTCCTAACCTCCTGGAGAGTACTCCACGCTCTACAGTTTTCTTAATTCACCCCTCATGTCCTAATCAAAACGAATCCATCCTTGTCCTATGCCCCCAGCACCCTGGCCTTAGCTAATACAAAAAACTAATTCATTTCGAGGTATTAGTGGTCACTAGTACCTCACTTATTCCAGCTGATCCAGATGTAATCCTTGCATTTTAATGAACCCTCCATGCCAACCTAAAGCAACTTGGTAGAAATTTCTGGCACCTATGTAAGCTGGTAAGGGAGCAATTCAAGGGCATATAGGACCATTTTTTTAGTCCACAAACTCTACCATGTAGGCAGCTCTGCTTCAGATCATTCTGGAAAGTCGACTGGGTACAAATTATTAAAATAACAAAAATATGGGGAATTGCCTACTCAACCTATGTGTAGGGCCTCCCAGCTGTCACCTTATCTAATTCGGTAATCATTTTGAACACCTACTCTGAACCTGGCACTGTGCTGGCTGTTGTGGATACAGGGATGGCTGTGACACATGCTGAAGCTCCTAATTCTGTGGTCCAGCGGGGGCCCCTAACAAAACTTAGAGCTGCTTATTTGATTGACAGAAGAAAGAACACAGCTGTTTGCTTATAACCATTTACCATCAGAGACTTCCCTCCCTAGTTTAAGTACTTCCTTTTGTTTCAAACACAAAGAAGATGAAGATCTCCATGTGAAAGCACCTAATCTTAGAGGTAAAACTAAACAAAGAGCAGTTGAGCAGAGAAGTGAAGTCTGCAGTGGGCAAATTGCTAGCGTTTCCCCAAACAAACCAATGTTGTCTCCACTGCAAGGCCTTTGAAGAGGAATCCACTAATCAAACCCGCTTTTACCATGCCAATTCAAGTCATTAGCGTACTGGAGATCCCTGGAAATAAGAGGCAGCAAATCCTGGGTAGTTTAACTGGAATATTTCCCCCACTGGTAGGAATCAAGAGCCTGACCTCAATGGGATGACAAACTATTCACGCTAGAAAGAACCTTAGAAATCGTTGAATCCTTACTTTTCAGGTGAGGAGTCTAAGGCTCAAAGTGGTGACATACCTAAGGCTGCACATTCAGAAAATGGCAGGGCTGGGCCCAGAATCGAGAGCTCTGGAATGCTACTCACTCCTTCATCTAGTCAGCTAGTCAGTGAATGAAGTTTCTTGAACACCTACTATGTCCCAAGCATTATGCTAAGTTTGAGGGGGTGGGGGCTACACAAGCAGCCTCTATACCCATCCTTATAAAGCTTGGGGAGACAGACATCGAACAAATGACTCGTCATTATTTATAAGTACGATCCATGCTGCGAAGGAGAAGTACAGGATGTGTGCTGAGAGTGATCTAGCCTTGTTGAGGAAGTAAGAGGAGTCTCCCTGAGGAAATCATGGTTTAGGCTAAGAAACAGAAGATGAGAGTAAGTCCACTAGTGAGGTCAAAATTATCCATGTGGTTGGGGGTGGAAATGTGAGGGAAGAGAACATTCCAGATAGCATATGGAAAAGTATAGTTGGCCTAAAGCTATCCCAGCTCCCCCATGCTGCCCCTCTCAAAGTCTAGACATCCTGCCCTTTAAAAAAAAACCCAGCAGGACCTCCACTATATTTTATTTCTTCAGAAGTATGGGAGTAGTGGAGAGACAGGCACTGTAGCCATCTGGACCTATTAAAATAATTATTAAATCACTGCTCTGAGGAAACAGTTATTTTTACTTACCAGTACCATACACCAAGGCAGATAATCAGTGTTTCAGTTTTCTGAAAAGGTCACATCCTCATCTCTTTGCGCGACACCTGAAAAGAAAACAAACCTATATTCAAAGAGTAGGTTTTAAGTGATGCTCACTGAAAACAAGTCCACAGTTTGAAGTAGAAATAAGGAATGGTGGCATTTTCACATATGTACGTAGGAAAAGATATACACAGCAGTGTGTCAGCAGGCGGAAACCAGACCTTAACCCCTTCCAGCTCTCACTGGAAGTGCCCTGTCCATAAGCGTAGGCGACTAAAACATGTAGTAGGTGCTCACCCCTCAAGGGGTTTGGAGCCCTACAGCCCAGATGTGGAAGGACAACTGTGACGCTCTCAGAGGTCCCCGTCTCTGCCCTGTCACCTTAAATGTGTCTACAATCCACCTCCCCACGCATCCCCCGCCAACAATTTCACCTCAGGTTACAATTAACTCTTTTTTTTTTTTTTTTTTGGAAAAGCTCTCACAAATTTTTATTTATTTATTTTTTACTTTCCAATGGTTTGATATTTCTACGCCTAGTATGTATTTGAATTTTAAAAATATTTTTTAAAAAAGCTATTTCCACGTTGGAAAAAAATGACATGCATTAGTCCATCATATGGAGACACTGCTGTTCGTATTTCTATTTGTTTTTATCCAATTTTTTTTTAAAGTATTATTTTAACTTTATTTATTTTTAAATTTTATTTATTTATTTTTGGCTGCGTTGGGGCTTCGTTGCTGCACGTGGGCCTTCTCTAGTTGCAGCAAGCGGGGGCTGCTCTTTATTGCAGTGCACGGGCTGCTCACTGCAGTGGCTTCTCTTGTTGCGGAGCACGGGCTCTATGCATGCGGGCTTCAGTAGTTGTGGCACGTGGGCCCAGTAGTTGTGGCTCGCGGGCTCAGTTGCTCTGCGGCATGTGGGATCTTCCCGGACCAGGGATCGAACCCATGTCCCCTGCACTGGCAGGCAGATTCTTAACCACTGCGCCACCAGGGAGGTCCTATCCAATTAACTCTTAATATTAAACTATGATCAGTCACACACGGCACGATAATAAAAGCTACTGTTTCAGGCACTATATGTTTTATATGCATGACATCATTTAATCCTCACGGCAGCCCTTTGACCTGGGCTCCATTCTTGCCATTTTGCAGGTGGGCATGCTGAGCCTCCGAGAAGCTGAACAATCTGGCCAAGGTCACACAGATAATAAATCTCCCCCAACAAGAATATCAGCTCCACCGGGGCGGGGATTTGTGTCTGCCCTGTTCACTGCTATATCCCCAGCATCGAGAGCAGTGTCTGGCACACAGCAAGTGCTCAGTAAATATTTGGTGGAGTTGGAGTCCAAACAAAGCAGTCTTCTAGATTCTTCTTACCCACTGGATGAGCTGCCTCCAAGGACTCTATCCTTCAGAGTCCACTTAAGTCCTTATAATCTCTTATCTGGACACCACAGTGTGCTCCTAACTGCTTGTCCTCACTGCCATTCCCAGGCCTCCCAAGTTTTGTAACTCTTCCTGCCATAACACTTAAGCTTAGGGACAGCCCTCATGAATAGTCTTCCAAATGTCATAGGCTCCGCTTAGTCACTGTGATGGCATTTCAGAGAGTTCCATGTTCACATCCTAGCTTTGACATTTTCTACTGTGTGATGTTGGTCATATTATGTTACTTCTCTGAGCCTCAATTTCTCTATCTGTGAAATGGGGAATCACTTGGTAAATTGCTTGCCTACTCGGAGCCTCAGTGTCTTGCTTCTCTCCCAGATCTTTTCTAGCTCTCAATCCTTCATAACTAACACACTGGTACCCCAGATCTCCAGCTGTCCCACCCCTAATGCCTTCCCTTCTCTTGCCGAAGTCCTGCAAAATAGGTCTGGTGCCTTGAGAATTTGCTGGACCTTCTTCGATGACTGAGGAGTCTACCTGCATTTACCAAATATGCAGAATTCGATGATTTCTTGCCCCTTCTGAAGAGCCATTCCTACTATTTCTGTCTTTATCCCTACCTAAGTCTTTTTAATGCTTAAGATCTAGAAATGAAAGAATGAGCAGGATGTCTTCTGCCAGGGAATTTGATGATCAGAGGTTGAAGCCATGAATAGTAAGTATTAGAGGAGAAGTATTAGCTATATAAAGCTGTTAGCTTTTTGATAGGAGCTAGAAGCACTCCTATGAATAATTCCTACATACTTACCTTTTTTCATCTTTTCTTTTTCTGAAAGGAAAGACTACACTAAAATCAGGGAAATAACAGCCCCTGTTTTACAGCCAGAAATATTTCACTCATTTTCTCCTTGCTTCCTTTCATTTTCATGAGTAACACCATGGGGTCCTAGAAAAATAGTGCTATCCTCGTAAACGAAAATAATACTGTTTTCCCAGGCTCTCCTTCTTATGAGCAATCACCCTCGTAGGTGCTATCACCCGGGGGCCAAGGGTCTGCCCGGTGGTAGAAGTCTAACTGGTCCCCTTAGAAACTGGCCTGTGACTTTGGCCTCAGCAGGGCAGGGAGCTTCCAGCCATTTCCCTCTCTGTCTCTGAGTCCATCAATTCCACAAACAGCAACAGAGTCACCCCCACAACAAATACCTTCCCGGTCCTCATGCTACTCCCCAGTGCTTCTACACTGAAAGGATTTATATTTCCTCTCCTGGAATCCAATCCACAAATGTTTCTGACTCTGGAATACTGATGGTAGTATTATAGCTGGAGTGGCAAAGTGATATGCAGAGGCAATAACTATCTGTGGGATGGGCCAGTTCAGGGTGAGCTTCTTAGAGGAAATTATAATACATTCCAAGCAGGCGGCAAGCAGTGCCATCCTGGCTATCTGCAACTGATTCGGTGACAATCCAATTACAAAACGTATCTGATCATTTCATACACTGTGGCAACATATTGAGATCAGGAGACCCTTCAATTCAGGGGAGTGGAGTATTCCCCTCCATGCTTGGCCTGCTCCTCATGGGAGCTTAGAACATACATAAGGCGATGGCAGCTAATAAAATAATACCTCTGTTCATTAAGGGGTAAGGTATTCACTGGCAAATGTGTTAGGTCACAGCAACAATACACCAGGAAATAAGGCAAGAGGGTGCAAATGGGAAAATCTCTTCTAAAGACGCCTAACTGGATTGTAAGCTCAAATAGCAGATATGCACTGAGGCCCAGGATAATTGGTCCTTTATCTTCTCCTTATAAAAACAAAGGGTTATTTGCCCTTTAAATGGACCAATAAAATTAAATCGGCACCCTGTGGTGTGCGCTGAATACATAATCAGAAATTTGAAGCGATTAAAAAGAAAAGGAGGAAAAAGCAAAAGCAGAAAAATCTAAAATTCTGAACAGCGTAGAAAAACAACCTAGGAAAATAATGCAGTTCCAAGTAATCACTCCTCACGGTGTAGCAGATCCCAGAGCAGTCAATTCTGCTCCTGAAAGCTGAGGGTCACCAGCTGGCTCCACAGTTCGTCAAAAGCAGAGGCAGCTTGGCTTTGGGGTTGCCCCAGAGGAGGAGAGGGAAGGGATGGGGCATGGCAGGGCCAGAAAGTAGGTGACTCCCACCAAAGAGGAATTCACAACACTTTAAAAGCAAAAGCAGTACTCCTGAAAAGGAATGTTTTGTGGTACTCAAAATGTCTTTTAAAGTATATTCCCTGTAATCCTTCCAAAGCTGCTCATGTTGAGATCTTCAGAGAAAAAGCACAACAGAAACCTCATCATACATAAGCATATAGCAACTCAGCCTTTAGAAAAGAAAGTCAGTGCCTGCTAACTGATGAACATGAAGCACGGTAAATTAAAAAAAACCCAAAAAACTATCTTCCTCCTGATTTCTAATTTTGATGGCCAGACAGACACATAAATATTTGTTCAATCAGTGATGGCAGATTGATAATACTTTTCTGTACTAGCTGGATAGATGAAAGAGAAGGGAAATTGTGTTATCATTTAATTATTTTTTTGCATCAAATATATTCGTATGCTCTATTCAGAGAAAATATTAATTATGCACAAGAGAATTTTGACTGAGAAATCTCAGAACACTTTAGAGAACTGCATTGTGTAGAATGATTCAGGTGGTCAGATAAATAAGGAAAAAGATAGGCGCGCAGAATGAGTCCCACAGAATACGTCCTTTTTTTTTTTTTTTTTACTGTGTCATAACATTTATATAAAATACAAAATACAGGTAAAGTGATTTTTTTGTTAGATACCAGAACGATATTAAACCTTAAGGGGAGTCACTAGAATGGGACCAGGGGGCTTCTGAGTGTCTGGCAATTTTCTGTGTCTTTTTTTTTTTAAACATCTTTATTGGAGTATAATTGCTTTATAATGGTATGTTAGTTTCTGCTTTATAACAAAGTGAATCCGCTATACATATACATATATCCCCATATCTCTTCCCTCTTGTGTCTCCCTCCCTCCCACCCTCCCTATCCCACCCCTCTAGGTGGTCACAAAGCACTGAGCTGATCCCTGGGCTATGCGGCTGCTTCCCACTAGCTATCTATTTTACGTTTGGTAGTGTATCTATGTCCATGCCACTCTCTCACTTTGTCCCAGCTTACCCTTCCCCCTCCCCGTGTCCTCAAGCCCATTCTCTAGTACGTCTGTGTCTTTATTTCCGTCTTGCCCCTAGGTTCTTCATGACCTTTTTTTTTTTTTAGATTCCATATATATGTGCTAGCATAAGGTATTTGTTTTTCTCTTTCTGACTTACTTCACTCTATATGACAGACTGTAGGGCTATCCACCTCGCTACAAATAAACTCAATTTCGTTTCTTTTTATGGCTGAGTAATATTCCATTGTATATATGTGCCACAACTTCTTTATCCAATCATCCGTTGATGGACACTTAGGTTGCTTCCATGTCCTGGCTATTGTAAATAGAGCTGCAATGAACATTTTGGTACATGACTCTTTTTGAATTATGGTTTTCTCAGGGTATATGCCCAGTAGAAGAATACGTCCTTTAAAATGTCTTATAACTGGAGGTTCTTAGTGAAGGCAGAACCATCTAGAGGTCACCTCTCTGCCTCCAACCAAGAATACATGGAAGAACCAATTTTTTTCCTTTAGATTCCATATATATGTGTTAGCATATGTTATCTATTTTTCTCTTTTCTGACTTATTTCACTCTATATGACAGACTCTAGGTCCATCCACCTCAGTACAAATAACTCAATTTCATTTCTTTTTATGGCTGAGTAATATTCCATTGTAGAACCTAGGGGCAGGACAGGAATAAAGACACAGATGTAGAGAATGGACTCGAGGACATGGGGAGGGGGAAGGGTAAGCTGGGAAGAAGTGAGGGAGTGGCATGGACATATATACACTACCAAATGTAAAATAGATAGCTAGTGGGAAGCAGCCGCATAGCACAGGGAGATCAGCTCGGTGCTCTGTGACCACCTAGAGGGGTGGGATAGGGAGGGTGGGAGGGAGATGCAAGAGGGAGGGGATATGGGGACATATGTATATGTATAGCTGATTCACTTTGTTATACAGCAGAAACTAACAAACACACCATTGTAAGGCAATTATACTCCAATAAAGATGTTAAAAAAAAAAGAATACATGGAAGCCTTCCTGAATAAATCAAGTGCATCTGCTTTCTAGAGAGTAAGATTCTTCAATTTTTCTAAGGGCCTCTCCTCGTTTTTCTAAGCCTCTTACAAAGCAAAAACCCTTTCACTGCTAAGGGAATACATGTTTTGTTCCCTCCATGTTTCTCCCAGGTACCTGTCAGAAGGCTCTGCACTTGGCATGCGCTCATATGCCACTGATGCCTGGCCAACACCAATGTTCAGTACCCCCCATACCACTCTGGAGCTGAGACTCCTTCTTAAGGACAGATGAAAACCAACATGGGAAGGAATGTTGGCCCCAGTGGGAGCTTCCGGGGTGAAGGATAGCAAAACATAGTCCTAGAGTCACTCACTGGGTCTGTAGCATTGGTTTGGGGAGCCTAGGCACCATAAAGATTGATTTTAACCAACTTCATCAGAGGTTCCATTTAAAAGGCAAAAGAGGCAACTAGGCCCCAACTGTGCACAGAAACAGAAATCACAAGCAATAAAATAAAATTAAATATTCATAATCAACTAATTGCTGGTACAGTTGGCTGCTTTGCCCCCCCCAGAGAAGGCATCTTCTATATGATTTCCGAAGTATTTAAACAAGTGCAGCTGTAATTATTATTATTCCTATAATAATGGGGTTCCTACAGATCTTCATATTTTTACATGTTATATACTCATTATAGCTAATCCACAAAACATCTCTTTAGGGTATATAAATACTGTCCTTGCCAGTATGCTGGAGGGAGTGAGAGCTCAGAAAAAGGTAAAGTGAAGGTCACAGATTCAGTCAGCAGCGACTTAGGAAACAGAACTGGAAAATACTGCTTTTCAGCAATTATTCATAAATTCTTACCAATTTATGTCATCAGCTCATTAAATGCTTACAGTATAAACCACATATCCTGATCCTGATGCAAAACTAGCAGAACAGGTGTTATATGTTTCCTGGCTCTCTAAAACCTTCTCAGCCATTGGTAGAAACTGATATTCACATATATGCGGCAAACGGGCCACAGCTTGGTTGAGGCACGCTATGATCAAGTGCCAAAATGGGGGCTTCGACCCAAGTGTTGCTGCCACTCAGAGAAGGACTAGGTCTCTTGGGGGATGAAATGGGCACTGCAAGCTGCATGGGAGAGGGAGCTTCAGCAGGATTTGAAAGGTGGGCAAGAATTGGAATGGTAGAGATTTGGGAAATGGCATCCCAGGATGGGGACGCAGCATGAGCGAATGCTCAGCAGCAGGAATGAAAAGGAAGGATGTCAGGAATAGAAAGACCAACCAGGCTGGGGTAGAAAGTTCCTGCTGGAGAATTGTAGGAGACAATTTTGGGTAGATCATAAGCCCTAATGATGGAGGACCACAGGGTAGAAAACAAATATGCACTATTTACTGAGCACCTACTATGTACAGCTCTGTGTACCATGTTTTTCTAATGTGAATTCCAGGTTGAAGATTTTGGACTATCTCTGACAGGCAATAGAGAGCCAAGGGCCCAGCTGCTGGGTCCCAATACCTAAAATCAGACAGAGTGGGCTCAGTTATCTCACTCACATGTCTCTGGTCAACACCTGAGGACTTACTGGAGTGTTTTTATGACTAAATATGGAGCTTCTCTCAGGCAATGCCATTGTCATCCAAAAATATGAAGCCTTTAATTTTGCATGGCATTGCACAAAGAGAATTACAGAGGCCCGATTCCTCTTCCTCTTGGAGCAAATGGACCATTCTGACGTGGTCAGATGTACACACTGGCAGCACATAAAAGTCACAAATTTAACACATGACTGAGCAGTGCCAGAGGGGGCTACGTACTCTGTCTACAGCTGAAACTGCATTCTACAAGTTACATGTGTTTACTTAATTCTAGCTAGTTCTAGCTATTTTTAGTCATATTCTTCCCCGTGGAGCAAGTTAGACACTTCGGGAGACACAGTCTTACTTTCAAACCACTGAAGGAGCATCTGCAGGGTCTGTGAAGAGGACTCAGCTGTTCTGTGTTACTGCAAAAAGTTAGAGTAGATTCCATTTGAATGACACTCTGCACCAGTAGTTCCTCTTCTCAGCTGACACATGGATTGAGTTCCAAAAGAAGTCATGTAATGTGGCCGGCGCACACGTGGCCTGGGTACGAGAGCTGCCCCGTAAAGCATATAAGCTCCAGGCTGGAACCGAAGGACTGGCCAGCACTGCTAACCCCCAGGTGTGCTCACGCTTCTCACAGCCCCGGCTCCAAATTTCAGTGACACATGTTCCCTAATCACTCCCATCTGAGATACTGGCAACAGAGATTCCACCAGCTCCATCCCCAGATGGCAATTCAATGGGACTCCAGCTGAATGGGGAGGAGGTGAGTTCAGATGGAGGCTCCTAGGGTCTAGGGAGGAGGGATGGATTGGGAAAACAGAAGAGGGAATAAGATGGGACTTCTGCAGGAGGCGATAAATAGTGAGGACATAAATGTAGATCAAACCAGTTCTAGACTTGGGACAGGGCACAGAGCTACAATGGTGTAAGGAGTTAAAGGAATACATTTGATTTAATGACTCACAACATGTATGCATATATTTGATAACCAAAACAAAAGTCTGATGAAACAATATTTACCCTGACTACATGGATACACTTTGGCATTTTTCTGTTTTATTTCATTTATATTTTTAAAGGCTAGGTCATGACTCACTACATTGATTTCATAACCCACTAGTGGTTTGTGCCCTGCAATTTGCAAAACACTGCTGTAGGGAAAGGAAAGGAAGATTAGTTTTCCTTTATCTTTCCTTTCCCCCTTTTCAGTCATAGATTCTGGCCTGGAACAAGTCAGAAGTGAGGTTGAAAAAAAACGGGGACTGGGATAAGAGTGGTGAAGGTAATACACAGGGAGAAGGCAAAAGTGGGGAAGAAAGGTGAGGTCTTGCTGTCACTGGGCCAGCTCTGAATGCCCTGGAAGGAGGTCATATGAAAGGGAACTTGAGAGTAGAACTCCACAGCTCTGGCATCTGGCACAGTACTTGGTGCTGTTCAATATAATGACAAAATAACTGCTGAATTGATACACATAAGTTAGAGGCTCTTTGAACATTAATGCCCTGTAGTGGTCCCACGTGGAGAGGCAGTCTCTTGGGAGATAACCGAAAGACTCAGATCCTTCCTGAGTCCTACTGCCAGCCCTCACAATTTACCTGACCTGTGTCGTGTTGCCTCAGTGCCCGGTTCTCGGTTAGAATTAATCTGATAAACCACTCCATAAACATTCCCATTTCCAGGCCACATTTGTCATTTAACAGGGAATTTCACCATCCTAGCCCAGAGAGGTGGGTGTGTTTCAAACCTGGCAGCAGGCCATGGAGAAGACAATTGAAGGCAGGAAGACTTTCCAAGGACCCTCAAACCACACTACAAGGCAACTACCTGCTTTGCCTACACATTGGCAGTTTCCATGAACTGTTAGACAATGCCCCCCACCCCACCAAGATAAGTATGAAAGTTGCTAGTATGATGCCTAGAACAGAGTAAGTACTGAATAAATGCAGGTTATATTAGAATCTAAAACATTTAGTTGGGTGGGCACAGCAGGCAACTTTAATAGGACCTACTAGACCAGCACTGCCTATGATCATGGAAACGTACCATGTTGCACTCACTGGCCAGTACATGTAGCTGTGGAGCACTTGAAATGTGGATAGTGTAACTGAGAAACAGAATCTTTCATTTTACTTAATTTCAAATAATTTTAATTCAAATAGCCACATGTGGCTAGTGGCTACCAGATCAGACAACTCAGGTGGAAGACAATCACCAGACATAGGAAACACATTTTGAGCAAGTGGTGCCCTGGTCTTTTTCTAAATTAGCCTCGAGACCTGAAATTCCTCACTGTTGTGGCCTCTCCCGTTGCGGAGCACAGTCTCCGGACGCGCAGGCCCAGTGGCCGTGGCTCACGGGCCCAGCCGCTCCGCGGTGTGTGGGATCCTCCCGGACCGGGGCACGATCCCGCGTCCCCCGCATCGGCAGGCGGACTCTCAACCACTGCGCCACCAGGGAAGCCCGAGATGTTCTTTTTTTAAGGACAAAGGAGATTGGGGGGACTTATGGGTGCGGGTATCAGAGGGTTTTGTTCTCAGATTCTAGCTACAGTACCTGTAGTTCCCAATCAAAGTGCCCTTAAAATAGAGCGTAGCTAGATCCTGTAATGTCCTGCAAGGGCCACTGAGAGCTGCCTGCATGTCAGCCATATGCTTGACAGGACAGACACCTCTGACGGGACTTCTTTGGCACAATGTTCCACACAGATCCGGAATATCCTCCCAAACCAGGAGTGGAGAATTACTGTCAAAAATCCAACCAGTTGAATTCAAATTAGAAAAAGTGCCTTAATTTAAACTTGCCCTTTTTTCCTAGAGGAAAAATGGGTTCTTTGCTCTTCAGGCTGTGAACATATTTGAGGGGACGAAGGCTGTATAGATTTTTAATGCAGCAATAAGATGAACTGTTTTGTATAACTACCAATTCCGGGTGTTGTGAAGATGGCTTTTCAAGAGTCGCTTCCCATCAGGGTTGCATTTGGGAAATTTTACAAGGCTGTTTACAGTTTGTTTAAAGTCAACTAGCAGGCAGGGATGCTAAGGACCACGGACCCCAGAAACTAATCAGACATCAATTATTCTACTCGTAAAATGGGTAAGCCATTTGCTTTCTGACAACAAAAGGCAATGAATCAGCTTTTTGACCGTAGGTAATGACACATAACTTGATTTGGAGGGTAGAAAGGAGTTTCCCAATTATTCTGGTGCTTCATTCTTTACCAGAAGGTATTTCTCTGTCTCCTCTCAGTGTCCTCTTCTTTTTTTACTCCCGCCCCATAAAACACAATAATAAATAGTAGAGATACACGGTCAGAGATGATGAGACCAGGAGAAAAGAAAATCATTCCAGTTATTTTTTTTTTCCCTGAAACTCAGATCTGTGAAGGTGTCTGAAGAACAAAGGTCAGTTTTAAGAGTTATTTGTATCGCCTACACTGTAAGTGTATTAAAGATACACTTGGAGCAGACTGAAGAATTCCGCCCAGTGTACTTATTACCTAATTGTCATCATCCTGGAAAGCACAGGGGTGAAGAATGAAGTAGCGTGGCATTTGATTCTGTCCTTGACCCTGTCTTCTTCAGCACTTTTGTCAATAATTTGGATAATGCTACCCAAAGCAGGCTGATCAAATTTGTAGATGACACATAACTGGAAGTGATAGCTAATAAACTTGTTAACCAAATTAAGATTTAAAAGAGTGGCTCGGTGCTTTGTGACCACCTAGAGGGGTGGGATAGGGAGGGTGGGAGGGAGGGAGATGCAAGAGGGAGGGGATATGGGGATATATGTATAAGTATAGCTGATTCACTTTGTTATACAGCAGAAACTAACACACCATTGTAAAGCAATTACACTCCAATAAAGACGTTAAAAAAAAAAGGATAGAGATTAAAAAAAAAAGAGTGGGTCAAAACCATAAGGACATTTTAAATGGGAAAAAAGTGCAAAAAAATTAACAGCACATATCCAAAGTTAGGGGAAGCCTGGCTTGGCAGAAGTCCCTTAACAAGATACCTGGGATATAAATTCAAGACTACAATATAAGAGTAGGCTCCATAGAATTCTACAGTGGACTGGTTAAAAAAAAAAAATCAATGCCATCCGAGGCAGAGCTGATAAATACATGATGTCTAGTCCCAAATGGGCAGTGAGAAAGCATCAGTTCACTGTCTTCTGGAGGGGTTCAACCTCACTCGCAGTGTGGTGCTCAATCCCAGACACCAGACTCTTAAGAGTGACATTTAACAAACTGAAACGCGTCAAGAGGAAGATGGCCAGAGTGGTGAAGGCCTGGGATCTATGGCATAGATCTGAAGTGCTAAGAGTGATTAGCCTGAACAAGAGAAGGCACAGACAGTTGGGATATGTATCTTCAGATATTTGAAGGCCTGCCATTAGATAACAGAGTAGATATTTTGGTAAGCCTCAGGCAAAAAGAAGGAACTATAGGTGGTGAAAGTTACAGAGGCAGATATGTGCTCAATATAATAAAGAAATTTCTAATAATTAGAGCTGTCTAAAAGTAGAATGCACTACTTCGGAAAGTGGTGAGCTCACCATCATCAGACGTGTTCAGGAGGAGATGGAATGCCCACCTGTCAATCAAACTATAGAGAGGATTTTTGCATTGCTTAGGAGCGGGTGACCTAGGCCGTTACACTCAACATTAAGAATGTGATGCTGAGGAATTCAAACAGAATGGGAAATAAAAGCATGTCTTCCTGACTGATAATGAACCTAAACATTTTATTATGTTTATAGTGTTTTGGTTTTAATTATGAAATATTTCAAGCATACATAAAATAACAGATAACCATTCATTAGCTTTTAAGAATAATTTTTGTTTAGGGGCCCAGCTCACCCTCCCTTCTATCCCAGCATGGGCTGCAACATGAAAGAAAATGGCTCTCAAGTTCTGTAAAACACAATATCAAACTTGAAGCTCTTATCTGTCAATGAGTTTCAGCTATTATTTCCATTTATTCTCAGTGCATGCCTGTGAAGTGGGCAGGACAGGTGTTAGTTCTGCTGGCTTACAAATGACAGACCTGAAGCCCAGTGACGTAACTGGCCCAAGACCACACAGCAAATTAGGGACTGAATCATATAAAAACCCATTGCAGTGCAAAAGCACTGAGACATAATTTTTAAAATAATATTGAGAGCAGATAACATTTATCAATTGAGCACAGACTTCTATGAGTCACACACTTTGGACATATTTATTTAATCCACACAACAATGCTATGGGGTAGGTACTATCAACCTAACGGTTATAGATACGGAAATGAGGTTTGAGGAGTTTAAGTAACCAGCCCAAGGTCAGTAGCAATTTGACCTCAAAAATAAACTCCAATTTTTTTCCATATCCACTGCCACAACTCAAATCCAAACTACTATTGCCTGTCACCTAGACTGCAGGAAAGTATCCCAAATATTGTCCCTGCTTTCACTGATGCCCCCTTAAATCTACTGTCCATACACCAGCCAGATAAATCTTTTAAAAATATAAGTCAGCTCATGGAATATACATGATCAAAATCCTTCCATGATTTCCTCCCATGGTCCTTAGAATAAAATCTAAATTCCTTACCAGCATCCTACAAGGTCCTTCAGGATTGGGTCCCTGCCTCCTACCAGACTCACCTTGTACCCTCTTCCTTATTGTCCACACTCCAGCCAGGCTAGTCTTCTTTCAGTGCCTCAAGTACATCAAATGCTGTCCTCCATGTGGGCCTTAGTAAGTGCTCTTCTCTCTGCATGGGATGCTCTTCTACTCTCAGGCATCAGCTCAAATGTCACATGGTCAGATAACTCTCTCCTGACCTAATCTAAAGTCACCTTGTCACATAGCCTCATAACACCCTAATACCTCCCCTTCTTAGTACTTAGAATATGGTAATCACGCACTGGTGTGATTCTTTTATTACTATTTGCTGCCAATACTAGACTGTAAGTACCATGAGGACAGAGGTCGTATCTGTTTTGCTCACTGCCGTATCCCAGCACTTAGACAGTGTTTGTCACACAACAGGAACTCAAAATTTTATTTGGTGAATGAATAAACTGAGGAATGAATAAGGAAAAATTTTAAACTCCTGAGCTCCAGTCCTTAACCATATGTCTTGATATAAAAGGGCCTAAAAAGCCCCTCCTGGGCTTCCCTGGTGGCGCAGCGGTTGAGAGTCCGCCTGCCGACGCAGGGGACGCGGGTTCGTGCCCCGGTCCGGCAGGATCCCACATGCCGCGGAGCGGCCGGGCCCGTGAGCCATGGCCGCTGAGCCTGCGCGTCCGGAGCCTGTGCTCCGCAACGGGAGAGGCCACAGCGGTGAGAGGCCCGCGTACCGCAAAAAAAAAAAAAAAAAAAAAGCCCCTCCTTACCCCAACCCATCTCAGCACTTCTCCTGCCATTTCTGACATTGCTATGGAAGGGTAGTTTGCACTTAGAGTTGCAAAAACGAATTTTCCAAAATATGTGTGTTCATATGGTAATGCCTGCATTTGCAAGACGCTGTATTCAACTTGGATCAAATGTTAATAATGAGTGTTTTCTTTGCCAGCGTTTAGATACATGCCACGTAATTGCAAAAATAACTAGTTAGACTGTCGGAAGGCAGTATGCTCCTGTGAGAAGAACAAAATGTTCAAGGGAATTAACCCAAAGATGGTAATTAAACCATGGAATCGGCAGCTGGAGATGGGGCTGACACCTTGTTCTGACTCTGGAACCTATAAGCACCCACTAGAACCCAAGACCAAAGGATGTTCAAGCAGATGGGGGAGGCTGATCTGTATGAACCCAGGGGAGGTGTGAACTGGCTTCTACCCCATGCCCACCCACCACCTCCATCCTTTATCTGATTTTTCCTCCCCTACATCCCCAGGTTAAACACAAATAGCCAATTTAAGAGCAAGCCCAGGGAAGTACCTGCCTATATGGTGGGCTTTGAAGAGTCCACTCTTCCTAACTCTTCGTCACTAAAATAACTCCTTTGGGATTACCTAGATATGTATGCTTTTTCACTAGGATAAGGCCTTGTTCTCTGTGGAGAGGAAGTAGTAAGCCAAACCTGTGGTTATCAAACGGGGTGGAGGAGGGAGATGGGAACAGGGAGTGACGATGCCCCTGGGGGATATTTGCCACTGTTTTCAGGCATTTTGGGTTGTCACAACTGGCGGGTGGTGGTGGTACTACTGGTATCTAATGCGTAGAGGCTAGGGATGCTGCTAAACATCCTACAATGCACAGGACGGTCCCTCACAACAAAGAATTATCCAGCCCCAAATGCCAATAGCCCCGAGGCTGAGAAACCCTGAACTGACTCATTTGCAAAGATTCATTTATTAGTCCATAAACAACTCATACACAGAGCAGATTCTTGCAGAAATGGGAGCTGGGTTGGGTATATTTTGATCATACAGTTGGAACAGAAAGGAGAGAGAGTAATCTGATAGCAGTGCCAATGATAGATTGGGGAGAAGACCAGAAGCAGGTGACCTACTGTCACAGTCTGAGAGGGAGGGCCTAGAACCTGACCTGAAGATGAACAGGAAATAGATACCCCCCCTCCCACCGTTCTGTAGAGGTAGAATTGATGAAGCACCACAAGAGAATGGTATAGGGGAATGAGACAAAGATAACCCTTAAGACTCTAGCTTGGGTGACTGGAAGAAGGGCGATGAGCAGATCCGCAGGTGGAGGGTGGGAATGGAGAAATAATGCACTGACTGTGTGACGCCATGAAGGCCTCTAGGTGAGGCTGTTTTATTAGCGGCCAGAAATGTGGATCTGGAGCTCAGGAATGTGTCTGAAGCTAGAGGCACCTATTTGGAATTCATCCACGTGGAGGTAGTGAGATGAGACCCCCTGCCTGGCACGTACCAGGAACTCCATAAATTTTAAACAGTAAGGAAGGTAGAGCCAGCAGAGTTTAGTGCTCTTGAAACAGGAAAGGGGAGTTTCAAGGGGGAGGATGTTGCCAACAACGTCTAACGCTGCTCAGCAGTCAAGTCGAATGACGGCTGTGAATAGAGTTGGATTTGGCAGGGAGCAGGTCATCATCCAACTTGAGAGAGCAGGTTCAGTAAAGTGATGGGGGCAGAAATTGCAGATGCAGACTGCTGCAAGGTTCTCACCGTCCCATCATTAGTGATGATGGTAAAGAAGGAGTTAGGATGATAGCTTATGGAGGTGGCAGGGATTCAGGAGGAGATGGAATCTTTTAGCAGATTTTTAGCCTGACAGGAAGAAGGCAGCATAGTGAGAATAAAAGCACACACTTGAATAGCTAATAGCCATTATGTATCTCCTGAGTATGTCAATTATATTTTTGAGCTTCTATAAAAGTAAGTGGAGGGCATGTAGAATTGGGATTCGATGTATCATCCGGCATTCAAGAGGCCCAAGAGGTAAACTTAGGTTCAATTTAAGGAAGAGCTCCCTTGTCATCAGAGCTGCCCTGCAAAGGAAGCGCTGCCTTTGAGTAATGAGCTCCCATATCGCTGGAAGTATTCAAAGAGAGGTAATATGACCTCACAGGATGTGGTTCCTGTACTGAATGGGAAATCAGATTAGATCTTTAGTTTCCAGACCTTTGGACTTCTCGGATCAGTAAATGTTTTAAGCAGGGAAAAAAAGTGAGTGAAGCATAGATCAATCTAGAGAGTTAGCAACTTTTAACTTTTGCTATGTTAAGTACCTTAGTTTTCTATCTACTACGGTAACACATTACCACAAATTTAGTGGCTTAAAATAGCACAAGTTTATTATCTTCCAGTTCTGTAGGTCAAAAGTCTGGTAGCCATCTCACTGGGCTCAAATCAAAGGTGTTGGCAGGGCTGCATTCCTGTCTGGAGGCTCGCAGGGAGAATTCACTTTCTTGCCTTTCCCAACGTCTAGAGACCACCTACTTTCCTTAACTCATAGCCCACTCCACCTTCATTCATAGCAATGGCTGGTCAAGTCTTTCTCATATCACATCACTCTGATGCTGACTCTTTTTTTTTTAACTTCTGCCTTCCACATTTAAGGACCCTTGTTATTACATTGGACCACCCAGATAATCCAGGATAATCTCACTATTTTTATATATTTATTTATTTATTTATTTATTTAGTTATGGCTGTGTTGGGTCTTTGTTGCTGCACGTGGGCTTTCTCTAGTTGCAGAGAGCAGGGGCTGCTCTTCCTTGCAGTGCGTGGACTTCTCACTGCGGTGGCTTCTCTTGTTGTGGAGCACAGGCTGTAGGCGCACGGGCTTCAGTAGTTGTGGCATGCAGGCTCAGCAGTTGTGGCTCACGGGCTCTAGAGCACAGGCTCAGTAGTTGTGCCGCACGGGCTTAGTTTCTCTGCGGCATGTGGGATCTTCCCAGACCAGGGCTCGAACTCATGTCCCTTGCATTGGCAGGCGGATTCTTAACCACTGCGCCACCAGGGAAGTCCAAATCTCACTATTTTATTTATTTATTTATTTATTTATTTATTTATTTATTTATTTATTTTTTAATTTTTTTTCCGTACGCGGGCCTCGGGCCTCTCACCGTTGTGGCCTCTCCCATTGCGGAGCACAGGCTCTGGACGCGCAAGCTCAGCGGCCATGGCTCACAGGCCCAGCTGCTCCGCAGCATGTGGGATCTTCCTGGACCGGGGCACGAACCCATGTCCCCTGCATCAGCAGGCGGACTCTCAACCACTGCACCACCAGAGAAGCCCAAATCTCACTATCTTAAAGTCAACTGATTAGCAACCTTAACTCTACCTGTGATCTTAATTCCCCTTTACCATGTAACCTAATTCACAGATTTGGGAGATTAAGACATGGACGTCTTTTGGGAGGCCATTATTTGGCCTACCACAAAGGGGGCATATATAAATATGATACAGAGAAAAGATACAGAAATGATACAGAGAAAAGGACTGTTCTTCCTAAAAAAGAACAGTGGTCAACCTTACCCTAACACACACACACACACACACACACACACACACACACACACACACACACGCACACACAGAGATTTCACCAGACTGGAAACTTCACCTTGGACCAACATCACAGCTTTAGAAAACATTGGACTGCATGATCTTCCACCTCTAAGCTTCCCTGAACCCCTGGAATTCACTGTACTGTGGTATTACCTGGAGAACCTTCCTGTGATATATCTCTATTGGTTCCTCCATAGCTATGTTTTTCTCCTTCCTTCTTGTTTCAAATGTGATCATTATGTCAGCAAGAGACTTCAGTTTCCTTTTTTCCCCCAATTCAAAAGGCTATGAAAAGTGTTCTGTAAATGATATGGATATCATGGGTCTTTAGGGTAATCAAGGGTAACCATATTCTGATCTTTAGGGTAATCAAGTTGTGTGACATTTTTGTAATGATGCCTTTTGGAATATGGGTGATATAATTAGCTGCCACACTGTACATTAACAATACCTGTCCTGACCCTACAGACTTGGGGACTATAAATATAAGTGTGACAGCTGGCTCCAGGCTTGCTTGTCACTCACCACTGAAGGCAACATAGCCGGGAGCTACACCAGAATCCCCAGGAATCCAAAATGTGGTCAGAAATGACATCTTCAACTAGAAGAATTTGGTGTTTTGCTAGTAAGAAGAGATGGAGACAGGCACTCTTAGGAAGCAGACAACCGTGATATTTCATGCTGGGAAGGCACAGAGGCCCCGAGTGGAGACAGCATTTTACCAGCACAAAGGCATTATATAGGGAGGGGTAGAGTCAGAGGACAAAGTCAAATTAGCAGGGGTTCTTTCTTAACCCATTGCTACCCAGAAGTGACCCAGGAGTGAGAATAAGAAAGAGCACTGAAGAAATGTCTAGGGAAGGTGAAAGAGAAGAAAAGCTGTGCTACCTGGGTACTCAGTGTGAAGTCAAGGGCAATGGTTGCCATGGGGAGGGTAAACTGATGGGGTCAACAGAGGGCAAAGTAAAAAGAGTTGGCAAGAGGAAAGAAACAGAGAAAGAACCATTTAGTTGCCAAGTTATATGTTAGGC
Organism: Phocoena sinus; assembly: GCF_008692025.1. Taxonomy (NCBI): domain Eukaryota; kingdom Metazoa; phylum Chordata; class Mammalia; order Artiodactyla; family Phocoenidae; genus Phocoena; species Phocoena sinus. Next base: position 104,738,725 of record NC_045784.1, read on the forward strand.
ACCATGTATTTTGTATGTAGTACTTCATTTACTCCTCACTCCATGACAATAACCAAAAGCCACATTTATAACTAAGACATACTTTACATTTTACTTATCTCACTTATTATTGTCTTTTCCCCTCACTAGTACATAGGTTCCCGGAAGACAGGATCCTTTTTCTCTCCTGTTTCTCCCACTACCTGTAACAGTGTCAGCACATGGTAGATGCTCAGTAACTATTTGTTGCATGAATAAACAGCTAGCATGAAGTGCCAGGCACTGTTACAGATAGATGCTTCCCATGAATGAACTCATTTTAACTTTCATGACCAATGCTGAGACGGGCACTATTATCCCAGTTTTACAGATGAAGAAACTGAGTCAGAGACACAGAGATATTAAGTCACTTGCCTAATAAGTGATGGGTTCAGGATTTCAACCTACACCGTCTAACTCTAGAACCTGCCTTCGTAATCTCTATTTTATACTGAGGCTCAGAGAGGTTAAGTTGGGCAGCTTAAGACTGGCAGAGCCATGACTAGAAGCGAAGTCCGCCTGCCCCTTCCTTTACACTTCGTGGCTTAATAGGATTGCCAAGACAACTATTTCTTCCGTCATCATTTTACCAGAGGCTAGTCTCCTGAGATAAAGAAATGGGTGTGGTTCATTAAGGATTCAGATAAAGGTAACACACATCGCCCCAAAGAATCACGAGTCCCAGACGATCACCCAACAGTCTGCCACCTATTCTCACTGATATATTTTTTGCTTTTGAATTTTATTTTATTTATTTTTTTATACAGCAGGTTCTTATTAGTTATCCATTTTATACATATGAGTGTATATATGTCCATCCCAGTCTCCCGATTTGAGGCTGGAGGGAACTGAGAGCAGCAGCTAGTAGATGAGTCATGGGAACCCCCTGGTGGATCCGTCTATGCTGAGAGCTAGGCACTGAGGTTAAGTCACTTTCAGGCCAGGCAAATCCCGACCCACGCTGCCCTAGGTAGCTCTGGAGTAGGGATGGTGTAGAGATGCTGATAAAGCATTTCTGGGAGACTGGTTCATAATTCATTGTATGACCTTGTGTAAGACACTTCCTCTCCTTGTGTCAGTTTCTTTAGGTTAGGGAGGTGTCAGTGGAACTTTGTGTTGAATCATAAGAGCTCCACTTTATCTCTTATATATTGGACTTTTCCACATAAAATTTCATTGGGAGAAAGGATTCTACACTAAAAACCATGCTTGAAAATCCACTGAATGAAACAGTATTTAAATTCCTTCTAGCTCAAACATTCTAAGAACTTAAAAACATAGACACTGTCCTTTGGGTCAGGTCAGTGTTCCATTCAGCCCTACTTTCTGCAGCCAGGAAGAGGCCCAGGGATCTGCTGTGAGGGGCCATTCACAGGTCCCTTTTGCCCCAGCCTCCCGCAGACGCTATTACCCCGTCTTCACGTGGCAGTTGTCTTCCCCATTGGGCCTTCTACTTATGTCACTTGCCTATGTTGAGACGGAGAAAGTGTAACTATGCACAACAGTACTTGCAGGACAGCCGCACCTCTTTTATTCGAAAGGAATAGAACACTTACTGATTTTCTCCTAACACTCCTTTTGTTGACATCCACCGCTGTGTGTCTGCCCGTTAGATCACAGTAGCCGAGTGTTCCTTGAGGGGTGCTGCTGATCTATAATCCTCCTAAGTCCCCTGCCTGAGCTGTGACCGAAGCTGTAAGCTCAGTTTGGAATTTTTAAATTTTCATTGGGCTCCCCCACACCTGCTCGCTCACGCATTTTTATAAGTTCCTCCTTAGTCTCATTCTGTTTGTCATCATACATAGGCTTAAAGATTTCACTGGGTGCTCCTGCCTGGAGTCTGGGTTTCACATATACAAAATGACTCCCTTCTTATAACGTTTTTTGTTGTTGTTGTTGTTGTTGTGTTTTTTTTGCGGTACGTGGGCCTCTCACTGTTGTGGCCTCTCACATTGCGGAGCACAGGCTCCGGACGCGCAGGCTCAGCGGCCATGGCTCACGGGCCCAGCCGCTCCGTGGCACGTGGGATCTTCCCAGACCGGGGCACGAACCCGTGTCCCCTGCATCGGCAGGCGGACTCTCAACCACTGCGCCACCAGGGAAGCCCCTTATAACGTTTTAAAACAAGCAAAAATAGCATTAAGTTGTTAGGTGTGTGTGTTTGTATATTTTTTTAAAAAAACAAGGTAATGATAAATAAAAAATTCAGGATAGTAGTTACCTCAGAGGGAGAGAGAGATCAAAACAAGGAGACAGAACAGAGGAAGAAGACATAAATCAGGTGACCATATAAGTGTGAATTTCTTGCTGGATTGTTTATTGTATTCTATTTGTCTGTCTATCCTTGCACTAATACCACATGCCTTTTCATATCAACTTTAGAGTCACTTATCAGTTTTTCTTATGGTTAATAATTTTTGTATCCTGTTTAAGAATAACCTGAGATCATGAAGATATCCTCCCGTATTTTCTTCTAAAGCCTGCTTGATTTTGATTGGAATTGCATTGAATCTAAAAATAAATTTGGGGAGAATATTAAAAAAAAAGAAGACATAAGTCAAACTAAATTATTAGGAGTGTTATAGTTCTTGGGTTGGGTGATGGTTCTATGAGTGTTCACTGTATTTTAAATAAATAAATAAATAAGAAATATCCATATATAAACTAGTAATGATGAATTCTGCACCCCTGAAGTTCAAAAACAATGATTACAAGAGCAATGCGAGGTTTGTTTTTTTTTTTTAAGTTAACCAGAATCTATAATATACTTTAATTTTTTGTTTCTTTCCAATACATCAAGGGCTTTTTGAAACTCTAAGTGGATCATAGCTATAGGTTTGCCTCTCTCCGAGTTTACTTCTCCCTCAATTATTGTCCATAATTTAGTCAGGTTGGAATTTCCTTGTTGAAAAATATGTTGCATTTCCCCACAGGCTATTTTTATATAGGATTCGTTGATCCTCATCTTTATCTTGGGCCCTGCATGCTAGTTTGTATAGATCTAAGAATTACTGGCTACGTCCTGAATCATTTTGGGCGAAAGGCCACGATTGCTTGTTCCAGTCTTCCAACCCCATGACCATTAATAAGATTGGGTTCTGTCTAGGGTTGCCAGATAAAATTCAGGATCTTCAGTTAAATTTTAATTTCAAATAAACAACAAATAATTTTTTAGTATATGTATGAATTTGAGGCATACTTATACTAATTAATAATTTTTATTTATCTGAAATTCAAATTTAATTGGACATTCTATTTATATATTTTCTATTTATGTAAATATATATTCAATATATTTTTATTTGCCAAATCTGGAAACCCTATCTCATTCGAGCCAATAAGTACTCTTCAATGTCACTGTTGGTTTTGGGTCCCAGGGAGTGTGAGTTTGGGAATTGCACAGACAGCCAGGTTCAAATCCTGGCTCCTCCACTCAAGAGACAGAACTTTTTTTTTGGCCTCGGAATTCTTATCTATTAAATAGAAATGATAGCAATACCTCATGAGGTTGTTGGGAATATTAAAAGGGATGATATCTGCATAGTACTTAGTACAGGGTCTGGTACCTACTAAGCACTCAATAGCCGTTATCATTATTATTGTCAATTTTATACAGAACATTATGTGCACTGGCCAAGATTTAACCTAGTACTGTAAAATTCTACATTTACAGGATTAATTTGGGAATGGGACTCAGTGTCTCCTTTGGTGATGACCAATGCAAAGTGGCATCTAGCCCCTTCCTTTTTGTTTTTGAATACTTCTTTTGGCCCCATGTCATGAAATGCCCCAGATTCATTCTCTAATTGCTTTTTCCTTTTAATATAAAGGCTTTTTTGTGCATGTGTTTGGAGGTCACTTAGAATTCCTCAAGTTGGAAGCAACTGTCTTCCCCTAAGGAGGTGCCTGAGTGATTGAGAATCGCCTTTGAAATGCCACCTCAAGCCAACGAGTAATGAGTTTGGCTGATAAAAGGGAGCAGACCCTTTACATTCTCTTCTTTGACCCACCCATTCCCATCAAAACTGACCCACCCACTTTCCCATCTGTCCTGGCATCTAATCAGACATGCTAATGGCTAAAAAAGATTCTATTTAATCCCCCTCCCAAGATAGGCTTTTTTTCAAAACCCTAAACCTGAAAAAGTAAGCCTAACACTGGCTTCCTAGCAGATAAGGGTGACCATGTGGGACCCCTTAAATCACACCCAATTATCAGCAGCTTGTTCTGCCTGCTTTGCATGAATGGAAGGGAGCAGTAGCGCAAACAATCTAAGGATCATTGCCACTTGGTTTGGGAATGCACCACATGGTGTTGTTGTAGCTGATTTGCTTTGCTAGTTTTGTTCTACTCAAGCTAATATTGAGATTGGTTCACATTTGTGTGTGTGTGTGTGTGTGTGGTACGTGGGCCTCTGTTGTGGCCTCTCCCGTTGCGGAGCACAGGCTCCGGACACACAGGCTCAGCGGCCATGGCTCACGGGCCCAGCCGCTCCGTGGCACGTGGGATCTTCCCGGACCGGGGCACGAACCCGTGTCCCCTGCGTCGGCAGGCGGACTCCCAACCACTGCGCCACCAGGGAAGGCCCTGGTTCACATTTTTTAAGCTCATCTGGGCCAGGAGAGGGAAGAGATAGTGGTGTGGCCCACTCTGAGATGAAGGAAAACTGACCACCATCATGAAGGGGACGTGAACATTCTATGTGAGGGCTAACAGATCGAGAAGATCAGTGCAAAAGGATCAAGATAGAACTTTGCGAATTACACATGGGCAGAATAGGCCCACCTACCCCGTGGGCACTGAAAAGCCAGTCTTCCCAATGGCCTTCCCAGAATCTGAAATTCTCTTCATTAATAGCCTACATAAAGGGTGGTAATCATGCAATAACTATAGTTAAAGCGTTATGTAACCTAAGAGGAGTAACATTTCCTAGAAGACACATTAGCAGTTCATCTGACTAAATCATCAGTCACTATTGTCACCTTGTAGAAAAAGCACTGAAGGGGTGAGACACAAGACAGTTCTACCTTGATGGGGCCTGGGGTATACTAAGAAGCCCCTGGGCAGCTATGGTGGAAGTACAGGAGCACTTGGGTGATTTGGGGGGTGGGCTGGAAGGGTTGCTGAAGGAGAGTTAGACAACTTTCACCTCTTTCCTTCCCACGTTTTTCTTAGTTTGCTGCTCATGATAGACAGAGAGAATATGCAGATGTCTCAAATAAATTCTTCCCTTTCTTATTCTTTTCCTGCTGGGCAACTGGACTTTCAAGGGCTTCTAAAGATTTCAGAGATCGTCGGTTTTCTTTTTGTCCTTTAGAGCCTAACTATACATTGCATTTCCAACCCTACAAGCTGCAGCAAGGGACCGTGGGGCTATTGAAATTTCTTTCTCTTTCTCATTGCAGTCTGCTCCCAGTTCTCGAGAGGGGTGTATGCCATCTTTGGATTCTATGACCAGATGTCAATGAACACTCTGACCTCCTTCTGTGGAGCTCTGCACACATCCTTTGTCACACCCAGCTTCCCCACTGATGCAGATGTGCAGTTTGTCATCCAGATGCGCCCAGCCTTGAAGGGCGCTATTCTGAGTCTTTTGGGTCACTACAAGTGGGAGAAGTTTGTGTACCTTTACGACACAGAAAGAGGTAAGAAGAGGCATGTGCTCTCCTCTTTGAATATTCATGTAACAGTGGTGTTCAACCTTCCTCAACTCATGCTTGTCCCCTTCTCTTCCAATAAATCTCATATTCTTTTAAAATTGTAATTAATATTCAAAATGAATTTAAGAGTGAGGCCAAAAAAGAATCAAAACAATAGCAATTTTAGAATCTAGTTTTTCAAATTGTACATGTCCTCCCACCCCCAACTTTGAAAAGGGGTTTCAGATTATCCTCCTGGTTGAACCACTGTTGTTGAAAAAGAACCTTTCCCCCTCCCCAAAATAATTTATCTGGTTCACGTACACAAATTAAAAGCAGCTTAGTCTAAAATAGAGAGAGGCCTAAGCTGGAAAGGTTTTGGAGAATTAATCCTGCCAGAGACTATAATTATCCTGATCTCATAGATGAGAAAACTGAAGCCCAAAGAGGAAAAGTGCTTTTTCACACAGTAGTTTAACCACAGAGCTGGGACTGGTGGCAATGTCTCTGGCTTCCAGATCACATTAGGTGTCCAGATTATGGGGCTTCAACAATTATCTGATGGAAATAATGAATGGAGACTGGCTAAACCGGGTTTTTTGGGGGTGGATAGTTTTTCTAATAGTGAGACATATTCTATTGAATCTATTGAGGACAATTATATTGAAACAGTCTCAAAAATTAGGGGTCTGATCTTAAATAGTATACAGTTAGGTATACACATCATAATGCAGCTAAACAGACTCCTCTAAAACCCAGTTATCTTTGAGGGCTTCCTCAGTAAAAGCAAGGGATCCTATCACCGCGAGATTCCAAAAGATGACGTTACTTTATCACTTGTTTGCTTGGAATCCAGGTTATACACAGGGAATGGCTCTCTCTGACTCAGGACTTTCTGACTCAGAGAAAGAAGGAGCGAATGGAAGTCCTATATCTGCCTGAGGGGTCCCTGGAAATGACATGCTTATAGGTAACTTAACTTGAAGGGCCATTTTGTTTCTAGGAATCCAGAGTACTCTTCACTTCACTCTCATTTTGATTCATCATCAAACCCTGTCAGGAAACACTAAGGCCTGTATTTGCTTATGGTATTTACCTCCAGAATATTATCAAATTTCATGAACCTGAAGCAGGAGAGCAGAGTTCTAGTCCATGCTCTGCCACTAACTAGCTCTCTGACCTTGACCAACTCATTCAATCTCTCTTGGCCTTGATCTCCTCACCGAAGCTATGTCCCTTCTTAATGTAATATCTATGACTTTTTAAATATTATACTAGACATAGGACACTTTGTATCTTACTACTAATCCTAACTTACATCTTATCAGTTAATTAGTCAACCAATCTACAAGCTGTTATCAATCCTCAATGGTTTATTCACATCTTGTGATACATGCTTATATAATACTGTTCCAGTAGGGGTAGACAGAAAAGGACATCCGTGAAACAATTCATGAACAACTTTCAGAGCAAAGTATCAAACTCAGTACCAAACTGAGTGCTACACTACAGATTCTGATTGCTACGAGAATTGTGAAAAGGTAGCACTAGAGTTTTTGAAGGCTGGCTAGAGGAGCCAGGCCTTAAAGGATGTGTAAGCTGTGGATTGGAAGAGAAGAAGGAAATGGACTTTGGGGAAGAGGAAAAGAACGTGAACAAAGGGCAGAATCGGGAAGGAGTGCTGTGTGTTCCTACAGATCTTTGCCTGACTAGAGTACCAAAATAGTTTGAATGTTCTAATTCACAGTTTCCTAAATTTTAATGCATTTCATTTCTTTCAAACACTGAGGATGAATTAGCCTATTTCCATGTACTATATACAGTGTAGTCTGGTGCATAAAAATCTAATTTTCAGAACTGAAGTTTGTAAATTAGACAGCTTCTCTCCTGAAACTTTTTAAAACTAAATATCAGCTCTGCTAATGCTGTAGCCTCTCATTTATTGAAAAGCAGGAGACACAAGTTAATGTGTTCTCTCCTCATCTCCCATGACCCTCCTTTGCCCATTAGCTCTCTATTAGAGGAAAGGAAGCAAAAGTCCATCTCTGTCTGTTTCTTAATCTGCATTTTTTTCTCAAATCATCTCACTAAATAGTTTGTTCAATTCTATGGTCTTAGAGCCAAAAGAAACCTTTCTGACTTGTGTGTGTTCATATTTTTTCCTCTATAGCCATTTAGCTGGTGGGATTAATCTGCTCTGCTTAAGAAGTACTTTCCATAAAGTTTTAGACTAATTTCCTCCTTGGAAAGCCTTCTTAAAACACTGCATATTATGACCCTGTTCCAAAAGTTTCAATGGTTTCTATTGCCCACATTGAAAAGTGAAAGTAAGTCTATTTCTTAAGACTCGACATAATTATGCATCAACCAACCAACGAACCTGTTGTCTTAACATTATGTTACTAATGAGAACTTTCCACTGCAGGCAGCTCCCATTTTCCACTGTTGCCCAAATGTGCCAGAACCGTACTTGCCTCAGCAACTGCACTTCTACTACCTGGAATTCTTTCCACCTTGATTATGAAAATCCTTCCTTGCCTATCCTTCCGTTTTTCAAAACCCACTTCAAACTCTACCTCTCCAAGGTAGCTTTCCCTGACCACTCCAGTGCACAATGATTCATTCATTCATTCATTCAATAGGCGGCAAGGTTAAAATGATGAACAAGATAGACATGTCTCCTGCTGTTATAAAGCTTACAGTCTAATAAGGGAGATAGAAAAAAAAATAAGTAAGCCAACAAATAAAATAATTATATATTTAGGTAAGGTGCTATGAAAGAAACGAAGAGACAGATACTAATGGATAGGACCTAATTTTAAAAGGATTCTCAGTGACAGCCTCATTGAGAAGGGGCATTTAAGCTGAGAACTAAAGAAGTAGAAGGAGACAGCCATTTGAAGAATATAGAGAAAGAGTTTTCAAGCAGTGGAAATAGCAAGTGCAAAGGCCCTGCGGCAGGGAAGAGCTTGGTATGTTTGAGGAACTGAAAGAAGACAAGTGTAGCTAAAGGGTAGTGAGGAGGTTGCGAGTGGCCTAAGATGAGACTATAAAGGTAAACAGAAGCCAGATCATAGCCATGGAGTACAGACAGGAGCCAAGGTAAGGAATATGAATTTTATTCTAACTGCAATGTGAAGTCATTGGAAGATTCTGAGCAGGGGAGTCACATGATCTCATTTAAGTTTCTGTAGAGAATGGAGTGTGGGGCAAGAGTGAAGGAAAGGAAATGAATTAAAAGGCCATTGTGGTCATCCAGGCGAGAAATGATGGCAGCTTAGACTAGACTGGAGATGGAGAAAAGTAGACAGAGTTGAAGTGTATTTTGGACACAGAATCAACAGAACTTGGTGACAGACTGACTGTGGCACGTGAGGGAAAGAAAGGATTCGTGGGTGACTACTAAGCTTTTGGCTTGAGAGACTGGGTAAGGTGGCGATGCTATTTACTGCGGTGACTGAGGGCAGGAGGTGAAGCAGTCTTAAGGAGCAGAGACCTTGCCCACCTCTGAATGCCCACAGAACGCTTTTGTCCATATCATTCACTTGGCACTTACCTGCTTTCTGTTGTTATCTCACTGGGTCTGCTATCTACCTTCCCAGGAGCTTCTCTCCATTATGATAGTCAACAATTGCTTAGCCCCTAGGTTTAGACTGTGCTTCCTCTGGTTTCTAGCACAGGCCTGAGTCCATATTTAGTGTTTTCCCAATTCCATTAGTGATTCATCCAGAATAAGCCCACATCTTTTTTTTTTAATGTTGGACTGAAAGAAAGAGACAGAAAAACCAAGAAGGGAGGGAGGGAGGATTAGAGGGAAGGAAGGAAGGAAGGAGGGAGGGAGAGAAGGAAGGAAGGAGGGAGGGAAGAAGGAAGGAAGGAAGGAAACAAAGGAAAGGAAAGGAAAGGAAGGGAAAGGGAAAAAAGGAGGGAGGGAGGGAGGAAGGGAGGGAAGAAGGAAAGAAGAAAGAAAGAAAGAAAGAGAGAAAGAAAGAAAGAAAGAAGAAAGAAAGAAAGAGAGAGAGAGACAGGGAGGGAGGGAGGAAGGAAGGAAAGAGAAAACCCAATTTATAACTGAAACTATGTGGTATCATTCTTTAAAATATTCAATAATGTATCTCTTCTGCATTTTCTCTTTTTCTACAATGATCATCTCTTGCTTCAGTAATAAACATTATGGGGAGAAATTACAACTGCAAAGTGTAATTTTAGAAGTTTTTAGATTACATAAGAGAGAAATGAAAGACAGAGACAGAAGGGAGCACCTATAATTACATTCAAATAAGCTAAATATACAAATGATGTGACTCCACTGCATAAGGGCAGGGATGAGTGAGGAGCTGAGAAATGGGTTAAACACTTGAGGTCATTTAAAAGATTTACAGCACAATCAGGGTAATTTTATCTCTGAAATTATGAAACATTGAGTGGATTTCAAGGCTTTGTTGGTTACACTTTGACTTCTGTCTGCTGAGTAAGGTCTGATTCTGTGTTTGCAGGTCATCACTTTGCTTAGTTACTAAAATCACCACCCTGGTTTGTTAATACAAAGCTGAAATTTATGCTCTTGGTGCTATATACATCAAAAGTGAGCTCTTGGGAAAGTCATGAGGTTTACTAAGTGTGATATCTGCCCCCTTTGTACCCTCTTCTCTTTATCGACCCCCTTTTTTTACTTGTCTATGTCTGCCCTCTCTGGCTTGACAGCTCTGTCCTAACCTGCCTCTACACCTCCATAAAAACTCTTCCACTTTGCTATTAGACCTACCTTTTGGGTGCAAGTGACCTAGCTCTCTGTGGTGCTAACATTTCCCCCAGAGCAGCAGCTTGCTTGAGAACTGCAGCCAGACTCTCTCGTGCACCTGACAACTCTCCTCGGCTTCAATGGGCACAGCCCACAGAGATGAAAGAATCCGGCCCAGCCTGTGGCTCTCAGCTTAGATAATGAGATAATAGCTCTAAGTGCCCTTTGAGGCAACTAGTCCCTGCCTTCTTGTCAGTGTTCAATAAACTCCTGCTGTTTCCTATTCTCAACCTGAAACTCCCTACTCAGTTCCCAGGTAACTCTCAGGAAGTCACCTGCCTTCTAACAGACCTTTCTGTTTGCTCTAGAAGGTTGTGTCAGGAACGTGGGCAGTGACAACAAGTAGTCGGTCAGTCAACAAGCAATTATTGGGCGTTTCCTAGGGCTGGCTTGTGCTAGGCCACTGGCAGTGTTCAAGCAGAATTCGGGTCCTGCCTTTGAGGAGCTGACAATCCTGTTGCGGAAGCAGTGATTTATCTCAGGGGCCTGGAAAAATTAATTTTTAACGCAACTGTTGCCCCATCCACCAACGAAACTTGCATTCATTAGAGCAGGCACCTCGTGAAACGACTGAAGTGTTGCCAGAGAGCCAGGAAGATGGGAAAATGTTAAAATATCCTGAAGGGCTTAAGAGGTAAAGAGATTCTCCGAGACAAGGAGAAAGGGCCTTTCCTCAGAAGACCGGGAATGTTTTCAGATTGGCTGGATTTAAACTCTACTGAGAGGCAAGCAGGGCTTCAGTCCCTCGCACCTTCCTGCATGCTGTCGTTTACAACCTACTTACATAACCTGGCTTCATCCCTTCCATCCAGTTCTGCTTTCCCAAATAAGGCACAGACTCACTCTCTCTCTCTCTCTGCCTGTCTCTCTCCCTTCCTCCATGCTTCACCCTCTCTCTCCCTTTCTACACACGCACAGACACGGGCACACATGCGCACATGCATGGACAGGCACACATCCCAGTACCAATCAGTGGTACAAACCAACAAACCCCTATTATTGTCATTTTATTATCTTAGTTTGATAAGAGCAGCTGCCATTTTTAAAGCATTTATTATGTACTAGACCCCGAGTTTATGAATTACCACATTTAATCCTCACGGCATCCCCGTATCTTTACAACAGAAGGAAACCAAGGCACAAAAAGATTCAGTGATGGCTCCTAGGGACCACAGAGCTTAGTGTGCCAAAGCAATGAAAGCCAGGAGTTCAACCAAGGCCTGCCACACACAGCAGTCTGTGTGTGCTGTTCACTGGGCTGCCATATTGCCTCCCACACTTTTAACATTGAAACTGCGATTAGCTCTTCCCTTCAGCCATTCTTCAAAGGACCTGTTACCTAGACCCTGCCTGTCCTAGTTACCTGCCTGTGGATGCACTCCAGTTGTCCATTTCTTTCTGAAAGCCTGGTGTCCACAAAAGAACACAAGAACCTTTGGTCCCAGAGTCCCAGGGATCCAGATAGGCAGCAGGTAAAAAAAAAAATCGAGGTTAAGAGGTAGATGGGGAGCAGAAGGAGTAAATGCAGCCAGACAGGTGGGTTTGCCCACAGTGCGCACTCGTGGAATGCTGTGCTGTGGACCTGACTCTGAGGTGAATCTGAACTCGTAGATTCCTCTCTGGGGCAAAGCCGCTTCCAGAGCCCAGAAAAATCTAAACCTGCAGGTCGTCATCACTACGGGACTGTTTTTGGTTGGAGAAGAAGAAAGCAAGGAGAGACTGACGATAGGTTCTACCATAGCTACTTAGCAGGAAGTTTAAAGAAAGTAGCAGGTAATGGTTAAAAAAAAGAAAAAGACGGATTATCACGGATTTTTTTTTCTCCTCCACTTTAAGAACTGATTAAAGGATTGAGAAGGTAACAGATGGCTACTATTCTAGTCATGTCTAGTTTCCTTTTGGGAAAAACGAAGCCAAAAGCATTTTTATTGAAATTCAAGCTACTTTTTACATCTGAATGAATTAGGAAGACCCAGAGAGTACATTCTCTGGTGAGAGACAGATACTAAATTCCCCTGTTTGAGCAGCAATAGTCAGGGCTGACAGTGCCTGAGACATCTGGTAGTTTCTGCGGCCTGTCTAATCTATTGTGATGACGCTTCCACTATGAGAGCATCTCGAGAGCCTGCACAATAATAATGAATGACTATTTGGACCGCATTATGCATAAAAGACTGTACATCTGTCTGTAATGAGAATTTCATTGAAAATGAAAATACTAAAGCTGTCATATTTTTTAATATTTCGATTTGCACATCCTTGACTGTTTTGGGGCATAACAAGAGAAACTGCCGAGAAACCTGTTGTCAGCTCTTGAAATAAATTATCATTTAAACGCTTCCTCTCCACAAAGGTTATTAGCTTAGTAGCTGGTTCCTGGGGTTGGACCATCAGTTGGGGAGAAAAATCACTAGACATTAAACTACCCTTTCAAAAAACTACCCTGAATGTTCGTTACTGTGGTAATTGTTCTCTCAACTTAACATATTCCATTGTATCTCCCCAATGCTGCAGATTAGACAGAAGCGACTATTAATAAATGCTGTCATATTTTACAGCTGTCATGCAAAGCTGAAAAAAGGCTTTGCTGTGATTAGATCCTGTTTACTGTAATATTTCTAGCTCAGACTCGGAAAGGCAGCTGTCCTATAAAGGTATTTTCCATAAGTAGAATATTTCTCCATCAAATGACATGACTAATTTTAATGTATCGTTAACTCCTTGGTGGCAGTGAATCTGAGGCTGAATTGACTTTACAGCCAGAGATACATCCCTCACCAGAGACACCCTAAGCTAAAATGTCAATTTTTTTCTCTCGGGTTGTCCTTCATATTCAGAGCTGTTGCTTTAAGTAGTCCCTTCCTCCGTAGAAGGACAAATTTGCATGGGTTTATCCGCCTTCTTTTGCCCCGTCCCTCTTGTGACTGATTGCATTGTTTGCAAGGCAGCTGGTCAGGATTTAGGCTAGGAATGACACTTCAGTGGGCTAGCTAGTAATTCTGCTTCGTGAGCTCAAATGCCACTGTATGAGTGAAAGAAATAGATCTCTAGCCCCCCTACCATGCAGTAGCTGTTTGTAATGGTATTCACATCTCTGCAAAAAGGAGGTGACAGCTGGCAGGGTTGCTTTTGCCCTGACCTTCCGTTGCTTTTCATCAAGCTCTTTGAGGAATTAACCCTCACTCACTAAGCTGAATATCTAGTTTTCAATGAATGGGTGATTGTTACACCATCAAGGAGTAACTGACGTGTCCCATAAATCCACGGTGGAGCCTGAGCTCGGTCTTTGAGAAGGCTCTTCTAAATGTTCCCTGGGGAAGAGACAGACTGTGATGTAGATCTACAACTGTGACTTTGAGGTTTGTCTCCTGGAGGCCCCTGAGACAACAATTAAAGCCAGGGCAGGTTTGCTGTGGAAGTGAAACAAAAGAATGCATGTGATGTCTTTTGCACCAAGCTGAACACGGTAACATGCTCAATAAATTTTACCTCTTACTATTTTAACAGTGGTCCTCCATGTGGAGGGAGGGTGATTTTCCCCCTGCAGGGGACATTTGGCAATGTCTAGAGACATTTTTCGTAGTGGGTAGAGGACAGGAATGCTGCTAAACATCCTACAGTGCACAGGATAGCACCCCACCCCCAAAGAATTATTCAGACCAAAATATCAATAGTGCCAAGGTGGCAGCAGGGTCAAAGGACAAATGGTTGCAAAGAATTCCTCAAGGGGTTGTAATGAACCAATGTAGCATTTATTGAGTGTCTCTTACTGTGCCTAAATTGGTGTTAAGAGTTAAGTAGAAGGTGGAGTCTTTAGCCTTGAAGAACTTACATTATGGTCAGAGAGACGGTATAAGATTTATGTACAGATTTGAAGTACTGTGAGAGTCCAAATAAGAAAGAGTTCACAATAAGCCAGATGGACCCATCAGGGAAGGCTCCATGGAAGCAGTTAAACATTTTTCTGAGCCCACCACCCAACTGCCTTCCCTAGCAATGACCTTGCTTTGATGGCTAAGGCTAAGTGGTTATCTAGAACCAAAACAACATGGCATTCCCATCAATGTTCCCAAAAGTCAGAGCTTAGGGCAAGAAACACAATTAAAAGAAAAACCAAAAAGGGAACAACGTTCCTTTTACTAAATGGAAAGCAATTACAGAGCTGATGAAAATAGGCAGTAAACAAAAGGAGGGAGGGAAATACTGGCAAAATTCCATTTTCCCAACTAATCCTGTAGCAAAAGTGCAATTTGCAACAAAATCAACAGTGCCCTCGCCCTCTCTCTTGCAGTCAAACACATTGTTTGGCATCAGCACGGCTACACGTGATGCCTTAGCAGTAAAGTTTACAGAAGCTAGGAAGACAGAATATGATTGGCCGGGGCGGGGGCGGGGGTGGGGCAGCGGTTAAGGTGGAGCACAGCTCACTCCTTCCCCCCTCCTCCCCCCACAGTCTCTGTGGAACACCCTCATTCAGGGGGAAAAGAGGGGCACAAATAAAGACTACAGCACTCCCAGTCTCCCTGAATCCTTTCCAATCAATAAGTTGCCAGTGTCAACTGCTGTCCTGCTTTGTCGACTCCACAAACGATCTGATTAATTCTCTGTGCTAACTGCCTCAGCGGGCTCTCTCGGCAGTAGAACAGAGGCTAATTAAGATCATGTCAGGCGAGGAGGCTGACAGGTTGTGTTCCTGGGCCACACTGAACTTTTAGAGGGTGCTTCAACTTCACCGCAGGCAGGCAGTGCTTGGCCAGGCACCGATTCCATAGCAGGCTTCTCATTTATTTCCCCGATTCCTGAATCAACGGGCCTCCGTTTTGTCAAGGATTTACGTCCTTCTCCTTGGGGTAATTAGCTGCCACTGTGTTCACTTTGAATTGCATTATTTCAGCTTCCTTTCATTTGAATTTTTACTATGTTCGTAAACAGAGATAACAGTTAATAGGGGGGTCATTTTCCCTCCTAAATCACGTGTGTGTGTGTGTGTGTGTGTGTGTGTGTCTTAGCAGCATATAGCCCATAGAGGTGAGTTTAGGACAGATAAAGGAAGCCTTACTTCTCACAGCAGGTAGAAAATGGAGGAAACATATGGAACTCATTACACCAAGTGGTGGATTAGACTGAAAATATAAATAGCTTCCCTCTCCCCCTAAATAAAGGCTTAGATGAATTCATGGATGACAGACCCATAATGAGTTATTAAGGGAAAGAGATGTTCGGAGATTTCTCTAAACTGAGGTTGACACACTTTGCAAAGTAGACTCAATGGGCCACATTTGCCTTCCCATAGGCACATGGTCACACAGAGTACGGGCATTTATGTCCAGAGTTTTTAAAGGTAATTTCAAGAGTCTGTTATGTATCTAAGAAGTGGGGAGGAATGCTGAGAAACAGAACGCTCTCCAGAAACATTCTGTCTCTTCTCATGTGATCAGAGCCTCCAACCACACATCAAGAACACCCGGTTGTGAGAGGCGATTGGCTCAGTTAAGGATGTTGAAGAAAAGCATCATCAAACCATATCCTCAGTTCCATGCCCAGCACTTCTACTAAGTAGCCATGTGATCCTGGGCAAGTCATATAGCCTTTCTGGTCCTCAGATCCCACATCTGTAAAATGAGGGCGCGGACTCAATCGTTCTTCAACCAACAGCTCCTGAGTGCAGGGATTCTGTGTCAGAGACATTACTGGGATTATGGAAGTGAATGAAACAGAGTGCCTGCTCTTAATAAGATCACAGTTTAGAAGGGGAGCAGAGACAGGTTAATAAGTAAGTAGAATCTAGAGTGATTCTTTTAGGTTCTAAAATTTTGTGAGCTATTATAGCACTTCCATTTATAATGACGCCAGAACTCTTTTTCAAATGACCACTCTTAGGGAGGGTTATGGAGACACAAATAATCACCCACATTGGCTTTGGAAATTAGCCAGATACCCTCTCAGCACACTCTTGTTTTTTATTGCTCATCCCTTAGTGCTCAGCCCTTAACCTTTCTAGGACCCTGCTAGGTAGAGGAGAAAAGGAGACAATGCTTCATTGGTAGATTAGCATATCCCAGTAGATCTTAAAACCCTTCCTGGCAGATCTCCAAGTTCGGGACTGCCACGACTCACTTCTAACAAGGTTTGCTGGGATTCTCAACAGTGCCTCCCCTCCATTCAACATCTTGAAGCCAATACCCTTCACGTTCTTAAAATGACAATCTCATCCGTAATCTCAAGGCTTCTGTAAAATGTGTGCATTGTTTCCTACCAAAAATGACATGAATTTCTAGCATAATAGATAATGCAGTTTTGTTTGTTGAATATATCCAGTTTCTCTAAAGATTCAAAATGCTTCACTAGGCAGGACAGTTACAGTTTTACATGGGCTTTCCAGAGGTTCTCCCCAAGTCTAGATCCATATATCTAGTTTTTCCCTAAAACCTTTTCCTTGATGCTCCACCAGTACCTCAAACTCAACCTGACAAACTCTGAACTTTCATCTTCCCAGAAAACCCTCTGCTCCACCTATGTTCCCAGGCTCGATGAATGGCACTGCCCAGCTGCCTGAAGCAGAAACCTTATCCTTGAATCTTCATCATCCCTCACATCTCATCATCAAAGACCCTCTTCTACATTCCCACTACTACTGACTCAACTTCAGTCTACCATCACCTGCTCCATCCTCCTAATTGATCTCCTTGATTTTATGCCCTCCACCACTGCCAGAGAGCAATCTTCCCATCACAGCACTCCCCTGCCTAAAAGCTTTCAGCAGTGCCCTGTTACTCCTAGGACCATGTCCTAGTTTCTCAGCATGTCACAGAAGGGATCTCACAATCCAATTAAACTCTGACCCATTTTCCTAGCCTCATGTCCTCCCAGCCCTTACCCACTAGTTCTCTGTGCTCTAGCCATATGGAAGTATGCCACTTTCAATAAGCAACATGTACTATGCCTTTGTTGGGTTTTTTGGGGGAGGTGTTGCCTCCATGCCTTTGCACATACTGTTCCAACTTTCCAGCACTCAGCCCCCTCACTCCACTCTCCCACCACCACCCCCCCAACACACACACAAACGTGCTCCCGCTCTATCTGGTAAATGACATATCCTTCCAAACTGTTCAGATATTCTCTTCCCTAGATCTAGGTGTCCACCGCTGCCTGCCCTGTGTCCTTATAGTATTCTGTATATGCCTCTAGTATAGCACTGATTATACTAGAGTATTTTTATGTGTTTATGTCTTTCTCTTCCTCACAAGACTGTGAACTTCTTAAAGACAAGACTGTCATCTTATTCATCTCTGCCAGCACTCTGAGTATAATACAGTACCTGGATTATTATCATTTTTAAACTGAACAAATGAATGAGTGAATGTCAGACCTTAGCTAAAAACAAAATGGGAGATTTCAGGGACCTTGATGAACTGAAGGAGATGGATTTGGGTAGATTATGTCCTCAGATCCTATATTAGATGCTCAACTACCTCCTATATACTGTGCTAACCTTGATTTTGAGTTCTTCTGTGACCCAGCCTCCTTACCAAAAATATCACCTTCCTGATCCAACCAACTTGGAAGCAGAACAAACATTTTAGTGCTGGGAACTTTAGTTATGGGTTTCTAGCTAAAGAACAAATCTGCAGTGAACTAGATGCTCCCTGAATCTCAGCCAATACAGAGTCATTAACATTTGAGGACTCTCAAATGCTAGGGTGTAGATATTGCACTATTTCATACCAACCAATGGTATTTAGAGATCCACACGCGTTCTCTAAAGACTAGAGCAGCGTGACATTAATTTCCACAGCTCCCAGTGAAAAAGTAAATAAGGCAAATTATTTCAAATTGTTTGCGTAGGCAATGTGACAAGGGTGAAAAGTGATGCGAGAGCAGGTGCAGTCAGTTCTCAGTTATCTGTACCAGATGAAGCTAGCCACTCACCTATAATCCAAAGGGCATTTCCGTAGGCTTTCCATAAACAGACTTTTCCTTCTTGCTTCTATCTTACTTAGGTTTGGCTGGGCATGGGCATAAAAGGAGGTACTTCCAGGGAAAGGGATCTTTAAAGATGTCCCCTCAATTACAAATTCCCGAAAGACAGGAGGAACTAGCAGGAATATGATACAAAATAGTTGTGTAGAGAAATAGAAGTGGGCACGGGAGGACACAGAAGAGTGGGACCCTGAATTCAGGGAGAAAAAGGGTGGTGTCAAGGCCCCCAAAACAAACTTTGCTAATCTTACAATGACCAGCCCTGTTCCTGAAACCATAATTACTGACAGACACAAATCAGGAACAAAGATAATCAACAATAAACATCGTAAACCTGGTAATTTTTGCAAAAGAGATCTGACGTGAGGCTTTACATTGCTTAAAATTTTTGTTGCTTGAAATTAAAAAGAATTGCATCAGCTATGAAATTTCCAAGATCCAACAAGCAAACTATAGAATTATTACACAGAAGCATTTTATACCCCTGAGAGGCTGAGAAAAGGCTTCTAAAGATTAGTCAGGTCTCTTTCTCTCTTGGGAAGCTCTTGGCGGTGGTGTATTCCTCCTGAAAATACTGAAGAAAGAATAACTGGTTTCTATTTGGTACAGTGTGGCAGGAAGCAGTGCAATATTATTTATCAAAACTACCCACTGTCTTCCATCTTTTGACTTTTTCCCATCCCATAATATAAATGTGTTATGTTTCATCAATAAGGTGGTAACTTTCAAGAGGAGGGACTAAGGCTTACCTAAGTGATGCTTTTGTTGTTTGTTTTTGTTCTGTTTTGTTTTTGTTGTTTTTGTTTTTTTGCGGTACTCAGGCCTCTCACTGTTGTGGCCTCTCCCGTTGCGGAACACAGGCTCCAGATGCGCAGGCTCAGCGGCCATGGCTCACGGGCCCAGCCGCTCCGCGGCATGTGGGATCCTCCCAGACCGGGGCACGAACCTGCGTCCCCTGCATCGGCAGGCGGACTCTCAACCACTGCGCCACCAGGGAAGCCCTAAGTGATGCTTTTATCCCACCACTTTTATCCACCTAGAACAGTGCTGGATAGTAGCATAAAAAAAAAAATCTTAGATATGTCAAGCTGGAAAGGTCTTTAAAGTTCTTAAGTCTGAGGTTTCAGCTTCCAAAAAAATGGATTGGCCCCATATTTTCTTGAGTTGGTGAGTTTTCTAATCTGTAATTCTACTTAAAATGTGGGATTCCAAAACCCTAAAGGCTAGCCACAGATTTATCGTATTAAGTCTTTTCTACTCTGTCTCAATTCTTTTACCAACATAATGGTAGTAATATACTTTGCATCCTGTCTCACAGGAATAAAGAGGAATGGCATAATGACGTAAGCTAAAATCAAATGCTGAATATGACTGAGCAATTGCCTATGGCTAAGAGAACTGCTCTGCAGATAAGTGGTTAAGATGTAAGAAGACAGGCTCATCCTACTGTGCTCACAGAGTCACAGTGCTTTCTTTAAGGCTTTACCCAACAGAACCGAAAGCGTTTATGTACCTTTCTACATTCCTTGGGTATTCACCCACCCAGACGGCCCAGCCAGTTCTGTCTGTTCTTTCTATTTATCAGCAAGTCACTGCATTAAATGGGAATAGTCCACAAATGCTAATCAGACCAGTGACTCCTATGGTATACTCCCTGGGCCATACCATGGCTAGCAAGAATGCGTTCTGGGTTCCCTGCCTGCTTCTTCACCCTTAAAGTGAGATAATTATTGTACTTAACTCATAAGATTGTTGTGTAGACTACATCCATGAAACGCACCTAGAACAGTTCCTGGCACCTACTTAGCATTCTGTAAGTGTTAGCCATTATTATTATGCGCTTATGAGGGTCACAGGACAGGAGTGACCACTGAGACATAGAACGAAGATACTTAGCTGCCCTGTCATGTCTTGTCTGTGCCTTGGGGCCAACCCACTCACTTCTCCAATGTGCTAATTTTGGTCCTCCTCTATCAGAATCAGAACCTGTTCCCAGGAAAGGAGCTGGGAAACATATTTACATTATACAGAGGTAGAAATGGCCGATGCACAACCTCACTCAAGACATCTCCGTGTTTTAGTCAAGTACAGAAACCCTCGGGCCAAAAGAAGGAAGCCTTGCTTTTGGAATTGCAGTACTGGTGATGGGGGATGGTCATTAGTTTCCTACAATCCTAACTTCATAGCCAGCCCTCTGTCTGTCCCATATATTGCTAAGGCTAGACCCATGGCTGAAGAGAAGGAAATGATTGGAAAAGCTAGAGCAGTGCATTTTTGTGGTTTTACTGGGCACAATTTCTGGAGAATAATAAAACAGAAAATGGCATCCTCTCCGTTCACAAGCAAATACAAATGACTAAAGCCAACTTAAGCTGAACAGACAAGCTCTTTGGAAAATCTTGAAGCCAGTGGCTCCACCAAAAATACATCTATATTTTCATTTTTTAATAAGCTGACAGAAAGCAGAGCATATGTCTTTTCTGACACATTTTAGGCTCCCTTGGATTCATAGTATACATATTGAATCCTAGAATTGTGAAGCAAAGCTCAGTTTATCGTCTTACATTTGTTTGGCTTAAGTTGGCAAATATTGGAAAAGGGGACGAAGGACCGTGTCTCTAGTTGCAAGTTCCCTTCCACCTGCAGGCCCATCCCCTGCAGCCACTGCCATAGGACTGGGTGGACCATCATTTGAGTGGATCACCCACTAGGAGGGCTATGGAAAGAAAGCAGAGGACAACAGTTGGAGGGCATGGAGAGATTGCTGGTAATTTTGTGGGAAATCATGGGAAGAATCCTTTTGTGGTCTTATAGATGAACAGATAAGATATAACAAGTACCCTCACTGACAGTCTTCAGAAGTCCAAAGTCAGCATTCCCCAAACTCCAGCTTCCTCATCACTTTATCTTAGGGGCTATATCCACCAAGCAGATGTTCAAGATTCTCTGGTACAGTGGCCTGTCTTCTGAACATAGAAACAGGGCATGTGGTCTGGTGATGTGTTTTCTTTCTGGTTTATTCCAAGACAGGCCTGAAGATTTCAGTCCCAACTCTGACATCAATCTGCTGTGTGACCTTGGGCCAAAATCTGAGTATCTGTAAAATGGAAATGGTCATAGTATCTACGTAACTAGACTGTTATGAAAACTAAATGAGATGTGGTAGAAGTGCTTAGCACAGTGTCTGATAAACAGAAATGTACTCAGTACGTATCATTAAATCTTTTTTTGTTGAAGTATAGTTGATTTACAATGTTGTCAGTTTCAGGTGTAGAGCAAATATTAAATCTTGCTTTTTCTTAGCTAGACTGATCATTTCTATGTTTGAAGTCTTTAGTGCATTCATACTTAATATAATTATTGATATTGTTGGATTTACGTCTGTCATTTTGCTATTTGTCTTCTGCTTGTCTCATGTATTTTTTCCTCCTATACCACTTCTTTTTGTGTTAAGCCAATATTTTTTTAAGTAAACCATTTTAATTACCCTCTTGAAAAAAAGAGAGAAAGAAATGTACTCAATACATGGTAGCTATTATTACTTATGATAATGATTAAAATTTTAGAAAAGCATCAACATGAAACCACAGTTAGTTGCTAACTTCAGGAATCACCTTTTTAGAAAAGAAGGAAGAATACATGAAATTTGGACTGCTCCAGAAAATCCTGGATGTCTTATCACTGTACCTAAAGGCACTTCTTCCCCTTCAGTTTAATAAGGCATCTTAGAAGAAGAGATGGAAAGAAGACAAAAATAGGAGGCAAAAGCAACCTTCTCACTGACCCCATAATTCCTTATAGCTGCTGCTAAGCTATTTAGAGTTCTGGGATCTGACTTCTGCTTCTAGCCCTCATCCTTTCTACTACTCTCTGAATGTTCCAACTTGAAATTAGAGAAATATTTCCATCAACTCTTTGCCTTCATGATCTTACTTAATATGTCATTGAGATATCAAAATTATTGCTTAACTCAAAGCCTCTAAAATGGAAGGGCAGTCAATTATTCTAATTAATACCGTTCAAAAGAAAACCTATCACTTTATACTTCCAAACACTTTTTCCCTGTCTTTTATCGTCATTCATACCCAGTGAGGAGGGCAGAGTACGTGTATCATTGCTGGCTTACAAAGGAAAAGGGGGAGGTGACTTGTCCAAGGTCACCTAGCTAATGCGTAGTGAAAGCAGGACTAAAGCCTGAGTTTCCTAACACCGAGTCCAACAGTCTTTCCACTCCACCAGACTATCACACAATTTTAGGTCAAGGGATTATCTCCTTACTGACTATGAAAGGCTCAGGCTTTTGGGGAAGTTTGGAGACTAATGAGTAATCAGTTCCTCAGACTAATACCCTCCCTTGACCGAGCACCCGCTAAGTGCCAGGCTCTGCGCTGAGCCTTTTAATGCATTATCTCCTTTAATCTTCACAACAATCTTACGAAGGAGGTACTGTCATGATCCTCATTTTACAGATGAGGAAGTAGAGGCAACGTTAAGTGAGTTGCTCAAAGTAACACTCCTAGTAAGTGGTGGGGCTAGTCCTAGACACCCTGTTTCCTAACCCCCAGTAAAGTGTTCTTTCTACTACTCCACACAGACAGGAACTTTCAGCTCGATTATTAACAAGGAAGGGATGCTATCTTTAAAGATGCTTTAGGACAAAAAGATAAGCCAGTTCTCTCTCAATTCCTCAGACTGATAGAGGAGAAAAGTATAGAAAGCAGGCAAATCATGCTTAATCCACAAAGCCATGACTCTGCAGCTGTGGAAGGACAGTTAGGGACACGGAATCCAGCAGAGAGAACTCAGGGGTAGCAGTACATCTTCTCTCACCTGCTCACACCCTGAGCTCCAGTCACAGCTGCTTCTCGCCAAATAGCAGGGTGAAGTAGGAACAGTCTGTAGCTCCCTTCCTGCCATGGTGGGGATAGCCAGTGAAGAAGGGCATGGGGTATGGGTTGCTACAGCTAACTCACTCACTGATCATTGAAACTCGACCATTCTCATTTTCTTGCCTCCCAAATCCTCCCCTGAGGATACAAATGAATGCAAATCACCCTAAAGACAGGAAAGGTGAAGCTCCATGTGCACAGTTAGACTGGGAAAGCGAAAAATCAGTTCATTATTTCAAGACCTCTTGTGATGCTTTAAATACACAGTCAACACAGAACAAAGATCCCTTTTTCCCCCCTTACATTATTTATGTGCCATCTAAAAATTACATGCCGGTTCTCTTTCCAGCGCTGAGAGGGAGAAACATGCATATTCATGATCTGATAAATATTTAAGTGGGATTTATTTAAATGAGAGAGTCCATTTACAAACATTCCCTGGCTCTGAGATCTTATCCTGGGCACACAGAGGGAGGATAATTTCCTCTGGTAGATTCAAAACCTCCGCTGGCCACCTGCCCCCCTAACTTGGAGCTCTTCCTTGAGGGCTGGTGAATGCCGCCCGCAGTATTTCAAGGCAGTCTTCCGTACCTCCTCCCTCCAGGCCTGCCTTCCTGCTCTGAGCTCATGCCATAGGATCAGTTGTTGGCAAAATGCTAGAGCCGGCAGTTTATTTGGGAGCAGGGGAGGCAGTCACAGCTTCCTTTGCCTGGGCCCTTCCTCTTCACGACACTAGCCCACAGCAGCCAACACCCCTGCTATCCGTGTCCTTCCTATGGTCCCTCTCTCCCCCTCAGGGAGGACAGTTTTGTGATACAGCAGATAACCAGGACTGTGCTACCCCTTCCAGGAGGATGTGCATTTCAATACTGCTAAAGCATTTTGTCAGCGCTTCTTTCCAAAGCATGTATGCCCACAGTGTTTCATCGGCTCCTCCAACAATCCTATGAGACGTCAGAGGCAAGAATCACTTTTTAAAGTCTTAGAGATGGAGAAATAAAAGAGAGGACACCCTGCTTGTCCAACCTAAGTCACGCAGCTAGTACTGGCAGAGCTAAGACTCAAAATCAGGTCTGACTCTTCAGTTGGGGATCTTTTCATTATGCAAGGCTGCCTCTCCCCTGGGAGGATGCCTGGAGAGAAAGCATTGGTAACCCAAGGGGAAGGCTAACGGTGAGCTACCAGGCATTGTGCCTGTAGGTGGGGGAAGTATTTGGGGGTGCCTGTGGCTGTACCCATCACCTCTTCAATCTTATCGTACAGGGGACTATCATATAGTATAAGGTTAACTTTGGGTTCTCCATTCTGCTGCCATTCTTGGGCACCACCCTGGCTCTAGCCCTAGCTCATCGTCCTCTCTCCCAAATTAAATTCACCTGTTTGTGTCTCATTTTATGGACGCTTCATTGGATGATCAGTGAATTCACCTGTAGAACTGATCTGGGCTAGGGCACTAATACTGGTTACTGGCTCAATGTACAACGTCTCCTGGGTCAAATACACGTTTTGACAGAAGCTTCTAATGCCTTAACTCGAAGACACTGTGTATGCAAGGATTTCGAGCAATGAGCCAGGCCAGTGAGGGCGATGTCACTGAGCAAATGGGCGACTTAGGTCTCTAACCTGTGCTACCTAAGTGACCATCTAGTCTACCGAATTTAGGGTTAGCAGGGAAAATACAGGATGTCCAGTTAAATTTGATTTTCAGATAAATAAAAACTTTTTTAGAATAAGTGTGTCCCAAATATTGCATGGGACCTACTTACTCTAACAATTATTCATTGTTTATTTGAAATTCAAATTTACTGGGCTTCCTGATTTTTCATTTGCTAAATCTGGCAACCCTGGCTTAATTACAAGACCCGGCCCGGTGAGAAGTACCATCAAAAAGTGCCTGTTGGGCATCTGCTTGCTTGTGACACTTGGTTGTGATTGAGCCCATAGCATGTAACACTGTACGGGAAGGGCTGGAGGTGGCGAGGGAGAAAGAGAGAAGGCAGCTGTGAGAGAGAGAGAAACATATCATCCAGCCCATTATGAGACTGGTCTTAGTTATTTGTACGTGACATAAAAGTAATGTTACTAGGCCTTTTTAGAAAATATAACTAGTCCTATTTGCCCCTCATCAGCAACTCCTCCCCCTGCACCCATCTGCTATGCTATTCTGCTCTACTCTATTCTGCTCTTTGATAAACGAAAAAGGAACAAGCTATGGCCTTGTGTTCTCTGAGAGTGATCCGGGCCCCAGAAGGCATATTGCAAGCAAAGAGCAAGGCGGGCTGGAGGGGCGTGGCTGGGCCACTGCACAGACAGCAGGGATGCCCAAATGTAATTAAACACCAGGCGCAGACCCCAGGAGTAACTGTGGGAAGAGTTCCATGACCAAAAATTATTAGCGGGGCTTCCCTCGTGGCGCAGTGGTTGAGAGTCCGCCTGCCGATGCAGGGGACACGGGTTCGTGCCCCAGTCCGGGAAGATCCCACATGCCACGGAGCAGCTGGGCCCGTGAGCCATGGCCGCTGAACCTGCGCGTCCGGAGCCTGTGCTCCGCAACGGGAGAGGCCACAACAGTGAGAGGGCCCGCGTACCGCAAACAAACAAACAAACAAACAAAAATTAGCGAAGTGAAGCGGAGAATGTTTACAAGCCTAATTAACAATTTGCACAACTCCAGAGTTAAAATTTTTGCTAGTGCCAAGCAGCTTTGTGGACTGACACCAGGGAAGCTGAGGTGGACCCAAGGGAGGGGGGTGGTACTAGGCTCTAGCTAGTTGGTGAAGTCCGGTAGCTAAGGCACCTACTAAGACGTTCGAATTGAGGAAATGACCAAATGAGAGCAGGAACAGTGGGCTGACTCATTTCCAAGACAATAATGGAGGCTAAGGAATGCAAACTCCAGATAGGAATAATAATGATGATGATAATAAGAATAGCAAATCTTTAAAGCATGCATTTACCCAAACACACATTATTGAGTGTTTTAAACAAAGAAAGCTAGTCTAAGCCATCATTTTACAGATGAGACAACAAAGGTCCAGAGAGGGGAAGTGATTTACCTAATGTCACACAGCAGGTCAGTGGCTGCATCTTGACTCCCAATCCAGTGTTCCATTTTAATTTTTTGAGGAATCTCCATACTGTTTTCCATAACATCTGCACCATTTAAAGTCCCACCAACAGTGTACAAGGGTCCCAATTTCTGTACATCCTTAGCAGCACTTGTTGTCTTTTGTTCTTGTTTTTGCTTTGATAATAGCCATCCAAAAGGTGTGAAGTGACAGTCTCACTATGGTATGGATTTGCATTTCCCTGAGGGTTAGTGATACTGAACACCTTTTCATATACCTGTCGGGCATTTGTATATCTATTCAAGTCCTTTGTCCATTTTATAATCAGGTTATTGGCTTTTTGCTATTGAGCTGTAGGAGTTCCTTATATATGTTGGAGATTAACCTCCTATCAGAAAAATGGTTTGCAAATATTTCCTCTCATTCTGTAGGTTGTCTTTTCACTCTGTTGTTTCCTTTGCTGTACAGAATTGTTTTTTTTAGTTTGATATAGTCCCACTTGTCTATTTTTGCTTTTGTTGTTTGTGCTTTTCATGTCATATCCAAGAAATCATTGCCTAGGATTTACAGATTCAGTGCAATCCATATCAATCCCTATTTTTTACAGAAATCTTTAAAAATTCTAAAATTCATATGGAACTACAAAAGACTCCAAATAGCCAAAGCAGTCTTGAGAAAGAAGAACAAGGCTGAAGGCATCACACTTCCTGATTTGAAAATATATTAATTATAAAGCTGTAGTAATTAAAAGCAATATGGTACGGGCATAAAAACAGACATATAGACCAATGGAACAGAATAAAGAGCCCAGAAATAAACCCAACCATATACAGTCAACTGATCTTCAACAAGGGTGCCAAGAATACACAATGGAGAAAGTTTCTCCATCCATAGTTTCTTCAACAAATGGTGTTGGGAAAACTGGATATCCACATGCAAAAGAATGAAATTGGACCTTTGTCTTACACCATACATGAAAATCAACTCAAAGTGGATTAAAGATGTATATGTAAGATCTGAAACTGTAAAACTCCTTGCAGAAAATATAGAGGAAAGGCTTCATGACACTGATCTACGCAGTGACTTCTCTACGTTCTTGCTCTTCAGTACATTTTCTTTTACTTCCAGAACCTGCTGGTTCCATGCTTTTGAAGTTCTTTTGGAAAACAGTCTGTTTCCTCTCCCACCACCTACTCCTTTCCCTTGGGATCACTTTTCCATCCTCTCCATAAACTCCCATATCTGGATGAGGATTTTCTGAATATTATATTTTTAATTGACAGAAATGCAGCTGGGTCCCGTACAATGAAGAACAACACAGGACGGCTCTCCCTTTCCTCCTTCACTCAGCCATGAGCCAATGAAAATTCTGAAGTTCTACTCAGGTGCACCTACTGTGTGCCAGGCACTCTACTAAAACAATGCATGAATTTTATTTTATCCTCACAATAACTCTATCATGTAGGTGCTATCATTGGTCCCATTTTACAGGTGAGAATCCTGCAGTTAAGAGCTCAAGTGAAGATCCCAAGGTTACACAGCTAGTAAGTGACACAACTGGAATTTGAATCCAGGCAGTCTAACTCTAGTGTCCATGCTCTTAGTCTTTTCAAGATCCCCCTTGGAACATCTGACCCACTGCTGCCAGAGTGCTTTTCTTAAACTATGTCATCATTATGTCCTTGCCTACTGCCTCTAGATATTTGCTGTCCACTACAGAAGATACTAGACACATGTGGCTGTTTAAACATAACTTTAAATTAATTAAAATGAAATAAAATTTAAAACACAGTTCCTCAGTCCCATTAACCACATTTCAAGTGCTCAAAAGCCACATGCAGAAAGTGGCTGCCATATTGGCCAGCACAAAGAGAGAACATTTCCATCATCGCCGGAAGTTCTATCGGACAGCACTGCTCTAGAGACTAAAATTTGAACACCTCTTCCTGGTGTTCCACATGTTCCGCACTCTGATCTCTACCAACTTTTCAGCAGAAAGGCAGTAAATGAGGAGTACAAACTGAGACTGGAGGAAGGGGCAGGAGCCTTCTATGCCACGCGAAGGAAGTCAGGCCCCAGCCAGCAGGGCACAATGGACTTCCTCCCTAAGAACAGATAGAACCAGTGCATGTTGAGACCTGACTCAAACGCGTCTCTTTCAGGAAGTCTGATTAAATAACCAGAGAGGTCAGAAAAGTGTATCACCCTGTTGACTGGGTGCTCCCCAGCACTTACAGGAAGGGTTCCAATGCTTACAGAAAAAAGAAAGATCTCACATTCGGAATGGAGTCAAGGACCTATGCTCAAATCACAGCACTGCCACTTATTAGTGTATAATATTGGGCACGGCCACTTAACATCATTGAGCTTCTGTCTGCCTCTCTGTAAAACAGAGCCAATAATACTTACTCTCCAGATTTGTGTGACAATCAATTATGATAATGAGGAAAGTGAGATAACGGTCTAGGGTAGGATCTGGGCTTAAAAATCCTTCGTGTGATTTTAGGGAGTAGCCAGGGTTGAAAGTCATTTAACTACATGACCTTTGAGGTCCCTTCCAGCTTTGAACTTCAATCCGTGACCCACAGTAAGAAAGGTCAGAAGTCAGTTTGGGCAAAATCCTTACCTAGGTCCTCACAGCAGGCTGCAGGCTTCACCAGTAGCCAGTGTTGCATCCGTCACAGTGAGCCCAGATTCCCAAGCAGCATCACTGATGAGAGTGCAGGGTTGGTGTTGGCTTCTTGGCAGAGTCTGTCTCCACCAAGTGACAGATGCACCCAGAATCTCCAGCCTGGGACTATACCACCATGCTTTTTTTTTTTTTTTTTTTTGGCGTGCTGGGTCTTCATTGCTGCGCGCGGGCTTTCTCTAGTTGTGGTGAGCGGGGGCTACGCTTCATTGCGGTGTGCGGGCTTTTCATTTTGGTGGGTTCTCTTATTGCGGAGCAGAGGCTCTAGGTGCCTGGGCTTCAGTAGTTGCGGCACGTGGGCTCAGTAGTTGTGGCTCGTGGGCTCTAGAGCGCAGGCTCAGTAGTTGTGGCTCACGGGCTTAGTCGCTCCGCGGCATGTGCAATCTTCCCGGACCAGGGATCGAACACGTGTCCCCTGCGTTGGCAGGCAGTTTCTTAACCTCTGTACTACCAGGGAAGTCCCCCACCATGCATTTTGACTGTCCTCAGAATAAGTCATTAAACAGCACCAATGGATTTAGACTTCGGATGTTGGTTCAAAGGTTTCTCCTGTCACACAAAATGGCTTAATTTCAAGGAAATGGAAGTTTCAAAACAGCAGGCAGATGGAAGTAAGAGGTATACAAGGTGAAGACAGCTGCAAGAAGCTGGCAGAGGGAAAGAGAAATGGAGGGGAATATTCTAACTAATTCAGATAGCAACCTGTTGTGCCCCAGTAGAATAGCACAGCAAAGGCTTATTTCCCAGCAGTGTAATCCCCCAAAGACCTCTGTGTTAGCCAGCCCTTCTTCATATCAACAACACATGGAAACCTGACATTCCACCTCGTGGCTCAGGAATCCTTCAAGGCCTTGAAGTACTTACTTAAGTTACCAAAGAAAGATAAAATTACACTCAACCTGATGCAATATTATTAATGATATTTTGCCTTATATTCACACTTTAAAAATCAGAAATTCCTAAAGGATGACTAGGGAAGCATTCTGTTAAACTAGAATATTTGATGAATCAAGGAACCCCATTCCCAACTGCATAAGACACAATTTGCAGGATTGTGGGTGCCTGTAATTCCATCTTACAACCAGGGGAAACGAATCAAATGGGGATCAGTAGCTCTCGCTTCACAAACAAATGTCATAGCTCCAAAAAGGGCTCCCAGGGCAAACCAATCACCACTGCCTGGATCATCAGTCATAGCCACACTCCTGAGTCCGTCTCGAAAAGACACCCCAAGGTTTTGGACACGAAAACCAAAACAGATCCTGCAGATGTTTCTTCTTTCCACTATATTCTCACCTTATTTCTTGTTCAACTGTTGCCCCTAAACTGTGCAAAAACATTTAATCTTTTTTTGTGGTGCTTCAGGGTTTGGCTAGCAAACCATTTCTATGGCAGAAAGCCAAATTAAGTGCACTTCTATTTTTATTAAAAGTCAGGCAGCTGAGGATTAGTTAATCAAAATTCTAGGGGAATGGACTGTTCTAATTAACAGAATCTTCTGATAAACTGTTTGGCTGAAATTAAAAGTATGTTGAAACAATCCACTTAGTTTGGTCTACTTTCGGCAAATTTTCTGAAATGTCTGCTTTCATGTCCCTGCCTTAAAGATATTATTGAATCTTTTCTTGGTATTTGAGGCTCTTGCAGGGCTTTGGGGTTATCATTTTGTACATCTGTTCTCAATGTCCAGGAGGAGAAATGAAGATAGATACAGCGACAACACAGACTGAGGTCAGGACATAGCTTTGATGAAATCTCCAGTTTCAAAGGTTTATTATCTATCGCCTCTTTTAAATCAAGGGCATAGGAAGAGGAAAATCCTGTTAATTGAAGGTTCTGGTTAAGCAAAATTAATGTAACAATACTTTCACCTTTTCCATAGACTTTCACGCCTGGATCACATTTGATCCCCATTACACTCTTAGGAAGCAGATTCCTCATTTTATAAACTGAGGCCTAGAGAGGCTCTGGGGCTTGTCCAAAGCTAAGATTAGTATATCAAGCACCTGAAGTCTCATTCAAGCGCCCCTGTCAGCTCATCACACTGTGATACCCATTTTAATTATACCTTCACTATATTTGTATTGACTTCCTCCCAATCAGGCCACACAGGGCTCAGCTAATCTCATCACAGTTGGAGAAATATCTGAATGTGTGCTCAACTTTTGTAGCACTCAGAATAGCTTAGGTGAAAATCATAGCTAAGATAATAACAGTTGCCATGATAATAGTGTCCTTAAGCATCCCAGTTGAGAGCTATTTATTTTGCATAATATGATCTTGGCATACTAAATACTATTTGCATCCTTCTGTGGAGGACACTTTACTTGTCTGTAGTATCACTGTCTGTGGGGATACATTTTCTCTGGGAAGGTTTTGATGTCTCCAAAGATACAGTGCTTGACTTCTGAGTGGCAAAAAAAAATGCTAATATTTGAAAAGAAAGGAGAACGTATGATCTGAGATTCTTTGTATGTCCTCTAAGCAATAAGAATAAATCATCTCCACTGATCTTTATAGTAATCTTAGGAAGTTGGTAGAGCAGGCATCATGGTCCCATTTTACAGAGCGAGTCCTGAGATTCAGCTAAGTCGTCATGGTACCCCAACCCCAGCTGCACATACCTTTCCCCTATGGCGCTCACCAAAGCTCACTTTTCCTCAGAATGCCCTGGGAGCTTGTTACAAATACAGCTTTCCCAGCTCCATCCCAAACATACTGAATCAGAATTTCTAGGGATGAGACTCGAAATGAAGAGGATATATCAATTGATTGATTGATCAATTTGTAAAATTGTCTGCCCTATCAACCTCATAAGATTATTATTCAAGATCAACTAATATTAATTTTATTACTGACAGTGAAGCAAGTAAGACCCTAGAGAATGGCAGCTGCTTAGAGCAACAATTGCATGATCAGACTCTATGATCAGCACCATATCCCTTGGTGGAGGTGGAGCGGGAATGGGGACACACAACACGCACAGGACTTCTACTGGCCTTGGAGAGTTTACAAGGTAGTTTGTTGCTAAGTCAATGGTTGTCGAACTCTAACAAGCATCAGAATCATCTGAACGGCTTGTTAAAACACCAGTTCCTGGTCCCTAGCCCTAGAGTTTCTGCTTAAATAGGTTTAGAGGTAGAGACCAAGAATCTGCACTTTTTTTGCCGCACCACGTGGCTTATGGGCTCTTAGTTCCCCAACCAGGAATCGAACCTGGGCCCTCGGCAGTGAAAGCGTGAAGTCCTAACCACCGGACAGCCAGAGAATTCCCAAGAATCTGCCTTTTTAACAAGTTCCCTGGTGATGCTGATGCTTCTAGTCCAAGGATCACACTCTGGGAACCATTAGCCTAGGCATCCTTTTAAATCTTATGGTTGTCTTAGGGTTTAAAAGAGGTATTTCAGAATACATCTATGAAAGAAAAATAGAACACAAGAAAACAAGATTCTCTGTGGTGTACTATTGCCTCCCTGGTGCCCTCTTCATCTGTTCCTTCACCTACCAACACAGGGCCACGCGTCCACACACCTCAGTCACAGAAAGAAATCTCCCTGACCCCGGAAAAACAATCCCATTTTCTTACCGCAAATGCATTGGCTGGCACCATTTCAGATGGAAGCGTTTGCTTCCTTCACGGCCTGTTTTATCAAGAAATACAAAAGGCCTCTGCTTTGGAGTCCAGAAGGAGGTGGCAGAGAGAATCATCTGTCTCCCCACTGGATAAGGCAGTGTTTCTCAACGTCTGATCCCCAAATCAACAGTGGCAGAAATGCCAGGGGTACTTATTAAGAATGGAAATTATAGGACCCACCGCAGACCAAGGTAAGACCTGGGGACGTGGGGCCTTATGTGCCCCAGGTCATTGGCATTTCTGATGCACACGAAAGTTGGCGAAGCCCTAGAAAAAGGATTTACCCAATATTAGTTTGGACAAAGACCCTAAGGAAGTCTCGTTTCTCTGAACTGACCACCACTACGCCTTTCCTGGACCTACATGTCCCATAAGAAACCACGTGAGATGGGGAGAGACACCAGCCCCTCCCTCCTTCACCTTTCCACAGAACCCGCCCCCCAAACCCATATGAATCCATTTGCCTGGGACATTTCTCAGGTAGCTGAAGCACACACACCTAAGTCCCTGACAAATTCCACTGAGTGAGGAAAAGATTCTTCTATTTTTTAAAGATGCTTTTATTTTATGTTTATACCTCTCTCGCTTTAAATTTTTCTCCCTCCTGCTTCTTTATGACACATTCTGGAGCTGTTTCAAAGCCATTTATATTCCATACTGACTTTAGTCTTTTTAATGTTCTGAGAAATGCCATAGCTTATATTGAAATGATGCAATAAGATACAAGAGAAGAAGAGAGCAAGAGAGACAGACAGACAGAGACAGAGAGAGAGACAGAGAGAGAGAGAGGAAAATAACTGAGAGCAACTTTGATTAGAAAGACAGTCAGACACAAGGGTTAGAACTCCCCTTCTATCGCACTAAAATATCATCAGTTCATTACTTGGCATGTTCCTCTTTCTATCTTTCTAGAACGGGGAAGACTTGGAATTTTGGGGGTGAAATGCAGGCCTTTCATTTGCTTTGGCAGCTATAAGCCTGCCAGTGTTTTTACTTTTTGGTTCATTGTCAAGTTAGAGCAAGTATATCTTTTGTGTCTCCTGGGCTAGTCACTGTATAATTCGTGTTTTTTTCATTATGGTTTTCTCAATACAGATCCACACACAGTGGAGTAACTAATGAAGGTCAGATAACACCACTGGGGGCATAGGTTGCTAGGACACAGAGACATAGAACCAAACAAGTGAGTCCTTTGTATGGGAGGGCGTCCCGCCACATGCAGTTCATCAATGCTCAGCTTTAACAAGTTTCTAAATTCTGTTTCTCTTGCTCCCTCTCCTCAAGGTGCGTGTGTGTGCGTGTAAAAGAGAGTGAATGTTTGGGGAAATGTATTTGCATTAGACATCATAATCATGTTCTCAATTTATACAGCACAGTAATTTTACAATTCTGTAGAGAATCATATCCAGTGCTCTTTTTGGCATTACTTTTCAGAATCATGCAAATGTTATTGACAACTAAATAAAATCTGTGAAAGGAATAAAAAGTCATCCCCACAATCGTTCCATATGGAGCCAGATCTCTTGAAGGTGACCATTTCCAACATGGACTTGATGGACACCCAAAATCTTTCTCTGGCCCAAAATGTGTCCTTTGATGTCCCCACAACAACTATCAAAACCCAATTGTTGGAAGAGAAGGAGCCACCCTTTGAGGCTAACACATTGGAGAACTATAAGTTAAAGCTTTAACACACAGGCATTTATTTGATTCTATCACTTCTCAAGGCCCTGAGGAAATAGGACACAGAACATGTTTTAGTTTTATTGGTGGTGGTGGATAGAGGTCAGGAAAGGCCTGAAGCTGGGCACACTGGGATAGCAGGCTGACCTGGGTGAAATGCCCCAGTGAGGCACACTGAATAGCCAGGAACTAACTTTAAGGTCCCGGAAACCAAGTAGTAGGGAGATATGTTGGGCTTGGCCATAAAGCTCATTCGGGTTTTTCCTTAACATCCTACGGAAAAACCTGAATGAACTTTTTGACCAACCCAAATATAGCTATTAGGATCATATTAGGCTGCAAGTAACAAAACCCTATCAGCGGTTTAAACAAATAGGGATTTTAAAAATATACAGCTAGTTGCAGGCATCAGTTCTATAGCTCAAGAATGCCATCAGAGACCTAAGCTTTCTCTTCTGCGTCACCATCCTTAGCACACTGGCTTTAACCTTCATGATTGTTACCTCATGGTCACAAGATGGCTGTGACATCAGAGCTCCAAAGAGGCAGGAAGATGAGGAAAGAGCAGTACCACCACATCTATTACCTTTTATCAGGAAAACAAAATCTTTGCCAGAAACCCCCAATAGACTTCCATTTAAATGTTCTTGGCTAGAACTATGTTACGTGCCCCCACCTACCCAACACCAGTTGCAAGGGAGACTGGGAATGGGAGTCTTTAGCTGGGCACATTGCCACATTAAACAAAACCAGGATTATGCTAGCAAAGAAGAGGGAAATTGATCTTGGGCAGACAACAAACAGTGCCTGCCAAAGACCAAAGGAGAGCTTTGGCTACTCTCATTCAGTTCAACCAATACTCACTGGGCACCTATGAGGTGCCAGACACTGTGCCATGTGCTTTGACATCTGGCTTTTGCCTCAGGCTATCCAGAATTCAAAGAATGAAGCTTCTTCACAGGGGTGAATTACTAAAATGAACATCTAGCTATGTGTCAAGTTTTATTTTGTTCCTAGCCACCAAGCTACGCCGAGCTTTGAGAATGTCATTTCATCTAATCTTTCAGATACTTTGGGGCAGACACTCAAACATCGGCTAACCCGCTCTAGATATGGACCTTCACAAAGAAAGACCTTTGAATTTTAGCTATCAGGGTCATTTTATAAAGCTGTGCGTTGGAGTTATTTTATGCATGCAAATCTCTTTCTGCTCTTTAATTGGATTTGTGCCTGGATATACTGCAAATTGCTTTTGAAGATGGGCTGCAGAATAGGTTCCAGCTATGGACAGCAGTACAATGGAACAGGCGCCTTAGGTGCCAGCTCGCCTCCCTACCTTTACCCACACAGCCTCCAATTTCATCCTACTTGTTGACTGGTCAGTACAAAAGACTTCTTGTAACCTGAAAACGAGCTTGGAAGACCTCTGCCCCTCAAAAAAAACCAAAGGCAAAGTGATTAAGAGCTCTAGAATGATTTCAATTAAGGGTCTGTTCCTGGGGATTCTCTCCCCCAGGAAAGAGGAATAAATGGCTCTCAGGAAAGAAAGGATCTTTGCTGCTTTGATGAGGATGGAGCCAACCAGCTAATCCCTGCAGTTTGAAACCCAAGCTCAGTAGCATTTGTTTTTAGTAAAGGCAGAATGGAAAAGGACTTTGGGGAAGTCTGGGAGAGCCCAGTAGTATCACATTGCATAAACTCTACAAAATGAACCTTCCTGCAGGTTGGCAAAACTACCTACGGGATGTGATTTGAAAAGGAACTTCTTGCCCACAGATTTCATTTTCCATGGTCTATCGAGGTGAAAGTCCCATTAATGTTGCTTCTTAAGGGCCTTCTGGTGACAGGTGCATTCCATTTTCAGGTAAGGCTAACATGTTACCTGGGATTAGTTTATCTGATTGGCCCATTGTCACCCAGATGAGATCAGGGCTCCAAAGTTAAGGCACATAAAATGGGCACTTTTTTTTTGAGGAATAGGAAAGAGATGGTTTGTAAGTTAGGGCCCAGGCAGAACTCAATGAGGTGTTAGGAGGAAGTCTAGGACAGGCACGAAGAGCGGGTGGCCATGGGACTCCTGGGGAGAGAGGGTGCTGAGAGAGGTGCAGGAGAGTGGCAGGGCCCTGGAATGAGTAGACAGTCGTGACACTTGTCCTTGCAAATCTTCTGTTTAAATCAGAGAAGTATATCCATACTGGGGTCTTTAGGCCATTTCTTAAGTGAAGCAGAGTGTAGCAAAGCAGCCAGCGCAGTGTCTTACTTTACTTACAGAAAGTATCTAATAGATTGCATGAAGAAATTTGAGGGCTGATGGAAGGGCAGAACCTCAGTGGAATAAATAAAAGTGTTCATTCCTACTCTGTGCCACCCAGTGCATCCCCTGTGCTTTTGCTTGCCCATACCTGGTATGAAATCCCACTCAACATAGCATCTCTATGGATAGAGGCATTGGAATTTGTGGGTGGAGAGGGTGATAATAACTTGGGGAGTAGGATAAATAGAACAGGTAGGGAAGGGACATAGGGAGGAGAATAAAAGAAGCAGTTGAGGGCAGAAGCAAAAGGGAAAAGGGATGTCAAGAGGTAAAGGGAAGACAGAAAGAAAGGACGCTGGATATTAAAATAATACTAACAACAGTAACACTAATAATAGTCAACACCTGTGTAAGGCCTGCTATGTACCAAGTGCTGTTGGAAGCACCTCCCATGCATTAACTCATTTAATTCTCAATGATCTTATGAAGTAGATTTATTATTATTGTCACCCCATTTTACAGACTGAGATGGAGGCACAGAGAGTTGAAGTCCAAATTTGATATCTGTAAAGCAAAAGACAAGCAACGAAGAAAGAGACTGAGTCCTGGTGTCATTTGATCTCTAGACTTTTTGGTTACTTAAACCAATAATGCCCTTTTCTAAAAAAGTCGTTTTAAGTCAGGTTTGTGTCCCTTGTATCCAAAGAGTCTTTACTAATTATTTTAAAAAACCAACATCTATTGGCTGTTTTCAACATGGAGAAGACACTGGCTTAAGTGCTTTATAGACATTGTTTTATTTAATCCTGACAACCCAGTGCGTTAAGTACTGTTATTATTATCCCTGTTTTGAAAATGAAGAAGCTGGAGCACAGAGAAGTTAAATAACTGACCCAGAGTCATGCAGCTAATAGGTAGCAGAGCTGGGAGATAAACTGACTCCAGATTGACTCCAGACTCTCCTCGTAACAACTATACCAGTCTTTGGTGGACAGATAGAAGAAGAGAATGTCACCAATCAAGAGTGAACAGCAGAAACTGAGGGCAGCTGAATTGCAAGTGTCCTTTTTTTTTTGGCGGTACGCGGGCCTCTCACTGTTGTGGCCTCTCCCGCTGCGGAGCACAGGCTCCGGACGCGCAGGCTCAGCGGCCATGGCTCACGGGCCCAGCCGCTCCGCGGCATGTGGGATCCTGCCGGACCGGGGCACGATCCCGTGTCCCCTGCATCGGCAGGCGGACCCCCAACCACTGCGCCACCAGGGAAGCCCTGCAAGTGTCCTTTTAATGAGTAACCTGATAAAGTTATAGACACCCTTTCATATTTCCAAGAAATCACCTGCTACACAGGTGAGCATGTGTTTGGAGGCTCCTTAATCTTGGGAAAGTGTTCTTTCTGATGCCTTGCAGCCTTGAGTCTCCAGTGAGGAGTCCCTTAGCACTAATAGAAGTTAGCTCTAGCATTTCCTGTGCCCAAAGAGACTCCCTTTGGGAGAAGGAAGAAGCCATGATGAAGGCATGTATCTCTGTAGCTATGGCCTGGAATATTTCCTGGAACAGGAGACCAGTAGCATCACACCCTGGGAAGCACCATCGCAAGGTTCGTGAGCCAGCATCCACTGAGCAACGCCTATCTCTGTTCTTATATGCCTGCAGCCTCTCACTACAATGGAGTCTGGCATCATCCTTAGGGCTCTCGGTCAATCCCTATGAGCATTCCTTCTTCTGCAAGGATCTCACATACAATCGATTGCTGTAGCTTCACTGCAGAAGGAATTGTGTTTATGTTTTTGGTGATTTTCTTGTTTTATTTTTAACGTACATGAAAGCCTGTCTCCTGGGAATAAATATCGGCCAAAGAATGATAGCCTATCCAGTTGGGATTCAAACGGTTAAGGATTATGAATGGCTTTCATTGTTTTTATAACTAGTAGGAGGCTCCCTTGATAATTTCCAGCTGATTTATATGTTGGTCTCTATTTCTGCATAGACACCATAGAAATGCTATGTTAAATAATTTCATATTAAAAACAAAACTGGAACTTAATCTTCACTTAAGAGGCAAACAATAATTTTTATCAGCCTTTGCGAATGGGCCTTGCTTCCCATTCATTAAATGTCTATAAATGTTTGCTCATTCTTAGAGGTTGAATGATTAAAAGGATAGGAGAGACGTGAATTTTAAAAAATCAATCAGTTTGTAGCTCTATTCCAAAATATATCCTTCATGACACGGTAGATCTTCTCCATGAGACTAGTTAATAACAAGCATTCTGCATATTTTATAATTACGTGCACTGCCAGCAGAGTGTGGTCGGATTTACTATACACTTGAGTCCCCAGAATCAGAGTCGTGCCTCACAGCACCTATCATAACAAATGGCATGGAGGGATTCTTTATAACGCAGGATGCTGCGTTGGATATCTAAATAGCATACCCAGGAAGGGTTCTGAGTTATAGTCACCCCACAAGAGGAGCACAGTTTCGAAGTACATTATGATTTAAGCTGGAGCCAGACGCCCACTGAGTCAGAATTAGGATCTTTAGGAAAGGAAACAAGGGCTTCCCTGGTGGCGCAGTTGTTAAGAATACACCTGCCAATGCAGGGGACATGGGTTCGAGCCCTGGTCGGGGAAGATCCCACATGCCGCGGATGTAACTAAGTCCATGCACCACGACTACTGAGCCTGCGCTCTAGAGCCCGCAAGCCACACTACTGAGCCCATGTGCCACAACTCCTGAAGCCCGTACACCTAGAGCCCGTGCTCCACAACAAAGACAAGCCACCACAATGAGAAGCCTGCACACTGCAACAGAGTAGCCCCCGCTCACTGCAACTAGAGAAAGCCCACACACAGCAACGAAGACCCAAAACAGCCAAAAAATAATTAATTAATTAATTACTTTTAAAAAGAAAGGAAACAAATAATTATCCCAGTAAAACCCAAGTTGGCTAAGGAGTAGATTGATCAGAAACATTTGTTAGTGCTGACTGGGTTTTTGGCACATTCCAATTTTTACACGTAAGAGGCAAATCACACACAGGCACACATAAGGTTCATATTACCTTTTGTTTTTTCTGATCGAGGACATATTTGGTAGAAACTTGAGAGAGGGTCCAATCTCCTAAACCTCTTTTCTATCTCCATCCTTAAAAGTGTTGGAATGTGTCACTAAGATAAATGATATGTGGGTAGAGACCCCTTCCTTCTCTAGCATAAAAGGTATTCTGTAAGTGAAACAGTATTTCTCCCGCTCACATCTTGGAATAAATGGAGAATGGGCTTTGATTTTCCATCATATACGTAGGAAGTTTGAAGAACAAATTTTGATTATTAAATGTATGCACAATCGTTGCTAATGCTCCCTTGACTTTTTATGCCACTTCTGCCTGGCAACAGATCTGACCACTAAGAATGGTATGATTAACTCTACTTTGCTGGCTTGGGAGAGGTAGGGCAACTTACCCCAAGTCCCACAGTAGATCAATATAGAGGACAGACTAGATTGTAGGTCTCCTAACTTCTGGTCCAATGTTCTTACTACTGAACTATGCTATCTGTAGCCTGTGCTGCCCCTGGTTAATTTACTTTCAGAAAGGTATGTACATAAATATCTAGGATGTTGTCTTCTTACCCTGTGCTCATGAATCAAACTGGTTCATCTCCCCAATCCTGTTACCAGCACCCTCCCCATCTCCCAACCCACCTCTGCATACCATTTAAAAGCCCGTGTCTCCTGCTGCTATGCAAGAGGCTGAAACATCCAGATCGTCTAACTGGGACTTGAGATAAAATTACACTATGTTCCCTCAGAAATTACTTTGACACAAACAATTACTCCAATAATAAACAGTGGAAAATACAGTGTTAAGTACAATGAGGAAAGTTAAATGGTCTTAATTGGCATTACTAATTCTTGCACACAAATAAATAATTACACTACTTCCCTTCCAAATTTCAGTTTGGACATGCAAAGTCCACTTAGTTCACTGGAGCAGAAAGCAGAAGAAGCCTTTACCAAAGATGACAATCCACATGGCAATACATAGCCTATGCCTTAAACTCATCTTTATACGGTCTGTGGCAACTATTTGCACAAAACTTTGCATGTAGTAGGGTTTTTAATGAGGGCTTGTTAAATGAATGGCTGCTCGTGACCAGCCTCAAATTTCCCTATTATTGTTTATTCCATGAGAATAAAATGCTTGATTTCACCTTATATTGTGATATGTCTTTATATGCCTTAGTTTATTAGATGGATTCAAGCATGCCTCTACCAAAACATAGCAGTTATGGAGGAGACCCTAAAGGTGCCGTACCCTATAGCCTTGCTACTTTAAAGTGTGGTTCATAGACCAGAAGCCTCAGCATCATCTGGGAGCTTGTCAGAAATGCAGACTCCACTACAGACCTATGGGATCAGAATCCACATTCACAAGATTCTGATGTGATTCACGTGTACATGAAAGCTTGAGCAGCACTGCGCTATGGGAACAGTTGTTGCTCCTGTCACCACACACCAGTAGTCACACTGAATATTCCGGTGCACAAACACTTCTTGAGCCCCTCTGGGTTTATTAGGCTCTGCTGAGAATATAGAAGAAGGAAAAGACATGGCTTCTACTCAGGACAATATATAATCTAGTCCTCAATTATGAGCTTTATATTGCAATAATGCAGTCATAGGGAAGATCAGGTGGGTTGCATTATTTAGGGAAGGCTTTTTGGAAATGGAATTATTCACAGGTTACCAATCAGTATTTGAGGCAGTAAGGAAAACTGGTAACAAGAGCTAATGTTTATCAAGTGCCTCTCTTTGTCAAAGCCCTAGGTTTCACTTTTTAATATGTTATCCCACTTATCCTTACATTAACTCAGTGAATTAGATACAGTGTAGTGGCTGAGTGGCACCACCTCTGAAATCAGATGGTGTGGGTTTGAATCCTGCCTTTACTATTTACTAGCTGTGTGATCATGGGCAAGATATTTAAACTCTCTGTGCCTTAATTTCCTTATCTATAAAATGGAATAATAGTAGCACTTACCTCAGAGGATACCTACCTATGAGGATTCAAGGAGTGGATATGTATGAAACACTTAGAACAATGCCCAGCACATAGTAACTATCCAATAAATGTCAGATATTACTATTTTTATTTTACAAATGGGGAAACTGACTCACAGAAAAATTAAATAACTTTTCCAAAGTCCCACAGCTTATAAGTGGTAGAGCTAGAACTTGAACACTGCTTTGAGCGACCAGAGAGCCCACATTCGTAATTCTGTTACATACCTTTAAATGTACCCCTGGAAGGAGAGGAAAACCATTGTAAATCCAAACTTCTGAAATGACTTGTGAGTCAAATCCTGCTGTGGATGCTGGGCGTACGCAAGAATTAGACAATTAGCTGGAAATGTTTGTTGTGATGTCTTCATATAAGTTTTCAAGCAGATGTCACTATTTGCAACAAAGTTCATAAAAACTTTTGTTTTTTGACTAGTGGGTATGGCTTCACCCAATAATTCACACCCTTCCACCTGGATAACTTCATGACCAGTGGCAGGGACTTCCTAGGTAGCTGACAAGAGTAAGGGGCACAGGCTGTACCCAAGGCCCAGAATAAGGGTAATGGGCCCTGATGAGCCCATTATATAATTAACAGGGTTTCTTTATAAACCACACCTTTAAAAAGACAGATTGAAAATGTTCAGGATGGTTTGGAATCATATTTTAGCCATGGAATCAGATGTCACTGGATTAGAGAAAAGAGTTGGGTTCTTTTTAACCCAGGTTCTTGTCCAGAGAAGATGAATTCAGTGTTAAAATTTTGGCTAAGCTCTCTTCTCTGTGACCTTGAGTCGATCAGTATCCTTCTCTGGACCTTGGTTTCCATATCTGTAAAGGAAAATTGATTGGATGGTATTTAAATTCTTTCCAACCCCAATATATTCTTTACAGTTTTGAAAGCATCTTTCACCCACACCAGTTTTCTCCTCCTCGGTCTCCAATGAGGCGGAATGAGCACTCAGAAGCTGGGTGACCTTGGCCAAAACATGCTCCTCTCTGGGGCCTCAATTTCCTCCTGACATCTTTTCCTATGAGCCAGAATTTTCCACTGAGGAGCTTTAATCTTTTGAAAAGGTCAGAGAAAGGCTGGGGAAGTAGCTATTTCAAAGCTCATGACTTTCCCCTTGGCGATTCCATCCTCTGTCTAAACCTAAAAGGACAAGTGTCCAATATTACACAGCTGCAATAGGATTTCTGTCCTATGGCCTGGGTGCCCAGGGACTGTTTCAAATTCCAGTTTTCAAGCCTGAAATTTCTACTGCCAATCCTTTCACCATTTTCTCACCTCTGAGGGGTCTCCTCCTACTTTCAAGGACTACTGTAAAATTTCTTTAAAATCCAACTAATTTTAGTGCATTTAGATATTTTTCAGATATGCTCTGTGGCACCTTGACGGAAAAGTAGGCTGTGGGATCTAGAAAGGGTGTGTCCAGGCTCCTGACCAATCACACAGGAAGCACAGTTTCTCAGGAGTGGGAAGGATCCAGGTTTGTCATTCGATCGACCAAACATGCCATAAAATCACTCGTTTTTAGAGAAGCGCTTTGGTCCAGGTA
This sequence comes from Phocoena sinus, assembly GCF_008692025.1. Classification (NCBI taxonomy): domain Eukaryota; kingdom Metazoa; phylum Chordata; class Mammalia; order Artiodactyla; family Phocoenidae; genus Phocoena; species Phocoena sinus. The sequence continues at coordinate 104,782,004 of NC_045784.1, forward strand.
GGAAAGCTTAGTTCTCCCTAGTCAGGGACGATCCGGAGAAATAAAAGGACACTTCCAACGAGTATTTGTCATCATGGTTTGGGTGACAATGTGCTGTAATATGGGAAAAGATATTAAGTTGAATTAAAATGTGTAATTTATCCAGTGGCACATCTGCTGGGAATGGTCTGTTCCTCCACTTATGAGAGTCACATGCTTTACTATTTAAACATTTTAAGGAAGCGTGTAGCTGGGAAGGCACTGTGGTTAAAAGGTCCATCTCTTTCCCTGAAGTTGGCTACGCTCAATGCTTTGCATCGCTGATTTCAGGCAGGGTCCGTCCTGATTTAGTGCCGCTCTTTGCAGTAAGGCCATGGCTCTTCAGCCCCACAATCTTGACCATTCTACCCCAACTTCCAGCTTCCACGCCCCAGGAGCATTCTGGCTTGCTCCAGGCACTTCTTCTGTGGGGAGGATCTCCCATAACCCCAAAGGCCTCAGCTTTAGTGCTAAGCCCAAGGAGAATCCAATGAACGTATACCGTGTATCTGCCCTAATTTCAGGTTCCAAAATAACATTTAGATATCTGTTGATAGTAAAATCTTATCAGTCAGAGTCTGATGGGTCAGAATCTTCAAATAGGCAGAATTTCTGCCCAGAGCTTTTAGGAAAGAAACAAATGATTAAAAAAAAAAAAGAGCAGGTGATATCAGAGATTTAGTAAAAGTGACAATTTCTTTGGGCTGCTCCAGGGTCAGCACACATTTGGCCAACTGCTTCTACGTTCGACTTCCCCAGTCCTGGGCAATGGATATCTATGTTCAGAATGATGACCCTGAGATACTGCAAGATCCTTGGGCACCAAGAAAGATTCTGCAACATTCACTTGGTTATATTTATTAAGGAAGAAGAGTGGGCTTGCATGCATTCAAGACATTTCAATAGCATTTCAATAACAGCAACAAGGACTTTCTGTCAAGTGCTCAGGTACCCAGAAAATTCCATACACGTCAGTGGAAAGCACTTCTCTCCTACCCCTCCCTTTACAATTCTCTGAGCATGCCACACTCCCCTCGGGCCCTTAGTGTGCGCACCTGTAAAATAAAAAGCTTAGATTAGATGGTACCTAAGATCCCTTTCCATTCTCATGCTCCATGATTATGTCATCTCTATGATCTTTTGCATGGCCTCTATATTTTGGGCATTATGCGTAATTCTAGCAGGGCCTACCTCAGAGGAAAATAGTTCCTCCGAGGGTCCCACTCTCATTCAGTGACTCTGAAGTACCAAAGGCCAGGGAGGACTGTTAGCCTAAGTTGACTAAGGGCAGAGACTTTGCTGATCCCATCTGTGGAAGTCTATCAGAGTCCCTTTGATGGCTGATGAGGCCAACTCCCATGTAAGAACAGAAATCCATCTGACAAGCATAGAAATATTAAATAAGAGCTAAATAAATTTGGCAACTGTCTCCAAGAGGGTATACTGGCCTGGAGCTAATTTGAAATTAAGTTTGTATTATTAATTGAAAGGCAAGAAGAGAGTCTTGGAATAAATCAGATAAAATAAATAAAGAGAAGATTTTACTTATTGTCAATAATGCTACAGGCAATCTTGGGATTTGGTGGCAGTCTTAACAAAAAAATGTCTTAACTTCTTAAGATTTTCTCTGTCAACTCTCAGCAGGTTTGGAATGCATTTCTGGTCCTCTCTTCCCTAAATGGTGACAGTATAAAGCTTCAATGACAAAAAAGAGAAACTTGAAAGTTCTAGAATATTAAATATTTCTGAGGACATAACTCACCCCCCCCCCAAATAAATCTAGCGCATCTGGATACTTCCTCCCACAAGAAAAACTTGCTCTCGGAGGCTTGCCTGTGCCACAGTCATCAAACTTGGGACTTAAGCTTCTAGGAGGCTAAGAAAAAGTTTCTTTCCAATGAACTTTATACCCGATGACCTAATTTTGAACTCACGCCCACCCAAACACAAAGTAAAATTCTGCTGCCAATTCTGACTCTACTGGAGGGTGACTTGTTCCATTTACTGAGGAGCGTGATGCCAAGACTTAGAAACTCACAAAACAGAGCAAAAAATAAATAAGACCAAGACATCAGAAAAATGACTGTGCGAGTACTGTATTATTGGTATAAGTTCTATACCCGCACATATAGATTTTCTACACAGATCCAAAAGATACTTCTCATACCAACAATAAACACCGAGACTTCAGAGGACTTGTCTCCTGCACCATCCTCATCCACTTATAGGGAGTGGTTATCACAATACCAATACTGCTTTTGAGTGTGACCATCAACATCCATTTTTTAAATTAATTTATTTATTAATTTATTTATTTTTGGCTGCGTTGGGTCTTTGTTGCTGTGCGCAGGCTTTCTCTAGTTGTGACGAGAGGGAGCTACTCTTCATGGCGGTGCGCGGGCTTCTCATTAAAGTGGCTTCTCTTGTTGCGGAGCATGGGTTCTAGGTGCACAGGCTTCAGTAGTTGTGGCTCGCAGGCTCAGCAGTTGTGGCTCGCGGGCTCTAGAGCACAGGCTTCAGTAGTTGTGGCACATGGACTTAGTTACTCCACGGCATGTGGGAATCTTCCCAGACCAGGGGCCAAACCCGTGTCCCCTGCATCGGCAGGTGGATTCTTAACCACTGCACCACCAGGGATGTCCCATAGCATCCATTTTTAATTACTGTTTTCCCCCAAATCTCAAACGTCCTCTATTCACTGTCCATTTATCTTTTAAACCTGACAGCCACCCCCTCTGCACTAGGGAAGATTTGAGAGAGGGCAATGCTACGTGGGTGAGTATCTTGTAAAGTCTGAGAGATGAGCATGGAAATAGTTGCGAGTACAAGACGCACAGGTGATAAGTACTATAAGAAACTGGGATGGTTCCCATTTCCTCTAGCACCAGGCCTTTATATTTAAATTAATTCCCATTATCATGCAGACACGTATTCAATTACAAAGTATAAAAAAGATTCTAAAATGAAATACAAGTCAATTGAAGTGTATTCATTATTTGGTACTATTCACACCTTGGATTCACACCCCTGGATCGAGAAGAGTACATTTAAAGAGCAGGTAGACAGGATGGCTGGAGTTGGGAGGCCAGGGGAAGCAGGGTTGGGTAGACTAAACGGTCTACTGAGACCTCCACTTATTCTATCATTTTGTTAGGAGTCACTGATGTTCTTGGAATATTCTGTATGAATAAGGCAAATTGTAATAGATCCACAGATTGATCACTCAACAATCTGAGGCCTATTTTGAAAGATGGAGTTTAAGTTCTTTTTTTATTCATCCCTTGGGTATGTGAATATTTCAAAGGCAAATGCTAGACGTATCTGTTGGGCATGTCAGGCTAACTGGCCAGTTTGATCTTTAATATTCTACAGTCAGCACTCTCTGGCTTTATCTAATGCTTTATGCTTCCCTTTGTCACCAGATCACAAATTGATCAGATATCATGCATCAAATACAAGGCTCACAGAGCAGAACAAGTGACTATTGTGGCTGTGTCCCAGACACTTTTCTCTGTAGGAAGAAAGGGAGTAAACTCACATTAAATGAGACCTACTATGTGCCAGACACTGGTAGGAACTTTCACGTACATCATCTAAAGCAAGTTCTATATTGGGAGCAGGATTGATCTATTTAAAGAATAGAAGGTTTTTGGAGAATGGAGGAAAAGGAAGGTGTTGCATCTGGGAATCAATAAATCCAACAGCAATATATTGACCTAAGGAGGACCACCAGAGTACCAGAGGAGTTTACCTTCCAGAAAGATACCAACATCCTGAGCCACCTAAACACAGGATATCAAGAGGCTTGGGGAAAGACACATATCTTTTGAAATGACCACATTTCAAGCAAGCTACATTGAGCTTGCTTGGCCCTACAGAGAAGGGAAACCTGGGGTTGAACCAACACACATGTACCCATCCAGCTGTGCCCACATATCTACCACCTTCAGATAACCCTCTCTCAGGCCCACGGGCACAGGCTTATCACACACGATCTCCTGAAAAGATTTCCTCTGTCTTGCTCTAGGGACTCTGGCAGAAGACTGGAGAGGATGCTTTGTGTATCCTCTGGCATTCAAGTGACGAGCTAATGCCCCAAGCTTGGAGCCAGGGGAGATTTGTCCAAGTGTCTGACCTAGAAGGGCCATGACTTTACTTCTTTTCTAATTAGGATAATTAACCTCCCCTGCTTGTTCATTCTGTTCCAATCCAAAAAGATCGAATTAAAATGGTACAGGGGACTGTTAGGCTCTAGGGACAGGAAACAGTTTACAAGCCTTTCACCTCCCAGCAGCCACCACCAAGGCAAAGTCAGGACAAAGACCTCACAGCATCTTCACTCTTGAAGCAACCTTGGGAGGCCTTGAGGACCACCTTCAGAATTTTAATCAACTGATTAAAATCAATTTTAATCAAACATCCCATCAGCTATCAAATTTTGCATAGCTCCATAGCTCTTGCTGACTAAACTGGGGTCGGGCTAAGGATGGGGGATGCTAATAGGATCTAGCATTTCTCTTCGTATCATCATGATTTTATGGTTGGTTCAAGGAAAACAAAAACTGAATGGCTCAGGTTGGTAGGATTTGATCTGGGATTTATGGAATTTGTTGTTTGACCACAACCACTGGAGGCAAAACTTCGGGAGTATTTTGAAAACTGGAACTGAATCACGTCATTTCACATAGGACAGAGACACAACTGAGGGCTAACAATACTGCAGCACTTCCTCTGGTGGCTTTAACTCCCCATTCCCCACCTCTGAGCACGTTTGAGTTTCCCATCAGGTATCTACAGCCCCCATGCTGCCTAGGCAAATAGGGCTGGGTACCGTCCTATGGATCTTTTGTTCCTCCTTACTGCAGGATTCAGTCCGAGGTCTGCCCTACATGCAGCCCTTCGTACCTGTATGGGAAACCACTATGCTCTATAGTCTCCCTTCCAAGAACTCTTAGGCTACAGCCCTTGTGAGCCACCAAGGCTGATGGGAAAGGGAAAACAACAGAGTCACAGATGAGATTAGGCTGCCCATTTGGACTGAGTACTAAAGAGTTCCTTCCAGCCCAGTAATGCTAGGATTTTCCCTGGGTCTTCCCAGTAGATAAGAACCCTGACTTGCTACTCAGTATGTCACAGAGCCATCAACATAAATTTCTCAGCATGTTGTCAAGAGGCTTGTCCTGGGCCTAGGTTGAGTAAGAGAGTCAATCTCCAACCTTTGTTAGTTCATTCCCTTGTCCCCTTCTAGCCCTACACTCTTCACTTCCCATCCATTACCTCTACTAAGCCTGGGCTCCCTCCTGAATCACCCATCTGTGCTAACCATCTAAAGTGTGGTTCTCAGCAGATACATAATAAGGACCAAACTAGTGCTTCTTAAATTGTTATGTGATTACAAATCACCTGGGAACCTGGTTAAAATGCACATTCTGATTCATTTAAGTCTGACGTGGGACCTGAGAGTCTGCTTTTTTTTTTTTTTTTTTTTTTTTTGCGGTACACGGGCCTCTCACTGTTGTGGCCTTTCCCATTGCGGAGCACAGGCTCCAGACGCGCAGGCTCAGAGGCCACGGCTCACGGGCCCAGCCGCTCCGCGGCATGTGGGATCCTCCCGGACCGGGGCACGAACCCGTGTCCCCTGCATTGGCAGGCGGACTCTCAACCACTACGCCACCAGGGAAGCCCGAGAGTCTGCATTTTTAAGAAGCAGCCTTGGTGACGACCAGTGTTGCTATCCATGGACCATACTTTAAGCTGCAAAGGTGTCAGTACAGCATCTTTAGGATCTTCTATCATCAATATGTTCATCCAGGGGCCACACTTTAGGTAGCAAGAACACATACCGTCTTCTGAATGAGCTACACCCAACTGTGCTGTTTGGAGAAAGAGATTGTGACCCCTCTTCTTAGCAGGTAATGATAGCATCCTTTTATATGGAGGCTAAAAACATCCTTTAGTGTAACCAGAGCTGTGCGGAGGGTGTGGCAAATCTGGACCTTGGCATAGACTATTTTTCTTGGGAGCCGGGTTACTTGAATAAGCCTTCCCGGGCACCCGCCCTGCTTCCTGCAGCCAATTGTGCAGGCCAAACTTATTTTGGGTCCAGCCACTCCATTCATAGCATCCACTTTCACAGTGGCTCTGGATGGCTGCTACTGCCACATCACTCATGCTGTGATCTGCATCAGTGGTTAAGACAACAGAAACAGCTCCATCATCAAAGGCACAATCCATTTATTTCACGCTGAAGAAAACAATCTTCTATCCAAGTGGGGCCAGCTAAGTTCTGGGCAGTTGCCATAGCTTTAAGGTTATAGGAAATATGCCTTTTGCTCTATTTAGCTCCTCAGTGGAGAGCAATGTACCCCTTGAGGAGGCACCAGATGTCGTTAGCGCATCAATGCCATGCTGGACAGAGCATGTCCATTTCTCCTCTGAGGCACAAGGTGTATAACTCCTGGGGTTGTTAAAACAAAAATTAGCTGGAGAAATTCACCGCCTTGTTTCTCCCTCTCCCAAAGTAATTCCTAAACCCTTTCCCCTTCAGCACTGCTGCTGATTGTGTTCTTTGCTCAAAATAAACCTTAAAGAATATTTGTATTCGGCTTAGGGGTGCTCTGTTACATTGATATTTCCAGAGCTAAACACTGCAGATGGGAAGGTTCCCCTAAGAAGATTCCAGAGCATTATGATGATGTGGTTTGATCCAAAATATAAACATGTTTAATGGCCTAAGGGGGTTGTCAAACTGTTTTAAAACACGCTGACGGGCTTCCCTGGTGGCGCAGTGGTTGAGAGTCCGCCTGCCGATGCAGGGGACGCGGGTTCATTCCCCGGTCCGGGAAGATCCCACATGCCGCTGAGCCGCTGAACGGCTGGGCCCGTGAGCCATGGCCGCTGAGCCTGCGCGTCCCGAGCCTGTGCTCCGCAACGGGAGAGGCCACAACAGTGAGAGGCCCGCATACCGTAAAAAAAAAAAAAAAAAAAAAAAAAACACGCTGGCAAATTTAAGATGGTTTTAAAAGTAGGCCTAGTTGAGGATCCAGAACGGTCCCACACCTACACTCCCTGGTGGCTGCATGGGCACGAGTCTTGCTGGACTGGCCCAGTGCTGGTTCTGGTGGAGTCTCCAAGCTAAAGAAATGTTTATCATTAAGTGTTTCCCTCTTGTCCACTGCCAGTGCCCTCCTAAGCTGGTTACTTACCTCTTCTGGAGAGTTTAATAAATACTTTCATCTGCACAGGACTCTAAAACTCCACTTTTCCTTCCAAATGATATGTAAGACCTAGCACACTAGCCAGTGGGATCAAATTCCCAGCCAAGAGGAACTCACTTAGCCATTTTGATATGTTCTGTCACTGAGCACTTTGCCTAAATGAACACAGAAGCTTTCTGGGCATGGTTGACTAGTCCCTCCACTAACCCAATCATTTAATGACTAGCTACACGGCTCCTAATTAGATTTATTTTATTCAAATAAATTTTTAGCCGGTGCAGTTCCCCAACAGTTCATGACTAGGGTAGGCATCGTAACTCTAAGTGATTCAGGACTCTCCCTCTGTAAACCTCCCAGATTCTAGTTTGCTGAAGCACTCCCAAATTCAGTCATAGCCATATGCTTGTCCTTTGCAACTAGTTAACAGTTGGGTAGATCTTGTGGCTAAATGAAGCCACAAGGCCATGACTTTGATGTCTTCTTGGGCCAATTAGCTTCCCTCTAGTCCACAGGTCCAGACTTTTTCCTCCATCTTGGCCAGGCAACGTTCTTAGTAATCTGTACCATCGGTGGCAAAGGAGGCTGGGCCCAATAGTGGAGCTGACTTTGTTTACATCTCTTTGCTTTATGCTCATAGCTGTAGCCAAAGGATCAACCTCCAAGTGATACACTAATTAGGAACCATGAGGGTAAGTGAGCAGAAATGTTTAGAAAGAAGTTTTCTCCATCTGTCCCTCTTTCAGGTTATCTTTCCTTTTCTATCAGTCCTAGCCTCCATTTGCCTATTATCAGGATAGAATGTTCTTGAGCTACCTTCCAAACTGTCTGACAGTACCTATTTATACAATCCTAAGGAATCCCTCAAAACAGAATATTGAAGAAACTGAGTCCCAGAATGGGAGAGGAACCACCACACGTTCATCCAGTTTAATAAGCCTCTCAAGACCTTCTTAGAAGATAAATCCTAGATTGCAAGCAAGTTGAAACGTTTCTAATACCGCCTCTGAACTTTATCCTATGGGCAAAGAAAAACTTTTGAAGATTTTTGAGAACGAGCATGGCTATTACATAATCAAGAGTGAGAAGGTTAAAGCCGGTCTTAGTGAGCAGCTTGGATATAAGGGAAAGGACTATTGCAGTAGGCCAAGAAAATACCAATAATTACTTCAAAATAACTGGTAGTAATGGGAATGTAAAGAAGGGGGAAGACACAGAAAGGATGAACTAATTTGACTTCATGTTTGCCTAGGGCAATGGAAGAGTCAAAGATAATGCTCAGATTTGATAACTGGGAAATTTGACAGAAATAGGGAAATCAGGAAAAAACAGCTGCTTTGGAGGCAGAGGGCATCTGAGACAGAGTGAGAAATAAGGACACAAGCAATGATAAAACCCACCCAGTCTAGTAACTCCAGCTCTGCTCCCAAGGTGGTGATTAACTGATGAGAGATATGTCGTTATCCAGAGAACTCTGACTGTGTTTCTGTTAAGCGTTCACTTACGGTTGATTGCACAGCATACATCCTAGTGGGCCTGAAAAGTCCTGGGGTGCCTTCAGGTAGTTATACAGCAATGTGTTCTAGAGTCCTCCCTGTCACGGAGAAACATTTAGAAAAATGTATGATTTCATCTTTCCTGGGCAACTACACATATCAGAGTAATTTCAGCCACTGATGAGGAAAAAAAAGAATATGAGCTTGGAAGCCAAACCTGGGTGTAGATCCTAGCTCCGAAATTTACTAGTTATGTGCTTTTATTCATAAACCTGTACCTCTCTGAGACTCAATTTCCTCATCTGTTAATTGGGGATAACTACCTATGCTTAGGGTTGTTGGGAGGATTAAATGTAATAATGTGTAGAAATGCTTAGCACAGGGCTCAGCCCAAAGTAGGCATTCAATGAATGCCTTTATACTTTATACTTCTGTCCCAAACTTGACAGTGGAAGGAAAGGGGGTTTAACATAAAATATGAGTAATGAGAATGAAAAATTTATACATAACAGTACCAAAAAACTCTATTATTCCAACCATGATTTAAAGGTGTCACACCATAACCCCTGAAAGACAATGGTCACCCCCTGTTGCCTAAGTTTCTCAGGCTAATAGAGGAGGGTTGTGAGAGCCTGGGACCTTCATTTCCCTCCATCTCAATGAGGAGATCTGTTTGGTGAGATATGTTTTGAGCTGAGTCTTCCTTTTTTTTTTCCTTTGCAACAATGCTCTTCATTGCTGTATTTTTTAATTAATTTTTATTGGATTATAGTTGATTTACAATGTTGTGTTAGTTTCTGCTGTACAGCAAAGTGAATCAGTTATACACATACATATATCCACTCTTTTTTAGATTCTTTTCCCATATAGGTCATTACAGGGTATTGAGCAGAGCTCCCTGTGCTATACAGTAGGGTCTTATTAGTTATCTATTTTATATATAGTAGCGTGTATACTTGAGCTGAGTCTTAATGAATGAGGAGAGGTTTATGTTATGGGAGGGAGGCTTTTCTAGGTGTCAAGGGCAGCCAGAGTTAATCACTGGAGACTGAAGATGCTGGAGAGGGCTGTGCCCTGACGAGGATGAGCTAAGCCATGCGTTTGAAGCCTGTATAGATTAGAGTGGGCCCCAGTAGCAAATGGGAGTCCCAGCTAGATTTGAGGAGGAAGATGTGCTCTAATACACAAACTTACTTGTGGAATCTTGGGCTCCCCTATGCAAAAGTATTGAAGGAATGAGCAGAGCCCTTAAGGAAGTCACAGATGTCTTGTAGGCAAATCTACAAGGGATATTCATAATAGTTTTCCTGTTGGCTTTGTTTGTTTTTGCGGTACGCGGGCCACCCACCGCTGTGGCCTCTCCCGCTGCGGAGCACAGGCTCCGGACGCGCAGGCTCAGCGGCCATGGCTCACGGGCCCAGCCGCTCCGCGGCATGTGGGATCCTCCCAGACCAAGGCACGAACCCGTGTCCCCTGCATCGGCAGGCGGACTCCCAACCACCGCGCCACCAGGGGAGCCCTTCCTGTTGGATTTTTACTTTTACTCAATACCAAAATGAATCTTTATCCAGAAAACACGACTGAAACATTATTCTGCATTAATATCGAAAGTTAAAACACGAAAAGCATTGTGGTTATATTCAAGTTGAGATCTACCACCGGGTAAACCATTTTCTCTCTCTGGACTTCAGTTTCTCATTTCCACCATGCAGAGATTGGGACCATCACTAAATTCTGGCTCTTGTGTTTGAGAATTCTAAGAGACTCAGGAGAACTCTGGACACCTGAGACAACCTAACTTCTTTGCAGCTTAGGCAAGATTCAGTCACTCTTCCTGGAGCCCAAGGCCTGCACAACATGAAACATTAGCCTGTAAGCCTCCTCCATACTTCTGAATCCACTCTCATATCCCCACTGGAAAAACTCAATTTAAAGAAAACAACTAATCAAAGTGAGTTGATCTTGATGATGTCTTTAGATGTGTGTTTCCTTTTTTAGTATGGGGGAAGGCATATGAAAATTCTTAACCTACCTTGTAAGTTTTGCACATCCCACTTTGGATGTTTCCCAAACAGTTTTTAGACTACAGTATTAAGTCAAAGGAAACTTTTTTCCTCAAGGGAAGTGTGTTCTCCATTGTCCTCAGGACTGTATTTCACCCCTCTGTTTCCTCCAGGCTAAAGCTTGACCTTAATATTACCTTTGACAGTATCAGGATCAAGAAGCCTCAGCGGCTCCAGCAGGCAGATTAAGCCACAGTCGTTTGCAGTCAGATCCAGACCCCTTTAATCTTTGACATAAACTCACCCCCACTTTCCCCCGCCTTTCTTTATTTCTGTTAGTCATCATCCATACCTCCCCCTCCCCGAAGCTCAGAAACGTTGAGAGGTTTGGTTTGGCCTTGCTTTCTCAAAATTGAGAATACTCAAGAATGTTTCCAGATAAGTTACTTTCCTGATATGAAGCCTTTTGCTTAATGGAAAGCAAGCACATATTTTCTGAACTCAAGCCCCAGCTGGGTCAATTCACTTTACTACTCTATACACACAGGCCACCATGTAAATACTGTGTACAAAGGGAAGCCCGGGATGTGAAAGCTCAATGCAAAATACACCCACTTCTGGGAACCGACTCGCAGTTCTCCCCTGCTGAAGGAGGGGTAGCAGGGTGAGGAACCGTCTTCGTAATCGTGGCCACTAGGTTCTATTCGGAATAAATCAGACCTGGGAAGAAGGTAAAATGTGGCTGACTGGTAGCACTTCTTCCCCCGACCTGTAAGTGGGGCCCCTTTTTAATCATGCATAAAGCCGCCTCCCCACCACCACACAACCAGGGCTGGCAAGTGCATTCTTTGCTTGAGATCTGCAGCCAGCTGTCTCTTCCAGGTGCCCGTAAAGTGCCTGCTGACACCCAGACTGCTCACTACTTGCTTGGCTGGCAGGTTCGGTCATGTGATCTGTGCTGAAAATTACTGATTTCAAGGGGATTAAAAGCCAAGTGAGGAAATGTTATATAAGAAACCCCATTAATGGGCATGATCAATCATCCCATGACATCTATTAACTGTGCAGCAGTCCACAGAGCAACTTTGAGGTGACTCGTACCCTCTGTGAGTTTGCATTGCAGGTAGTCTATTCCAGGACAATTATCTACATACCAAACAGAAACACAAAGAAACTGTACCCAAGCACTGCAGTAGCCCCTTTCATCCAAACTCCAGTTGCTCTCAGTTGTTTTTATTCTTTACTTTTTTATATCAGACGCTGTGTGGGTGAGGATCAAAAGGCTTGCCTCTTCTGCTTTTCCCAGACCTTAAGCAAATCTACTCCAGACAGTGTTTTAAATTTCCTTTCAGCTGACAATACAGAGCAAATTTACGTTCACTCAACGACACTGACATAACTATTTGGGTATACTTTCTCAGCTTATGGTGTGGAGAATGCGGCCACATAATTCACCAGCAGGGAGACAAAGTTCATAATGAAGAACTGGATGAAAAAGAAAAGTGGAAAAGGCAGGATTACATGCACAGCTAGCTTCAGGGCCAACTTTAAACTTGACAAGTAGTTGGAAGTTGCCTCCTCTGTGGGATATTTGGAATCAGGAATACCTCAAGCTGCCAAACAATAGCTGCCTACCTACTGTAGTCTACAGTTTCTTCCATTACAGTTGCCCTTTTGCTTTAAGCCTTTGATCCTAATTTAAAGCATAAATTCTTCATGGAGGGGATCACAATGGAAGCTTTAATCAGTCATGGACAGTCTAGTATGAGTAAAGGGTTGGATTTGGAATAATAGAGGATTTGTATTGGGGGAAAGGAAAAGGACACAGAACTGGGACACTGGGGGCACTTTCTGTTCACTGACTCTACAAATTAGCTAAGGTCCCATCCTAATAATGCGGCTGCAAGGAAGAGAAGATTTGCAGAGGGTCAGCTCTTAATTAAAGGGGAACTTAAACAAACACAATTATGAGGAATGAAGACCTCAGGGAAATCTTAGTTTGCCATGGGTAAATTGGGCTGGGTGTGGATGAATATTTGTTTTTTATCCTGTTCCATAAAATCCACAGACTGACATCCACATGCAAACACAGAGGGTTTCTTGATCTTCCATCTCAAACTCTTCACACACAGAAGAGTTTCTGCGCTAGCATCTCAAATTTAGACAATCACTATATTGATTTTTGTGGAAAACAAATATGTTTAAAACAAGTTAAAACAAAAACAAAACAAACAAAATGTGGATTCAAACGTGCTATGGGAATCTTTCCGTGAATTCTTTTTAAAGAGAAGTACATTTTGTAATATGAATAATCGTATCCTGAAGTACTGCATTTGAGTTTAGGTTTTTTAAATATCAGGTTTTTTAGATATGGCAAAATATAACACAAAATAACTGAATTGGACTCATTATCTCTCTCTTTCCTCTGCCTCTTTTTGTGCTCTTCACTGTATCTCAGCAGTCACCTTCAGATTCCATATGTAGCTTCTGCCAATCACTTACCTTGCCACAATATACAAGAGAAATTTGTCTGAAATTCCATGGAGACCAAAGCAGTTGCAAGAAATGGAGAGAGTGGTTTGCATAAGGTTTGGGTTCAAAGCCCAGGTGAGCACTAGAATAAGATCAGGAGAGGAATTTGCATTTGCCTCCTTTCATCTCACATAATTTTTTGATGAATAAGAATATTAATTTCATAAAATGTCAAACTTCTGTTAATTACAGTATCACAAACAACATTAAATGTCAAATAAACTGAATTAAAATATATGTGACATATATTACAGACAATATCATGAATATATAAAGACTCTTATAAATCAGTAAGACACATCTATTCTAACATCACAATAGAAATCTGAATGAAGGAAATAAATGGGAAATTCTCAAAATAAAGCATAAATGTGGACACAGAAATGAAAAAAGTCACGAACTTTACTAATAATAAAGGAAATGCTAACAAAAAAGAATCTTTTTATATTCCCCTATCAAATGGGCAAATATATTATTCAATGCAAGTACTCTCATATTCTGCTGATGGGAACATGAAGTGGTACAACCTTTCTGGAGGGCAAATTGGCAATATATATCAAAAGCCTTGAAAACGTTCACAAATGTTTGGCCTGACATTCCTACCTCTAGACATTTATCCTATGGAAGTAATTAGAGATGCTGTACGTGTGTTGTCATCACAGCATCATTCAATAGGTAGAGATTAGAAACAGTTGAAATGTTCATGTTGGGGAATGGCTAAATAAATTATAGTATGTGTACCAGGGAGAGGGTGGTGGTGGTGAGATGAATTGGGAGACTGTGATTGACACATATACACTAATATATATATATAATATATAACTAATAAGAACCTGCTGTATAAAAATAAAATAAAACAAAAATAAAATAAACACAATTACCTATAACAGTCTTCAACAAAGGATTCTGAAAGCTGTAATTATGTAGTTAAGTACACTTGGAACTTTCCTGGATATTATGTGCGTGTTATAAAAAAAAATTACAGTATGTCTAATGGATGGAATATTGTGTAGCCATTAAAATCACATTCAAAAACATTTAATAACATAAGAAAATGTCCAAGATATAACGTTAAATTTTTTAAAAATAGGACACAAATTGTTCAATCCATTTTACTAAAATAAAAACTGTACAGTATATTTATTTTAAATAGAATGGAAAGAAATACATCAAATGTTAACAGTGGTTATCCCTGAGCAAGAGTCACCCATACTTTTTTTTTCATTTTTGTGTCTTCTCAAATGTCCAAAATGAACACATGCGGATTTTGTACTTAGAAAAACACAGATGCTACCTCAGAAGAAGAAAGACATTTGCAAAGTGCTTTGAGTCCATTAGAGTCTGCTTCCCACACAATGTTCCCAGGTTCCTCATCTACCACAGTAAAAAGCAATTTGTAACCCTGGCCTGAGGCTTCCCCCTAGACTCTGTGCCTTTGTCTGCTTATTTCTGGATGGTATATAGCCCTTCTTGGATCATGCTTTTCTTACCCAGAACTTTACTGCCAGTCATGAAGGACACCTAAGAAAAGAGACCTGCTTCCATAAACCTCATTTGTATTGGGTAGCCATTACAATAGGTCAGTGGTTCTCAACTCTGACTGTACATGGGAATCACCCAAGGAGTTCAAAATAAAGCAAAACAAAGCCGGAAATCACTTTCAGTGATACTGATTTAATTGGTCCAGGGTGAAGCTTGGACATCAATATTTTAAAGCTCCCAAGGTGATTATAATGTACAACCAGAGTTGAGAAACACAGAGGTAAGGGAAGATACAGAAAAATAGAGTAATGCTTTCTTTAGCTGGATTCAGTTGAGCAAGATAGGAAGGACTGACACTGACCCTTGGAGGATCTTTCACAGCACTGGCCCCTGAAATACCCACAAGGTATCAGCTGTTCATTTGTTAATGCCATAGCCTAAAGATCATAAAGCACATCACCAACTTTGACATTCATTATCTGAATGACACCAGGAGATGGGCAGACCCCAAAACGATGCTCAACATCCTCTTTTCCTTTCCTTCCAAACTCACTTGTGTTAAGGCCACCACTAAAAGGCAACTGTGTTAGCTGGAGGGGTAACACAATAAGCCACTAGCCATTCTTACGCCGGCACCTAGAAGAGGACAGAATGCTGAGAGAATGGGACATAGGACAAGGAAGTTTTGATGTGGGGAAGGAGGAAAGAAAAGGCCAGAAGTGGTGGTGATAGGTCCAGTTGGGGTATTGGGTAGACAGGGAACATCAGGTTCTTGTGTGGCATCAAGAAGATGAAAGGGCTCTGTCCACTTCATAACATTGCCACGGGCATCCTGAAATGAGACCTATAAAGTAGGCTTAGCAGCATCACATACTTGAAAGAGCACTAAATTGGAAGTGAAGAGACTTGCTTCTAGGGCCAGGTCTAGGGTGAGGCAAGTGAGGATACATTTGCACAGCCCTGAGAAAGTGCCTTCTTGGGGGGTGCGGGTAGTGAGGATATGTTGGTCAAAGGGTACAAAGTTTCAGTTTTGCAAGATGAAAAAGTTCTGGAGATCTAAGGTACAGCATGGTGTACATTAACTACAGTTAACAATACTTTGCTATTGTTAACAATACAAAATTCTGTATGACTTCTCTGAGTCATCTGTAAGAGTCCGTCTAGCCCGTAACGCTGTGATTCTATGACTAAAAAATGCAAACCACAAGAATTTATATGGGTCATTTTGAGCCTCTCTTTTTCAAGCTGCAAATACTGAAAAGGCAGTTTCTATCACAGGCCAATGGGACAAATATTGAATTACCCTCTGAGGAAGATCAATTTTCCTCTCTAGAACATTTCGAGAGGGTCACCAATCCCTTTGGGGGCTTTATGGAAGATTCCAAGAATTCTGGTCAGGCACAGAATGCTGTAAATGCCAGCACTCGTGTGGAGCCCATTTGTCAATATCAGAGACCCCCCCATCATGTGGGGACTGCTAGAGACCCTGTCAGAAGTACAGATGGTGTGGCTCAGAGAGACCTGGTACAGGTTCATGAGGAACAACAGCTGTTGCTAGCCCTTGCTGGAAGACATAAAGCAGAAAGGAGAAAATTATCCTCAGCTATATTTCCTTGGGTGTCTTCATTACCAACATCCATATGTCAATATCCTATTTCTTATTCTTCTGTGTTTTCAGATCAAATACTAAATTTCTTCAGCATAGAGCAGCTTTTCATTTTGTTTGTACATTGAACAAAATCCTGGCCTTTGTTCCCCCTGTGAAAATGATTTTGACAACTGTAGATTTGAGATTTGGGGTTTTTTGGTATCCGCTGTCATTCCTGTCATGAGGTCAACCTAAAAGTCACAGATTGAATTCCTTAGGAGGAGGTTCTGAGATGGAAATTTGCATATGCAAAATTTTACTGGGGAATACTCTCATTAAAAACACTTGTGGGAACCAATAAGGACCTACTGTGTAACACAGGGAACTCTATTCAATATTCTGTAATAACCTATATGGGGAAAGAATCTGAAAAAGAATGAATACATGAATATGTATAACTGAGTCACTTTGCCATACACCTTTAACTAACACAACATTGTAAGTAAACTATACTCCAATAAAATCAAAATTAAAAAGAAAACACACTTGTGGGAGGAAAAGAAGGAAGCAAGTTTGGGCAGAAGGAGAAGATGGTGCAGTCCTAACAAGACCTCAACCTACCCTTCAGGGAGCCCTGAAGTTGGGATGGCCCATTAGAGTTACCCCATTTGGAGTGAAGAGGTTATGCCTTGATTCCCCGTAACAACCAGTCACTGGATGCAGGCTTCCCTGGGAAGGGAGTATTACTCTAAGCTAGGCAGCTCTCCTCAGCCAACAACTTTCCCAGAAGCTGAAGGAATAAGTCCTTTGGTGCTGAAGGGGAATCTGGGTGGTACAGCACAGCATCCCGACACTAGCCATCACCAATATGGCCTCCTTGTTTAGCAAGAGTAGCCCAACAACCAGTCCAGCATGATTGGATTGGTCATAGCTGTGGCCCAACACTTCATCCATAATCACCTTGCCACTCCTCTATTGTCATGTTCCTATGTTATCTTGGTTGAATGCAGATGACAATCTAGCGTTCACCCAGTTACCTATGTGGTAACTCCCATTCTTTAAACTGAAAAAGAAACAGAAGTTGGACAGCAGCAGTGGTTTGGAGTCAGACTGAGAGAATTCGCTGCTCAAATAAAAGTAGCTTTCAGTATTGCAAAGCTGGGCGCGTTAAAGCTCACACAGAGTAAGGGACAATTCTGAAGCTGCTAAAGCAGCAGGCTTGTTTTTTACAAAGCCAAGGCTTTGTTACACACCTCACCTTCTACAAGCACCAACGCCTGCTTCTGCTCTGCCTCCAGAGTCAAACTTTTTTCTTTTTTTTCCTCCCTCACACTCATATTACTCTCTTTGGTCAGCTGTAACAGGAAACAGTCAAACTATAATAAATTAGGTATGAAAACAAATGAAAGCTCTTTTCTCTATGGATTGCTCACTGACATCTACTGAACTGAGGTGACCATTTCTCCCCAGCGTTCTTGAGTACACAGCCACATGGCCTAGCAGACACAGAGAAACTCTTCACGGTAAGAAGATACTGCAGCGTTAAGCTACAGTTCTGACTTGCTCAGAAATGTGAGCAAGGCTCATAGCCCAGAAGGCCCCAGACCCAAGCTCATTAAGAAATCAGTATTCTTTTTCTATTTAATTTTTGAATAGGTAATACATCTACATGGTTCAAAGAACAAAAGTATAAAAAGATCTATAAAATCAGTGTTTATTAAGAGGCCTCGCCTTTGTGGCAGCAGGCAGCATAAAGAGGCAACACTCATTTGTCATCCATGTCTTCCAGGAGCTTACACGCTGAGAGGACAGCATGAGTTGTATTTTTTAATCTTTACTGCTTTTGTACTTACAGAAAATAATACCTGCTTCTTGTAAAAAATGAAAAAAAATCAAACATTACATAAATAAATGACAGTGCAAGTAGAAGTTCTTGGTAATTCTACACCTCCGAGGTAACTACTGACAATTCCTTCAATTTTTTTTCTATACACATACAAGTGCGTATTTTTTTTACAGAAATGGAACTACACTATAAATGCTATTTTGCAGCTTTTTTCTAACAGTATATTGAAGAAATGTTTTCTTTTGTTATATAGAGATTGAACTATCTTTTTAACAGTAGCATAGTATTCCATGTATATGTGCTATAATTTATTTACCCAGTTCTATTTTGAATTTTTAAATGTCTGCTGTACAATTCTTCAAATTGGTTTCTCCACTGCTTGTAACTGATTTACCTTGACTTTACTCATCTCTGGAGAATTTATGACTAGTCAGTAACGGAAGCTTCGTGGAAGAAGAGGCATCCACAAAGGTCTCTAGGTAGTAGGAGATGTCAGGAAAAGGGACAGACAGGTGCAATTGCCTTGAGCAGGTAACAATGAGAGCAGTGCATAAGTGGGCAAGGCCGTCTTCCAGATTTGAGCAAATGTGAAAATAGGGGAGAAATGGAGACGGGGCTGGGGTGAAGGATTTTAAAAAACAAGGGAGATAAAAGCAGGTTGGAATGGAATGAGTCTTGATACATGGATGGTGAGTTGTTATAGAGCAAAGGTTTTATGAAGAGAATTAACATGCTTTAGTTGAATCCAAGCTTGAAATTGATTAACAATATAATGTGGCTATTTAGAAGTATTAGCAATCCTAGGCTGCTAAAATAACAGCACATATCCAAAGCAAGCAATAATCAACATTGGTTAAATCACATGTGAATTACCAGGATCAATAAAATATTGACAGATGTCCACAGGAGAGAGACAGAACAGTAAGGGAACCTATTATCATGTCATGAACTAATTGTTGAGGGACTGGGACATTTTTAGCCTGAAGAAAAGAAAGATAATGGGAGATAGGCATATGCTGTTTTTAAAAATGTGAAGGACTGTCACATGGAAAAGGGGTTAAATTTGTCTCTTTGGTTCCAAAATGGCAGAATAGGACTAACAAGCAGAGATTACAAGAATGTAGGTTTTGACTCAACAGACAAAAACTTGTATTTTGCTAAAGGGTGTTTTTTTTTTATTTAACAAATTAATTGGAGTAAAATTACTTTACATTGTGTTAGTTGCTGCTGTATAACAAAGTGAATCAGCTATACGTATACATATATCCCCATATCCCCTCCCTCTTGCATCTCCCTCCCACCCTCCCTATCCCACCCCTCTAGGTGGTCACAAAGAACCGAGCTGATCTTCCTGTGCTATGCGGCTGCTTCCCACTAGCTATCTATTTTACATTTGGTAGTGTATATATGTCCATGCCACTCTCTCACTTTGTCCCAGCTTACCCTTCCCCCTCCCTGTGTCCTCAAGTCCATTTGCTACGTCTGTGTCTTTATTCCTGTCCCGTCCCTAGGTTCTTCAGAACCTTTTTTTTTTTAGATTCCATATATATGTGTTAGCATACAGTATTTGCTTTTCTCTTTCTGACTTACTTCACTCTGTATGACAGACTCTAGGTCCATCCACCTCACTACAAATAACTCAATTTCATTTCTTTTTATGGCGGAGTAATATTCCATTGTATATATGCGCCACATCTTCTTTATCCATTCATCTGTTGATGGACACTTAGGTTGCTTCCATGCCCTGGCTACTGTAAATAGAGCTGAAATGAACACTGTGGTACATGACTCTTTTTGAAGTATGGTTTTCTCAGGGTATATGCCCAGTAGTGGTATTGCTGGGTCGCATGGTAGCTCTATTTTTAGTTTTTTAAGGAACGTCCATACTGTTCTCCATAGTGGCTGTATCGATTTACATTCCCACCAACAGTGCAAAAGGGTTCCGGGTTCCCTTTTCTCCACACCCTCTCGAGCATTTATTGTTTGTAGATTTTTTGATGATGGCCATTCTGACTGATGTGAGGTGATATCTCATTGTAGTTCTTATTTGCATTTCTCTAATGATTAGTGATGTTGAGCATCCTTTCATGTGTTTGTTGGCAACCTGTATATCTTCTTTGGAGAAATGTCTATTTAGGTCTTCTGCCCATTTTTGTATTGGGTTGCTTGTTTTTTTGATATTGATCTCCATGAGCTGCTTGTATATTTTGGAGATTAATCCTTTGTCAGTTGTTTTGTTTGAAAATATTTTCTCCCATTCTGAGGGTTATCTTTTCATCTTGTTTATGGTTTCCTTTGCTGTGCAAAAGCTTTTAAGTTTCATTAGGTCCCATTTGTTCATTTTTGTTTTTATTTCCATTTCTCTAGGAGGTGGGTCAAAAAGGATCTGGCTGTGATTTATATCATAGAGTGTTCTGCCTATGTTTTCCTCTAAGAGTTTTATAGTGTCTGGCCTTACATTTAGGTCTTTGATCCATTTTGAGTTTACTTTTATGTATGGTATTAGGGAGGGTTCTAATGTCATTCTTTTACATGTAGCTGTCCAGTTTTCCCAGCACCACTTCTTGAAGAGGCTGTCTTTTCTCCACTGTGTATTATTGCCTCCTTTATCAAAGATAAGGTGACCCTATGTGTGTGGGTTTATCTCTGGCCTTTCTATCCTGTTCCATTGCTCTATATTTCTGTTTTGGTGCCAGTACCATACCGTCTTGATTACTGTAGCTTTGTAGTATACTCTGAAGTCAGAGAGCCTGATTCCTCCAGCTCCATTTTTCTTTCTAAGGATTGCTTTGGCAATTCGGGGTCTTTTGTGTTTCCATACAAATTGTGAAATTTTTTGTTCTAGTTCTGTAAAAAATGCCATTGGTAGTTTGATAGGGATTGAACTAAACCTGTAGATTGCTTTGGGTAGTAGAGTCATTTTCACAATGTTGATTCTTCCAATCCAAGAATATGGTATATCTCTCCATCTGTTTGTATCATTTTTAATTTCCTTCATCAGTGTCTTATAGTTTTCTGCATACAGGTCTTTTGTCTCCTTAGGTAGGTTTACTGCTAGATATTTTATTCTTTTTGTTGCAATGGTAAATGAGAGTGTTTTCTTAATTTCACTTTCAGATTTGTCATCATTAGTGTATAGGAATGCCAGAGACTTTTGTGCATTAATTTTGTATCCTGCTACTTTACCAAATCCATTGATTAGCTCTAGTAGTTTTCTGGTAGCATCTTTAGGGTTCTATATGTATAGTACCATGTCTTCCGCAAACAGTGACAGCTTTACTTCTTTTCCGATTTGGATTCCTTTTATTTCTTTTTCTTCTCTGATTGCTGTGGCTAAAACTTCCAAAACTATGTTGAATAAGAGTGGTGAGAGTGAACAACCTTGTCTCGTTCCTGATCTTAAAGGAAATGTTTTAACCACTGAGAACGATGTTGGCTGTGGGTTTATCATATATGGCCATTATTATGTTGAGGTAATTTCCCTCTATGCCTACTTTCTGGAGGGTTTTTATCATAAATGGGTGCTGAATTTTCTCAAAAGGTTTTTCTGCATCTATTGAGATAAATATATGGTTTCTCTCCTTCAGTTTGTTAATACGGTTTATCACATTGATTGATTTGCATATATTGAAGAATCCTTGCATTCCTGGGATAAACCCCACTTCATCATGTTGTATGATTCTTTTAATGTGCCGCTGGATTCTGTTTGCTAGTATTTTGCTGAGGATTTTTGCATCTATGTTCATCAGAGATCTTGGCCTGTAGTTTTCTTTCTTTGTGACATCTTTGTCTGGTTTTGGCATCAGGGTGATGGTGGCCTCGTAGAATGAGTTTGGGGGTGTTCCTCCCTCTACTATATTTTGGAAGATTTTGAGAAGGATAGGTGTTAGCTCTTCTGTAAATGTTTGATAGAATTCGCCTGTGAAGCCATCTGGTCCTGGGCTTTTGTTTGTTGGAAGGTGTTTAATCACAGTCTCAATTTCAGTGCTTGTGATTGGTCTGTTTATATTTTCTATTTCTTCCTAGTTCAGTCTTGGAAGGTTGTGCTTTTCTAAGAATTTGTCCATTTCTTCCAGGTTGTCCATTTTATTGGCATAGAGTAGCTTGTAGTAATCTCTCATGATCCTTTGTATTTCTGCACTGTCAGTTGTTACTTCTCTTTTTTCACATCTAATTCTTTCGATTTGAGTCTTCTCCCTTTTCTTGAAGCCAGACTCTTTTCTTGAAGAGTCTGGCTAATGGCTTATCAATTTTGTTTATCTTCTCAAAGAACCAGGTTTTAGTTTTATTGATCTTTGCTATTGTTTCCTTGATTTCTTTTTCATTTATTTCTGATCTAATCTTTATTATTTCTTTCCTTCTGCTAACTTCGGGGTATTTTTCATTCTTCTTCCTCTAATTGCTTTAGGTGTAAGGTTAGGTTGTTTATTTGAGATGTTTCTTGTTTCTTGAGGTAGGATTGTATTGCTATAAACTTCCCTCTTAGAACTGCTTTTGCTCTGTCCCATAGGTTTTGGGCTGTCATGTTTTCATTGTCATTTGTTTTGAGGTATTTTTTCATTTTCTCTTTGATTTCTTCAGTGATCTCTTGGTTATTTAGTAGTATATTGTTTAGCCTCCATGTGTTTGTATTTTTTACAGTTTTTTTTCCTGTAACTGGTATCTAGTCTCATAGCGTTGTTGTCGGAAAAGATACCTGATACGATTTCAATTTTCTTAAATTTACCAAGGCTTGATTTGTGACCCAAGATATGACCTATCCTGCAGAATATTCCATGAACACATGAGAAGAAAGTGTGTTCTGTTGTTTTTGCATGGAATTTCCTATAAATATCAATTTAGGGCATCTTGTTTAATGTATCACTTAAAGCTCGTGTTTCCTTATTTATTTTCATTTTGGTTGATCTGTCTATTGGTGAAAGTGGGGTGTTAAAATCTCTTAGTATTATTGTGTTACTGTCAATTTCCCCTTTTATGGCTGTTAGCATTTTCCTTATGTATTGAGGTGCTCCTATGTTAGGTGCATAACTTTGTACAGTTGTTATATCTTCTTCTTGCATTGATCCCTTGATCATTATGTATGTCCTTCTTTGTCTCTTGTAATAGTCTTTATTTTAAAGTCTATTTTGTCCGATATGAGAATTGCTACTCCAGCTTTCTTTTGATTTCCACTTGCATGGAATATCGTTTTCCATCCCCTCACTTTCAGTCTGTTTGTGTCCCTAGGTCTGAAGTCGGTCTCTTGTATACAGGATGTATACGGGTCTTGTTTTTGTATCCATTCAGCCAGTCTATGTCTTTTGTGCGAGCATTTAATCCATTTACATTTACGGTAATTATCGATACTATGTTCCTGTGACCATTTTCTTAATTGTTTTGGGTTTGTTACTGTAGGTCTTTTCCTTCTCTTTTGTTTCCTGCCTAGAGAAGTCCCTTTAGCATTTGTTGTAAAGCTGGTTTGGTGGTGCTGAATTCTCTTAGCTTTTGCTTGTCTGTAAAGTTTTTAATTTCTCCATTGAATCTGAACGAGATCCTTGCTGGGTAGAGTAATCTTGGTTGTAGGTTTTTCCCTTTCATCACTTTAAATATGTCCTGCCACTCCCTTCTGGCTTGCAGAGTTTCTGCTGAAAGATCAGCTGTTAACCTTATGGGGATTTCCTTGTGTGTTATTTGTTGTTTTTCCCTTGCTGCTTTTAATATTTTTTTCTTTGTATTTAATTTTTGATAGTTTGATTAATATGTGTCTTAGCGTGTTTCTCCTTGGATTTATCCTGTATGGGACTCTCTGTGCTTCCTGGACTTGATTGACTATTTCCCCTCCCACATTAGGGAAGTTTTCAACTATAATCTCTTCAAATATTTTCTCAGACCCTTTGTTTTCGTCTTCTTCTTCTGGGACCCCTTTAATTTGAATGTCGGTGCATTTAATGTTGTCCCAGAAGTCTCCGAGACTGTCCTCAATTCTTTTCATTCTTTTTTCTTTATTCTGCCCTGCAGCAGTTATTTGCACTATTTTATATTCCAGGCCACTTATCCGTTCTTCTGCCTCAGTTATTCTTCTATTGATTCCTTCTAGAATATTTTTAATTTCATGTATTGTGTTGTTCATCATTGTTTGTTTGCACCTTAGTTCTTGAGGTCCTTTTTAAACATTTCTTGCATTTTCTCCATTCTATTTCCAAGATTTTGGATCATCTTTACTATCATTATTCTGAATTCTTTTTCAGGTAGACTGCCTACTTCCTCTTCACTTGTTAGGTCTGGTGGGTTTCTACCTTGCTTCTTCATCTACTGTGTGTTTCTGTGTCTTCTCATTTTGCTTAACTTACTGTGTTTGGGGTCTCCTTTTTGCAGGCTGCAGGTTCGTAGTTCCCGTTGTTTTTGGTGTCTGCCCCCAGTGGGTAAGGTTGGTTTAGTGGGTTGTGTAGGCTTCCTGGTGGAGGGGACTGGTGCCTGTGCTCTGGTGGATGAGGCTTGTTCTTGTCTTTCTGGTGGGCAGGACCACATCGCATGGTTTGTTTAGTGGTGTCTGTGACCTTATTATGCTTTTAGGCACCCTCTCTGCTAATGGGTGGGGTTGTGTTCCTGTCTTGCTAGTTGTTTGGCCTAGGGTGTCCAGCACTGTAGCTTGCTGGTCGTTGAGTGGACTGGGTCTTAGCGTTGAGTCGGAGATCTCTGGGAGAGCTCTAGCCAATTGATATTACGTGGGGCCAGGATGTCTCTGGTGTTCCTATACCCTGAATTCAGCTCTCCCACCTCAGAGGCTCAGGCCTGACACCTGGCCAGAGCATCAAGACCCTGTCAGCCACATGGCTTTTGGGAAGTCTGAGGTCTTCTGCCAGCGTTCTGTGGATTTTCTGTAGGAGTTGTTCCACATGTAGATGTATTTTTGACGTATCTGTGAGGAGGAAGGTGATCTCCAAGTCTTACTCCTCCGCCATCTTGAAGGTCCTCCTAAAGGGTATTTTTTAAAGTTTAGTTTAAATATAGCAAAGATGCCCTGTGTGATTTCATTACCAGTATTATTCAGCCAATGCTTTCTTCATAAATAGAAGTAAAATTCAACCTAGTCCTTGCTGAATTTTCATAAATTCTTAATTACTGGGATTCAAAATAATGAGGCCTCATTGCACATTTCTGAAGAAAGATTTTCAAATACTTTAATCTTTTCCTTCCTATGTTTATTTCTTAATCTCATGCTTTGGCACACCATGTGCCTTCAACTCCCACTGAAGCAGATAGCACCTTGAAAACCCACACAAAAATGTAAATCTGAGAAATAAGTATGTGTGGTTGGTTTGAAAAGAGTAAGAATTAACATTTAAAGCAATGGTAATTTACTCTGATCTGTAATTTTGAGCTCCTATGCTGAAATTGCTCATTTGGAAATTACCAAGTGCTTGGGTCTCATTTGTGATCTTCTTCCTGCATACACCCAGCACACAGAGGAGTCGTAATGACTGGCTGAGTCACTGCTGCCATCTCCCCGAAGCGTGTTCTCCAAATGTCAATACCATTTTCTATGGTGCAGTGAAGAAGATTCCCAACCATAATCTGCTTAAAGTACAGGGTGAGCCTGAGGTGGCACAGAACCTGCAAAGTGTTCCGAGGGCAGCACAATCATCCTCCATTCGCGAGTCAAATTATTAGGCCACAGATCATTTTGGTCTTGGAAAGCATCCGCATTACCCACTCCCATTAGTCATTACCTGAATACAAATGGAAAACAATTTAAATTTAATGGGGCAAAAGGAGCTGCTTTTGACCATATCCCAATAAAATGATGTCTATACCTGATGAAACTATACTTGGATTATGAATTCATACCAGAAGCAAAAATATAGACATGATGTAATATTAGAGACATGAATACACTAAAAGACCAGTACATACGAAATCCTTGTGCTCTTTTGTGGTTCATACAGATATACTGTTCTTTCCAACTTCTCAAACCCTGACTCCAAAAAGGTTACCCAAAACTCAAGCATCAGATCTTTTCTCTTTCCCATGCAGCACAGATCCAGAGTGTTAGTAGTTAATAGCTGTCTGATATAAATTAACTAAAAAGGAACCAGGAATCTCTAATCAAATGAATTGAGAAAGGGGAAGAACTTAGGAAGACTTAATATGATTGAACTTTTTCATAATACTGTGAACAAAGAAACCGTATGATACCTTTGTTATAGACTGTTCTTGTCAGGTTTTCTGAGAGTTATGTTGCTTGGGAGAAATAATTTACCTTGTTGGATAGTCATATCCATGTAAGGATAAGTCGTATAATAATCAGGTTCTATCTCTACTAAAGCTATTTCTAATTCTGAATATTGTTGTTGTGAAGATGGAAGAAATGAGCTTCAATCGCAATAGGACAGATTGTGGCCAGAAATAAGAAAGAAGCTACTGGCATTCATTCCATAAATATTTTGATAATGCCTGTCAATGAAAACAATTAGGTACTATAATTCAGTTGTGATTGCTTAAGTACAGGCTTGATAAACACCTAGCCCGGTGCCCACAAGTTGAAGAATCTTCTTTCCTTTCAATCGGGATAGAGATGCCAACTGTCTGGAAGTTAATAAGGCTGAGGTTATGAGTAAGCCTGCTGTCCACAGTGGATAAGGTCCAAGGGGAGCCAATAGACTGCGCATAAAAACTCAGTAGAACCTTTAATACCTATGGAAAGATTTTTAAAAGAAAAAATAATCAATGTAGCTGTCTTCCCTTCGTTCAGGATTTTCCATCCTCCAAGCGATTATGGAAGCAGCAGTGCAAAACAACTGGCAAGTGACAGCAAGGTCTGTGGGAAACATAAAGGACGTCCAAGAATTCAGGCGCATCATTGAAGAAATGGACAGGAGGCAGGAAAAGCGATACTTGATTGACTGCGAAGTTGAAAGGATTAACACAATTTTGGAACAGGTACGTTTGAGATTTATTCCACGCCCAGCCAACCTGTTAAATCATCAGCCTGAGGCAGTTCCCATATCTGCTAATAAATTAAGTAGCTAACAGACTAAACTTGCCAACAGTTTTGATAGTCTCTCTAATCCTTTTTTCCTCCCCAGTGGCTGCAGAAAAGGAGAGAGAGAAATAAAAGAAAATCTAAGCTGTTGAAAATTGCATACCATGATTAATCTGGTAGTCGGCAATTTAATGCTACTTATCAGATAAACACACCCTTTCACACCTCTGTTTCATAGCTAGCTGTCTATTTCAAACTAAACCCCTTCCTTTCGACACCTCCCTCCCAGCAAGGAACAGACAAGGGATTAGGCAGGGCAGAAGGGTAGGGTTTTTGTTTCAGGGGCCTAGTTGCAAAGTATCAGAGCAGTATTCACTAGGTCTGAATTTGTGGGTACTTTTGAAGACTATCCCTCTGGTTTGAAAGAGAGAGCAAGAGAGAATGAATGGGAATATGTATATATATAATTGCAGACCATTTTTAAAGTAAGATGGCATATGAGAAAAAAATGTTTATGGTTTTTAAAATGTGAAAAAAAGTGAAAAAGCACCAGACTGGGGAAAAATACAATTCAATGGATCAAAATATATTCATTATTAATCTTGGATATTTAAATTTAAGACTGAAACATATTAGAAGAGTTGTTTTACCCTAAGCCAGATGGATATTCTGTTTGGAGTAAAGAGTCAAATAGAAATGTGGTGAAAGTTTATTATTTTCCTTAGAAGTCTCAGTTTGCCAGTTAATAACAAAGTGCCTATGCTGCCATAAACAAAACTGTAAGGGAAACGTTTCCATTCTAATTCGATCCCAGTGTACCTAGGAGCCAAAACAGCTTCAGAGATTGAAATTATAGTGAGCAGCCATTGCTTGGGAGAGCTGTTTTATAGCAAATTAAATATTAACAATTTGTCAGATATGCCCCCATAAGAAAAGAATACAAAAAAAAAACAGCAGTAAGAAAAGTGAAGGGAGGGGATGGGAGAGAAGAAGAATGAGGAAGGAAGGAAGGGAGGGAGGGAGGGAGGGAGGGAGGGAGGGAGGGAGGGAGGAAGGAAGGAAGGAAGGGAGGAAGGAAGGAAGGAAGGAAGGAAGGAAGGAAGGAAGGAAGGAAGGAAAGAAGGAAGGAAGGGAAGCACTGACTCTGCGTCACAGAGATACAAAGCTGTCCCCATCTCTAGTGAATCAACCTCACAAAAAATCTAGAGCACTAGCCTGGCTAAATCAAATTTCCCAACTAACATTCTCTTAAGCATCCCAAATGATACACCCCTCCCTTCCAAAAGAAAAAAAAACTGTCTGATTTTCTTAGATCTTGAAAGTGAAGAATCAGGTCAGTGATGCTGGTGTATGTACTACATGCCCTCTAAAATTTTAAACCAAAATAGCCTCTTAGTGGGTGACCTACTTAATAGCCTAAAGCAGAGGAACATCCTCCTTGTCATACTTTGTTTTCCTTCTTTTGTGCTACTGACTTAGGCTTCTTGAATAGTGTACACTCTGATAACTCTTTGGGGTTTTATAGGACCTTATACCGGAGTCTGGAATGTTTCAGCATGACGTAGTAGAAAAAGCAGTGGGTAGAGCTGTGAATTCGATATAGATGTGGGATCTTGAGAACTTAAAATATCTGTGCCTCAGTTGTGCCATCTACATAATGGGCAATAAAATTTGCTCTTCCTCACATGATTGGTATAATTGCTTTGAGAAGCGTAAAACGCTATAGAAAAAAAACCATTATTACTAAATATTTTCAGGAAAACTAAACTAACATTATTCGAAAACCCCATCCTCTCTTTTTTTAAAAAAAAAAATCTTTATTGGAGTATAATTGCTTTACAATGGTGTGTTAGTTTCTGCTTTATAACAAAGTGAATCAGCTATACATATACATATGTCCCCATATCTCTTCCCTCTTGTGTCTCCCTCCCTCCCACACTCCCTATCCCACCCCTATAGGTGGTCACAAAGCACCAAGCTGATCTCCCTGTGCTATGCGGCTGTTTCCCACTACCTATCTATTTTACGTTTGACAGTGTACATATGTCCATTCCACTCTCTCGCTTTGTCTCAGCTTATCCTTCCCCCTCCCCATATCCTCAAGTCTATTCTCTAGTAGGTCTGTGTCTTTATTCCTTTCTTGCCCCTAGGTTCTTCATGACCTTTTTTTTTTTAAGATTCCATATATATGTGTTGGCATATGGTATTTATTTTTCTCTTTCTGACTTACTTCACTCTGTATGACAGACTCTAGGTCCATCTACCTCACTACAAATAACTCAGTTTCGTTACTTTTTACGGCTGAGTAATATTCCATTGTATATATGTGCCACATCTTCTTTATCCATTCATCTGTCGATGGACATTTAGGTTGCTTCCATGTCCTGGCTACTGTAAATAGAGCTGCAATGAATATTTTGGTACATGACTCCTTCTGAAGTATGGTTTTCTCAGGGTATATGCCCAGTAGTAGGATTGCTGGGTCGTATGGTACCTCTGTTTTTGGTTTTTTAAGGAACGTCCATACTTTTCTCCATAGTGGCTGTATCAATTTACATTCCCACCAACAGTGCAAGAGGGTTCCCTTTTCTCCACACCCAGCATTTATTGTTTGTAGATTTTTTGATGATGGCCATTCTGACTGACGTGAGGTGATACCTCATTGTAGTTTTGATTTGCATTTCTCTAATGATTAGTGATGTTGAGCATCCTTTCATGTGTTTGTTGGCAACCTGTACATCTTCTTCACATAAATGTCTATTTAGGTCTTCTGCCCATTTTTGGATTGGGTTGTTTGTTTTTTTGTTCTTGAGCTGCATGAGCTGCTTGTAAATTTTGGAGATTAATCCTTTGTCAGTTGTTTTGTTTGAAAATATTTTCTCCCGTTCTGAGGGTTGTCTTTTCATCTTGCTTATGGTTTCCTTTGCTGTGCAAAAGCTTTTAAGTTTCATTAGGTCCCATTTATTCATTTTTGTTTTTAATTTCCATTTCTCTAGGAGGTGGGTCAAAAAGGATCTGGCTGTGATTTATATCATAGAGTGTTCTGCCTATGTTTTCCTCTAAGAGTTTTATAGTGTCCGGCCATATATTTAGGACTTTAATTCATTTTGAGTTTATTTTTGTGCACGGTGTTAAGGAGTGTCTACTGTCATTCTTTTACACGTAGGTGTCTAGTTTTCCCAGCACCACTTATTGAAGAGGCTGTCTTTTCTCCACTATATATTCTTGCTTCCTTTATCAAAGATAAGGTGACCTTATATGTGTGGGTTTATCTCTGGCCTTTCTATCCTGTTCCATTGATCTATCTTTCTGTTTTTGTGCCAGTACCATACTGTATTGATTACTGTAGCTTTGTAGTATAGTCTGAAGTCAGGGAGTCTCCAGCTCTGTTTTTCTTTATTAAGATTGCTTTGGCTATTCTGGGTCTTTCGCATTTCCATACAAATTGTGAAATTTTTTGTTCTAGTTCTGTGAAAAATGCCAGTGGTAGTTTGATAGGGATTGCACTGAATCTGTAGATTGCTTTGGGTAGGAGAGTCATTTTCATGATGTTGATTCTTCCAATCCAAGAACATGGTATATCTCTCCATCTGTTTGCATCACCTTTAATTTCTTTCACCAGTGTCTTATAATTTTCTGCATACAGGTCTTTTGTCTCCTTAGGTAGGTTTATTCCTAGATATTTTATTCTTTTTGTTGCAATGGTAAATGGGAGTGTTTTCTTAATTTCACTTTCAGATTTTTTATCATTAGTATACAGGAATGCAAGAGATTTCTGTGCATTAATTTTGTGTCCTGCTATTTTACCAAATTCATTGATTAGCTCTAGTAGTTTTCTGGTAGCATCTTTAGGATTCTCTACGTATAGTATCATGTCATCTGCAAACAATGAGAGCTTTACTTCTTTTCCGATTTGGATGCCTTTTATTTCTTTTTCTTCTCTGATTGCTGTGGCTAAAACTGCCAAAACTATGTTGAATAATAATGGTGAGAGTGGGCAACCTTGTCTTGTTCCTGATCTTAGTGGAAATGCTTTCAGTTTTTCACCATTGAGGACGATGTTGGCTGTGGGTTTGTCATATGTGGCTTTTATTATGTTGAGGAAAGTTCCCTCTATGCCTACTTTCTGCAGGGTTTTTATCATAAATGGGTGTTGAATTTTCTCGAAAGCTTTCTCTGCATCTATTGAGATGATCATATGGTTTTTCTCCTTCAATTTGTTAATATGGTGTATCACGTTGATTGATTTGTGTACATTGAAGAATCTTTGCATTCCTGGGATAAACCTCACTTGATCATGGTGTATGATCCTTTTAATGTGCTGTTGGATTCTGTTTGCTAGTATTTTGTTGAGGATTTTTCATCTATGTTCATCAGAGATATTGGCCTGTAATTTTCTTTCTTTGTGATATCTTTGTCTGGTTTTGGTGTCAGGGTGATGGAGGCCTTATAGAATGAGTTTGGGAGTGTTCCTCCCTGTGCTATATTTCGGAAGAGTTTGAGAAGGATAGGTGTTAGCTCTTCTGTAAATGTTTGATAGAATTCGCCTGTGAAGCCACCTGGTCCTGGGGTTTTGTTTGTTGGAAGATGTTTAATCGCAGTCTCAATTTCAGTGCTTGTGATTGGTCTGTTTATAGTTTCTATTTCTTCCTGGTTCAGTCTTGGAAGGTTGTGCTTTTCTAAGAATTTGTCTATTTCTTCCAGGCTGTCCATTTTATTGGCATAGAGTTGCTTGTAGTAATCTCGCATGATCCTTTGTATTTCTTCACTGTCAGTTGTTACTTCTCCTTTTTCATTTCTAATTCTTGATTTGAGTCTTCTCCCTTTTATTCTTGATGAGTCTGGCTACTGGTTTATCAATTTTCTTTATCTTCTCAAAGAACCAGCTTTTAGTTTTACTGATGTTTGCTATTGTTTCCTCATTTCTTTTTCATTTATTTCTGATCTGATCTTTATGATTTCTTTCTTTCTGCTAACTTTGGGGTGTTTTGTTCTTCTTCCTCTAATTGCTTTAGGTGTAAGGTTAGGTCATTTATTTGAGATGTTTCTTGCTTCTTGAGGTAGGATTGTATTGCTACAAACTTCCCTCTTAGAACTGCTTTTGCTGCATCCCATAGGTTTTGGGTCACCGTGTTTTCATTGTCATTTGTTTTGAGGTAATTTTTGATTTTCTCTTTGATTTCCTCAGTAATCTCTTCGTTATTAAGTAGTGTATTGTTTAGCCTCCATGTATTTGTATTTTTTACAGATTTTTTCCTGAAATTGATATCTAGTCTCATAGTGTTGTGGTCGGAAAAGATACTTGATATGATTTCAATTTTCTTAAATTTACCAAGGCTTGATTTGTGACCCAAGATATGATCTATCCTGGAGAATGTTCCATGAGCACTTGAGAAGAATGAGTATGCTGTTGTTTTTGGATGGAATGTCCTATAAATATCAATTAAGTCCATGTTGTTTAATGTATCATTTAAAGCTTGTGTTTCCTTACTTATTTTCATTTCGGATGATATGTCCATTGGTGAAAGTGGGGTGTTAAAGTCCCCTACTATGATTGCGTTACCGTCGATTTCCCCTTTTATGGCTGTTAGCATTTGCCTTATGTAATGAGGTGCTCCTATGTTGGGTGCATAAATATTTACAATTGTTATATCTTCTTCTTGGATCGATCCCTTGATCATTATGTATGTCCTTCTTTGTCTCTTGTAATAGTCTTTATTTTAAAGTCTATTTTGTCTGATATGAGAATTGCTACTCCAGCTTTCTTCTGATTTCCATTTGCATGGAATATCTTTTTCCATCCCCCTCACTTTCAGTCTGTATGTGTCCCTAGGTCTGAAGTGGGTTTCTTGTAGATAGCATATATACCGGTCTTGTTTTTGTATCCGTTCAGCCAGTCTATGTCTTTTGGTTGGAGCTTTTAGTCCATTTACATTTAAGGTAATTATCAATATGTATGTTCCTGTGACCATTTTCTTAATTGTTTTGGGTTTGTTACTGTAGGTCTTTTCCTTCTCTTGTGTTTCCTGCCTAGAGAAGTTCCTTTAGCATTTGTTGTAAAGCTGGTTTGGTGGTGCTGAATCCTCTTAGCTTTTGCTTGTCTGTAAAGCTTTTAATTTCTCCATTGACTCTGAACGAGATCCTTGCTGGGTAGAGTAATCTTGGTTGTAGGCTTTTCTCCTTCATCACTTTAATTATCTCCTGCCACTCCCTTCTGTCTTGCAGAGTTTCTGCTGAAAGATCAGCTGTTAACCTTATGGGGATTCCCTTGTGTGTTATTTGTTGTTTTTCCCTTGCTGCTTTTAATATTTCTTCTTTGTATTTAATTTTTGATAGTTTGATTAATATGTGTCTTGGTGTGTTTCTCCTTCAATTTATCCTGTATGGGACTCTCTGTGCTTCCTGGACTTGACTGACTATTTCCTTTCCCACGTTCGGGAAGTTTTCAACTATAATCTCTTCAAATATTTTCTCAGACCCTTTCTTTTTCCCTTCTTCTTCTGGGACCCCTATAATTCGAATGTTTGTGCATTTAATGTTGTCCCAGAGGTCTCTGAGAATGTCCTCAGTTCTTTTCATTCTTTTTTCTTTATTGTGCTCTGCAGTAGTTATTTCCACTATTTTATCTTCCAGGTCACTTATCCATTCTTCTGCCTCAGTAATTCTACTACTGGTCCCTTCTGGAGAATTTTTAATTTCATTTATTGTGTTGTTCATCACTGTTTGTTTGCTCTTTAGTTCTTCTAGGTCCTTGTTGAACGTTTCTTGTATTTTCTCCATTCTATTTCCAAGATTTTGGATCATCTTTACTATCATTACTCTGAATTCTTTTTCAGGTAGACTGCCTATTTCCTCTTCATTTGTTAGGTCTAGTGGGGTTTTGCTTTGCTCCTTCATCTGCTGTTTTTCTGTCTTCTCATTTTGCTTAACTTACTGTGTTTGGGGTCTCCTTTTCGCAGGCTGAAGCTTCGTTGTTCCCATTGTTTTTGGTGTCTGTCCCCAGTGGCTACGGTTGGTTCAGTGGGTTGTGTAGGCTTCCTGGTAGAGGGGACTAATGCCTGTGTTCTGGTGGATGAGGCTAGATCTTGTCTTTCTGCTGGGCAGGTCCATGTCTGGTGGTGTGTTTTGGGGTGTCTGTGACCTTATTATGATTTTAGGCAGCCTCTCTGCTAATGGATGGGGTTGTGTTCCTGTCTTGCTAGATGTTTGGCATAGGGTGTCCAGCAATGTAGCTTGCTGGTCCTTGAGTGAAGCTGGGTGTTTGCGTTGAGATGGAGATCTCTGGGAGACTTTCGCTGTTTGATATTATGTGGAGCTGGGAGGTCTCTTGTGGACCAATGTCCTGAACTTGGCTCTCCCACTTCAGAGGCACAGCACTGACTCCTGGCTGGAGCAGCAAGAGCCTGTCCTCCACACGGCTCAGAATAAAAGGGAGAAAAAAAAGAAGGAAAGAAAGAAAGAAAGAGGAAGATAAAGTAAAATAAAATAAAGTTATTAAAATAAAAAATAATTATTAAAAAAATTTTAAGTAATAAGAAAAAGAAAGAAGAAAGCAACCAAACCAAAAATCAAATCCACCAATGATAACAAGTGCTAAAAACTATACCAAACAAAAAACCAAAAAAACCCAAAAAACGGACAGAACCCTAGGACAAAAGGTAAAAGCAAAGCTATACAGACAAAATCTCTCACAGAAGCATACACATACACACTCACAAAAAAAGAAAAAAGGGGGGAAAATCTATATATCTTTGCTCCCAAAGTCCCCCTCCTCAATTCGGGATGATTCTTTGTCTATTCAGGTATTCCACAGATGCAGGGTGCATCAAGTTGAATGTGGAGCTTTAATCCGCTGCTTCTGAGGCTGCTGGGAGAGATCTCCCTTTCTCTTCTTTGTTCTCACAGCTCCTGGGGCTCAGCTTTGGATTTGGCCCTGCCTCTGCGTGTAGGTCGCCGGAGGGCGTCTGCTCTTCGCTCAGACAGGACGGGGTTAAAGGAGCTGCTGATTCGGGGGCTCTGGCTCACTCAGGCCGGAGGAGGGAGGGGCACGGAGTGCGGGGCGAGCCTGCGGCGGCATAGGCCGGCGTGGCGTTGCACCAGCCTGAGGCGCACCGTGTGTTCTCCCGGGGAAGTTGTCCCTAGATCACGGGACCCTGGCAGTGGCGGGCTGCCCAGGCTCCAGGAGGGGACGTGTGGATAGTGACCTGTGCTCGCACACAAGCTTCTTTGTGGTGGCAGCAGCAGCCTTAGCGTCTCGTGCCAGTCTCTGGGGTCCGCGCTGATAGTCGCGGCTCGCGCCCGTCTCTGGAGCTCCTTTAAGCGGCACTCTTAATCCCCTCTCCCAGGTACATGAGGAGTTTCTTGCCTTTTGGGAAGTCTGAGGTCTTCTGCAGCTTTCAGTAGGTGTTCTGTAGGAGATGTTCCACATGTAGATATATTTCTGATGTATTTGTGGGGAGGAAGTTGATCTCCACGTCTTACTCTTCTGCCATCTTGAAGCTAACTCCCTGTCCTCTCTTTTAATGTCTCACTATCTTCCTTTCTTCCGTATGCACATTCACAGCATCTCTCATAATACTTTCTATACAATTTTTCAGGGAATATTGTTCAAAGAAAAGTTTTAACAACATTCAATTATGGCTAGAGAGTTACTTTCACTTATTCTTTGTCCTCTTTCAAAAAATTGTCATAAAACTATCTACTCATCATTGCTTTCTTCACCATTTAAGGAATTTCTACTAGGCCATTAAGTACTGTGAGGTAGGAATCATGTTTGTCTTGTTCACTATTGTATATTCAGTGTCCAGTAGAGTACCTGGCACACCGTGTTGGATGGAAAGATGGATGGGTGGATGAATGGCTAGATGGATGATTATTGAACAAGCACATTTCAGTAAGTTCTACTGTGATTTTGCTGTGCTTCCATCAAGAGGCAAAATGGTGCCTACCGCCACATGATGTGATTATTAAAGTACACTTTTTCTCAAAGGTTTAAGATGGTAGCTCTGTGCTCAAGCTTGTTCTGATATCATGAATTTGCCAAAATTTATTTCTTTATATAAAAATAGATTTCTCACTAAATGAATTATTAAAAGCAACAAATTCAACATAATATTTCTTTAGAGTAAACTTTTTTAAAAATAAATTGACTACTAAGATACAGATATACCCACTTTTTCTTATTGGTTCCCAACCATTCTTGACAAACATCGTAATTCACTATACAGATTCTAGTTAGAAAGATAACATTTATAACTCAAATAGTATCAAGTCTTCCCCAAAAATGCTCCCATCCTCCAAAGGTATTTTCAACTTTGAGTTTATTTTCATGGAAGGAAACTTCTATAGTCTCCCATAAAATGATACTTCATGCAACTGTTTGAGGTAGAAGAACCTGTTACACCACTACAACCCTATTCCCTATAGATGAGATTTTGGCATAAAGTAAATTCATATTGTATTCTATATCTAATGGTGTTAATGCAAAGACCTCAATATGGTACAATTTTTCAAATATAAGCAGGTTTTCAATATACTATATAGCATAACCTCCCCATTTCATGATTTAAGTTCTAATTTTCCCTATGAATGTTCAAACATTTATGGGGTAAATCAAAATTATTCCAATGTTTCTTTCCAAAGCTCTTTTTTTTTAAAATCTCTTTCAACTCTTCAGACCGCAGCCGGAAAAAGACTCAATTAGGTGCTATTCTGTCTTTAATATTTCTCCTTAACAGTTAATCTATGAGGAAAGTATTCCAAACTTATAGCTGCAAGAATTAACACACAAAAGGGCAGAGCTAGAGACAGTTGAAACCATGAAGGGTTGTCAGAACTCATAGAGAATATTTAGAAACTGCAGATCTTGAATCCAAGAAGTAAGAGCACTTTCCATAGGAAGATTTAGGTGTCCTAGGAAGAATGAACCATTGACCTGACCTGATACAGCATTCCTATTACTGTGTTGTATTCATGAGGCCCTCCCCACTGGTGGACAGCTGCCCTACTTCAATGACCAACCTAAACATTCACTTTTGAAAAAGTTGCCTCTCATAGAGTTATCTACCCATGACTGAATAGATCCCCCATCCCAGTGGTGTGTCTACCTGTGGACTGCTTTTGAAGGTCAGGCCCCATAAAATGAATGTCTCTGTTGGATGTTTAATATTTATCTGCATGGATTCTGTCACTTACTAGCTGTGTGACCTAGAGCCAGCTACTTAACTCTCTGAGCCTCCATTTCCTGGTTGTAAAATGGAAATGTTAACTGTACCTCAGTGACTTAATATATGCAAAGCATTCAGAAAAGTTCCTGACACATAGTGTTTACATTGTGCTTTGATGCTAAACAAAGGGTTTTCACATAGATTATTTCATTTGAGGCTCACTATGGGAGGCAGGCAGGGCAGATGTGTTTATCCTAAATTTACAGATGATAAATTGATGGATAAATCGATGCTTAGAGACATTTAGACGATTTGTCCAAATGTGGCTCTCTGCCCAATCCTAGTAAGTGGCAGAGCAAGGACGAAACTCAAGTCTTCTGACTCCTAGTCCAGTGCTCTTACGCCTGCACTAAACCATCTTCCTTAATTTTAAGTCATTTATTAAATATTTAGCCAATGCCAAACCCTAGATTAGGCCCATTCATCAGGTTACATCTTAGAACAATTTTAAAGCGATTGGACAAGATCCTGAGAAGCTCAGCAAAAAATGATAAAAGCATTAGAAAATAAGGCCTATGAGGAAAGGCTAAACGAGCTGGCGTTGTTTAGCCTGGTGAAAGAGACCCAAGAGGCAGTTTAATTACTGTCCTCAAGTATAAAGAGTTATCATAAAGAGAGCACTGACCAACCGTTCTGCAAGCCTGAGGACAGTACCAGAGCAAATGAGCTTAACTAGACTAGGGAGAGAGTCAGCATCAGAAAGTACTCATTACAGGAGAGAGGAAACTGGAGGAAAGTAAAATCTCACCAGCTAGGGACGAAATGAGAGAGTGGCATGGACATATATACACTACCAAACGTAAAACAGATAGCTAGTGGGAAGCAGCCGCATAGCACAGGGAGATCAGCTCGGGGCTTTGTGACCACCTAGAGGGGTGGGATAGGGAGGGTGGGAGGGAGATGCAAGAGGGAGGGGATATGGGGATATATGTATACGTATCGCTGATTCACTTTGTTATACAGCAG
Source organism: Phocoena sinus (assembly GCF_008692025.1). Taxonomy (NCBI): domain Eukaryota; kingdom Metazoa; phylum Chordata; class Mammalia; order Artiodactyla; family Phocoenidae; genus Phocoena; species Phocoena sinus. Next base: position 104,820,337 of record NC_045784.1, read on the forward strand.
AAACTAACACAACATTGTAAAGCAATTATACTCCAATAAAGATGTTAAAAAAAAAATCTCACCAGCTAGGGCTATATGAATGTGAGGCCATTCTGAATTAGAATAGTCAGTTCTAGAATAGTTTTAAGATTGTTTTCAGGAATATACAAGTATTCCAAGTTCCTCTGTGTTGATAAGTAAATATCCTTATAGAAGACTTATTTTATTAAATAGGTAACAATATTTCCTAATCGCCTATTCATTGGATATGTTTTCCCTGTTTTTTTTTTTTTTTTTTTTTGGCCTCACCACGCAGCATGTGGGATCTTAGTTCCCCCGCCAGGGCCAGGGATTGAACCCGTGCACCCCACCCTCACCCCCACGCCTGCAGTGGAAGTGCACTGTCTTAACCGCTGGACCACCAGGGAAGTCCCCCCCTTCGGTCTTTACCATGTTTTTATTCTTTCCATAGATAATTCAAAGGTAAATCTCAGCATAGCCCCTGCTTGAATTATAGCATATGCAAACTTAATGGAGTCCAAACCAATATGTTTCAATGTGCCGTGCAGAAAAAAATATAGAAAGTCTGATTTCCCCTAGAAATATTTCGAGCTAAAATCACCTCCTCATGGAAAGTAGTGCTTCTTAAGGACAGAATCCTGAAGCAGGTCAATCTCTTAAGTTCCTTTCATTGGACCTTGACTGTCACTTCAAAAACAGTCATTTTAAGAAACGAAACATCCAAGTTAGTAAGTCAAGTTTCTAAAGATAACAGTTTAAACAAGATGAACAATATTAGGGGCCCTTGTAACGTATGAGGCTATAACACAAAGGACACACTGCTCACTCCAAAATATGTCTAGCACTTTTGGTCACTTACAGCACTGTTGCCAATGGCTAGACCTCAGTCAAGTGAAATAAGAACGTTAGAGGCTTATGTCGTCTCCTTGCTTCACCCTCCACTCAGCACATACTGGTACTGTCCAGTTCCTCTCCCCTTTTTGCTCCCACTCTGTCTCAGCCCCTTACTCTCAATGATCCTTGTGCAACACTGAGCTGACCTGCCAGTCCATATGATGGTTTGAGGGTATCATCTTCTCTTCTTGGAACGTTGTGTGGTATGGTTGAATAAACATAAACTTGGGAATCAAACAGACGTGACTTCAAATCCTAGCTCCCTCACCTCCCTGTTGCATGACATTGAGGAAAGTGACAATTTTTTGAGGCTCAGTTTTCTCATCTTAAAAGACTATTCCACTACCTTCCCTTCATGGGATCCTCATGAATTGGGAGGCTCAAACAAGGTAACATGGGGAGAGCACCTAGCACGGTGCTTGGCACCCAGTAGGCACTTAATAACTGGTAACCATAGCTATTTGCTCATGAGTGGTAGGTTTTTGTGCTTATGAAGATGAGTTATTTAGGGACTGTTGTTCAAGAACAGTGTCTTCATGGATCTTCCAAGATATCAGCTCAGTCTAAGGTCTTATCATGAGAACAGAGTCTAAGACTTGAGCTATGCTGAGTTCTCACTAATATGTTTAGCATGCTAGACAACCTGGTTTTTCTCCAGTGTAATACTGGGTAAGACACATTGATTGATAAGCCCAAGGACTATCTGAGAATTAACTAGATTTTTCAGCGTCACTTAAAAGAATTAAAGACACTACAGCCTTGAGCTACATATGACAACTGGGTATCTTTAATAACAAGTATGTATTAAGTGCTTACAATGTTCCAGATACTATTTTAATCAATGTGAGCGGATACGTGCCCATTTCTATATCTCATGTGAGTTAATCCTCATATTAGCCCTAAAAGGCAGATGGGAATATTATCTCCATTTAACAGATGGAGGAATTGAGACTTAGAGGTCATACGGCTAATAATTGGTGGAGTTAGAGTTTGAACCCAGGGAAGCTGGCTCCAAATGCTGTTAATCACTAGACTAATCAGGTTTTCAATCGGAATAGATTCAACCAGAGGTGATAAGAGATAAGCAACCTGATGAAACCTGGCGCAGCAGCTTTGTTTACAACAAGCACTGTTAAACAACAAGAATTTCACAGATGTCTTCTCCACTTGACATATTCCATTAACACACGGAATTGAAAATGTGCCCCTTAAAGCTACCCAGGTTCATTCACTTGTGGCTCAAAAACAATCTAACTATGCAAGGGGCTCCACAGGAGTAGGAGTAAATTGAGAGGGGTGCTTTCGCAGGGTGATATGTAAGTACAGCTAGAATTTCCATCTGCGTGCATTCATTCTCAGATAAAGAACCACAATCTTCATTATTTTACCGAAAACTGCCCTAGGGGTTGCACATTTCCTCCTTCCCTTACTAGGGAATAACTTGAACGTAACTGGCAAAGTCCGGAAGGTACAACTCCCCTTCCCTCCATTAACTCCTGGAAAAGCAAGCATAAAATAAGACTGGTTCTGGAAAAGCATAAATGCCCATAGGATAAGTATTTGGGGTGGGCGCTCAGCTTTTCTGGGCCACTAGACTTGAGTACCCAGTATCACCCTTAAACCCAGGTGATAAGGACTACTGCCTCGAGCTCCATGCTTTAGAGGGCCCCTGATATCATAAACACTGGAACGCAAAGACGTTTTTTTCCTTTTGGTCTTCAGAGTTTTTGAAAGGTTAGTAGCTGGTTGAACATCATGGGGAGAAAGGAAAAGGACACATAAGCCAAACTGGGCTCCCAGATCAGAGCAAAAAGGCACATGGGGTCAAGGGCAGGGGCAGTGAAGGAGAAAATGACAACTCATGCCGTAGGAAACCAGAGAAAAATGGCTACTTTTGTTTAAAATTGGCCTCCCCAAATCACTCTAAGTGAAGGGGTTTGGCAGATACATTTTTCCAGATAACTGCGCTCCCTCCCTGTATACTACTTGAGTGATACAGTTTTGGCAGACATGTAGAATTGCTCGGCAACTCCAAGTCAGAGAAGTGAGCCGTTGGGATTGGGGAACTTACTGTCCTTGGCTTCTTGGAGAACTTGACAGGTCCACCCCATCCTGGTTTCAGGTAGATCCAGTGTCCACCCAGGAGTTCTGAGCCCTGGGCCCAGCTTCCACCCCACCCTGCCCTACCCTGCCCCAACAGGGTATATGAGCTAGAGAATCTCATGTGTGTGTCCTCAGGAAAATGAGACTCAAGAACTGAGAGACTGATTTCCCATAAGTGCCTAATTTACAGACCTCCAAGCCTTATCTCCCGACAACGAGCTTCCGCCAAGGATCTCCTACCGTCCTCAAGCCAGTGAACTTACTGCTTGTGCTCTGGTTGGACAAGTTCCCCTCTTGTGCTCCCCTCTTTGTTCTCCTTGCCCATAAATGCAGCCCACCCCAAACCCTCAACAGAGTCCTCTGTAGCTTGCTACAGTTTGTATTTCCTGAACTGCAGTTTCTCTACTACTTCCAAAGAAACTCAATTTCTCATAGTTTGAGCTTACCTCAGTTTATCTCTTTAGTTAGGTTGACAGGTGGATACACAGACCAGGCCAAGGCATATCTTGCTTTTGGACTTTGTAACATTTAGGTGTATGGTATGCAGTCCTCCATTTGTACTCTTGCTGTGGGCCCCAAAAATGTTAGGGGTGAGCCTGCTCCTGTCTCTCTCATGGCCTAAGAACATAAATGCCCCTGTCAAAATGTCCAATTTATTCCTGGAGAGTAGGCTTTTTCTGAATAGTCTCATTCAGTGTGAATGTAGCTCTTCCAATCACCTATCGTGATATTTGCCTGGTGAGGCAGGGTTGAGGAGGGTGCTTTTGCACAGTAATGGAATCTCTGACTAGCTTAAATGCTAGGGAAAGTTAATCAAGTATCTGGTAGAACTGGGATAGCGAGTGAACCGGGAGATTTTTATCCTACTTCTCTCTCTCAGGGGTGGGTACAAGCTCCTCCAGAGAATCTTCCCGACGCTCTTGCATTTTTTGCTTTATTCCATAGATATTCCCTTTCACCCTATCCAAAGTCAAAAAAAGAAGATGGACATGGTTAGGATAAATTAGAGGTCTGAAGGGGCAGCGACAGAGAAGTAAGTTACTCAGATTTCTCCTCCTCCTTTCTGTGCCCATCGCCACAACCCACCATATGTCTGGTCAGATCCTTTTCAACACTAGAGGTTGTCTAAGAAAGATTCTCTATACTTAGCATTCCAAAGTTCTTCTAGAGACCTGCTTTCAGAGGCATGGTTAGAAGCTGAGACTTAAACACTTTTCCACCACCACGTAGTAGTGGTTCTACACTTCACACTTAGGTCTGTGTCCTCCACGATATTCACATTATATGGTGGGCTGCATACTAGATAGGAGACAGTACAGCTACACTGGAGACCCCCTGAACCAAAGCAGGATGCCATTTATTTACCAGCCTGTGTCTACAGGTGGACTGAAGGAGACGTCTTTCAGAATCTTCAAAAGACAAACATAGGTAGGGGATTTGGCAGGTGTTTCTTACCTGGATTTCAAAGGGCAATCTGAGGCCATACCCGCATGATAGAGAAACAAGATGCCATACAGAATAGGACCTCTTAGAGTGGATAAAATTGCCTAGCCACCTAAGAAATCACCGCATAATCACGAAAGAGGCAACTCACGAAAAAGAAGGAAGGCAAAGGTATCAGACCTCTAGCACAGGTATTATAATTTACAGGGAAAATTTCCCAGACAAGGGCCAGTCAACTGTTCTGAGATTAACATCACACAAGGGCTTATATTCAGAGTACTATACTGGGCACTATTAGGAGAAACAAAATTTCTCGTTCTTTCTTCCCTTTTTAAAATCTGTAACAGCCCCTAGCAAGGTGAATCAAGTTAGAGAACAACACCTCACCAAATGTAAAATAATATAATAAAGTCTAGGTACATACATGCTGTAGAATAAAAGGAATCAGAAAAGCCTGCAGCTTATTTTTGTACATGAGTAAACTAATCATGAAATCATAAAATGTGAGGTCAAAGGCTTTCTAAGACCTATGCCTCCCATCTTCTTCTCCCAGGCACATGTTCAGGCCCATATGTAAAAAAAGAGATCCCATTCCTCTTTGCTTTCCCTGCTCCCCAGTCTCCTAATGGGCATGCTTCCAGACATAGACGAATACATAGCCAAGCATACCCACTGGCCTTCCTTCATCTCTTACTGCATGTTACTAGATGTACCATTTCCTTCCCCACCTCCAGCCATTCCAGGTTTCTCTCTGTCAGTTGGTTGCCTCATTCATCCCTTTCAGGGACCCTTTTTCTTACCTCACCGATCACGGTGTCCAGTGGTCTCTATTTCTTACCCGAATGACGTGGTGATTTAATCCTATTACTTAACATATCTCAGACTACCCTAATAAACATTCTGAAGCAAAAACGCACTGCAAAATTGCAGAACAGTGTCCCCAAAAAAGCAAAACCTATGGTTGGATTTCTTAAAGATGCTCACTGCAGGTGTGGTTTCTCTGAAGTCCAGCCTACCATTCTCCAGACTCTAAGTGAGCAGGACCCTGTACTTGCAGTAAAAACCTTCAACATGTTAGGTGATTTTAACACTCACTGGCAGCCTTAAATAAACTTGTTCCCTAAAATGCAAAGATATTTATCCTAAGAGTTAGTAGCAGACGTCAGTGTTCTATATTTAGAGATTTTAATCTCTGGCTTATTAAAAAGGACGGTCTGATTCTCTGGTCATACTTCACACTAGACTGACTTCCTGAATATTTAGAAGCAAATCCCCTCTGGGAAAATAAAGAGAAAAAACTCATTCAAGATCGTTACTTTGAAACAGCAAGACTCTTGTTTTTTTCAGATGCTAGACACTCTGGTCTCAAAAAGGAAATGCTCCTGTTCAACCAACAGTTCCCTCCCCTTCTCCCATTTTTAAAAACTGTAATACCTCATTATATGCTTATTTCCTATGCGGTTTGGAGGTTTTACTTTAAAAAATAAATGCAAATTCAAATAAATTTTCATTAGGGAACCTCACGAGAGTCCTTGGGATGACTGGAAACATCCTGGAGTTTTATAAAGCAGAGTACGGAAGTCTTGAGGCAGGAGACCTAGGTGCTAGCCCCAAGCTGTATGACTTCGAAAAGTCACCCTATCGCTCTGTGCCTCCATTTCCTAAACTGTAAAAAATGAATGTGTTGAATATGATGGTCCCTTCCCATCCCAACAGGCTATGATTCCCAGTGCTGTGCAAAACAAGGTAAGAAGTTCAATTCAAGAACTACTGATTGAGTCCTGACCCATTTTACCACACCCAGTGCTAGATATGGTGGGAGGGAAAAGGACAGGTCTTCCATGCTACAGTAGCAGGGGTGACGCGGCAACGCAATAATTCTGGAAGACAGAGTATGATGAGTATCTAAAAATGTGTGACTCAACTTTCCTGCTTTCTCAGATTTCCAGGCTAGTGACCATCACTGAATGTTTCTTTGCTGACTGAGAATCTTGCTTGGATGCCCTGTGCACGTAGAAAAGTAGAGTAGATTGCAGTAAAGATTTATTAAGTCAAAAGACCTTCTCTCCCACCCATTAACACCAACATTTTAGGACCAAGGCTGGTGCCTTATTCTAAAATTATAAAAATATGAACCAATTCAAATGGAAAAATAAAATACAAATACCCTCCTTTGATTTGAGTTAATCTCATCACTTAGATCAAGTGAGACCTCAGATCCATTCTTTAAAAAAAATAGAAAGAAAGGAAACATTAACCATAGATAACTATTTTATCCCTCCACAGGCCATGAATATGTTTTCAATTGGCACGGGAGGAAAACACCCTGACACCTGTTCCTTTATATGGCTGACACTGTGAGTGTCCCAGTTAAGCCTCTGCAGGCACCGAGAGGTTGACAAGGTCCTGTGGGTTAGAGTTACTGGCTTGTAAACATTAATGATTTTTTTAGAATCATCATCCAGCTTTATTAGGAAAATTTCCCAGATTAAGAGCAACGAAAATATAGCAATTAGAAGGTTCATCACACAGCTGCCTGATTACAGGAGTCTTGTCCTAGATTCTAACAGATGCTGTAACAAACAGCTTCATAAGGGCTGCAAGAACCACAGTTTACAACAGCAACACAAAAGCTACTTATTATTCAAGCTCACATTGCCACAGGACCCTTATATTTTAAATAATTGAGATCTCTAGACTCCCTTACAGAGACACCAAGCCGATGCAAAGTAAGCGTGGTAACAAAAAAGAAAACAAAATGTGCACACTCAAGTTCTTTACTGCACTAACACCGAAGGGCAAAGGCCACTGGCTGATCCATGCCAAGGTCTGAACTTTGATGAGACTGAGGGTGGGAAAGAGCCCTCGATCAGTTTGATGCCATTGTTAGCAACCACCCACCTGGATCTTTTAGTCAAATCAATCCCACCCTTGTTGGAGCAGCTTTCTTTCTGTCTAGATTTGACAGGGTCAAACCTGTCTCTGCCCAAAGGTTATAACAAATCGACAAGTGAGGGGCACAATTCAATGGGCCAGGGCCAGGGCTTGGGGAGACTGGTGGTAATTAACGTCATGTCACTAGAGGTAGAGCTAAAGTGGAAGGGATTAGTAGTCAGACACCACTGTTCTCTCTCCAACCTTTTGAAAAATATATATAACTACCAAGCAGCCTTCCAGATGTACACATACAGCCGACACCCTACTCTGAAAAAGAATAGCAATTGACAAATACCTTCTGAAGTCATCCAGCACTACAGGCCGAAGACCAGAAAGGCGGCTGAGTTCTACCTCAAGATCCCTGGGTGACCTTGCAACCGCCAAGTCACCTCTCGTCATCCTAGCCATAAAACAGAAAAAGCCTTCCCTGCCTTACCAGAATGACATTAAGATGAATCAGACAATTTCTCTAAGGTATTCGAAGATTCCCTGGAGAGAATCCCTGGCAAGTCCACAAATATCAAGCATTATAACTAGAGTCACTGCACCTCATTTCTTAAGGAGGAGAAAATGAACAAAGAAAGGAACGTGTGGTCACCGAGCCTGAAAACTCAGAGCATTTAAGCTCCTTCTGTAATCTGAGGCGGGTCTCAAGAGAGGGAGACTGACGTGATGGAGTAAGAGAAGAGTTTGGTGGTTAGGACATGCTCCCCAGATATTTGGAGTCTTCATATTGGTCTTTGACAGTGTGCTGTTATTTTTCTATGATCTTCTTAAAGGTTTGGATTCGGGAGTGCTACCAAGAGGGTGGCAAGTGCTTTGATTATGGTTTTGTGGGCCAAACAGGACTGTCCTACCGTAGTGGGGTTAACTGGTCATAAACAAGGGTGCTGTATTCAAACTTCTGTGCTTTAACTTAACTTGTTTCCATGCTTTTCATTGTCCCAACAGTGGAAATTTTGGCTCTAGCTATAACTGGATCATTATTGAGGACAGGGGCAGGAAGGGTGCAGTCTCTTTCAGAGCTCAGCATTGGCAGAAAGTGTGCCCACCCATCTTAAGAATGGGGACATAGAAAAGGGAAAAGTGGGTGAACTGATTTGAAACAATGCTATCTAAAAGACACACACACACACACACACACACACACACACACACACACACACATACTTGCAGAGGTAAAAAAGAGCGCAGAACCAAACGGAGTGAAATCTCAGTAATACTCGGTCTTAGATTAAGAAATGAGGATCCAGGGACCCTGAAGCAATGGACAGTCTAAGAAGATACTATAGAAAGCTTCTTAATGGCGATTCTTAAGTGCCTTTCCATGGTTACTATCTCTTCAGCAGCTCTGAGAGCCCTTTTCACTTCCCTCGACCTATTTCAAACTACTGCCCGTGCTTAACTTGAGAACCTCCTACTCAATAAATTGCTTCTCCTCCCTCTTCCCTGGCCAATATCAAATCAATTGCTGCTCGACAGACTGCTTGGTTGCCATTTTCTCAAAGGCACAACGGAAAGAAACACATCTTATTTGTACATACATTAACTTAATTTCAGTCTCACCCACTCAAGCACAGCCACAATCCTTCAAACTCTGACCCTAGCCCATTTGCTACTTGGTGTCCATGGCAACCACCACCAGCTGCTCAGAGAGAGTTGCAAGGAGTGGCAGGAAAGTGCATCTCCCAACAGAGCCATTAACTCTTCTACATTAGCTCCCTTGATAACAGGTAGCAGAAGACCCATCCCCGAATCCTCAGGCATTTGCTTTCATTAGGGAGGGGTAATGTTCATTCTCCTCCCCAGAAGAGTTAGGGGCTGCTTCTCACACCCAACCTGTTGTTGAAGCTAAAACACCAATTATGAAATGTTGAAACTAAGCAGGAGGGCACTTTTTGCCCAAGACAACTTCCCAGTAGTAGTCTTCCCCAGTGATTCGGTACACTGCAGCCTCCACCATAACATCTTGCTTGCTGAATTACAGGCAGTGACCTCAACACCCCAAAAAACAATACACGTGAAATCCTAGCCACTTCCTTTTATGGTCCCTACCGCTCAGTGACCTACAACTCATTCTCTTCACTTTCTTAACTCATGTCAAGAATGCATGCATGATAATCTCACCATCAAACTCTATTTTTAAAGAAAAAGAGCAATGTTAATAATGGTCCAGGTACTGGAGGATTTAGGAGCCAAGAGAAAATGGTACGGTTTCTCCACATATAGAGAAAGCTGCTCAGTCTTCAAACTGTTTTCATGAGTTCCATATTACTGGCTTTGCTCAGAGAGCTCAGCTGAAAAGTTGTCAGATGGAGATGAATTTCCCTTTACCATACTCCAGAGGAAGATGGGGATGGTTTCGTGTGCAATCTCACTGCAGCAGAACTCAACACGTCTAACAAGACTTTTTTTGCATAAAGAGGACTAGTACAGACTCGATTCTTTGTGGAAACTGGAAAGGACCCGTTACTCAAATGTCCTCTTCATAGAATCTACATAAATAAGAATAATATTTGAAGTGGCAGAAACAAGTGAATGGTTTTATCTTCTCAACTGCATGAAAAAAGGAAACAGAAGGCTCTTATGCACAATCCTTTCCAGTCGAACTGCTGAAATGTAAAGAGACTGCTTTAAGCTGTCCTTGAAAGTAAGACATTCCTATCCATGCTGTCTGTGTCTGTTGTCCTGGATAAGAGCTAGTAATAAGTTTAAAGAAAAAGTGAAAAACAAATAAGACATTGTTGCAGCCCTCAAGGAGCTCGTGGGTTAGTAGGGAAGCAGAGAAGTAAACAGATGATCAGGTCTAAGTGCAATGACAGAGGGGAACACAGATCCTAATGGGAATGCACAAGAAACATGCCTGACTCGGAGATCAGGGAGCCTTTCTCCTGATGATTTGTTGAACTGAGTCTTCAGGGGCCAATAGTTCACCTGGTTTGGTGGAAGGGGGTGGAAATTTATATTTGCATAGGTATGACAAGCTCACTTGTCAGAGTGAATGCTAATAAGCAGTGCCAATTAGGAAACTGAGAATAACTCAGACGTCATAAAGCAGAATGGTTGAAACTTGATACCAGTAAGAAGATAAGCTGGGCTTCCCTCGTGGCGCAGTGGCTGAGAGTCCGCCTGCCGGGTTCGTGCCCCGGTCCAGGAACATCCCACATGCCGCGGAGCGGCTAGGCCCGTGAGCCATGGCCGCTGAGCCTGCGCGTCCGGAGCCTGTGCTCCGCAACGGGAGAGGCCACAACAGTGAGAGGCCCGCGTACCGCAAAAAAAAAAAAAAAAAAAAAGAAGATAGGCTATATTGACCAGAACACGACTCTACCTTTCATCATGACTTTTGATCCTCAAGAAACAGAATTTTTTCCACTAGGAAATACAGTAACTTGATATCTGAAACGAGAAGGTTCTGCTTAGGGATTAAACTATCCCATCATTTTACAATGAAGAAACTGAGGTGCTGAGAGAGGGACTAATACATAGTGGCCATTCAAGTAGTGAGTGAAAACACACAGATTTGAACCCAGATCTGATTCCAATGTCCATCTTCCTTGTGCCACACCACCCAAGACTATGCCAATACAGGGACCAAATAGATATCTACATATGGGTTCCCCTGAAAAGGCCACCTGCCTTCTCACCCCCATCCCACTTCCCACCCAACTGCCTGGAATTAGTGTTTAGGTTAAGAGTCTGGTAAGAAAACATACTAAACCAGAAAGATAACATTTGAAGTTAATATAAATTCTCATCCTTTTTCCTTGTATTTGGAGTCGTCTTCTTTCTCATCATCCACAAACACTGACTGAACACCTGCCTACAGGGCACCGTGTTGAATGATGTACACACTAATGAGTTTAAACTGGGGCCCTGCCCTCGAGGACTTACTGGGATGGCCGGACACATGCCTAGTTTGGGTAAATACTTAGTAGTCTGAGGGAAGGATGAGAGGTAGAAACAATATAGGAATTCACAGGAGGGAGTGATCACCAGACAACCAAACTAGAATATAGGCTTCATGAGGGCAGGGTGCTTTGTGTTTTGTTCACTGCCATATCCCCAGCACCTAAAACAGTTTGGAACCTAGTAAGTGCTCAATAAATATTTGTTGAATTAAATAAATAGCTTCTTGACATTTTCCAGGGGGAGAAAAGTCCGGACGTTTATCACTTGGAGAATAATTCCCAGTCCTGTGTGCACTGCATATCGGCGGCTTTTACCCATGGTGCACCACATAAACTCCCCAGGGAGACTTGCAGAAACGACTGCTCAGCCTATGGCTTAAACCTTTGCAAAAGCCTTGCCAAGCTGTGCCTTCTGCAGCTCCCTACCACGGATGGGTGTTTCCCAGCGATGAAGGGTAATGTGGAACCAGGGTTTTTTGTTTGTTTATTTGTTCATTATGACCTCAAACTCTTTTCAGCAAAAGGCACAGCCCTTTGATAGCAATGCAATTCTGGGAGACATGACTCCATTATTTGCTTGGCTCATCTAACAAGGCAGAACACAGATTCTGATTTCAAAGCAAGCTCCTTTAACGAGTTTTGGTTAGGCTTAAATGATAAACAGTTGCGATTACTGTCAGTAGGTATAGGTTGTAAATCTCTGTCTTAGATGCTTACATTCCATTAAGGGGGACTCAAGCGGGCATCACAATACGATTCCCTTTAAAAAGTGGAATCCAGAAAGAAAAGCAGCTTCAAAAGCAGTCATTTGTGCATCCCCAAATGGTCAAGTTCTTGGTCTTCCAAGGCTTTGTATTGGGTTATGATTTTGTCACTTATTTATCTTTATCATTGTACAAATTCTTATTACCTTTGGCTTCCAGAGCTTGGGAAGATATGTGTAATTGGAATGTATCAGAACAGTGAAGGGAAACCAAGCATTCACATAAAAAAATAAGAGAAGATAAAGCCATCCTGCCCTCACTGTGACTTACACTAACCTCGTGGTACCACAGTGCTGTGCCAGCATGTAATTTCAAGTCAAAGATTTATATTAACATGAATGGAGAAGGATCCGATTTTGTAATAAAAGAGAAATGCTAAATGTGTGTGCTCTCTGACTTCTTCCAAAAGCACACGAAGCTGAAATCATTTTCAGCTCTGCGGGCACACCTCCTAAGAAATTAGAACATCGCGTACCACCACACAGACACGGTGCTGAACATACTGCCTGCTGTGATCCTTTCACCTCTCAAGGGGTGCAGTTCAGAAGGTACTCGGTTTATGGCAGAGTAGAAGGAAAAAATAAAAAGAGAAACACACCTAGAGTAGTATACTCTAAAATCAAAAGTCTCTGATTATGAAACTTTCCTGGATTAAAGCAAGAATAAATACAGCCTTGTAGAGCTTTATGTATTTTTTTTCAAAGCAGTTTTGCAAAGTATCTCCTTCCATCCTCTGAGATTGGTAGGGTTAATAGTGTTTTCTCCATTACACAGATGAGAAACAGACATAAGAAGGTTAAATAACTTGCCTGAGATCACATCGTTAAGAGAGCTGAATTCTAGTTCTTGTTTCCAAAACAGCTACACCCATTTTACGTCTAGGAGGATGCATTTGGAAAGCAGCAATGGAAGTCTTGCTATACCATAGTAACTATGCCCTAACCCAGTCAGCTCCCCTGCTTTTGAAAGATATGGCAAATAACATTTACTTGGGGCTTGGGCATTTCTCTTTCCCCCTGCCTCACCCTGTTTCCTGAAAGAACAATTAAGATCCATCTGGGACTAATTATAGCAATTCTTGAATTTGAACTTGCAGCCATTACCCAATTGAGGTCACTTATTTTAAATTAACTTGCCTGGTCAGAACACAGTTTGGTTATCTTCAGAGCCCAGTGCAGAGAGGCACCAGCTCACTCAGACTTTTAATTAACTAGCTAAATAACCTGCACTGTGACAAACTGCCTGTGATTTGATGGAGTCATTCATTTGCATTAAGACAAGGATCAAAATGCATTGTCAGAGCTTCAGGGACTGAGTCTTAGAAACCTTCACACAGTCTCTTGTTCAAGGCTGTGAGCCTCTTCCCTTTAGTTCTCTCTAATTATTTTTCCTGTGCTTTTGTTCTGATTATCCAACATTTATCACAAGTGCAGCTTGTGATTAAACAATGACAACTCATGTCATATGCTGATAGGGAATCGAAAATGGGAGTCATAATCATATGAACCAAGCCCAAGGCTTTGAGAAATACTTAGGGGAAACCAAAGGGGAATTTCCCAGGATGCTCCACAATAAAGGAGAATTTCCAAAGATTGAGGCTATAACTGCTCCGTACTTAGGTAATAATACATAATAAATGTAGGTACTCAGTCTTTATTGAATCCATGGTGGGAGCTGATCATTCCACAGAAACAATGATAGTTCTTATGATTCGTAACTATCATTATAGCCGCTAACACTTAGTGACTGGGCTTGGAGTCAGACACATATGATTTTGACTCCAGGCTCCATTATGTTCTGCCTGTAAGGCCTCAGGCAAGTTACCCAACTTCTCTGTGCTTCAATTTCCTAACACGGAAGATGAAATGAACTGTAGTGCCTAACTTGCAGGGTTGTGTAAGGATTTGATGAAATAAAGCACATACAAAAATCACTTTACACAGTGCCTTGTACACAGTGAGTGCTCAATAAATGTTAGCTTATGTTTGTCTCTGTCCCACCACCAGGCCCTTGTCCAGGGCATCTTCCCACCTGGGCTCCTCCTTCCCTTCTCTCTGCCAAAAACAGTTCCCCTGCATCATTCAAAATCTAGTCTAAAAGACATCTTCCTCTCCAGGGCGGAAGCCTTCCTTGCATCTGAGCTTGTTCCATGCCCATCCCCGCAGTACATTTTTCTAGACTTTATATTATTTTAAATGGCACCTTCAATCTACTGCCTCATAAGCAATGTGGACTTTTCTTCAGGGTGTACTGAAGCCTTCCGTGTTAGAAACATTTATTAAGCACCACCTTGGTGCCATACACTGGGGCTGTGTGCTGTGGGGAAAAAGATAAGTAAAGAGAGAGAGGGGTGGAAGAAAGGGAAGGAATATTGGTTGAATCCCCTAATATCACGGGCATTCTGTTGGGAATTCTGCATTTCTGCATCTAGGCCTTACAATAACCTTAAGAAATAGCTGCCATTATGATCCCTACTTTATAGATGTGGAAAGTGAGCATCAGCGAGGGAAAATGACTTGTCCAAGGTCACTCAGCTACAAAGAGGAAGAACTAGGTCGGTTCTAGGTCGGTCTGACTCCAGAGGCCACTCCCACCACCATCATGTTTTACTACCCACCTCATTTTTTTTTTATCAATTGCAGTGACGCATATCAAAGCAATATGTAAACGACAAAGTACAATATATGTGACATAAAGCCACTGCAGTTATAGCAGATGCTGTTGGTGCCCTACCCATGTTTGGCACTAGCCGTTTCCATACATGCCAATGGCATCCTACTGTAAGCACATGCGATTCTCCACTTGAAGACTTTCTCTCAGCCTGAGAGTCAGACAAGTCAGAAGTGTTGGGGAGGAATTAATCCTCCTGACAGAAGCTACCAGCCAGTGGTGAATGGGAATTGAAAGACTCAGACCTCAGCTTCCTGGCCCTTCAGGTGGGCGTGCGGCACGCCACTCCCAGAGTTGCTCAGACCCACCCTGCTTATTCCTGCACCTGTGCTGGTTTCTTTCCCTTTGCTGTCCCATGTCCTCATTCCCCTACCAGCACATCCTAGAATCAACTCCCAATTAAACCGCTGACCCTCAAATCTCTGTCTCAGGGTTTACCGAGAAATTCCTCCTTTGGCACCTTTCCCAGGAGTCTGGGTGGGTGTTCTCAGGCTGCCCCCTGCCTGCCCACGGCTTCCCATGGGAGGTCCCCAAGGGAGCACCCCCGTAAGCTCAATATCCCCCTTCCTACCCCCTTTCATGAGAATCCATCATTGACAGTCCTGCTGTTAGCTTTTCAAAGTGCAAATGCTATCATATGGAAAGGCAGTTCTTTGAGTACAGTGTGCGTCAGAATAACCTGAGTGTTAAAATGCAGACTCCGTGGCCCTCACCTAGACTTTGTGAATCAGAATCTCTAGAGAGGGGTGCCCAGGTGCTTGCATCTTCACAGATTCTCCAGCTAATCCACACAGCATCCACTTTGAGAAATACTGTCCTAAGACATTCCCGAGGTTGAGCTACCAAGGAATGTGAATCATGTTCCTTAGTGTTCTCTCTACAGCCAAGGCCTCTGTGGATTCAAGTGAGAAAGCCTGGAATAGCTATGCCTCCTTGCTCCTGAAATGAAGCGTAGATGAGCCAAGTCCAGTTGTTACTGTCAGAGTGGGGCGGCCGGAGACTCCCGAGCAACGGTGTATAATGCAGAGGAGAGATCCATCTTCCTGACCCTGCCAAATTTCTGCTCTCACACCTCTCACCACCCGGCCCCAGCTCCTGTTCTCTCCTGTGGTAGAAACACTGTGATGACTACACATGAAAAATTAGGTTATGGCCTGTGCTCCTTTGTCTCTGGGCAGAACAATCCCCTACCTCCCCACACACATCTCCTTCAGAGCCACAGTTTCTGTGTGGTTTGAATTCATGGTTTTGATCAATGATGCAGGCAGGAGAAGAAGGGGCGGTGGAGGGTAGCACTGTGAGTTACTTTGTTGTTGGTTAAACCCCCAGTTCAGCTTATCCCCCTGAACTCCAACTGCAAACCTCAGCTCCTTTCCTGTACCTCCAACCCAGTGCTATCCTAACCAGTGGCCTCAATACCCCTCTGCAACAAGCTCTGATACCTCTCCAAATCCCTCACCCCATAGTGGCAGGAAACTACTTCTCTACATTTTAAGAGTGAGGACATAAAATCAGGGAAGGCTTCATGGAAGAGGCTGCATATAAGCGGGGCCTTGAAGGATAGATGTGATTGCCGCAGGGGAGGATAGAGGGAGGGAGGACTGCAATAGGAATAAGGCAGGGAAAACCTAACTAATACAGGTAGGGTAAGCATCAGGCATTGTGTTAAGAGCTTTAGATACATTATTTCATTTATTCCTCACTGCAAGTCTGTAAAGTAGGTGCTAATGATAGACCCATTTGACAAATGAGGACATTGAAACACAGAGTTTAAGTTAACTGTCCGAAGTCACACAGCTATAAAAGGGCAAAGTAGGGACCCAAACCCAGGTAGTCTAGCCTATACTCTTGACCACCCTACTTCGCTGCCTCTCAACTACTATGTTCCCTGTTTTACAGATGGAAAACTGACACTGAGAGTTTAAGGAACTTGCCTAAGGTTACGTAGCTTGCAATTGGCAAAGCTGGGATGCATTGGCCTTAGCGGATGGCCTTTTATTTACTGTGTAACCATTTATACCCCTTCTAACTTAGTTTTTCCAGTGAATCATTTCAGTCACAATTTCTTATAGAGCCAGCCCTGGCTTACCATCACAACAAATGCCTATTGTTGGTCCAAATAAAAATCTTCCCTCTAGTGTGTAAGCACTGTGAAATAACAAGGCTCTCCTGAAATCAAGAGAAATAGCCCTCTGAAATACATCTCTCTTTGTTTTCAAAATAGCATTCTCTTTAAGTCACCTGTTTGTCAGGCTCCCACTTATAAAAACCACAGGGAAAAACTTCTTTAGGTCTTTAGTTGGAGACAAAGTACTTTCTGTCTCTAACAGGTTATGAGTTAATCATTCTCTCCTCAGTCTGCTGTACATATTTCTGTTCTCACACTTCTCCTGCTGGGTTATAGTTGTCTGTTAACTTGGCAGTCTTTCCTACCCTAATGGTGAGATCCTCCAGGCTAGGGACCAGGTTTTGGTGACCTCTGTCTCCCCTGTGTCTGGCCCCAGGATTGGTACAGAGCAGGCATTCAACAAATGTTCATTGAAAGAAGAAATGAATGGAATGTGGTTAAGAGAAACAACGCTTCCATCCACTAGGGACTTCAGTCTCTATTCCTTCTGAATCCAGTGGTATGCAGGTAAACTGGCTCTCAAGGTGAGGGGAAAAGCCCTGATTTGTAGTGTTGGCTGATTTCTGTGGTGTAAATACTTCCACCATGGCTGACTTCGAGCTACCAATAGTTTATCGTGTCAGTGTGATCACAAAGGTGGATGAGCTATCAGATGAAGAAGAGAATGGAAAGTCAAATAGCCAGAGTGAAAGACCAACCCAAACATTTGTGAATTAGGAGAATTCTGTGTTTCACCTCCCAGGAACTAAGCCTCTATCATTTGTCGTCCATTTGCAAGTTGAGATAAACTTAAATGACATGGCTCCCAGAAGAGAGAGAAACCTGCCAAGTAAGCAACTATCCTGAAAACCAAAGGCCCGAGAAACACACTAGGTTTCTGAGAGATATTTACTTTTACTTGAAAATAAAAACACATTCACTTGCTTCCTTCAGCCAACAGAAAATTTCACAGATGAGGGTATCAAATGTTGGAAGCATCGCACGGACAGAAAGCGCACTCACAGAGGCAAAATCAGGGAGTTCTAAGGAGAACATCTCATTCGACACATCCCCACACCATGTTTCTTCCTCTCCCCTCCTGACGTGAAGGCCTCAACATCCTGGGCTGAACCTGGGTCGCTAAAACTCTACCCAACCGTCCATGGTTCAGTTTTGCACACAGTAACGGAGCTAGTAAGTAAATGGCAGGATTTGAATCCAGAACCATCTGACTTCAATGTTCACGGCTCTTTCTAGTACATCACCTTTAATAAATACCTATTTGTTCTAAGCTTTAAGGGTGATTCAGATCGCATCTATAAAGAGTTTTAGACTCTTACAAGTTTCAATTCTATAAGGTGTCATTTCAGGTGACATACTAGAGTTGTTGATCCTGATAAATATCTAAAGATGGAAAAGTGTGACTCCTGGGCCAATGAAGAAGTCCCACGTTATCCCACCCATCCTCTAGTGGTTGTGGCTGGAAAAGACACACGTTGGAGTGACTGCTCAGCCTTATGCCAGATGTTGCCTTTCCTTTTTTTTTTTTTAAAAATACAAGTAACGAGTCTAGTGGCACTGCCAAGCCTTCTACTTACCACTCATACAGTCCTTCAAGTAGATCTTGAAATTCAGGATTATAGTGCTTTGGGCCCAAACAATTTTGTAAGATCTACAGAGAAAAGAAAAAAGATACAACTTGATATTTAGAATAAAGTTGTAAATATTAAAACAAAAGTTGCTATAAGTGTGAACATAAAATAGGTGACAGTAAATTTCATAAAAGTATGCATAAAGAACACCGTTATTTAAAATGTATTGTTTAAAATAAATTATCGCTGATTTGGGGGGATAGCCAACGCAAAATGCAGAGACTACAAAAGTCACACACATGGCTACGTTGAAGAGAAACTAATGTTCTTTTTGCTGTATTATTCTAGGTTGAATACTAGTTAAAATCACCCCTACCTCACCTCCCGGAAAAAACATCTAGAGTTATTTCCAAATAAAAATAGGGTGCTGTGAAAGGCCTTCTAGATGAGATACTCCAAGAAAAGACACAGTGTTTGGAAATGCATCACATTACAGGAAGTTAGATGATGGAAAGGTCCAGATGTTTTAAGTATTTATTATTGGCCCTATGACCAAGGACTCTAGCTGATCAAAGCTGCTGGGCTTCCTAGGTGGGGCAGTACATGGAAATTGCCTTAGGAAAGGCTTTGTAAGCTTCCACATTTGTCATTTGTATGCAGTCCCAGGCATTATCTGCTACCTCCCAGACTGCCCATCATTTTGCTCCCTTATAAGACTCGTGAACCTTTGAAAGTAGATGGGGATACTCTTTTAAGATTTGAACCATAAGGCAAATTAACCGTATTTTATCTGGACAGGAAGACATGATCTTTATTCTCTTCCCTAAAGACACAACTGCATTCAGGCAATATTACCCACCACTCCTGATGGTACACCAGAGGATTTTCAGTGACCTCTGGATGAATAGATTCTATTTTCACACAGTTGTATTTATTTTCTTGTATGTAGTTTCATGGATATTATTGCTTTGGACACCGCTACCTTTAAGTAAATGAGTAGCTATAAAGATAAATGTTAAGAAAATAATAGTATTGTGGTATGTGGATAGATCACAAATTGTTAAGGAAGTTTGTAAGGAAATGAAATTCGAGAAATGATGTTTAAGGGCTAATACAATGAGGTGTTCCCACCAAGATCAACATGCATTGAAACGGTCCCTTATTCGTACGAGCAGGAATAATCTGTTGCTCCTTTAACTTACGTGTGGCCATTTACTGCCTCTTATTTGTATGTTCTCTTTGCCTCTCCCACTGTTTACATCTTCCGCATACTCCACTCGTCTTAGTGAATGCCATATTGAAGTCTGGGAAGTGAAACGTCCCAAAGACATGTTCTTTGGTGAAATCCCTGTCCTCTAATCTTCACATCCTAGCATTTTATTTGATGATTTTAGATTTGATAAAATAGATTTTATTTTCTATTCAGTTGCCTTCTCTCTGCATAAGCTTCCCCTGAAGACAGTATACACAGTGATGAGATTTCTCGGTTATACTCCCGTTTTCCTTCTTTATGAAAAGCTTCAACCTTTTGTTTTCCATCTGTGCCACCCCCACTACTGGGCTGGCTTTGGGTGATTGTCTCTTCTCGGCCTCACTCATCCAGCACATTTGTTCAAGTGAGATGACCGCAATATGAAGCACTGTCATTCGGTTAGAGAGCGTGTGCGTGCAGATTGAGATTATTAGAAAAATAATTCTAAAGGAATGGACTTCTGATATATTTTTCCTAAGGCTAAAGCAATTTAGTAGCTCGGGGTTTTCACTCAAGAAAATGAACGGCTTTTATCATATCTGATGGAAGACTTCTTTTGGGAAGTCTGGCATATTCTGAGGCTGATTTCTGTAGCTTACCACCATTTAACTCCCAACACAGCTGAAATCAGATAGGTTGCCGTAGGACAGCAGTATCTTTTTGTAACTGAGGAAGTAGAAAAGGGAAGGGGGGGCGCTGAAGAAATGTCTTCTCTTTGAACACACACCCAAAAATGTGGTCTAATAGCTTTTTCTTAAAGAGAAAATACCTATAAACAGGTAAATCTGGTGAATTAAAACCAGAAACCTCCCTCATTTCTCCCCCCAGCCCACCACATGTTCTCAGGGTACCTAAATCAAAGGGAAACAGATTAAGGTGAACGGCAAGGAATGTTCTGTACTCAAAGCAAGATCAATCATTATACATAGATCCTTTTTTGGCACCAATGTAGAAAATCCAAACGTGGAGATACTTAGGTCTGCAAATAACCTAATCTGCATACCAGATGGATCTAAGGGAAAAAACACAGACACTTTTCCACACACATATTTTTTTTAAATATGAGCATAGAAAAACAGATGCTTTTGCCCCCAAAGGGTCTGTGGGCCTCTCTCGAGTAGTCTTATGGAGGAATTTAACTTCAGATTTCTAAAATTACAAAAATGTCTAGATTAAGCATTAAATTGGAAGAGAAAGGGCCTCTAGAAAACCAGCTGAACATCTTCTGAATTATTTTTAACTGCTCAGTGATACCCAGCCCCCAATTTCACAGGGAAGTGGATGGAGGAGTCAGTAAAGGGAGGTCTCCCCCAGATGGGTAGACTATGATTCACTGACCTTCAACAAATAATTTAATGCTCTGCCACCTGCATGGTTCGGTGAATGAAACTGCTGTTTAAGTTTCAGTGAGTGAGGATTGTGGCATTATTTCTTTCAGGTCCTATTTGTGGGCGTAAAACTAAATCTCCTTAAAACAATGAATTTTATCTACATTTCACACATATTCCCTTATTGCCTTTATCATATCTACCATCGTATCAAGCTATCCATCTTCTCCAACAAATCTGACAGAGGCACAGTGAACACACAACATGGATCCGGGAACTTGATATTTCCTCCTTAAATTTCACACAGTAGACCGTAAAATGGCTTTTATACTTGAAGCTCTGAAACTAGTTCAGAAAGAGCGATTATAATTACTGTAAAAGCAAAGCTGAATATTCTCTTGGTTACCAAAGTCATTAAAGAACTGAGGGTACAATTTATGCCTTGTTCATCTGTAACAGATGGAAAGAAAAAAGATTTAAGACTAACTGAACAAGAAGCGCTCCCATTAACTTGTTCCTTTGTGCACCGTGTTACGCACAAGCCTCCCATCCCACCCCTACTCTGATAAGCCCTGCATCAAAACTTCAAAGAAAGGAAAGATCAGGAGCAAAACATGACACTTTTGGCAGTGAGGCCTCACTCACTTAGCTCACATCAGTAGAATCATTGCTGCCCTACGTGAGTAACATTTCAAGATAATTGACATGTACTCTCTTAAGTATCGGGAATTTGAGCATTTCTGATGGAAACCTTCCCTCAGATGTATTATAATTTCCCTAGGTTTTTCAGCAGAAATTACTGAACGCCATACCCTGATGACTCAGGCACTCAGGATGAACGTCCATGATTATACTGTGCTGTAGTACAGTGTTGTCTGCTTTTTGGGGGGACTCCTCTTTCCCCTTTAAGTCAGTTTGTCACTTCCTCTGCCGCTAATGTACCTCTGTCTAATATCACCACCCCCCTCCATACACACCCCTTCTACTGTGTAGCTTTTCACTTACTGTGAACTAGAAAACCAAAATTGGTAAGAACTGTATGTTAAATAAGAGCTAAGAAGGCACTGAAAGTAAGGATGAGGAAATAATTACGGCTTTTAACGCAACAGCTTTGTGACACCTAGAGGCCCCTATCTTTAGATAACTTTCCCACCTCTTCCAGTTTAAACTAAATTTTGAAAGCATAGTGCTGTGAGAGAGCTACCTTCAAATAAGTGAGTTTGCTTTGCACAGACCATCTGGGCATGGATTAAAGGGGATATTCTAATAGCTTCAAGTTTTTCTGAACCTGAAAAACACTATCTTAGTGAATGACCTCCCTCCACGGTTATTTAACTGCACACAATTACATAACGCACGTCCCAAACACTTTTGTAGATGTTATTCAGTTTAATTCTGACAACAGTGCTGAGATAGGAAAGGCCAGGCTCATGGTCCCAGGTTACAGGTAAGGAAATGGAGGCTGGAGAACGCTGAGTGATTTGCCCACAATCAAACTGAGTATGTGACTAAGGCTGGGCTCCTGGGCTCTCTTTCGGGGGTCGTCTAACTCTTAAGTTTTCTGTGCTGCCTTTCTTACGCTCAGAAGAACACTAAACCCTGCCTCTGGTGAGACAGACTTACTCTGTTTCCTTTGGGCTTGCTTCTTTATTTCTCCCCAAGCTCTGCCAGATGTCCTTAGGAATCGTGCTCATTTTTCTAACAGAACTCAAAACCCTCTGATTTTATTATGTTGAAGGTTCTCAGGGAATTAAAAATTCAACAAATGTATGGTCCCAACTTGCCATCAAAGTTAACAAACATCACCAGGAAGGATGTTTCTCACAAGCGGACACTGAAGAATACATCCCAGCAGATACCTAACGGCTCATTTTGTGTCACAGTGGTGTAAGAAATCACCTCCTCAAGACATTCATTAACCTTTCATTTCCTCCGTAAATGATCAGTCAGATACGTGGCTCATATTTTAAATTAATCAAAAATAGCGCTCTCTCGCTCTCTCTCACTCTCTCTCTCTCGCAGTACTTAAAATGAATTGAAATAAGCACGATATTTAAATATGTGGTTCCACACCGCTGGGCCAGCTTAAACCTCATCTCCTCCAGGGAGCCTTCCCTATCCATCCCAGCAGGCCTTAGACATCTCTTCTTCCTCTTCTCCGAGAACCTAGAGTAATTCTTGATATTTGACATTTAGCACATATTAAGAAACCATGTAATGTACTGCCAAGAGCGTGGGTTCTAGAGGTACACAGACCTAGGTTCTAATTCCAGCTTTAGCATTTCTTAGCTGTGTGGCCTTGGGTAAATTACTTAAATTCTCTTTGGTTGAGATATCTCATCTGTAAAATGAGACTTATGATACTTAATCTGTTTAATTATTCTAGGGATTAAATACAGCACCTAGCGCAGTGCCTGGCATATACTAGGAACTCAATTAAGGGCAGTTGTTTTTAATATTATCATTATGACCTTTTATATATAGTTCTGGTTTGATATGTGTACATTGTTTTCTCAAACTGTTTTTAGACCCTTGACAGCTGTGTCCATAGAGGAATATATGATGAAGTTTAATGGCCCCTTACTTGCACAGGTTCTTTCTGAGGCCTTATTCCAAATATTGTATTCATAATTTTGTATTATTTTTCTTAAAGAAGGCTCTTAAAGTGATATTAGCTTCAGGCCTGCACAAAACCTGGTTGCGCCCCTGGTTGTGTCTTTAACCTCTATCATATCCCCCTCCTCACTCCCACTCCTGCATACAGTCAGTACTGTACAGTCAGTACTCAAAACAATGACATTTTATAAAATCTTCAATTAACCAGAATTTTTGCTGTACTTAACTATAAGGAAATAAGCTTATGTCAGGTATTCTGTGAAAACCTTTCAACTGCCAACCAATATATTTAGTTGGAAAATATTCGATCCACTTACATATTTTGAGATAATAAAAATGCGCTTTGTAAACGGTAAAGCTTCGTATTAATACGGTACTACTCATGAAAATTTAGGATAAGAGTGATGACCCTAAAGCAGGGTTTCTCAATCTCGGCACTACTGACACTCTTGGCTGGATAATTCTTTGTTGTGGGGACTGCCCTGTGCATTATAGGATATTTAGCAGCATCTCTGGCCTCTACTCACTAGATACCAGTCCCCCCCTCCTAGATGGGACAATCAAGATGTCTCCAGGCATTGCCAAATAACCCCTAGGGGAAAAATCCCTTCCCCCACTACCTTAAGGCACATTCAACACCAAAAGATGTACAGGTGTTCACAAGTCTTTCATATTAAGGTAAGAAAAGGAAGGCAAGCATTTTAGAAAAGTTTTTTTTTTTCTCAACTGCTTCTGCTAGAAAAGTTTTCAATAAGCAAAAGCAACCTCGATTAACCTGAAAAATCACATTAACCCCATTCCTTGAGTGTTCTATTCCCTAAGCATTCCAGATAAAGAAAGAAAAATGTACCATACATTCTATTTTCTAATTTGTATGCAAAGTTCAGCCCATTTTCCAGCTCAACAGCTAAGTACAGAAATCCAGTTCATGGGTGAGGGATCATCAGTTTCATCACTTTTGCCATCTATTTTAGGTGATAATGATGCCACTGGCCTGGAAGTTTAGAGAGCTTTCTTCCCTTGCTGTTGACATTTTTAACTTTCATATTAGCAATTCTCCCTGTATCCTATGCCTGAAAGTAAAATGCAACAAAAAGAAATCTGGCCCAACTAACTATGATTTACTATATATAAATGACCTAACGCTTTGTCGATTATTTAAAAGTAATTTGCTCTAGCCATCCCAATGACTGTGCAATTGAAAATGCCCTTGAATAAGCAATATTTCTTATTTTTTATTTCTGCAGGTTGTGATCCTGGGGAAGCATTCAAGGGGTTACCACTACATGCTTGCTAACCTGGTAAGAACAAGCAGAGCTTAAGTTTCCAGGGCATTATATTCTATTTAGTTTGTGTCACCTGTAATCATCCCTAAAAGAAATACAAGAAGAACCTAATGTGTTCTCTAGACACTTCGAGAAACGGGTCAGGATGATACTAAAACCTGAATGCAATAGCCTTGTTCTCAATTATGCTGTGTCTGTTTTAGCTGTGAAGCTTATATCCTCTCCTCGTTGAAAAACTAATAATTTGATATGATTCTTCACTGATTATTCTTAGATTTAATTTGGAGTTGAAACGTCAACCATTTTAATCAGGTTTCAAATGTAAAACAAGGGACAGGGGACACAAGAAACTGACTCTTTCCCCAATTAATCCGAGCGTACGTGCACATTAGTATTGGATTTGTCTTTCTAGAAACAGGCCACTACCAAATCTTTCCAAACCAGATGTGAGCAGTAGGTTTGAACACAGAACAATTAAGTAGTCCTGTCAAAGTGTATAGCCACCTTTCTACGTATACCAAAACACAACTTGAATCTTCACCTTCAAACTCCCCATGCCTTTAAAATTTGTGACATTCTAGAAATTACTTTTTACTAAGGTTGGTTTGTAGGTCTTCTTTCTCTAAAAGGACAATTGGTTTAGGAATTAACAAAGTGGCTTCTAAATCCGTAATATATGTTTGGCAGAGGTTCTGAATAATACCATCTCCCTGTAATGAAAGAGGAATGGTAAATTATCACTATGATACTAAGAATCTATTAAATTATTACATAACATGAGTTCTAGCCCCAACTTTATTTCATTAGCACAAGAGAATCATAATCATTATAGAGCTCTTAAACCAAAAGAATAGCAACAAAGGTGAAAGATTATCGTAATTATATTCTTAGATTTCTTAAATCAAAGAAAAAAATCTTATTTTAATAATGAATATTTTTAAATGAGAAAGGAAATGCTACTTAAACCTCCTTAAGAAGTGTGTGCGCTCAAACACTTTATAAGATGAAGATTAGAGCTACTGCTTTGAAATGTTGTGTGCATCTTGTCCAATAAATTGCTCAAAGTGGAGCGCTTCAGTCCATTGTAGGGATAAATGAATCGACTCTTTTAGGAGAAGAAATCTTGATTCTTAATTTACATCTGAGTACATCCAATTTGATTTTAGACAACTGATAGGTAAAGGATGTTTGTTGACTCGCTGGGGGTTAGGCCAGGCTTTGGCAGGAAACATGGAGGTTATAGCAAGGTATCTGAGGCAGGTATTGATGGATTTTTACCATTTCTTTCTCACCCATAAGTATTTTGTTCTCCTTCCTTCCTTCCTCTCTTCCTTCCTTCTTCCCTCTCGCTTCCTCTTCTCCTCTGCCTAGGGTTCACTCAGCACTGATGGTACATGAGACAACTTTAGGTAGTGCACACACGAACTTTTTTTTATTACAATGGTAAATGTATTTATTTACTATGTACTAGAAAAACATAAAACTAGCACATCAAAACCCAAATTTTATGGATGTTATTACTTCATACAGGGCTAGAGATTTAACAACAAATGAAATAACTGTTTATGTCAAATGTGTCAAGTAAACAATAGCATGTTGCTATAAACAGATATAGCAAAATCTGTTTGGGGTATATGCAGTTGTGGTGCTACATGGATGACTGAAGTTTGGGAAAGAGCATTGAACTAGGGGTCAGAGACTTTGGGTTGTCCTACTGACTTTGCTACTCACTAGCTATGGGATGTTGGATAAGTCACCTCACCTTTGAGGACCTCAGTTTCCATACTGTAAAACTCAGATGGGAGTGGGGAGTTCATTGATGTATTGGTTGGATCCTTTAGAAGCAGATGCTGAGATATAAATAGAAGTGCAAGACATTTATTGGGAGTAATGCCTGTGAAAAATAAAAGGGAGAGGGACACATGTAGCAAGGGAGCCCTTCAGACCACAATTCAGGTCTGATATCAGCGAAGGAGGGGAAAAGGAAGGAAGTTTGAGGGATAGTTAGGGAGCCTGGGATTGACATGTACACACTGCTATATTTAAAATGTTTAACCAACGAGGACCTACTGTATAGCATAGGGAACTCTGCTCAATATTTATGTAACAACCTAAATGGGAAAAGAATCTGAAAAAGAATAGATAACACGTATGTATATAACTGAATCACTTTGCTGTACACCTGAAACTAACACAACGCTGTTAATCAACTATGCTCCGATATAAAATTAAAAGTTAAAAAAAAAAGATCTTCAGACCATGGGCTAGCACACCTGGGAGCTACAGTGCAACAACTCCACCTGGAGGAGGCCCATGCTGCCCCCAAATGGCAAGCCACTGTACCCCGACCTTGCGCAGCCACTGGCTGGCAACTGCCTGGGAAGCACCCACCTCCCGCTTGCGAGCTGGGGTAAATCCTAAAGGCGCCTGAAGCTGGAGACTGTCGGCTAACTCACGTCCTGGAGGCAGGTTCTATGTTAAAAGATCTAAGCCTGAGCCCTGCACATCAATGGCTGTCTCAGTTGGCGTAAGGTGACCAGATGATCTATAAAGGCCTTTCCCATTCTGGATTTCTAACTGGGCCTCTCTAATCCTACTGACAATCCTTCAGAACTTTGGTTTCAATTTTGAGACCCAGACCTGACAGAAGTGAAAGCATGTAGAGTGACAGAACTGCAAGAGAAAATCACTAGGACAAGGTTGTGGAAAAGAATGGTAAACTGGATGCCTAACACAGAACTCAGAATTATGAAACCTTGGAAAGATGCCTACTACAAGAATAAGCAAAGTCTGTTCCCTCAGAAAGAATGTAATATATAGTGTCATGTCAGTCTGGATAATGAAAACATGAATTCATTTACCATGCTTTGAGCTGCCACCCCTTCTCTTCCTCTAGTGACCTTCTTTCCATTTGAACACAGCCATGTGTCTCCATAAGTCCCTGTTCTCTATATCAAATTGCATATGGGCAATACAGATAGGAACCGTTACTAACCTCTGATAAAACAATGAGCCACGTTATGCCTTCTGTGGTTACCAGATTTTTTTAAGCAGCTAAAAATACCCCCAAAACACATATACATATATACACACAGCAAACCAAAACTATTTAGGAGTCATTTAGATGATCAAAAACGGGTAAGTGGAGCTAAGAAGATGTTTCCTTTCAAGATGAGCCAGCTGGATGAAAGCTGAGGACACATACACAAGGGAAGAAGTTCTCATCTGAATCTTGGTGTAACAACAGCACAGAACCACTGCCTTCTTCTACAGATGCAAAATCAAAAACACTCACACTGCCTACCTAAGCTTTCTGGAACCACCTGCACCAGAGCCCCAAGTGTCCCCTTTGCTACTAAGTCCCATCTATCCAGCAATGACTTCTATGTGCCTTTACATGGACCTTCCCTGGTAGCAATCCTAAAGTGACAAGACCTGGATATTCTGTAAATGTTTCAACAAAGACCTTTCATAGGTCAAGGTGTACATTTCAGAATGGACAACAAGCTGCAGAAAGTTCTAACTTGTTGAAACCCCTGGAAGAAACAAAAGATTTCATCGGGAGCACAGGCCAGAGATGTGATCTGGTCAGGTCAGAAGTGGACATGCCAATAATCAAAGAGTTAGTAAGTCTCTTACAAATTCTGTATCAGTCAGTGGTGTCATTTCTTTTTAGGGGTTGTTCCACAATTGATTGTTATTTCCTCTTCCAGAACTCTCCCTAGGGTGGTAATGTGTCTCTACTTTAGTACCAGAGGTAACCAGCAGGTATACAATTTGTGAGTCAAGCAGCCTCTCTCTCTTTCATGGTAAGGTCCTGGATCAGGATCCTTTCCACTGCATTCCCAGGCATGTTGTGTTGTGATTTGTTTCATATATGTCAATAACAGTGTGCACTGGGCTTCCCTGGGGGCGCAGTGGTTGAGAGTCCGCCTGCCGATGCAGGGGACACGGGTTCGTGCCCCGGTCCGGGAAGATCCCACATGCCGCGGAGCGGCTAGGCCCGTGAGCCATGGCCGCTGAGCCTGCGCGTCCAGAGCCTGTGCTCCGCAATGGGAGAGGCCACAACAGTGAGAGGCCCGCGGACCGCAAAAAACAAAACAAAACAAAACAAAAATATTAATAGTGTGCCGAACCCTAGACTAACCCTAGGCATAATAAAGAAAAAAAGCACTAGACCAGGAGCTAGGAGATAGGTTCGAATCCCAAGAATTGATCTAACTAGCCTGTGACAAACCAAACCTCTCTAAACCTGTTTCTTAATCTGTAAAATGAAGAGATAGACCAGATCAGGGTTTCCCAAAGTGTGCTATTTGTACATGAGATGATTTGAGGTAGTATATGGCAAAATTTCTTAGACTGATTAGTTTTGAATTTATATTAAATGTGTATTCAAAAAAGATAACTCTCCCGTCAATTCTATGAAGCTAAATTAGATATTTAGATTAAAAAGCTTAGTCGATGTAAAGAAAATATATGAGGTAAAGACTAGTTCAGATGATCCACCCATGCGGCAAAAAAACCCTGTAAAGGTGGTATATTAGAGGCTAAAATTTGAAAAACACTCCAAGGTGACTTCCAGCTCTACATTTCTTCCCTCGTGGAGGGTCAGTTTGGACCAGGGAAGGCCAGGAGTGAGAGTGTAGGCGCAGCAGCTGGGTGAATATAGAGGACATAAGTGGCGAAGCACAAGCAGAGCCCTGTTAGCCTTGGGGTATTGTCATAGAGCAGACTTCAAATCAGTCCAGGGGGGCAAAAGCCAAGCAAGGTGTTGAGTGCCCTTAGCTACATTCTAAACAGAGCTGCAGCTCTAAAAGATCAATCAAAGCCATTTAACAGTTGACACAGAACAAACTGGATCCGGGTTGAGATGACTCAACAACAGATGTTCAGTACCCAGCCCCCCAAATAAACCAAAACTCTCCAAGCATTTGAAGCGCCCTGGGGAAACTGTAAGCCACGGTAGGACTCATTCAGTGCTGCGCCAGTTAACCTCTGCCTTAGAAGACCCGACGGTTTCCTTGCCTAGGCTGAGACTGGTCCCAGGGTCGGGGACAGTTGTGGACCCTACAAGTGGAAGTTAGGTAATGTCAGCTGCCAGCGGGAGAGGGCCGTAGGACCGGTGATCAAGTTAGCCATTGTGCCAAGAGACAAAGGGGGAAGAGCGCTGACTATCTGAGACTCCTCCCTGCTGTGCTAGCTGTTCTCTTTAGGCTTTTCCTTTAATGTCTCCAGTGAGGAGAGACTTCCTACCCACCCATTTCCCCCAAGCTTTTTAGAGATCAGGAAACAGGCTCAGAAAAAATACATGACTTGTCTGAAGTCTCACAGCTAATCCATTGCCAAGCTAGGTTTCCAGTTCAGGTTGGTCGGACACTTTACCAAGAGCATCTCGCTCTTCTCATTTTACCCACTCAAGCATCTCAGTGAGACAGAAGGCCAGCCCCGCAAAGGTCACATAAGAACATTTGCAAAGACATAAATGTATATGAATGACGTATAAACTATAAATTTATGACGGTGAAGTAATCAGAGAGAAAAAGACTTAAAAAAAACAAGGACAGCTTTGTGAATCTGGGTTTGAAACGCGTCCAACGGGCCAATATGAAACGTATCTTAGCAGGCACCAGTTACATCTCCATCACTGTCTTCTCCCCTGCTACATTCATATTCATCCTGTCTCTCTCTCTCCCTCACACACACACACACACACACACACACACACACACACACACACACACTCTCCTCTCCCCTGCTCCCTCATCCCTCTTCTTTCTCTTGCTCTCTCTTCTCTCCTTCCCTCACCATCTGCCCCATTCATATGA
The DNA here is from genome assembly GCF_008692025.1 of Phocoena sinus. Taxonomy (NCBI): domain Eukaryota; kingdom Metazoa; phylum Chordata; class Mammalia; order Artiodactyla; family Phocoenidae; genus Phocoena; species Phocoena sinus. The sequence goes on from NC_045784.1 coordinate 104,851,062, forward strand.
TTAGTATGCCAGAAAATAATGACGGGGAGTACTAGATTATATCTAATTTTTCTAAAATTTTACTAAAACAAAAGCATTAGTCAAAAAATAGAACTCCAAAGAAGCACCCAGGAGTAACTGGAGCTTGGAGAAGTGAACTCTGCAGCTTCCCAGATCTAGGGATGTACCTGAAACAGAGGGGCCCACTTTGTTTAAAGAGAAAACAAGTTTGAATGAGATTGAATCATGCTGTTTTGCTTGACAATAACAACTGTTCCCTTCTGCTCCCTTCCCCTCCCAGGTCTTCTTGTTCTGTTCTCTACTCTTTCCCTTTCTTTGTACTTCCATTTTTAATGTTCTAAATAAAAATTCAAATGCTCAAAGTCACGTGTTGTGATCACTGACACCTCAGCAGATAGCATGTAAACACAGAGCTCACTGGGCTGAAGCCCAGCCTTACAGGCAAAGTAGGTGAGCTTGAAGGCAAAAATCCCCCCTGGTCCCCAATGCCAGGAGCCCAGTCACCTCCCCTGGGTACACAGCTTCTCTGGTGGTTCAGGATTCACTTTCTTCTCCAAATGAAGATAGGATACAGCAGAGTATCAAGGGAATGAGGAGTGGGGACTGGGCAGGGGTCCAACGCCCTACCATGCATTTAGAAAGACACAGGCGATTGTCAGCTTAAAGTAGCCAACTTTGAGACTCTCGTTCCCCCTCTCCAAAAATGCCTCCATTATAGTCAACCATCCCTGCCTCCCCCACACACACACCCCACCTGAAATTAACAAGGAAAGATCACTTCCTACTCAATGTTCTAGCAAGATGCATTGAAAAAATTCTGTTTTCTCCCCCGGGCCCCTCCCACATCATATCTGCTAAAACAGTGCTTCTCAAATTATCTGTGAAGAAGGGCCAGATTTTCCCCAAAATATTCACACAATAAAAGCGCAATAATAAATTACTAAAAAACATGAAATAAACAAAACAAGACATATAAAATACAAGCCCAAGATTTTTTAGTATTAGATTCAACAGCCATATTACTCTGTCAACTTGCTTATAAACTAAAGGCTTATATTCAGTTTCTCTCCTTCTATCATCTCTGACTGGTAACAAACAGCAGACCAGCACCAGTCCACACATACTTCGGTTAGTATTACTCTAAAGATTTTTATAACAAGTTCGTTTTTCTATATACCACGTATATGCCCAATACCTTGTTCACTCTACTACAAGGAAGACGGAAGGTGGTCTCTTTAAGAACCGTATAAACATACTGAACAGACCAAACTGGCACAACTCAGGATCACTGGCATGGAGGTAGAACAGGTGCTGGGACCTGTGCTGGGAATGAAGAGAAAGAAGACAGAGGGTGGGGAGTCAAAACTCTGCATAGTATGGCCAGAGAAGGGCTTTCAGAGAAGGTGACTTTGAAACAATGATCGGAATGGTGAGAAAGGTCTAATTCTATGAAGAATCAGGGAAAGTTCATGTAATGCATAGGGAACAACACGTACCAAGGTCCCATCAGAAAGCCACTGAAGAATTTCAAGCAGGGGAGAGACATGATCTGATTTTTGCTTTAAAAAAAAAATCAGTGTCAAATGGATGGATCTTATGGTATTTAAATTATACCTCAATATAACTGTTAATAAAAAAGAGATCAGTGCCTATTTTTCCCACTAACAGCATTTATGTCAACTTGTAATTATTTGTATATTCATACAGATAACTCCCACTGGACTAAAGTGTTGTGAGGTTAGGGACCAAGTTGGATATGGCTCGCCACTGTACCAACAGATAGCACTTAGAAGGTTTCGAAGTATGTTTGTTAATTGGATTAGAGAATAAAACAGTGAGTGAACAATACAAGCAACCTGTAATCGAGTGCTAATTTATATGGTGTAATCTTTAAGTCTAGGCATTACATCCTCCCAGGAGGATGGATCTGCTTCTAGAAAAAGACTTGTGTCTCTCATTAGCAATCTGATAACTTGAGTCACCACAATTACCGTGCATTTCCCCATCAAAGCATCACCCAGATGAACAATTGAGACGGCACTAAAGGCAGAGCCAGCCTTCATCCAAATTGAGACAGATACTCCTCCTTGGCAGCCTTCCACCCCTCATTCTACTGCTTTTATCTTCCATATAGGCAAGCCACCTTTCTCATTTCTCACCCATAATCTACCATCAACTCAATGAAAGTCACCCAACTCATCTTGTCTCTGTTTTCCTCTCTGTACAAAATGTACCCTAACAATAATATTATACGAAGGAAATCGCCACATAATATTTTAAAAATAAGTGCTCTAAAAGTAAGCCTTGAATATATCTATTTCCAAACCTCAATTATCTTACCAGAAGGAAACTGAATTGCGGTACTATATGTATGAATCAAGGGAGACAGGATGATACCAAAGTCATCTGGATCCTTGGAAGACTGAGTTGTCTGGCTATTCTCAAATCAAGGACAATCTCTCTTCGGATGCCAGTTGTGTAATTAGTGTCTGTGTAAAAGATGGCCTTGGAGAATTGATCAAAGGTAGCTTACAAGGCCTTGCATTAGGCACAGAGGTCATGGTTGGTTTTATACTGCTGGGTTCAGATGTGGGCAACAGTCACTGGCTCAAACAGATGTGATGTGACTGAGAAGCAATGCAATTGATGAACTATAGCAGAGCTTACAAATCTAAATGAGCAGTTTCCTTCTCAGAGGAATAACTTCCGGAGATTATATTCATATTTCCAACAAATGTTGCCATTGTTGCACAGAGGCAAATAGTCAAGTGTACAGATACTTAGAACATAGAAAGTGAGGAAGTAGAGTTTCAACTCGCCCTATCTGTGAGCACTAGGATCGCCTCCAACCTTTCTCTGCCTTCTCTCATCTCCTTTAATCTCTCCCTCTGCATACAGTTTACTGGACCAACCAAAGGAAAGGAGACCATCGTGGCAGTGAGCAAAAAACAAAACAAACAAAACACAATTTCAAGCAAACCAAATTGGTGAAATGCAAGGAGCACTAGAATTTGATATCTAATCTAAACACACAAAAATCATTGAGTATCTGATCATCACTTCTAGTTATTAAAATCCCTATGAAATAATAAAACGGGCTCAACAGAAATTCCACTCAGTACAGCAGGGGATTTGGAACCTCGGAGTCACTTAGCAATAATAGTGTAGAGTTTACACATAAACGTATTACATGGAAAGCACGGGAAGGCATGCGACAATGAAGGAGGACAAGAGCCCATAAGCAACCAACAATGTGCAAGAGCCTATGTAATAACTGGCAAAAGGGGGACACAATTGGCCTTATTACTAGCTGGTAGAGAATACAGAGACAAATTTAACATAGATGTTTCTTAGTCATTATTTGACTAATTGAAATGGCCCTTGAAGAATGAAATTTCAGTAGACACCCAGAGCTATAAGTGATGAAGTGAGGGCCCTTACAGAACAAAGGTACCAAGGTTTAAAGGGGAGCGATGTGGCTAGAGCATGAGGTCTCTTGAAGGAAAAGGTGTGGATAGGGCCAAGAGAACAAAAGATAACAGATAATGGAAATCCTTGAAGGTCAAGTCAAGATATTCAGCTGTCAGTATGTCTGTAGAAAGTAGGGAATCATTGCAGTGATTTGAGGAAAGGAGTATTATGCTCTAACAGATATTTTAGGAAGATAAATTTATTATGCAAAAAATAAACTGGAAAGGTAAAGAACTGGAAGTTGGAGCACCACCTAGGAAGCCAGGACGATAAACTAGGCTGGTGGTCCTCAAACCCACTTGTGCTTCAAAGTCACCTGTTGAATTTATTTAAAAAAAAAAAAAAAGACAGGTGCTTGGGCCCCATACCCAGTGACCCAATAGGCTTAAAGTGCCATTAATTGAAAGAAGGAATACAGGAAGAGGAAGAGATTTTAAGGGAATATAACAACTTTGCTTTGGGGCACATTCTTTTTAAGACACACATGGAATAAGGAAGTCAATTTAGTTGGTAGACAGAAAAGGGGGTTCTAGAGTATAAGAGAGGTTCTAATTGGAAACTCATTGGTGTCTCATTCAAAGTGAATTCAAGGGGGCTTCCGGAGCTTCCCCGGTGGCGCAGTGGTTGAGAGTCCGCCTGCCGATGCAGGGGACACGGGTTCGTGCCCCAGTCCGGGAAGATCCCACATGCCGCGGAGCAGCTGGGCCCGTGAGCCATGGACGCGTAGGCTCAGGCCACAACAGTGAGAGGCCCGCGTACCGCAAAAAAAAAAAAAAAAAAAAAAAAAGTGAATTCGAGTTGAAAATTCCGAAAGAAGACAAGAAATTAATTTGTTTTATAGACTCTAAGCCTTAAAATGTAACAAATTCATTGGCTGAGGTATTTTATGTATCATAAATGTTATTTATCATAACCGAGTAACATTTATGTTAAAAAAGTTGATTCTCAGAGCCCAGCTATGTGAGAATCGTGATTATCTACTGCCCCCCCAACATACACACACACTCAAAATTTTACATGGAAAAAGGTGAAGAAAAAGAAAATGAAGAAATTCTAATATCTTTGGTTAGACGGGAGATGCCAGAAAAAGAAACTGATTTTTAACCAACAAATGAACTGCTATGATTCAGTGAAGCAATAGAGCAATTGCTATAAAACAGCAACCTGCTGAAACAAAATGAGCCATCCTTTCCCACGAAAATATCAAAGAAATCTACTGGAATGCATTTTGTCTTCGGTCAAACTATATTATTTTAAAGTATATAATTTTTAATAGTAGATGAAGCTCAGCGAGGAGATACAGAAATTTCCTTTGAAGTCAGACATGTTTAAATGCATGTATTAAATAAAAGGATATGGGTTTTCTGTCCTTTTTTAAGCAGTCACTATTGGAAGAAGTGCTTGCGCCAGGCACTTAAACCCTGAAACAAAAATGAGAACAAACTAAAAAGACTTAAAGAACTTTAAATATTACTTTTGTTCTGAGCCAAGGATATGAGTTAAAAAGTAAAAACTTGTAAACTTATCACATATTTAGATTGGTAGTCAAACTTATACTTTTTCTAAAGACAAGGATTTTGTGATAATAATTAAAAAATCCATCTGTATTCACATGTATTACTGTCTGGTCACTGCACTACTTCTGTTCACCGACCTTCCTCCCTTTGTTTTCCCCTTTATCACCCACATGTTTAACGTTCATTCTGGTTGTGCTAGTGTCTTACAGAGATTTTGGAGAGACTCAGTGTCAGTGTTCTCAACTTGAGGCCCTTCTGTGACCAAGTCATAAAGAGAACACTAGCAAGAGTTGTGAACAAATGCAATGCCTTAAACTAATGAGATAAGAGGTGACCATGGACCAAGGGCCAGCCAATTCCTGCTCCGTAGCTAGAACTTGTATCCCAACTTCAAATTTCTGTAACTGTCTTTCATCTTCTGTTTTCCCCTTTATCATCCAGATGGTTGAAGGTCATTTCTGTTGCATTAGTTCCTGCTCAGAGTTCTTAGACAGACATCTTCCCACCTCAGGGTCTCTATTGTAGCCAACTCAAGCCGTGAATTCTGGCAAGAGGTATGGCCAAGTGGGATGTCTTAAAATAATCACAAAGGTAGAGAAAGTGAACCAGGAGACAGCCAACTTCTCCCCTGAATCAAGACATTTCTCCTAACTTCCATCATCCTACCAGAACACTCCCTGCCACAGTCATTTTATTTCCTTTTCTATACACTCTGCATGGTTTATTTTCTTGTTCTGCTTCAGTGTCTTTACATGGGTTTCAGGGATACATGAGGGGGTGTGACCAGCACAACAACAAACCTAGCAACATATTCTAGAAAAGTGCAGTGTCTTAAATTTAGATATCAGAGAAGGAGGACCAGTACCCTGGCACCTCTTACTTTTCGGCCAGAATCCATCTCACTCCCCTTCCTTTTTTCCTGCCTACCTCTTGTGTGTTTGCTGGTCAGCTTTGTTGTGTTGGTTATTTCAATGAAGCTATGGGTAGACTTAGGCCCCAATTTACAACTTTCCCAATTATGGTTGTACATGATCATAGATTCTAGCAACTTCTTCTAGAAAAAAATAGCAACTTCCTCTAGAAATAAAAAAACAATGGGATAGATATAGGAGGTGGACCAGGAACCAGCAAAATCTCCCTTCTTAACCATCTCCTCTCTCCTAAGCTCCATCTTTCTACCACTGACCTCTCCCCTTTTATTCTCCCCTTATACCATCCATATGTTTGGTGATCATCGCTTTTGTGTCAATGTCTTTTGAGAGGTTTTAAGAGACTCAGCCTCAATTTTACCACTTTGAAGACTGTGGTTCACCAGCCTAAGGAGGAGATCTAACCAGAGGCTATGAATGGATGAAATGCTTTAAAATTATGGGATAATCTGTTAAATCAAAATGTATTATTATAATCTTCCCATTTCTGTGTCTTTGTTTTCTATTTGCTTTGTCAATAATTGAGGAAGGTATGTTAAATCTCCATTTTGATTTTTTAAAATATCTTTTCTAATATCTCTTTCCACATAGTGCAGCATGTGGAATCTTAGTTCCCCGACCAGGGACTGAACCCGAGACCCTGCAGTGGAAGCGCGAAGTCTTAACCACTGGACCACCAGGGAAGTCCCTCCATTTTTATTTTTAAAAATAAATTTAGTACTGGGAATTCCCTGGTGGTGCAGTGGTTAGGACTCCGGGCTTCCACTGCCAAGGGCCCGGGTTCAATCCCTGGTCAGGGAACTAGGATCCCAGAATGCTGCATGGGATGGCCCAAAAAATTTTGTTTTTAATAAATTTAGTACCAAAATAATAATAATAATGGGATAGGAGGAGGAGTAGCCCATACTTCTCTCCTAACTTCCATCTTCCTACCACTTACCCCCTGCTCTTTCATTTACTCCATTTTCCTTTCTGGATGGTGTATCATCACCTGTGTTGTGTTAGTGTCTTTACACAAGTTGGGGGGGGTCTTTGGCCTGCTTTTAGGGTTATAGATGTCATAACGATAAAAATCCATCAAAGGTTATTATGGGATGGTGTAATGCCTTAAAATGGTGGGATAGGAGGAGATAGACTAGAGTCCACCCAAACCTGCCCGTAAGCAGAACGTTTCCCTGAACTGTCATCGTTCTTCTCTCTCTCTCTTTCCTCCTTTCCTCTCCTACCTGTTGGATGTCAGGTCTGCCGCATTAGTGTCTCTGAAGAGGCTGTAGAAAGAATCAAGCTTTAAGTTTTACAATCTTGTAGACTGTCAGTGCCACTTGAACCATGGAATTTAGCAATATTTGATACAAAAAGATAATTCTTTTTGAAGAAAAGGTATCAGAAATAGGACAATCAAGAGTCAACCAACTCCTGCCTTTCAGTCAGACAGTTTTCCTTGCATTCCCTTCTCTGCGATTCACCTCTTTTCTCCTTTTCCCTTCTGTGTCCTTGATAATTGTTGGTTAGCTGTGTCACATTAATGTTTTTGCAGAGGGATTAGGGAGAATCCAGCCTTGATTATCTCAACCTTGAGAACTGTGACTTGCTGCATCTAAATGCTGGGCACCAGGGCAACATTCAAGCCATAGAATCTGATTAGAGATTACAAATAAGCAAAACGTACACAAATAGGCCAGAGGGAGAATTAGGACCAAGAGCCAGCCAACTCTTGCCCTTTAGCAACAAGATCTCTCCTTTCATCTCCATAAAAGCCTATTACAAAACATAGGCAGAACTATAGGCAGACATAAATCACAGCAAGATCCTTTTTGACCCACCTCCTAGAGATATGGAAATAAAAACAAAACTAAACAAATGGCACCTAATGAAACTTCAAAGCTTCTGCACAGCAAAGGAAACCATAAATAAGATGAAAAGACAACCCTCAGAACGGGAGAAAGTATTTGCAAATGAAGCAACTGACAAAGGACTAATCTCCAAAATTTATAAGCAGCTCATGCAGCTCAATATCAAAAAAAAAAAGCAACCCAATCCAAAAATGGGCAGAAGACCTAAATAGACATTTCTCCAAAGAAGATATACAGATTGCCAACAAACACATGAAAGAATGCTCAACATCATAAATCATTAGAGAAATGCAAATCAAAACTACAATGAGATATCATCTCACACCAGCCAGAATGGCCATCATCAAAAAATCTAGAAACAATGCTGGAGAGGGTGTGGAGAAAAGGGAACCCTCTTGCACTGCTGGTGGGAATGTGAATTGGTACAGCCACTATGGAGAACAGTATGGAGGTTCCTTAAAAAACTAAAAATAGAACTACCATATGACCCAGCAATCCCACTACTGGGCATATACCCTGAGAAAACCATAATTCAAAAAGAGTCATGTACCACAATGTTCATTGCAGTTCTATTTACAATAGTCAAGACATGGAAGCAACCTAAGTGTCCATCAACAGATCAATGGATAAAGAAGATGTGGCACATATATACAATGGAATATTACTCAGCCATAAAAAGAAACGAAATTGAGTTATTTGTAGTGAGATGGATGGACCTAGAGTCTGTCATACAGAGTGAAGTGAGTCAGAAAGAGAAAAACAAATACCATATGCTAACACATATATATGGAATCTAAAAAAAAAAAAAAGGTTCTAAAGAACCTAGGGGCAGGACAGGAATAAAGACACAGACATAGAAAATGGACCTAAGGACACGGGGAGGGGGAAGGGTAAGCTGGGATGAAGTGAGAGAGTGGCATGGACATATATACACTACCAAACGTAAAATAGATAGATAGTGGGAAGCAGCCGCAGAGCACGGGGAGATCAGGTCGGTGCTTTGTGACCACCTAGAGGGGTGGGATAGGGAGGGTGGGAGGGAGGGAGATGCAAGAGGGAAGAGATATGGGAACATGTGTATATGTATAACTGACTCACTTTGTTATAAAGAAGAAACTAACACACCATTGTAAAGCAATTATACTCCAATAAAGATGTTAAAATAATAAATAAAAATAAAAAGTACAATTTTATTGGAAAAACTACTTTTCATCAGACTTCTTACTAAAGTAGAAGGGGTTCCTCATCAGCATTATTCCCACTTTACAATTATTGCTGTTACAGTTATTGTAAGCACGGTGAAACCTTTGTCATGAAAATAAATATACGAGAATGAAAGGAAAACAAAAAAAGCCTATTACAGTATCTCCTTTCTTTTTCTACCACACTTCTGCTCTCTCCATTTTGTCCATGGGGCTGTGTTAGGCATTCTGCACATGTGGACGGGTAAATCTTCAGGGCAGTTAGTAGGAGCTGGTGTCACGCAGGTCTTGCTAGACAGAAGAGCCATTTGAGGTGACCTTCCCCTGGCTTGATTTGCGCTGCCGTGGACGCATTTAATCTCACGAGGACAGCCAGGCTGGTTCCAGTCTGAGGGGTGCCAGAACTTAATCCCAGACACAGCTGTCATAAAACACGGGTTGACTGAGAAACTCCTAGGTCCTCAGTGGTATGGTATGCTACTGGAGAGAAAGACAGCCAAATGGGAATACATGGGGCCTGTGTGGCAGAGTGAAGCCTCCTGGAAGTAAGCACAGGTGACTGGTGAGGTAAATTTGAGTTGGACCCCTCTAGTGTCTCTTGTAAGAAAAAGGTAGTGAGGTAAAATGTTTCTGGAAGGGAGTGGTATGGTGAGTAACCAGACTGAAGTGCTGGCTCTTATGCCTTAAGGCAGACGTGAGATTTCTGGGATCCTTTCTCTCGCCCTCCTTTTTGTTAATCCTGTGTTACCATTTTAACATGCTAAGGTATGAGGTAAACAGGGGTGCGATGCTTATCAAAGTATAAAAGACACAAGAAATACTACTTCCTAGTGCGGACTGTGGCCATTGACCCTGGGAACCAACATGGTGGCAGAAGCATTCTCAACCCCTTTCTTTCAAGGAAGGGGGCTCCACCTCGCAGGCCAGGCTTTTAGGGCACAGTAGAGCCCCAGAGAGCCCACTCTTCACCCCTGCCAGCAGACAGATGGGTAGCTGCTCAATGCTCTAGTGTAATACTTGTTAACTGGCAAGTATGGTTTGGCACAGTAAACGACTTAAAGCCATTTGTTAAAGTTTTGCCCTCAGCTCTTTATTTGTATATTTGTTTGGGGGGTGAGAGTTGGGAGTTGGATAACAGTTAGGCTTAAGCCCCATCTGGAGCCTCTGCTAGGCTTTACGCACAAGCAAGCCTCTCTGCTGACTGCAGTGCAGAGGGGAGTGAATGGGAGAAAACACTGAGTCTTAGTTTCTTTCAGGAAGGAGGCCTTTAGGAGAAAACTCATCCTAACAAGTTAATGTTAATTTTAAAAAGTACTTTGGGGTCACTGGGAAGGAGGAATGGTTCTCAGTGATGCAAACTATTTGTCCCTTTGTCCAGTCTCCATTGGCTCATATCCCACTTACGAAAGGAAGAGGAATGGGGCTGAGAGTAATAACTGAAAAAGCTGCTTCACTAAAATATTTTCGACGACTGCCTTGTTGACCATGTTAAAGAAATGCAGAATTAAAAGAAGCAGTTGTAGGGATGGTGACTAGAGAGAGAGGTGTACAGGATATTGGTTACATTCATGTGTTCAGGTTGTGAAAATTCATCAGGCTATATTTAAAGATGTGTGCACTGGGACTTCCCTGGTGGTGCAGTGGTTAAGAATCCACCTGTCAATGCTGGGGACACGGGTTCGAGCCCTGGTCCGGGAAGATCCTACATGCCGCAGAGCAACTAAGCCCATGCGCCACAGCTACTGAGCCTGTGCTCTAGAGCCCGCAAGCCACAACTACTGAGCCTGCGCACATAGAGCATGTGCTCTGCAACAAGAGAAGTCACTGCAATGAGAAGCCTGTGCACCACAACGAAGAGTAGCCCTCGCTCGCTGCAACTAGAGAAAGCCCACGCGCAGCAACGAAGACCCAACGCAGCCAAAAAGAAAAAAAAGAAAGAAAAACCTTATCATTCTAAAAAAAGAAAAAAAAATAAAGATGTATACCCTTTTCTATATGATTATTATACTTCAATGAAAACTTAGAATGTAAAAAAAGAAAACTTCAGAGAAATAGTAGGGATTTGAGTAATATAGTGTATGCATTTATCAACTCATCGAGTGGTACATTTAAGATTTGTGCATTTTACTGGACGTAACTTTACCGAAAGATAGAAGGAAAGGAAGGAAGGAAGGATGGATGGAAACTGCAAACACTGAACTCTAGTTAATGGCCTGCGTGCTGAAGTCTTTTGGTATGAAGTATACTAATATCTGCAACTTACTTTGAAAGGTATCTAAAAAATGAAATGGATTGATGAATGGATAGAAAAAATATTGATTGTAAAATGTGAAGTGACTGTACAATTCTTTCAACTTTTCTGTATATTTGAAAATTTTTACATGTAAATGTTGGGGAGGAGAATCTAAAGGAAAGAGGAAGAATTCTTCCCATTTCTTTATGAATATAAATTGGCTCAAGCCCACTGAAGACCCAAGTGCATCAGCAGCAATTGGCAAGAGACAAAAGAAGAAAATGGTGGATGCTATGAAGTAGATGTCAAGACACATTCAGGGACACACGTGAGACATACCCCGGGGTTTGCACCATCATATACAACCAAGCTGTCAGTTTCGCTTTTTGGCATTTCTGTAAATTACAAATGTTGAAAGTACTCATTATTAGAGTCTGAAGCAATCTGCCGCATTCGGCATGTTAAGCTGAAGAAGAGTTTTTGATACCTCTAGCTAGGGTCAACGTTTTCAACACTTTCCAGTTATATGAATCATTGTATTTGTACTCAATGAAGAAAAACTAAAAATACAGGTAAATGAAAGAAAAAAAAACATTTGAAGTTGACACCTATGTTTGTCGTTGCAGCAGCTACACTAAAGACACAGGCACTAAAATGGAAGGATGTGTATTTTCTCCACCATGCCTGTAGTTTCAGAGCCAGAGTGTCCTAAGAATTAGTCCATATCAGGGTTGTTTGTTTGTTGTGGTTTTGGTTTTTATTGAGATATAACTGACATATAACAATCTGTCCAGGTTTTCCTTGATTGCTAAAGAAGAATGCTGGAGAAGGAACTTTCATTTCCTCCTTAGCGCTCTAACCAACAGATACAGTGAGTACGAATGCGTGACCTCCCACAATCATTATTCTCTTTCAATCTCTTTCTAGGGTTTTACCGATATTTTGCTAGAAAGAGTCATGCATGGGGGAGCCAACATTACAGGATTCCAGATTGTCAACAACGAAAACCCTATGGTTCAGCAGTTCATACAGCGCTGGGTGAGGCTGGATGAAAGGGAATTCCCTGAAGCCAAGAATGCACCTCTAAAGGTAATGTTCCACGACATGTAGAAACCTTAGGCCAGCTTTTCAGAGCATCTCAGTATGGCCTTTATATATTTACGGCCATCCAGTGATCAAGTGGTCGTCCCTCAGAAGTGTTTCAAGGATGCTAAAACACAACTGCAGATACTACTACTGAACTTGAAGACTAAATTCCCAAATAAAGAAGCTATTGAGAAGGAGGTCTTTTAAAACCCAGCGTTTGGGAAGGTGAACTTAATTTTTTAATGAATTTCATTTTTAATATGCTCATAATTTACAATATTACGAGAACCTGAATCAGGCAAAGAGTGGGGGCAGTGGGAATAGGTAAGGAAAATTGATAGTCTGAAACAGAAAATTAGATTTTACATTATTTATGTGATTACTTTGTGTTAATATGTTTCATGAATCTCAGTACACCCAAGTGAATTAGGCTCTAATACAGAGTGCATGTTGCCTATACAAATATTGAATGGAAATATTTTCCTGCCTGCAAAAGTATCTTTAAATAATTAGATTACCTAAGTTGCTCATTTTCATGAAATCAAGATAAGAACACTGAAAGCAGAAAGTCATGCTTAAAGTACACATTTTTCATGTGTTCCCCTATGGCTAGAAATCCTATTATTTAAAAATCAGGAACTAAAACAGATAAATGGGGGGAAAGTTATTCATGTTACACAAAGGATCCTTCCAATGTATTTTTTTTAAGTAACCCATTCCCTCAGTGCATTGATCCAAGTATGAAACAGACTTTAAATTCTTTCTTCCTGATATGTACGTGAAAGTATGTATGTACCATGGCTGTGGGATCCTTGTGATCAAGATGAGGGATCAAAGCAGAGTCAAGGCTCAAGGCCCCTCCCTAAAAAAGGAAAGGGGAGGGGACATTTCCTTTCTCATGGTTTCAAGATACCCATCCTCATATCCTTCCTCCCTGGCAAGAATAGAAGAAGGAGGAACAATGGGACATAGAAAAGAGACACATTCTGAATCACCTACGCAGGTCCACCCTGAATGGGTCACATCAACACAATACAAGTGGGACCTTACTTTATGCAATTGGTATGTTCTAGAAAAGTCATAAGTTAAACATCTTTTTGTATTAATTTAAGCCACTCACTAGCTAAGTGATCCTCTGTAGTTGTAGTGATTACATTACACATGCCAGATTTTTCCAGGTGTCCTCATATGTTTCAGTAAATATGGTCACAATTCCTATGAGGAATCCTTTGTAGTCAAATCATTTTTTTAAGATGATTTTATTTTTTATTGAGATATGATTGACATTGTATTACTCTTAAGTATACCACATACTGATTTGATGTATGTATGTATTGCAAAATGATCACCACAATAAGTTCAGTTAACATCTATCACCACCAAAGTTTTATCTATCACTACAAAGTTTTTCTTATGATGAGAACTTTTAAGATCTACTCTGTTCGCAACTTTCAAAAACTACAGTGCAGGATTGTTAACTATAATCACGATGTTATACATTACATTCCCAGAACTTATAACTGGAAGATTATACCTTTTGACCACTCTCATTCATTTTCCCTATTCCCCAGCCTTGACCTCTGACAGCCACCATTCTGTTCTCTGTTTCTATGTTTTTTTTTTTTTTTTGGATTCCACGTATAAGTGAGATCATACAGTATTTGTCTTTCTCTGTCTGACTTACCTCACTTAGCATAATGCCCTCAAGGTCCATCTGTGTGTCACAAATGGCAGGATTTCTTTTTATGGCTGAATAATATTCCATTGTATGTGTGTCTGTGTGTGCATATATATTTTTATTGAAATATAATTGACATGACTTTATATACGTATATATGTATGGCTGTATATCACTTTCTTTATCCATTCATCATTTGATGATTTGATGAACACGGGTTTGTTCCATGTGTTCACTATTGTAAATAATGCTGCAATGAACATGGGGGTGCAGATATCTCTTTGAGACAGTGATTTTATTTCCTTCAGATAGATACCCAGGAGTGGAATTGCTGGATCATATGGTAGTTCTATTCTTAATTTTTTCAGGAACCTCCCTATTGTTTTCCACAGTGACTGTGCCAATTTACATTCCTATCAACAGTGAACGAGGGTTCCCTTTTCTCCACATCTTCATCAATGCTTGTTGTTTCTTGTCTTTTTGATAATAGCTTTTTTTTTTTTTTTTCCGTTACGTGGGCCTCTCACTGTTGTTGCCTCTCCCGTTGCGGAGCACAGGCTCCGGATGCGCAGGCTCAGCGGCCATGGCCCACGGGCCCAGCCGCTCCATGGCATGTGTGATCCTCCCAGACCGGGGCATGAACCCGTGTCCCCTGCATTGGCAGGCGGACTCTCAACCACTGCGCCACCAGGGAAGCCCCAGATAATAGCCATTTTGACAGGTGTGAGGTACTATCTCATTGTGGGTTTTTTTTGTTTGTTTTTTTTAAATTTATTCATCTTATTTATTTATTTTTGGCTGCGTTGGGTCTTCGTTGCTGCGCACGGGCTTTCTCTAGTTGCGGCGAGCGGGGGCTACTCTTCATTGCAGTGCACAGGCTTCTCATTGCAGTGGCTTCTCTTGTTGCAGGGCAAGGGCTCTAGGCGTGCGGGCTTCAGTAGTTGTGGCTCCCAGGCTCAGTAGTTGTGGCTCGCGGGCTCTAGAGCACGGGCTCAGTGGTTGTGGCGCACGGGCTTAGTTGTTCCACGGCATGTGGGATCTTCCCGGACCAGGGCTCGAACCCGTGTCCCCTGCGTTGGCAGGTGGATTCTTAACCACTGTGCCACCTGGGAAGTCCCTCACTTGGGTTTTGATTTGCATTTCTTTGATGATTCAAATCTTTTTTTCTTTATGGACTAAATCTGCCCACTACACTTAGGTGAGCTTATATTAATTTATATTTTCATACAACTGCCTATCTGCTGTTTTGCCATCCTTAGATTTAGCAGGCAATAGGTAGAGGAAAAAAACTCATTTATTCAATATTTTATGGGTTACCTACACAATGTCAGGCACTGTGCTAGGCACAAAAAAATGGACAAGAGTAAAAGTATGAAAAGGGTGCTACACAGTCATTTATGCCTGTTCAGAAGTTGTAGAGGTGTACAAAAGAGAAGGAAGACGATCTCAGCTCTGGATCATTCATTGGTAACTCATGATATGTGTAATGTAAAGTTCTTAGAACTTACTGAGAAGAATTGTTCAGGCTTATAAGCAAAACCCTTCAAACAGCTTAAGAAAACGAAATACTTAAATAGGTGGTTACAACTTTCGGATTACTTCGACTTGTACTAGTCATTATGGAACCTGTCTCTATATCAAACAGACAAAAAGCCCATGTTAAAAAATTATGTACAATATTTTTGATTAGGAAATAAAATTGTCTAGAGATTAAAATCCTGATGCTTAATTTATTCTATATTTTATGAACATTTCCTTTGGGGTCTTTTTTTTTTTTAGATGGTCACACATTGGTCCGTAGAAGCTGAAAAAGTAGAAAATTAAATAGCTATTTTGGCATGGCTTGGAAAGGACTACATTAAGATTGCTGACAGTTTATGCAGTCAGCTGGAAAAAAAAATCACCACCATGTTGGCTTTATGTAGTGCTAGCACGGGCAGACACAGATATTTTTTTTTTTCATGAAAGAACATATGCCCCCTGTTACAGTCATACTTGATGACTTGGCCCTGAAAGAAAAGTAACATGAGAAAAGTCAGAAAAGTAAATTGATAGTTGTAAAGATGACAATGCATTCACTCACAGTTGTATTGGGACATACTATATAGGCAGAAAATTCCCCCCAGGGCGTTTTGCTTCATTTTTTTTTTTTTTTTAGAAATCAACAGAATTCTGTATTCTACCAGTATTTGTCACCCCTGCAAAACAGGGGCCAGCTAATTTTAATCACACTTTGTTGATTCATTAATGAAAAGGCATCCACCATGTCAAATTGCAGAAAATCAAATCCCTTGTATTAAATGACAGGCCTCATCCTTAGTACAGTGTATCAGTACAGTATATCCAAGAAATAGAAAGTAAGTGTTCTTGCCTGAAAAAGGTAGCATCACGAAGTATTGCCTATGAATTGTCAATGTTATCAGATTTAAAACTCAATAACAACTGTAATTTTCTACAGTCAAAAACCAGCTTTGGATTTTGCTCTCCCAAGGAAACAAAAACTGATTTATTGCTGGCCAGAGGTCCTAGTTCACCAGAAACGTGGTCCAGACAGAAATGATTAATGTTTCCCTCCAAATTAATTTCAAGCTGTCTAACTTAGTTATTTCCAGTTTCCCCTAAGTAAACACCAGATCTGAATTTTCTATTACAAACAGCGATAACTCAGTCTTGCTTTAGGATGTGCCGTTTCCTCTCCAATCTACATATGCCACCCTTTCACTTCCCACATATTTTGCTCTCTATAAAGGAGCTGGCCTTTTAGCAGTCACTCACTCAATACGAAACACAGTATTGAGAGTAAGAGAGAGATTCCCTTGAGCCATTTGATCTTAATAATCTTAACATGTGCACACGAGGTAAGATGCATCATTCTAGAATGGATCAAAGTCGGGCGTGCCCAGAGAGATCTCTTGATTCAAGTAATTAAGAGGGTGACTTCATAGAACAAGAGTTGGAGATGAATGAAAATTATAAGAAACGAGGCAAGTTTTGGGGGCATCGTTTGTCATGATATCCTGTTTTCCATACATCCATTTCAGTACACATCTGCATTGACGCACGATGCGATACTGGTCATAGCAGAAGCTTTCCGCTATCTGAGGAGGCAGCGAGTGGATGTGTCCCGGAGAGGCAGTGCTGGAGACTGCTTAGCAAACCCTGCTGTGCCCTGGAGTCAAGGAATTGATATCGAGAGAGCTCTGAAAATGGTAATGACCACAGTGGGTTATTCGGTTGGGGGCACCTTATAAAGACACAAAAAGAGTAAGACCTCAATCTTGAGAAAAGATAACCTAAAGGGAATAGGATCAGAGTCTGTAGAGTGTTCAAAGTGTACAGAAAGATAAGCATCGATATTTATTCACCAAAATCTAGAAATCTAAAACTAGAAGATTCTTCCTTGAAGCTTGAGAAATGGTAAATTTAGGGCAAATGAATATTTAGCTCTGTACTAAAGTGGGGATAGTAAATCAAACTCAGTACCCTTGAAAGTTATGGATTGAACATGTAAATGGCTTCCAAAAATTCAGACTTTCCAGAAAATTGTGTTGCTTAGGGGGACTGGGATCTTCTCTAGGAAACTCCTAACTTCAGGGTAGACATTACCAGCATCCTCTGGCTCATCAGACAAATTATTAGCCTGGATGGACTGTGGAACTGAGCCAGTGTGACAGTATTTCTATTTGTCAAAAAGAACCTTTATACTATTCTACATGGTGAAATGCAGCAACACAGTCCATTCTAGGCCTACTTAAGAGTTATTTCCCCGATGCCCTAGAGAAAAAGCCTGAAGGAAAGTACAAGGAATCAATGGGCAGAGAGTCAAATAGGTCACTTGTTTTTAGTATTTACTGGGTGGGAGAGCATTTAAGGCTTTGAGCAGTATCCTTTGAACAGATTCCATTATTTACACTAGGAGTAGCATGGCCTATTCAGTGTAGCTTTCCAAGCAAGAGCTCTTTCCTGAATATTTTGCTTTAAGCTACACACGCCTGCGTGCATTAAAATAAGCCTTGGAGAGTACAAGACTCTCTTATTTCTACTTCTTTAATTATCCTGATGTTCAGAACATCCAAATCAACAAAGAGATAGGCAATGATAAGATAATTCTGTGCGCAACCCAGCAACCAGGAATCTGTAATGGCCTCATAATGTACATCATTTTGTGTAGCTGGCTCTCTTACTGCTGCCTTAAATTTGCCAAGTTGGAAGCATTCAGTAGAAAGGGGTTAGTAGCCACTGTGTCTCTCTCCAAGAAAGAGATATGACTCATTCTCCCATCATGCAGATTTTTATGTCATTATGTCAGTTCCCTAACAAATGCCCTAAGTGTAGTTTTATGGAGGTAGCACTGCACAATTTTTGAAGAACAGTTAATTAGATTCAACCTTCATAGCTGTTACAAGATTTGTATTGTCAGGTGAAACATAATGATGAGTGAAATATAAAACTCCCTCAGAGTGAACCAAAAGGAGTTTTCATCAAAACCTCAAGGGGCAAGTACCAGCGTCTTCGATTGACTTCCCATTCATGACACAAATGACTCTCTTCCCCAAATAAAAACTGGCTGCCAGAGTGAAGGACAAGAAATGAATTTGGCAAGAAAAACATTAGATTGATCATATTATTGCACAAAGTTTCCACATGTCTAACTCGCTGATATAGCTCAAGCTGTAAGCCAGGTAAGTAACCTTCCTCCCCAGGCCCTCATGATCAAACACTCAACAGAAAGGATGCTTTCCCTCTTTCCATAGGCCAGCCTCTTTCTAAGGCTTCAGAGAGGCTGGAAAGTATCAGCCTCTGCCAAAAGTACATGTTGCCTTGTGACAAATGATCAGTGCAACTCCACTTTTCAGAGGACTGCAAGAGAGGGTGGTGAAGTACTAAAGGTTTTTACCATATTAAAAGAAATCCCATTTTATTTAAGTTAACTAAAAGTGAGGATACATGATGTAAAAGCATCCCTCATTGTGACAAGCACATAATTGCTGCTCAGTCAATCATTCTCTTCCTTCAAAGAAATCTGGCAAACAAAATCATTACCTGAAAGCGTCTCCTAAGGGGCCTGTTTTAATGAATAAATAATCACACCATTCATTAAACAAACATTTGTTGAGCACCAAGGACTATGTATCAGGCTCCAAGTTAAAATGCAAACATGAAATAAGATGAGGGGAGCTCAAATTTAAATTGCTAATATGTAAACAAATGCTTTTAAAAACCTTAAAGCTACTTGCAGATTGGGTAATCATCATCCTTACTCTATCGATGGTGCAAAGATTAGCCTCAACCTGGTCTACTGAAATATGTCACAATTCTAAGTCATCGAAACTTGTCAACTTGTTCAGTAAACATTTATTGAACACCTGCTCTACCCCAGGCTCTGGATTAGTTGCTGAGAACACAGAAAAAAAATGTCTTTCATCTTGAGGTGCTCCCAATCTAGCAGGGGAGCTAGAAATACATAGATGATTAAAATGTTATGGTGAAGCTCCACACGGAATGCTATGGGAACCCAGAGGAGAAGCACCTAATATAGACTGAGGTGCGGGGTGGAGAGGATTAAAGAAGGGATCCCAGATGGGATGGTGGGAAACTGTCACTGACATTCACATCCTTAAAAATAGACTTGTCTCTGAATGGTAGTCCAATTCAACTTCTGCTCACCAAAAGTTCTAATCAGCTTAGGCTACTGTCCAGTTTGCAGATCATGCTCAGATAGGCTGAATCTTCAGAAATATACAATTCTTAATGAGACTGAAGACTTTGCTATTTTCACTAACAAAGGATTTCCTTAATAATTTCCTCTGCCAGTGTCTCTACCCTGCCTATCTCCTCTCCTAGAATTCAGTACCCAAAATAGAATGTAAAGAACCCTTCATGCACCACAGTATGCGTCAGACCCATCCTACTGGATAAGCAATTTCTATCTCAACAAAGGACCTTTTCTTTAGCCAGAAGCATGACGTCACCTTCTCTGCAAGCCTAAGCTGACAGTAGTGCTTAGGTTCGTTCATTTAGTAGGACACTCATCTTGTCTTCAGGGAGTCACATTGGAGCATTTCTCCTTCAACAGATATTCCATGGTCTCCTACTGGTGGCGAACAAGCCCCGTTCCCTTTAAAAAGATGCTCCCTACTATTTGCCATCAATTTTCTCTTCTGCAGCACAAGCCCATTACCGCTTCTCACTTGCTTAACAAACAGCTTGTCACTTTTCTATGAGAGATGAAAAAGTATTCCATTCTCTCATCTTGGGAGAATGACAGATTCTTTTCCTTTGAAGCAAATTCCTTGACCCATACTCACCAGATAAGTAATTCAAGTGGGTAACAATAATGACATGTTTATAGAGGGTCTTTCACCCAGTGTCCCTGAACTGTAAAACAGGTAAGGAAATCTCTCCACCCAGTAGAGATGGCCTCATATTAATTCATAATACGGGGCCCAGACCCAGGAAAAATTATGGCATACATGCATCTGCATTTGGCCTCCCAACTAGGTGTCTGGGCTATCCTAGTACCTCTATCTGTTTTATATAGTATTCAATACTCCTGATTCCCTAGACTTAACAAATTTCATCAGTCTATTGGATTATCCCTCCATGGCCTAGCTCTCCACTACCTGTCTGGAACTGGGCATAGGTTAAATAAGAGGAAAAACTCATCCCTGTTACTATGGTAGCTGATAAATGTGTAAACCCCTCAAGAAACAGAACTAAATTCATTTTGATTAATAATTATTATTATTAATAGAGCTAGCATGTATTGCAATGCTCACTACATGCCAGACACTGATCTAAACACTACATATGTATAACTCATTTAATCCTCCTAACAACTCCATGGGACAGGTACTACTAGGATTTCCCACTTTACAGATTAGGACACTGAGGTACAAAAGCATTAAGGAACATCCCCAAGGTCATACAGTTAGTAAGTGATGAAGTTACAGTATGAATCCAGGAGCTCCAGAGCCCACGTTACTGAAGCTGGTTTATGTTTGGATGTTGGGACCAGTGGAACTCACAGTTCAGAAGAACGCATTATCCTAGTTAAGAATACTCTTCAGGCAACTCCCTTCAGAAAAGACGAATGGTAGAAATTTCAGGTTCCTTGGAATCTAGAAAAATGGTATAGGTGATCTTATTTGCAAAGCAGAAATAGAGACACAGATGTAGAGAACAAATGTATGGATACCAAGGGGGGAGGGAGTGAGGTGGGAGGAATTGGGAGACTGGGATTGACACATATGCATTATTGATACTATGTATAAAATAGACAACTGATGGGAACACACTGTATAGCACAGGGAACTCTACTTAATGCACTGTGGTGACCTAAATGGGAGGGAAGTCCAAAAGGGAGGGGATATCTGTATGTGCATGGCTGATTCATTTTGTTGTGCAGTGGAGGCTAACACAACATTCTAAAGCAACCATACTGCAATAAAGTTAATTTTAAAAAATCAGTTTAAAAAAAAGGGATTGAAATACACAAAATACATTTAAATCTATGAGTTGATAATACTACTAAAAACATGGGTTACCTTTAGACAATTCTATGAAAGATTTTTATTCTGAAAACCAGTAAATAAAGAGAAAGTTAAGTATTAAAAAAAAAAAAAGAAATTTCAGGTCCTTGAAAAAGTAGTGGTAGGGCCCTCACTGTATCGTATAAGAAACTGCCTGTCACACCCACTCAAAGCTTCATTAACTGAAAGGCATACTTAGAAAGTACTGCCGAGGAAATGAAGATCTGTATAGACTGATCTGGTGGCTATAGCTCAATGGCTCAAGATAAACATTCTCCAAGATTCCAAGATCTGTCAGCGGACCTCATCGCAAAAACCAAAAAGGCAATAATGTGGTGCTATTTTTAAATTTTACATTTTTCCCTTTCTACCAGGTGCAAGTACAAGGAATGACTGGAAACATCCAATTTGACACTTACGGACGTAGGACAAATTATACCATCGATGTGTATGAAATGAAAGTCACTGGCTCTCGGAAGGTAAGTAACCCAAACAGGTATCCAAATAAAAAATCTCTCAGAAAGTGACAGCCCTCAGATGCAAGGAAATAGGTGTTAGGAAACACACCCAAAGCAAATTCCCACACATCATGTTTGCCTTTCCGTTTGGTGAATAGTGTAGATACGAGGCAGAGCTGTTTTGTAATCAGTGTTCCATCTACACATTTTAAAAGTTATTTCCCTCTGAGGCTGGTCCTTTAAAAGTGGTAGACTCAAGATTAATTAACAGCTTCCTACAATACAGGGAAGGAATTACAAATTTTATAGCATGTTATTTAAACAGAAGCTGCCAAGATACACATGATTTTAGCAAAAGAACTGGAAAGTAGGTAATCTCTCCATTTTGCCAACTCACCCACCAAAACGACTCTGGACAAAGTACCTTTCCCTAGAGCTAAATTTCATAATAACCACTTTGCGTCTATCATACTGATAGTGAGTTAGTCAGGAAGTGGGAATTTAGTAGTTACTTAATAAAACATTAGAACGTAAAATATCTTGTACCATTTCTACAGGATACTCAACTGACTGCCCACCCAGCTTTCCTACGGTTTTAAGGAAAGAATTTTTCTGCTATCTGAGTTTAAAGAATCAAAAAGGCTGATCATTCTACAGTGGGCTAACTTATTCTTACCAAATATCAGTAAAAGCAAGGTGGGGATGGGAACCCCCAGGGTGAAGGAACAGCACATCTGTTGCTCAAGCAACTACAAAAAGGTTTCATTCTACTACAGCACTTGAATTTCGTGCAGCACTTTTTGAGTGAAAAATAG
This sequence comes from Phocoena sinus, assembly GCF_008692025.1. Taxonomy (NCBI): domain Eukaryota; kingdom Metazoa; phylum Chordata; class Mammalia; order Artiodactyla; family Phocoenidae; genus Phocoena; species Phocoena sinus. Next base: position 104,873,836 of record NC_045784.1, read on the forward strand.
GCAACCAGGTCAAATGTCTGCTCTTTCTAGGCTGGCTACTGGAATGAGTATGAAAGGTTTGTGCCTTTCTCAGATCAGCAAATCAGCAATGACAGTGCATCTGCAGAGAACCGGACCATAGTAGTAACCACCATTCTGGTAAGTATGGATGGAAGGTAGGTGGGCTTTCTGTACAGCAAGACTTCTGTCTTCTGAAAAGCATTATTCAGCCAGTAGGAAAGACCTCAAGTTCAAACAGTGGAAACTTCCAACAGGTCAGCTTAGGAATCTTTCGAAATGTCTTGCCATGATGAGGAACAGAATGTCATTTAAATAAAGAAAAAGAATAGGAATTCGCAACAGTTTTAGATCTTGTTATCCTCCTTGTTACCCTCATGGACTGATGCTTCATCTGGACTTGAAATGTAATTCTTCATTGTGGGGGAGATAGCGTTATATGGAGGAAAGAGTAGGTCAGGGTTCTAATATTAGGTCTACCACTAACCTGAGTTTAACGGTGCAAATCACAACTTCTCTGAGCCTCAGGGTGTGTTATTTTTTAACTTATGGAATGGTCGTCATAATAATCTCCTAACCATGTCATAAGACGTTTCAAGGCAATATTCACCATGCAAAGCTTTTCTGAAAAACCAAAAGCACTACTGGGATGTGAAATAGTATTTCCACTTATTTTCAAATGCTTTTCTAAAACCTGGTATGTTTCATTACTGACCGAAGTACAAACCCGGGTTAAAAATGAATATGCCTGAAAATGAGTAGGTCTGAAATTGTGATTAATTAAATGGAGATTCAGCTGAAGTTTCTCTTTCATTTAAACATGCCTATCAAACACTCACTTTGTCCTAGGTACTGTACTAGGCCCTGAGGATATAAAAATGAATAAGCCACAGACTCTGACCTCACAAAGATCACAGTGCTTCCCTAGGGCTTGCCAGGGCTGGCTATGGTTCTTACATAGTAAATCCCAAGAAATCAAAGGCAGTTAACCTTCGTGTAACTAAAAGAAATACCTCTGCCCAACTTGACTAAATCAAAGACTTTACAGGTGGAAACTGGTTCTTTCAAACTCTCAAAAAGAACTTAAATTCTTCTCTATTTCCTTAAATCATCAATTAAGGACTCCAAGGAATATGTGCCCCCATGAACAGTCGATTGAGGCTCTTCTACTTATTAAGCAATCATTTTTAAAGGCTCTCTTAACACACCAAACCTCAATAGCCACAGGGGAACAAAACTTCATTATTACATTTATTATCTCTTAGAAAAATGTATGGGAGTAATCCTTTGATCTTGCTTCTGGTCTCAAAGGAATCACCATACGTAATGTATAAGAAGAATCACGAGCAACTGGAAGGAAATGAGCGATATGAAGGCTATTGTGTAGACTTAGCCTATGAAATAGCCAAACATGTAAGGATCAAATACAAATTGTCCATTGTCGGTGATGGGAAATACGGTGCAAGGGATCCGGAGACTAAAATATGGAACGGCATGGTTGGGGAACTTGTCTATGGGGTAAGTTTTTTTCGACTCTGTTTTCATTTATTTCTATGCCTTCCAACAAATAAAGATAGAGGAATTTAACTTTCAAGTGCAGTATTTATCCAATTGTATAGTTTTCATATGATCTGTATGAAAAACGTTTTATTCTACAGTTGAATTCTGTAAAGGTAGCTTGTCAATAGCATCCTTTGGGCAACAGGATTATTTTACTAAAAGGAAAGTAGAATTGGAGAACTTTATCTGGCAACATTAAGTACAGCCTGCCCTCTATTGAAAATCTGTTCCTTCTGTGTTCCCTGTCTCAGGCAGCAGAATCACCACCCACCTAGTTGCCTAAGCAACCAGGTCATCTTTCCTCATCGCTCCCCTCATATCCAGTCAGTCACCATATCCTATCAATTCTACTTTTCTGTCTCTCAAATCCAGATACACTCTTCATTCCCACCATCATCATCTTAGTTACGGTTCAAGCAACTATTTGACAGTCTTTACTTGGTTTCCCTGCCTCTGCTCTTACCCTGGCAAATCAAATCCACATTATTGCAGTTTCTCACTTTAGAAATCAGGATAAAATTCAAATTCCTTAGCATGGCAAAGAAGGCACTTTGTCACCTGGCCCCCACCTACCTCTCTAGTTTCATCTGGTCCTCTTCCTCCTTCACACTCAATGTCCCAGCTATAGCAAAGTATGCATTGTTCCCTGAAGACAGGCCTGGAAGGACCTTCACCTCTCTTCAGCTGGCTAACACCACCTACCAGTCCTTCAGAACTCAGAGGTGTCACCTCTTTCAGGAAGCCTTCCCTAATCCCATTTACCCACCTGCAATCTGGTTAGCTGCCCCTGCTTTTTGCTTCCTTATAGTATTTTTTTTGCTTTCTCATAGTACTTTTTTTTGTTTTTGGTGTTACACGGGCCTCTCACTGTTGTGGCCTCTCCCGTTGCGGAGCACAGGCTCCGGACGCGCAGGATCAGCGGCCATGGCTCACGGGCCCAGCTGCTCCGCGGCACGTGGGCTCTTCCCGGACCGGGGCACGACCCCGTGGTCCCCTGCATCGGCAGGCGGACTCTCAACCACTGCGCCACCAGGACAGCCCTCTCATAGTACTTTTGAACCTCTATTATAACGATCTGTTTTCAAGTTTAGCTGTCCCAACTAGTCTATGAACTCCTTGAAAACAGAAGCCATATCTGAGTCATTTCAATATGCCATGGCCTGACACATAATGGAAGTCCAATAAATATATCTTGAATGAATTAATGAATGAACAGAATGTCTCTGCCAAGGGCCTGCCCATGGCGAAGTACAAAAGAATTATACTAATAGTTAGGGCTTTTTAAAAGGGGTACAGTAGTATCTTCAGAGCTCCTCAGGGGCTTAGCTTTAAAAGGTTTTGGCCTCTGATTGGGAAGGTCAGCTCTTGGGCCACCCAATGAGGCATATGGAAATAAACAGAACTGGACATAAGAACCACCCATTGGGTGAACCAGTCCTTAGAAAACTAACCCAAGTGCAGGTGGCAGTGGCAGAGGTTTAGTTCTAACAGACAAAGGTTACTTGCAAACACCAGTCCCTGTCTAAACAACAGGTTAGGGGAAGGAGAGGAATTTAGGGGCTGGATATATTGAGAAGAGTCTGGCAAGAAGCAAATGTCCACAAGTTAGCTATTGGACTGAGGTTTAGGATAAGGACTCTAGCGCTTGAGACAGGAATTAACAAGAATAAGGTATAGCTCTCCAATCGTAAGATAGTACTGGGGTCGCTAAATAAGTTTTTGGAACAGGTCCTAAGGAACAGGCACAAAGGCAGAAGCTCACTTCTAAAAATAAGGGCACACAAAGGGAATTAAGGCTTAAAATGAGACTGGACCTCAAGTATCAAAACCAAGGCACCATCTTCCAGTCACACAAGCTGCAAGGCGATTTGAACCTTAGCCCCCAGCTGTGGGGCTGGACCCTGTCTTGGGTCAAGGCTGGTCCTGGGAACCGGGGCAGGGCTGAATTGCAGATAAGATGCAAGTGAACCCAGTTATGAGAAAAAAGAACTTCTAAGGCCAGAGAGAGGGGCTGAAGAAGGAACAGAGCACCCATCATGCTTTCTGAGAAACCTGAGAAGCTCGGAACCATCTTGACACAGCCGTAACCTCTTTACAAGTTGGTGATCAAGTCTTCTTCTACTTCCCGTCCCTAATCTGCCCAACACTCGGGCTCTAAGATGTCCCGTCTTGCTCACAGCTCTCCCCTGCTCTTAGCACATTACCTGGTACATAAGAGATACTCACTTTTTGCTTTAATGAATGAATGCCTGGTGGCACATAATAATGCCCAGCCAATACCCATTAAATTGAGTTCATGGTGAGAGGTAATCCTATAATATTTTTATTATTATTAGCTACCATTTGTTGCATATCTACTGGTCGCCAGGCACTGTGCCAAGTGCTTTACAAGCACTATGTAACTTAATCCTCAAAACACTGTTAACGTCATTCTACAGATGAGAAAAATTGAAGCCTAGAGGGGTGAAGTCTCATATCAAGGCCAAACAGCTTGTTCTGACACAGTGATTTGAACCCAGGTCTCTGACTATGAAGCGTGTGTTCTTTAACCGTTGCCGCATACCGCCTAACGGCCAAGTGTTGCAGACCCGTCCCATCCTAAGAGATAGTTGAAACATATTGCAAAGGCCCTTGGTGCCTTAGCCATTCTGGGGGGAAGAGTATTCAGCCACATAAACCTGACAAGGAATTTAGGGGCTGTTTTCACTAGGGCAGAGTAACTGGCATGGGCTCTACCAGCCCATTATGTCTCAATTGCCATAGCGTTCTACTGTCTCAAGAGGAAGCCCGTCACACTGTGTAAATAGCTCAGTGCCCTCCTGTCACTGCACAGGACATTAAACACAGTGCTGAAGAGCAGAGCAAATTTCTTGACATTGTTCAGACAAAGACCAGCTTTCTCAGGGGATTTTGGTTTCTCCTCTGGCATGTCCTCTGTACTGCACCCACTTAATCTCCACATTCTCTTCCTCTTTCCAGTTTGTGTATGTGTGAGTGAGAGAGCTTGAGAATTAGCAAGTCCCATATTTGTTTAGTAATTTAGAAACCAACTCTCTACTGCTGAATAGGTAAAAATTCTCCTGGAGGAGCCTACCCATCTTTTTCACCCAGTTCTTTCTACTAAAGATAAAAGCAATAGCCAGGGAAGGCTCTTGCAGAAATGTCCTCCTCCCTCCCCTGACCTAGAACAAGTGTCTGGTGCTTTCTGAGATTATAACACAAGGTGATTCCCAGGAACCGAGAACAAACCAACCTATTTGAGTGGACTGCCAAGTTCCACTCTCCTCTAAGACGTGTGGCTATGAAAAATGGACGTTCTTCTCATGCTTAGAGTGAGAGCTGTCTGTAAGGGAGGATGATCTAAGCTAAGTGAGTCTTCCTCTTCATTTAGAAGATTTCATCTTTCGGCATTGGGAAGTTTGCAACTTCTCTGTCACTGATAGAAATGGAGAAAAGTGAAAACAGGCATTCATTTCTGGCAGGCCTGGTCTCCTATGGTTTGCAAGTGGCTTAAGAAAAAGAGGGCAAACCCCCACCCCCGGTGACTTCCCTAAGTGCTTAATAAGCAAAAGGATAGAGAACATGGAAGTATTTCTTGCAATAACACGAAAACTACACAGATAGACACAACTTTATCTTTAGGGCATTTTCTCTTATACTTTTAGTATGTACAACAGATCAGAGTAGGAAAAATAATGAAGAAAGGCAGAGATGAAAAAAGCTTTGCAAAGGAGATTTCAGTATCTGCCATAAAGTCTCAAGAAAGAGTCAAAATAAATTAAACTTCTTAAAGAAGAAAGAAGCCAATCAGCCTCTTTTCAGATGAGTCCTAAATGTTTTTTTTTTTTCTCCTCTAAAGAAAATCAAATCAAGGTTGATGTTTGGGCCACCTTGTATCGCTAAGAAGGCTATTTTTGAAACAAATGTCAGTAGGACACAATGTGCCCCCATTATATAAGCTCTTCAGAACATTATGGACTTGAAACTGTCCACCTGCTTTTAGAAGTTTTGATTTTGAGCTTAATGTCTGTAACATCGCCACATGGCAGTTGTCCTCAGACCACAAGTTTTTACGGTTCCCAAACAGCATGTGTTTTAAGAGGACATTTAAAAACATTTTGTTGCTAGCAGGGCTCTTAGATATTCTTTAGCCTACCTTTTCATTCATTTTACACATAAATGTGGAGACTGGCCAGGACTGAACATTAGAACTGCCCATTGGGTAAACCAGGAAACCAAGTCCTGCTATAGGACGGGGATGACAGGAATAGTGGCAGGTATTGTGACAAAGTCACAAAATCACACAGCTTGGCAGAGCTTAGACTATAACTCAGGTTTCATGATTCCTGGTCCAGTGCTCTGTCCACTGAGTCATTGGTTCAGTTTACTAAGCGTGTCCAATTATGGGAAGATAATCCTACCTGCCTTCAAGGGGCTTACAATCTAGTTGGATTATGAGCTTTTCCATCTGAGATACCCATCCTGTTTATCTGTGGCCTCCAGGATAATGTAATACACATCTCTAGTTATTACTTGAAATATGTGAAAACCCAGATAGGCAGCTGAGGGTTTCTGCCCTTTGAGAGGAGATATGATCTAACAGAAAAAGAGAGTCAGGACAAGGGCTGGAAGGAAATTGAGGTCCTAATTGACAATAGGACACCTCCCGGTGGGCAGCTGCCATGTTCCTTATGTTCCTAGCACTTAGAACTAAGGATAGGAAAGGACAGACAAAATACTACCCAGATTGGTACCTCTGGCTTACAAGAGAGCAGAGAGCTTGGGGATGGAGATGAGGCTGGAGGACAACTGATTCCAGGTCACATCCCCTGGGCATCCTCAGACTCCTTCACACTCCTGGGACAAATGGCAATTTTACAGAAGCTATTCACACTGACATTTCTCTACCTAGAAGAAATTGTCTCTTAAGTTGTCACTATCCTAAAATAGATTCGTTTTCCATTAAGAAAGACAGAAAGTCGATCTGTCCTTCCAGCTAAAAGGCAGAGAAGCAAGGGTGAAATAACAGATGCCAAATATTCTCTTCTGTTCTTCAGGTGATTGCACTGGGCTTTGGCAGGAGGGCTGATGGCTTGATAAAAGCACCCCTCTCTTTCAAATGAGGCATATGAATTCCAGGAAGGAGCATTAATGATGCATGGAAGTCTGCCATTCTAAGCAGACACGGTGGGGAAATATTTCCAAGCAAATTTAGTCTCACGAGGTCTTTACCCAGCTCCAGGGACACTCCTTTATCTTCACTTTGTCTTTAACTCTCTCAGCTCCCCAAGGACAGGGAGCCCTAACCAAGAGATCCAGACTGGGACATCTGTTCTCTGTAAAGAAACGAGGAGATCCTGTTGTGACACTGCTTGTTGTTGCAGAGATTTAAATAGACCTCATCCCTTTCTCCAGATCCAAACAATTGCAGACATTAAACATCCCATAGAGTACAGCCAATAAAGCAGTTTAAGTCCAGGCCCCCAACAGGTAGCAATTATATTCCTATCGTCTAACTTGATTCTGTCCCACTCCTTTCTCCAACACATTTAAACTTTCCAAACAACATGTCTGCCAAAGGCTACTAGAACTTTATGGTTGATACAGGGGTGAGGGGTCAGGTCACGTCTGCCTCTTCTCTCAGACGACGTATAATATCTTATGCACACTACACGCCAATGCATTGCCTACCCACTCTCTCTCATCCTCTCCCTTGCTTTCAACAAGCGCTTTAAAATTGTAGCTGGGGCTTCCCTGGTGGCGCAGTGGTTGAGAGTCTGCCTGCCAATGCAGGGGACACGGGTTCAAGCCCTGGTCTGGGAAGATCCCACGTGCCACGGAGCAGCTGGGCCCGTGAGCTACAAATACTGAGCTCTGCGCGTCTGGAGCCTGTGCTCCACAGCAAGAGAGGCCGCGACAGTGAGAGGCCCGCGCACCGCGATGAAGAGTGGCCTCCGCTTGCCACAACTAGAGAAAGCCCTCGCACAGAAACGAAGACCCAACACAGCCAAAAATAAATAAATGAATAAATAAATTTAAAAAAAAAAAAAAAAATTGTAGCTGACAAGCTCCTGCTCACGCACAGTCTCCAGGTGGGTTACGTTTTGCATCAGGTCATCGGATGATTAAGCTTTAACATAAGCCTTTCAGCTCAAAAAAAAAGTTTTAAATGACATTTAAACTAAGCGTCATGGCTGAGACTCGGGCATCAGAGGTCAGATCCCAGGGAGAGGACTGGGGTTGGCTGCGTGAGCATGGCCTGAAAGGTGCTAGTGTGCCACAGCTAGCCGGGAGGGAGTCCGAGAAAAAGTCTGGACCCGCCTAAGAGGCAAGAGACCATTGTTTCGCGGTGCCGAGGAGAGGAGATTCAGAACACCGCCTAAACGAGCTCCAGAGACGGGCACAAGCCGCAGCTATCAGCGTGGACACCACAGACGGGCATGAAACGCTAAGGCTGCTGCTGCACCACCAAGAAGCCTGTGTGCAAGCACAGGTCACTATCCACCTGCCCTCCCAGGAGCCTGTGCAGCCCGCCACTGCCAGGGTCCCGTGATCCAGGGACAACTCCCCCGGGAGAACACAAGGCTTGTCTCAGGCTGGTGCGACGTCACGCAGGCCTCTGCTGCCGCAGGCTCGCTGCGCATCCGTGCCCCTCCCTCCCCCCGGCCTGAGTGAGCCAGAGCCCCCGAATCATCTGCTCCTTTAACCCCGTCCTGTCCAGGCAGGAACAGACGCCCTCAGGCAACCTACACGCAGAGGCGGGGCCAAATCCAAAGCTGAACCCCAGGAGCTGTGCAAACAAAGAAGAGAAAGGGAAATCTCTCCCAGCAGCCTCTGGAGCAGCGGATTAAAACTCCACAATCAACTTGATGTGCCCTGCATCTGTGGAATACCTGAATAGACAACAAATCATCCCAAATTGAGGAGGTGGACTTTGGGAGCAACTGTAGTCTTGGGATTTGCTGTATGAGACTGAATAGTTTCTGATTTGTATGTTTATCATAGTTTAGTTTTTAGCACTTGTTATCACTGGTGGATTTGTTTATTGGTTTGGTTGTTCTCTTCTTTCTTTTTTAATTACATTTAAAAATTTTTTGTTTTAATATTTTTTAATTCTTTATTTTAATAACTTTATTTTATTTTATTTTATTTTTCTTTCTTTCTTTTTTTTCTACCATTTCTTCTGAGCCGTGTGGCTGACAGGGTCTTGGTGCTCCAGCCGGGAATCAGGCCTGAGCCTCTGAGGTGGGAGAGCCGAGTTCAGGACATTGGTCCACCAGAGACCTCCGAGCTCCACATAATATCAAACGGCGAAAATCTCCCAGAGATCTCCATCTCAATGCTAAGACCCAGCTCCACTCAACGACCAGCAAGCTACAGTGCTGGACACCCTATGGCAAACAACTAGCAAGACAGGAACACAACCCCACCCATTAGCAGAGAGGCTGCCTAAAATCATAATAAGGCCAAAGACACCCCAAAACACACCACCGGACATGGTTCTGCCCACCAGAAAGACAAGATCCAGCCTCGTACACCAGAACACAGGCACTAGTCCCCTCCACCAGGAAACCTACACAACCCACTGAACCAACCTTAGCCACTGGGGGCAGACACCAAAAACAACGGGAACAACGAACCTGCAGCCTGTGAAAAGGAGACCCCAAACTCAGTAAGAAAAGCAAAATGAAAAGACAGAAAAACACACAGCAGATGAAGGAGCAAGGTAAAAACCCACCAGACCTAACAAATAGGCAAGAGGAAATAGGCAGTCTACCTGAAAAAGAATTCAGAGTAATGACAGTAAAGATGATTCAAAATCTTGGAAATAGAATGGAGAAAATACAAGAAACATTTAACAAGGACCTAGAAGAACTAAAGAGGAAACAAGCAACGATGAACAACACAATAAATGAAATTAAACATTCTCTAGAAGGGATCAATAGCAGAATAACTGAGGCAGAAGAACAGATAAGTGACCTGGAAGATAAAATAGTGGAAATAACTACTGCAGAGCAGAACAAAGAATAAAGAATGAAAAGAATTGAGGACAGTCTCAGAGACCTCTGGGTCATTAAACTCACCAACACTTGAATTATAGGGGTCCCAGAAGAAGAGAAAAAGAAAGGGACTGAGAAAATATTTGAAGAGATTATAGTTGAAAACCTCCCTAATGTGGGAAAGGAAAGAGTTAATCAAGTCCAGAAAGCACAGAGAGTCCCATACAGGATAAATCCAAGGAGAAACACGCCAAGACACATATTAATCAAACTATCAAAAATTAAATACAAAGAAAACATATTAAAAGCAGCAAGGGAAAAACAACAAATAACACACAAGGGAATCCCCATAAGGTCAACAGCTGATCTTTCAGCAGAAACTCTGCAAGCCAGAAGGGACTGGCAGGACATATTTAAAGTGATGAAAGGGGAAAATGTACAACCAAGATTACCCGGCAAGGATCTCGTTCAGATTCGACGGAGAAATTAAAACCTTTACAGACAAGCAAAGCTAAGAGAATTCAGCACCACCAAACCAGCTTTACAACACATGCTACAGGCGGGGGGAAAAAATGGTTCTAAAGAACCTAGGGGCAGGACAGGAATAAAGACACAGACATAGAGAATGGACTTGAGGCCATGGGGAGGGGGAAGGGTAAGCTGGGACGAAGTGAGAGAGTGGCGTGGACATATATACACTACCAAATGTAAAGCCGATAGCTAGTGGGAAGCGGCCGCATAGCACAGGGACATCAGGTCGGTGCTCTGTGTCCACCTAGAGGGGTGGGATAGGGAGAGTGGGAGGGAGACGCAAGAGGGAGGAGACATGGGGATATATGTATATGTATAACTGATTCACTTTGTTATACAGCAGAAACTGACACACCATTGTAGAGCAATTATACCCCAATAAAGACGTTACAATAAAATAACACAAGCGCCATTTCTGTCTTCAACCTGGCAGACTCTTGAGCGCATCGTCCCTATACATATGAGTTTGTTGGGTTTTAAGTTTTATGAAATTTACGACTTTGGCAACCCACCTATGAAAAGGATTATATATCCCCTCAAGCTAAATCCCCTGCAATAGTGCAGTTACTCCGGGTTTGCCACTGGTGAGTGGAAAAATCAAACCTAATTCTGTGTGTTTACTGAGCCCACACAGCCACTCTTAAGCCGCTTGATGAAAATCCTTTAAGTAGTCAAGATGCAAGCAAAAGCGCTAGCAAACTCTTACCCTGAGCTCCTTCCATTTAGCTGGGTTTTGTCCATCACCCAGAGCGCCGTCACACCACCTACTTCCCCACCAAGGTTTCTGAAAATGGCCTGCTGACTTCTGTTACTAGCACAGGCAGAGGCTTGAGGACAAAAGGCCGCTGGACTGACTCAGGATGCCACAAGTGAGACAGTTCACTACTGCGTCCGAATTTCAGCTGCTCCCTAGCCCTCGATCCCAGACACAGCTGGCTTTCATAAGGAGCCGAGACCAGGAAAGCAATGCCATTTGGGGAGTTGCCTTTTTCACTTTTTCATCAGTGTTGGCACCTGAAATCTTTAACTTGACCTGAAAATGACCTTCCTGCTCATCTGCATGCTACAGCTGTCCCAGGAGAGCTAAATGGGTCTTTTTGGACACTCGTTAGTTACCTGCTACTCCCCATTTCCTCTAATAAGTATGTTGATTGCGTCACAGACATTATGCCAAGCAGGCCTTGAGCTCTGAAATAAGAGACCATGACAAGAGCCTTTTCATATGGAGGAAGGGATAGTGGTGGCAGAGGGCAAGGGTTTCTCCAAGGCTGGCTATGAGCTGATATGACCGTTCTGCTGCGTTGGCCTCACAAAGCATGCAAGAGTGGGAGGGGTTGCTCCCTTCTCCTCTACCAGTTGAGCCTTCTCCTACCTGCTCTTCGCTATCCCTTTGTCTATTTCTGTCTGTATAGGTCTTTTTTCAGGTTCAGCGCAGTAATTCTCATTTTGGAGACAGGTCCACATCAATGAGGCTTAATTGCGCACAGATTTAACACTGTTCTTCATTGAAGAAGCACCCTCCAGGAAAACAAACTGCCGTCTCTGAAAAAGCTCCTTAGAAAGAAACAATTCAGTAAAGGTAGAAAAGCCCGGAGCAAGTGCCTGAGGGGAGCAGCTTCTTCCTGTTGTCTTGTGTGACTCCAAAAGTACTACAAACTAAAAATGGCTTTCTTTTTGGCTGCGTTGGGTCTCCGTTGCTGCACACGGTGGGGGGGGTCTCTTCATTGTGGTGCGCAGGCTTCTCATTGCGGTGCCTTCTCTTCTTGCAGAGCACGGGCTCTAGGCGCGCAGGCTTCAGTAGTTATACCTCAGTAAAAAAAAATAAATACAGATGCTCAGGCAGGCAAAAATAAATAAAATTTAAAAAAATAAAAATAAAAATGGCTTTCTTTGGGAATCTGTTCTTTTGCGGCACGTTCCTGGGAACCAGACAAGAAGCCCCGCTTTGTCTATCTAGCCACATCTTGTTAGCATTTAGCTGTGCTCATCATCTGGTGAGTGTTTCAGTTACTGAGTTAGGTTTTTTTCTCTTAAAGGGTGTCAAGATTCTCAAAATCCTTTCCTGACGTGTTTGAAAAAGAACCTAATTCCCCTAAACTCAATCCAAAGTGATTTTCTCCCACAAATGTCCCTTAGTTCTTCCTTCCAAAACAAAGAAGTGGCAATTTCTTTTAGAACTATCTAGTATTTTGACTTTAAAGATTAAAAAAAAAACTAGTTAAATGAAGTAATTAAATCAAATGAGATCAAATGGGAAATGCTGCTAGCAGGGCATTTGCACGTTCTAAGCAGGAGGTAGAAATACGTTGGCAGGGATAGAAGGTGGCTTTATCTGTGAATTCTCTTGGCACGACAAGGTTCTTTCTAGCTGATTCAGACTCTCTGTGCCAAAAAACCCCACTAGCTTTTGGGCCAATTCCATTCTCCTCAGTTGCTTTTGTTTCTACCACCTGGTCTGGCCCCAGGCAAAAGAGTAAAATAGATAAAATCTGTGTTTGTCTCCCCTCCAGTTAGAAATGTGGAACTGGTGATTCAGGAGTTAGCTCAATGGGGGAAGAGTTGAAGCCATAGGTAATAATACTGAGGGGAGAAAGGAAGAACAGAACCTTAAAGAGACTTGCTTATTCCACAAACCTTCATAAATTACCTACCAAACCAGGGCCCATGAATAGACTCTGGAGGTACAAACGTACATCTTCACTGAGAGAGCAGGGCTAGGAAGCAGACAGAAAAGGAACGTTCAGAAAGGTAGGAGAAGAACCCATAGTCTTCAGCATCAGAGAGCTAAGGAAAGAGGATATATATAGTGCTAAGTGCCAGTGGTATCGTATGAGTGGTCTGCGGAAAGGTCTTTGAATTTGGTAACCAAGCATATAGTTCAAGAAGCAATTTCACTAAATTGGAGGGGAATGGAAGTTAGAGCACAGGTGTATAAGGGAAACATTGTGTTAAAATCAAGAGATAGTAAAGACGAATTTTTCAAGAAGATTGGTGGTGATAGGGAGTGATGCTGTATGGTTAAGAGGGTAGTAGGATCAAAAAAAGGAGGAAGAAGTGTTTTTTTCTTTCATTTTTCTTTGTCAGTAAACGGAATTACCTGAGTATGAGGTAATTCTTAAGTGAATGAGCTCTGTCAGTGGTTTCAAATTACAGCAAGAATGAGAATCACCTGGAGGGCCACCTGGGCGCCCCCCAGCTTCTTATTTAATAAACATGGTGTGGGGCCTGAGAATTGGCATTTCTAACAAGTTCCCAGGTGACTCTGTTGCTGCTAAGTCTGGGGAATCACACACTGAGAACCACTGGAATAGATTGAGAAGGAAAAAATAGTAAAAGAGAATAAACAGCTGAATTTTAAGGAGACAGAAGAGTATGAGATGCAAGGAATACGTAGATTAAATCTTAGAAAGAAAGAGTTCATTTTCTAAGCGATGGGAATGACAGCAGGGATAAAGATACAGCAATATATTGAGGAAGAGAAGAAAGGCACTGAGGTGATAGAGCTCATATCAGGTGGCTTCCATCTTCTCAGTAAAGGAAGAGGCAAGATCATCTGCAGAGAGGGTACGTAAGGATTAGGGACTGGGAAACGTCTGGAATGAGCATCATTCACAGACTTAAAGAAGAATCAACCTCACGGTGATAGATGATGGGTTTAATTTTAGAAATGGTGAGTTTGAGATGGTAGTCAGCCTTCAAGGTAGATTTGGTCAGCAGGCTGTTGGCTTCAATAAATGCATACATTCTGCAGCAGATTTTTGTCTGTTTGTCTTACTCACTGCTACACCCCTAGCACCAAGAATAGTGCTTGGCACAGAATAGGCACTCAGATATACACTGGAATGAACCCGAGAGGCGTTGGCTGAGGTTGATTATTGTACATAAAGTAATACATAGTAGAAACGTGCAAGTATCTCTGGAGTTAGAATATTATGGTGGTTAAGAGAGTGAGTTCTGGAATCTGAAGACCAGGGTTCTAATCCCAGCCTCTCAGTACCTCACTTCCTCCTTCTCTAACATGGGAATGATCATGGACCAACCTCAAGGTTGCTGTGAGAATTAAATATATATAAGGGGCTTAGCACAACACCTCACACAGAGTAAGCACTGAATCAACGTTAGCTGGCTGTTTATTACTGCATTTCCCCTGCAATTAATTAAGGAGTGTTTCTTAACCAGTTTGAGTCACCGTATGTAAATCAAAGTACTAAAACATTAAAAAAAAAAAAAAAACCCTGTCTCAGATTTCATCATTCTTCCCCCACTGGTAGGGGTATTGAGGCATAACTATTTAACGAAGAAAAAACGATCATCAAAATTGGTGTTTTCACTTTACACCTGATATACCATCCAAAGCCTTTCCTTATGAGCATTTCTCTAAGTATGCATTTTAAGGCCTGGCTCCAGACTAAAACCTACTACTGACATAAGGGAACTATTGTGGAAGACAAAAGAAAGAAGTGTAGAAGTTCCTAGTGCCTATTTTCATGGGACTAATATAAAAACATTGTCTGCCTTTGCCTGAACTAATTATGCAGTGCACTACTGACACGTTTATTTTATTGATCCAATACATGTGAGTGCTACACTGATATTTATCACTAGAAATGATGGCTTACTATATAAATTAATATGTATTGTAATAACTGCTTTACCCTTATTGCCCATGCAGAATTCTTTCATGTTTGCATATTTCGTATTCAATAGTCAAGAGCTTATTTTTTAGGCATCTACAGTTTCTTTAGTTTAGGATCTTTTGCAGTGATAGATACAAAAATAGGAAATTGAACCCCTGCCTTCAAAGAACTTACGTTTTTATAGACATACTCTCAAAGAAATAAGTCAAGAATAATGGCAAACACTCAAGTGTTAAACTGAGTACTGTAGTCCTGTGTTGCACCTCATGGTGGGGAGGGAGGCACATATCAAAAGTATAGACTATTATGCTTTTCCCACAAGAATTTCCGGTCAGGTAAGGGAGATATGACATAAGTGAATGAAAATTAAAATAAGAATATAAGAATTAAACAGTGGTATGTCACAGGAGAGTAGAAGTTGAGTTGCAAGGTAGCAAAACAATTTTAGGACAAAAAATTGAATCAGGTGCCCTAAGCCAATATGCCTCAGAGGACGAAGTGTCTTTTCCTTAACTTACCATCAAGTTAGAGTATTTTAGGACCCACTGAATGCTACTACTTGTCTAACCAAAGCATTGACAAATCAGCTGGCTATAGTGACTTAAGACTTTATATTTCTACCAAAGAGGTATATTAAGTGGCAAATGACTAATGGAAATACTGTCTCTAAAAGTCAAAAAATGTTTTTTTCCAGAGGGCTGATATAGCTGTTGCTCCACTCACTATAACGCTGGTCCGTGAAGAAGTCATAGATTTCTCAAAGCCATTTATGAGCCTGGGCATCTCCATCATGATAAAGAAGCCTCAGAAATCAAAACCAGGAGTATTCTCATTTCTGGATCCCTTGGCTTACGAAATCTGGATGTGCATCGTCTTCGCTTACATTGGAGTCAGTGTAGTTCTTTTCCTAGTCAGCAGATTCAGCCCTTACGAATGGCACTTGGAAGACAACAATGAAGAACCTCGTGACCCGCAAAGCCCTCCTGATCCTCCAAATGAATTTGGAATATTTAACAGTCTTTGGTTTTCCTTGGGTGCCTTTATGCAGCAAGGATGTGATATTTCTCCAAGGTTTGTTTCCATGTCATACCCAATGCCTCCTTGCATGTTATGGCCATGATCCATTCATGCACATCTGATATTCACCCATCTCAAGTCCAGATTTCTTTCATTTAACATTCCATCCAGTGACAAATTATCATCAAGCCATTTTTGTTTGCTTGCGTCCATGAAGTGAGTGTGTTATTGGTGTCGCTTTGAACGTCTTTCATGCATTTCTATGGTATCATCAATTTATACACATTATAGCAAACATCTGAACTCGGATAAAGGCAACATTGCCAGCTAATATTGATATTATTCAGATAAAGCTAACGCTAAATCTTGATCAGAACAAACAGGCATGGTTTCCTCATTAACTGAGCTAGAACATTCTCTCATTTGTCCAGAGACTGGATCTAGAAAATATTTAAAAGACAGAACTCTTCTTTAAAACCCTCCTACCTTCCCCTTTCCCCTCCAGTTTTCATTTTTTCTCTCTGACTGCCTAGAACTATTTCACTGTAGTATCTTGCCCAAGCTTTATCACTAAAACAGTAAAACTTCTAGAAGAAAATATGGGAGGAAGTCTGTGTGACCTTGGATTGGACAAAGAGTTTCCAGAACGCAAAAAGCACAATCCACTGTAAAAATTGATAAAGTGGACTTCACCAAAATTCAAAAATTTTGCATTTCAAAAGACATAATTAAGAAAATGAAAAGACAAGCCACAGTGGGAGAAAATATAAGGAAATCATACATGTGATAAAGGACTTGTATCCAGAATATATAAAGATCTCTTGCAACTTAATAAAAAGAAGATAAACAACCCAATTCTAAAAATGGATGAAAGATTTGAATAGATATTTCCCCAAAGAAGGCATACAAATGGTTAATAATCACATGAAGAGATGCTCAACATCATTAGTCGTTAGGGAAATGCAAATTAAAATCACAGTGAGACAGCTCTACACATCCTCTAGAATGGCTATAATCAAAAAGACAGATAATACCAAGTGGTGACAAGGATGTGGAATAACTATAGCTCTCATCCATTAGTAGCATGAATGCAAAATGCTACAGCCAAATTGGAAAATGGTTTGGCAGTCTCTTATAATTAGACACACACTTAAAATATGGCACAGCAATTCCACTCTTATTTACCTAAAAGAAAAGAAAACATATATCCACACAAAGACTTATACACAAATGTTCACAGGAGCTTTATTTATTATAGCCAAAAGTGGAAACAACCCAAATGTCCATCAACAGACAAATGGCTAAACAAAATGTGGCATATCCGTACCACATTTGGAATGGGAAACTATTGAGCAACTAAAAAAAGGACAACTGATACATGCTACTAAATTAACTTTGAAAACATGATGCTAAATGAAAGAAGCCAGATGCAAAAGGCCACTTACCATATGATTCCATTACTTGAATTCCATTTATTGACTATCCCATATTGTATCATTCCATTTGTCCAGAATAGGCAAATCAATAGAGACAGAAAGCACGTTGTTGGTCTCCGGGGCCTTGGAGGGAGCAGAGAGGGGATCAAGATTAGGGTGAGGCAAGTGAAGCTGAGTAGAGCAAGTACAGGGGTCAGATCCAATCTTTATTTTAAAATTTGCTATTTTGTTAATCATGGATTTTCTTGAATTAATTTTGATCTTTTAAAAAAATTATACTAAAATTCTCTTTATTTTGATTAATGAGATTTTGGCACCCCCTTAAATTTTGTGTGTGGGGCAAATGCCTCACTTGCCTCACCCTAGTCCCATTCCTATCAGGATTAACCACAAAAGGGCACAAGGCAACTTTTCAGGGTGTTGGAAATTTTCCAAAACTGGGCTGTGGCAATGGTTGCTCAACTCTGACTTTACTAACATCATTAATTGTGCACTTGTATTGGTGAATTGTATGGTATGTGCATTTTACCTCAGTGAAGCTGCTGAAGGTATTGAATGTGACTAGCCTAGATCTTACCCACTTAAAGTGTCGACTCACCTAAACAAAAATGGTGGCAAATGCATAATTATAAAATACTGTAAGCAAATGTAACATCTTTATAATCAGAAAAGAATGAAATAAAAAGTTGTAGCTTTGGTAAAATTGAACATTAATTCAAATACTGACCAGAGTCAATTATACAAACATATAGGGATTTTCATTTAGACTAGAAGGACTCAGAAGGTCACCTACCATGCTTTTATAGCATATTTCATTTGAGGTTATCCACGTGGAGCACAAAACATTTAAAGTGGAGTTTTGCAGTATACATAGCTGGTAACTACCTTCAGCAGCTTTTTAGTAGAACACGTGTGGGGTAAGCCTCATTTATCTGTCATTCTTTTTTGCCTCACTCCCTATTCCTTTTGTGCTTGGGATGTGTGTCGTTTTGTGATATCATCTGGGAGTGAACTGTGCTAGTTTCTTTCTTTTCTGATTTTTTAAAATGTTCACTTCAAGAGATGAGGGTTTCTGAATGATCCTGTAATTGAATGATTTTAACATGGCTGGTAATCTGTGTTGAGACAATGCTAAAGACTTATTAAGGCTGGAGATTTTATTGGTTTCTGTTAAGTGCATTTTCAAAACTAAATTTGTGATATCCCCACTGGAGTGCTACATGCTGTTGTGCATACCCAAACAGGACTCTTAAAAGGCCGTTTGTTTTTAGAAGTATTTATGCATATTACCTCATTAAGTAATAACTTAAAAATGATGGCCTGAAAATAACAAGCTGGAAAGATTCTTTATTTTCACTTTTTGTAGCAGAATTTAAGCTGTGGCTCTTCTGTGGCGCTGAAATATATCAAGTGCTTTTTTCAAGGTAGAGATTTTATTATTCTGCACTAGACACTGTCCTAGAGAGTGATGCTTTCAAATGTTTTGAGCACAACCCTCGGTCAGAGATAAATTTTCCATCACAACTCAGTACACATACATGTACGTAACAAAATTTCACCAGAAATTACCCTTACAGTGTGCCATGCACTCTGATATCATCTATTCTCTTTTTTTTTCTTCTAAATGCCGGTCACAACTCAACCCAGCAATGGGGCACACAGCCCCACTTCTGTTCAATGGCCATCCTTGGAATGCAAACTCTCCAGAAAGCCCAGAATGTGAGCATGCATTGTACACTCTGACTTTTCTCAAAATTGGAGCAATTCAAGGCATTATAAGAGACCACATTTTAAAGTAGAATATCAAATATCATAGCAGGAGGAGATGTCAGAGATAAATTAATCCAGTTGCATCCGTTTACTGAGGGCCCAGGAACAATTTTCTCTGAGTTCCCACTGCATCTGGGCACTTTAACTGTATTATCATATGAATTCTAATCCTCAAAACACTACCACAAGGTGGGCATCGTACTTATTTTTTAGGTGAAGGTGATGCTCAGGTGAAGTAATTTGCCCAGTCACACAGCTAATGACAAAGCCAGTATTCATACCCAACTCCAATTCCAGAACCTGTGCTCTTTCCACGTCATACTGCTTTTCTCATATCATAGAGAAAGGAATAGTACCCGGAGAGATAATGTCATGGAACCCGAGGGCACGGAGGCTCTAAGAGCCAGCAGTACAATTATTTCCACTACCACACACAGCCTCCCACTACCGACCTAAAGGTGCACTGTTTGTTCCACTCTTTTCGTCGTGCTCATGCCCAAGAGATGTTTTCCAGTCTCCCAACCTCTGATGAAACAGTACCTTTGCCCTGGCTGTTTAAGAAAACAGGCAGTGAGCGTTTAAGAATGCTGCTGAACATGCGTTCACTCAAAGTTAAGGACTGGGAAATCAGCAACAAGACATCACGAGGAAAACTGACCATGATTCCACTGCCATCAAATAAAGCTATGAACAGTAACCTAGAAGCCTAAAGAGTCTGTGTCAATATTAGGCTTGATATTTTCAACTACCCCAATTGTTCAGGGTGACCAATTCAGGTGGAGACTGAGTAATCAATGTCATAAGCTGAGGTTATATTCATACACGAACTAATTTGTTGGGGGTAGTCAGGAGAAGAAAGTATGAGGAGATTGCATTCAACCCTCTTCCCCCTGATTGGGGGATGGGGAGATAGCCAGTGGGTGTAGCCAGATGGAGGGAGCATAGTGATTAGGTATGCGGGTCCTGGAGTTCATCTCCCTAGATTCACAATCCGCTTAGCTGTTGTGTAACGTGGGGCGAGGTACTAAAACTTGCTAAGGCTCAGTTCCTCATCTATAAAATGTAAAGCACAGTGCCTGACATATAGTAAGTTCTCAATACACGTCACCTATTATCATTTTTAAACTGGCTGCTGTTAACCATCCTGGCTTCACAAATACTAATCGTTCATATTGCACTTGCATTTTAGCTCCTAAATACGGTTAAAATTTTAGTCAGTGCCAAATAGCTGATTTCTGATGAGAAATAACCAACAACATTCCTTCTTGAACCCATAAAGTGCTTTCCTTAAGGATTACACAACTTGCAAACATTTTGATTGTATTATTCCACAATGTCTTGCTGATATTGACAGGTGGCTGGAATTTTTTTTAATCTGAAATTTATTTCGTTTGTAAAACGTTGACAGAACTGCTAAGCAGGCCAGAGTCCAAGTCCTTCCAGACAAATGCTCCCCCTGCTGACTTTCTCTAAAGCTGCAGGGACATCTGAGGACTAGCCAAGTTGAAGATACAAGGTTCCAGGGAATTGCACCAGAGAAAACGGAAAGAGCACGCTAACTTGAACCCGGTTACTGTGTATAGATTGTTCCATGGGCATTATTCTCCTGTTAAGTTTTCCAGATAGCAAACACTTTGGAGAAGCAGGCAGGGGATCTGTCCAGGTTAGCTGACACATAGATCCTCCTTTTTTAAATGGAAAGTATGTGCAGAATAATAAAATATACGAAGGGTAAAAAATGAATGGGATCAAAGACAATAGGAGAGTTTGGGGCTCCGTTTAAAGCAACAATAGCCTTTCCCTTACTGATGTATGACCAGTGTCTTCATCCTACTGCAACTGCAAATTCACTTCAAAGCAGTAGTGGTGTGGTAATAAATTAATTGTAGTAGCAGGATTTTTATTACAACTATTTCATGACTTTTCTGGCTGAAAGCCGTAGTTTTCAGTCTTTGGGAGATGGTTAGTTATTCCCGTCAGAGAAGACTATAAGAACCAAAGATTGACTCTGCACATTTTTTAAAAAATCTGTCATAGACACAGCATTGAATGCAGTGTAGAAATGATGCCTACTGTGGAAGAAAGAAGAGGGAGAAAAGGAATGATAAAGAGTTTGTGCAAAGGAGAGAGGCAGTTTGCAGTTCCGGGTCTTCATCTTGTGAAGCTAGTAAAGTGCCGATTTCAAAATTTACTTACAGGATGAAGGTTACAGCACATAGCTCACTTTTATTATCATTTCATAGGCCATAAAATACACTTTATTATTAACTCGGAAACTCTAGTTTCTTATGATCACAGGTAACATGAGCATTGTGCATTATTTTGCAATGTTATGTCTGTTTTTCTCTTGTTGCTAATTTACTTTCATTAACTTCATGTCTCCTCTTACATTTCTTCAAAAGGTATGATATGTTCCTTTAATGCATTTTTTATAAATACTAAATGGCAGCATTTTACGGTCATTTCATTATGCTAACCTCAAAATCTGTCTTGTGCAACAAAACTACTTGAATGTTAAACATTTTGAAGCTGCATTAATGGAAGAAAAGATACTGGGAAATGACAGGTCTTTCTAACTCAACTATAAGGTCTTGTCTTGTTTTAATAGATCCTTTTAAAAATGTGACGGGGCTGACCCATCAGTCACTTTTTATATAGCCTCCATGTGAAATGTGGATTTAAAAGGCTATAGTTTCACTAATGAGAAAAGGGAAATGTGAAAATTCTTATAGAGCTTCTTCCCTGTGAGTTCCACTGTACATTTTCTCAGTGAAAGGATTTAGGCATCCATGACATACAAGGGAAGAAAGTGGTAGAAATTCCACCAAGACTCTTGTCAAAGCTACCACTGTCTTTTTTTTTTCTTTTCTTGATGAACAGAAAATTTTATTTATATTTTTTAAAAATCCATTCCTTTGAAAAACATCAGATCCCCAGAACTTATTCACTTAATAACTAGAAGTTTGTACACTTTGACCAACATCCCCTATTTTGCTCACCTCCCATCCCCTGAAAACCTATATTCTCTTCTGTTTTTCTATAAGTCTGGCCTTTTTAGATTTTACAGAGGTTAAATTCTTACTTGAACTGGCACAAAAGCTACTACTGTCTTGAAGGGAGAATGCTGAATGCAAGCTTGTGCATTCAACGCTGATTCCAAGGAAGCTCCTTTCTCCATCTATGCTGATGCTCGTGGATACTATTTTACCATTCCTATGTGGATAGTCACCAAAATTCTCCCTGATCGTAGGTCTATCACAGTATTAACCACATAATTGCCAAAATCAACAGCCATGTAGACAAGAGGCCACAAAAAAAGACCATTTTGCTTTTAGGTTTATCTTCGGTCATGTCAACAGCCAATTTCAGCTGAGTCATACAGATCAACCACACGATTATCTGAGTCAGCCATTAAGGTGGCCAAAAGAACCAGACTATGATGCGCAGGCTTGATTTTCGATCACACAGACACAGCCACAGTCCATTAGCTGCAATAGAATGGCACAAACGTAATTTCCATAAATTACTGTGTTGTTCTCCACATTTCAAGCAGATAATACATAAACTACCATTAGTATTCACAGCAGCAGAATACACCCTTTTCCATACCAAACCATGATTCTGGAAATACTCCAAAATCAGTTTTCCCCTTGGTCTCAGTAAAACCCCATCATCCCAAATAAGGAGGACATTCACAGTTCCATTCCAAATGAACAACAGATAATAAACAATAATTATCCAAACATGTTTGGTTTTCCTGCAGCTATATTTCTCAGTGTTTGTAGGAAAATTGCTCCTTCTATAATTTACACGCCATTTTGGGTTTTCTTATACAAAACATGAGTATTTTATACTACAGAAATGTGGGCATGTCTTTCCGATTGCATAAGTCTGGATGATTTATTTCCTATTTCTCCTCTCTGTGCCTCAATTTCTTTATCTGTAGAATGCTCCATTTTCGTATCTGTAAAGGGATGGAGGATTAAAGGAGTTGACACATGTAAACAATTATAACAGACTCTGGCACATAGGAGGTGCTCCTTAAATGTTAGCTATTATTATCATTTTTATGACCCTATTACTACGAATGCTACTTTGAGCATTCATCTTTTTTTTTTTTTTTTTGCGGTACGCGGGCCTCTCACTGTTGTGGCCTCTCCCGTTGCGGAGCACAGACTCCGGACGCACAGGCTCAGCGGCCATGGCTCACGGGCCCAGCCGCTCCGCGGCATGTGGGATCTTCCCAGACCGGGGCACGAACCCGCATCCCCTGCATCGGCAGGCAGACTCTCAACCACTGCGCCACCAGGGAAGCCCGAGCATTCATCTTTTATACAGTAAAATTATTTCCAGAGTCAGATCAACCCAGAATAAAATGTATATGTTAACAATGAAGAAAGACTATGAAAGTTTCAAATGCATAATTGAAATATTCTGTACACTTTCAGCATTCAGATGTGACATTCTTTCTGACTTCAGATGTTTTTACATCTTCTGATTAAAAGGGAAATGTTCCCAGGTGAAATCCTGAGAGAGTATAACTATCAGTTAGAAAATCTGTTGCAAAGCAGATTTGCACATCCCAAACGCTAAAAGTGATTATGTTCAGAAAGAAATAAATAAGGGTTATGTGAAGCATCCAGGGACCAAGAGGAATTACAGGCTTTAAAAAACCAAACAGTTTTGTTACAGTTAATCAATAAAGAATACTCTTTATCAAAACACCGGCCAAAATTATTTGATCAGGGTGTAAAATCTGAAACAACTGAATTTTCCAGAGGCCAAAAAAAAGGTTATCTTGGGACACAGGAATTTAAATTTGCTTCAAAGTGGTAAAATGCGAGTATAGACAGAGAAGAGCTTGACTTGCCAGCTTTCAGCCCAGAGCTGCCCTCTTCCCACAGAGCCTGGAGATGTGCCAGGCTCCTACACCTATTCTTGACTCTATGACAGAGTGGGTTCTTTTCCTGTGAGCTTTTCTGGGCATGAGAGAACACAGCCTAACCAGGATGGCGCTCCACCACAGAGCAGAACTATCCTTGGGATGATGTGGCAATGTTTTATAAAACCTAGTGACCAGATTTCATTTCTGCAAACAGAGCCAGCCTTCAGCAGCATTGTGAAGGAGATGAAGTTTCCTCACTACAAGCCCTTACCCATTGGGCATTCAGTGCCCTCACACTGCCCCCTAACTGCCCACAGACCCTCTCCCTGAGTAGCATTCATGACGTAGGACCATGACTCCCAATCTTGGCTGCCCCGGAGTATAACTAATTCACTTTGTTGTAAAGCAGAAACTAACACACCACTGTAAAGCAATTATACTCCAATAAAGATGTAAAAAGAAAAAAAAGTGCTGCTGCGTAGGCCCAACCCTCAGAGATTCTGATTTAATTGGCCTGGGGTGGAGCCTAGGCATTTTTTTGGTCATTGTGTTTTGTTTTGTGTTGTCCTGAACTCCCCCAATGGTACTGATGTGCAGGCAGAGTTGAGAATCACTGATGTAGAAGAAGAACAATATTTCTCAGTTTGGGCCGCAGACCACTGCAATCACCAGTGATGCTTGGGAAGTCCAGATTTTTGAGCACTCATATTCTGAACCAGCATTTTAACAAACACCTCAAGTAATGCCCACGCACAGCTCCATTTAAGAACAAAATTTTCCCTGATTAAAACTTACCCATCTTCTTCTGTCCCATTTTCCACTAATTGCATAGACTAATCCAGGATAATATGATAATAGATGCTGTTGAAGTAAAATGTTACATTTTGACCAAGCCTCCTGAAGAAAGCTCAGAGGAGAATTCCAATAGTAAGAATTTCTAGGGCGGGCCAGTGGGGATGGTTTTGTTTGTTTTGATTATTTTGGTGGGGGAGGGTACAGACAAACCTTTTAGGTTTGCTTCTCAAATCCTATTAATCAGGTAGTTTCCTACTTCACTTGAGGCCTGTCCTATGTGCTACATCTCAATTTGTAAAAGGGAAGAGTTTCAATCTCTGGATCTAAACTCCTGAGCCCCACTAGCCATTTATATGAAGACAATAATAAATATTATCTTATGGCCCCTTGCCTTATGGGTAATCAGCTCCACAGAATGGCAATGTCTATATTAAATTTGTCAAACTCATAGTGCTTGTTTACTAGCTAGCACCTAATCATTTCTCTTCAAATATGCAAAGGTTTTCGACTCTGTGTTTCTCCCATGACATCACCTTACATCAGTGTTTTTCAACCTTGACTGCACATTGTAATCGCCTGGAGAGATTTTAAAAATACATATGTCTGGGTCCCACCTCTCAGGTTCTGATTTCTTTGGTCTTGGCTGGGTCTGAGCATGAGAAGTTTTTTTAAAGATCCCAGGTGATTCTAAGGTACAGGCAAGGCTGGGAACCACTTGCCTTAAAGGAAATAGAGCAGTCTTCCACAGGTGTGCCCAGAAAAGCTCACAGGAGGAGAATCAGGTAAGTACCATTATTACACCTAAGCAGAAACTGGCAAAAAGAAGGTATTTTTTCCCGTGATTAAATAAATAATCCTACTTTGAAACCCATGTAGGCCTGAAGAGCATTATGCATGTGCCATCATCACATGCCATCATGACATGTGGTGATACTGTCAACATGTCACTTTTGTTTGATGTGTTAATTCCCTGACATCATTTACTTCCCTCTTTCATCAGCTACACTGAAACCATTCCTCTTTCCAAAAGTAAAGATAAGGATTTCTTAAACTGAAATCCGGCCCCTCTGGGTCTGGATTGGTCTTTGTTTTGTAGATCACTCTCCGGGCGCATTGTTGGAGGCGTTTGGTGGTTCTTCACCCTGATCATAATTTCTTCCTATACGGCCAATCTCGCTGCCTTCCTGACTGTGGAGAGGATGGTTTCTCCCATAGAGAGTGCTGAAGACTTAGCTAAGCAGACTGAAATTGCATATGGGACCCTGGACTCCGGCTCAACAAAAGAATTTTTCAGAGTAAGTGCTTTACAGTTAATTGGGCCTGCTGGATTTTATTTTATCATCTGCTCACAAAGGCAGATTCACAGTGTTTTAAGGGAGGATCGGGAAATGGTGGGAATGTTATCAAAGCAGAGCATCTTAAATACTTGCTTGGTGACCTAATTCATTGTCCTTTACAACTAAGACTCCTGTGCGACATCACAGGGGGCATGTCAAGAGCACTGAGTTTGAACTCACAGGTTTGAATCCCAACCCTACCACAAAGTGATCGTTTGTCCTTGGGCAAGTCATTTAACTTCTGTCGGCCTTGGTCCCCTTACTTGAATAATGAGGGGATTGAACTAAATAATATCTATTCTCCTTTTTAGCTTTTACAAAAGCAGTGATTTTATGTCTCAGCAGTTCACAGAAGTTAGGTAATTGACTCTAAGAATCTGAGGAGTGATGAACTATAAAATTACATATTCTATTTTAGACATTGGTTTTCTATTGAAATGTATTACAGTTGTTTCAAGTATTCATGTACATGCTGATAATTCGATTTTCTGGGAAGCTGGTAATTGTTTTTTCTCTTTTCTTTTTTTTTTTTTTTTGCGGTACACGGGCCTCTCACTGTTGTGGCCTCTCCCGTTGCGGAGCACAGGCTCCAGACGCGCGGGCTCAGCGGCCATGGCTCACAGGCCCAGCCGCTCCGCGGCATGTGGGATCCTCCTGGACCGGGGCACGAACCCGTGTCCCCTGCATCGGCAGGTGGACTCTCAACCACTGTGCCACCAGGGAAGCCCTGTTTTAATTTCTTGAGTAGATTTATTTCCCCCTCACTACCCGCACATAGGCCAAATCTTGGTGGGGAAACAGCAAGTTGTTCACTAGCAAAAGTTAGTAAAGTGTAAGTTCTGTCAAGGAGAAAGAAGAAAGGAGATCAAAGGAGAATATTATAGAAGGATAATATGATGAACAAAACCACTTTTACGTAAAATACCAATATCTTTGTTCTGTAGCAACTGGTCTATAAGAAAGGCTACCGATGGAGTGTTTAAGAACTCACATGATTTTTCAGTTGCCCCAACCAGGAAAATATGGTGGTTTCAGTGAGAAAATGGACCCATTCTATCCATACCACTGCCTGCTACTGTAACCCATGTAACTGGTTGTAGCAGTGATCCAGAAGCCACTTGTGTAGTACGTAGAGATGAAAAGTTTAGTCATTCTCTCCAACCAATAATCAAATTATTGGATGGCAGGTATAATTACTGACTTTTCCTCAAAGATCCACAGTAAACAGATGTTGGTTCTAAATCAGCTTGCTTTAAGAAATCAGTAAGAAATATATTTCTATATGTATCATCATGGGATTTGTCCAGTTGTTCCATGGGAAAGCAGGAGGAGTGTGTTTCTTGAAATTATAGCAATTAACTAAAAACTGTTTTCATTCCCTGAAGGAGAAAGGGTTAATTCTGAGACCCTTTCCAGAAATCTCATTGGCTCAGGATATCCCTATCTCACCTCTACCACTATTTATCGAGCAGTTCGTAATCTCCAACCAGGGACAGGGGCCTAGTACTAGAAGCATCAAAATGATATGAAGATCCTCTGGAACTAACCTGGCCTTGACCCTCACTACGTTGGCAGTTCCAGAAGCTTATCTGGGAATAATCCCCTGCCCTCATGAAATCACTCACACATTTCAGGGCAGAAAGCCAGGGATTTCCATCCGCTGAGTATTCAGCACATCATCAGCTCCACGGAAATCTGGTTTAGTATCAACCTTCAGCAGAGCTTATGTTCACCAACCCAATAGGCACCAAGTTGCTAGAAGGACCACTTAAGCTATCAAGACACCAGACTTGGACCCTCCAATTAGGGATACTTGTTCCACTGGAAAGCATATTTCCTTCAGCGATGATTAGAAATTAGGAAGGTGTGCTTTAAATGGTAATCGATAGGCGGCATCAATTCCCATTAAGCTTTCAAAGGCCATTCATCCATATTGCAGGCAAAGGAGGCTCTCTGGGAAGATTTACTAACACAAAGGCTTGAAATTGTGACCAAGCAGTCAATGTCCCCACGCCCAGACCACATCCCCCACATATATTGTATCTTTCTCAAAAACTAGGAAAGCATCTATTAATCCATTCAATGATGGTTTCATTAAAGAGCATCTTATTACCAGAGCCAATTTGAGTCAACATTCAATTCTGAGCAAAGCTATTGCCACATTCTAACTGGTTTGCGGTTTCCAATGCTCAGCAATTCCTAGTGACCTTTACAGCCAATGAGTAATTCGTATGGAAATGGAACTGTTCTGAAAATCTGATTCGAAAAGGAGCCAGATATTTCTAGGTATAAAGAAGTGCAAATCATTTTCTAATTCCCGCACGCCACTTTTCTTTTTCCTCCATTGGTTGCTAGCGACAGCAGTAAGGACAATGGAGAAGTTCTTTAGGACAGCACAGAAAAGTTGATGATCTAAGAGTGGAACTGAGCAGTATAGGACAGGCAGCTCCTAGCCTGCTTGTACTGAAAAATGTTCTGTAAACCCAACTAAGGGAATGCTTGGTATTCATATAATACAGAGGGGCCCAACCAATTGGTCTCCAAGCCATCTGTCCTCTCAAAATCCTCTATTTACCCCTCCTTGAACCCCATAAATCAGAGAAGGCAGCCAGCAAGAACACATCATCTCCTACTCAGGGATGTAACCGCCACAGCATGTCACTTTCCTCTCAGTCCTCCAAGATCTCAAGGCTATTTTAAGAGCAGTAACTCCTCCACATGCCAAAAAAAAAAAAAAAAATCGAGGACCCCTGATGGCATGCCTTCTGAACTTTAGAGGATAAAACAAGATCACATGCAACATTTACAAACATAACATGAGCTCATTTCTTCCCCTTCTCACTCCATATTAAAACCACAGGGACCAAGTTAGTAACACCATAAAACAGCCCCGGGGCCAGCCCTCTAGAGAAAATTTAATAAAAGAAAATTCCTTTCTAATTGCCCTGCAGACGTTTTAACTTGTCCTGGGTAAGGCTGCCATTAAAATGATGACATCTTTAAATGATTCTTTTCTCTCATTTTCTGAACCATCCTCAGCTGCTATCTTACAATCACATAAAGTCACTGGCACAGAGGGACCTGTTCCATCAGGAAAGGCAAGGAGGGACCAAACAAAATGCATGCAGCTGGAAGAGACATCTGAAATATTACCATCAACCCTCTTGACTTGAAAACTGATTTCCTTAGACAGCAGCTCCAAAACTAAATGTCCCAACCAGAGGTGGAGGCACCCATGCTAGAGAACAAGTCGACAGCTTCATTGTCATTGCCCAGAGAAATGCCACTATGATTTGGAAAGCTACACCGAAACAATCATTCTCCACTAGGTTTTGAAATTTTAACCTGATGCCGATTCAGGTTAAAAAGTAGATCTGGGAGAAAAAGCAATTCCAAAATTCTCTCTGCCTTCAAACCCCTAGAAATATTAGAAGACCACTATGATGCTTGACTCTTTTTTTTTTAATGTTTTTATTGGAGTATAATTGCTTTACGATGGTGTGTTAGTTTCTGCTTTATAACGAAGTGAATTCTTTTCCAGATACTTGGCCATATCCCCACCGAAGATAGTTCAGGGTATAAAAGGATGTTGCTTTTTAAACTGAAGTGTTAATGCTAATTTAAACCCCTTTAAGAAAATAAATATAAATGGAATGGAATGGGGAGAGACGTGCCTTGCCCCAGCACCCCAGGTAGGACAGAAAAACTGAACTTTATCTGGAGACCACCAAGGGAACTGCCCTGTCTTCTGAGTTGCAGACATTCTAAGCCGTAAGAAGCACAGTTGAATTACTCATGAAGAATGTTTTATCTCAACACTGTTACTGTTGTCATCGCTCACTTTAACTTTTAAATTTTTTTTGAAATGCAGGCAGCATAAAGAAGAGCCCTGTATTTCAAAAAAAATTATTTTTTTGGGAAGTAGTCCCTCCAAGAGTATGTAGATTCTCCTTATACATTCTGAATCTCTCTCTCTCTCTCTCTCTCTCTCTCTCTCTCACACACACACACACACACACACACACACACACACACACTCACACACACACATTTTCAATCAGAGTCCACATTTCAACATTTATTGGTTATTTATTATAGGGCTTTTGAACTTTATGGGGAAAGAAGAACAATCTCTCCACAAATTCCCCTATGCTAGGTATGGTGACATTTGGACATGATTAAGAAAACTAACCATTAATCTTTAAGCTTTACCACAACAGACCTCCCTTAACCCTACCCGTCTCCTCACCGTAGGAAACACATCAAAATGTAAAAATTCTTTTGTTAAAAATTTTCTCGGCAAGTACCATGAAGAATTTGAGAGCTTGACACTGTACCCGGACGACTGCAACCACATTTAATTAGTTTGAAGACATACAGGATGTGACCGAATGCTTGCGGACACAGCCAACTACACACTAGGGAACACATAATAGCAGCAACAGGAGATGAGTTGATACCAAGGAATGGTAGGTCAGAGACATTTATTGTATGTGTTACTTAACAATTTTAAAAAAGAAATTGTTTTTTAATTATTTTCATAGCCCTTTTGATCCTGCCTTATCCTCCCCCAAAACTCTTATTTTCCTATGTCATATAATACATAACACAGCAAGGCTCATAGACCTCCAGGTTAAGACTGGAGGTGGAGCAGCAGGTACGATGTGAGGATGCTGAGGCCTGGCCACATGGTACATTCAGACAGCTGTCAGCCTTTCCCATCCCTCAGCTGTCAGGGATCTGTGGTTTCCTGGGTCTTCCTTGCAGGCAAGTCTCAAGCTGGGTGGAAAGGACACTCGCCAAGGGAGTAGAGGTTGACCTGACAACTATGCACACAGCACACCCAATATCTGTCTCCGGGAGAATGGAGGAAATGTGGCAACAAAGACAGGCTAATGACAATGCCCTAGATTCTATTACTTATTCATCACTCTTTCAATAACTTTTTTTAGGTGCCTACTATATGCCAAACTCCAGGCTAAGCACTGCAGAGCCATCTCCATAAACGAAATTAAATTTCTGCCTTTTGCCAAATCACATGAAAATACTTAGATAGGTTTTTTCGCCATATTTGGAGGTTATCTGGGGGGACAGATTGACTTAAAATACAGGCATCTCAGAGAACTAGATGATCATCCCTCCGGGGTAGCTGATGGTGTTTATTTCTATGGAGCGACTTCCCAGCATGTGCCAGTCTCTGGGTATGCTTCTCGGTGAACAAGAGTAGGGTTAATGATCCTCTGTAACCCCAGCAGGAAGGTCAGCTAAGTGATGAATAAAACAGAAATGGCCTCTATCCCCTAGGAGCTCACAATCTAGTGGGCTAGATTTTCAACACATATTCACATACATTACCATACTCTATTCACACGACAATCCTGCCATGCAACCAGAACAGGTATTATTACACCTCCTTCAGAGAGGAAACACCTGAGGCAAGATGACCTTGTGACTTGCCGAACGTCGAAAGTCGCTCAGCTCAGAGGGGACAAGCTAGAATTCTGAGTCCAGATTGGGTCCTCTTCCCATTGCATCTCAGTGCCTTTCTGGTGTGAGTGTTCATAGAAACATGGGGTCCTATGCACGAATCAAGCCTCTAGGACAGCGCATGTTAAGGCATCTGTATCGTCTCCTGGTTAATCTTTGTTTTTATTCCCTTTGATGGATCAATTAGAAAAGGAAACCTATACACATTGTTAAATGACATTTTTCCAGGCCCTGACAATCTCAAAAGGACCCAAGATAAGAAGGCAAAGAAAAGGAAGGCGTCCATAAAACTAGAGTGAATGCCACAAATGCAGCAATCCACATCCACTGATGCCTTTCTTGTTTTTCTTTGGGTAAGGGTCGTTTGGTCTCAGTTTCCTCATCTATCAAGGGAAATATTCCCTGCTCTACCTTCCTTATGGGTTTAGTTAGAATATCAGAAAAATCTCTTTAACGCTATGAAGGGTTCTACAACTCCCAGGAGACTTTTAAGAAAAGGGCCCAGCAATGGAGCAATTGAAGCATGGAGACTGTCCAAATAAGGCTCTGTGGAGACATGAGGGAGGGGTATTTCTCAAAAATAAAAGAAAATAATCTCTGCTTGCTCAATGGAAGAGAGGTGGGGTTTTTTTCTGGCTTTGGGAGGAGAGAGAAAGCTCATTTATATCCTTCCCCCATCCTCCTGATCCCATTCCTACCCCTATTATAAAATATGACTACTAGGGCTTCCCTGGTGGCGCAGTGGTTGAGAGTCCGCCTGCCGATGCAGGGGACATGGGTTCGTGCCCCGGTCCGGGAAGGTCCCACATGCCGCGGAGCGGCTGGGCCCGTGAGCCATGGCCACTGAGCCTGCGCGTCCGGAGCCTGTGCTCTGCCACGGGAGAGGCCACAACAGTGAGAGGCCCGCGTACCGCAAAATATATATATATATATATATATATGTATATATATAAATATATATGACTACTGACTTCATCTCTTAGTCCATCTTTAGCCATTCCTTTGTGGTCTGCAGATTCGACAACTTCACCATGCACAATTTAAAGCTGCCCTTAAAGACCACCTAGAAACTTCAGGTGCTTTCAAGGTGGCATGCAGACCATCTGCCCAAAGTAACCAACCATATGGATTTCATTAGCCTGTCTCCGTTAGTCTTCCCAGGTAACCTACTTGCTTATGAGAGCATTTCACAGCTCAGAAAGCCTAAGGGGGTTAAGTCTTTGTTATCTTTGAGGCTGCCAACTTTCTCAGACCACACCAGGATAATTAACATCACACAGAACTCCCAGATTTTTGTGACAACTATGAAACTCTCTTCCCTAGAGGAACTCATCTCAGGACCTCACTTTCTTTTCTTGTCTGACAAGGTCAAATCACCTAATAGCCTTGCAATTAGAGGACAGGGAGTCATCTGTTCAATTAGACTTTCCTTGAGTTCACCTGGCAAGCCTGAGCAGATTGATTATTTACAATTCCCTTTCATCACCATGAGAAGCCTAAATTGTTGACCATAAGGACCAACTAAAATTTCAACTTACTGAAACTCAACTCACAACAGCATTCAATTCACTAGAATGCTTACTTGCACTCTGCTTTTGAAAGAAGGAAACTCACAAAAACAAGACCTTGATGTGAATTTTTTTTTTTTTTCAAAAAGGCAGTAGCAGATGCCTGTGGTCAGGTTCGTTCCAGTCTTCAACATCTTCTACATTTTTAACCAGTGAATAAAGAAATATTCAGTGTCCACAATACCAAGTTAGGCAGCTGGGATTCAGTAGGGGAAACATGACCGAATCCCTACCTTCAAGGAGCTCACATTCTGTTGGAAGGAGAGAAACAGTAAGCATGTAAACAAATAGATGCATAAAATAATTTCAGGCACCAGTAAGTGCTCTACGTATTATGATAGAGAATGACTTAGGACTGTTTTAACTGGGAGCTTGGGAAGGAGGGGTTCAGGTAAAGTCTCTTTAAGGAGGTAATATTTAATTAAAGACCTGAATAAGAGTTAGCCATGTGAAAATATGGTGGAAGAGTATTCTAAACAGAACGAATAAGAAGTGCAAAGGTCCTGGGACAGGAACAATCCTGGCATGTTTAAGGGACAGGAAGACAAACTGGGTGACTAAAGATTGGAATTACATGCTAGAGTTATAGTGATGGAGATTGCATAAAGTGGTCAGGTTTAGGATATATTTTGGAGAGAGAGTCACAGAATTTGCTGATGAATCAGATAACATTTGTGAGCAAAGTGGAAGGGCTCAGATTTTCGGCCTTCCTTTTCAGTGGTCACTAATGAAATCTGTAAGTCCTACATTCATTAAATGATTCAAGGATACTTGTAGTAACTGTAAACTGCAAACTATAGTAACAAAGTAAACTGTAATAACAAGGGCTGAAAAGGTACACTTACACTAGGGCTGGTTAGGGAATTTTGCCAAGTAAGAAAATAAGAAGTCTTAAGGTTAATCATCAAAAAATTTTAGAAGTCCAGAAGCCCCTAATGATTCATGCCTTTACTGTGTCTTATTGCCGTCTTCTTAGAAGACAGTTTTATGGTAGAGGTAGATTTTCACAGATGACTGACTAACTCCATTTTGCAAAACCATAACTTTCTTTATATTCCTGTTACTGGTACCTCATTTTTGCCACATGGCAGAAAAGATACACCCAGATAAATTCAGGCAAGTTTAGTGATTTCCTAGTCATTTCAGGATTTTTCACTCCCTCTTCCCTGGGATAATATCCAAGTTGCAGGGACTTTACATGATAAGAGGTAGCCATGTGAAAATGTATCATGGCATCAGGGGCAGCCATCTAACCCCAGATCATCAGTATCATTTCCAGGCATCCATTGGGCTGTACCACCCAGTTTGGATGTCAAGTAGACTTTCCCCTCCACACTGACATTTGCTGCATCATCCCCTCATCCAGGCCACAAGACCTCTGCAGACCAACTAACCCTGCACTTATTTCAGCTCGTGATCTCTCTCTCTCTCTCTCTCTCTCTCTCCCCCCCACTCCCACCCCCACCCCCCACCCCACCCCTTGCACTGTTATAGGGCTATTGGAATAGTCTCCTTCTCTCCTTCCACCAGTCTAGGACAGCTCCTTCCTCCTAGAGATCTCATAGATCTCATGTAACCATTGCTTTTCTACGATGCCAGCACCAAGCTAGACATGGGCTGTTCTCTCCAATTTATCATCCCTATGCTACACCCTGGGAAGTAAGACCTCGTCACTTCTGCCCTGGGAGTCCCATCCTCCCTCCCCCTTTTGGAGAGCTGGGGTGGGGGGTGGGAGATGGGGGGCAGGGCACAGAGACATTTCTCAGAGCCATATAGCCCAGTCTGACTTCTCTGGTACTCCTCTCTGCCTCAGCTCTTATCTGGCCTCCTAGGGTAGTTAGTCTGGCTCTTTATCCATCTGCTTTCCAATTTACTGAGTATGGCAGAAACTTCGTATTTCCCTCTAAAGGGAATTAGAATTTGGAAACTCAAAAACCTTTCTTTTTTATCCTTGGTTCTTACTTGGTTCTAAGCTTGGTTCTTACTAATTTAAAACTTGGCTTTCAAGGTAGTGTTGTCTCTGCTATGACTTTTTAAAAACAGTTTAATTAAGATTCAATTCACCCATTTAAAATGTACTGTTCAATGAATTTTGGTATATTACATTATTGTTTAAAAATTATAATAAAATATATATAACATAAAATTTGCCATTTTTAAGTGTGCAGTTCAGTGGCACTGATTACGTTTACAGTGTTGTGCAACCATCCCCACTGTCTATTTCCAAACATTTTCATCACCTCAAACAGAAACTCTGTAACCTTTAGTCAATAACTTCCCATTCCCCTACAACTTCCCATTCCCCCACTCCCTCGGCCCCTAGTAACCACTATTCTACTTTCCATTTCTATGAATCTGTATGGAATCATACAATATTTGTCTCTTTGTGTCTGGCTTATTTCACTTAGCACAATGTCTTCAGGGTTCGTCCATGTTATAGCATGTGTCAGAACTTCATTCCTTTTTATGGCTGAATTTATCTATCTATACCACATTTTGATTATCCATTCATCTTCTTTTAATATTTTTATTGGAGTATAATTGCTTTACTATGTTGTGTTAGTTTCTGCTGTATAACAAAGTGAATCAGCTATACGTATACATATATCCCCATATCTCCTCCCTCTTGCGTCTCCCTCCCACCCTCCCTATCCCACCCCTCTAGGTGGTCACAAAGCACCCAGCTGATCTCCCTGTGCTATGCGGCTGCTCATCCATTCGTCTTTTAATGGACACTTGGGTTGTTTACACCTTTTGGCTATTGTAAATAATGCTGCAGTGAACACTGATGTACAAACATCTGTTTAAATCCCTGCTTTTAATTCCTTTTGGTATATACCTAGGGATGGAATTGCTGGATCATATGCCAGCTCTATCATTTTCTGCTGTAAGTTTTTGAAAGTCTGTTTGGAAAGCAAAGGTGAGGGCATTTTCTGTTCCACTGATATTTTCTTCCTAATCTTCTCTTAGGCCATTGATGACCCCATCCCAATAGAAAGAAGATCACTGGGTACCTGGTATTGGGGACAGAACTTTAGTTAATATCATAAAGTTTTATCTTGATACATGACTGAAGTTGAGAGGGAGGTATGCTATGTATGTATGTGTTGAAAAAGACCTAAATTCCTATCTATACTGCACACCACACATATGTACAGAGGGCCCTGGATATTTTAGCTAGTGATTTCAGCTTGTAGCAAAATCTTAGAGGAGCGTGCTTCCTCTTTCTGTGCTTGGGCTACAACTAGAATGCAGGTGATGGATGGTAGAATGAAACCCATCACCCTCCTGTTCTAAATGGTTTAGAATGTTACCTGTCTGAAGGGAGGGATTTGGATAGAGATGATCTACGGCATTTCTTTCCGGTTCTGATTGTAGGTATTTGTATGTTATCCCCAAAACTGATCTCCTATCTGTACACTCTCTGGTGCCCTAAATGAAGAACTTCCTGAAAGTAATTAGCTGCTATGCTTAGAGGAACCTGCATTCCGGAACTGATTCTTACTTCCTACTTTTATCAAAATTCTTATGTGATCACAGCCTGATTTATTTCACTCTCAGTTTAATTGCCATGAGTCTGTGGTCTGGATTACAGACTACTTCTGGTATCATATAGTAACATTGATTTTCCCAACTCACTGGGTAAAGAACTCTGTCCTAGACACTCTGGGAATGAATAGGAGATGCCATCCAAACCCCTGAGTTCAGTATGCAGATAAAAAAGGAGTCAGGGGACTTAGTCAGGAAAGGTTTCTGGAAAAGGGGGCATCTTAAAAATATCTGGAGAGAAAACAGAATTCAAAAATAGTTCAAAGGGTGTGTAAGAATGTATTTGTGACCAAAACAACAAGACAGACCATGACTTTATATCATGTTAAACTGTGGCTACTACTGACTGAAGAACTGTTAGTTCTCTCTAGTGTTCACACTAAGATTTGTTTGCACAAAATAGTGTATGTATATGTGTTTGGGGTGGGGTGGGAGTTTAGGATGAAAAAAAAACAGTTTCCAAGAAAACATTATTGCCTTGAAACAATAGTATCATAGTAGAAATCAATAGACTGGTAAATTGGAAGTCACTGCTTAAGGCCAGGGTGCTCTGAGCACTGTCTTATTTCTAGTTTCATAATTCACATCTCACACGTGAAGATGGGGTTCATTAAAAAGAACACCTTGCTTTCTCTGAAGAATACTTTATTTCTTTTAAATGAGTTTGAGGAGCCAGTATTGAAAAGCAAAATCCATCTATGCTTTGGCAAATAATATCAAATTGAACTGTAAGAAGCTTTCATCTTTAAAAACAACCCCATGATATTAGACATTATTTCATCTAAAGTAAACAGCCCCTTTCCTGATGTGGTAGTATTAACAGGGTAATCGTGAAGATAATCATATTAAAGCCCCTTTACACAAAATTTTGAAGTTTGGTTTCAAAATATTTGTATCTTGTCCCTTTCCTCCAGTCACAGTCACACACACACACACACACACGAACACACACAGGTGCACACATGCACACGCCCCACAACTTGGGTAATTGTGATTAGCAAATAATTAAAGTTTATTATATATGAAAGTACCAGGGAGTAAACTGGCAAGATCCTGAAGAACGCTTTTGCTTTATTTTCTTGGCCTGGGGTTTCAGCCAATTGTACAAACAAGAAGGTTGAGAATAGCATGGTCAATGATTGAGGAGAAATAGAAATAAATTCAAGGAAGCTTGGATAAATTCATGCAAAATGGATCCATAGAAAGTTGTTAAAGGTAAGGGACACCTCCAGATTTTTAGAGTTGACATCAAGAGGAAAAACATGGTTTCTCATAGTTCTCTACTGGTCTTGTCTTAAAACATTTCTATCTGGAATTGCCCAAAGAGCTGACCTATGGGGACTGGTCTACACTTTTTTACAAGATTTTTTCCCCTATCACAAGAATTGAGACTATTTAGCCTGAAGAAAATATGCAGGAGTAGAATATATTAGGATTATCTTCAAATATTTGAAGGGTAGAAACTTTGAAGATGAATTGTACTTCTTCTGTGGGGCCCTAAGGGATAGAACCAAAATCAAAGAGTGGCTATTACAGGGATAGAGATTTTAGCTCATTGTAAAAAGAACATTCTAATAAAGGAATACAAAAATAGATTGGGTTGTCTCCATAGATAGTGAGCTGTTCATCTTTGAAGGGCTATAGGCCAGGAATAGGCAAATGGCCACTTGTCGGAGATGTTCAGTTGGGAACTCAATAATCTGATGAATGACTACAGTAGACCAGTGTCTTCCACCACTGGTTGCAGAGAAAATCATTTGGGGAGCTATTTTAAAACACAGATTATTGGTTCTCACACCTCCCCCCCAAGGTGCTCATTCCATAGGTTCCATTAACGTGCATTTTTAAACGAGCACCCCCAAATGATTGCAACACAGATGACTAAGAGCCACTCTTTGAAGAACGTTTGACAATACAACATATCAGCGGATTTCTGCTTTGACGATTTGGATTTGCTTTTTTTTCTTTCTATTAATCCTATGTGAAAGATGCAGGGAAGAGGCTAGAGGCTAGGCCTGTGGGACAGAGGGAAGTCTGAGCAGAAGTATCTTGAGGATGGTCACAGCTGATGGCTGAGTTGTAGCCTCCTCCTCTGAGTGTTCCTGTTGGGGTGGGAGAGAAAAGGAAAACCTTCCTCTGATCAACAGGGACCAATGGGAGATGACTGTTTCGGGGGCTGGAATCTGAGGTTGAGCTGGCACTGAGAATTGAGGGTGCCCCAAGTGCAGGGAATCTCAAGTAATGGTATCGGGCTGAAGACTAGGGTCAATAAAAGTCCAAGAAAACTAAAAGCGGTACACACTGCTATATTTGAAATAAAATGCCTTTCCATGAAAAAAAAGAAGAAGAAAATTAAAAGTGAGAGTGAAATGAGACTGCAGGGGAATAATACCCAGATGCCTTGAAGTGTTTACAATTTTGACCTAATATTTTTTTCCTATGATCCATATGACACCATTCCTTTTCCATTCCTCATCTACAGGATGGGGCCTGGGTGACCAGGACTGTGGGGTTAATGTCTTTAGGGACCCTTCAGCAAGCCACACGATTCAAACTTCCCATCCTATAGGACTGGAGGTGGCCAGGTCCAAGTGTTGGGTATCAGTGGAGATTTCCAATCAGGATGTCCTAGGTTGTTGTTAAGAAGAATTTCTTAGGAAAAAAATGGGACAGAAGTACTAGACTAGGAGCTGGAAACTCCTACCCTTTAGAGACAAGCTCTCTCCTAATTTCCTTTAACTGCCCTTGCCTCCCTTTCTCTTTCCTTCTTTTACTTGCTGGGTCTTGGGTGGTCAGGGCTGCTGCATTAATGCTTTTACAGAGGCTTCAGAGAACCTCTTGCCTCAAATGTCCCTACCTGGAAGAATTTAGGTGAACATCCCTAGGTGCTAGTCAGCATGGAAAAACAAAGGCAATAGAACGTGGAAAGAAGCAGGGGCACAGAAAATTTCATAAGGAGAAAGAAAACAATAGGACGGAAGGCAAAGATTGCTCAGGAGCTTGAAATCTGCCAACGTGACAGAAGCTGTCCTACCAGCCCTTCTTCTAACTTTCCCCCATTTGACCTGCAGGGTCTCAGGTGGCCAGGACTGAGGTTTCAGTGTTTTTACAGAGGCTTCCAGGAATCCCAAGCTTCAAAATTCCCCAGTCTAGAGGACAGTTAGGTAGACATACCGAAGAGGTGGGCTTCACATGGGGAAGTTCAAGTATTAAAATATGGCTGGTATTTACAATAGCCAAGACATGGAAACAACCTACATGTCCATCTACAGATGAATGGGTAAGGAAGATGTGGTACAGACATACAGTGCAATACTACTTAGCCAATAAAAAAGAATGAAATAATGTCATTTGCGACAACATGGATGGACCTAGAGATATCATACTAAGTGAAGTCAGCCAGACAGAGAAAGACAAATATTATATCACTTATATGTGGAATCTAAAGAAATAATACAAAAGAACTTATTTACAAAACAGAAAGAGACCCAAAAAAAAAAAGAAAGAGACCCAAAGACATAGAAAAGCATATGGTTACAAAAGGGGAAAGGGGGGGAGGGATAAATTAGGAGTTTGGGATTAACATATACACACTACCATATATAAAATATATAACCAACAAGGTCCTACTGTATAGCACAGGGAACTATACTCAATGTTTTGTAATAACCTATAAGGGAAAAGAATCTGAAAAAGACTATTATATATGTAAAGAATATTTTATATATATATATATATATATATACATAAAATTGAATCACTGTGCTGTACACCTGAAACTAACATAACACTGTAAATCAACTATATTTCAAGTGTATATATAGGTATATATATATATATATATATATATACCTATATATACATATAGTTGGAAGCTATGGGCAAGAGAAATGTCCTTTTAAAATGAGAAGGGGCAGAATGAGAAATTACAACGAGAGCTTTGAGCTCTTGGACATTAGCCAAAGCTCTCTCCT
The DNA here is from genome assembly GCF_008692025.1 of Phocoena sinus. Lineage (NCBI taxonomy): Eukaryota > Metazoa > Chordata > Mammalia > Artiodactyla > Phocoenidae > Phocoena > Phocoena sinus. The sequence continues at coordinate 104,914,379 of NC_045784.1, forward strand.
AGTATAACATCACCCCTCGCTTCCCTCCCTCTTGGTCCTTTTCCATGCCTTTTATTATGAGGCAGCTGTACTGTGTTACTACTCTTCAGAGGTTTCAGGGAGCCTCATGGCTCAAAGGTACCAACTTAGCTGGGTAGACATGAACCCGGCCACCAGGAACGGCTCAAAATGAAGAGGACATAAATGCTATCAGGAAGAGGAATGTATTCTAAAATTGGTACAGAGGGAAAAGACAAACCATGCGTCAGGAAAATCCTGCCCTTCAGCCAGAAGAACTTTTCTCATGTACCACTCCCTATTCCCTAATGCTGGGACTGGGCATTGGGCAACCAATGTAATTGCATTCATTTCTTACGGAGGCATTAGGGAGACCGGGGGTTCAACCTCCCCCACGTAGGAAACTCGTTGAGTGGCCAGCCCCAAGTACCCGGATGGCAGGGTGACGCCTCCTGAGAGTAAGTGGAGGTGATTGGTGAGGGAATTTGAGCTGAGCCTTTTAGTATATCTACCAAGGAAGGTTAGTGAGAGCTTATCTTTCTAGAAGAGAGTGGTATAGTAAACATTTATAACCAGACTGAAACGCTGGCTCCTTAGCCCTTAAAGAAAGAAGTGAGATGGCTGTGATCTCTCCTCCCTCCCTCCTTTTGTTAATTCTACAATGCCGTTGTCATTTTTACATGCTATGGGTATTAGGTAAACAGAAGTGTGATGCACCAGGGTGGTAGTGGGAACGTTCCAATTCCCAAGCAGGAGAGAAATGCTTTCCAGCCCCGAGGCCAGATTGCCCAGCCTTCATCCACAGCATCGGTTATAGAGGCAGTTGATCAAGTGCAAGCTATGGGCATCGATAAAGACTCATACAGGGTTAAGCTGGTGTGGGGAACTGTTAACAAGGTAGGTAGAGTTTTCCCAGCACAGATATTTGCAATGCTAACAAATACGTAAGAGGAACCATTCCTTCTTTCTAACCTCCTCTGGGGTGCCATCATCTCCCAAATAGAAATGTGGATCCCGATTGCTACAGAAAAGAGAACCCTAGCCTCCCCGCCTTGCTGAAGAGTAATTTCTCTCTTTTATGAAGACCAGATCAGTCTTGGTAAGGCTAGTGTCTGATCTTTTCCCACTCTGTTCCACTAGGACCCTTGCTGTTACCATGGATACCTCTTCCAGTGGCACTGATGGGATGCAGCATATTATGCATTATAGCAGGACCTCCCACCTTGAACCGCTTTGGACTGGCTTTTTTGTCTTCCCAGGTAGTTACTGGGCTTGCCCTTCTGCCAGTCCAGAGATTAACAAGGACTAGCTAAAACCATTTGTTATCTTTTAAGGCTTCCCTTTTATTCCAAAACCTTTGGATTCAAAACACAGCTAGACCCTACCTTAAGTAATCCATATACCAGAAAATTCACAAGTGATTAAGGCAATAAATAGTAATTCCTCACATCAGAAACATATTCTCTCCTGGAAAACAGAGATCTCCCTAGTGCCTTTTGGTGTTTACAGATCACTAACCACTTGTCAGAGAAACCTAAGAGGAAGGCTTTCAGAAATAAACATAAAACAGCCCATGCATCGATAGAGAAATAAACGTTGTTTTTCAAAAATGAATCTAATTTATGGCACAGCTTTTTCTAGGAATTTATCTCCTACATGATGGAAGGCATGCTCTTAATGTAGGCAAAGCGGCACAAACCTGGGGAAGGAAAGTTCAAAGGCATTGGAAAACTTACTTATTGAGGTTGAGCCAATCTACGTAGGTATGGTTTACAGCATTCCAGAAGTCTGGTAGCTAATCTTGGAGTCTCCCTTACAAACATCAGTCATTTTTCAATAATGTGACTCCATGTCTTCCTAACGCTGTGCTATATATTCAGTATGTCCCATGTTGCCAGTGCAGAAATGACGAGAAACTTTAAAAGTTCTGCAGTCCCTGATTTTGTGTTTAAATTTGTAAACTTAATGTTGCATTAATGGCCTATTTTGCATATCCACTTGATTGTACCATCTTAAAGATTCATTTAAGCCTGGGGAGGACAGCATGACTCCTACCTGCTTCTCATTAATAACATACTTTTCAATGAGTGAATAATGAATGACCTGGATAGAAATCAGTAGAAATGCAGATCGCCATTAGGTGGAGAAGGGGGAGGAAATCTACTTTGTCTACCACACCGACAAGCAACTTCAAGGCAGAAGGTAAAGAAAGCAGGCCTTAAAAAGAGATGACTGTCTAGAAGGGTTCTTAATTAAATATTGCCTTGTCTTTACATGTAGGACTGTGACAGAAAAGTCCTTCTGATGGAAATTAAAATTTGCAAATGGCTTTTAAAATCTTGGGTTAATAGAAACAAGCCATTTAATTATGAAGAAGAAAACCAGATAACTCTTAGCCACAGATTATCCTTAAGAGCTCTGAGAAAACATATGGATCTGCCTAAGCATTCTTAATCTGTTGCGTTAACTGCTGTTTGTAGCACCCTGGTGAGGATGGAGGTCTGGGAGGTACTGGGTAGTAAGCAGTCCAACTGACAAAGGTCTGCCATTGGCTGATCAGAGTTGGAATAGAAGGCAAGCTGGAGAGTCTTAAAGGAACATACATAATTTCTTTCTAACTGAAAATATTTTTTCTTCTTTTTTAAATTGAAGTATAGTTGATTTAGAATATTATGTTAGTCCCAGGTGTACAACGTAGTGATTCAGTATTTTTACAGATTATACTCCATTAAAAGTTATTACGAGATAGTAGCTATGTTTCCCTGTGCCATACAATGTATCCTTGTTGCTTATCTACTTTATACATAGTTTATTCCTCTTAATCCCATGCCCCCATCTTGCCCATCCCCCCTTCCCTCTCCCCACTGGTAAACACTAGTTTGTTCTCTATACCTGTGAGTCTGTTTCTGTTTTATATATACATTCATTTGTATTAGTTTTTAGATTCCATATATAAGTGATAGCATATGGTATTTGTCTTTCTCGTTCTGACTTACTTCACTTAGTATGACAATCTCTAGGTTCATCTGTGTTGCTGCAAATGGCATTATTCCATTCTTTTTTATGGCTGAGTAGTACTCCATTGTATATGTAATATATACTACATCTTCTTTATCCATTCATCTGTTGATGGACAGTTGGGTTGCTTCCATGTCTTGGATATTGTAAATAGTGCTACTATGAAGATTTGGGGTGCGTGTATCTTTTTGAATTAGTGTTTTCATTTTTAAGGAAATACATAATTTTTTTAAAGTATCATTGGCCTATTGACTTCTCTGAAATAGCAACAGATAATAACAGTCTTGCTTGAGATATAGAAGCCTGTTTTTAAGTTACTGTATTTCTTTGGCAATAAGGTCCCGGGAACTTAAGAGAAATGCATTTCAAACTAACAATTGCTAATAAATTATCCCACAGGCCACAGATTTCACGGGTTCTAGAAAATATATGAAATTTGGAAATGCAAACTAGGCTTTCCATTTCCCTTTACTCTTCTAAATCCTTTAGGATTCAACACGGCTTCCTTCTGCAATTTGACTATTGACCTTTACCGAATAGAAGTTCAAGTCTATCAGAAATTCAAGTCAATTGAAATAATTATCAGATTAAGTTTACTTTAGAGAGTCTTATTTTGGTTTTGTTTCTGTTCAATAGTCGCAGTAAATACACAGGCCTGAAAATAAAACAACCTAGTTTTACAGATGATTTTTTAAAAAACAACAACTTTGCTGCAGCTCATGATTCTGTTTCCTTTTTTTTTAAATTTCTAATGGACTCTGATTTACAAATAAGCAGTTTGGCAGCACTGGTTTCAGTGTAGGGCTTTTGGTATACCTCGGTTCAAGCCCCTGGTCACTGTATGACAGTAACCAAGCTGAATGACTAACTTTCAACCTAATTCCCCCAGTCTTAACTCTGTACCAAATGCTGGTCCCATCCTTCCTTTGGTGACTCAGAAAAGGCAAATTTATATCTGTGACCTTAATGTTACTATAACACAGTTTGAAAATGCTAGGCAGAGGCATTTGGAGTGAGTACTTGACAAAGTTATTTGGAATTTTTAGAGGAAAGCATCTCTGGAGATTCTAGCTCTTTCCGTTTTGATTATATTCCATCTCTCTACCCATCTATGAGAGCTGACACAGGGAAGTACTATTTTTCAAAAACCAGGGGAAATTGTGAATGTTGTCACTTGCCTGCCCACTGCTGTTGTAATTCTTCACTTGGAAAGGGGAATCAGAGAGTGGGAGTCCAAACAACTTAATGTAGCAACTCACAGAGCCAGAAAGAGAAAAATCAGGCTGGGTGGAAATTTAGGGAGCATACTCTATTTTTTTTTTTTTTGCACAAATATTTCCTTGGATAATGATCTTCTCTTTTAAAGAAAAGTATGGTTCTCAGACAGCAATAAAAAGAATATTCTTTCATGGTGTACCCGGACCCAGGAGTTCATTTATTTTCAATTTTGCACAAATAGGATAAATTTAAAGGAAACAGTTCCTACGTACACCCAAGGGATTTTTGCCCACGCGAATAATACGGCTTACCTTTTTTCTAGAGAGGCCTTCCATAAACACAGGCTGGGTAAACTATCCCAGAGTTACAGATTAGCCCTGAATAAGGCAAGAGTTATTCCCCCTCCTCCCCTGCCCCTTGACCTAGGCTATAGCCAACCCCTCCAACTGGTGCAGGCAGGACTTCCGTTCCATGCAGCCATCACTTCAATCATCAGGGAAAATAAGAAAAATATTGTGAAGCAGGCAAAATAGTTCTTGGTGCCCCTGCGCTGCCTTTTGGTACCTCTCTGCCTTCTCCTTTACTTAAGCTGTAGACCTGCACTATACAATATGGTGCCTAGCACCCACATGTGACTATTTAAAGTAATTTAAATTAAATTTAGAATTCTGTTGCTTGGTGACACTAGCCATATTCCAAGTGTTCAACAGACATGTGTGGCTAGAAGCTACCATATAGGATGACACATAGAATATTTCAGAACGTGCTATTGGACAGGGTTTCTGACTGTTAGTTCCCTTTGCTTCTTGAGCATAAGGACCACGTCTTCCAATATCTTCATCCCCTACAGCAGCCTTCCACAGTGCCTGATACAACTATTGAATGCGGGAGAAACTTTACTAAGTTTCTAACTTAACTTTCTTAACTAAGTAACTCAGTGCTTACCATGTTGTCAAGAGCTGTGCTCAATTCATTATAAGCAATCTCTCATTTCATCATTGCAAGAACACTATGAGGTGGGTCCTATTACCATCCTCATTTTCCAGATGAGGAAACTGAGACTCAATGAGGTTAAATTATTTGCCCAAAGTCGCACCGGTAATAAGAACCAAAGCCACGTTTTTACGGCTTCAGAACCTATGCTCTTAACCACTGCTCTGTGCACCTAAAGAAAACAAGTCACTATAGACAAGCAAGCCTCTTGCAGAACAAGTGGTGCCTGGGTGGCTTCTCCACAGCCCTCATGCTGACCAAAGCAGAATAAAGACAGGTTGGGATCAAGGACTGAGCATGAAGAATACGGTGTAAAGTATGCTGATTTGTGTTTGAGTGTGCATATCAAATTAAGTGGCTATCTGACTACTTCTCTAAATGAGGTAACAGTAAACTAGTAGTTTTATCTGCCATTTTGCATATGGGAGCCATTGCCTTGGTCCCCAGTGGTGAAGGTTAGTGAAACCTAATCACTTTGTGAAGTCACCTCCACATGCTGCACTTACCAGAAGGTTCTTTAGCTTGAGTTTCTATACCACAGAGCTTGTGCCAGGACACGCAAATGCCAGAGAATCCGTTTTCCTGCAGCTTTCACAGTCAGTGTGTTTGCCAGACAAAACCCCAGCCAGCCACGTTTTTTAATTCAGCATAGCGCCTTTAGAAATAATACTTACCGGAAGACTCCTTGCATATCAAGAAGGAAAAGACTTACATCTTAAACCCAACAGTTCAAATATTGAGAGCCACAGGGGAGGGTGAAATGTGATTATATTGAAATTGAGCATTTTAGTAGCCCCATTTGGCCTTAAAAGGTATTCTCTGCTAAACACCTAGTGAATTAGCTTTGATTCTAGTCTGTGCCTCAGTCCCACTGACATCACATAACCTGGCACCATCCTTCTGCCCATCTACATGTGCCCATGCCCTCATCTGCCCCCTGACTTATCGGGGTAACAGCTCATCTTGCCTGCCCTCCCCAAGAACTATCTTGATTCTCCTTCCCTCCAGTAGTCCTTTGGCACAAATTCTCTAACAAACCAAGTCATATAAATGTGGTGGTGATGTGTTGTGTGACCCTTCCATTCGCCATGATAACATAATCTAATTTATTGAGGATTTACTACATGCCAGGAACTGTGATGAGTGCTTTAGATAAATCATCTCATTTAATATTCTATCCCCATTTCAGAGATAATTATTAGAGTCTTAGAGAAATTTAAGTAATTTGTCTAAGTCAAATAAGGCATGATCTCTAGTGGTAGGATTTAGGGCCTTGTGACAGGCTAGTGGAGTATTATATAGTTGCCTTTTACCTCATAGCATATTTCACAGGCTTCAAAGTTGAGCCAAAGAAGATTAAGGCTATAGAAAATCATGTCAAAATGACAGGTCAAAGAAGTAAACCTCAATCAATTCACGGGCATTTTGGTTCATGTCGTCCTAGCAATTTCTCCACTGGAAGGCAGTATGGAATAGTAGAAAAGGCATAGGCTTTGGAAGCCAACATACCTAGGTTTGAGTACTAATTCTGCCACTTCGCATCTCTGCAACCTTGGAATTGCCACTTTACTTCTCTGAGGTGTGAAACGGGGTGGGAGGGAGACCAATGATGACAATGTAATTAAGAATATAGACTTTGGTGTCAAATGATCTGGGTTTAAATCTCAGCTACTCCAGTTAATATTTTCAGATAATTTATTCATCCGGTTAATATTTATTGAGTATATTCTATGTGACAGCCCTTGCTCAAAGTGCTCAAACGAAACAAAGTCCTTGCACTCATTGCAGTGGAGGAGACCAAAAACTATAAATATGTAAATAACATGTTTCAGTTGGTGTTAAGTAAAATGAAAAAAAAAAAGTAGGTAGGAAGACAAATTGTTGGGAGTGCTATTTCATCTCAGCTGATGGAAGAAGACCTCTCTGCTGAAGTGACATTGGACCAGACACCTGAATGAAGTGAGGGAGCCAGCTACACAAATATGAGGTGGAGTAGGGGTGGGGAGAAATGCATTCAAGATGTTACAGCATGAGCAAAGGTCCTGACATGGAGGTGTGCTTGGTAGGTTTGACGCTAAAGGCCCATGTGGCAGGAGTGAAGTGAGAGAGGGAAACAGTGGAAAGAGATGACAGCAGCAAAGACAACCCAGAGCCCGTTGTCATGGGTTTCTAAAGCCTGGTAAGGACTTTGGATTTTATTCTATGTTTGATAGGAAGTCATTCTGAGGGCTTTGAGCAGAGGAATGACATGATCCGATTAATGTGCAAAAGGATGCTGCAGACAGCATGCTAGGTGAGGGTGAAAGTTGAGGAGCAGGGAGACCACTTAAGAAATGAGTGCACAGCTTCAAGTGAAAAGTGACTGGCTTGGACTAAGATGAAGGTGGTAAGAAGAGGTTGGATTTTGAATATATTTTGAAGATTGCACTGACAGGCTGTGAAATGCGCGACCAAAGAGAAAAGTCAAGGATGACTGCAAAGATTTTGGCCTGCACAACTGGAAGAATTGGATAGTAGCGCCGTTTTCTCTGATAGAGAACCCTGGCGGAGTGGCAAGCGGGGGTGGGGAAGAATCAAGAGCTGCATTTTGGCCACGCTAAGTTGGAGATGCCTATGAGATATCCAAGTGGGGATGTCAGGTAGACAGTTGGATAAATGAGCCTGGAGTTTAAAGAGGTCAGGGCTAGAAATTTTACCAGCTGTATCATCTGGAACCAGCAAATTAACTTCTATAAGCATCAGTTACCTCATCAATAAAATGGGGATAATATTTGTTTCACAAGGTCATTTTGAGGATTCTCAGTAAGGTATGTAAAGTGTGAAGCACTGTTCCTGTACATGTAAGTGCTTATAAATGGTAGCCTTCTCACTGTCAGTATCCATTGCAAATAACTGGCAGTCAGTTGTTGCTGTTGTAGAATCTTTGTTGATTGTTCTAAACCCAAGCTGAATGTTAGAATCACCTAGGAAGCTTTTTTCAGTGTAGGCCCCACATCACGCAATTAAATCAGAATCACTGGAGCAGTGATCAGTAGCTTCCCAGGTATGTATTACCTACAGATAGAGAACAGAACTCTTCAGATTAGTTCTAGCTCACCTTTTGGGAAACTAACTCTTCTAAAAAAATACTAAGTGGAAAATTTGGGCTCTTCTTGATATCCCTGAGCAAAATTGCTTCTTTTTTTCCGTTGCTTTTTTAAAATTTTTATTTATTTATTTATTTTTGGCTGTGTTGGGTCTTTGTTGCATGCAGGCTTTCTCTAGCGGTGAGTGTGGGCTACTCTTCATTGCGGTGCGTGGGCTTCTCATTGCAGTGGCTTCTCTTGTTGCAGAGCACGGGCTCTAGGTGCACGGGCTTCAGTAGTTGTGGCACGCGGGCTCAGGAGTTGTGGCTCGCGGGCTCTAAAGCGCAGGCTCAGCAGTTGTGGCACACGGGCTTAGTTGCTCCGCGGCATGTGGGATCCTCCCAGACCAGGGCTCGAACCCGTGTCCCCAGCATTGGCAGGCAGGCTCCCAACCACCGCACCATCAGGGAAGCCCTTTTCTGTTGCTTTTTTTCCCTTAGTATGAAAATAGTTCTTGTTCTAAGGACCTGGAAGAAACAGCCACTGCGGAAACTCAAAAAATTGCAATTCCAGGAGAGCTTTTTCTCCTTAATAGAAGAGAATTTGTTCCTCTCATTTTCTAGGCTCTGCATTGTCAGGTTTGCCCTCTGCAATACAATTAATTGATTCAAGAATAATAAGAGTATTGACCTTCTCTTTTTAATATCTTACTGATAGAAAATAAAAACACAGTTGGAAAGTGAAGTCCAATTGGTCAAGGGTTATAGGCTCCGGATTGCTGAAGATGAAGTTTCATTGACAGATAGAACTCCAGCAAGCTGAGGGAAATGGCCTTGCAGTGCTCGATAGTGATGGCAGCCCTAGAGCCAATCCATGGATTGCTTGGGAGTCATGGATTCTCAGGATTCTCAGCCTCTGTCTCCCCTGATTTCACTGTCTTTCTTCCTTATCCATCCTGTACCCTTTTTCTGGTATCAGAAGTCTTGGTCCTCATGGAGGTGTTCACTGATGTTATAAGGGCTTCTGTTACCCTTGAGCAAGGGATAATTTTTGTTTGAATAGGGGATTCGCATCCCGAAAAGGAGAGTGGGTTTCCTGGTATCATATAAGGTGCCTTCTAGAGGCTGGAGAAGACCAGCCCTATGAACAGGACACTAAGGGGAAAATGGTGAGAGTTTCCAACAAAAATGCCTTCCCCTCACTCATTTTTGCCTTCTCTAACTTTACTGTGGACTATTTATTGCTTAACAATTTGGTCAATTTCTTCTCTAGATCAAACCTTTAATTAAGAGAACATCGTTATAAACTATAATCTGCTTTCTCTTCTGAATTACTTAGCCCCCTCTGAAATTTCTGCTTTTAATAAAGGTTCAGGTGGCATTACTAGGTGGTACAAATGAAAAAAAGGTGGCTTTGGGTCTCTGTCTGCAGATTCTAGTTTGTATTGCACATACCGGTGATGTCAAGAGGGGCCACAGAGGGCTTTTAACCTACCTGCTCTTTTCCACCAATCCACCCCAAAGTCACCAAACAAACAAGCCTGGGAAAAACTGTGTGCTTGCTGTGCAAACATGGTTTCCAGATAGATCCCAACCAGAATGCCACCCTGAAGGGCCTCCTATATAGAAATTCAGAGATTGCCACTGGCTCAATAACTTGCCCAGGTCACACAGTTAATGAGGAACAAAGCTGAGACCCCATCCAAGGCTGCTGAATTCAAGGCTACAGACACACTTTTTCCACTACAAGCCCAGCCTCTTCAGCTCTAACACTGACCATATCCTTTCCGGTGAAAGTGAACAACTCACCTTCAAAAACGTTTATTTCTTCAAGTTTTGTTTTGTTTAAAGTCGGGGCAAATTGTAAATTAACTACAATCTCTTCCCACTGAGGCACTGGAATAAGTGAACATTCTTGTCACACACTGTAACACTGCTACAGGCCCCTGGTGTCCACACTTCACCACGTGAAGGGATCAGAGCAATTTGGGGCAGAAGAGGCAGAGCGCATCTGGCTTCCCAAATGCATCTGACACGCGTTTTAAAGAAATCAGTAGCTCTCCTGAGGCACATTTGCGAAAAGGAATCATTGAATTTTACACATTTTTTCCCTGAAGCAAAGGAAACGGTTTCCATGTTGACTTGGAGCAAGGCACTACAGGAAATGATTTCATTTCTAAAGCATGACTGAAGCCCCAATTTCATTGTCCTTATTTCCTTCACGTCAGTTCACACCTTTCTAAACATTCAGACTGCTTGTCAGTTTCCTTTTGCCTCAGACAATCAGTGGCTGCGCTGTGACTGTGTTTTAGTGAAAGTAGGGGGAGGAAGGGAATGGAATACTGGTTTCTGTTCTTTGTTTTTCTCTTGGTGTGCTATGATCCTGGCTGAGTTATTTTGGGGGCTGGGCTTTTAGATAACTTCAGTGCAGGCGAGGTCACCCTTTGCCTAGACATTTGAGTTTTGCTCGCAAACGTCAAGTACACATCCCAAGTGCCTTTGCCTGACATTTTCATGCTGTGCTCTAAAGTCCAGGGACAGGTTTCCTTCTACCTCAAGGAATATTGCAGATGTCTCCTTTCCAAAGGTGCAGGTGAAAACCCAGATCAGTTTCTGGTCACCTTCCTAGTGTCCGTCCCTGGCATGCAAAGTCAGATTATTATTCTGATTTGTCTTCTGCTTCTCTGGTCAGGTCAGGCTAAGAAGAGTCCGATGGGTTGAAAGTAGCATCAGTGGCTCTGTGACTTTGAAAGCCAGAGTCAACAAACTCTTGGGGAAAGTGGTTCTAAGGTCCTATTGCTCTATTCCGAGGGAATAGAGGAAGGGACGCAGTATCCTCTACCCCTGTGGCTCTCAATCAGCAATGATTTTGCCTCCCAGGAGGCATGTGGCAATATCTGGAGACATTTTCTTTTTATTGTCACGACCTGAGAAGAGGAGGCGTTGCTGGAATCTAGCGGATAGATGCTAGTGATGCTGTTAAACATCCTGCAATGCACAAGACGCCCCTACAACCAACGACGATCAATGATCAACCAACAATGCTCCAAATATCAGTAGTGCTACCCAATTGAGAAACCCTGCTTTATGGGTTTTGATAAAGCCACCATTAAGTCGGCAAAACAATAATAATTAACATTTAATTGAGCTCATACTTTGTTCTAGGCTCTGTTTTAGGGGGTTTACATGTGTTAACTCATGTAATACTCATGACAACTCCATGAAATAGATTATATTTTTATCCCATTTTCAAAGTGCAGAAACAGAGAAATTAAGTAACTTGCCCAAGGCCATACAGCTAGTAGGTGAAGGAGCTGGGAACTCACTCACGCAGACTCCAGAGTCTGGGCTCGCAAACAGTACACTGTTCCCAGGTGGGTTAGGTAGTGGTTGTAAATCGTATGCTAGGGCTGGATCATATCCATATAAATTCTGTTTGAAATGGTGCCTACACTTTAGCATAACTTCAAGGGGCTTGATATTTCTATTAATACCTCCCTGAAATGTGAGATTGGAGACCAGGATGTCTTGCCCTTAACCCACATGAAAGCCCCACTTTTTAAAAGAAGTCAATAAATTATTTTTTTCTCTTTATTTTGAGAATGAAAATCTATAAAAATGTACTACTAGGGCTGTTATCAAGCAAGACTGAATTAACTTTTACTGTTTCTGATGCACTTCATTTGTCATTTCCCCACCTGGGCAGCACCACCTCTTCCCCATTTACCTTACCAGGTACAAGATGCCCTCCCCCTCCCCTCCCCTGCTCACAGAAAAGGATTGGAAACATATGCACTGAGGAATAAATGATGGAAAACAATCAAAAGTGTGATCCCCCTGCAGGAGAACTTGCATTTCAGCAAAAAGCAAAACATAGCTAAAGGAATGATAACCTAAGTGGTGGACATATCAATGGTTAAGGGAGAGGATTTAGAAGCTCAATCTAGCCTCTTTTTGACATGTCTGTACAAGGCTAGTCTTATACATACAGTGATGCAAATGGACAATATAGGCATGATGGCAACAGTGGCCAAGAAAAGTTAATAAATACATAAAGCTAGACCATTCCCCTTTGAGGAACAATGGAGTACGAAGTAACTAAAACCGTCTTCCCCTTACCTTTCTTTCATTCTGCCCTCTCAAATTATTCACTCAGAACACATTTGACACATTTGAGGCATAGAGATGTCACAAGCACCAATACTATCTTCACAAATTATGTAATACTTTGCCTGCAAGCTGACAGTAAATTAATACCATAAAGTGAATTAGCAGATTATGCCTCTGTGGACAATTATGCTTTCAATTTATTGGTCTGTTTTGTGAATGCAGTTAATTCTCAACTATCAACATATCTAAATATGCCTGTCGAATCCTGTCAAAGTGAAAAATTGTGCTCATGTCCAGATCGTGGGAAGAAATGGTCTCATTGTCATTTGTGCTAGTGCCACTATATCAAGGATATTGTGGTCAATTCTGGGGGCCACATTTTAGGAGGGACTTTGAAAAATTTTAAAATACACATACCTGGGAGATGGTGACCAGAAGGGGAAGGGGATGACTGGAATTCACGTCATACAAGTAACAAGTGAAGCCCGTTAAAATATTTAGCTTATAGAAGAGACAATTAAAAGGTGACACGGTGGTGATAGTCTTCATGCTGTACATCATGTGGAAGAGAGAGCGTAGTTATTCAGTATCACTTCAGAGGGCAGAATTAGGACCAGTGGGTGGAACTACAATTTTAACATTCATTCATTCCACAGATACGTAGTGAGAGTTCCCTTAATGCCAGGCATTATGCTCGACAGTGGGAATACAGAGACAAAAAAAGACGTAATCCTTACTCTGAAGAAGCTCAGAGTCCACTGGGGGTGACCATTACAAGGCAGTAAAATCAGTGCTACATGCAGTGGAGAAATGGAAGCCGAGAGATTGCCCAATTCAAGCAAAAGGCAGAAGGAGGACTGGAGGGGAGAGAGGCTCTCATGAGAGATGTCAGCCCAACAAAAAGAACTTTCTATCAACTTGAACTGTCCCACCATGGAGTAAGCTACTTCCTGAGCCTCTTGTGAGCTAGGGAGTGCCTGACCGCTAGAGGCATCTGAGCAGAGAAGCCATTGCAACACTGGGGGAAAGGCTGAACCAGATGGTTTTTAAGGTCCCTTCTGTCCCTAAAAGTCTGTTATTCTACTGACTCCAACTGGATGTTCTATTGACCAAGTGAATATTCTAATTTAACTCTGAGGGAAGCAGAAAATTTCATTCACCAGGTCTTCCCAGTAGCGGTGTTCTGGCTAATGAGGATTTTAATGTATGAACCTCAACTAAACCACAAAACATAAATTTAAAAGGAAATTTGCTAGATAGCTAGTGGGAAGCAGCCGCATAGCACAGGGAGATCAGCTCGGTGCTTTGTGGCCACCTAGAGGGGTGGGATAGGGAGGGTGGGAGGGAGAGAGACGCAAGAGGGAGGGGATATGGGGATATATGTATACATATAGCTGATTCACTTTGTTATACAGCAGAAACTAACACACCATTGTAAAGCAATTACACTCCAATAAAGATGTTTAAAAAAAAAAAGGAAATTTGCCATTCTACCCATTTATCCTCCAGCAACAAAAATTTTTAAATCCAAATCACATGATAATGATTTTTGCTGATGGCAGACCATGCACATTCACCAGGAATATGTCTGAAGATCCAGATACGTGAATAATACTTGCACGTATAATTTCCTCTATAAAATGAAGTAATGTTTCCGTAAATATGGGACTGAAGTAATTTACAGTGCTATTAAATTCTGCCATTAAAACAAATTACGCTTTCTGTACTATAAAAATATGTATTGTTTTTCAGCACTTCCTGTGTGTCAGGCACTGTTCTAAGTGAGATGCTTGTGTTAACTCATGTAATTTCTCTCAATAAACCTTTGAAGTGGACACTTTTTAAAAAAAATCATCCCATTTTATGGATGAGGAAATTGAGACACATAGGGGCCAGATCATTTATACACTAGGCAAGTGGGATTATAACACAAGCAGTGTGACTCCATACTCTCAACCACTGCACCATACAGTTACCTTGTACTGACCTGGGTCTACAGAGGAACACTTTTATGCACAGTGACAAGGAGCAACCAACACCATTGCAAAGAAAGCCAAGGGCTGAGTGGTGGGCTGAGCGCCCTCACTAATCACTTGCTTCCACGCACCAGCCTCACAGAGCCCAAGATTCAAATTCTCACCTCAACAAAAAAGCAAACTTCTCCATATCATTGACCTTCATGGTCTATCACAGATAGTCAGAACAGTGACTGTAGAATCCATGAATGCTAGTGTGCTACTTTATCTACCGTTTTGGGTTAATCTGTTCCTCCCCCATTCATGTATTTCTCTTTCTGGATTTCATTTGCTAATTATCTAGCAGTTCTAAGAGAATTTCTTATGGCCTCTCTATATAACCATTCTCTACTCCTTCTTAGGTACAAAATGGTGCTCTGTGGGATGAAATAAATGAATCGTGGTGGGTTAGAGAAAAATGAATTTGCTGTTACACATCCTTCCCGTAAATTTTTAAATTTCTTCCAGATGATTGAGCTAAGATCCAATACCTTTTATTGCCTTCAATATTTCAGCCAAAATAAGACAGACTGCAAAAAAACCTAAAATGCTAGCGATATTCTTTTCTTTTTTTCTCAATGTTATACTGTCACTTAAACACTAGTTAGAAAGGTAAACATTTCAGCTTAATTGTTCTCACTGATGAGCCATTTCTTTTTCCCCTAACGTCCTTCAGAAATCAGTCATCAACCAGGACCCAATCATTTCTGCCACTAACTAACTTTTCATTTACTGCATTCATTAATATCTGTTGCATGTACACCACACACATTTAAAGTACCCACTTCAAGTACTGCCATTTATTCTCCTAGAAATGCATCGTTACCTAAAGGAATAAACCTTTAAACCTGTATCAGCAATCAAAGAGCTCAAGTAAATGATGAAGTAAATGAGTCCAAACTATACTACACTCAGATCAAACTTCATGGACCCCTTTGCCCTTGCCTTATAAATTTACCTTTGGAAGCAATGGCCTATTTGCAAATTGTGTAAGAGACAAATTGTTCTAACCCCCTCTCCCTTTCACTCAGATTTGATTGGGCCAAGATGAAGAACACAAAATGCCTCTTTGTAAGTGAACAAAGGTACACACCCACCACAGTGTTGTCTATAATAGCAAAAACTTGGAACTGGCCTAAGAGTCCTTCAGTAGGGGATTGGGTAAATAAGGTATGATATATTCGTCGATTAAAATGCTATGCAGCCATTACAAAGGAGAAAAAGTATAAAGAGATGCAAGGGAATGATAAAGACCAAATTCAGTATAGAGATTACTTTTGGCCCAGAGGAGGGGTATGCAATTAGGGAGGATACATAGGCACACTTCAACTAACTTCATAATATTTTATTTCTTAAGTTTCGTGGCAGGTACACAGGTGTTCTTAACATAATTTTTGTATCTTTCTGTGCATCGGAATTATTTACTACTTTGAAAAATTCTTTGAGCAACTGTCTAGGAAATTCCTACTGAAATAAAATAAAGTCATTGAGAATATTTCATTATGATGCTTAGAAATTGTTTCATGTGTCAGATGAGGATAACGTGATGTGAAATGAGCATAAATTTCAATGGATGAGATTTCATTTCAATCTTATTAGGAGGAAAGTTATTAGGGTGGACATCAAAGGCAGGCAAAGTGGCAAAAAACCAAACAAACCACGGATTATAAAACATATATCCTGAGTGGTTTAGCTGAGAAAGATCCAATGATCTTTTTTTTCTAATTAACTTTTATTGGAATATAGTTGATTTACAATGTTGTGTTAGTTTCAGGTGTACAGCAAAATGATTCAATTATACATATAATTGTGAAGCAATTATATTCCAATAAAGATGTTAAAAAAATTACACATATACATACATCCATTCTTTTTTTTAAGATTCTTTTCCCATATAGGCCATTACAGAGTATTGAGTAGAGTTCCTTGTGCTATACAGTAGGTCCTTATTAGCTATCTATTTTATATACAGTAGTGTGTATATGCCAATCCCAATCTCCCAATTTATCCTTCCCCCCCCCTTTCCCTGTTGGTAACCATAAGTTTGTTTTCTAATGAACCTATTTACAAAAAAGAAAGATCCAATGATCTTTAGAGTAACTTCAGCTCTAGAATTCTACAGTGCTATAAAATTAGTGCCGGTAGCCATTTTCACCAACCTTCTGATATCTTTGACCTAGAATCTTGTTGTCACCCTGATCAGGCCTAAGGTCAGTTATTAAATATATCTTGAGTACCTACCATACATCAGGCATTATGCTGGATTCCAAGAGGGCTACCAAAATGAATCAGGCATGGACTTGTCCTCAAAATCACCCAGAAACATGGAGAAGACAGACCCACAGCCAACTCACCTTAATGCAATTTAGTAAAAGCTCTATAGCAAACGTACGAACAAAGTACTTTGGGAGACTAGCTGAGGAAGCGCTTCTGTGGGGACAGAGGTGAGTCAAGAAAGATTTCACAGAAGACATGATATTCACTCTGGATCTTGTAGGGTGAATAGGGATAATTCAGGCAGAAGCAAAAGCATAACCAGAGGTAGGAGATATGCAAATGTGTGGCATATTTCAGTGAACAGTGAGCAGTCCATTGTGACTGGCTCCTAGGAGAGTAGCCAAGATCATAAAGACTCTGGAAGATCATACGTAAGAGTTTGGATTTTGGCCTGTAGCTATTAGGGAACTATGGGAGAATTTTAAAGAATGAAGTAACCTGATGAGATTTACATTTGAAAGGAACACTGGAGGATAAATTGAAGAGAGTGGTGAGGCTGCTGAGACCAGTTAGGAGGCAATGCAGTCTAGACCAAAAACAGGAGAGGCTGCCCCAGGACAACGGTAATGAGAATGAAAAGAAGACAAAAGGACAGACCCTACAGGCATTTCTATGTTAGAATAAACAAACATGGCATAATGAGAGGCTGAAGAAAGAATAAAAACCAAACTTTCTAGCTTGGATGTTAGGTAGTTTGCTGATGAATTTAGGAGAACCAGGCTGTACAAGGAAGACAGTAAGTTTGGTTTGGAAACGTTTAATCTGAAAGTGTCTCTAGGTCCATCAGGTGAAGATGTCCATCAGCAAGGCTTGTTTGCTATCTCCCCAAACCATATCCTGAATCCAACCTCTTCCCTCTACCTCCATTGCTCCCAGCCTAGTCCAAGTCACAACCATCTCTTCCCTGGATCATTAGGATAACCTCCTAACCAATCTCCTCGCTTCCACTCTGGCCCACCTCATAGTCTAGTCTCCATACAGCAGCTAGAGTAATGCTTTAAATTTTTAAAGCTGATCTTCTCACACTCCTCCTCAAGTCCTCCAATGGTTTCCCATCACATGTAAAACAAATCCAAACTTTTTACCGTGACCTACAGGGCCCTACAAGATCTGACCTCTGATTATTCTTCTCAGCTCTTTGCCCACCTCTCTCCCTTTTGTTCATTAGGCTTCAGCCATATTGGCTTTTCTTCCTGTTCTTTATGCAAATCAAGCATATTTCATCTCAGTGAATAATTTCAGTGACTCATTGAGGATCTGATTGCCATAAACACAATGCTTAATTTCCATGGTGGTAGTTCTGGGAGTGCAAATAATTCTGGAATTATTTGAGCAGGTCCAAGCAAGCCTCAAGAAAGACACAATGCAGCTGGCCAAAGTCCAGAGAAGAGAAGCTAAATAAACAACCCAAAAAGCTGAGGTAGAGGCCAGAAAACGCCATAAAAGGATGCTTGAAAACATGGCAATGTGTTTATAGTTTCTACCAGGCTATCTCACTTCTGGTCAAAGATTCTTTTTAATTTTTCCCTAGGGTTTTCATTCCTAAGGATCTAGCTCCCAACTCGATTGTAAGTCATGGGGTCCCTGAGACCATGCTTCCTTTATATTCTCCAAAATGCCTAACATAGACCTGTAAGTATTTAGTACATGTTCTAAGGACCACCTGAATTGAATTGAATTTTAATGGAATTAAATTCAAAAATCTAAGGATGAGGGAAACTTGGCATGGTACAAAAAAACTAACAGTTTGGAGGGTTTGACCTCAATCTGAATTGAGGGAAGGACTCACATATTCTTCACACACCCCAGCAGAGTGATTTGTATATAGCAGGTGCTCAATAAGTATTTGTTGAAAGGATGGATGAAAGACTAAATATGTTAATGAAAGCTCAAGCAGTAGTGATAGAAAATAATGCTCCAATGACGGAAAGTAGTTTTTTTCATTCTGTCCTTGTCGTATAACAGGGATGCCATGCTTATTTCTAGACACTCCAGTTTAAGAGAGACACTGCTAGCTAGAACTCCATGGGAGAAAGACCCATGGGGTTCTATGAGGCTTCCGGGAATAGTATTAGACATCAGTGGAGTTTAACCTGATGAAGAGTGGGCATAACAACAACCTTGCAATATCTGAAGGACCACCGTGTAGAAGAAGGAACAGAATTACTTTGCATAGCTCTAGTGGATAGTGGTAAAGGGTAGGAGTCATAGAGAAACAAATTTCAGGTCAGAATAAGGAAGTACTTTCTTAGAATAATTAATGCCCCATACTGGAGTAGGCTAACTAAAGTGGTTGTATACTCCCTTCCAATAGCCATTTTTTGTTTGTTTTTTTTTTTCTTTTTCAGGCGGTAAAGGGTAATCACATAGCAGGATAGTGTAGGAGTGATTTCTGAATTGAGAGAAAGATTGAACTAAGAAAGTGTTTTTCAAAGTGTTGAAACCCATTACTGGAGCCATAAAATCCATGTAGTGGGTCCTGACTGGCATTTTTCTAAGTGAATTCAAATAGAATAGAAGATATCAGAGAGCATCACACACAGCAAAGATGACTGTGGTTTTGAGAAACCTATTTTGGAACCATGCTTACATACGTATGAATGTACTTACTGGGTTGCAGTGTAACGTGCTTTTCTTACTGTGGGTGGCAATCAAAACTATTTGAAAACCACTGCACTGAGGCCTCTTCCAGTTTTAATATCTGGTAGCTCTAAGAATTCTCATCCCTGTTGCAGAGATCCAAGATTGCTGTCTATGAGAAAATGTGGTCTTACATGAAATCAGCAGAGCCATCTGTGTTTACCAAAACAACAGCAGACGGAGTGGCCCGAGTGCGGAAGTCCAAGGGAAAGTTCGCCTTCCTGCTGGAGTCAACCATGAATGAGTACATTGAGCAGAGAAAACCGTGTGATACGATGAAAGTTGGTGGAAATCTGGATTCCAAAGGCTATGGTGTGGCAACCCCTAAAGGCTCAGCATTAAGGTGGGTGGAATAATATAACAATATCCGTGTTGTTATAGTATTCCACCTACCCTGATGCATTTTGTTGTCATTTTCTTTCTTGTGGATTTTGAGGTAACTTTTAAAAGTTTAAAATCTACAATATTCCATGGAGTTAAATAAGACGGTAAATTGTGGTTTCATCTATTTAATGCAGCCATTTTTTTAGTGTTCTCTCTCTGTGCTGTCCTCTCTGACTGTTTGTTGCTGTTTAATTTTACAGTTCAACGGCTTTTTCAATTTAAATGGTAAAAGCCAAGTTATGGTGCCATATGTGACGAATGTTAATTGCATGGATGTGGTGTTCTTGTTACTTTCTTTATCAAAGACAATCTCCCCATCCCGCACACTTCAGTTTCGAGCAAATGTTATCCTCCATGCCACCTTCCAATATTTAACCCTGTATTTGCTGTACAGACATTTTTATAGCTCCACGTTCTGTGAAATTTAGCCAATTTGTCCTCTTGTGCTCCTTTTTATACGTTAACGATTTCCTAAGCATTTGTGCATTTTCTTACAAGTTATGTTTTATCGTTTCAAGAAATGCTGTTAACCTGGCAGTATTAAAACTGAATGAGCAAGGCCTCTTGGACAAATTGAAAAACAAATGGTGGTACGACAAAGGAGAGTGCGGCAGCGGGGGCGGTGACTCCAAGGTCAGCCTCAATGTCACCACAACCGGGTACCCTTAGTGACGAGTAATCGGCAAGACTGTTATCTTATTATTGAGGAGAGAGCACAAGACTCACACATAAAGTGGAATGACCAGGTTATTCCCCTGCCTGGCAGCTTTGGGACCTAGAAAGGCTCCAGGGCACCGCCCGCAGTTTTGATCTAACTTGGGTCCCTTCTTAAACTCCCAGACAGAGGCTTCCCATCCACACCCCTTCCCTCCCCTCGCACACCAGACCGCCTGCCTTATGAAGGCCGTGGTGTAGGTTTCAACGCCCTAGGCTTTCAAGAGCCCGAGGCTTTCCTTAAGACTGTCCCCACCTGCCTCGGATGAGTGGTGTGCGAAATCAAATCCATCTACTGGAAAGTCAGGTTACAGCCTTTTTTCCCCTAAGGCACGATGGTATGATGGTTGCTTACAGTGGCTGGTTGGCTTCTTCCATCATGTGTATGAGTGATGAGACGTTGCTCTCTATATGTGATGGCCTATTTAAGCTGGCCCCACTCAACTTGAAAGCCAAAGAACAAGCTCAGTTTCAAGTTAAATGGGGTCTTTCTTCAATAAGTCACCACATATATAGACTTTACAAAGATATTTTGTATATTTAAACAAGCGCGTCACCTAACCGATACTCTATGTGTGTGCATCCCTGATGTGGCTTCTCCTTAGCTGTGTTCTTAGTTCAGGTAGGTGTAATGGTTATCCAGGCTACCGTTGTGAGAAAAAACCGTCTTACTTGGCATTCCTTCGGCTCCTTAATGCTATTCGGGGCTAGAAAGAATGAATAGCCTTCAACCAAGCAACAAGAAATAGGGGCGAGCTCAGAAGCCACAACACCAAATGATGGAAAGACACGTTGGGTAAGTACAGGAGAGGACCTGAAAACAGAATCCTCCATGGCCCAAAGGGCATGAGAATTATATTGAAGCATGTACGATCGGCTCTTGTACGACCAAGATACCATGGGCGTCTTAAGGTGAAGAATAGTGTTTCCCAATCAGAGACCAAGAGACAGGCAAGCCGAAACTTTTCTCCTTCAGAGACAATGGTTACACCTCTGCTCCTCTCTTTCTCTCTCCACTCCTCAGGACCCTGACGGAAAAGTTAGTTTGCCAGTCTGCAGTATAATATGGGTTTGGAAACACAGAGCACTTTCCAAGAACTAAATTTAAAAATGACTTTCTTCAGGACATAATCTTACCAAGCATTGGCGAGGTCTTTTACTGTAAAACCTTGATTAACCAGAGCTCACCTAACCAGTACCCCAACTAACTGAATTGCCCCCCCCTCAGTACTCCACATTGATGAGAAAGCAGCAGTAGTACCAGAAAAGAAGACTGCAAGGAATTGATTTTTTTTTTCAATCACTTGCCAAGAGATGACCCATGGTTGGGTCACACTCAGCTCTGTCTCCTCTATCTTCTCTCCATCTGGATTGACCCTCAAACATTAGAGGCCGCTTGCCTGAGGCAAGAAAGTGGATACAAGCATTTTGAGAAAACAAAAAGTGTGATTAGCCAAGAATGAGACAAAATGAGTATTCTTATTGAAAATTCCATCCATCCCTTATGGATTCCAATTAATCAAGGTTTTACTATGTGTCAAAAAGCAGTAACCTCCTCTCCCACCAGTGTGAACTGATGCCATTCACTTGGCTCATTTGAGTTTTGTAGTGGCTCACCTGATGCCTAGAGTATTTAGAACCTTCTTCCTGGTCTTTTCTCTCATATTATTAGCAGGCCACGGAGAACCTAATTCTATCATTCAAGTGAGTTGCAGAGTGAAAAACTGAGCTGGATTGGATACATGGCTGTCACGAGTTCATCACTCATACCCAGCATGGTTAAAAAGGAGCCACGGACTGTATCAAGATGACTCTAAAACATCCACAGGATGCCAGCTGCCAGAAGTTGTCGAATAACCAGATGTTTGATGTTACATAAACAAACAAAAAAACCTGCACACATCTGGCTGAATTTTTACTTTTCACCCAGATATTTCCTCAGCTAATACTGCTGCAAAATTATCAAGTAACTTTGTTGCCAGCCCCACGATTTCCAGATTATCTGATTTTTGATATGCAAATAGAAAAATATTTCAGTAGATCCTAGACATTTCCAGCTTCTTTGACCATGGTGCTACTTGCCAGGCACCTTTCAAATCACTTTTTTTTTGGTCATTCCTCCAGACAACCTTTAGAAATAAGTCGACCCCTTTCTCAACTATGGATAATAGTATGATCAGTGTTGCCTATCCAACAATTGCTTATTCCGTTTCTGGATTACCAAGGAGCTTGCCTTTATCTCCTTCCTTCTTGCTACCTGCAGTTTTCTGAGAGTGAGCAAGAGAAGGGGCAAGAGATGAACTTCAATCTGTTCCCACTATTTAGTGGTGATGCCAAAAACAAATCGATGGAGAAGAAGGTAGAAAAGGCAGTGGAACCTCATTACTTTGGAGCCCTCTAATTTATAATTTGAGATAAACTGGACAGGGACCAGTCTACAGTCTGAGAGAGGTCGAGAGGTTTGTTAAGCAAATGAAGAGTTTAGACTAGACTGCCAGTTGAATTTTTCCTTAAGAGAACAAACCTTTTTCAAATGTCGGAAGCATTGTTTTAGATATAATCATATTCATTACAAATTTATCTGCTAAAGCAGTTCTCACGAGGACCTCCACTAAGGCAATGTTTTAGAGTGAGTTTGAATTACAAAACAGACTTCAAGCAATGAAACTGTCTTTCTTCGAACCTATTTTGTAATTCAGGACTTTCTTCTTCAGATAATCCTTCCCCTCTGTTAGTCCAAATCAGTGAGTTTTAACTGTATTAGTAAAATGGCTTGAGAATTACTTTTCTTTATTGTATTCCATCCCCAGTTAACATGACAATTGACAAATAGACCATCATTTCATAGAGAAAGTGAGACCCAGAGATGGTGGTGACTTTGAGAAGGTCACACAGCTAATGCTGTCACAAATCTCTGCTGACTTTCAGGGTCACCTCTGGTGATAATATTGTAGACAGCAATTTATCACATCTACCCATCCAATGAGCAATGTGAATCTGATTGCATGTGATATATTTCCATAAAAATCAGGTTTATTCTCAACTACCTTGGTTACAAGGCAAATAGCATATTTAAGCCATTCCAGCCCTCAGTACTGATGACTAAAAATGACAATAATCACAAAGCCTGACATTTATGAGTACTTTTACTTTTTCAAAAACGCTTCTACACCTATTATCTCTGAGACCAGGAGACGGAGAAAAGCATGTATTACTTATCTCGCTCTCTTGCTCTCTCGCTCTCTCTCTCTCTCTCTCTCTCTCTCCCCCCCCAGCCCCGCCCACGTCTCTCTCTCCCCCCCTCTCCCTCTCCCCCCTCTCTTTCTCCCCTGCAACCTTTAAATAATGATAAACAGGCAATTATGTTAAATTGTTGACTTTTCCCCCCTGACATGAGACATTACACATTCTAAGCCTTTTCACAAAATGTTACTATTCTATGGAAGAAACAAGCAATGATCAGGCTGTTTTAAATGTGCACTCGCTTAAGCTAATGAAATAGAGTTTTTTTATTTTTCTGATACAATGAATAAAGACAAGGTCAGTCACCAAGGGAGCCCCTGCACCAGCCCTACAGGTTAGAACTAAAATACCGCTTGGTTTTACCAGTTTCCTAAACCTGGGCTAACTGGGCCTAAACAAATCAGACTTGATCCTTCCATGATGGACTATAAATGCACAGGCAAGGATCATGGAAATTAGAGCTGTGGTTTGGGAATTTCTCACCTGCAAACCACCCTTCTGTGTTAGTGCTTTATTACACTGTGTGTGCAAATGCAGTAATTAAGAGCCAATAAAGAGCGATAAACCCCAATCACCAGGGGTTTGTGACACAGCCAGTGAAAGCCTGTCGCTGTAAATCACAGCAGAATGGAGATTCAGCTGCTGAATTACCACATCAGCCTCCCTCCCCAGCTGCTTGTCCCCTCAAACTTTCAAATTCTTCTGATCCCCCCACCCACCCTGCTTCATTCCCTTAATCTTGGGTAAAGGGCACCAGCTTAGCTTCCCCATGTAACCTTACCTTACCTGAAGGGGGCTGGTCACTGAAACAATCTATTTGTGATGGGTGATAAGGCATTATAAACTCTACCCCACCTCACCCTAGAATTGTCCTGGTTTTAGTTCTATCCAGGGATTTAAATCGACTTCCAGTGTGCATATTTTCCAAGCTGAAAATCAGCACACTTTGCGTGCTTTGGGGGACATTGGAACAGAATGTTTAAAGGAGACCATTCTGAACTACTTGACTGCAATGAGAGTTGCCTTAACTTGTAAGGCATATAGGCAAGTAAGGGATAAGGATAGGATATGAACTTAAACTTCCATTCATTAAATAAATGGTTGGATGACCATTATGATTTATAGAGTATTGATAGAGAAATGCAGTTTTATTATCCTCACAAATATATAGGAACTAGAATAAACTAACCAATGTGATGCTAGGAAAGGACTTAGGGAACTTGTTTTAGTAAATTCCAAAAATGGCTTGCAATTAAAATTAGTTGTGCTTCCTTTCACATGCGTGCTTTTAAAGTACCTAAAAAGAGTTGTTCTCTTAAGAAATTCAAACATGTTCCTCCTCCCTATAACTAACAATCTTTTTTTTTTAATCCCATACATTTGCTTAGCAAGTGTCCTATTCAGAGATAGAAAACAATTTATACTTTAGGACAGCACATTTCCAAATGTCCTTGGCTTCTGTTTGGTGGTACAGAGATGAATGATGTGGTACTGTTTCCTATATATATAAGTGACATCCTCAGTTCTGTGTGTATTTCTTCTTCTTCCATGTATGTCTACAATTCTCCTCTCCTATGCCACCGTCTCTTAACCACTTCTCTTCCACACCCAGAACTCTTTGACATTCTTGGGCCTTAGGTAATTGATGTGAATCTGCATCTGTCTTTTACCTGCAACAAGATGGACCTTTTATTGGCAGGAGCCATCCCTAAAGGTAGACATTTTGGATACCCAGGGTTAAGATGGATCCCAGTGACTCTCTATTGACACTGTTATGTGTGTAGTCAAGAATCATTACAGATTGATGGCACTCCCTGGGTCTTAGAAGAAGTTCCTGTGAATCACCGAGACTGGTTTGGGATCAAGGAGTAGGGTGAGTATATTATGCTCTTCGTTGGTTTGCATGTCTCTATGCTGGTGCCGCCTCCTGGAAGTATGAAGAAACTGACAGTTATCTTTCCTGATAGTGACTAAATGTGCTCCTTGAACTTACTCAGGTTTTCTTTCCAAGAGCAAACCCTCACTTTCTTTCAAGTGGCTGCTTCAAACAAGGGACCTTTTTGCCTTAAGAACTGAACCAGTCCAGGGACTACCAAAACCATTGATTTTACCAGATGGTGTTAAAGAATAAATTCTACCACCGGAAAAAAATATTGTAATCCAGAAAGAAAACATTTTAAAAAATTAATCCATTCTAGTGAATTTTTTTTTTAAATTGACTGCGTGGCCTTAACATGGTTTCTATGATTAGGATGTGATTATTTGCCTTTGGTATTATCCTGATAACTTGAATGTGTTTCTTATTGACAAATAATGAGCAAATGTCCAACACCAGAGCTACA
This sequence comes from Phocoena sinus, assembly GCF_008692025.1. Classification (NCBI taxonomy): domain Eukaryota; kingdom Metazoa; phylum Chordata; class Mammalia; order Artiodactyla; family Phocoenidae; genus Phocoena; species Phocoena sinus. The sequence goes on from NC_045784.1 coordinate 104,940,394, forward strand.
GAAAGAGGAGCAGGACTGAAAAGCCTGAAGGTAAGAACGCTGTTGAACAATTGCTAAGAAGAAAGACACCGCTGCAGTGCACAGTTAAATGGTGCATGTCTATGCCCTTTCTGCCCCTCTAAGACCAAATCATTTGGTTTCCTTTCATTTGGAAAGAAGATTATAGAACTACACTCTCTGAAAGGTAGGACAGCCATGGAAAAGAAACACGAAAGATTTGAAATGATTGAAATACATTCGATGAGGGTGGGAATTGAGGTTGGTGGAACAGGGTGGGGGGCAGATTTCTTTTATGGAGAACTGAAATCCAATCTCTTTTGACTTCCTAGAGAGCGGTATAGCATCTGGCCCTTGGCACATGAGGCAAATCTCCATTTGTCAAAGGTGGCAAAAGTGTGGTCCAAGTGCTAGATTCACCATAAAGCTTACTTTCATCTGGCTTTGAAGCAAATATTTCTCAAAATATAGACCTAAGACAATAGCATAGGTTACATTAAAAAAAAAAGAGAGGGAGAGACTGACTCTGCTAGTGTGTCTTGTCTAGCATCACTGCTGGAAATGCAGAGAAGTGGATGCTAGCATGCGAGCTGGAAGAGGGTGGCATGTACCCTGGAGCGGCAAGCAGAAGTCAGCTTTCAGATCTGACATATAGACCCCCATTTGTTGCAATCTATTGGAGTGTAAGCTAAGACTGATTATTTTTCTATGGGTCATGGTCAACGGAGGGCTATTGGGGGGGGGGAATAGGATGCTGGCACCCATCATTGAGATTAAACTCTCAATGAATATTTTGCCTAGAATCAGGAGAATGAACTAGATGTCTTCAGAAACATTTGTCATGTGAGTTTCTGGTCGGTTTCTGTCCTTCTCAATCTATGCCTCTCTTTCTCAGTACCATTGGGATGAACTAAAGAAAATACCCTTGTATGTGATAAAACCCAACGAAGTGTGATAGTTTGAATTTTTAATGGATCTCAAAACAGACTTTTCAAGTGAATCATATGAATTATGTACTTGGGAAATTATCTGTAGCCACATCTTAAACAAGACTGGCTTCTGCAGAAGCTTAGCATCTTCCCTGAGCCCCTTCTCCCGGTCAGGGACAAATTGAGTAAGAAGTCTTTCCAGACAAATTGGGTTATGTGAGACAGTCCGCAACCCATAACGGTTTAGGTTTCCTGTTCTAGAGGGAGAGATTGGACAAAGGCCCAGTTTGGCAGAAATCCATCAGTGAAACTCACAACTTGTATAATCAAGGGATCTATCACTTTGAATTTGAGAGGTTATCATTTGGAAATGCCCTGGTTTTATCCACATATCTCCAAGTGACTTTGGGGGCTGCTTCTCTAGCACAGATGCTCATCAATAGGTTTCAATCACTAGCATTGTTGGGCCCTCAGTAAAATAACTCACAGCTTTCAACTCCGAATGTTATATGCATGCATTATTGAATTCGCTCTTTGCACTTATATTAAATTATGATCTCATTAGCAAGGAGTTAAATAGGTTTGAGCTACATTTGTGAACTACATGATATAAATACTGTCTCAGAGGAAGCATCTAGCAGCTAAGCACTGCACAACTCTGCAAATCATTGTGGCTGCCCCTGTGGAATGAGGGTCACTTGGGCGGCCAGAGTCCAGTATTACCAGCAGTCATATGTGCCTGCTCCCAGCTTGTGGAGAAAGCTCAGGCTGATCCAAGGGTAGAAAGATTAAAATAACTTAAACCTTCATTCTCCTAGAATGCTGCATCCAGAAACCCCTGTGAAAAGAAATCGATAAAGCTTCTTTAAAGGGTCCAGATACTAATGTAGTCTAGGGCACATTTTGAACTTCCACAGCCTCCAACAGCTACTGTAGAGAGGTAAATCCCTTTACTACACATATCCCAAGGTAACCTATGGAAAAGAATATAAAGGACTGTAGAATAAATCCTTTTATCCAACAAAGAATCTTCTCTTGCTTGGTTATCAATTGGCTTCAACTTCATAAATCAAGCCCTGCCTGGGCAGAGATGTCTGTAACTGCCTTCCTGCCTGAAAAGGCTAGGGAAGCAAGTGAGCAATTCGGAAAGGTGACTTGTCACCATGAAAACCTGAAATATATTCAGTAGAAAAGCCAGTGAAAGATGGCTTTTCTCCCTCCACTGGGCCGAAGATAATTTTTAGAAGTTGTTCCAAAAAATCACTAGGTACCAAGAAACAAATGCAGTAACTTAGAGTGAGCTTCGGATGAAGCATAGCATGAGGGATGGGCTTCCAGCTTAGCTTGTGATAAGTTTCTGTTATCATCATTCAGATATTGTGTTCTTAGAGCAAGTTTCTAATTAACTATGCAAATACACCATCCTTGCTCGCATATTTCTTTTACTTCTCTGTGATCTCCTTGTCTTTCCCTCCATGACCTACACATTTACACATATATCCATCCCTCCTAAGGGCACCATTGATGATCTCTCGGCATCATTTATTAAACAGACATTTGCTCTTTAGGTGTCCCTGCTCAGAAAGGAGAAGTGAAGGCATGTAGAGCAGAGTATATCCCACATTCTCTCAGATCAATCGTACTACACCATGGATTCCTATATTTTTCAGGCCCAGAACAATACCCATAGTACAAATCCTTATCTCAACCCTTCTAGGATCACCATATGGGGGAATCAACTTGGTCATTAATTCACGAGCCCATTTTTTTTTCTTCTCCACTATGGGAAAACTCAGCACCCTCACGCCACTCTGTCCACATTTCTCTCTTCATAAGAAAGAATCCAACGTGGCTCCAAACTACCTATTTTAGGTATTTCCTGAAATCAACTTGAAAAATAAATTGGACAGTTCTTTTGAAATATATCAACATTTTTAGTTTTAGGGGTTTTTTTTTAAATAAGCAGTTTCTACTTTCACAGGGGAAAAAAAATGGTCTTCTTATCCTAAAACTGTCTTCATATGTAACACTGGCCATCACTAAGATGACATTGAACTTTGCAATGGCTGGTTCATAGCTCCCAGGAACGAGCTGGGAACCTAGACAATCGCCACCCGGGGCTGGATGCCCTGGATTAATGAGCACAGTGCTTTGTCGCTGAGTTGTTGCCAGGTGTGGATGGCAGAGATAAGCAGAAATTTGTATCAGTTAGTTATGTTTTCTTCAAAAATAGAACTCATTTTCAAGGCATTATGAATTACATTACTATCCCAATTAAAAAAAAAAATAGATGCTACTCCGTGACTGTTGGCAGCATTCAGGAATAGTCATCCTGCCACAGGTCTGTGCTACCTTCACATGCTGTTAACCGACTATCTAGTTCACATTCACTCTCATCCTCTCCATCTGATCAACAATCCATACACAGTTTTATGACATGGGTGCAATTTACACCCTTTACATAGGAGAAGTTTACACCCTTTCCCCCCTGAACATTTTTTAAACGAAATGGAACAAAGAGTTGGAGTTTAGAAATAGTTACTCTTTGCTTCCTTTCCCATTTCTCAGGAAGCTTTGTATTTTAACAAGGAATGCTGCTCAAACTTAAAGGTGTGAAATCCTCATGATGGAAATAAAGGTACCAGTGAGGAAAATATTTGTGGACAGGGGGATGTTCCCAGACCCCTTGAAATTACATCACAAAGCCCTCCTGTTCTCTCCCTATGCTTGCCAACCTGTGTTTTTGTCTTACGAGGGCTCTACTCAGCAAAACGTCCATAGCAAGCCCTTCAGAGGGGAGAATGCCTGCCTCATTTCCATGATAGGAATCTGATCGACTTTGTTTAATTCTTTCTTTTCTCTACTGAAGTGAGTACAGTAAATATTTCTGACTTATAATTCTCTCAGGTACCAGTTAAGGGCCTCCAGTAATTGCTCTGAAACATTCCCCTGGAGACGTATTGCTGCGTCACAGTGAAAGGCCCCAGCTGCTAGATGTACCCTTGCTAGGATGATAGTTAATTGGAGTATGGTGATCCCTAAAGAAAAAATTCATTATGAACATCCAAGCCCTAAGAATGAAAACAATGAGGACTGCTACCCCTTTTCTGTGTGTTCCATTGGAGAATGTACAGTACAGAGTTGGATGCGTGTTACTTTGCCTTCTGGCCTGCCCCATAAGTTGCTGTGCAGTTTTGAGCAGATTACTTAACCTATCTGTGCCTCGATTTCTTTACTTATAGAGACCATAAATCTACCTTCTTGAAGTGATTATTAAACTTGACCAATAATAGTAATAATTTTATTATGTGTGAAGTACTAGGCTGAAAAACAAAAGCTAAAAGAGAGTTTTCTAATCAAGTATTTATTGAGAGAACTATTCTAAGTGGGGAATACAAATACATAAGTCATGGTCCCTCCCCTTGAGAAACACAGCCTAGAGGGAGACACAAGACCTGGGCCCAAATAATAGGGCAAGGTAGAAGAGGAAGGAGGAGGGAGAGAAAATATTGGGTAAGGAACAAAAATGGCATCATGGGGAAAGTGACATTTAAAATGACCAGATGTCCACCTAATTTCACTTCCTTTAAAACACCAAATTGTGTGTGTGTGTGTGTGTGTGTGTGTGTGTCGGGAGGAGGGTGTCAATACATTTGGTTGATTTGAATTGAGTTTGGCAATACATCCAGTAAGGTACAGTAAGAGAGAAAATTACGTGGTTAAAAGCAGTTTTTCTCTGCCATCTTGGGAATTTATTCCACCCGCAGCAACATACAATTCTAGGAGATTTGGCCTTTAAAGTACTTTCTTTTCTTGGCAGCTATCCTAACCTTGTTAAGTGGTATTATCTGTGATTTCTGATTACAGCTTTTATGCTCCTTGCCTGTGCTACTTCTTAAAATGTTTGTTTTTCTCCTTCATTTTTATTTAGAAGTTCCCAAGTGCACATTGGTTCCCTGTCAGGTTCCTTAAGCCCTGTGATTTTTTTTTTCCAATCAAAGACTAGACTTCTAAGGGTATATCATTTGTCAGATTTCTCTAAAGCCCTGGGGCAACAGATGAGGTCTGGACGCTCTAAGGCAGGGTTTCTCAGCCTCGGTACTGTTGACATCTGGGGCTTTGTTGTGGAGGGCCTCCCTGTGCCAAGTAGGGTGTTTAACAGCATCCCTGGCCTCTACCCACTAGATGCCTGTAGCATTCCCCACCCTCCCAGTTGTGACAGTGAAAAATGACTCTAGACATTGTCCAATGTCCCCCGGAGGACAAAATGACCCCCGATTGAGAACCATTGCTCTAAGGTAACCTCTACTGTAACCGTGGATGCCATGGGCATAGAGAGCACCTACCAACCATTCTGTGGGAGCCACCTGATGGCCTAAGGCAGGGGTAGGCCATTTGTCAGAAAAGTAGGATGCTAAGTTGCTGACCTGGATGCTTAAATGCTCAGCCTGGGTTTTGGCAGGAGTGGAGGGTGGCAGCCCAGACTAGGCCCCAGCAGGGGAAAAATCTACCCTCCTCTAAAACCAGTGCATCTCAACCCTTTTTATCCCAGGACCCCTTTACACACTTAAAAGTTATAGGGAACCCCCAGAAGATTTTGTTCATATGTATTAAGTCTATTAACACTTAACATATCAGAAATTAAAACTGAAGAATTTTAAAATAATGTATTAACACCCTTAAAAATAATAAACCCAATGTATATTAACATAAATAACATACTTTTTATGAAAAATAACTTTTTAAAAAAATTAGTGAGGAGCGGCATTGTCCTATTTTTGCAAATAGCTTTAATGTCTGGCTTAATATAAGAGAATAGGATTCTCATTTCTGCTTCTTCATTCAATGTGTTGTGATACTACATGTCATGTAGCCTCCAGGTAACTCCACTGTACATCATGAGGGAATAAGAGTAAGAAAGACAAAGAATGCCTTAGTATTATTACAAAAATAGTTTTGACCTCACAGACCCTATGATGAAAAGTTTTCAGGGATCCTCCAGGGGTCCTTGGACCACACTTTGAGAACCATTGTTCTAAACGAACATGTCACACTTTTATCAACCTGGCTCACTTAAGGGTTGACAAATTTTTTAAAACCCAGGATCTCTAGGGAGAGGTCTCTATTTGGACCTTAGTGTGAGGGCCTTTAATCAGACTGCTCTGTTCCTGAGATCTAGAAAGAGCAGCTGTACTAAAGAAACTGAATGAAGTAATTTGAAGAGTATAGTAGCTTGAGGGAGGTCGGGGCCTGGTAAGGGCTTAGAGAGCAGCGTTGAAGACACTGGGCCCTTTACAATAAGAAAAAAGGAAGCACAGAAAGGAAGAAAAAAATGCTTTGTAATTTTTCCTGAGGTCCTGATGGGGTCAGTCACCCATATGCCATTGGAAAGCACCTCCCCTGCAACTTAAGCCGACTGTCCTAATCCTTAGCCTGGGTCCCAGTGCCTAGCTTAAGGCACAGCACTGGAAGAAAGGTGGTTGGTGATAAAGTAAAAAATAATAGGGGGAAAGGAGAGAGAAGGAGGCCAGACAGTGGGGATTAGGGGAGAAGGCAGTTCCAACACTGATCTCAGGGCCATAGATGGCCTGTCTGTCCTTTAAAAGTCTAAGACTTAACTTTCACTGCCAGTGATATACTAAAGAGGCTCCAATTTTTATTTGAGTATCTTTTGTTGCTTTGCATTCCAAGCAAGTCTGGCTAGCATCTGAGAAGCCTCCGCTTCTGAGCACTGATTGAAGGAATTGTTTAAAGTATAAAAGGACCTCAGTTTCCTGGTGAGAAACAAAATGCAGACATTCTGGCTGCCAAGCTCTGCACTACCCAAGAAAGTGTCACCTCCGTGACACTAAAGGTTTACAGTTCTTCAAATCCCAAGTACTCTGAAATTGCCTATTATTTTAAAATGATGATATGTTTCTCAGAATTCTCAAGATGAGATGGTCCTTCTGCTCTCAACAGCAAAGGGGAGAAGAAAGGAAATAGGCTTTGGGGACTTGGTCTGATAGAGGCCAGATCTCTGTGACAACAGAAGTCTTGTCAATGACTGGATATGTTAGTGGGTCCAAGTTACCCAAAATAAGCTCAGAAATTCTATGGAATGTTCATAGTTACATAAATATATCCGTTTTCCTCCTGGTAAATTGGTGGCATTCAGAAAAACGTGCACTAGTATTGGCAGTACTGTTCACGTGAATCTGAACACAGAGTAGTTCGTTGCCTCATAATAGAAATGTGCCACCCTCTGTAAATAATGCATTTTTAATCTAAAGTTATTAGAGATACTTTATTTAAGATTCATTAGCTCTAGAAAGGAGACAGAGTAAAGGTCATTATTCCCATTTTACAGCTGAAGAAATTTCTAAGAGAGAAGATCGTTATCCTAGAACCAGTAGGGTATCCTGCGTTTGCCCAATGGCTCTGAAAGAAGTCCTCACACTTTAAGCGGTGGAGGACGAGGGAGCAGTGGGCTGGCCTCCTGGGGACTTATTAGCCTCTTAGTTGAGGAAGTCTTATCTCACTAGAACAGCTCATCTAAACTTCCTCCACAGCGCTACCCATAGGGGCAGTCAGCTTGCCATTTCAGGTCATGCCATATTAATAATCCATTTTTAAACAATCTAGTTCACCTTTTGGTGATCTGAGTCGCTCACAGACCTATGACCATATCAGAGAGACAGCTGATCAGTAACTCAAAAACAATCCATAGACCAGTTCTCCCATTGTTGAAAGTATTCTTATCCAAAACTCAGAGGTCCACGTTATACCTTTAATACTAAGACAAGTATGTGCTTAAGAATGCAGTTTATGAAGACACGTACGTAGTACAGTTCTTTCTGAGCTCATTTTCAGCTGGGCAACAGATATGTATGATAAAGGACAACTCATCAGAAGGCATGTTATTCACGTAGAATCTACTATCCTGTTTGGATTCATCCTTTTGTCTCCACATGTGGAAACGCCTCCCCTTCTGGTCCCGCTCCCTTCCCCACTCCTCCATAAAACTTGCTTTCTGTCTGGAAGTACAACAAGACACCCAGTTAGATCAAACCTAACACACCTCCGTCACAAAGCTACTGCAAGCTGCCGCCGACAATTGTCACTTGAGGGGAGACCCTCCTCACCCCACACAGCCTATCTGAGGAGTGCCTTTTTTCTATCCTCATTATTTAACAGTGTGTGCCGATTACTCAAAGCGATATGGGCAGGCCCTGGTAAATATAGCGTTGCTGTAGTGTTAATTTTTATAAGGTAATGCTCAGGTTGCCTGCAGTGTCTAAAATTACTCTGTGGCCAGGGCCCCCTGCTTTATCGCTTTCTATAGTTTTAAAGTAGTTTGAAGCTTGAATAACATAAAATAACATAATATAATGTTATTTATGTTATTTCCCACGTGAAGAACGCCTGTAAACCTTGCAGTATTGAAACTCAGTGAACAAGGCATCTTAGACAAGCTGAAAAACAAATGGTGGTACGATAAGGGGGAATGCGGAGCGAAGGACTCCGGGAGTAAGGTCAGTCGCTGAAGGTCTTTTTGTACTGATTAGCAATCACATTTTGAACCACTGTTTATTTTCTACCCTAAAACGGCTTTCCTTCCCAACAGACACTCCCTGACACAGTGGGACCCCTTTATAACACCAGCGCTGAGGGAATGAGGCAAACACCAGTCTCAGAGACCTGCCATGTGACATCAGTCATCGACTCCGGCGAGCTATCCTTACGATTAGGGAACTCAATCTGACCCACCATGTTCCCAAAGCAGTAAAATCACGAGCTGTGTTATAAGGGGGTTTTACTGTATTTCACATTTCGAAAGTTCAAAGAGAAAATAGAACAACAACGACAACCCAAAAAACAAAAAATGATCCAGTTGTGACAGTACTTTTTCTTAACCTCTTACAGTGTCAGAGACTTTGTAGTTGTAAATGCCTTTGGTTATGAATATATTATGTCGATCCCACCTGAAAACAGTCAAAGAAATCAATAACAAAGACTGGTCTCTGTAAGCAGAATGATTAGCCAACCTCCTCTCAGCTGCTGTCGTATTGAGTTCAGCATCTATTTGGATCTCGAATCTCATTAAGTCTGTCACACTTCTCTCTTCCAAAGGTGTCATTTGAATCTCTGTACGTAATACTTTTAAAATTCAGTCGCATGCTCCTTAAGGGTATACCTTCCCAGGATAACATCACATTGATAAGCATGAAACACTCTTCCCCGCCTCCTTCCTGCCCCCCTTTGCTCCCCTAAGAAAGCTCTTTTTTAGTTTCAATTTTTGCCTTTCCTTTTTTTGAACTAATATTGTGGTATCAGTTAATTCATTTCATGAAATGCCACTCATTTTCCTTGTGCAGTGAACCATTTTGCTACTGGTTTTCTACATCCCACAGCAGGGAATTCTTTGAAACTTAAATACGTGGAACTTGAAACTTTGTTGCTACGGCTTACATGGGTGATGTAAAGGACACTTTTTCCCCCATCAAAAACCACATACATATAAAAATCTAATGGGAGAGGGCAGGTTACCAGAAATTGGTCCCTTTCCTAATGGACTGTGGAACATCCTTGCAGACAGCTTCACCTGCCTCCTTAAGGAGATGATCCATTGTTTCCTAAGTTATAGAAATTCTTACCACTTGTCTAGCTAACTGTCACTCATCCTAGAAGAGTGACTATTTGCAAGGTTGTTGTAGACATGAGGCATGTCCCTACCCCTCTTCCCGACCATGCGACTTAATTCCAATTGGCCTTCTTATTAAGGTAAACAAGTGCAGGACTGGCTCCTATGAAAACAGAATCAGGACATGGCCATACTGTCTTTACATTTAATTCTTTACATGATACCAGGACTGGCTGAGCCACAGAGTGTTGAGTGTCAGCCATGGCCGTCATCTGGTCACTGTGCTATCATTTGAATAAGATACTCAATTCACTGGCTTGACAATTTGGGTATTCCATTCCGTTGTATTCAGCAGCAAAATGGTTACATTCCCTCTAAAAAGACTACAAAATGCTACTTTATTTTATTTTTTTCAAAGAAAGGCTCCTGGCCCTTGCTGTGTCCTACCTCAAGGTAGGGCTCAAGGCACCAACTTTTTTCCTTCCGTTGTTCAGCAGTTCAGTTTCTGCTTTTTCATACCGGCAGATAGCTTAGTCGGATTTGCAGTTTGACCTGAAAGTCACTGACCGGCTTCCTCGATGTTCCCCCCATTTTAAATAGAGAGCAGATGAGTATAGGGGTGTCTTGTTTTGGTTTTTTTCCCTAATTATTCTCTACATTCCCTGGAGTAAAAGCTGAAAATGAGCCGGATTTTTTTTCTAATCATCAGCCTCCTGGAAAAGTTTTCTGATTTGTATGGAGCCAATTCAGGACCCAGCGGGTCCTTAAACTCTCAGGAAGAAGGAACAGAGCCAATTCTTTGTGCTGTGCCCTTGTTCCCGCAGCACAAAGACTTGCTGCTTTGAGGATGAGGCCTTAGCAACTAGTCCCCAAAGGAGCAATTTCTCAGCCACTGGGTGAAAGGGGAGAGTTAATCCTTTTAAAACACACCCTTGTGAAGTAACTCCCCAGATATGAATATCAGGAACCTCTAACGTTCTCACCTGTCATCTTAAAGACCAGTTGTTGACAAGAACAAGGGAGAAAGAGGTGTTGCGGGGCAGAGAGGGGAAAGAGTGCTTCAAGTTCCCAAATGAAAAGAGTGTTACATTGACAGAGATGATGTCACAGCTCAACTCTGGCAAATGGTGTTTATCAAGGCTGGCAGAGGACTAAGTTGTGCTTGTGTTTCCACTTTTGCTCCCATGGCCGAGTGCTGTTTCCTTAGTTGTTGACACCATCTTGAGGTACTAATGGATTTAAGGAGTCAAACTAAAAGAGCATTTAGGGGAGGATCACAACTGTCAACAGAAGCACCATCTACCATCTTGCTGGCCATTGTGAAACATCAGCCAGTTGCCAGAGTTGAGTCATAGCATTTACATCAATGTTTAGCTGTTTTACAACTTAGAACTATCATATACTGTTGCAATGCATTATAATGTCCCATTGTCTTTGTTTTCCCCAAGAACTAATCACCTTGTTCATTTCTCTTAGGACAAGACCAGCGCTCTGAGCCTGAGCAATGTGGCAGGCGTTTTCTATATACTTGTCGGAGGTCTGGGGCTGGCCATGATGGTGGCTTTGATAGAATTCTGTTACAAATCACGGGCAGAGTCCAAACGCATGAAACTCACAAAGAACACCCAAAACTTTAAGCCTGCTCCTGCCACCAACACTCAAAATTACGCTACATACAGAGAAGGCTACAACGTGTATGGAACAGAGAGTGTTAAGATCTAGGGGTACGGTTAAGGTCTAGTAAACTAATCAGCTTATGTTACTGTATGTCAATCTCTTTTTCTTTTCTTGTTGTCTTTCAGTTTTGGTTTGTTGTTTCAGGAATTGTCTATTCTTTGCAACCATTTGATTCTTTGAAAATAATGGTTGTGCTTTCTTGTCAGACAGTGGTGCTTTCCTAATAGCATAGTTGTAATTAAATTGTGGTCTGCGACCCAAAAGGAAAAAAAAATTCTCTAGAGCAGCACTGTTCAGTGGGAATATTTGCAAGCCACATGTGAACCACATGTGTAATTTTAAGTGCTCTTCTAGCCATTTTCTAAAGTAACACAAGCAAAATTAATTTAATGATATATTTCATTTATCCCAGTATATTCGAAGTATTATTTCAACTTGTTATCAATGTAAAAAGTGAATGAAGTGTTTTACATTCTTTTATATATATATATATATTTTTTTTTTTTTTTTTTTTTTTTTTGGCGGTACGCGGGCCTCTCACTGTTGTGGCCTCTCCTGTTGTGGAGCACAGGCTCCGGACGCGCAGGCTCAGCGGCCATGGCTCACGGGCCCAGCCGCTCCGCAGCATGTGGGATCTTCCTGGACCGGGGCACGAACCCGTGTCTCCTGCATCGGCAGGCGGACTCTCAACCACTGCGCCACCAGGGAAGCCCTTACATTCTTTTCTTCATACTAAGTCTTAGAAATCAGGGGTGTCTTTTATACTTATGGCACATGTCAATTCACACTAGCCACATATCAAGTGTTCAATAGTCACATGTGGCTGGTGACTACCATATTGGACAGTGAAGCTCTAGAGAAAGCAGCTCTCTGGAACTGATGTTAAAATGAGGAATGGAAATGGGGAGCTGCTACCTTGAGAAAGGTAGTGCTTCTATAGGGGTGTGGTGGATCTCTTAAGTATAAGCCTGAGACAATTTCTTTAATCTTTGAGTTCCTTTGTTGTCCCTTTCTTGGAACTGATGTTCATTGAGGTAAGTGTCTCCCAAAGGACAGTCTAGGTTCCCTGCTGCTGGCTGTTCCCAAATTCATACTTAAATGAACCTGACTGATGCCACCTTGATTCTGGCAGCTATAGCTAAAACTCACCAATAACTCAGACATGTTCAAAGGCGAGCTTGAGTTAGGATAACATCTCCATTCTGGAAGTGTTTAAGAGAAAATAGTTTTGTTACCTTCACGTGCATCTGTCATCAGTAACACACCTATCCGAAGTGGAACAGAACAATTAGAAACTTCGCAGCCCTTATTCTAGGTAGATTTTTGACCTCTTGAGTCAATGTCCATGTGTTTGAATTTCTACAAATGCATCTGTGTTTTGACCTTATATTTCATGGTGCGGATCTAAATTCAGCCAATTTTTAAATAATATTTCATCCACATAAATCATTTGTCCTCACCATGGAAGGCATTATCTTGTTTGATGAAGTTGCTGGTTGTTCTTTCCTGCTGCAGGCTGCAGCCTTTTGCCACCGACTAACCCACTAACAAAGTGTTCCCATTGCATTGTTGAATGGACAATACGTGGATTCATCTGCAATTAGCACTGTTTGCATGCAAGCATTTCATGTTCCAGTGTGCTTAAAATATTTTACTCTTGAGTAGGTTATACAGGCCCATTACAATTGGGGTCATGTTATTGCTTTCTCATAAGAGAGTACATGGGTGATTTCAGCCTAGCTTACTTATCCCAAATTCTGAGATATTGGCATCCAAAGAAATAATACACCTGAAATCTGCATATCGGTTTTCCAAGTGCTCTCACATCTATTGCCTCAGTTGAGGTAATGAGGCAGAAAAAATTTCCCCTTTCAGGTAACGAAGTGCCAGCCACATCAAATGACTTCCTAAAGGCAACATAGCTAGGCAGTGGCAGTTCTGGGACTAGAACCCAGCTCTTCTTCCTCCTGTAGCTGTATTCTTCACTAAACCATGCCACCGCTCTCTACGCGTGGCCCGGTGTTCTCCAGAAACCTTGAAACCCCAGTGGGATCCTGTCAAATGGAGAGCAGATCCTAAGTCTATGTCTCACTTCTTTACAAAAATGTCTTGAGAGACTTCACCAAGCCTCCATTTGCCCTCCTTCTTATGCACTTGACATGAGGGTGTATGTTCAATCGCTCCTACGTTCCCCAAAAGGAAGCTTTCTGTAACAGGGCTTAGGGTCACACAGCCTCCAGATCCTCTTTATTATCAGCCATTCCGTCTAAGAATCTATGTCCCTGCTCCCCAACTCCTACAGCCTCAGTCTCTCATTAAAGGCCCAGAGCAGTGCTTCCCAACTGGCAATATGCATATGAATCACCTGGGGATCTTATAAAAATGCAGGTCCCGAGGCAGCTGCTCTGGGATGGGGCCTGAGGTTCTACAGTTCTCACAAGCTCACAGGTCGTGTTGATGCTGCTGGTCTAGGGAGTAGTAAGATTCTAGAGAAAGTTGTCTCAGAGGATGTAACTTAAGGAATTGAAGGAAGGGGGGAGGGAGAAAGGGAAGGAGAGTGACAAAAAGACAGACACAGAGGAGGGGAGAGAGGGAGACCAAACTGGGATCAGCAATTTGGGCAGAATGCTACAGTCCTGAAGTGGAGGCCCAGAACATTAAACCTGGGGGAAGAGCATAAGAAATTAACTTGCCACAACTTCTGGTACTCTGGCTTTCCTTTCGTCATCTTGGCTGACCCATTTTGTGAAGCAAAATTCGGGCTAACTGAGGCAAAAATCACACTCAAATAGACATCGATGCCAACGTGGTTACAGCCCAGTTAGCTAGCACCTTGGCAGTCATCCCTAGGATGAAAACCTGGGGAAAGCCTCTGCAAACAAGCCATTGCAAAGTTCAATGTCATCTTAGTGATGGCCAGTGTTACATATGAAGACAGTTTTAGGATAAGAAGACCATTTTTTCCCCCTGTGAAAGTAGAAACTGCTTATTTAAAAAAAAAACTAAAAATGTTGATATATTTCAAAAGAACTGTCCGATTTATTTTTCAAGTTGATTTCAGGAAATACCTAAAATAGGTAGTTTGGAGCCACGTTGGATTCTTTCTTATGAAGAGAGAAATGTGGACAGAGTGGCGTGAGGGTGCTGAGTTTTCCCATAGTGGAGAAGAAAAAAAAATGGGCTCGTGAATTAATGACCAAGTTGATTCCCCCATATGGTGATCCTAGAAGGGTTGAGATAAGGATTTGTACTATGGGTATTGTTCTGGGCCTGAAAAATGTAGGAATCCATGGTGTAGTACGATTGATCTGAGAGAATGTGGGATATACTCTGCTCTACATGCCTTCACTTCTCCTTTCTGAGCAGGGACACCTAAAGAGCAAATGTCTGTTTAATAAATGATGCCGAGAGATCATCAATGGTGCCCTTAGGAGGGATGGATATATGTGTAAATGTGTAGGTCATGGAGGGAAAGACAAGGAGGAAAAGCCTCAGAGGATGCCAGAAAAAACCTGACATGTGTCAGTCGAGGCACAAAGCAGGCTGAGCAGGAAATAGAAACCACCCTGCTGTCCTCAGCCAGTGTGGTGATGTAACGTTAGGGGAATGTTGGTCTTTGCTCACTCATCTTTTATTTCCCAAGAAGTTCTGGAATATCTCCTAGTGCCTTCTGACTTATTACCTAGTTATTAGGCTTCCAGTTCTCTGAGTTGGCCTAGATCTGTCAGGGTCTATTCAGGGGCGCAGAGATGGAGAAGCACCCTGAGATTTTACTTTTATTGCTATTATCAGAGCCAGCCTTAGCAGTTTATGGTACCAGTAATTCTTCAGGAAGAATGACTCAAGTGCAAATCAGCTGCAAAAATATGATCTAGGTGGAATCTAGTTAACAAAAAGACGTCCTTGAAAGAGAAGGGGGTCATCTCTCACTTGCCATGGCTGAGAGTAGAGTCCGGGTTATTGGACTCATTGTGGGAACACACGCCTCAGATCCAGCACCCACTGGGGAGCAGACGGCCTCTTGATGACCTGCTGCCTGTTTGGGTTACTGACCACCCACTGGAAGTGGGGCCCCCAGGATGCCTGGGCAGGTGACCAACCGTCAAGCGTTCCAGATTCACTGCACCCTAGGGCTCGCTCTGCTCATTGTTTTAAGCAATTCTTTCCCATTTCCTCATTGCTGTTCAGAACTACTTCTGGCTCCTTTGTTTTCTTCAGTATTTTTGAAATCCTTCTTATTTTCAAGACCTCAAAATGCCTGAGGTTAAGGAAAAAGATTTCCATTTTTCCTCTAATACAGTTCTGTTTAGTCTTCCTAGAAAATATTAACTTTGTTCATGCTGCCCATTTCGAAAGAATCAATTTTCCTTCTGCAGCCATAGACATTCTTGCTGGGGAAGCGTTCCTGCTTTAAAGAGTTCATCTTATGTTAAGTGGAAAACATTCTAGATAACTGAAGGGGTGATGTTCTTTGTTCCCAGAGGACCTTTCCTTCAGTGGTAATATTTCATCTACCCCCATTTAAAAACAGGAAACAGAGGCATTGAGAGATTAGGTGGCTTTCCCAAAGTTATGCGGGTGGGAAGTGACATCCCATGGCCAATAGAGAGAGAAGGGGGTTGATCTTTCTGTCATAGACATAAGCTTTCCCCAAACTTCTGAGATAGATATGACTCTGGACCATAGTGATTCCAAGTAAGAGGTTAACCCACTTCTATGTTAGTCTTATTCTGCTTCTTTGGGGCTTTTGGCCTTCAGATGCATCTTTGACATTCTTCTTACAGATACTTTTATTCCAGGGCCAGTGGTAGATAATGATCATGTCATTCCTTTGGGATAAAATTCAGCATTAGCTCATGAGAAAAAGAAGGGTCCCATTAGTGTAGAGGGAAAGGATGGAGGGGATGGATGTGAGCTTGAAAAGGAGGCATGAAAGTGGTCTTAAGTTTTCAGAGTTGGGGGCAAATGAACTCCCTGCACTAGTTAATGCCTCCAAAAGGAGGGCAGCGTCAACATTTCAATCAGGCCCATAATATCAAGGCAAACACCCCCATGGAAGCCAATCCCCTTCGTGGGTATCACTGTTCTGGCCTCTTCCTGGAATGTGCTGTCTCTTTACAGTCCATGTGCTATTTTCTGACTTTAATAACTAAGGTTGTAGATATGAAGAGAAACAAGCTGTGACCTTTCTGGCAATGAGCAGTCAAATGGATTTCAATTGAGCGAGCCGTAGAACACTGCTTCCACTCTGTCCTAGGTAAACAGTCCTCTGTCACAGGTTCTGCAATCAGAATATATTCTACAGTGTCGTTGTCCTGAGTATCTATGTTGAAATGCCACGAAGGCTTTCTAGTATACCTACACCCTAAGTGATGAACGCTTTTTGAGTTAGACATCATGCAATGCCCGTGTATTCCTTGGTACAATGCATAGTAAAAAAAAAATGAACCTAATTTAACCTATTGCAAAGCATTTGCTTCAAGTGAAAGAATTTAAACAGACCTGGTGGCTAAAGCCAATCAAGCAGGGTGCAGCCTCAGAGATGCCAGTGTGAGAAAACGGCCGTGGTTTTTGTCCAGGATAGACTGAGCCATAGTAAACTTCCATTCCCAACAGAAAGCCCATTCAAATTTAAATTTCCCCCTTGCCTTTGCAGATCCCTTCCCACTGGAGGCAAGTGACAAGAGGAATCACCGAAAACGTGGCTGCTTCAAGGATCCTGAGCCAGATTTCACTCTCCTTGGTGTCGGGCATGACACGAATATTGCTGATGGTGCAATGACCTTTCAATAGGAAAAACTGATTTTTTTTTCCTTCAGTGCCTTATGGAATACTCTGAGACTCGCGACAATGCAAATCATCATTGAAATCTTTTTGCTTTGCTTGAAAAAATTAAAATAAAATCAACAAAAAAATGGACATGCAAGATTCCAGTATGCGAAAACTAATCTTATTTTAAAAAAAGTCAATTCAACAAAAGCCATTCTTTGATACCACTGCACAGTATACAAACACCATGTTCTTTAACACACACACACACAGACAAATTTAAAATTCCAATTCAGCAAATCGGCCCATCTTAGCTAAAATAATTATTCCTGATTCAAATAATTCCTCCTGATTTAAAAAAAAAAATCTGACTCCCTGTCTGGGAGGACAGACTGGCATTTCTTCTAGGATCTGCTGACCAGATGTTTTTGGTATTTCCTGTTGGTGGTGATGTTCTGTGCACCCTATTTCCTTTCAACTTTGCTGAAATGTGTATATCTTTAGAATGTAAATGCAACACTTAAGAAAACTGAAACACTTTGGAAAAGGGACTGAACAGTGACTTCTGTGTTTTGAAATGGTTTTGTGAAAATGCTTTGCTAACTTCCCACTCGGTGAAGGGATTCACATAGCTTTCGAAATTGACTTGTGTGTAGCAAGGGACGGGCACTATTAAGCATACCTCTCGGTGCTTTCCTAAAAACGGATCCCGGGGCTTTCTGAGAAGCCTGGAATTTCAGCTCACAGATCTGTTTTTCTTGCTTCAGTGTGCGTTTTAAGTCACGATAGCTGAGTATTTAGCATTGAGGTGAGGGAAATGCTGCCGACACTCCCAAATGTGTTTGGAATATCTTTCTCAGAAACAACACTGTGTTTAGCTCTGCTTTCTCTGCTAAGTATGCCTTTCAAGCGTACACCACGGGGACAGGACCGCACTGCAAGGCGGGCCAGTGGGTTCAGACCACAGTTCTCATCTGACTTTTACTCTTGCTAGGTCTGTCTTACCAGCTGTTGCCTGTGATTGCCCATGGCTCTCCGTCAGACTGCATGTGTCCTTTTCTAGTTTGCAAAGACTAAAATGCATTCCCAAACCTACTGCTAAACCGAGGGCCTCAGCCTCATTCCCAGGTCCATGCTTGGAGCAGTCTCTCTACTGACTCCGAAGATCGCTCCACTGCTCCACGGGCTATCAAGTAACTAACTGCGTACCTGCCATTGGCATCATCAGAACAGTCAGAGGAAATAGTCTCCGCTCACTAATTACCTCCGATAGAACGACGTATGCTTTCTGTAGTTCAGTAGTTTGCTCTCATCAGTGACGTGCACTGGGAAGTTTCCAGACAGTAAAAACTGGGAGCTCAAATTCATTTCCCAAGTGTGACCCTTAGATGCTCTAGTTGACTTGCTGCACATTTGCTCGTCTTCAGAAAAGAAAGGTATAAGTCTCATTTCCAATGAAAAGTTTCCGGAAAAGTGTAATATAAACTTTCATTCCAAAAAATTGTGTCATAAGCAAACGACTCACCTGTCAAATTTTAAATGGTATTGAACAAAAAAGGAAAGCTGTTGTGTTTTTGTTTTGTTTTCACGAAACTGATTTTTCAACTTCTGAATGCTATGATGTTCCGGCGCGGGAAGCTAACCAACCTACACACAAACTTCTCATAGGCACTGTTTAAAGAGAAGTGGATGTTAGTTGACTCAAATCAATTTTTCAGAGAGGAAACTTCACTGGGAATGAAGAGGCGGGTAAATTGGTTTGTTATTTTTTAAAAACTTGCATGTTTAAAGAAACATTGATTGCTTCAAATTTCTGCTACTAACTTCAAGCTACGGGAGTTTGGCGGTAGTCACTTGAAGATTTTTTTTTCCAATTATTTTCTTTTTGTTGTTAAAGCTGTACTTCAGTGAACAGAAACATTGCCAAGCAAACTAATGGCCGTAAAAGCGTAAATTGCATGTGTGGGCGTAAATTACGGAGCCTCATTGCCATGAGGTATTGTACAAAGTTTTAATACATTTTGTAAATAAAATTGTAAAGAAAGAATTCTGTCTCTGGGCTTTGGCTGTTTAAACTTTACTTGGGTGCAGGTGCCAAGAAGTTATTAGTCACCAATTTACTTCCCACCAGAAGCCTTACCAATGATGTACAGTCATGTGACAGGTGATCTTCACAAAGGATTATGCCTCTCGCCACCCCAACTGCAGGATCACCACCAGTGATCATCTCCTCCACCCCTTGGGACCCTCTCCTCAGACACTTGCCTTGACCCTAACCCTGATCTCCCATCCTCCCATTGCCAGATCTGGCCTCCTGAGGAAGTGCCCAAACTCAGGATTGATGATCTTCAAAAACACTTCCGGGCTTCCCTGGTGGCGCAGTGGTTGAGAGTCCGCCTGCCGATGCAGGGGACGCGGGTTCGTGCCCCGGTCCGGGAAGATCCCACATGCTGCGGAGCGGCTGGGCCCGTGAGCCATGGCAGCTGAGCCTGCGCGTCCGGAGCCTGTGCTCCGCAACGGGAGAGGCCACAACAGTGAGAGGTCCGCGTACCGCAAAAAAAAAAAAAAAAAAACACTTCCAACTGCTTTCCCATGTCATTACAAGTATGTGTCTTAGTCCTCTTAGTTAATTGGCTACGTTTTGTGCTGCTGCCTTCATTACTGATGATAACCTAATGTCCCACTGGAAAATCTTTACTCCACCCAGGGCCACTGATCTAGGGTGGAGAAAGAAATCCTGAATTTAGGATTAGACTTGATCTTAGAATGCTTCTGAGAGAGAAACAAAAGGCTAATGATCTAATGTAAATTATATATACTGAACATGGAATATAGTTGTATCCAACAAATAAAGCAAGTGTTTAAATACAGACCAGTTTTAGATGATGATCACCAAAGAAAACAGGGGGTAATGATAGGAGAAAGAGAAGGGATAATTTGAAACTAAGCCAGAAAGGAAGAAGAGTGCAGCTGAGATGCTAGGGAAATAAAGATATCTGGGGTTAGGGGGTTAGGGAGTTAGGGAGCAAGGAACACAAGGCCTTGGCGAGAGAAAGATAGGAGCGGGAAAGGGAAACTCTCAGAAGATTAGGAAGTGTAGGCTGATAAACACGAGGCAGTCAGTTTGGCCTGCAGGCGTCAGCATATTACTATCATTTTCACTGTCCTCTGAAATGCCATTTATCTGGTGAAACACTCACACTTTATAACTCTTCAAGTGCTTTCCTTTTCTTTCATTAGGACACCTGTAGCAGTCCCCCAGAAGAGAATGCTTCTCTAGGGAGCAGATTCAGTGACTAGATTACAGCAGTGGTCCCCTTGGTGGCTGCTGAAATCAGTTCAAGTACCAAATGTCTCCAAGTCTTACAAAATAACAGATTTCTATTTTAACAGGAACTCCAGTTCCTTTCCTCAAAGGAGAAGTTCATCTTAGGCGCTGTGGCAGTTGATGGTGGAGCACAACTTGGGTTTAGGTGGGGTTTGAGTGTTTTTCTCCTGGGAGGAAGGGAGAAGCAAGAGGTGCTTTTAGTCTTTCTCAAGTTAAGACCATAGGTAGCTATATATCTTGCTTACACATAGGATCAGACTCGCCAACCAGGTCTGCCAAACAGTCTTTGACCTTCAGATGTCACACTCCCCCTGTGCACAAGAGGAGAATGCCTCTTGGTCTCTGCATTGGTTTTCTTGCCCTGTTAACACTCACGTCTGATAACACTCTGTCTATAGGACAGTCTCCAAACAGGAAGGGCAAATGTAGTTAAGGAAACCTTGGTAGGATCGTGGAAGAAATGGTCCTATATATCACCTTCCTGGTATTGGGTGGTGAGAAAGGGCCAACTGTGACTTGGGAAGATGAACATAGAAAAAGATGAGAACAAATGGAGAAGCAAGAAGCAAAACCATATTATTCCTCAGAGTCCAGACTCAGTGAAGCAGAAGATGCACTGACATGTCTCATAGGGTCATAAACCACCAAAGCCTATTATCAGTTGGAGAGTTTACTTTCAAAATCTGAGCCAGCTGCTCAGCTACTCTCGGCCATACCCCTCCCCTTGTATCCTCACCCTATTGAACTGGGCTTCCTGGGCATCCATTTATTACCAGATCACTTGGCAGATATAAAACTCAGTGACAATGTATCTGCATTCAGTTGTGGGAACACACAGAAACTTAACGTCCCATCAGGAAATTTCTTTTGAATCTGGGGTTACTGGGAGGACTCACAGTATCACTCCTATCGATCTAGACTAAAGAAAAGGCAAGGTCGGGCTTCCCTGGTGGTGCAGTGGTTAAGAATCCACCTGCCAATGCAGGGGACACGGGTTTGAGCCCTGGTCTGGGAAGATCCCACATGCTGCAGAGCAACTAAGCCCATGCGCCACAACTACTGAGCCTGCACTCTAGAGCCCGCGAGCCACAACTACTGAGCCCACGTGCCACAACTACTGAGCCCACGTGCCACAACTACTGAAGCCTGCGCACCTAGAGCCCATGCTCCACAACAAGCGAGGCCACTGCAATGAGAGGCCCATGCACCACAGTGAAGAGTAGCCCCTGCTCAACACAACTAAAGAAAGCCCATATGTAGAAGCAAAGACCTAATGCAGCCAAAAATAAATAAATAAATTTATGTTAAAAAAAAAAAAGGCAAGGTCTTGGAAGAGAGTGGTTGGTGGCACTGAGAATTAATGGAACTTGCCTCCAGGCCTGAGTGTGAAAGAATGAGGCTGCTAGGAGACTTCCCTTACATCTAAGACTAAGAATCATGGACAAACCATTTATATTCAGTGAAGATGGTGCAAGTGAACTTTCTCAGAAGGCTCCCTGGGAGGGCACTGTTGTCAGGACAGGATGGAGGAAGGTATTAGGAGTGTCTGCCATTGTCCCAACCTACCGCCACTGTCTTAGCA
Source organism: Phocoena sinus (assembly GCF_008692025.1). Lineage (NCBI taxonomy): Eukaryota > Metazoa > Chordata > Mammalia > Artiodactyla > Phocoenidae > Phocoena > Phocoena sinus. Next base: position 104,962,299 of record NC_045784.1, read on the forward strand.
TCCTCAACACTTGAGAGTTCACAAACCCATTTGAATAGACAGGATACCCAAGTTCTTTGACAGCCATTGCTGTCCTTGTAACCAGACATAACCTGGACAAGACGGTTGTGGAGAGAGCCTACATTCTCTTCCTCTCCTCTCCAGGCTGAGGGGAAAGCACACTTGGCTCCTGACCTCAGGGGCTTGCAGTCTCGGCAGCAAGGTAGATGATGACTAGAAAGAATCTACATCTATCCATGCCCAATCCTGTGCTCAGAGAAAGAACTAGAAAGAGCCCCAAATGAAGACTTTCCCTCTGCCTCTTCACTTGGATTTGCACTTCCTAATGTAATCAGGTAGAATCTAACTGAATTTCTCTTTGTGCCTCAGAAGCTGTGAGCCTTTTGAACTAAGGAGTCACACTGGCCCCTATTAGCCTCTAGCTGTTGAAAACCTCAGAACGACCACTTTCCTGCCAAACTGCCCACCCTCCAAGCAGGAGGTATTTGCTTATTTACTGACTCGTGATGCCCTAGCTATAAAAGTGTAAAAGAACCTGCAATGACAACTTCAAAAATAATCCTCTCCCCGTGACAGCAGCTTTGGCAAAATTATCCCTGCAGTGGTTTCACTGAGCTTCAATCCTGTAGCAAAATGGTTGATTTAACTTTTTCTTAATAAATATTCATTAAGCCTGAACAAGTCAATTAAAGCTCTGGTGGCAGCTCTCAAGGAGCTTGAATGCAAGGCTGACAGGGTGAAACAATTTTACAAATATTTCCAAACATTGCAGTCTTCCCCCATGAGATTGCTAGTTTTCTTGAAAGACGGGAAACCCTCTCTAAACCTGGTAAAGCCCTCTAAGGCCCACATTTTCCCCCAATTACAGTATATTCTTATATTCTATAGAATAGAATATAAGAATAAATCTAATAAACTTTAAAATTGGTAGATGTGACAATCCGAGAAAAAAGTAGGCTTGCACTCAAAAAGAGAACCCACAGCACAAATGACAACGAAAAAACAGATGAGTCAGTTTACCGTCAGCTTGTACAGCTGTAAGATGTAGTGAAAAGCTATGACTCTTCTCATCGTTTTGGATCCCGGAGTCATAACGTGGTTTTCTTCCACATGAGTGCAAACCAACTAGTATTATCACCAAAGAAGGAATATGCAAACTAGGAACAAGCTACCCAAACCACTCCCTGAAACATAATATGAGATGATTCTGATCACCCTGAGGGAGACGCTAGGTGGAACCTGGATGGAATGAGAGAAAGAACAGGCAAAGAATGGGCGGATGCATTCAGTTTACAGAAAGCCAAGTCTGTGTATCTGTGTAGGCGTTCAGAGCACTGTAAGTAGCCCATTCTTTTGATTTCTTTCCTTTACTCTCGCCATCACCACAGAGGGTTGGGCCGCACAGAGAAGACAGTAGGACAGGGGATCAATCACCACCATAAGCCTAGTCACCCAATCCAGAAACCTAGTAATCAACCTCATCCTTACCCTCAGCCAAGTCCTAATGACTCTACTCCCTCGATCGCTCTGAAATCCATCCACTTCTAAGAACCTCTACTTTAGTTTGAGCTTAAAATACTTTCTAGATGGCTTAATGCAATAGCCTCTTAGTTTTTCCTCCTTTTCTAGTTTTTAATCCCTTTAATTCACCCTCTGCACTGCAGCCAGAATGATTTTTCTGATCTCATCACTCCTCAGCATCAGTGGGTCCCTAATGCCCTATGGCATAAGAGTAAATTACCTTAGTTTATCATTTAAAAAGCCCTTCATGATCTGCCTCCTGCCCATTTCTCCAGTCTTACTGTTTACCACCTCTTCACCTCCATTCTCCACTTCATCACAAATATCCACTAAGACCCAGTCATATTCAACTACTTAATTTCTGGCTTTGCTATGTCTTTCCATGAGTCCATGTTTTTGACCATGCTTCTCCATCTGCCTAGAATTTCCATCCCTTCACTTTTATGCTTGACTAACTCATACTCTTGTCTTTAAGACTAAATTGGCATCCTTTCCTCTGCGAAGCCTTCCCTGACTGGCCTCTCCCCTCAGGATTGAGTTAGAGACCCTACCTCTGTTGTCCCATCTCAGTAGTGCTTGCCTCTTTCACAGCACTACAGTGATATACTGGTGCGTGCGTGCGTGTGTGTGTGTGTGTGTGTGTGTATACACACACACTATATATATATATATATACATATATATACACACACACACACAGATATATTCTGTAACATCTTACAGAAAACCCGAATGAACTTTTTGGCCAATCCAATATATTGTCTTCCCTGCTAGACCATGGGCAGATTCTCTCTTAATCATTTCCATGACTGAAACAGAGTTGTGTCTGTTGAACAAATAAATGAATGAATAAATGAATGAAATGTGAGAGTGGAAAAAAAACCCAGAGGCATAACTTAGGAAGTAGTGCTGAGAAGAGAGAAGAGATGCCACTTTATACTATACTCAGCCATAAAAAAAAAAGAACAAAATAATGTCATTTGCAGCAACATAGATGGACATAGAGATTGTCATACTGAGTGAAGGAAGTCAGAGAAATACAAATATCATATGATATCACTTTTATGTGGAATCTAAAAAATGGTACAAATGAACTGATTTACAAAACAGAAAGAGTCACAGATGTAGAAAACAAACTTACGGTAACCAAGAGGGGAAAGAGGGTGGAGGGATAAGTTGGGAGATTGGGATTGACATATACACGCTACTATATATAAAATAGATAACTAATAAAGATCTACTGTATAGTACAGGGAACGCTACTCAATACTCTGTAATGGCCTATATGGGAAAAGAATCTAAAAACAAGTGGATATAAGTATATGTATAAGTGATTCACTTTGCTGTACAGCAGAAACTAACACAACATTGTAATCAACTATACTCCAATAAAAAATTTTTTAAAAAGAAAATGAAAAAACACACAAGTTTTCTGTCCAAAGAGGCCCACCCTTCACATAATCAGTTAGCCAAGGAAGTTTCCCATAGCCTGCCACCTTTTCAATGTCTCTCTTCTCCCAAAATAAGCCTTACCTCATCCCCCACGAGACAGGCAGCCAAGCCCTCAGGTTCCTTTGGATGTGGTGTATCTCCTGCGCTAGTCGTCATCACCATCACTATGGGTGCCCTCCCTGGCCAATGCCCCAAGCTACTGCACTCTATGAAGGTCATACATTCACTCACAGGACACTCAGATGTGCAAATCTAATCTCCTTTGTGAGACTCAACCACTGGATAGTGGATGGGCAATATAAATTTTAATCCAAACAAATAAATTTCGCTCATACACAATGGTATTAGGCTAGTCCATTAGCAGACCATAGTTATGCACCCCTCATATCTTCTTCAAGAAAGGACTTACTGTGGGCTTCCCTGGTGGCGCAGTGGTTGAGAGTCCGCCTGCCGATGCAGGGGATACGGGTTCGTGCCCCGGTCCGGGAAGATCCCACATGCCGTGGAGCAACTGGGCCCGTGAGACATGGCCACTGAGCCTGCGCGTCCGGAGCCTGTGCTCCTCGGCGGGAGAGGCCACAACAGTGAGAGGCCCGCTTACCACAAAAAAAAAAAAAAAGAAAGAACTTACTGCCATCTGACTCCTCGTAGGTAGCTGACAGCCTCCAGCTGTTAACATCTTCAGAATCTGCCTGGGCTTTTGCACCGAGGTCACACTCTTGTTGGGGTAGCCCACAGGCAATGACAGAGCAAAGTGGTGATAATCAAAGTCGCACTGTCTCAGGGTAATCCCCAGCTAGTAACCAGGCAAAGCAGTAGTGCAAGAGCCTAGCTATTTGTACCCAATATAGGACTTTTCTTGCCTTGGGCTGGCAGAGACTTTGTCAGATTCACATCACAGTCTGCTGGCCCCCCCTGCTCAATCCTGCTTCTCTGTCCCTATCCCTTCACGGGCATTATTCCCTAATGTTGGGCTGCGCTCCACAGGCCTGCAAGCCTTGTGGTTGTCCAGCCTGAAACCGAAGAGCCTGGGGACAGCAACAGAGACATCCATGGTTTGTTAGGGGAAATCTTACATGTCTGAAGCAAAGAGTCCTGGGACGACACCCCTACTGTGTACCGCAGACAGGCCACGGCAACCATCTCCACCACTCAGCGGAGAAGGAGGCAGCCATTTATAGGGGAAATTGACTCAGGTTGGCTCATCAGTTACCAGGGAAACCAGCAGCTAGGGTATGTCCCTCGCAGTCCCTCAGGTTAAGTACCATCACAAGGGCAGGTGTTTCCCTTTAACAAACTAGCAGGTGGAGTCATTCTGGTCTAAATATGAGAACAATCACTAGCTGGGGCAAGGGGCAAGCACGTTCATGTGAGGAGGGTGAAGGCGAAGCAGGCACTGGTCAAGCAGGGGGAAGTACAGACAGCAAGAGAACAGCCATCTTGAGTGGCCTGACCATACACCTAATAAAGCTTTTGCACTCTTAACTCTTCTCGGCACCTGCTTCTCTGAGAGCCCAATCTGTAACATTATCATGATAACAGAAGTGGTCCACGGAAGGAGGCCATAGATGGGGCTTGGGGACCAGATCCCTCACCACTTGACTGGTACTGAGGACCGTCTTCCTGGTGGGAGTTTTTACACAGACGGCCCCTACTACCAGGCGACCGAATTATTAAACTTTCACCTGTGGTATTTTGGAAAAACGTGCCAGTGGAGAGGATGCACTAGCTGGGAATGATCAGCCATTTGAAATCTATGGGAGATTATAAATGTAAAGAAAATAGAATTTGGTGCTTATTATTAAGTGACCTTGATGCCCTAAAAACAGATAATAAAATGCTGAGGGCCAATAACAATTAAAAACCATACGTGAGAAGCCAACAGTCTCCAGCTTACAAAGAAGCTTCCATTTCAAGCAATGGGGAGCATAAAAAAGCAAAGATCTAACCCAGGATTCAATCATTAAGGTGACTGAACTTCCAGGATCGTTGAATGCTCAGCTGAGACAGGTACGTTCTGCTGAGGTCAAGGTCCTAGGTGCGAAACTCAGCACACTGACACATGGGATGGGGACGTCTAAGTGGGTGCCCCTGAAGGTTTTGACTCTCCAGTCTTCTCTAAAACTTCTCGGCCTGTAGAAGTGGCCCACTCTTCCCAAAGAACAGCTAGTGCTTCCTCTGTATGAGAGACAATACAGAGGTCTGTCACCCACAAAGCCATAGGTCTATAAGCAACACTATCCTTCTACGAAGAAGCTGGACCTAATAGGGAAGGAAAGGGACTGGAAGACCTCACCAGCACGTGCTGGCAGGAGTCAGGGGAGTACCTATGAGACTGGATTCTGAAGGTGCTTCATCAAGAGGTGTTTTATCTCAAAACCGAACAAGGGAGAGTTTGTTGGTTTGGAGGCACTTTCTTAGGATACGGGACTTAACACCCTAGCGGGGCCCCCAGAAGTGGGTGTAAACTCATAGTTAAGGTAGCACATTTGTTCTTACTCTTTTTACTTTATTCTATATGTTAAGCAATACCCTGTTTGCCTATCTATTTTGCCTCTAGGGATGCTGTGTATTTTTTGTTTTAGAGATGCTGTGTTTTATTAACCATCTCTAGCTCTCTACTGATCGGGCCTACATAGTTGCCACTTTAATCTCGCCTGTTGTTACAATAATTACAAACCCCTGGCTGCCGGTGGTTAAGCTCTATTGCTTTGCCTCTATTGCTGGGGGCTGGAAAGTGTTGGCTATCATTTTACTATTTCTTTCAACAAATCAAGGGACAACCTTCACTATCATCTGCCCTGGCCTGCGGAGCAGAGCACCATTCCCCAAAGAGACCAATCAGCCACTTGGTAGCAAGTTAACTACAATGGGCCATATCCATCTTAGAAGGCCCAACAGTTCATTCTCATAGGATAGATACCTATTGGGGGGTGTGAGCTTGTCTTTCCTATCTGCAGAACCTCAGCCGGGACCACTGTCCAGGGGCTTATGGAATGCTTGATCCACAAGTATGAAATTCCACACAGCATGGCATCCAACATCCCACTTCACAACAAAGGAGGTATGGGAGTAGGCCCATGACCATGGGATTCACTGGTCATACCACACGCCACACCATCCAGAAGTAGCTGGCCTCACAGAACACTAGAATGCAAGAAGGACGGGTTGTCAGGAAGCAAACACTGAGATTTATTGGGGAGTGACATCCGTAAAGGAAGAGTGAGGAAGCAGGATTGGGGTAGGGGGAGCCATCAGACTCAATGCAGATCTGAGAAAGTTTCTGCCAGCCCCACAAGGAAACTCTGAAGCAAAGATTCCCATTTGAGGAGTCCTACGTCGGACAGAAGTGGCTAGGCTCTCATACCACTTCCTTGCTCAGTCATTGGCCAGAGGCTGCTCCAAGAAGACCAGGACCTTGACTCAAAAGCTGAGACCAACCCTGAAGGTGCTAGCAGCTGGGCAGTGAGTCCTTTCAGAAGAGGGATTTGAGTAACACATCTGTAGGCCTGCCACAGCCCATCCCTGTATCACGCTGATCCACGTCTCCATACATGTTCAGGGAGAAGCCCATCCAAGTCTCTTGTGGGCCTGATAAACTACAGCCTCCCAATCCCCACTTCAGCTGGTCTTGGACTGCAACTGGTATTCAATGCCTCCCTCTTCCACTATTCATTCTAAATTCCCCTCACCCTCAGCTTTTACTTTGGAAGGTTTCGGTGGCTTATCTGGTAGTTTAAACCAAACCCTCATTCCTGAGAGATCAGAACCCCTGGTAAGTCATACCCTCCTCAGACTGGGGTTGCTGCATGTGTTCATTCAGTTACAATGGACTGGGGAATAGTGGGTGGGGGGCACCTGGGTGGGTCATCTGAGTTCCACACACATTCCTCTCTCTTCTCACGGAACATTATCCCTCTATCCTCCTCCTGATTAGGCTCAATTATGCCTGTTAGGATGATGAGTTTTCTCGGCTACTAGTCATTGAACACAAAGAACCCAAAGGGGCTAAGTGTCAGTCGTAGCTTGTAGGTCAATGGGATCCTTGTTATGGCCCCTGGTGGGAGTATAACCCCTTTGGGGACCAGGGTCTCTAACACTGTAAAGCTTAGTTGCAGGGACAGGAAACAAAAAATCCTCCAGTAGGTCAGTCAGAGTGATGGTTAGTGGGGACATTCCTGATTCTACTCTTTGTTCCCTGAACCCTCTATTCTTCCTACGGAGGACAGAGCACCATATGGAGGTTTCCGATTTAATTCATTCTTTCTGAGTGTTGCCTCTGAAATGGTGCCTTTAGGAGAAAGATTTGACCATATGACAAATCAATCATGCCTTGACGTGAGACGCATATTTACACATCCAATCATCATAAGCCTGTGATGTAGGTACTCATGCTCTCCATTTTACAAGTGAGGAAACTGAGGCACAGACATGCTAAGAAACCTGCTGAACACCACGTATAAGTGACAGAATATTTCAACTGGGCCATCCCACAGAGGTCATACTACAAACTAAAGGGATGACTGGCTTAGTAAAATTTCAAGCCTGCTGATTGGCTAATTTCTAGAGGCAATGAAGCCAACAACATCCCACCCAACATCTTTGAACACTGCTTCCAAAAGGAATTGCCATTCCAGGATCTTCCAAGGTCTTGATTGGAAGCTCTAGCCTTAACAAACATCCTGATGAAATACGAAGCTCCTCTGAAACGGTTTAAGCAGTGAGTGCCATGCCGTGGGCCTGCCCTTGCTCATTACTCCTGGCCCACACCTGACCCTCATTTAGGGACGGTGACTTAATGCTGATCATTTCACTGTGGAAACATAAAGCCCAAAAACCGTCTGAGAGAAACAGTTTGCAAGCTTTAATGTGGCTTTCTCCTCTTCTATTTTCTCTGGTAGAATTTACTTACAGGCATAAATATGAAAAATACATATCACATATGATGAGTTACAATTATTAAAATTAAATAAGAGAAAATCCTTGGCATTCATATTCATTTCCTTATTCAGAAGAGACATCCCATTCTACTGATTGCAATATAAATAAGTTTGGAATAATGATTGTGATAGTCTAATAAACTAATGGATCCAATCTCATAAGTCATTTTTATGGATAAAATGTAAAATACTAAATTCCAAACAGAATACATTTTCAGTTTGTTCCAGGAAAACAGATTACTACATGTAATGTCAACAGTCATTACTTCCTGGTGTTACTTCCCTGATCCCAATTTCCTAGCTAATACCACCGTGTGTGTAATGAATAATGCCCTCTGTGAAATGTACACTCTGCAAAAATACATCATATATAGCACAGTTACTGGTATGTACATCACCCAATAGAGAATTTGTATTTCTTCCCTGCCTCCCACTCCCTTCCCACTATTTTTTTTATAATTTTCTTAAATATCTATTTATTTATTTATTTTTGGCTACACTGGGTCTTAGTTGAGGCTCTCTAGTTGTGGCATGCAGGCTCAGTAGTTGTAGCGTGTGGGCTTAGTTGCTCCGCGGCATGTGGGATCTTAGTTTCCTGACCAGGGATCGAACCAGTGTCACCTGCATTGCAAGACCGATTATTAACCACTGGACCACCAGGGAAGTTCCCCCACTATTTTTTTTACCTAACATATACCTAGAAGAAACATTTTGCAGGGGCGTGGGTGGAGGATGTGCAAAGTGAGCAGCTTTTCATGATTGTTTATTTATCATTGAGATAAAATGAACATATAAGTAATCATAACCCAGATCAAGATGTGGAAAGTTTTCAGCACCCCAGAAAGCTCCCCTGTGCCCCCTCCAAAGAGCTAACCACTATTCTGATTTGTATCACCATAGATTAGTTTCACAGTGAGCAACTTCTTAAAAATGTACGTTCAGTACTTAAAAATCTCCTAAAGTAGAGGCTGAAGTTATTTGTCACAACTGTCAAGGCAGCTCAGAGAGAAGTCTAGCACCTTTAGCAGTGCAGCTTAACAATAACTCTTTTTCAGGAAACTGATTAGGTAGTTCAAAATTATCCAAACCTCTGACCTTGCTTCTTCCTTAGAAGAAGTTTTTAAAGCTTCTTTAGAGTTTTTAAAGCTATTCCTTTGCTTGTTTATATCCCTGCCCACCCTCATTCCTCATTCTGCCTCCCTCCTCGCCACTCACAACACCCCCAGAGTGGTGTGCTGGGGGGCCTGCTTGCAGGGGCTTTTGAAAGCTGATTGTACACATCTCTTCCCAACTCCACGTTCAGTGATGTTCAATTGGTAGTTTAAGATTGGCCATGGTGGAAGTTTTTACACCACAGCAATTGGCAATCATGGTCTGGCAGACCCCTAGAATAACTGCTAAACATTTATCACCACTGACCACTACACCACACATACAATATATTCAAATCATGTCAAATGGCTTCAAAGAGCTTTGGAGATTAAAAATGCTACCTGGTCACAGAAAACCTAGTAGAAACAAGTTTCAACTCATCCAGTGTTTTCAAATTCATAAGAGCATGCCACTGGTCATGGATTGGTTTTACAACAATCATGATTTTGTGAATTGCTCCCTCTCCCTAAATTGAAATGCATGACAAGTTTTTAATTGAGGTAAACTGTCACCAATGTTGCTTGAAAATTTTTGCAATAGCCTTAGAGATACAGTAGCACATTGCAGAAATAGTTGAACATTCACTGTCTAGAACAGGATTTTAGTAACTTAAATCTGTACTGTAATCTCCACTGGTTTTGTATGGCTTCGTGCATATAATGCTTTGTCACCAAACCATAGGGTAAATTCATAGGGGTCAAAAATAGTGTCTTCTTTCTAGAAATTATTCACAGTGCCTAGCACAGTATTAGGTTTTGAGCAGATACCAGGTAATAATGCATCAATTCCATCGTTCCCTCCCCTATTTCCTTCTCCATCCCATCCCCCTAGTGAGTTTCCCTACACTTTATCAGAGCTGCTCCCTAATCCACCCAGTCACATAAAACAAACTCGACTATTATTCACAGTAGTCAAGGTATGGAAACCACCTAAATGTCCATCGATACATGAATGGATAAAGAGAATGTGTGTGTGTGTGTGTGTGTGTGTGTGTGTGTGATGGAATATTATTCAGCCTTAAAAAAAGAAGGAAATCCTACTATTTGGGATAACATGGATGAACCTTGACGACATTATGTTAAGTGAAATAAGCCAGTCTCAGGAGGACAGATGCTATATGACTCCACTTATATGAGGTATCTAAAGTAGTCAAACTCCTAGAAGCAAAGATTAGAATAGTGGTTGCTAAGGGCTAGGGGGAGGGGGAAAAGGGGAGTGACTGTTCAATGGGTATAAAGTTTCAGTTATGCAAGATGAACAAGTTCTAGAGATCTGCTGTACAACACAGTGCCTGTAGGTAACAACCCAGTACTGTGCCCTTAAAATTTTGTTAAGAGGATAGATCTCATGTTAGGTGTTCTTATCACACACACACACACACACAAAAGGAAACTGTTGGAAGTGACAGATATGTTTATTACCCCGATTGTAATGATAGTATCACAGGTATATGCATATGTCCAAACTCATCAGTTGTATACATTTAACATGGGCAGGTTTTTTGTCTATCAGTTATACCTCAATACAGCTATTCTTTAAAAAAAAAAACCTACAACAAAAATTAAGACAAGTATTATAATTATACTGTATTTCAGGAACACAATACACTCATTTGACAAATATTTAAGCACTAACAAGATGAAGGGCTTTGTTCTAAACATTATAGATGTATACCAAGATGATTTAGACACAAGCGCTGACATGAGATTCCAGGCAAACAGAGTACGTAAGATATATATATAAGAAACTCTGATATAAATAGGAAAATGATCCAGATATTATGCTTATGGAAGTCTAAGGAGGGAGAGGTTGGTTTTGGACATGCTGAGTTGAAAGCAGAGGTGGAAAAGCAAATAGCCGAAGCAAGAAAGCACATACCAGGAACAACAGTTTGGCTAGAGCATAGGATGTGGGGAGAGGAATAGTTTAAAATGAGGTTGGAAGGTAGAGGTCAGATTATAAAAGAATATCAGTCTCGTGCTAAGGGGTTTGAGCTTTACCTCAGAGCGTGCCAGATTCTGCTGCAGTAAAAACTCCAAAGTCAGTGACTTAAAACAACAAGGTTTATTTCTTACTGAAGCCACATATCTATTGTGGGTAGTCTGGGGGCCCTTCACTTGTGGACTCAGACCAACAGAGTAGCTACCATCTGGAACCAGAGGGACAGAGAATAGGGCAAATTGTACACTGGCTCTTAAAGTTTCTGCCCCAAGATGCCATGCATCACTTCTGCTCACATTTTATGACTAAAGCAAGTCATGTCCACGCTTAACTTCAAGAGGGTGGGGAAGTGCGATCCTATGTGCCTAGAAGCGTGGAGAGCCAGATGTATTTAGTGGACAGCTCTAATGGTCAACACAATTTGTCCTAAGAAGGAAGATAGGGTCATATTCAGATGTCAGAAAGATCACTTTAACAGTGTGTATGGGATGGATTGGAGGGAGGCTAACTTGGAGGCGGGGAGCCTAGTCAGGAGGCCAGTGCAGTGTTGCAGGTGAGAGCGAGTGGTGGTGCGATCCAGAGCAAGGTGGGAGAATAAGAGAGAAGGGGACTGATGCATGAGACATTTCATGAGATATTAAGGAGAATCAACAGCACTAAGTCAAAAGGTTGTGAAAGAGGGAGTCAGAGTAAATAGGGCTGCTGCTGGCAGACATATCAGGTGGGCAGAGACTGCAGTGGTGACCAGGACTGCTGGGGTATGGCTGGTGGTGGAGTGGAGCTAATGGACAGACCTAGTAAGCAGGGCTTAATGGGGGTGGTTAGGGCTGGTGAGTGTGGTCAGTGGTTGTTGATTATTGGTGGTGCGCCGTGGATGGGTGTGGGTGGTGATATCCAACATGAGCTGGAGAGTACCAGGAGTTTAGGCTGGCTGGAAAGGTAGCAAAGAGTCAAATAGGAAAGGCCTTGACCACCATGGCAAGAGGTGTAAGTTTCATCATAAAGACAATAGGAACCACTCAATTATTTTAAATGCATCTGCCTAATGATGCTTCAAGTACAAGGACAAATATGAAGTGAGACAATTACGTGCAGGGTAAGGCCACGCGTAGTGGACCCACCAGTGTATATTTGACAGAGCACAAGAGCAGAGGGGTGGGTTATCTAATGCAAATTGTGTTGTTACAACTTGACAACCGTCTAGACAAAGGTGAGCGGGAATGCTTCCCAGTTTCTTGTACAGGATTTTTTCCCCCATTTTTGCATTTCATTCTCACTTTTCCAATTCATTTCCTACCACTCAGTGGCATTATTCAGCGTTGAGCAAGCCCATGGGAACACCAAATTTAGAGAAGGTTCTTCTAGCCAGAAACTGCCTTTGTGGATGGACCTCAAAACCTGGCCTCAGTGGGAAAATCGTCTGAGTTCCGAGAAATGGGAGACCATCTGGTGACTGCTGCAAGGAAGTCTGAGAAGTTAGCCAAGACTGGCGGAATGAAAATCTCTGATCTGAAGCTGCTTTCGTGAAGAAATTTCAATGCTACTGTCATCCCCAAGATTTATGTTAATGCCAACTTCATGATACTTTAAAGCTCCGAAATTTGGGCAACAAGAAAACATAGTAACGAAATGAAAGTTAGTCATTGGGACACTCATTTAGTAGACTTCATCAACTAAGTTGTAGACAAGCAGCAACTCACACGTTACAGCCATGGGAGCGAAGTGAAATATGTTAAAAGCTGCTGACATGCTATATTTACATTTTTAGGACATGTTATAAGACAAAAATTTTTTAAATCTACTTCTGTCAGCTAAATATTTTGAAATAAATCAGAAAATATTCTATATGGAGCTCTTAATGTAGTCTAAGAGAAGATAGGAAGGAAAATGAAAAACATTCTAGTTTGTAAAGAACTATTTAACAGAGGCAAGGTAAATACATTTAAAGTGACTATTATGAACATGTATTTATATCCACAAATACACATAGCACTACCACTTTTTTAGTGTTTTCTATGTGCCAGGAACCATAATATATGCAATTTGTACATAATTCTCATTAATCATTTCAACTTCCTTTGAGATAGGTACTTATGTCCACACCTAAGTTTCTATTTTCTTCCCTGTACTACTGGAAGCCAGAAAACCTACATTTCCAGGAGTCTCTTGCCAGCTAGGTTCTGGTTAGCTTTTGCCAATGGAAGACCCTTCCATGAGATAATGAAATAGGAGGCAAGGGTGAAGCCATTCTGCATTTGGATTCGCCCTTCTCTCCTACTTCACTGCATAAGTGACCCCAGGTACAACCAGCAAAATAACTGCTCAGCCAAAATCACTGACCAAAAGAACTCCCTCTTGCCTATCTCCGATACCGGGACCTCCCCTTCCCACTCCTGCCCCCAAGTCGTGGAGGCCCTCAGGCCGCCGAGAGAGGGACTCTTTGACACCCCTCTTTCAAACCCGGACCGCACCCTCTTCGTAGATGGCAGCTCAATACTCGGTCCTAACGGACGCCGACGGGCAGCCTATGCGGTGGAGGAATGCTGCTATTACATCAATGAAACAGTACTCGTCGAAGACAACGTAAATGCCCTCCATCGCTTAAGAGAAGAACTCCAACGCAAACACCAACAGTCCGCCTCCCCAATTCCCGATTGGTGGCGATCCACCCTCTATACCTGGCTAACACCACCCTTAGGCCCCTCAATTCTCATCTGTATCTTGTTCATGCTCGCTCCCTGTTTTCTTAGGCTCCTTCACAGGCACATGGAGGAAGTCTCTCGGGTGGCCACAAACCAAATGCTCCTCGGCCCTTACACCTTGCTTCCTACAGAATCCTCCCACTGGTCTCCCCTAAGCCTCGGACCTCTGGTTGCCCGACTCCCCTTTTGACGCCCCCATTCAGCAAGAAGTAGCCAGAGATCAGAACGCCGCCCCATTACACCAAAGGTGTCGGGATATAAGGCCAACTGGCCCGAGGCAGGGGAACGCAATCAGACTCACAGGTTGCATCAGAACGAAACTTTCCGTACCACCCAGTTCCAGAAACTGACCTGGAGACTTTCCGGACCACCCGGTTCCACAAACTGACCTGGAGACTTTCCGGACCATGCAATTCCAGGAACTGACCTGGGGACTTTCCACCCGGCCCAGCCTTCCCGCCTTTCGAGGGGCGGGACTAACGGTCGCAAGACTGATGCAACCGGCACCGGATATTGCCGCGATACCCGAAGAGACCACCAAATAAGGAATACCCTGCGCCCTCCCGGATTCACCACACCCCTTTCCCTTCTTCCCCTATAAATTCTGCCCAAACCCTCGCCCGGGCGTGACTTCTCTGGCCCCTTTCTTTCGGAGCAGTCAACCTGGTCCGGGAGCGTTCTCAAATAAAGCTTGTTTAAGCTCTCCTCCGTTTCTTGGTGCTGTTCCCTACAACTATGAGTGGACAACACTGCTCCTTCAGGCTCCAAAGATGTGAAGTAACAGAAAGTTCATGGCATGCAAAACTTGGTTACTCCATACCTGAGAGAATAGCATTCACTGTCAGGAAAAATATACACAAACATTCCTCAACTAATTTAAAATACTTTCTGCCTAGATGAAAAACGTCAATCAACTACTTAATACCACCTGGTGCTAAACAGGTGGTAGATTTTTTTTCCCCATGAGAGACACGAAAAGTTATTTTCAAAGACTTTTTTCAAGGAAATTTTTATGATTTATTGCTTCAATCTCCTTTAGAAGGCAAATAAATATTTAATTCTTACATGGGCTTAATTCTTTGTGTGGTGTCACCTCCTATTCCCCCAATTATAAAGAGGAGTAAATCTTACTTGCTAAAGAATTACATTTCTTAAGATCACCCTTTAAACTTCCAGCTAAAATAATTCATACTCTACTTTCATATTTAAAGGGTGTACATGTCTCAGTGTCTTCAAGGAGGTGACACAGCTGATGTTTCTTAAACCCACAATTCTGCTTTCATGAAATCAACAAAGGTCTTCTGTGGCTTTCTAGGAAGAAAAAAGATTCCATTTCTAGCCACCTAAAGAAAGGATACCTGTTCTGTACCATAAAGATGCAGAATACCTTGTATCAAGTGTCTTTGAGGTTTGGCAACTCTTTGACAACACTACTTTTCCTTGGTCAAGAAAATCTGAAGCTCTAATAAGCCATTCAAGTGAAATTTCTCACAGAATACAGTCTTTAGTAACCGTAGAATCAAGTTAGAATGAAAAATGTGACTTTTCTCTTCCATGTCTAGGATCTTTTATCAGAATTGTAAAGGTTTTGTTTCACTATTTTTCAAGAAAACAACTTACCATACTCGCAGGCTTTTTTTCTCCTGGGATCATTAACTCAATTGATTTGTGCATATTGTCAGGGAGGCCAAGGTCTTGATGAATTCAGTCTCAGTGTGGGCCATTTGGGCTTTCCATAGGCAGACTGCACCCTTGACTCCAACTTCAATCTCACGCCTGATCTTGGCCAGGTCATTTTCCACTCCAGAAGGACAAGTGCTCTTATAGCCATAATATCTGTGCAGACATTCCCACCATGGGAACAACTCAATCTCTGTTTACAGGTGTAATGAGGCTTGCCTTTACCTGTGTAAGATCTAACTGCAGCAAAAAGATACTAACTTGAATTTGGGGCTCTGGGATGAGTCCATATAGAGCACATTTACAGTATTTGAGGGCAAAATGTGAGCTGCTATAACAAACAGCACTAACAATACAGTGATTTTAAAAAAGGTGATATATCTCTCTCATAATATTTGGAATATAAGTACATAGTCCAGGTAAGCAAGGTAGCTCTGATCCAGTGATCATTTAGGGATCTGGTTGCCTTTTAGGAAGTTGCCCCTTTATCCCTTAAATCATGGATGTCATCTATTTGGTTAAAGTTAGATTGTCATGAGTTGCAGTATGGAAGAGGCATATTTACTTTCTTAAGGCCTGGATGCAGCAGACATCACTTGCATTTGCATTCTGTGGGGGAGAACTTAGTCAAATGGCTAAACCTACTGCACAAAGGACTGTAGAAGGTGTAGCCATGAACCATGTTCCTCGGAAGAAGTGAAGAACATGTTTCGGTAATCGACCAGCAGTCTTTACCACAGATGGAAAGTCAAGGCCATCCCTATTTTGCTGTTTGCATACTCAAAACAACACTTGGAAGAAGAGCTGTCTCCAGCACAAGTTCTGTGATAGCATGTCATTTTCCAAATCAACACCCATCACCCAACTGAAGCCACAAACTAGAGGAAGGAAGATAGCAGTCTAGGCAAAGTCACAGACATGAGGAAGAAAAAGAATGAAAAACTGCATCATTCATCTCCCAATGTATTGATGCCATGACCCCATGGAGGGTACACACTGTGCTGGGGAGAGCTTGCACCTTTCCCTAGCTCCTTTGGAACACGGAAAAGAAGAGCTATGGAGGAACAAAGAGAGAACTGCTAACACTGTCGAGTTCCTCCTCTGGCCTAACCAGAACAAGGGGCCTTGCATTTTCATTGTGCACTGAGTCCTGTAAATTACGTAGCCAGTCCGGCATGAGGGATAGGGAGCTGATGGAGAAATGCTTTTCCTTTCCTAACCCCCAGAAAATGGTGCTGAGACACATTTCATGAGTCTTCTCAGATATCCCCCCTTGTCGCGCTTTGCCATGTCCCTCACTCCTGCTTCCTGAGATCACATTCCCAAAGAAAGGACTTGCACAAAAGCTGTTGTGGTCAGTGTTTAAGCAGAGGCCGTAGGTGGTGAGTGATCTCTGCAGATATGTAGGGGAAGATCATTGCAGGCAGAGGGAACAGTCAGCAAAGGCCCTGAGGTGGGAGCATGCCCGGTGTGTTTGAGAAACAGCAAAGAAGTCACTTACGTGGCTAGAGTGCAATGACTAATAACACGTGAGAGATTCTGTAACAATCTATATGGGAAAAGAATTTGAAAAAGAATAGATATATGTATATGTATAACTGATTCACTTTGCTGTACATCTGAAATTAACACAACATTGTAAATCTACTATACTCCAATAAAAAAAATTTTTAATTAAAAAAGAAATAATCGGGGACTTCCCTGGTGGCACAGTGGTTAAGAATCTGCCTGCCACAAAACACCAAATAAATAAATAAATAAAACAAAGAATCCACCTGCCAATGCAGGGCACACGGGTCCGAGCCCTGATCAGGGAAGATCCCACATGCCGCGGAGCAGCTAAGCCTGTCCGCCGCAACTACTGAGCCTGTGCACTAGGGCCCTTGAGCCACAACTACTGAGCCTGCGCCCTACAACTGCTGAAGCCCGTGCGCCCTAGAGCCCATGCTCCGCGACAAGAGAAGCCACGGCAATGAGAAGCCCACGCACCACAATGAGGAGTAGCCCCCACTTGCTGCAACTAGAGAAAGCCTGCGCGCAGCAACGAAGACCCAACGCAGCCACACACACACACACACAATCGGTGAGCGAAACAGGAGATGAAGTCAGTGAGCTCACTGAGGGGCTTAAAGGTCCCCGAAAGGACTTTGGGTTTTTCTCTGACAGAAAGGGAGAGTTGTTGGGGTACTCAATCAGAGACATGATATGATTTAAGTTTTCGAAAAGGACATCTGGCTGCTATGTTGAGAATAGACTGTAGAAGACAAGGGTAGGAGCAGGAAGGACATTTAGAAGGCAGTATATCGGGGCTTCCCTGGTGGCGCAGTGGTTGAGAGTCCGCCTGCCAACGCAGGGGACATGGGTTCGTGCCCCGGTCCGGGAAGATCCCACATGCCGCGGAGCGGCTGGGCCCGTGAGCCATGGCTGCTGAGCCTGCGCGTCCGGAGCCTGTGCTCCGCAACGGGAGAGGCCACAACAGTGAGACGCCCGCGTACCGCAAAAAAAAAAAAAAAAAAAGTGGCAAGAAGGCAATATAGCCCTCTCAATATTGTGCGAGAAGATGATGGCTTGGATCAGAGTGGTAGCAATAGAGGTGATGAGAAGAGGTCAGATTGTGGATGCATTTCAAAGTAGAGTCAAAGGATTTGCTGATGGATTGGATGAACGCTGTAAAAGAAAGAGGGGGGTTGAGGACATCTACAGGAGTCACGGCCTGGAGACTTAACAGAGAGCAGGTCACCAAGGGAGTGGCAGACCGGACAGAGTGGGGATGGTTCAGACAAGAAACAGGATGATCTGGGGAACAGACAAGTGAGTGTCCAAGGAAGGGGACAATGGGACTCACAGTTCAGGGTGAGAAGGGGAGAATTTTCCCCTTTTCCCTTGCTGAAAAAGGAATGACTAATGAGTAAAGTAATGGGCTAAAGAGAAGGGGGTCAGTACCATAGAGGTAGCCACTGACTCTGTGTATACTTGGGGGTGACTTTACACAGAGTTGCATTTGGTCTCTGAGGCTCTCAGATATCAGGACAGCCAAGTATGACAGGCCGATGTAAATAAGACAAATCAGCTTTCCTAGAAAGAACATGGAACTGAGAGGCATGTGTGCTGGTCTACCGTAATCCATACATTAGCAATTCCCCATGGGAAACATCTATTTTGCCCCACCGATCTTGACACTTCTTCACATACCCCTGAAAGAAAAGCTACTGACAAAGCACTGAAATGTATGGTGAAGGTTTCGTAGGGAAGATAGAGGAAACATGTACATCACACACAACTTCATCAACCCCCTCTTGACATGTCTCTTTGCCTCAGCCTCTCTCTCCAACCATCCTACCAATGGGATATTTTTTCCTTCATCCTCTTAGAGCTGCTTTGCTTCATTAACCTTCTGTACTCCTGGACCTATCATTCCCGCCCCTAACCCAACTGCAGCTTCTCCAAACTTGTAACTTAGCCCATTTGGGGGGGGAAAAAAAAGGAGGATTTTCTACTTACCATGATCCACCCCCTTGGGTGGGTGGGGGATGGGAGAGAGCAGGGAGGAATTATAAAATCTCTTTTTCTTGTGCAGTAAGTGCTGAGGACTGTATCAAAAGACATGGTCCCTAGCCTCCAGCATCCAACCAACATGTCAGTGGATCACTGTAACCCAAAGTCATAATTGTTATGACAGAAGTAAGCACAAGTACTAGGGCACCATTAAGGAGGGGCACCTAATCCAGACTGAAGGGGTGGTAGTCAGGGATGTCATTTCAACTTTTCTGAGCACCTACTATGTGCTAGACCCTGTACCTCACACTAGTGCTATGCTGGGGCCCCAAGTAGGTGCTTAGTCTGCCTATTGGGTGACAACTTTCCTCCTGCTGAGGCTATCCTCCACTGCTGAGCTCAGTTTCCCCATCTGTCCACTGAAGGAATCTGACCAGGGCTTGGCAGAACCGGGATCACAACCTGAGGCTTCTGGTTCTTTCTATCAATACATGGGACTTAGAAAGTCTTAGACTTGACTAAGGAAGTGTTGACTCAAACACGTTCTCATTGCTCATTCATCAGCCCAAATGTATTGTTAGTAGCAATAGGAGGCTGTAGGCATTGTGCAGGCCTCTAGAGAATTCTAGGGCTGATTTGCCTATTTATTTTTCCTGCCCCAGTCTCCATGGTCATTACCAGGACCAAAGAAGTCGTATCTTCACTGCATTTCCTTGGAACCACAGTGACATTCAGTGGCCATTGGAGGTTGAAAAATAAGTGTCAGAGAAAGCACTTGTCTTTGTGCTGCAGGATGGAGTGAGGCAAGTTTCCCAGCAATTTTTCCACTTAAACCAGCACAAGCTGATCGGTTCCTGCTATTGCTTATGGAAATTTAGCATAGGGCTAATAGGCTGGACCTGGCCCAAGACCACTACCTCACACAAGCTATTTATCCTCATTCAGTTGCCTTCATAGACAAAAGAACAAACCAAACCAAAAGAGTTTACATTGCAATACCGATTTTTAATTTTTCTCGTAGATAATGCTTCCCTAATGCAAAAAAAAAGGGAATAAAAATTTGAAAAACACAAAATGTTACAATCATCCACAACCTCACCACCCAGAAATAACCCTCATTAACATTTTAACTTATTTTCTGCCTGTCTTTCTATGAAACATACATTGTTATCATTCAATACACACTCGTTGCCTGCTTTCCGCACTTACTGATATATTGTGGACATTTTTCCCTGCCATTCTTCTATACCATTATTTATAATGGCCGAATAGGAATCCAACATATGGATGTACTGTGATTCATTTATGGATGTGTCATAATTAGTTAACCAATTCCGTATTGTTAAAACATTCAGATGGTTTCTAAATTTTTAACATTATAAAATAATATTGTAGGAGTTTCCTTACAAATAACCTACCTGATTATTTCCTTAGCATTAATTCCTACTATTGGAACAACTCACTTAAAGAGCATTCACATTTAATAGTTTGGAAACATATTGCAAAATTACCCTCCAGAAAGATTATACCAACTTTTTCTCCCATCAGCTCTTTTTGAAAGTGCTCATTTCCTCATGCCCAGGTCAACACTGGGTATTATCATTACTTTTCTTCTTTGACAGTGCCAAATGATAGGCAAAAAAACGGAAAAAATTTTTAATGGCAAAGCATTTTTGTTTACTTTTCATTTTTTATGATAAATGAATTTGAACTTTTACTTTTTCATTGGCTGTTTGTATTTGTTCCTTCGTAAAGTGCCTGTCCTGGTCTTCTGCCCTTTTTTCCCATTAGAATTTTTATCTTCTTTATTGATTTATAAACACTCTTTAGTGTTAACCGTTTGTCGTACCACACAAATTTTTCTCAGCATGTCATTGTCTTTCTGCTTCTTTGGCATACAGAATTTTGACTTTTATACACTCAAATCTATTTATCTTCTCCTTTATGTTTTCCATCTTTAGTGCTATGTTTAAAAAGGCCTTCCCTTCTCCTAAAATATATATTTTGTTTTTTCCTCTGGGTTTCTTGTTTTGTTAATTACATTTAACTATTTAATCCATCTGGAATTTATTTTCTTGAAGTGCGAGGTCAGGCTATATAACTTTATTAAATAGCTGTGCCACAATTAACTGGGAGAAATAATTTCTCTTTAACTTTTTTTTGCCACCTTCAACTATCAAGGTGAGAACTGGGGACAGGTAAAGGACAGACACGAAACAACAAAAGTGTTTTATCAGAATGAGCAACATCATTAGTTTTGACTGTGGTTTAGAATTTAGATGGGACCAGGTGGCAGGCCCAGTACCGGGAGATCCTGAGCGTCTCACTGACTAATATGGTAGACAGTGTTGTTGATACTTGCTATTGGCTCTCTCATCCTTCATTCCCACCTCCTTCTAATGCATCTTCTGTGCTGCAAAGACTGGAAAACTGAAAACCACATTTCACAGACGCTTTTACAGCTTGAGTTCTGGGTTTGAAATACCTTCCACCAAATATGTGCATTTACGCGAGATCTAAAAGGCAGAGGTGAAGACAAGACCACCTTCCCTGCCCCTGTGGGCTCCTTTACGCTGGCAATGAAGGTCACGCAGACACAGGAATGTTCTGCAACACTGTACCAGCATCTAGTCTCCAGCTTCCTGGGTGTCCAGAGGCAGTACGTCAGTGACAGTGGTATTTCCTGAATCCACCTTCTGTTCCCTGGGCCATTCTTGAACTCAAGCATTCCAGTGATGGTCTCAGAGGTAGTAGCCAACTAGTGGATGGGTTCTATAAGATTCTGGGAGCCATTCCTATAGGCCCAGCCTAGATCCCACTCTTCCAACCCTTCCAAGGCTTTTTAAAAAATATCTAAGGGGCTTCCCTGGTGGCGCAGTGGTTGGGAGTCCGCCTGCCGATGCAGGGGACACGGGTTCGTGCCCCGGTCTGGGAGGATCCCACATGCCGCGGAGCGGCTGGGCCCGTGAGCCATGGCCGCTGAGCTTGTGCGTCCGGACCCTGTGCTCCACAGCGGGAGAGGCCACAACAGTGAGAGGCCCGCGCACAGCAAAAAAAAAAAAAAAAAAAAAAAAAAAATATCTAGGGAATTCCCTGGTGGTGCAGTGGTTAGGGCTCCAGGCTTCCACTTCAGGGGGCACAGGTTAGATCCCTGATCAGGGGACTAAGATCCTGCAAGCTGTGCAGCATGGCCAAAACACTAAATAAATTTAAAAAATAAAAATATCTAATTTCCTTATTAAATTCCTTTCTACTGAAAATACCTAGCATGGTTTTTTGTTTCCTATACTGAATGCTGACAGATACAGGCAACCAGGGTCAGGGTCCAGGATCTTTTCAGGGTCCAGGTCAGGGTCCAGGACCAATTCCTTGCAAGACCTGAGTCTGGAAAAATATGGGTTAATGACAGGGGCCTTTCAGACAGCAGCTGGCTAATATACAGGGGGAAACTCTTTATCCATCATTGGCCTGAGTCACATATTCTGGTATCCTTCAACTTTTGGTTGAAGCCACCACTAGGTGTAAATACATGAACAGTGGAGGAGCAGAGAGGAAGGGAGCCGGGAAGGTAACACAAAGTGTCTACTATGTGTGGGGTACCAATCTAGACCATTTCACATGTCCTCATTTAATTCTTACAACACTCTGGAAGGTAAATACAATTGTCCCCAGTTAACCCAAACCTACACATACACGTTTACTCAGCCATAAAAAGAAACGAAATTGAGTTATTTGTAGTGAGGTGGATGGACCTAGAGTCTGTCATACAGAGTGAAGTAAGTCAGAAAGAGAAAGACAAATACCGTATGCTAACACATATATATGGAATTTAAGGAAAAAAATGTCATGAAGAACCTAGGGGTAAGACAGGAATAAAGACACAGACCTACTAGAGCATGGACTTGAGGATATGGGGAGGGGGAAGGGTAAGCTGTGACAAAGTGAGAGAGAGGCATGGACATATATACACTACCAAACGTAAGGTAGATAGCTAGTGGGAAGCAGCCACATAGCACAGGGAGATCAGCTCGGTGCTTTGTGACCACCTAGAGGGGTGGGATAGGGACGGTGGGAGGGAGGGAGACGCGAGAGGGAAGAGATATGGGAACATATGTATATGTATAACTGATTCACTTTGTTATAAAGCAGAAAGTAACACACCATTGTGAAGCAATTATACTCCAATAAAGATGTAAAAATAAATAAATAAATAAAACAAAAAAAACCCCAACACATTTCTGAATACAGTTATGTCCATTTCCCTTGGGCTCAGATCACTGTTAAAATAAAACACTTAGCATGGGGAATCGGGCGGTGAATGGGTCTAGATTCTAAGCCACTCTGAGGACCTCCGTTCCAGAAGTATATGACCTTGTGTCAAGTGCTCTGCAATTAACATGACTTGGCTCCAGTCTCTGTGTCTACTTCTTTCTGCTCTACTACCAACTGGTAAATTTCCTTTGTGTCATGAATCAAGCCCTGAGGCAATAATCTGTCCCTGTTCATCTTAAGCCTGGGCCACAAAAGTCATCTGCCAGCCTATGGATGGGCAGCATCCCTCAAAGGCAGGCATCTGTCCCTGATCCAATCAGCTGTGACTGAGACAAGGGGGCCCCAGGTACTGCTGGCTATTCAGCAGGAGGATGAACAGGGAAGGCCATATTTTGGCATCTGCTGAAAAATCAGAATATTAGGAAACACTGAGCCCACATTTCCACAGGCAACAGGGGGAAGGAGTCCCCTTTACACTGCAGTTTGAGAAATCCTAAATTCCTTGCAGCTCTAACAACCTTTAATCCTGAGATTCTATACTCTTCTGGATTCCTGTACACTGAAAACATTGTGGATTGACTTGGGCCTCATTGAACAGACAATTTGGAAACAAGCTGGGAATGCATTTCATTCATCCACCGATTTGATTTTTAAATAGGGACTCTACATTTCCACACTACAAAGCCATTATTCTCCTCTACTGGAGTACCTGTAATCTCAGTGTGCCATGTATTATCATCATCCTGTCAAAATGAAAATCTTACAGAGATTCTGCGAGGGCCTTATCAAATCAAGTGGAAGTGATTAAGAACAGTAGAAAAAATTAGAACAATTATATATACACCATTAAATAATGTAACAGATGAGAATCCAACTAGTCTTCAGATTTTCATAAGTAAGGTTTGCAATTTTCTATTTTGTTGACTCAATAGCAAATTATCAATTCATTAAATGATTAAACCATTTATCAAAACTGAATGACAAAGCAATCAGAGACTGGGATAATCAGACTCCGAGTCTGTTCTCTGTGTAGAATTCAAATGCACCCAGCACAATACAAGTTTGTACTTAATGTCACTCATCTAATCAGCATATTTCTGCTCCAGTGTGAGATCTTTGTTTGAACACGAGATGCAAAAGATATGGAAGCCACAAAAATCTCATTTATATAATCATAACAAGCATGTTATAGTGGTTGTCAAAATTAATTAAACCTAATTCGTTCTATTTTCTAAGCTTAAAATTGACACAAAACATTCTTGTGAAAGGCAAAAGTGCTAAAGGATCACAGAAATAGGTATAAAAGTGAATATTTTTAAATGCCTGTGCTTTGTTTTAGAGAGTTAGTTAATATTGATGATTAGATTCCTCCAAACATTTGAAACGATCAGTTGAATATGAACATTCACTCTATGAACGCCTAAACCTTTGGTTTCTTTTGAGTAATAATGAGTGCCATTGGTGTAATTACAATAAGGGTAAATTTAGAAAACCTCTATTAACACACAACTTCTCAGGAAGGCGTTCTTTCCTAAGGCAAGGGACATCTTTATTCCAGATCACACTGTCATCTTGATCATCCTCTATCTAGAGCCAAAGTTCTGCTTACCCCAATGCTTCTCAAAATTTGGTATATGCCAGAAACACTCAGAGAGCCTGTTAAACCTGCAGATTGCAGGGCCCCAAGCTGGTCTTGATGCAAAAGGTAGGGCCTAAAAAATCTGTATTTTCACAAATAACCCAGACAGTTATTTTGTAAAAGTTCCAAGGACCACACTGTGAGAAACACTGACTCACACATTTTCTTTCTCCCCTTGTGTTACGTTGTTTTGAATCCTTGCATTATAAATCCTTTCTGTATCTCTCTTGAGTGCCTTCTGCGTGCCCTAATCAACCTCCACTAATATTCCCTGGGCCCCATCTTGTCTCATTAGCCTGAACTGGAAGAAGTTACATTTTCTACATTTTCCTTCTCCAGATTCATACCTCTCTGGCCTTCACACACGTGCAGCCCCCTTAGAAAGCACCAATTAGGTGGACCCTTCTAGAAAACTTCCAGTCTTCCCTAAGCCAATCAGATTCCTAAGTATTTCGTAGCAGGAGCTCTTCAAATAAACACATAAGCTCTGTTTCTAGAAAACCTCCCTGTTACCAAGGAGAAGCTTATCTAAGCCTTTAGTTTCCTCAATACTACAGAGTGGACAAGATAAAACAAAGGAGGAGGATCTCAAACCCATCTCTTTAACATCTTTTTAGCAACTCAAGAAAAAAAAAGGTGTCAGTGAAGAGCTAGAATCATATTTTCTTAAAAATTCACAATTGTCTGTTGATACGAATTATCCAAGTTATCACTGAGCCCTCATACCACAGATAGAGAAGAGATAGTAAGCCATCACCTGGAGACTCATTTGGGGAGATTTTCATGTAGATCAATGCCTGGGCCCTGCCCTAGACCCGGGTTTCTCAACTTTGGCATTACCGACATTTTGGTCAGATAATTTTTTGTCGTGAGGGGCTGTCCTTAGCCCATAAAGCTTAAAATATTTACTATCTGTCCCTTTACATAAAAAGTTTGATGACCCCTGTGGTAATTGAATTAGCCACTTACTCAATTTTCAGGGAGACTGAAGCTAGGGAGGAGAGGCAGAAGTGAGATGGTAAACTTCTATTGCTTGTTTTAAGCCATATAAATGAAGTTGAGATAGCATAAAGACATGACAATGCACTGAAAGACAAAACACAATTTCTTCCTCCAAATTAAATTTCTTTTTGAAAAAAAAATTCTATGTCTACTTCACTGGCAAGACCTTTTTAAACCCCTGGTATGTTCCTATGATTACGGAGTTTTTATTCTAGTAGACAGTTAACTTACTTGAACTGAAACTTCAAACTTTGTGTACCTTGTGGTATGCAGCAACTGATATCTCTTCTTTGTTCTTACGGCTAACCACTTAGATTTTTAGCTTGGCCCCCTGTGCAGTCTCCCATGTGCCTGTGTAATTAGGACAGAGATGAAGCTCAGCCTTTCTGTGGTTTCCTTGCCTCTAAGGTTTCACACCTAAATACCAGCTGTCCTGCTGGCCTTGAGCTCTGTCTATTGGCACTTCAAGTCCTTAGGCTTCAGCTTTCTGCTGCTCCATCGAAGCACAGATGGGACTACATTCAGTTAAAAAAAAAAAAGCACTGCTAACTATATACCCGAAACAACTGAAAACAGGTGCTCAAATAAGTACATATGCATGCATGTTCATAGCAGTACTGTTCACAATAGGGAAGAGGTTGAAATAGCCCAAATGTCCATCGATGGATGAATGGATAAACAAACTATATACACAGGCAATTGAATATTATTTGGCCACAAAAAAGAATGAAGTACTGGTATCTGCTATAACACAGATGACTGTAAGTGAAACATTATGCTAAGTGAAAGAAGCCAGACGAGAAGGCCACATATTATAGGAATCCATTTATATGAAATAATTGGAATACATAAATCCATAGAAGTGTAATACATAAATCCATAGCAGTAGAATACAGATTGGTGGTTGCCAGGGGCTGGGGGGGAGGGTGGACTGAGGAGAAACTGCTTAGTGGGTAAGAAGTTTTACTTTAGAGTGATGGCAAAGTTTTGGAATTAGATATAGGTGGTGGTTCACAACATTGTATATGTATTAAATGCCACTTGCAAATGATTAATTTATGTTGTATGAATTTCACTTCAATTAATTATTTTTTAATTATTTTTCAACATTACTAGCCATTAAAGAAATGTAAATTAAGACCACAAAGAGATATAAATACATACTTATTAGAACAGCTAAAATAAAAAATAGCAACAATACCAAATGCTGGCAAGGATATGGAACAACTGGATGTCTCATACATTACTGGTGGGAATGTAGAATGGATGATCATAGTTTGCCAGTTTCTTATAAAACTAAATATCCAACTAGCATACAACACAGCAATCATATTCCTGGGCATTCATCCCAGAGAAGTGACATTTTATGTCTACACAATAAACCTGTAAACGAATCTTCACAGCAGCTCCATTTGTAATAGTCCAAAACTGCAAACAACTGAAATGCCCCTCAGCAGGTGAATGGTTAAATAAACTGTGGCACATCCATTCTATGGAATACTAATCAGAAATAAAAAGGCATGAAATATTGAAAACACATGGACCTCAGGGGCCTTATGCTAAGTGAAAAAAAAAGTCAATTTCATAGGGTCAAAAAATTCACATGCTATATGATTCCATTTATATAACATTCTAAACGTGACAAAATTGCAGTGATGGAAAACAGATTAGTGGTTATCAGGGGTTAGGCATGGTGAGGAGAGGAAGGGTGAATATGACTATAAAGGGGTAGCACAAGGAAGATCTTTGTGGTAACAGGATTGTTATTCATCTTGATTGTGATGGTGGTTTCCAAAATCTCCACATGTGACAAAATGACATAGAACTATGCATACATTCTATCAATGTCAGTTTCCTGGTTTTGATATTGTACTACAGTTATGTAAGATGTAACCACTGGGGGAAACTGGGAGAAGGGTACATGGACCTCTCTGTACTATTTTTGATACTTGCTGTGAATCTATAATTGTTTCCAAATTAAAAAGGAAAAAAATAAATAAAATTTAAAAATATACCTCAATAAAGTTGATTTTAAAAATAAAAATAATTTTTAAAAGTTAAACCAAACCATGGGAATTCCCTGGTGCTCCAGTGGTTAGGACTCGGCTCTCTCACTGCTGGGGCCCAGGTTCAATCCCTGGTCAGAGAACTAAGATCTTGCAAGCCGCAAAAAACGTTAAACCAAACCACCTACTAAAAGAAGAAAGAAAAAAAAAAAAAAAGCAAATAAAGCAAATGCTCAGATCTTTCTCTATGTAGCTCCCTATTTCAAGTATAGATTTCTCTCTGGTCTTTACCTGTTTTGTGTTGGGTCTCATGAGTTCTCTCTTGCACATGCATACCTAAGCTGACAAAAGGATTTGGGCAGAACTTATATACACAATTTGAGTCTCACTCCTTCTATAATTCTCTTGCTGCTAGGATTTCCCTCTTCAAGCTTCCAGTTGATTTTCCAGCCCTGAAAGGTACCTTGAGCCAGTAAGACTGTGCTTCACCCCTGTTTCTTTAAACCATAGTCATGGGGGTTAGGAAATGGCTTCAGACCAGAAAGTCACAAACTAACTCTTACCCCTTGCAGTTGCAGTGTTTTTCCTTCTGTCTGATTTTGTGCACTTTCCAGTGTCTGTAGTTTTTGAAATCAATTTTTATAATTGTTACCTGCAATAAGATTCATTTGACCACTTCACTCCTCCACAATTACCAGAAGCTTCTGTTTTATATTTTTAATTATATCAATATTATTATAAGAGCTTCCTTGTCATGAAACCCACATGTGAGGAAAGTTTCCAAATAAAAAGAAGCTCCAACTCTACCACAGATTTTTTCTGTCAAATGTTCTTAATATGAATATCTTAGCCACTGTATTCCTCAGGATAGATAGAAGCATAATCAAGCTCATATGTACTGTCAAAAAAAACCTGACCTTTTGGGGGATACCAGCTTTATTAAAATATAATTAACATACCACATAATTCACAATGCAAAGTAGTAACCACTATACGATCACAGCCACATACCACATAATTCACACGTGTAAATTATACTGTTCAATATTTTTAGTATATATACAGTTTTGTGATCATTATAATAATCAATTTTAGGACTTTTTCATCACCCTCAAGAAGAAGCCCCTATACCCTTTAGTTATGACCCTTTCACCCCCTAGTCCCCACAGACCTAGGCAACCACTAATCTACTGCCTATTCTGGACATTTTGTATCAGTTGAATCATATAATATATGTTCTTTCAAGGCTAGATTCTTTCACTGAGCATAATGTTTTCAAAGTTCATCCATGTTATTGTAGCTTCATTCCTTTTTATGGCCAAATAATATTCCATAGTATGGATATACCATATTTTGTTCGTTCATTCATAATTTTTAATTGGGTTGTGTGTCTTTTTTTATTATTGAACTGTAAGATTTCTTTATATAGTCCAGATACAAGTCCCTTATCAGATATATGATTCACAAATATTTTCTTCCATTCCTTTTAAGATTTATTTATTTTATTTGTTTTTGGCTGTGTTGGGTCTTCATTGCTGCACATGGGCTTTCTCTAGTTGCAGCAAGCAGGGGCTACTCTTCGTTGCAGTACGCAGGCTTCTCATTGCAGTGGCTTCTCTTGTTGTGGAGCACGGGATCTAGGTGCACGGGCTCAGTAGTTGTGGCTCACGGGCTTAGTTGCTCCGTGGAATGTGGGATCTTCCCAGACCAGGGGTTGAACCTGTGTTCCCTGCGTTGGCAGACAGATTCTTAACCACTGTGCTACCAGGGAAGTCCCTTTCTTCCATTCTTGTGGGTGTCTTTTCGCTTTTTTGATAGTATCCTTTGAAGCATAAAAGCTTTTACTTTTTATCAAGTACAACTTATCTATTCTTTTTCCTTTTTTGCTAATGCATGTGGTGTGATATCTAAGAAACCAGTGACAAATCCAAGATCACGAAGATTTACTCCTATGTTTTCTTCTAAGAGTTTTATAGTTTTAGCTGTTACGTCTAGGTCTTTGATCCATTTCAAATTAATTTCTTGTATGTCGGGTGAGGCAGGGGTCCGACTTCATTCTTTTGCATGTTGATATTCAGTTTTCCCACACCATTTGCTGAAGAGACTATTTCCCCCTCATTGAGTTGTTTTGGTATTCTTGTTGAAAATCAGCGGACTGTAAATGTAAGGGTTTATCTCTGGATTCTCAGTTCCATTCCATTTACCTATCTGTTTATCCTTATGCCAGTGCCTTACTGTCTTGATTATTTTTGCATTGTCGACAGTTTTGAAATCTGAAAGTGTGAGGCCTCCAACTTTGTTCTTCTTTTTCAACATTATTTTAGCTATTCTGGATCCCTTGAACTTCCATATGAGTTTTAGGACTACCTTGTCAATTTCTACAAAGAAGCCAGCTGGAATTCTGATACAGATTGGATTGAATCTATAGATCAGTTGGGGAAGTACTGCCATCTTAATGACAGCTAAGTCCTCCAGTCCATGGATATAAGATGTCTTTCTATTTATTTACACTTGGTTTAATTTCTTTCAATAATGTTTTGTAGTCTTAAGAATATAAAGTTTGCACCCCTTTTGTTAAATTTATTCCTACATATTTTAATCTTTTTTATGCTATTATAAACGAAACTGTTTTCCTAATTTCATTTTCAGTTTGCTCATTGCTGTTGTATAGAAATACAATTGATTTTTGCATATTAATTCTGTATCCTCCAACTTTGTCACACTTGTTTATTAGTTCTAATAGTTTTTAGTGGATTCCTTAGGATTTTCTATATACTAAACCGTGTCATCTGCAAATGAGATAGTTTTATCCTTCCTCTATCATTTAAATGCCTTTAATTTCATTGTCTTGTCTATTTGCCCTGGCTAGAACTCCAGTGAAATGTTGAATAGGAGTAGTGAGAGTAAACATTCTCGTCTTGTTCCTCACCTCAGGGGGGATATCTCTGTGGTGTACAACCTTTATTTTTTGCTCATGTTACATGTAAGCTATGGGCTATTGGAGGGTCATCGCAACCGTGCTCAGTTCTTCTTAGCTTTACTTTGTAGACATAGATGTCTTCTCATTCTAGGACCCAACCTGAGGCCCTACCTGGGCTATACTATTCTCTTGGCAGAGGGCAAAAACAAGAGGCTGAGCCAAACCACATAATCACCTTAAACCTCTGCTTGGATGTGACATGTGTCATATCCATTCACACTCTATTGCCAAAGCGTGTCAGTGGAACTCAAAGTCAAACCTATACTCCTCCCACAAGAGGCATGGCAAGTCACCTGGCAAAGGGTAAGGATACACAGTCCTCTTACAGGAAAGGTGGGGAGTAAATAACTGTGAACAGTAATATCATCTACCCTATTGAATCTATATTTAATTTTCATCATCTCTAAGAATTACAAAAATGATTAACTAAGCAATAAGTGCAATTAATATCTTGACACAAAAACACAATGAGACCAGCTATTTTTTGTGACCAAGACCATTCTTTAGAAATTGTCCAAGGTCACAGAGAATACTATATAGGAAAAGTTATCTAAAACTTCAAAATAAGGAAAAATGATGATTGCATGACCTGTTAAATACCATGGCAGCACATTTTCTAATAAGCCTTTTAGTCACCTGACTCTCTCAAGGTTTGTAACTTAAACTATCTACAACTGATAAGAGTCCAGAGAATTTTAGTCTTATAAAGTTAGAGGTTAACTTGCAGAAAACTACTAAGAAGTGATTCACTTTTTGGAGGCTGCTTGGTTCAGTGAAAAAACTCAAAATTTTCAGTTTATTGCACTATAAAACATTAGTCAATTTTGAATCTAACTTATTTTATTTTGGCATTGTTTTCCCAACTGACTAGATGAATCCCTGTTTTTCAAATGTTCTTTGAACAAGCATTCTTGTATATCAGCTGATTCTTTCATTACTTGGCTGGAACAAAACATTGACATGTGCTACCAAACTACTCTGTCTGAGACTTGTGCTTTTATAGATATCACCTAGGCCAAGCAATTTCCCCTGAACCTCTCTCCTTCCAACCTCTCACCTATCTCTGTGCTCCCACAGCACCCTGTACTTTTCCTATCAAAGCACTATTCACATTGCATAGGAATTGCCTGTTGATTTATCTTCCTCCCTTCCCAGACCGTGAGCACCTTGGCACAGATCTTGCCTTGCTCAGATCCCCAGGGCCAAGTACAGTGTCTCCCACATCCCATATAATCAATCAACATTTGCAGAATGAATGATTGGTCTGTGATTGTAGCAAGTTGATGACAAATAACTAAAATGAATGAATGAAGCAAGAAAAGTTGGTCTTCATAATTCCAAAAGACACATGCACCCCAGTGTTCATTGCAGCACTATTTACAATAGCCAGGTCATGGAAGCAACCTAAACCCCCATCGACAGACGAATGGATAAAGAAGATGTGGTACATATATACAATGGAATATTACTCAGCCATAAAAAGGAACAAAACTGGGTCATTTGTAGAGATGTGGATGGACCTAGAGACTGTCATACAGAATGAAGTTAAGTCAGAAAAAGAAAAACAAATATCGTATATTAACTCATATATGCGGAAACTAGAAAAATGGTACAGATGAACTGGTTTGCAGGGTAGAAATAGAGACACAGATGTAGAGAACAAACGTGTGGACAGCAAGGGGGGAAAGCAGCGGGGGGTGTGTGTGTGTGTGTAATGAATTGCAAGATGATTGGGACTGACACGTATACACTGATGTGTATAAAATAGATAACTAATAAGAACCTGCTGTATAAAAAATAAATAAAATTCAAATCAAAACACAAAAAGAAAAATTGGCCTTTAGAATTCAGGGGAAGATATCACAATAGACATAATAGCTATGGGAGAAAATTAAAGAGAGAAAATATAGCTGGTCCTCACTTTCAGAAAGGCCAATACATGAAAATCAAATTTAGGATACAAGAGTACACATTCATTTTCCTAAAGCTTCTTTGTTTCATGAAATAATTCACTACAGTTCCCTGAAACAACAGGATCTCCTTCTGTGTTTAAGTACCTCTTATTAATTATCTGACTGAGTTAGCTTTAGAATCTGTTGACAAATGAAGATCAGAAGTGAAAATGTGATTCAATGAGAAAATTATTTGATTTATGCATGTGTTTGCTCTAGAGCACTTTACAGGAACATATTTATTGTGTAAAGTGAGCCAGGAGTACCCCGGATGATGAAAAAGTTTAGCTTACAGGCCAATAGCTCTCTACCTCTAAAGGCCTTTGGATAAAAAAAAAGAGGGGGTGAATGAATGTGTTTTTATGCTTCATTTTATCACCTTTAATGTTTGCCATCTTACTTTACTATCTCCCTGGTGAAGCCCTCCCTCCCCTTCCAAAACAAAGTATCCTCCCATTCTCCCTCAAAAGAGGACATATTGTTAATAATGCTAACATTTAACTAAGCTACACTAATCAGAATTTTAATGGAAATCTGTTTATCACCTTAATTTTTTAATATTTATTTATTTTGGCTGCGCCAGGTCTTAGTTGTGGCATGCGGGATCTTTTAGCTGCAGCATGTGGGCTTCTTAGTTGTGGCATGTGGAATCTTAGTTGCGGCATGCATGCGGGATCTAGTTCCCTGACCAGGGATCGAACCTGGGCCCCCTGCATTGGGAGCACGGAGTCTTATCCACTGGACCACCAGGAAAGTCCCTATCACTTTAAGTTTAGCATGTGTCTCTGTTAAGCCATTCAGTATGTTCTCCAAATGCGGTAGGTAAGTGAAAGTTTTGTTAACTGAACTGTGGTTTTTAAAATGTCCTAAGGAAGCTTTCTGACTAAACATAAAAGCAAATCACTTATTTCATACCTCAGCAACTTTAATGATTCACCAAGGCAGAGAATGCATGTTGGACATATATTTCTTACTTCGAGAAAGAGTTTAAACTCTATTTGGGCTGGTAGGCAGTCAGAATTTCCCTGGACATATCCCACAGGGAACAGTGAGATGTGACTCCTGAAAAATTCCTAATGACTTCATCTTTCAACATACTAGCTCTAAAATGACTGGGAGTATGACTGCATGAAAAGTCCCTCTGGCTTATATCTTCTATCACCCTTAATGTTCCTTCTTCAAAGGTTAGCCTATTCTTGTTCCTAGGACATTAGACATCTACCTTTTATGTCTGCCAACAGAAATGAACGATTAGAGACCCTGGGAAAATGTGCCATGTAAATTGCCTCAATGAGTATTATTTCAATTATAAAGAGAAAAAGATGTGTTTGAAAAAATTTGAACTCCAATATTTTTTTAAGTTGCTCTAAACTAAACTAATATCCTTCCCAAAATAATGGCCGCTTCCACCAAAATAAAAATTACCAGAAAGAGAATTTTCTTTAGCCAACTCATTGTCTGTCAAAAATAATTATATCAACCTTGAAAAGAAAAAACACTGCCATTTATTAAGAGGTATAGAAAAGGAGAGGCACCCACTGTTATATAGAGGCCAATCTAGAAATTCATTTACTCAGGCTCCCTCGTGAAAAAAAGCATGGATGAATTAGCCTACCAGTCATCTCTAATTTATTGATGGGTTGCACTCCAAAATTTATTTGTAAGTCAACAGTTTGAAACTCAGAACATATTTTCTCATAAGAACAAAGGGTAGTTAGGGTCTCAGACCAGCTCATGAAAGCCTACAGATTGTAAATCTACCTCAACCATGGAACTGCTGGCATCAGTCTTCAGGCTGGATCCTGATAACAATAGGCCACAGTACAGGAGAGAAGAAAAAAAGGATCTCCTTTTCCCTTCCTGTTGCAGAGCAATTTAAAGAAAACTTTCCCAAAAGGTCAAGCTTAGGTATAATACCATCCGTTCCCCTAATAATCCTGCCCCTGCCCCTGTCTTTAACCTCTCTTAAACCCCTCAAGGCTAACACAACCCCTAGTTTCATGTCTGTTGAGGTAGAGGTCAGCAGGCTGAGCAGCAGATAGTAGGGACTCAGCTCTGATTTCTTGTATGTGAGATATGGACACCAACTCTAGATAAATTGGGATACAGAGAAAGGACTCTGTTCACGGATGTTGGGTCCATAGGTGGCACTAGCCGTAAGGGGCAAGGTGGCTAGTCAACTATTGCAAGAATCAAAAAATTAAATATCAGTTGTGACATAATCCTACAATGAAACTGGAGGAAGCAAGCAAACACAAAACCCAGAAGCTTAACTTCACAAATCAGCCCAAGGTAAAACCACCAAGTGGGCCAGGTCCTTTTTAGCAACTTTCCCACCCCTCCTTTCACCTTCAAGTAGCCATCTGAGTTGCCTACTGTGGCACTCTCCCAAGATCAGGCCATGTCCCTTTCTCTGACTTTTGCCTAGGTAAAATCTCCCAGTGCTTTCCTAGGGAATATGAGAGCGTGATGCACTACCTTCAGAAATCACGTGTGCTTCCGTGCTAGTGAGAGAATTGATTGCCTCCTCCCACAATGCCTTAGCTTAATGAATATGCACAACTCCAGAAGTGCTTGTAAAGTGCTTAACTGTGAGAATTTCATACACCACAGCTATCCAGTAGGGTGGGTATTTTGGAACCAGGGCCTTTCAGTGCCCACTTAAACTATACCTATAGACAACTACCTACCTCACCTATATATGTACATACCAGGCCTAGAAGCAAAAACCTCTGGAGAGTTGATATCCCCAGGAAATCTCCATCCTCTGATTTTAAAAACAACCATTTATTGAGCTCTATATAAATATGGGCCAAGCACCACTGTATAAATTATCTCACTTAATCCTTAGGACTACCTTATGAAATGGTTGTCATTATTAGCCTCACTTTACCAATAAGGAAAAAGAGGCACAATCCACCTAAAAAAAAAGGCAGGGAAAAAGTAAAAAAGGAAGAGACAACAGGACAAATAGAAAACAAATAGCAAGATGTCAGATTTAAACTTAGCCATTCAATAATGACATTAAATGTATTGTCTAGACACCCCAATTAAAAGGCAGAGATTGTAAAATTGGATTCAAAAACAAGAAAATCCACTTTAACTATAAAGGAAAAGGATGGAAAAGATATACCATGCAAATGCAATCAAAAGAAAGCTTGAGAAGCTATATTAATATTAAAGTAGATTTTAGAATGAGGAATAGTATCAGGGGTAAAGAAGAATACTTCATTTTGATAAAGGGGTCAATTCACCAAGAATATATAATCCTAAGTGAGCATGCATCTAATCACAAATGTTCAAAATACTTGAAGCAAAAACTGACAAACTAAAAGAAGAAATAATTATCACAATTATATTTGTAAATTTCAAAACACCTCTCTCAGTAATCGACAGACCAAGCAGACAGAAAAATCAGCAAGGATACAGATTTGGAACGCCACCAACCGACCTGACCTAATTGGCATTTATAGAACACTGCGTCCGACTAAAACAGAATACACATTCTTTTCAAGTGCATGTGGAATATTCACCATGGTAGGCCAGCTGCTGTGTCATAAAACAAGTCTCAGTAAATTTAAGAGGATTTAAATAATTCAAAGTAAGTTCTCTGACCACAGCACAACTAAACTATATACCAATAACAGAAGGATATCTGGAAATACTGCAAATATTCGGAAATTAAGCAACAAGCTTCTAAATACCACATGGGTCAAAGAATAAATCACAAGGGAAGTTGGAAAATATTTTGAGCTGAATGAAAATGAAAATACCACACAGCAAATTTGTGAGATGCAGCTAGAGCAGGGGTTAGAGAGAAATTTATAGCATTGAATTATTAAATGTTTATACGACCCCCTACTCACCAACATCAGAATATTATGCAAGGAAAAGTAAAGAACAGAGGACAAAACCCAGCTCTGAATGCAACTCCAATCATAGAAAAGTGAACCACTGCAGATAAGAGGAGAAGGTTTAAGTGGTATCAAAAGTAGGTCTGAACTCCAAACTGCTTACCTTAGTAGTAGATGCTTGCTGACGATTCACATCTAGGCTAATGAGAGGTTAGATCCAGGAAGTTCAGTGAAGGTAGGCTGGAGAAGGCAGGGGAGTCAGAGTGAACAAGAGCAGCATGTGCTAGCAGAGTTGAACTCTGATCCCAGGACAGAGGCTGTTACTCTTGATTTTAAAATATTTCTTGCTAAGGATGGGTTTTCCCTGAGGCCTAATACACTTATCTCCCCCAGAAATAGCCTCTGGATGGGTTCTGTCCCTAATTGAGGGAAGATTAAAGATGCTGGGATTGTAAGCTCCTTAAACTCTGTTAATTCCCAGATATCATCCCCATATTATAATCACCTGAGGGACTGTTGTTTTTAAAAACTACTCCAGGCCTGCATCCCCAAGAGAATCTGATTCAGTATATTTAGAGTGGGGAGTGGAGCCTAATGTTTTTGATTAATTCTGATTCTGATGATTCCCAGTTTGCATACTGGTATAAATATTACCACTAATAACAATTGCTAACAGTTACTGAGTACCTGCCACGTACTAGGTCCTCTTTACGTGCTTTACATGTATTGTGAGATTTAATTCATGAACAAAAGGGCACTGTGAAGACCAGGTGAGGAAGTGTAAGTGGAGTTCACCCCACTCAGAGGAAACAGACAAGGAAAATCATCTTGACCTCGAGGCAATAACTTTTCAATGATCTGTAAATATACAAAAAATATGATTAACACAGATTAAGGTGATAGAAGGACTGGTGACATCAGGCTTAGTCATGAAAACAAGACTGAAAAAGTCTTGAGGCAACATGGAATAGTATACAGAGGTATGATCCAATCCTGGGCTAGCGTGGTAACAGGCTGGCTTCAAGGATTCTGAGCTCTACCAAAATTGGTCTGAATTCTCAATCTGTTCAACATTCTTTGTCCTCCAGTGCCAAATTAGGATTAAACCAGATCCAAAAAGACCTACACCCTCTAGATCTGAGTAGAAATAGATTGGCTTCCTGAACATCTAAATCCTTCATGAAGTCTTCCCAGATCAACCTGTTGAGAACAAAACTTCCCAAATCACACAGAGTCTGAGGTCATTCTTCCTCTGAGTACTCACCATCATCTTAAAATGTAACTGGACCTCAGATGGCATGTGGTATGAATACCTTACTCATTTTACATCTCATTTCCTGCTTGTATATCTCGTAAGCATGATCTTTGGTCTGTATTATTGATGTCTTGGATCAATTATCCTGGAAAGCACAAAAGGTGCTTGCATAATAGTACCTGGCAGTGGTATACCTAATTACAATTTATAAATGTCCTTTGATGATAATATATGTAACCCTAGAAGATACACACTGCATTGAAATAAGGATCCTGAAAGCCTTGAATATAGTACAATAATATCATTCTGGTTAAAATTTTGTGAGGACAGGGGAATAGCTCTTTATCAGTCTGATACTCAAGTCCAAGGACATCTATCATCTGACAAAAACCAGACATTGTCTAAGTTAGAGTTTAAGTACCAGATCATTTTCTAGCTCCTATCCCTGAAAGGAAGGCTATTTCCCATTTGCAATGATGCATTTCTCAAGTTTATGTGCTCTGTGCTCAGTCAAAATCTTCTCCTTTCCTTCTTCCTCCATTAAACACCTCCATTTAATACCGCATCAAAGGAATTAACCTTTGTTAGCCTGACCCATGTAGAAATGGTCATTATAGCTTAAAACAGAACCTAAGAATCAGAAACAAAGAGCAATTCTTCTTACATTAATGTGTATCTTCTCAGGTTGCCACACACTTCCTTTAGTCACTATTTCCAATATCTCTCCTATTGTTGTTCTCAATTATCACGTCAATTTGTGTTTATAACTACAACAAAATCTGTATTCAATTAGCATGAATTAGCATCTTTTAAAGAAGTCGTCCTTTTATTCTCAAGTTTACACCAACTAAAATCTCTTTGGACCTGACAGGATATCTAGGAATGTTATTAAAAATTTCAATTAAAAAAAACATTTAAACTTGCTTCTGATAAGTAATAAGATAGAATATATTATGTGATAAGATAGAATATTATAATATTGTAATATTATAAGCTTCATTCTACCTAAGAGGCAACCTTTAGAGATCAGTATCCACAAAAACGTAAAAAAAAAAAATCAAAGGCCAGGCACAGCTTTTAAACTAATGAGATCTTATGTTGCTGGGATCATGGAAACCAAACAATGATCACATGAGTTTTCTGATCTTTACAAACATGCTTATAAAAAGTAAGGCCATCATAAATCCCAGTTTAAGAACCTGGTCCCAAATATTCAAAACTGTTTTCCTGGACTAAACCAAAGCATCAGAGACCTGGGTGCCTGAGATACATATTTTGGTGTCATTGTAGAGATATCCTTAACTTGAATGAGCTGAGGTGTTGGCCATCAGCTAACATTCAGAGCCATTACAAGATATTGATACATCCCTTTGTTTTATTTACTGAAAAGACAGGACCACTTCTTTATGAGAATGCAAAGGACAAGTTTCTTTAGGCTTCATTGCCAGAAAATGTTATCCTCCATCACGGCTGGCTTTTTATTTACGGACACTGTAATTACTGTAACTGACCACGTTACCTTCTCTGTGTGGCCTGACAGGTTTTTCAGAGCCAATTCATGACACAAGTGTACACAACATTTGGGGGTATTGGCCTCACTTGGGGCATTAGATTCACTCAGAAATCAAATTTTCTTCTTTACTTTTATTTTTTTTTCTTTAACATTTTGAAGAGTGTGACCCATTTTTTATTTTTTTTAACATCTTTATTGGAGTATAATTGCTTTACAATGGTATGTTAGTTTCTGATTTATAACAAACTGAATCAGCTATACATATACATATATCCCCATATCTCCTCCCTCTTGCATCGCCCTCTCACCCTCCCTATGCCATCCCTCTGGTGGTCATAAAGCACCAAGCTGATATCCCTGTGCTATGCGGCTGCTTCCCACTAGCTATCTAGTTTACATTTGGTAGTGTATATATGTCCATGCCACTCTCTCACTTCGTCCCAGGTTACCCTTCCCCCTCGCCATGTCCTCAAGTCCATTCTCTATGTCTGCGTCTTTATTCCTGTCCTGCCCCTACGTTCTTCAGAAGATTTGTTTTTTTAGGTTCCATATATATATGTTAGCATACGGTATTTGTTTTTCTCTTTCAGACTTACTTCACTCTGTATGACAGACTCTAGGTCCATCCACCTCACTAAAAATAACTCAATTTCATTTCTTTTTGTGGCCGAGTAATATTCCATTGTATATATGTGCCACATCTTTTTTTTTTTAACATCTTTATTGGGGTATAATTGCTTTACAATGGTGTGTTAGTTTTTGCTTTACAACAAAGTGAATCAGTTATACATATACATATGTTCCCATATCTCTTCCCTCTTGTGTCTCCCTCCCTCCCACACTCCCTATCCCACCCCTCTAGGTGGTCACAAAGCACCGAGCTGATCTCCCTGTGCTATGCGGCTGCTTCCCACTAGCTATCTACCTTACGTTTGTTAGTATATATATGTCCATGCCTCTCTCTCGCTTTATCACAGCTCACCCTTCCCCCTCCCCATAACCTCAAGTCTGTTCTCCAGTAGGTCTGTGTCTTTATTCCTGTCTTACCCCTAGATTCTTCATGACATTTTTTTTCCTTAAATTCCATATATATGTGTTAGCATACGGTATTTGTCTTTCTCTTTCTGACTTACTTCACTCTGTATGACAGATTCTAGGTCCATCCACCTCACTACAAATAGCTCAATTTCGTTTCTTTTTATGGCTGAGTAATACTCCATTGTATATATGTGCCACATCTTCTTTATCCATTCATCTGTCGATGGACACTTACGTTGCTTCCATGTCCTTGCTATTGTAAATAGAGCTGCAATGAACATTGTGAAATGTTCTTTTTGAAAGAAAATTGTGAAAATCTTTTTGAATTATGGTTTTCTCAGGGTATATGCCCAGTAGTGGGATTGCTGGGTCGTATGGTAGTACTCTTTTTAGTATTTTAAGGAAACTCCACACTTTTCTCCATAGTGGCTTTATCAATTTACATTTCCACCAACATTGCAAGAGGATTCTCTTTTCTCCACACCCTCTCCAGCATTTATTGTTTGTAGATTTTTTGATAATGGCCATTCTGACTGGTGTGAGCTGATACCTCACTGTAGTTCTGATTTGCATTTCTCTAATGATTAATGATGTTGAGCATTCTTTCATGTGTTTGTTGGCAGTCTGTATATCTTCTTTGGAGAAATGTCTATTTAGGTCTTCTGCCCATTTTTGGATTGGGCCGTTTGTTTTTTTGTTCTTGAGCTGCATGAGCTGCTTGTAAATTTTGGAAATTAATCCTTTGTCAGTTGCTTCATTTGCAAATATTTTCTCCCATTCTGAGGGTTGTCTTTTGGTCTTGTTTATGGTTTCCTTTGCTGTGCAAAAGCTTTTAAGTTTCATTAGGTCCCATTTGTTTATTTTTGTTTTTATTTCCATTTCTCTAGGAGGTGGGCCAAAAAGGATCCTGCTGTGATTTATGTCATGGAGTGTTCTGCCTATGTTTTCCTCTAAGAGTTTGATAGTTTCTGGCCTTACATTTAGGTCTTTAATCCATTTTGAGCTTATTTTTGTGTATGGTGTTACGGAGTGATCTAATCTCATGCTTTTACATGTACCTGTCCAGTTTTCCCAGCACCACTTATTGAAGAGGCTGTCTTTTCTCCATTGTTTATTCTTGGCTCCTTTATTAAAAATAAGGTGACCATATGAGCGTGGGTTTATCTCTGGGCTTTCTATCCTGTTCCATTGATCTATCTTTCTGTTTTTGTGCCAGTACCATACTGTATTGATTACTGTAGCTTTGTAGTATAGTCTGAAGTCCGGAAGCCTGATTCCTCCAGCTCCATTTTTCTTTCTCAAGATTGCTTTGGCTATTCGGGATCTTTAGTGTTTCCATACAAATTGTGAAATTTTTTGTTCTAGTTCTGTGAAAAATGACATTGGTAGTTTGATAGGGATTGCATTGAATCTGTAGATTGCTTTGGATAGTAGACTCATTTCACAATGTTGATTCTTCCAATCCAAGAACATGGTATATCTCTCCATCTGTTTGTATCATCTTTAATTTCTTTCATCACTGTCTTATAGTTTTCTGCATACACGTCTTTTGTCTCCTTAGGTAGGTTTATTCCGAGATATTTTATTCCTTATGTTGCAATGGCAAATGGGAGTGTTTCCTTAATTTCTCTTTAAGATTTTTCATCATTAGTGTATAGGAATGCAAGAGTTTTCTGTGCATTAATTTTGTATCCTGCTACTTTACCAAATTCATTGATTAGCTCTAGTACTTTTCTGGTAGAGTCTTTAGGATTCTCTATGTACAGTATCATGTCCTCTGCAAACAGTGACAGCTTTACATCTTCTTTTCTGATTTGGATTCATTTTATTTCTTTTCCTTCTCTGACTGCTATAGCTAAAACTTCCAAAACTAGTGGTGAGAGTGGACAACCTTGTCTTGTTCCTGATCTTAGTGGAAATGGTTTCAGTTTTTCACCATTGAGAACGATGTTGGCTGTGGGTTTGTCATATATGGCCTTTATTATGTTGAGGTAAGTTCCCTCTACGCCTACTTTCGGGAGGGTTTTTTTTTTTATCATAAATGGGTGTTGAATTTTGTTGAAAGCTTTTTCTGCATCTATTGAGATGATCATATGGTTTTTCTCCTTCAGTTTGTTAATATGGTGTATCACATTGATTGATTTGCGTATATTGAAGAATCCTTGCATTCCTGGGATAAACCCCACTTGACCATGGTGTGTGATCCTTTTAATGTGCTGTTGGATTCTGTTTGCTAGTATTTTGCTGAGGATTTTTGCATCTATGTTCATCAGTGATATTGGTCTGTAGTTGTCTTCCTTTGTGGCAACTTTTTGTGGTTTTGGTATCAGGGTGATAGTGGCCTCGTAGAATGAGTTTGGGAGTGTTGCTCCGTCTGCTATATTTTGGAAGAGTTTGAACAGGATAGGTGTTAGCTCTTTTCTAAATGTTTGATAGAATTCACCATCTGGTCCTGGGCTTTTGTTTGTTGGAATATTTTTAATCACAGTCTCAATTTCAGTGCTTGTGATTGGTCTGTTGATATTTCCTTTTTTCTCCCTGGTTCAGTCTCAATAGGTTGTACTTTTCTAAGAATTTGTCCATTTCTTGCAGGTTGTCCATTTTATTGGCATATAGTTGCTTGTAGTAGTCTTTCATGATCCTTTGTATTTCTGCAGTGTCAGTTGTTACTTCTCCTTTGTCTGTTCTAATTCTATTAATTTGAGTCTTCTCCCTTTTTTTCTTGATGAGTCTTGCTAATGGTTTATCAATCTTGTTTATCTTCTCAAAAAAACAGCTTTTAGTTTTACTGTTCTTTGCTATCGTTTCCTTCATTTCTTTTTCATTTATTTCTGATCTGATCTTTATGATTTCTTTCCTTCTGCTAACTTTAGGGTTTTTTGTTCTTCTTTCTCTAATTGCTTTAGGTGTAAGGTTAGGTTGTTTATTTGAGGTGTTTCTTGTTTCCTGAGATAGGATTGTGTTGCTATAAACTTCCCTCTTAGAACTGCTTTCGCTGCATCCCATAGATTTTTGGTTGTCGTGTTTTCATCGTCATTTGTTTCTAGGTATTATTTGATTTCCCCTTTGATTTCTTCAGTGACCTCTTAGTTGTTTTGTTATTTAGTAGCATATTGTTTAGCCTCCATGTGTTTGTATTTTTTACAGATTTTTTTCCTGTAATTGATATCTAGTCTCATAGCGTTCTGGTCAGAAAAGATACTTGACAGGATTTCAATTTTCTTAAATTTACCAAGGCTTGATTTATGACCCAAGATATGATCTATCCTGGAGAATGTTCCATGAGCACTTGAGAAGAATGTGTATTCTGTTGTTTTTGGATGGAATGTCCTATAAATATCAATTAAGTCCATCTTGTTTAATGTATCATTTAAAGCTTGTGTTTCCTTATTTATTTTCATTTTGGATGATCTGTCCCTTGGTGAAAGTGGGGTGTTACAGTCCCCTACTATGATTGTGTTACTGTCAATTTCCCCTTTTATGGCTTTTGTCATTACTCTGAACTCTTTTTCGAGTAGAATGCCTATTTCCTCTTCACTTGTTCGGTCTGGTGGGTTTTTACCTTGCTCCTTCATCTGCTGTGTGTTTCTCTGTCTTCTCATTTTGCTTAAATTAGTGTGTTTGGGGTCTCCTTTTCGCAGGCTGCAGGTTCTTTGTTCCTATTGTTTTTGGTGTCTGCCCCCAGTGGCTAAGGTTGGTTCAGTGGGTTGGCTAGGCTTTCTGGTAGAGGGGACTGGTGCCTGTGTTCTGGTGAATGAGGCTGGATCTTGTCTTTCTGGTGGGCAGGACTGCGTCCGGTGGTGTTTCTTGGGGGTGTCTGTGACCTTATTATGATTTTAGGCAGCCTCTCTGCTAATGGGTGGGGTTGTGTTCCTGTCTTGCTAGATGTTTGGCATAGGGTGCCCAGCACTGGAGCTTGCTGGTCGTTGAGTGGAGGTGGGTCTTAGCGTTGAGGTGGAGATCTCTGGGAGAGCTTTCGCCATTTGATATTACGTGGAGCCGGGTGGTCTCTGGTGGACCAATGTCCTGAACTCGGCTCTCCCACCTCAGAGGCACAGGCCTGACACCCAGCCAGAGCACCAAGACCCTGTCAGCCACATGGCTCAGAAAAAAAGGGAGAAAAAAGAAAGAAAGAAAGAAAAAACAAGAAGAAAAGAAAGTTATTAAAACTTAAAAATTTTTAATTATTAAAAATTAAAACATAATTTAAAAAAAAGAAAGAAAGAAAGAAGAGGGCATCCAAACCAAAAAACAAATCCACCAATGATAGCTAGCGCTAAAAACTATACTAAGAAAAAAAAAACGGACAGACAGAACCCTAGGACAAATGGTAAAAGCAAAGCTATACAGACAAAATCACACAAGGAAGCATACACATACACACAAAAAGAGGAGGAAAAATATATATACCTATATATTAAAAAAAGGAAGAGAGCAACCAAATCAATAAACAAATCTACCAATGACAATGAACTCTAAATACTAATCTAA
Organism: Phocoena sinus; assembly: GCF_008692025.1. Lineage (NCBI taxonomy): Eukaryota > Metazoa > Chordata > Mammalia > Artiodactyla > Phocoenidae > Phocoena > Phocoena sinus. The sequence goes on from NC_045784.1 coordinate 105,007,184, forward strand.
GGTAAACATAAGGCCAGAAACAAATGAGATGCAGAAAGCAAACCCCATTTCTACAGTTGCTCCCAAAGTCCACTGCCTCAATTTTGGGATGATGTGTTGTCTCTTCAGGTATTCCACAGATGCAGGGTGCATCAAGTTGATTGTGGAGATTTAATCCGCTGCTCCTGAGGCTGCTGGGAGAGATTTCCCTTTCTCTTCTTTGTTCGCACAGCTCCCGGGATTCAGCTTTGGATTTGGACCTGCCTCTGCGTGTAGGTCGACTGAGGGCGCCTGTTCTTCACTCAGACAGGACGTGGTTAAAGAAGCAGCTGCTTCGGGGGCTCTGGCTCACTCAGGCCAGGGGGAGGGAGGGGTACAGATGTGGGGCGAGCCTGTGGCAGTAGAGGCCTGTGTGACGTTGCACCAGCCTGAGGCGCGCCGTGCGTTCTCCCGGGGAAGTTGTCCCTGGATCACGCGACCCTGGCAGTGGCGGGCTGCACAGGCTCCCTGGAAGCGGGGTGTGGATAGTGAGTGACCTGTGCTCGCACACAGGCTTCTCGGTGGCGGCAGCAGCAGCCTTAGCGTCTCATGCCCGTCTCTGGGGCTCCATTAAGCAGCGCTCTTAATCCCCTCTCCTTGCGCACCAGGAAACAAAGAGGCAAGAAAAAGTCTCTTGCCTCTTCGGCAGCTCCAGACCTTTTCCCGGACTCCCTCCCGGCTAGGCTAGCCGTGGCGCACTAACCCCTTCAGGCTGTGTTCACACAGCCAACCCCAGTCCTCTCCCTGTGCTCCGACCGAAGCCCGAGCCTCAGCTCCCAGCCCCGCCCGCGCCGGCGGGTGAGCAGACAAGCCTCTCGGGCTGGTGAGTGGTGGTCGCCCTGATCCTCTGTGGGGGAGTCTCTCCGCTTTGCCCTCCGCACCCGTTTCTGCGCTCTCCTCCGCGGCCCCGAAGCTTCCCTCCTCCGCCACCCGCAGTCTCCGCCCGCGAAGTGGCTTCCTAGTGTGTGGACACCTTTCCTCCTTCACAGCTCCCTCCCACTGGTGCAGGTCCCATCCCTATTCTTTTGTCTGTTTTTCCTTTTTTCTTTTGCCCTACCCAGGTACGTGGGGGGGTTTCTTGCCTTTTGGGCGGTCTGAGGTCTTCTGCCAGCGTTCAGTAGGTGTTCTGTAGGAGTTGCTCCACATGTAGATGTATTTCTGATGTATCTGTGGGGAGGAAGGTGATCTCCACGTCTCACTCCTCCACCATCCTGAAGGTCTCTCCCCTCCCTCCGATGTTTGTTGTTTGCCTCCATTGACTAGAATGAACTTCCATGAGAGCAGAGTTTATTTTGCTAAAGGCTGTACATCTGGTGCTTAAGAGGCACTCAAATATTTTTTGATTAAATCTTTCATAGGATTCTCTATAGCAGGTTTTTTGTAAGTAAAATTTTACTGGAATTCAGTCATGCTCATTCATTTCCATATCATCTATGGCTGCTTTCACACTATAATGCAGAACTGAGGAAGTCCGAAAGGGTCCACGTAAGCCCACAAAGTCTCAAATATTTATTCAAAGTCTCAAATATTTACTATCTGGCTCCTTACAGAATGATTGCTGACCCCCAACAGCACTCACTCGTCCTTCATTTCTGAAGTTAAACTGCAAGTGCTCTAGGCACTGGAGTTAGGTCTTAATACTCCTGTGTATGTAAAACAGAAAACCTTTAAAATAGCTATCGAATAGATTTTCTTCTTCCAACATAAATTATTTCTGCTCAGTTAAATTCAAAGTTAGCATTTTCCATCCATCCTCAGTGCATTTCTAGCAAGGCCAAAAGCAAAAGTTACCTGTGTTCAATAATTTGGGGGAGAGAGGAGAGATTCTGATGCTAAGTAGCAGCAAACTTTCACAATCGTGAAATCTTTAAAATGTGAATGCAACATAACAACTGGAAAGCTATTCCCTGATATGTTTCTAACAAATGATTTTGAGGTGAACCATAGTTATTTTCTCATTGTAAAAATCATTCTAACAATGTATCATTTTTTTAATGCCAGGCACATTATGGGTGCACAACAGTCACTGAATGGATCACTCTCCCATAAATAATCACTGTGCTCATCAATTTTTGCAAATTATAATTACCTGAAAAGGGGCATCAAGATTTATATCCCTGGGCTTCCCTGGTGGCGCAGTGGCTGAGAGTCCGCCTGCCGATGCAGGGGACACGGGTTCGTGCCCTGGTCAGGGAAGATCCCACATGCCGCGGACCGGCTGGGCCCGTGAGCCATGGCCGCTGAGCCTGCGCATCCGGAGCCTATGCTCCACAACGGGAGAGGCCACAACAGTGAGAGGCCCCCGTACCGCAAAAAAAAAAAAAAAAAAAAAAAAAAAAGATTTATATCCCTTTGCCAATTCTAAAATATACTCAGAATGTCTCGATCTTTTTTAAAAATAAAGCCTTTATTGTCATTCTTTCTCTTAAAAAAAATTAATTTGCATAGGTATCATTGGTTCTAAGGAACTGAAGAATAAATGAATAATTCTAGGCATCATTTCAGCCCACTGTCTACCCCAGGTACAGAGGTAAGCAAATAGGATTTTCTCATATTATTGGATAAGATGTCTGTTATTTGGAAACATTGTAGTCCATGGACTAAGACACAAATAAGAAGAGCTAGGAATCTTATCTTTGCTAAGTTATTTTGAATAAGCAACAATATACACAATGATATACAATCATTTGAGAAAACTATTGTTTATTTAGAAAAAGGGTTACATGGGTAGAATTCATTAGATAAAAAAACTTTCTTTTAAAAATGTCACTGTGAAACTTTTCCAGATGAAAGTTAAGCAATACAAAGCTCCTGTAGCTGTAGACTTAAAAGACAATTAACTTTCGATCCCCCCGCCCAGATTTTTCTAACATAATTACAAGAAAAAATGGCAAGGGACAAGGGAGTGCTGGTACCTTTTTTTTTTTCTAACAGGTTTTAATGTCTTACACATAGTATATAAAATGATTCCTAGGCATTGCATAAGACACTGCTCCCACTTTGTTTTTTACTAATATTAAAAACAGGCCAAATAATAAATTAGAACTGAGTTTTTAAATGAGGTAAATTCAAGAGAGTTCAATAATTGTTTATTTTCCATTTCAAACAATAAAAAGGAAGCATTTCAAATTGAAAAAAAAAAAAACTAAACTCAGGCAATATTTAGTTAACCTAAAGGGAAATTCTGTACATATGTAACCTTATTTGCTTCTTGGAAACTGTATACAGCACATTGTGCTGAAAATATGGAAGTCAATACTTTCAGCCATTTACTGAAAATAAACATGTAGAAACTAAGCAACAAGTTAAATACAATAATGCACAACTCAACAATTTAAAGTTTCCGGCATGGAGCAATAGAGCAGATCACTGAATAATTTAAGGAGATGCAAACGGGCCCTCTTCGTTCGTAATTCTTGGCAATCTACTCAGGACAATAAATTTCTGGTCACAGCTGAACAATTTCATTCCAATCTCATCTGAAAGAAACAAAGTGATTATATTGATAGATAAGAAAGGCATTGGTGGGGGGCAGGGAGGAAGGAGAGGGGATGGATGGAAGGGGGAAGGAGGGACAGATGAAAGGAGGAGGGAGGGAGGGAGGGGAAAAAGGGAGGAGAGGAGGAGGACGAAGGAAGGAAGGAAGATTTAAGAAAATCAATGAGTTCTGTCAATAACAAAGGCTTGAATTAAGTCCCTAAATAAGGATGAAATATTTGTGTATTTCTTACTGCCTATTCTTAGAAACCACTAAAGATAGGTACATTATGATGAATTTTAAAAAAAAACAAACCGCAGAGCATTTTGTCTGTGAGAGGGAAAGGGGAAGTGGGGGGAGGGGCGGGAGGAAAAAATGAAATAGAATTCCACAGGGACAAGCAATAGCTTGTCAAAAGTAAACAGAACACATAACCGTGAAAAGGAACCAATTTTACCTGATCAACAAAAAAAGAGAAAAATGACATCACATTTTTCACAAGGACATGATTTTAATAGTTACTTATATTAAGATGCAATGTCTGCTAAATTATAAAAATTGCTTTAAAAATATATTGACTTAATTATACTCATTTCCTTTCCTTTATGTATTGACATTTTTCAAATACTGCATATTGAAATAAATTCAAAACATGATCATTACAACATGTGGCAAATAGTTTCATATCTGCCTAACATTGTTCTCATTCAAATTTTAATCTAATGCTTAACGCATTAAACTTTATTGATGAAAATACTACATTCACATATTTCATAAAACCAGAGCTAGAAGGGCCTTAGAAAATAATCACACTTGCATGATATGCTGACAAATAATTTACATATCATTTCTATACAGTATTCTGTTCACACCATGTATAATCTTGACATTACCAATTATAATTATAGATACATTAATGTTGAACTTACAGTTTTAATACTTAAAAATCATTGTTCCTGTTCATCACTGATGAATGGATAAACAAAATGTGGTACACATCCATACAATGGAATAGTATTCAGTTATAAAAAGAAATCAATTTCTGATACATGCTACAACATGGATGAACCTTGAAAACATGATGCTAAGTGAAAGAAGCCACATATAACAAAAGGCCACATATTGCATGATTCCATTTTTATGAAATGTCCAAAACAGGCAAATCCATAGAGACAGAAAATACATTAGTTGTTTCCAGAGGCTGCAGGAAGGAGAGAATTGCACGTGACTGCTAACAGATGCAGGGTCTCTTCTGAGGGTGATGGAGATGTTCTGGAATTACTGGTGATGGTTACAACACAGGGATATACGAAAAACCACCTTCAAATGGAATATTTTGTAAGAACTTCATCTCAATTTTTTTTAACTGCAAAAAAAGTCAATGTTCCAATAAAGAGAATCACGGTATCAGCATGATCATAATTAGAATAAAAAATGCCTATCATGAAAATGTCATAATTACTGGGCAAGGGAAATTCTGATGACACATTTAAGGGCACATTAAAGGATAAAACTGCTATTGCTGTTAAAACATGTGAAGATGATCTTTCCCAGGAACTGAAATTAAAATTTTTACAAGAAGCCAAAATCCTCAAGCAATATTAATCATCCCAATATTGTCAAACTTATCAAAGTTCGCACACAAATACAGCCTATCTACATGATTAAGGAACTGGTTCCAGGAGGCGATTTCCTCTCCTTTCTGAGAAAGAAGGATGAACTAAAACAGTTAGTGAAATTTTCATTAGATGCTGCTTCTGGATGGCAAATCTCGAGTAAACATTGTATACACAGGAACCTTGCTGCAAGAAACTGCCTGGAGGTGAAAATAATGTTCTGAAAATCAGTGACTTTGGAATGTCTCGTCAAGAGGATGGTAGTGTGTATTCATCTTCTGATTTAAAGCAGATTCCCATTAAATGGACAGCACCAGAAGCTCTTAATTATAGGAGATATCGTTCTGAGAGTGACGCATGGAGCTGTGGCATCCTCCTCTAGGAGACCTTCAGCTTAGGGGTCTGTCCATACCCTGGAATGACAAATCAGCAAGCACAAGAGCAAGTGGAAAGAAGATACTAGATGTCAGTCTCTCAGCAGTAACCAGAACATATTTATAAAATAATGAAGTCTTGGGATTACAAACTTGAAAACCACCCCAAGTTCAGTGAACTTCAGAAAGAACTGCCATCAAGAAGAAAGTCACATAGTGATGAAACAGCACCAAATTCAGACTTCAGGACTCTATCTTCCAGCAGAGTAATATTTTATTCTCATTAATAATAAGTTTATATCACCTTACCTGGAATATTCTTCTTATTGTTTATTAACTAATTTTTTAAATATGTACAACTTAAACCATTGTAATAAGAAAGCACAGGTTCTAAATGCAAGAGATCCCTCAAATCTATCTTTTCACATCTAGGACTGTTGATGTTTCTCAAAGGGTTTCTACTTCAGGCTCAGTTCAGAGTTGACTGTCCTCCATCCTAGACACCTCTACTCTCTCAGTGCTATAAACTGCATTGGTAATACCATCTGTGCAGGATACACTCCAACAAAAGGTGGCCTTCCACTATGCTAAGACAAGATTACATTTGTAAACATCACTTCCTATTGGGAATTATCTGGACAACTTTTAGTAAGGTTGTCATTTCCCTCTGTTCCACCATGCCCTCCTCCTTTGTCAGGGTATCAGAAAACTATGCATGAAATGCCCTCAAAGAGTATCCTTTCAGAGTTGAGGAAGCTGATTTTAAATGATGTTACTTTATAGACAGCTGTGAAAGCAAGAACGAAGTCTGAAACGTTAGGTCTGGGTGAAAGAGCAGCTAGACTGGTGATCAAAATAGAGAAGAAAGGCAAATAGAAAATCAGCCTTATTATCAGAGCTATGCCTTTACAAACACACACACACTTTCTATTTTTATGATCAAAAAGGTCCTAAGAAATGTTTCAATAGTTCATAGACTCCTCATAAAAGAACCCTCTGGGGCTTCCCTGGTGGCGCAGTGGTTGAGAGTCCGCCTGCCGATGCAGGGGACACGGGTTCGTGCCCCGGTCCGGAAGGATCCCACATGCCGCGGAGCAGCTGGGTCCATGAGCCATGGCCACTGAGCCTGCGCGTCCAGAGACTGTGCTCCGCAACGGGAGAGGCCACAACAGTGAGAGGCCTGCGTACCGCAAAAAAAAAAAAAAAAAAAAAGAACCCTCTGGATGGCAACAAAATTTATTTAGAGAAACTATAAAATACAAGCCCAGTGAATTAATAAATTATTCCTGGTTAATCCTAGTACGTGTACACATACACACACAGGCACGCACATGCCAAGTACAAAGGTACACATGGATGAAGTTGACAGAAGAGTCCAATGAACATTTACAAGAAAGAAAGAAGTTACAGGAGAAAGATACAGGGACAGCCATCCTAATTCCACTTTACTCCTTCATTTACCCTTAAACTGCTGCCTAGCAATTCTTATCATAGCAAACACACTTCCTGAGGTATTCCAAGTGGATAAAATGGAACAGTTAAAACTAGGATTCTACTGAACTGAATCTCAGCATACCCAGGGGTGCCTCTCAAGATAAATGTGTGTGTGAGGAATATGTGTCACACTCAAGGGTAAATGTGGCATGGGAGCCTTTTGGAAGTGCTCATGCCTACATCCAGATAAAGAACAGCACAGCACCTGAGTGAAAATTTGGTCTGCCTTAAGTGGAAGAAAGGAAATAGAAAATCCCTCCTGTTCTCTCCAACTGTTTGGTGCCTATGAATATCAGTGTACAGAACTCACTGATACTTTAAAGGATGATAATGAAGAGAAAAATAGTTTAGGTCTATCATTTCAATCTCCTAACAAGACTTTTTTACACATTTAATGATTGCTACATACAGACCCAGATGAAAGCATAATAAACCTGCCCTCAAAAAATATGTTGCAGCACACAAAGCAACTTCTTAAACAGTATACTATCAAATGCTATAAATACACTGAACCTTCTTCTGGGGGCAAAAATAGTCAGTGATGTTTCTCCTCAATTCCAAAGAGATATAGTTAATACTTCTGTACATAGCTCTCCATGTAAAGGTAAGAGTATCTGAAACACAGCAGGTAATAAAGAAAAATACTTGATTGTTTGATTAGAAGGAAGAGATGAAGTTACTGCCTTCAACAAGACCACAATCTAAGGAGAGGGATATGTAACACATTCATATATACATAGGAATCAGTGACTAGGACTCTATAGGCAAGCTGACACACACGTGTAAGCAATGGGAAACTACTGAGGAAGAAACTTAATTGAACACTTCCTACTCCAACACATATTATTACCAGCATCTAGGACTGTGTCTCAACATGGTAACACATTCCTAAAATAAGCAAACTTGGAGCAGTTAGGAGGTCAGTCTCCAAGTACGGACTGAAGAAGAAAGGCTCAGAACAGGAATTACAAAATCGATTGCTTACAGGGGCTAGTATAAAATGGAAACAAATGGAAGTGAGCTGGGTGGGGCCTGAATGAGGTAAACTACAAAAAAAGACCCACTCTATTTAAGGGGAACAAGCACCTAGGCAGGTCTAGCTGACTGTTGCCATGCAGAAATCAGGACACAATGTTGCCAGATGTTCCAGTTCTTCAAAATAAAATGAAATTTGGATTTTGTCAACTCTTCTGATTTTTAAAGGCAACCTTTTTTTAAATGTTAAATATTGTGCAAGGCCAAGAAGGTATGGCTAATAAGCCACATTCTGCAACCCTGGGTTTAAATGATAAGAGGTTACACGTAAGAGACCAGAGGTGAGAGACAGACCTGTAAAATATATTAGGCTTCACTGGAGTATTAGAATAGGAATGTAGTATACTACAAATGCAGATGGATAGGATAGAGTTAATTGCTAATACTCTTTGAAATCAAGAACCAAGAATCCAGAATCAAAGCGCAAGAAGACCGAGCTTCTCAAAACCTAGAAGCAAGTCTCAGTTTAGCAGTGTCTGGTTCACAAAAGGACTCTCAAAAGTTAGCTGAACTCCGTGAATTGAGGACCACACATATCAATTTACAATTGCGAAGCTAGAGAATGCTTCTAAGTGGAAATTTTTCATAGACAGGAATATTTGAAGATTAAACTAGGGGAAACAGTTAAAGGCAAAGCAGCTAGTAGTGTTCAAGAGACTAAATCAAGGAAAGAGTAGATGAATTTGGACGAAGACATTAGCAATAACGAGTAACAGGAGATACAGAGAACAAGCAAAAAGGATTTTGCAACATAACATTATGAAACAGGAAAAGAAGACTCTGGAAGGAATTTAATCTGGGTCACATTTATATATTGTATTTTCTTAATTCTAACATGATCATTTTAATGTTTTTGAAATCAAGGTGATACATACAAATCAATGTCATTTCTCTATCCACTTTTCTCAAAAAACAGTTCTAGAAACCAACAATGAATCTTACAATTAATGACATCTGACTCATGGAAATGTGACATGTGTAGCAGTTCTCCTTTCTGTAGAATATAAAATAAATTAAAAAGGGAGCAGGGAGCAGCAGATTTGAAGTAGCCTAAAGGTAAATGGTGCCAATAAGAAATGATGAGACCTCTAAATGAAAAGGAAGAACCACATAAAGACTTGACCAACCCTAGAAGGTATCCAACAGAAGGCAGCCACAGAACAGCCAAAAAAAAGGAAAAAAATCAACCGGTGCCTCACAAAGAGTCTACCCAAGAAGAGAGTAAAGAGAGATGTCCAAAATCACAATGAAATTGTCGACGACAATGACTGGCCCACTGCTAATGAAGATATAAGAGGCAGAGTGTTTTTGTTTTCTTTAATAAGGGGACCAGGTGAAAGCAAGAAGTAAAAAGCAAAATGCCAAACTGAAACGAAGGTTATGGTGAAGAATAAAAAAAGAAGATTAAGAGTTTATGGTTCACTGGGGAAGACAGCTAGTGGTTAGGGTGGGCGATGGCTAGAATTTAAGAATAGGTAATAATATTTCTTTTATAATCTTTCTAATTTTAAAAAATCTACTGAATTCTAAATGCTCTCTCATAACTCTCATCCACCCTTCTGTAATACTTAGATAACAAGCACAAAATAACAAAAGAGAAAAAGCACACTATTTGTCAAGAAGTTACCTACCTGGCAACCTCAAATCCCTGCTTTGCAGCCAAAATAAACAGGACAAAATCCATACTCTAAAGCTCACACCTTTATACAAAACAGGCTCTCAGACATTTCTCACTCTTAAACAACTGTAAACCGCCTTGGCTATCTATCCAGTTTCATTAGAAGATTAGAAGCAGCAAATAATATTAGGAGGAGGGTAGAGAAAGCAAGTATACTTGATATCATTAAAAAGTGACAGCTAATATGGAAACCAGAAAATTGGCTATAAAAGAATCAACAACTTCTAATACAGCCATCTCAAACCATTAAATGTAGAGGGCAAATCATCCTACATACACCTCAATAATCCTAAGGCATCACACCAAACAATAACTATTCAAGTGATGATCTGAGTGCTCAGAAAAGATTATATTAAGGTTCTGAACACTCCGTCCACATGCAATTTATTTAAGATGGATAAAACACTTTTAAAATCTCACATAAGGCATAACTACTTTGAAAACAAAGTTGCATATTTTAAATTCCAGAACTAAAAAGCACAGACCATATTTTTGGCTTTGCAAAACATGGGCAGTGGTAGAAAGAGAGGCAGGAAACTTAAAACAAAACTCTGGATAACGTGTCTGCATGAAAGGCAAAAAGAAGATCAGAGAACACTGAAGGGCAAGAAGACCTATGTTTGCATATTGGTGTGTCAGCTAATATCTCTGTCACCCTCTTCTACTTAACCTCTTAGAGTCTCAGTTTCTTCATCTGTAAAATGCAGATACCACCACCACCTACAAGGTACTTTAAAAAAGTAACTATCCAGAGAAGATGGGAATGAGTGGTGAAGAGAAAGCCAGATGTTTTTAAATACATCTTGGTGCTTTAAAAAAAAAAAAAAAGGCGTAGCTAACAGCAAGCTTAAAATGAAAACAGCTTAAAAATAACTGGGAATCTTGTCTCGCATCTTTACCCAAAGACCTGACCATTATATTTAGGTGAAAAACTCTAGCTGTATCTTGCAAAATGGATCTAGTTTCTTCAACATTATCAGACCTCATTTTATATTTCTATCTTTAAATGAAAAGAGGTGAGAGAACACTCACCTTGATTGAAAGTCTTCATTATCTGTGCTTGTCCGAGGACTTATGAGTAGATGACAAATTAAGGGAAAACAACTTTTGGGGGGAAAAAAAGAATGCTGTCTCATCTTTTAGTATAATCCCTCAGCTTGCAGGCCTAATTGGCTCTTACCAGCCTGGTAGCCTCAAACTCTACCAGCTCTTCTCATCTGCCACATCATCTTGCCCTGCTACTCCCCATGCCCCCAGCCCAAGGGACTCTCTGTTCCCTTTCTTCCTCTCGGTGGTAGAGCCAGAGGGACTTTAAATCCCTTGATGGCATAAAACAATCTCAGTCACCAAAGAAGTTTAAAAAACAATCAAGTCTCCCATTTCCACGTTTTGTACATCTGAGAGGGTTAACTGGAGAGACCATTTAAAAGGTAGTAAGTCCTTGAGCATTTTAGACCACATACTACAAGGGTACAATTCTAAATAAGACCAGTATCAAAGCTTTCCATTATACTGATTAAAAACATCAATAAGATGAAAAGGATATTGTTTCTTCTCTTCCTTTCCTCCTGAACTGTCCCGTTTCTCTTTCTTTTCTATCTTTTCTTTATCATGCCTGGACTCCTATAACGAATGGTGGAATTAGTTGGGGAAGGGAAAACCAAATATAAAAATCAGCTCAAAATCTCTTTTCATCACTCACCAGTCATAAATTTTTCTTCAAACTTATTTAATATGACACCAAAAGCACAAGCAACAAAAGAAAAAAACTGGACTTCATCAAAAGTAAAAACTTTCATGCATCAAAGAACACTATCAAGAAAGTGAAAACACAACCTACAGAACAGGAGAAAATATTTGCATATCATATATCTCATAAGTGTCTAATATCAAGACTACGTAAAGAATTCTTACAACTGAGCAACAAAAAGACAAACAATCCAATTAAAAAATGGCCAAAGCATCTGAATAGATTTCTCCAAAGAAGATATACAAATGGCCAACAAGTACATGAAAAGATGCTCGACATCATTAGTCATTAAGAAAATACAAAATCAAAACAACAATGAGATACTACTTTACACCCACTAGGATGGCTACAATAAAAACTAAATAAATAAAAATAAAACAAAACAGAAACAGAAAATAACAAGTGTTGGCAAGGATGTAGGGAAATTGGCACCCTCATACATTGCTGGTAGAAATGTAAACTGTGCAGCCACTGTGGAAAACAGTTTGGCGGTTCCTCAAATAGCTAAACATAGCATTACCATATAACCCAGATATTCCACTCCTGGGTATAAACACAAGATCATTGAAAACAGGTATTCAAACAAATACTTCATAGCAGCACACCAATGTTCATAGCAGCACAATTCACAATAGCCAAAAGGTGGAAAACAAGACAAAAGTCCATCAAGTGACGAGTGGATGAACAAGTATGGTATATTCGTAAAATGGAATATTACTTAGCCATGAAAAGAAATGAAGTACTGATACATGTAACACCATGAAGAATCTCAAAAACATTATGCTAAGTGAAAGAAGTCAGACACAAAAGGCCACATTATAATACAGTTCCACTTATATGAAACAGCCAAAGTTTTTGATAAGTCCACAGAGACAGAAAGCAGATTCGTAGTTGCCAGGGGGTGGGGGTGGGGAAGGGGTGATGGAGAATGACTGCTTAATGAGCATGTGGTTTCCCTTTGGGGTGATGAAAATGTTCTTGAACTAGACAGAGATGATGAGTGCAAACACTGCAAATATACTAAATGCCACTGAATGGTACATTTTAAAATGGTTAATTTTATGTGAATTTTACCTCAATTTAAAAAATACTTATTTAAAAGGAGCAGCCTCCCTTTTAAAACGATCACCTTATAATTTTCCAAAACTGCTTTTAAGAACTATGAATATATGGCATATATGTTGAATATATATCATAATGATGCTTTGTAAACACTTTACACTTTAGTAATGGCTTGCTTACTTTATGGCAGATGCATCAGATGTATTCTATCATCCATTAGTATCTAAGAGAATGCACACTATACTTAATTTTAAAATCAAATATAAGTTGTGAACACATAAGTTAATGAGGAGAAAATGTTATAAAAATGTGTTTAAAAATCAGAATTAATAAAGACTTTATAATGGTGTGATGATCAGGGAGAATACATGCGACCACATTTTAACCTCATGAATGAAGAGGAACTAAAAGAACTGTTGTCAGAGAAAAAAGAAAACACGAAAAGAAAGGCTGAAACTCAATGGAAAGAAGTAGCTGGGAGTGGAATGGAGAGGAAGGGAATTTCAGAGGTAAACTAATTCCACCCTCCCAGTAATTTGGGACTGAACTGGCTCAAGTTCTCCAAGATAACCTGCCCTCCCCCAAAGCCTCCTCCTCCTGCCCCCAAATAATTAACAAAAGACTACTTGACTACAAAAAAACCTCAGTATTTGCTAAATTTTCTAATGGGTGATTTTCTAAGAAAAAGTATATTGTTCTTTTTGTTCTTGTAATTTACCTTTTTGCCACCAGAGGAGATTTTATCCATTTTTTCAGATTTAAATGAGTCACCGCCTTTTTCTTTGCCTGACGATTTTGACTTATTTTTTTCCTTGTCTTTCTCATTTGGATAAGGAGACTCACACGGACTCTCACTTTTGTGTTTTGAAACCCCCACTAAAATTATAAAAGAGAATCATGAGAGCCTTTTCCAATTCAGTTTGATGACTGCTTGGGAAGTATTAATAAGTCTACCTACTTGTTCCATTTTCCTCTTTCCGCCTCTTGGTTAAGTCCGGTGGCACTTCTCGGTCATTGTTTGAGTGATCCTAGAACCAAGAATTGTGAACTACATTGATCAAGAGTTTTTGTTTTAAAGTATTTACTTTTATACAAGAAGAGAATAGCTAGTAACTAGCATTGGAGAATATCTGTGATGCTTTCACATACTTGGTAAAACGACATGAAAGACAAGCAGAGCTGGTAGAGATTATTAGGCTGAAGATCCTTATTACTGACTACGGTGAAAATACCAGTTAAAACACTAAATAATAGACTGTCATGCAACAAACTAGTACTTAAAAAAAGGCAACAAACACACTACTGTACATGATAATGAGCTTTCCAAACTAATTTTTAAAAAATTACAAACCCTTTTCCGGTCTTTCCTGTCCTTTTCATCTTTTTTTTCTCTTTCTCTGGATCTTTCCCTCGACTTGTCCAAATCTTTCTTGTCCATTTCTCTCTCCTTACTCTTGGACAGTGGTGGAGGAGTATGATTAATGTAGAGCTGTTAAATTAAGGCAATATTACTAAAGATTATTAGTTTTCCAGTATTGGCATCATTTGCTTGATTGTTTATTTAATGAAAGACATTTGGTAGTAGACCCAAAGTCAAAACTGGTCAGCTGTCTGGATTATGAGAGGTAAAATAAAAGAGCATGGCACAAATTACGCAAAGAATTCAATTCTTGATCTTATAAAAATTATCATTTTTTAACTCAACCAGTTCATTCCTGCCTCAACTGAGATTTTTATTAGTAAATTCACAAGCTACAGTTCCTTATATAGCTCTATTGTGAAGACCCATAACCACCATTATTACAAGAGTCCATATGTGAAAAATAGTGACTGAATTTTCTCTACTGCAAACAAACAAAAAAATACAAACCTCTACACAATCATGGAAATTTAAAATAGTTTTACCATCCACTGATAAGCAATTGATGACAGTGAGCAAAAGTATAAAATAAAACCTAGCCTTGACTTTACTAATAAGTCTTTTCTGCCTCAGTGTATACCATGCATAGATTATCCTAAATACTGTTATAATAAAGGCTGCATATTCACTACTTCTAAAAGCGCTCCAATTTCTGTCAAGTAATCACAACTGATTGTAAAATTTGTCTTACTGGTTCTAAATAGCTCAGAAAGCCATATTGTCAGTTATGGTTGATAAAACAACTCAGACTGAAAAATGATAAACCAATATTCTCTTTTACCTATTCTTTCTCCAATGAAAGGCCCATAGACAATAAAACAGCCAAAGATCAAGGATATGCTAATTCTAAATAATTAAGAGGTAACCTTACTTATGCAAGTTGTAAATACGGAAATCCATTCTAAAACAAAATATTAAGGAAATAATAAGACACCTAATCTTACGGCATTTATAACTGTGCTACAAGCTTACGTTTAACTTAAGACATTAAAAATGTTAGGCAGCAGAATACTGAATATAACTCATTACATAACTACACAATTCTGGATATAACTTGGGAATGAAAAGAACAGTGATTCAAAAGTCAAATATTTTTACACAAAGAAATCCTTTGGTATTCAAAGGAATACATGAAAAAAGACAGCCATCAGTTTGAGAATTAAATTAACACTTGTTTTTTTAACACCACCAAATATTTTCAATTCAGTTTGCTCAGAAATACTGCCATAGCAATGCATAAGCAGATTCTTTAAAATTTCAGTGTTTAAAAGTTGAAGATCAACTGAAATAGACAAAATGTTTATTAATAACAAAGAGCAAGAGAATGAGAAACAACCATAAAGTGCTTGTCCAAAAGGTACTCTTGCTGGGTATATGCCCTAAATGACACTTTAATATTTTCTAATTGTGAGGTTTATTCACATCTTAAGTCAATACTATTTATGAAACTGACAAGACAAAGAAAGTAATATGTTATTACAATACTCAAAGAAGACTTATCTTAGGGAAGTATTGCTTAATTCTTCCAGTAAAAAAATTTTTTTGTTTGTGATTACAAATAAGCACGTGTACACACATACACACACACACACACACCCCTCCACAAGAATGAAGTTTTTAAGTGTATCTAACTTGAATTCTGTATTGCAGAGAATTGGGAATCCTAGAAATTCTTAGTTTAGAAATGTACCAATTCTATTCCTTCTTTCTACCCTTCTAAGAATAGTTCTGATCACAATACTCTTTTCCACAAAAACATACAGTCTCTCACTGCACACGGAATAAAATGCATATTCCTTAGCTTGGGTATTCCAAGCTCTTCACAACCCTTGCACAATTCTACCCTACTATGGAGTGACCCAATGTACTCTAGGCTGCGGCTACCGCTGCTCCCTAACACCCTGTGCTTCCCAGCAGTTCTCTTCACCAGAACGGTCGCTCATTTTTATCTTAATCTCTTAAACTCCTACTTTGCCTTCAAAGACAGATCGAAAGCCATCAGCACTTCAACATTCCCTCAACTCCATAAATCACTGTCCAGTGAACTCTTATTTTATATTAACCTTTTTTTTGTGGCAGGAATTCCCAATTAATTTCATGTCATTTATTTTTGTCCATAACATAGTTTACAGGATGGTAGGGGAGCTAATGTGCTTTTTCTACTTTTACACACTTCCTAGTGTCTTGTACACATAGTGAGTACTCAATACATGTTTGATGAATAAAATTAATGATTTGTTAAACTGATCTGCATGTAGCGTTGTTGGATTTGGGTTTTTTTTAATTTACTTTTATTCCTGATACTACTGGATCCTGTTTTTTACTGGCTTTTATCCTTGACATTGAGATCATTAGATCCAAAAAAACAATTTGACTGATCTTCAAAATCTGTTTAAGAGACCACTGCCACACTGACCCTTTTAAGGATACAATATATAAAGATGGCCTCACATGTAGGTTCAGGTTTGGTTGGTTGTAAATCCTTGTTTTAAGATGATGAACAGAATTAAAAGCTGAATTTTACTGAGGTGGTTATTGCTGCCCTCTGAAACTACAGAGAAGCTTGGTTTAAAGGAGCATGCTTTGGGGCTTCCCTGGTGGCGCAGTGGTTGGGAGTCCGCCTGCCAATGCAGGGGTGATGGGTTCGTGACCCAGTCCGGGAAGATCCCACATGCCGCGGAGCGGCTGGGCCCGTGAGCCATGGCCGCTGAGCCTGCGCGTCCGGAGACTGTGCTCCGCGACGGGAGAGGCCACAACGGTGAGAGGCCCGCGTACCGCAAAAAAAAAAAAAAAAAAAAAAAAGGAGCAAGGTGAACTGACAGAAAAGATTTGGACACTAAACTAGAATCCCACTTGAAAAACCAAGTCCATGTGTATTACAAAATGAAAATAGTAACTAGTTTAGTAAAAAGGAGGATCCTAGGGGCAAAGTATAACTAAAAGGTCAAACTAGAGCAGGGAAACATTTTTATATGTATGATGACAAAGTAACCTGAAAAAATAGACACATACCTTTCAAATCCTCTAAAAAGTAAAAGCTACCACAGAAAGTTTAAATTATAGATCATTAATTTTAGAGAGCACTCAAAGTCCAGTGAAATTTTTTTTCTAAGACATTCATATGCTATTAAACTTTCTTAGACACACAAAAAATCAACATCAACTACTATGCAGACCAGTAAATTTGGATGCTTTACCAAGTCCAAAGGCATAAGAGTTCATTTCAAGTATTTACTGAATACCTAATCATATTGCCAGGTACCATACTAAACACTAAGGATCTGAAAAGTGGTATGAGTTGCAATTTTTACAAGGGTATTCATATGCCATTTTCAAAATTTTCTGGTTGAATGTGGAATAAATCTATTGAATTTTAAATGCTCACAAAATCACCATCCTTTTTTTTTAAGCGGGGTGGGGGGATCGCTATAATTTAAAAAATAAGACAAACACACGAAAGAAGTTAAGAACCCTTTCAACTACTATTGAAATGGGTGCTAAGAATCAAGGAACCATATTTTTTTTTGGAATTTTTGTTTTCATTGTGGTAGGAACACTTGAGGAACCTTAATTTTAGTCCAAGTTTTGGTACTAACAAGTTATATGCCACTGGGAAAAGATCAAGAACTTTAGTCTCTTATTTGTTAAAAAAGACACTGCCACATGCCCTACCTACCTCACAGCACTGTGATGAATGTGAGATGAGATAACACGTGTTTATCTCATATGTTTTATTTTCAAAAGGCTTTCACAAATGTAAGGAACCATAATCTTCATCATTGCTTAGAAAATCCAGTTAACTATAACAGCAGGTTTTCAACTGCTTCAAAATATGTTTCAGGAAATAAATATTCACAAGGTAACATTGTTAACCCATGAATTTAAAATAGTCCACACAAGCCACTGATGGTTAAGACTGACATACATACACAATCCCACTCTGGTTATGAAAACCTACTATACTGGAATACATATTCAATTTAGCAAATAAAAAGTTTTACTTTAAAAGAAAGCATTCACAGTTCAACTGATTCTCTTTTGATTAATACAGTATATTCTAAAAACAATGCTATAATTTTAGGACACAGGCACATCAGCTAATCTAAACTGTTAAAAATTAGTGCTTACTTGCCCAATAGCCACAGACATTTCATTATAAAGCTAACAGTTCTAAAAGCAGTTAGTACTGTCAACTGGCTTTGTTTCAAAATATCATTTTTTACTGGTCCACCAGTAAGGAATCATACTTAGCAGCTATAAGAGGAGGCAAAGTAGAAAATCAAAGTGAAACAGGGTACAAATTTTATAATAATAAAGACAAAATAACATGAACATTGGACAATTCAACTATAACCATGAAATGAATGAACTCTGTAGTAAGATACACAAACTGCACATGATTTTTAGTAGCAGAATCCTCAAGAAAGTAGAGTAATAGGCAAGAATTAATACTGACATGTAAACACAACCATCAAGTTGAGTATTCCCCTCCAGGAGAATGATCAGTTTACATTAACCATATTTCTTGATAATATGCTACAACTACCAAAAAGGTAGCTCAGCAGAGGCGATATAAAGATTTTTATGGGTTAAGATGGGCTCAGTTTTTAGAACAGTTATGTGAATGCATCAGATATATTTTTTGGCCTTTTGGGTTATCTAAAAAAGTTAGAAAACAGCCTGACAGATTTGTTTTGAGAAATTAAATAAGCCTACTCCTCAAAAGAAACCAACAACTCCTTCCTCAAATCTTAAACTTACTTTCAGATTTTGAAGCATAAAAGGATAATGCATAACAGCAAGGAGAGATTATAGAAAGGTTGCCACATTACACACATTTTATAACAATTTCATTAAAAGGGACCATTGTCATCCATTGTTTCAGTTTGTGATAGGTATTTTTAAAGGTTATTCCACTAACTTACTGAATTTACTAGGGTGAGGGTACCTACTCAATAAATGAAGTAAAGAATTTTTCTTTGTTTTACTTAGGCATGATGATTTTAAAAGACTCAAACCTTTGCTGAAGACTCCTTGAGTTCGATGAGACTGTCCTGTAGAAAATGAATGGAGATGACAGGTGAGCTGGCATAGTTCTCAGAACCCAGAGGAACTTTGGGAAGTATGGCTGTAACCTGGAAATAAACCAGCTACTTCTTGTGAGGATAAATCTCGTGATGTCATTGTTATATGAATATCAACAGTAAAAAACAAAAGCAAAACTATGTAATGGAATTGTAATGTTTAAAAAAAAACTAAATTATATGTACTCGTTGTAACAAACAAAAATCTTCCTCTGCTCAGAATTTTAAAATAAATGTCAATGCCACATTTTTCATAACACTGTATTTAAACTACAGATAATGGTAAGAGGCTTAAGAAAGCAAAACATTTTTTCTCCACAAAAAGTTTTAAATAGTGGAGATCACTGTGGAAGAACAATATTGCCTTATATTTTCATAGTTTTTCTTTAGTAGGGAGGTTTCAAATTTTCCTTTACTTGTGACTCCACCATAAATATATACACATTTTATCCTAGCCAGAAAACTCAGTGGCATTACATTAACAAGAAAACAAAATGTATTTATAAAAGAGTAATCTTTTTTTTTTGCAAAGTGCCTCTAACAGTGAATCTCATACCTCCCACAAAAAAAAAAAAGCACTTAAAAAAGGAAAGAAAATGAAATCAATTATGGTATTCAACCACAGTGCTCTTGATGAAGAATTAGTTAACTTACAGGTTTAAAAGTTCAACGTACTGCAAATTCAAAGATTCCATGAAATTAGATGAGTTTAGAATTAAAATTAAATATGGAGCAAGGAATGGCTACCCTGAGTCTTCAAGAAGGCTACACCCACGATTTTGTGCTGCAGTTGAATGCCTGGGGTTTCTCTTTGCTGGGTGGTAGAATTGGATGCCACATCTGCTTTTATCGTAACGCAAGGTTCAACTTGTTGGGAACCCAATGGGTATAAACAAACCTCCAAGGGAAGATACAACAGAAGCTGCATGCTCACTGAATATACACAACTACAGGAGAACTGATCACCAAGGAGACTTTAAAATGGAACTCCTTTCAAGACTCCTTCTTAGAAGGCACACATCGGTATGATGCTCATCAAGAAGCTTGATGAATTCAGAGGTATCTTGTTTATCCTGTATCATCCAGGAAGTCTTCAGTGCTATATATTCTTCAATATTTATGCCGAAAAATAGGCTTCATTCTGCTGAAAAGATTCATTTGCTTGTAGCTACCATTGCACTCCAAAAAAGACTGCGTAAAGCAGTGAGGCACTTCTGGGTAAAATTTCTCTTGCACTTTGAAACACTACAAAATTAGTGCTAGGTCCTTGAAGTTTTAATATTTTTATAAGAAAAATACTCAATAGGAAAAAAATATCAGTCCACCAATATGTAAAAAATTCATTTTCTAATGCAACATAAAACCTCCAGTGGCTCCAGTGAATACTTGGCACAAGACTTGAAGGAAGTCAGGACACGTATTCCAAACAGGTGAGCCTAACATGGACGCTGCCTTCCTCAGGCTATACTAACCTTTACTGTTGCGGAATGTGATGGAGAAGGGTAGGTATCAATTTTGCGACGTTTTTGTTCTGTTGGGATGAAAAGAAATAGTCACAATAAGGTACGTTTCCACTTTTTTCCACACGCCTCAAAAAAAAATCACCAACTTCTAAGGTTATCAAGTATTAGTTCCCCCTACTAAAGTCCCTAGATAACTTGCCATAATAACAAGACAAGAACCAACTTTATATTACAACAACCAAAGGTAAACAAATATAAATCAAACTTGCCCCTTTCAGGCTCTGCAATATCTGATCGGGGAACAGGTGACTTCAAGGACCCAGAAACTGGTGTTTTCTCTCCTTTAACATTTTCCTTTAATTTCATTTCCTTTGCTATATCTCTTTCTCTGGATGGCTCCTTCTCTCTTTCCTTTTCTTGAGTCGACTTTGATTCTGCATTGGGGACAGTGGTCTTGAATTTCTCATCTTTAACTTTTTCTTCCTTCTTGAATTTTTCTTTCTCTTTGTCAGACTTAGGTGTTCTTTCCTTCGTCTCTCTTGCTTTTTCATCTTTATTTGGCCGTTCTTCCTTCGGTTTTTCTTTACCATCTTTACCACCAAGTACTCGGGCCTCTGGAGTAGTAGCTGGAGTCTTTTCTTTTTTCTCTTTTTCTTTCTCTTTCCCTTTTTCTTTGTCATTTTCTTTAACAGCTTTGCTGCTTAAGAATAAAAACATGACATTTTAAGACAAATGGTCATAAAATATATT
The DNA here is from genome assembly GCF_008692025.1 of Phocoena sinus. Lineage (NCBI taxonomy): Eukaryota > Metazoa > Chordata > Mammalia > Artiodactyla > Phocoenidae > Phocoena > Phocoena sinus. The sequence continues at coordinate 105,028,406 of NC_045784.1, forward strand.
CAATGTTATAAATCATAAAGCGTTTCTTACTGACTTCAAAAATTCTAGAACTATGAGTAGCCCTTTAAAAACTAAAGGACAACTTTAAGACAAGTAAAAAGCAAGTACTTCTTTATCCAGTAAATAATAACCAAATTCACAAATAGTGGACTAAAAAAGAATAATTAAAGTGATGTTAGGCCCTTTTTTTGTACATGTTCATAACCTTTGAGGATTACAAAGTAACAACCCAAAACTATCCCATAAGCCAACCAAGGGTGCTACCATCAGGAACTGGATTACTTGGCTGGATGGACCCCTGGTCTAAATTAGTAGGCTTCTCTCATGTTAATTATTCTTACCCAGATTGTACATAGCAAACACTCAATCCTAAAATTTATTTTTAACTTCACCACATACATTCCCCTGCATATCCCAGCAGAGGAAACAAAGTCAGTCTCAGCATTATACAAACCATGAGAATGGTAAGCACATCATCAAAATAGCAGTATAGACAAAATTTCTCAGTCCAACAAAAATGACTTCCATAGTATTCATCTATCACCCTCTGTCATTCATGTCTAATGAGGTTGCTTAATCATATAAGAATTCAGAATTTTGACATACAGCACAGTGTTCCTACCTGTTAGAGCCACTATTTCCATTGCTTGAATTCCCTTTTGGTGTGGCACTAGAAGCTTTATTAACTGCTTTCACACCACACTGAGATCTCTCCCTTGATTTATCTGAAATAAAGGTAAGGTTTTATTTGACAAGCCCCTAGATGTAAATAAGCTACAACTGCACAGCAAAATGATTAGAGACTAGATAGAAAGAAACAAAGGGCTGATCACTTCTTGACAGTTACATACTCCTACTTAGGGATTAAAAAAGTAACACTAAGCCAGCATTTTACTTGTCATGTGATACAAAACATTTCAGTTTGCTGAAACAAAATGTATTACTTATAAATTTCTACAAATAAGCATACCAGTCTCCTCATTACTGCTTTCATCCGATTTAGATGCACTTCCTACTGACGATGAAGAAGGCCCACCGCCAGGCCCATTTTGTACACTGGCAATTGCATTCCTCGGAGGGGGGTCTTTGTGATGAAACTCATTTTCAGGTATCATGTATGACTTTCTACTTTTCAACTGCCCAGAGTAGCTGAAAGTCGCACAAAGTGTTTAAATATACAAATACAAGTCAAAAGGCACAAACATGGGGTTTAAAAGAATAAAATTAGCAAGTTATTCACTCTGCTACTTGATTCCAGAGAATAAAAAATATTAATTTTCAGTAAGTTCCTAATGTCTTTATAAGAGAACCTAGATGCTTTCTTAAAAATTTCAATGTAAACTAATCCTTCAACTAAAATGCCTTTTTTCCACTATTGAAGATTTGATAACTCAACTGATGATAAAATTACATTTCCTCCAAACCAGGATATACTATATATGATTTTTGAAACTATCATCCAGTATAGACCGGAAGCTGATAATCAGAAGTGACAACTCTCACCAGCCTGTGGGAACATGATCGCATAATCTCCCATAATCTCCTGAAGTAAGGCAGAAGATAAACTTCAACACTGTAAGACATTTTAAAGTCTTCAGAATCCTTCTGTAATCTAGTCTCATAAATCACATTAAAGTATAATTGTGTTACCCCATAGCCAATGCATATAGATCTGGCCTCTTCTCTTTTTCCTCTTGGCAGATTTTATGCACTCTTCTTTCCAAAGCCTGACCCAGATTCAAAACTTTTGGGTACCAAGGAAGTATTTTTGTTAGCACAATCAAGATATTCCTGATGTGAGTATATTCGCCTGTTTCAAGGCAATGTACCGATGCCTACAACAAACATTTTAAGATCTGTTATTAAAAAAGTATAAGTATGAAGAGAAAATACCACCTTTGAGAAATACAATTTTTTCTTACCTTGGTTAGTTTGTAATGCCATTTATGTACAACGTGTCGAAAATTTTCATAGTCTAATTGATCAGCTTTATTTCCACCATCAAAACCAGTTGCCCGTAATATAGTAAGAAATCCTGGATAATTTCCACATTCCTAAGGGCAAAAAATAGGCTGTCACTTTTAAAGAAAAATTCTGTCCTCCAAAATAGTAGAAGCTGAAACTTAAGTAGACTAATGATTCCATGTGAAAACATAATGTGTATTTTGAATGATAGGTAGTTTTCACAGAAAGATCCACCTTATTCAATGACATTAATTTGAAATGTCAGTTTGAGATAGGATAAAAATATAGCATGTTTTTAAATAATGAATGAATTGTGCTTAAATTTTAAACACTGTTGTACAACTGAATCTTAAACTCAGCTTCCCTTTTAGAACTGAACCCAGAGCTTACTAGAAGCGGTCATTATATACATGGTAAATGGGTAAAATGTAAGAGTATTTGTCATACCTTTTCATATGTGGCTCTATCACTGTGCCACCTGGTCACAGTCTCTAACATGCAGCAAAGGAATCTCCCATATCGACTAGCTTCATTTTCAGTACAGCTTGCGACTGTGTAAATTATATCAGAGAAAACCTACAGAAAATAATGTGTGAAAAATAAAAACAAATCAAGGTCAAAATTAGTTCAAAATATTAAAAGATCATGTAATAGCAAATCATAATAAACTAAACAGGTAAGTTTAGTCAAAATGCATCTTCCCCTTTTATAGTCACAATTCCAGAGACCTTTAAAGATTCTGGCTTTTGTGAGGAAATAGCACATTCATAAAGCAACAATAACAACAACAAAAAAAATGCACTTTTATAAAGAAAGCTGATTTACAATGAGGGAAGAAAAAAACTATCATTATTATTACAACGTAACTTCTTTAACAAAGACTTAGCCATAGATATTACTGGGGTTAAGGGGACAGTAAGCAGAGGCGAGGCTGATAGAAACTAGAAATAGGCAGCTGAGAGGCTGTAACATACGTCATGTTTTTAGACCACAAAATGCAGCAACTTATTATTATGAAAAAAGCCAGATGCAAAAATCTGTGAATGTGACCATATTGAAAAGCATCCCTGCTTTTATATATGTGCAAAAGTGTAAGCTTTTTCATTGTTTCTTGAGGGGGTGAAGGTTAAAAATGGAGAAGAGAGTTCTACCTATTATGACAAACATATAAACCCAAATGTTGAGTTAATGGATTAACTAGGGGTGCTTATTATATATCAGGCACTACTCAAAGTGCTTTTGTGTATAGTGACTCATTTATTCCTCACAACAATCTTATGAAGCAGGTACTATTATCCCGTTTTACAGATAGAAAACTGAGGCACAGAGAGGTTAAAAAAAACTTGCCAAAGATCATATAGCTAGAAAGTAGCAGAGCTAGGATTCAAGTTCAGGCACTTGGCTCTTGAGTTCATGCTTTTAACCACACACACAATAATACCTCTATAGATTATATATAATGTTTAGCTATCTTTGTGTGAGACTTTTTTTTAAAGGTTGCAATAAAGAGAACTTACTCGATCATAGCAAAGAAGTGTGGAAAAATTTGGAGTTTTCTGTTGATGTACCAATTCAACAAAACGAGCACAGTAAACAGCATCAATTGCTGAAAAAATACATCGAGGAAATATACACAGCTGTAGAAATTTTGTGATGGTCTCATTTTTGGTAGATTCTAAAAATAAGGGAAGAATATATTAAGTGGTAAACTTCTTCCTCAAGTGCCTCAAGGCCACTAAACATGACAACATAAACTTTAGTGTAGAGAATGATATAAAACCACAAACTATTTATAGTTTGTAACCAAAAGGTCATGCCTGGGATAAGACTTTCATTTTCACTCTGTGGACATTTTTCTACCTATAATTTCTCCAGAGATAAGATTTTATACAGAAAAGTTGAATGATAAGCTGCCAATATTGTAGTTTTAAGTTAACTAATTTCACCAGCAAATTAAATCTGTTCCTTCAGTGAACATGTGAAGTCGACTCTGCGTTAATGAATAACCAAAGAATGGGATAGTGAACACTGAGTTGAAATACAAACATAATACACTTCAATACCTCCAAAGTTATAAAAGTTTGCTTTTTTAATGTGGCAGTGGCAGAAATATAACAATTCCAACAACTTACTTGCTAAAAGCCAATTGTCCTTTTCCAGTTTCAGTCTCTGTAGCACTCGCTGTACATGTTCCATCTGCTTCTTTTCTTCTTCAAGAAGCTTGTCCTGAAGGGCAGTACATCGCTCCTTTTCTTTTTTCTTTTTATTTGGAGGCTACAAAGTATAAGTTGGATACTTTTCTAACTACAGGCACATTACCTCTCCTTCTTTTAATTAAAAAATTTGAGGAGATAAATGCTGATATCTTATACTAATTACTTCAACAGGGATGTTTAGGAGTCCACTTGGATGTGCTTTGACCTCCATTCAACAAATCCAAGACAAAGTCAGTCTTCGTACACTATCAAAACAGGATACCTTCTCAACACTGGTACTTTTACTCTGAGGCATGGAATCATCTTTGATCCTTCCTTCTCTGTTCCGATATTCTAACTGCTTACAAGTCTTTTGCATTCCCACTACCTCCACCATAGTCTATGCTCTCAGTACTTCATAATGCATTACCCAAAAAGCCACCTAGTTGGTCTCCTGCCTAATGCCAGTCCCTTGCCCTATCAAACGTATCCTTCATATCACCGTCACGAGCAATCTGCCTGAAGTACCATTTTTACCATTATCGCTTCCCCACTGAGGAATCTAAAATAGCTCTCAATTTTATCAAGCCTTCCTTTTTTTTTTTAAGTGCATTTTTAAAAACTAATTATTTATTTGGCTGCGCCGGGTCTTAGTTGAGGCACGTGGGATCTTCGTTGCAGCACACGGGATCTTCTTTTAGTTGCGGCATGTGGACTTTTAGTTTCGGCATGCATGCAGGATCTAGTTCCCCAACCAGGGATCAAACCCCGGCCTCCTATATTTGGAGCGCGGAGTCTTAACCACTGGACCCCCAGGGAAGTCCCTCAAGCCTTCCTTTCTAACTTTCATTGCTCTACGTCACCTGGCCCCAACCTAACCTTTCAAATTTATCACTAAGCCCAATCGCCACAGTAAAAGTGGTCTCTTTAAACCTCAGACTACTTCATACCTTTGCTGAAGCTTTACAGTCACCAATTTGCCTCCATATTTCCAAACTGAACCTATCTTCAAGGCCTATCCGGTTCAAGACTCACCTCTTCAATAAAGCTTTCTCCTAAAGAATTCTCCTTTGGGGAATTCCTATTGCTCTTGCAATTGGAGTTAAGTAGATCATTTTAAGTTGCTAACACAGCCCTCAAATACCTTTTGATTGGTCATAACCTCCACGTACTCACCAAGCCCCTGCCCCACCCATGGAGAGGATAACCTCTAAACCCACTTAGAAAAACATTATGTAACAAGATAGGAACCTGAGCTAATACAATTCCAAAGTATGGATAATGTTGAATTAATACCATGAAGTTATTGTACTTGAGCTACTAGACCAAAAACCTACCATTTCCTGATTGTCATCAATTGCTTTCATCTGGACTTTAAGTTTATTGACTTCCCGTTCATAGCTGGTATGTGGAACTGCAAGGTCATACATTGTCAATGACCAGAATGTGGCATAGAATTGAGGGCTGATGTCGTCCCAGACTTTGGAAACATGTAAGGAAACCACTGCTTCATGGACAGGAGCCATCACCATTTCACATGATGTAATGTACTTGTGAACTTTATGTTGCTGTTTATTTCCCTTCTCTGATTTTTTAAGTTCATCATACTTTGACTGGAGATAAAAAGTAAACACACACACATACAATATAATTTATAGCACTGATTTTCATAGTATAAAAACCTATGTTCCCTTTTCAAGAATCAGAAGATGACCAATCAAAACTGTTGGAGGAATCCTAATTTCTTACCAACAACATTTCTTTTAAGATAAATCATCCCTGGAAGCTGTTTCAATATTTAGCCCTGTGTGCTTACTATGAGCTTTTCCAAAGATTCTTATTGCATCTGACCTGTTGAGTAAGTGAATAGGGTATGTGGGCCCCCTGTCCATTTCCCCCACCCTACTCTCTCTTGCTGTTGCATCAAGGATTGAACATGCAGGGTTTCCACTCCTGCTTTTGAGATATTCAAGGGAACCAAGTAGAGGGTCTTAACACTAGTAAAGAGGCAGAATGGAACTAGTAACAGCCAACCAACAACAGAATGCTTTATCGCTACATGTAGCCCCTATCATCTGTTACGATTTGTCAATTAAGAAGCTGGATCAACACAAAGAAAGGTTATGAGAACGTTACCATAAGACCGCTAAGTAGGGGGACCAACTGTCCAGGTTTTCCAGTGATTGAGGGGTTTCCCAGGATGCAAGACTGTAGTGCTAAAACTGGGAAAGTCTCAGGCAAACCAGGACCAACTGGTAACCCTATTGCTAAGCTAAATTATGATTTTCTCTGAATGGCTATGGTATACTGGAGTTTAAAGCATGTGGGAACTGACTTAAACCACAGCTTTTTTTGGCCTGATTGGTTTATCCTAATTTGGGGGAGAGTCAGAGGAAGGCCATACCCTTAATTGTATGAGAAAAAGAATCTGTTAGTACGATGGGAGGGACTACATATTAGTTCATAGAATGTGTATCAAACATAAAAAAGAAAACAATACAAAGTGGAGTTGTTGCTATTATCTCATGTCCTTCAGTCTCTTTGAGACGAAGAGCTCTCACCCAGAAAACTGTCTGGGTTAGGCATCATCCCTGAAGATGAACCTAAGAGGAGATCTAAAACTAGCTGCTTCTTTATGCTAGAAAGCACTTAAATCATTTACAGTTTGTGCTAAACATGGAGCCCAGAACTAGAAAGTCTGAAGTCAAAGGTCCCACTTCCAGTTCTGCATCGTGATAGGCAAAGAGTCTTGGCTCCTACAGTCCAGCTGCCGTCCCTCCTGAGCGCTCCATACCCCAGGCTCACTGGATTGAAGGCATGCCAAGTACTCTTTGTTCCACAGCATATCTCCAACAGGCTCTGAGAATCATACAATTACTTTAGAAGTGGGAAAAATTATCTCCTGTTTTCCCCATTTTAGAGAGCATGCTGGTAACTATTGAGGCCACATAGGTGGCAAAGCTATAAATATAAAGAACATTACTTAGGAGAGAGGTCCCAATTACACCAGAGACCTGAGAGAATAGCAGCTGGGATAAGAAAGGCTTTTAAATTTTTGAGGGTGGGTCCTATTGAAGGCAACTAATATGAATCTATGTGAACGGAAAGACAGCTGTTGAGGTTCTAACAAAACACAGAATAAAACAGTGATGAAACTACCTAAATAAGATAGCTTATCTACCTGACTTGGTCATATTTAGAATATGAACTAGGGGAAAAGCCTTTCTTTCAGATCAGTGCTGCAAGGTGGCTCTCAGCAATTAAAACTGAAAATTAGGTAGGTATGACAGTGTTATAGGGTAGCCCCAGTCTCCCTAATCCTTTGGTTCTGAATCTGTGACTTCTATTTCCAGGCACCCCCCTCATTCCTATCTAGTTGAAAAAAAAGCTTGATCAGAAAAGACAGCTATACTGCATATTTGCCTAGGACAAATATTTCCTTGCCTAAAGTCAGTTTAACCCTTCTTCAAGCTCACATCTTCAGTCAAGTGGATAAGTATAACAGCTCTACAAAGTCACCTGGGGAACTAGACCTACGGAATAGAACTGATACTCACTGTTACTGTACTTTTTTTTTTGTTTTTGGCCGTGCCGCGCAGCATGCAGTATCTTAGTTCCTCAACCAGGGATCGAACCCATGCCCCCTGCAGTGGAAGTGCAGAGTCCTAACCACTGGACCACCAGGGAATTCCCTGCTGTACTTCTAATTACTGTTCAAAAAGCTCTTGGCCTAACAATGTTATTCCCATGAGAGCCTGCCAATAGTCAATTTATGGAAGGGACCTAGCAGCCCTCTAATACTCATACTCTCTCATCAAAGGTTCTTCAAGAGGGGCTTTCACCCAAGAGGCAAAAGTAAGGATCCCTAGGAAAGCCTGGATGCCCAATCCAGTGTAACCAAGGTTGCCGAGGAATTCCCTTTCCAGGGGGTGGCATGTGGCCTACCCCTGATTTGGTTGTATAGCCACCTCTGTATAGTTCTCTGTTTTTCTCCTCAAACTTGAAAGGAAAATGACACTTCTTTGTTTAGATATTTTTATCTCTTAAATGACAAAGACACAATATTTTACACAGGCTACGGAAAAAGTAGCTGTTGGTATGAATGACCTGCTCCATTTTCTGACCTGGAAAAGTTCAGCCAACCTCAGGCAACCAGGTGTTCCTGTTTGCTAGGGTTCAATAGCGCTGATTAGTGTGTCACTTCTCAGTATAGCACAGGGCAGGTCAGAATTTCTGAGATGAAGCAATTCTCCCACCTCAGTCCTTCAAGAAATCAGGTCCCCTGTTGTATAGCTGAGACTGATCTACTGTGGGGTGGGGCGACAACACAAAACATAACTACACAAAGAGAGCATAACAATTTTCTGGATTGAGAGAGTCTAAAGGAGAAGAAGAAGCCCAATCCTACTCCCTTATTCCCTTTTTCCCTCTAGAGAGTACAGCACAGTATTACAAATGGTAATTGAATCAATTAACATTTAGTTAGTTGTTAGAGGGTAAGTGTGAGACTGTAGCAGTTGATATGTAAACACTAACAGCTGATGGTTGATTAAATGATCAATTAGATCCCAAATTTCTCAGCACCTTTTCCCTCACTCTACTACACAGCCCTGTATCCCCACTGGGAACAAGAAGGGAGCCTACTTAAAGATAAGGGAACAAGATCTTCCTCAAAATCTGTAGTGAAAGCCTTGCATAGCACAGACTTAAAAAACAACAACAGATAAACAGAAGGGTCAGAATCTAAGCCTACAGAAAAATGAAGAATATGCTTGGGCTCCAGTCAGAGTGGGGAAGTACCACAGTTTCCAAACAGAGTACTGACCATGGCCCTGAGGGAAAAGGAAAAGTAAATTCCTATTAGAGGTAACTGCTTTAAAGGGAAGAGTCCAGGTGGCAGATAGAGAAAAGGAAGGAGGGCTGTCTTCTCTTCCCCCACAACCTTACTTGAATTTCAATACAGTCACTAACAGGATACCCTGCTTGGGAGGGCTCTAGTTTGCTTTTTGTTGTTGTTTGTTGTCAGTTGTTTCATTTAGGTGGAGAGAAATAAAACAAGAGCCATGAATATACCTTTCCTAGAAGTTACACAACAGAGAGTGCCAAGAGTATTTAGAATGTTTGGGGGTGGTTAAGTCTGTCAGTCTTTATTTCTTTCAAGGCAGTACGTGTAATAGCAAGTCAACTGTCTGACAGTGATACTGTCACTGAGGAAACAGGATTCTCTGTATTCAAGAGGAGTGTTTCTCAGAATGACGTACCACATTCGCCTGCATCAGAATCATCTAGTGCTTGTTAAAAAAACAAAAACAAAACAAAAATCCCCAGGTACCATTCAAATTACTAAATTAGAATTTATGGACATGGGGTTGAGTTTTTAAGATGCTTCCTTGGTGATTCTCTAATAATTCCCTGATGAGCTGCACTAATGTTGGAGAACTACAGTTCTAGAGGGCCCATAAGACATCAACTTGGACAACTGGTGGTGTAGTAACAATAAAATTATAGAACTAGTAAGACTTACTTTTTAAAGGGGATATTTTCATTGCCCACTGCACACAGCTGAGTATTAACAAAAGAGCAACTCTCTCTCTCTATGTCAAATTAAAATGCATTTACAAATAAAACAGTTAAGTAGTAATGTGGAATCATTCCTGAATGGCAGCAAAGATACTTATACTTACCGAAATATGGTGTGCATACATTGGCCTAGACAGGAAAAATGCTGCATCATGGGGTGTGTGAAATTCATTACAGAGCACATCAATTGAAGGCACTCGCTTTATATAATCTTCTGTGCTTAGATTAGATGCTAAAAACCCACCAAACTGTACCAGGGTATCATGACACTAAATTTAAAAAATAAGACAAAAAACACAAATGTGCTACCATTTTACTAAACCAACATAACATTTTCCAAAATGACTAAGATATATTTTAACAATATTTTGATTAACAATTAAGAATTCAAATTTTACTACTTGAAAGAACTTTGGAGACAATCTACAAACTTAATCATATAATCATATTACAAAAAAGATACTCAAGTCCTGAAAAGTTGACTAATCTAAGACTTTAATAGTCAACCAAGGTCTCAAGTTCCAAGCTATTGTTCACCACCTTTAGTAGCAGAATATATTTATCTAAATCACATAGAACAATTTTATGTATATGCAAGTCAATTTTCTTGGCCCTTAAAAGTCGAAAACTTTATAAAATATGCATGATGTTTTTTATTTCCTTGTAATATAGTTGGTGACAGTTAAACACATTTTGTAGGCTAACCATAGGTTTTGGTGCTTAATATTTTAAAATATATTTTATAAATGAAGATCGTATCTACTTTGTTGTGGCTGAAATTCCAGATTTCCAGAGATCAGAAAAGATGAGAGCAAACAACTTGAAGTTATCTACTTAACTGAAAACATTATACATATTATTATATCCCCTAGATTCATCTCTTAAATATCATAATTTGCAAAGAGTCCCAATTTCCAGAATGTCTATTATATATATAATTATATAATTACATGTTATATATTGTATATAATATATATCATATGATATATATATGATGTGCAAAATGACATTTTTCAAATTGTATCACATTCTATATTTTCCACTATCAAGATTTAAAAACCCACAGAAACACAAAGGCCACTTTAACTTGCCTGATCATAGAGCTTTCCCACGAGTTTCAAATGTTTCTCTCCACCTTCCTGAAAGATTACCCCATTCCTCTGCTGAGCCATAAGCAAACAGAGAGGAAGAGCAAGATCATGGTCTAATAGTGCATCCTTTAATCTCTGGGAGGATTTTTTAGTGTTTCTTATCTGGCCAAAGTAACCACCCTGCAAAAGAGAAGACATAACTTTACCAGTGTACCAGTACATAACACATGCCATCTGATTTGAAGAAAAAACACAGAAAGGGTTTGGTTACAATCCTGAAGATAACAAACCCACACACTCTACATTCCTTCCCTCTCTTTACAAATTTATTTTACTGACACTATTACTGCCACTGGCTTTAGTCACTGGCTTAAAGATAACTGTCAACTGTCTTTAAACTTCTACATATTTTCCACTTTCTACCATGCAGTCCCTTATAAAGGATTATCCTTTAGTCAGTGTGGGGCAGAGTCAACAACTGTCAGATTTATGCCCGTTGGGGTATCAAGGACCACAGAAGATTTGATATTTATTTCCCTCCAGATGTATTACTTACTGTCTTTTACACTTTGTTTCAGCTTTTTTAAAAAGGTTAAAATAACTAGTATATCGCAATTTTTAAAAGGGAGGTGGGGGCGATTTTAAGAGGAGGGTATGTATGGCTTTGACACTTAGCTTTATGTACTTATGTGCTGTTTAAATTCTTTATTATGAACATGCGTACATTTTGATTACCGCAGCTTTGTAACACTGTCTGAAGTCTGGGAGGGTTATGCCTACTGCTTTGTTCTTTTTCCTCAGGATTGTTTTGGCAATTTTGGGTCTTTTATGGTTCCATATAAATTTTAGGATTATTTGTTCTAGTTCTGTAAAAAATGTCATGGGTAATTTGATAGGTATTGCATTCAATCTATAGATTGCTTTGGGTAGCATAGCCATTTTAACAATGTTAACTCTGCCAATCTAAGAGCATGGGATATCTTTCCATTTCTTTGAATCATCCTCAATTTCCTTTATTAATGTTTTATAGTTTTCAGCTTTTAAGTTTTTCACCTCCTTGGTGATGTTTATTCCCAAGTATTTTATTTTTTTTGATGCAATTTTAAAAGGGAGCATGCATACATTTTGAATTTTGAGTCACTAAACAAAAAGAGCAATTCTCACCTCAGCTTTTAGTTGCTCTCCACCAGTCATGGCCTCTAGTTGCTCCATTGTCATTTCTTCTGTAATTTCTATTCCTGCCATTTTTTGTACCACTTCTTTCAATATAAGCAGGTCAAAACTATTTAGGAATAATAAGAAATAGTCTATAGTTGAAACTTCAAACATAAAAGTAAAAATGAATTGTAATTAATATACTAAGAATCCCTAAATTATTAGTATATAAATATTTGGGGCATGTAATATGTTTAACTTTTTATTTGGAAGTAATTTCAAACTTACAGATAGGATACAAAGATAAGAATAGTACAAAGCACACCCACATAGCCTTTATCCCTACTTCACCTGTTATTAACATTGTGAACATCCTGTTCACTTTATCATTTCTGTTTTCTCTCTCTCTCCCCCATCTTCTCTCTCTCTCTCCCACACACACACACACACACACACTCTCTCTCTCTCTCTCTCTCACACAATTTTCTTGAACTATGTGAGAGTAACTTATCTAGTAAGTAACATCATTTTAGAGGTACCTAAAATTCCTAATTACCCCTAAAATTGCTAATGTGTTTCCTAAGACTATCGCTATTCTCTTACATAACCACAGCAATAGTTATCAACTTTAGTAAACCTAACACTGATACAATACTTTTATCTAATATACAGGTCATATTTCATTTTTAGCAGCCAACCCAATAATGCCCTTCATAACATTTTTTTTTTTATCCTCCAGTACAGGATGCTCAATATATATTTTTTGATAGTATAGAGCCATCTCCTTAAACAATCACACACACTTGGGAGGAATGGAGGGAGGGAGAGGAGAAAGGAAAAAAGGAAGGAAATGCAAATTCCAAGTTGTGATATTTGGGCCTAAGATGACAGTTTAGTGGCCTGCCTTACACATATTTATTACTGTGCCAACAGTTATTCATTTGAATTCTCAAAGTTTAGGACTGTCAATGGAAATAACACCTTATGACTTCCAAGATCTTCCTTACTTTGTTAAGTAATGAAGATAAGGAAAAACATTTTTTCCTACAGAACAAATACAGATGTTTTTCCAAAGAAAGGTAAAGCTAGGTATACCCAAGACACAAGTTAATAGACAAAGGAACAGTTTTCTAAGATTCTTATTAAGTGCTTACTCTCTCAACTTGCCTTGCTTCTCTAAACAGTTTTTGAAAACAAGAGGGTCCTCTTCAAATAAGTATGCAACAAGTACCAATGAAATATTTTGTTTTTCCTTTAAACAATCTTTTCATTAGATGGTCACAAAAACTATATCACAGTACAGAAAACTGAACTAGAGATTTAAAAGTAATGTGATGTTTTCCTGGCCTATACAGACACAGAAGAGTAAAATGTATACGAATGGCCAATAGATGAGTATAAAGCAAGTGATATATGCGGATTAAATCCCAAACCTAATTTTTTTAAAAGCTTTCCCTAAACCAAAATAATCTGTCAAGAATTACTTAGGTAATACTTGTTTGGAGCACCAGATAGCTTTACAGATTTCTGTTTGCTTTCTACCAGAAAGCTTTTGAAAACCATTTCCAGTTCTTTTGAGTCTAGTCAGTCTATTGCTGATGGGGTTTAATATACATTCTAATTCAAACTCTAAGCACTGATATTGGTCCAGAATAAAATAATAAAACTCAGTATTTATAAAGAAAAGAAGACAATGTCCAAAAGGTGCACTAGTGTTAACTATCTCTGAAGTTTAAATTCAAAAAATAGTTGTGTTTTAAAGATACTATACATACCCTCAAAATAAACACATTCCTACCAAATGTTCAATGTAAAGGCCAATTACTGTCCAGTAGCATAATCAATAGTGCAATGAGTTTTGCCGTAAGAGGATTTACAATATACCATATCAACCATTTATTCAAAAGCCTAACAGGTAGTCAAAGTGAGTTAGTTACTTTAATGAGTTACACATATAGCCAAATATTACATTTCTTTCTGCATATTTTAAGTTATTTCTTTTAATTAAAGAATTCCATATAAATAAGTGAGCAATTATTTTCTTAAGCCTACAACCAACAAACAGTTTTTCAACATAATAGCAATGTCAGTATCCCAATACCGGCAGAAGTACTCTAATTACTGAATTTCATTTACATATAATTTGCTATGAATACCTTTTGCCTGCCTTTAGCTGATTAGCCACATATTGAAGAAGACCAGCAAGATCAATTGGATATTTACGAAAAACTGCACCACAGAAACTAGCCAGACCTATATGAGATAAAAAAGGAATAGGGCTTTTTAAAAAACAGTTCATAAAACAAAAAGCACAATATTAAGTGTTATTTCAACGAAATTTCCAAAACAAAATGAGGTGGGAAAAATTGTATTGCTGATGCCACTGAACAGAATTTTATAATTAATAATAGCTAATATTTATTGACCATACATATGCCAAGCAATCTATTAAGCTCTTTATGTAATTATCTCATTTAACCTTTGCAGTAATTATCTCAGGTTGGTATTAACCTATCGATGAGGGAAATTCCGAACAGAGAGGTCACGTAACTTGCTCATGGACACACAGTTGGTATGAGGTAGAACAGTGATTCAAACTTATACGGCCTGATTCCATAACTTGTGACATTAATTAGGCCACAACAAAATCTTGCAGATAACTCAGTAAACTTGAATGATCAACAAAACACCTGCCCCTCAAATGTCTGAGTCACACAAAAAAATCTCATTTTATCTAGGAACATGCGACTAGTTGTGGAGGGGCAAGGAAACATTGCCAGACCAAGAAGCAATCAAAAGACCAATTTTAGCCAAGAGTCCTTATCACATTAGTAGGGAGAAAACCCCACTCAAGACAAGAGCAGGAGGGACTTCCCTGGCCATCCAATTGTTAAGACTTGGCACACCCAATGCAGGGGGCATGGGTTCAATCCTTGGTCAGGAAACCAAGATCCTGCATGCAGCACGGCGTGGCCTTTTTAAAAAAAAAAAAAAAAAAAAAAAAAGAGGAGGAGACCCCAGTAAAGTCAAGTGATCTGCAGCCTTTTCAAGAATTATTTGCTGAGCACCTAAAGGACAATGGACAAAACACAGGTCCTGCCCTCAAGGAACTTACAGTCCAGAGAGATATAGAAAACTAAACTAAAATAACTACGATGAATAAAAAGTTCCATAGAAGTACAGAAGAGGGGCACCTTATTCTGACTTTTGGGTTGTTAACAGGGAAAGCTTTCCAAAGAAAGCGACCTCTAAGCTGAAATCTAATGAATAAGTAGAAAATGTGTTGGAAGAGATGAGTGGGCATAGAAGGGTACTCCAAGGGTACCCCAATAAGAGGGAATAACATGTGCAAAAGGCCATGGAAAGTGCAAGAAGTTCAGCATTAACGGAACCTAGAATATTAGGGAGGGGCAAAAGATGAGGCTAGTATAGAAAGGACCTGATTCCAAAAGAACTTACTGGTATGATTTATTACAGATTGCAGACTTCAAAGAGCAATGGGAAGCTACTGCAAGATTCAGCTACCAGAGACACAACAGGTTGAAAGAAAATGTAACTGGCTGCTAGAAATCAAAGGTACAAGGAAAAAAAACAAGGCTAGGGCTTTTTGTTAAACAACCAAGTTTTTGTTCTTTTAAGGTGACTGGAACCTCAGGATGGAAAGGAGAGAAGGGAGAATAGTTCCCTTAAGATTAATTCTTCTAGGGACTTCCCTGGCAGTTCACTGGTTAAGACTTCACCTTCAAATGTAGGGGGTGCAGGTTCGATCCCTGGTTGGAGAGCTAAGAGCCCACATGCCTCACAGCCAAAAAACCAAAGCATAAAACAGAAGCAATATTGTAACAAATTCAATAAAGACTTTAAAATTGGTCCACATCAAGAAAAAAATCTTTAAAAAAAAGATTAATTCTTCTAAAGTAACAGAATGGATGGGAACTTTCATCTCCCCAGTAATGCTTGCCCAAATGCTATCACAGCCAATACTGGCCTCTTGAGTTAGAAAATGAATTAAGTACCATATGAACCTCCTTACACAGCCAAGGACATGGACCCTCTGTAGAACAAGTTGAGTGGCTAGATATTCTCAAGAGCACTTGACAAATAGGCTCTTAGCATAGGTAACAGAATACATAGCACAGCAATGACAAAAGATGGAAATTTCATCCTTGGAAAAATAAAAATACTTACTCTGAAGCCAGCTTGAGATGGTTGTGTCGTCATGTTTCATTCTCTCCTTTTCTGGATTAGCTAAAGCTTCAATGATACAATCTTTCATATATTAAGAAAAAAATTTGTCACCACATCCCTAACAAAGACCACTAAAACAACAACAACAAAAAGCCACCCCTTGGAAAATAAATTGTTAGCTCCAATTTATTACCAATTATGGAAAAATACACTCACTGTAGTACCAACTTTTCTTTTTTAGCCTCTTTCCCAGCTTTCAGCAAGCAGATTCTAACTATATCAAAGATATTTAGTAATCTTAACATTGTCTTTCTCAGTATACAACACAGACACACACACAAACTCCCAACTGGTCAACCTCTCGATCAGCCAACTGAATCAACCTCAGATGGTTGCTAAAGGAACTTAGAATGAAAATAAAACATTCACCACTAAGATCTATGAAACGTGAAATCTATGTTATTACTTCACCTGAAAGGATACAGGCCAAGACGTCATAATTCAACGAAGTGAGGTATTTCAATGAATCTACTACAGGCGTTATTAAGTTATCATACTTCTGTATTTGTGACAAGATCTGGAAGACAGCAACAAAGAATAAAAGGCATTGACTAATCAAAAGAGAACTTTTATCGTGCTAACTAAATAATGGCTACACTTCTTTATTTTTCAAAAGAAATAATGCTTAGAATTAGTTTCCTTCCATTGTGTATTTATATAAAACCTACTATTCTATCATTTCCTTAGAAAATATTTTCTTAGGCTACAATTTCCAATTAGGAAATAATTCCAGGGCATCCAAACTTGAATTTTGGAATTATAGAGGCTAGACTTATGTCAAATGTGTTTTAGAAATCTCTTTCTAAACATGAAAGTGTCACATCTGAATCACAATGAAATGCTGTTCAAATGTTTCTAAAAACTAAAATCAACAAATAATGCATCACTTTATTAATGTTTTTATAACTCAAAATGTGGTACACAAGACAATGTTAGTCTGTTTAATAACAGTAGCACTGTCACTCATTGTTAGAAAAGTAGATCAATGTGTTAAACATATTACATACTAAATTTTGTTTTTAGAATAACCATACAATGTTTCATTTGCTAAAGTTTTTGTCCCCTAAAACTATCAAACATTTTTAAACTACATCATTCTATTTCCACTTGTGCTGATTTAAAGACTACAAAAAGAAAAATCCCTGAAAATAGTATTAACCTCAAAACATACATAATCAAACAAAATGGTTGGATTGCTGTGGCTCAACTTCCCAATTTGTCTTCCAGAAGGCTTCACATTTTCCTTGGTTAGACGCCTACAAGGGGAGAAAAAGGTGGCAGGGATCATCTTAAGTAATTTCCCTTTTAATGTTGGTAGCTTTGTTACATCATGAAAAAAATTTTATTTCCCAAATATCCAAAATGGATCCATGTAAACAACCACCCTCATCATATGCTTTACTACAGGACTTGGGCTATTTTGATTAGGCATTCTCCAAAAGGGTATTAAAATTTTGTATTAATGCTTAACATTTACAATATACACATGTTCATTTTATAATAATAGTCTAATAAGCATTAAAACTCTTAACGTACTCTACAAGTACATAAAACTCTTCTTACAGAGAATAATTATTTTAGATTTAGAAGGGCTCATTATCACTTTAGGGATTAAGATATCAAATTTGGTGTAATACTTTGAAATGCCTCATGCCATCTGTCTCAATGACCCTAACAGAGTAATAGCTAATGCTGCACTCCTTGATATAAGAAGTTCTCTGGTTTTCATATTCAAAGTAAACAATTCTTGAAAAATCAATTCTACTCTTGTCCTTCCTCTTTAATTCTCCCTCTACTCAGTATTCTTTTACTAACATTTTGGAAATTTATATCTACAAAATGCTTACAAATTCAAAACAATTATTACACAGGATCTTAAACTCTTCTGATGAAATTACTACATAATAAATCTAGAAACCTGAAAAACTAACAAGTGACAGGAAGCTTTCTAGAGTGAAAATGTAATGAAGCAAATAATGAATTTAGTTGACAATTCAAGGAATGTGACCATTCTGGAAGTGACAAACTTGATATAATTATCTTAAGAAACTTCTTATGACAAAACTGATCCATTAATCAAAATTATTTCATCAACAACTGCTTCCCTTTCCCATTCTGCATGGCCCAGTTTCTTTTTGTCCCATGGAAAAGAGAGACCCATCAGTTTTAAACTTTGGCTATACTCTGTTCTACTTTGAAGCTTTATTTGAAGCACAAATAAAGTTCTACCACCACCTGCCCTTACTTCTAACCCTACTATTTCAGGCAAGCCCTCCTACTTACCAAAGCCAACCCTTCCTTTCCATATTTTTTATCCCATTCCCTTCTGCTTCCTCTCCCCCAACACCAAAAAAAAATAAATAAAAGGAATATTCTCTTGATTATGTCCTCCTCTCAAGCAACCATGGTGCTTGGCATATGGAACACAATCAATGAACATTTGTGGCATGAATTACTGGATGCCCTATAGAAAATTCATGTTTTAAACAGTAATCAAAACTTGTGAAATTCCCAAGCAATAAATTAATACATTCCATTCTCAACTTAAAAAGTTCAATCAATATCAAAATCATATTATTCAAGGCTGGTGAAACAGCTGAGCTTACAAATATAACAAAAATCCGAGTACATTCAAAATTCTGCACATATTCTTCTGTGATAAACATTTGTATTAATTTACTTATTCATTAATTCATATTAATGTCTTCTGTGACAGGCAAAATGCTAAGCACCAGGAATACAAGGATGAGTAACAGCACCTGCTCTCAAGCTCAGTCCAGCTGGGGAGGTAGATTTAAAACCACTTAAAAATTTTTTATATTCTTAAACAAATAGAGCAACTTATAGAACAGTACTTATTATATGCTATCAATAGTATAAAAAGGGAGGGAATAATATATTTGTATTCACTTGCATATACATAAAAATAGCCGGAATGATAAATAAGCAACTAAACAGTGACCACTTTTTTTTTTCCTTGGGAGAACTGAGTGGACAGGGTGAGAGATTTTTTACTGTCTACCTTTTCATATCTACTACAATTTAAACCATGTGAATATATAAAATAGTCCAAAAATTAGATAATTTTAAAAAGAAAAATAATCATAGCAATATACATAAGCGGTATGATAGTAGTTATATGCATATGACATAGTGGTAGCACAAATAAAGAACAATCAATTGTGCTTGGTGGTATGTGCAAGGAAAGGCTTCACAGAGGTGACACTGGAGCCCACTGTCCAATGATGAGGTCACCAGATGGAGAGAGGAAAAAGAGGTAAGGGAAAACCTGTACAAACAAAAGAAACAAAAATTTATATGCAAAGGAAAAGGAGACCATAGCACACTCAGGGAAACATAAGTGGGCTCAGTACAGCTAGAGGTAGAATTGGCGGGAAATGAGGATGGAAATAGGGAGAGACAGATCATGAAGGTTCTCTTATATCACCAAGCCATAAAGTCTGACATATAACCTGCAGGCAATGCTTAGTCACCAAAGGATTTTGAAGAAAGAGAATAATACAAGGCACTATAACAATCCAGATAAAAGAACTAAGTTAGTGGTGGTAGAGAGTGGAAGAGACAGATTCAATATTTAATGTATCGGGGCTTCCCTGGTGGTGCAGTGGTTGAGAATACGCCTGTCAATGCAGGGGACACGGGTTTGATCCCTGGTCCAGGAAGATCCCACATGCCTCGGAGCAACTAAGCCCGTGCGCCACAACTACTGAGCCTGTGCTCTAGAGCCCGTGAGCCACAACTACTGAGCCCGCGCACCTAGAGCCCGTGCTCCACGACGAGAGAAGCCACCGCACTGCAATGAAGAATAGCCCCTGCTCGCCGCAACTAGAGAAAGCCCACGTGCTGCAACGAAGACCCAACACAGCCAAAAATAAATAAATTTATCAAAAAAAAATTTAATGTATCATTAAATAATCCATATAAAGCACTTAGTTCAGCACCTACCACACATAGTAATGGCTTCAAAAATATTAGTTGTTGTTAAGCTAGAAACTCTACTTGGGGAATTTTTAAGCCTAGAACTCTTTTGGAAGGACCAGTTCTAATATCATCTCTTTCCATGCCTTCCCCAACTTCCATGGGGTGAAATATTCATTCTCCTCTCTATCATCCCATAGAACTTTATAACAGCATCTATTAAACCAGACTGTGATTGTGCACACACCTGTTTCCCTGGTAGACTGTGACTTACGACAATATCACTCAGCAAAGAAAGTATCACTGGGGGCTTCCCTGGTGGCACAGTGGTTAAGAATCTGCCTGACAATGCAGGGGACATGGGTTCGAGCCCTAGTCTGAGAAGATTCCACATGCCGCAGAGCAACTAAGCCTGTGCACCACAACTGCTGACCCTGCGCTCTAGAGCCTGCGAGCCACAACTACTGAACCTCACATGCCTAGAGCCTGTGCTCCACAACAAGAGAAGCCACCACAATGAGAAGCCCGTGCACCACAACGAAGAGTAGCCCCCGCTCGCCGCAACTAGAGAAAGCCCGTGCACAGCAACAAAGACCCAACGCAGCCATAAATAAATAAATGAATAAATTTACTATTTAAAAAAAAAGTGTCATTGCATACTGTTAGTTAAACCAGTGAATGTACTACTTCTAATTAGAATAACCATACGACTGCACAAATGTAAAAGAAATGATAATAAACAGCCTTGCTGAAAACCCTTGCAATACAGCAGTGTAATTAGTATCTAAACCAATACTGATCTGAAGTATACAATTTTCATAATTAAACTTCAAACAGTTTATCAGGAAGTATCAATAGATTAACATCACTCTTTTGTTTTGTTTTGTTTTTTTTGCGGTACGCGGGCCTCTCACTGTTGTGGCCTCTCCCGTTGCGGAGCACAGGCTCCGGACGCGCAGGCTCAGCGGCCATGGCTCACGGGCCTAGCCGCTTCTCGGCATGTGGGATCTTCCCGGACCAGGGCAAGAACCCGTGTCCCCTGCATCGGCAGGCGGACTCTCAACCACTGAGCCACCAGGGAAGCCCCACTCTTATGTTTTTAATGACATGAAGATAAAGCACACAAATGAAAAAACTAGAAATTTTTCAAAAGTTGACTCCCTAAGGAGATAGTTCTGCATGATTCTACTAGATCTTCCAGAAAGAAAAAATAAATCTTTATTATAACTTTCAACAGAAATTCCTAGAACTTTGACTACCTTGTACAAGCCACTGAATGTATTATGCAAACTGAGCGAAGGTTACACAGTATGCTCTCCTTTAAAAAAAAAAAAAACCTCATCCTATAATATAATGCATCCTAAAGAGGATTTTTATCAGATTTTATAGCTGTGCAAACATGACAACTACAAAAACTAGCATGGTAGTCAAAATGAGCTAAAAACCACAAAAATTGATAGTCACTCTATGTGTAGTATATAATTAGCTACACCATTAGCAAATACTCCTGGGCTTCCTCAAAACTGAGGCTCAGACATAAGCTGCTGAAAGAAAGTAAATCAGATCCAGATATTAAGAGGAAAAATAAATTAAAACTTACTTCATGATATATTTGGCTCTGTCTATTGTTTGAGCTTTAACTTTTACTAAAAGTGGATGACTGTTGTAAGTTTCATTCTTCCACTGGCCATACAGACGATATCTTGAAAATGATGAGATGAAGAATTAGGAAAAGTTAAACACTTAGAGGTTAGTGCACTAGAATAGTAGCTAAAAATACAAAAATACTATGTATTTACCTATGCTGATATGGAAATGTTTTAAACATTCCCCACAGTTCCTCAGACATACAAGCATTGCAGTCCATCAAAGAAAGAGATGGAAGTAATACCTGGTCAGTAATGCTAAGCAAGCAGCTAAGGATAACTTCCTATGAAAAATGGAGGAAAAATTATTTCAGTTAAGAGGTGCATATTAACCCCCCCCAACAAATTTATGTAAGCCTTGGAAAAATTGCCATTCCTTGATTTAATAACACACCATATCTAATTCCCCACACTATCACTGTACTTTTCACAATGGTTATTTGTGTTTCTCCATCTAAGAAAGCAAATGAGGTGAGGGAAGGAAAGGGGTAGCAAGAATGAGGGACTTTTTATCCCTTTTCCTTTCTCAACATGGTAATCCTCAAAAACAGGAGGCTGTCAATCTTAAAAGATACTTTGTACGATATGCCAAAAGCTACATTCAACATGTAAAGTATAAAATAGTTATTCACATAGGTGATTAAAGCTTGTTCACAGTAAAATTTACAGTATGCTGTACCTAGACAAACATTAGACACATTGGATTTTTCTAGTCTCTTACCGTCTTCTCTTTATCTTCTTGTTTGCTTCCATCAGACTGAAACTAAAATTAAAAAAAACTATAAATAAAATGCAAAAGGGTTAAGATTATGCTGTCACAATTTCATTTCTAATTTGAAAAAAAATTAACTTGCATGTAGTTGTGAATTATTTCGTTACTTGTTACACACATGTAGATTTTACATAGTCAGTATTACCAATTAACATTTTAAATTCTCATCTACATTTCTAACCTCCAAATAATTTGTGACATTCATGAACTTTAAATGCCAGTTTTATAAGCCAATTCTTTTCTCAACCTCATTATCACAAACCAAAGCATCCTAAAACTGATCTGAGTATTTATTATAAAATTGTAGCCAGCACAATTTAGTTATAATGCATTTGCATTTCTCCTTCAAGATGTTCTAGTTTTCCCCCTCAGAATTGGTAAAATCTAACACTAAAGCAACGACAACAAAAATTAAACCCAAAGAAATCCAAAGCTATGTTTTAATTCACCACCACTTAAGCCCTAAGAAATAGGCCCAAAATATTAATACCATTGCTGACAAAGACCAACCACTTCCTAACTTGGACAGACTGAATGAAAAAGCGTGGGTCATTATTTTATCAGTGATTTGCAGGTGGGCTGCTGAAGTGCCATGTTTGACAATGCTGTCTATACATACAAAATGAAATTGTGAGTAACATTTGTGTGTGTATAGGCAGGTGGAGTGTTGGGGGAGTGCGCAAAGGCCAAAAGGACAGGTGAAGCACTGATACTCAAGGACAATCTAGATTTCTGGAATGTATTTAGCTCAATACCAACTATGAGAAAGGGAAAAGCTAATATGCAGCTAACATACCTTATTGGTAGATAAGGATATTTTGTGCATGTATGTTTTCATGCTTGAGTAAGTTAATGGGTGTTACTACAGGGAAGTCTAACTTCCGTGCAACGTTTTCACATAAGAGTAATTCAGGGACAGCCATGTTACCTTGATGGGAAAACATACAGAGTCACACTTTTTTAACTGGCAGGTTAAAAAGATATGGTTCCCTTTCACAGAAACGATTATTAAGTCAACATACATCCTGGTCAGCAAATAAGGAGTCAGGTTATGAAAGAGTGGCCTGGCAGAAAACAAACTATATAGTTGCTTTTATTTTGTTGGAAGGGGATGGTAATTCTGGTGGCATACTGTGTGTACACTGGGAGGCAGAAATAACGGTATGTCATAATTGGAAGAATCCAGTTTATAGGGTATTGTGTTGGGGATAAAGGCAGTTAAGCTACTCCTTTGCTAGCATACTATCATTCAAATGAACCTAATAAAGCTATAAATAGTTTTCTCCATACAAATAAAACATTTTCTTAGTTACTAAGCTGTCCTAATTCCTCTTACTAGATACTTATATTAGTTTCTAATGTCTGTTTGTCAATTCTCTAGATTTCACAAGCAGGAAAATTTGAAAGAGAGAAAGAAATATGGAAAGCACAAGGAAACTATCTAGAAGAGCAGTAAGAAAAGGTTTCTATCAAAGGCTAATTATAACCAAGATGAACAACAACAAAAAAACAAGATGTACATACATGTAAAAGTGATTTTCTTTACACATTCCACTCCCCTGATGCTTTTTCATTTAGTTTAACTTAATTTGCTTTTTAATTCAGAGCACATACAAAACTCTCCATTCCCACAATAGAATACCAGAAGTTTTATTGAATGGCCAGGCAGAAGTTGAAGAAAGAAAGGATGGGGAGGGACAAAAGACATTCATTCATTCATTCATTTGTTTACTATGTGCCAGGCACTGGGAATTCAAAGATGAACAGTAGAGAGTTCCTATCTTTGAGGAACTGACAAGGCTACTTGTCAGTAACCATCTAGAAAATCAGTAAGAATCTGTCAGTAAGAATCTAGAAAAGAGAGATCTTTCAGGATCTCTTTAAGATCAAGACTACACTTACCAATGTACTGTTAGGAACTGAATTTTAAGTTTGAATAAAATTGAGCACTCACAATTATGTCTACACAGACCATCAGCTATAAATGACCCCAAGCAGGTTCCAATCTTGCCCTATAACAACAGAGCAGCTGACAAGGCTGCATAACACTACTGAGCACTGCCCCCCCCCCCCCAAAAAAAAGCAGGTTCATCAAGAAGGGGCTTTTGGAGAGCTGAGAAATAAAGGCTGGAGTAAGTCATAGATATAACTAGATAAATTACTTTTTTATTACTAATGTCCTGTTTTTAGTACCTCTAACCCATGAATGTTTCAAATGCTACTTTAGAGCAGGGGTCCCCAAGCCCCAGGCCGAGGACCAGTACCGGTCCATGGCCTGTTAGGAACTGGGCCGCACAGCAGGAGGTGAGCAGCAGGCGAGCGAGTGAAGCCTCATCTGCCGTTCCCCATCGCTCACATTACTGCCTGAACCATCCCCCCCACCAACATCCATGGAAAAACTGAAAAGGGAAAAAAATGAAAAATATTTAAATTTGTGACTTAGACTACATCTAAGTAAATTATGGCATTACTGTCACCGTCCTTATTAACTATCATTCATTGAGTACTACATGCCATATAATAGGCTAAGAACTACACATTTATGTCTTAAAACTACTCTAATAGAAGAATCTTTTTGTTAGGGTCTAAATAAGATCCATCAAAATAACTTAGAAATAGGAAAATATAACCTATAAGTTAAAAGTTATGGGAACCTAGCCAAAGCAGTCTTGAGGGGAAAAAATGGAGCTGGAGGAATCAGACTCCCTGACTTCAGACTATACTACAAAGCTACAGTAATCAAGACACTCTGGTACTGACAGAAAAACAGAAATATAGATCAATGGAACAGGTTAGAAAGCCCAGAGATAAACCCACACACCTATGATCAACTAATCTATGACAAAGGAGGCAAGGATATACAATGGAGAAAAGACAGTCTCTTCAATAAGTGGTGCTGGGAAAACTGGACAGCTACATGTAAAAGAATGAAATTAGAACACTCCCTAACACCATACACAAAAATAAACTCAAAATGGATTAAAGACCTAAATGTAAGGCCGGACACTCTAAAACTCTTAGAGGAAAACATAGGAAGAACACTCTTTGACATAAATCACAGCAAGATCTTTTTTAATCCACCTCCTAGAGTAATGGAAATAGAAACAAAAGTAAACAAATGGGACCTAATGAAACTTAAAAGCTTTTGCAAAGCAAACTACAAACAAGATAAAAAGACAACCCTCAGAAAGGCAGAAAATATTTGCAAATGAATCAACGGACAAAGGATTAATCTCTAAAATATACAAGCAGTTCATTATCAAAAAAACAAACAACCCAATCAAAAAACGGGCAGAAGACCTAAATAGACATTTCTCCAAAGACGACATACAGATGGCCAAGAGGCACAGGAAAAGCTGCTCAACATCACTAATTATTAGAAAAACGCATATCAAAACTACAGTGAGGTATCACCTCACAGCAGTCAGAATGGCCATTATCACAAAATCTAGAAACAATAAATGCTGGAAAGAGTGTAGTGAAAAGGGAACCCTCCTGCACTGTTGGTGGGAATGTAAACTGACCACTATGGAGAACAGTATGGAGATTCCTTAAAAAACTAAAATAGAACTACCATATGACCCAGCAGTCCCACTACTGGGCATATACCCAGAGAAAACCATAATTCAAAAAGAGACATGTACCACAATATTCATTGCAGCCCTATTTACAATAGCCAGGTCATGGAAGCAACCTAAATGTCCATCAACAGATGAATGGATAAAGAAGATGTGGCATATATATACAATGGAATATTACTCAGCTATAAAAAGAAACAAAATTGAGTTATCTGTAGTGAGGTGGATGGACCTAGAGTCTGTCATACACAGTGAAGTCAGAAAGAGAAAAACAAATACCGTATGCTAACGCATATATATGAAATCTAAAAAAAACCCAAAAAAACAAAATGGTACTTATGAACCTAGTGGCAGGGCAGGAATAAAGACATACACATAGAGAATGGACTTGAGGACACAGCGGGGAGGGGAAAGCTGGGGCGAAGTGAGAGTAGCATCGACATATATACACTACCAAATGTAAGATAGATAGCTAGTGGGAAACAGCAGCACAGCACAAGGAGATCAGCTCGGTGCTTTTCGACGACCTAGAGGGTGGGATAGGGAGGGTATATGGGGATATATGTACGCATATGGCTGATTCACTTTGTTGTACAACAGAAACTAACACAGCATTGTGAAGCAATTATACTCCAATAAAGATGTATTTTTTTTAAAAATGGAGAGATGTGTCCATACTACCCTTGACTAGTTCACTCATGAAACCCCAGCAACAAAAATTTCCTTTATTTGATAATTCTTTGATTTGTTACTAATTTATAACAAATTTCAAAAATGAGAGGGAAAAAAACATCTATCACTACAACGTAAAGAAGCTAAAGGCATTCCTACATAAAATCAAATCTACTCTTGAGGGAAATGAAACTGCTACTTTAAAGTGGCATCTTATATTTAAAGACAGAAATAGATTAAAGTATATTATTAACGCTTTTTTAAAAATCATCAAAAGCTAGTGTAGTGATAGCTTACATAAGTGATAACTTATTATGATCTAAAAAATTCATGACAACTATTTTTTTAACTCTCTAAAATTGAATACCTAATTATTAGTATCTAATTCATGTTTAGACGTATCTCATTTGATCCATATTGCAACCCCAGGATCTAGATAAGCCAAATATTATTACCACGAATCTCTGGCTTAGGAAAGTGACCAGCTTAAGGTCACATTACTAGCAAGTAGCTAGCAGCTCATCCTGATGAAACTAGTTCACCTAATTATCAATTTCTAATGCTTTAATTACTCTGTTTGGGGGACAACCTTAAATGAAGAATCTGTGGGCAAGGTAGGTTCCAAAGTCAACACATAAAGTAAAAATTACATATACTCACAATTACCCTACAAAAATCCCTTATATCATCTATAAAGTATACAGACACATTATCTTTCATTTAAGTCCAACTCAAGAGTCTGTTTTTCCCCTCTAATATTAGGAGAAATCACTAAGTGACCATGAGATGTGAACATGAAATAAAGTGACTGGCTTGCATTTAGGGGGCCATGTCACACGAAAACACAGTTTAAAAACTAGACTAACTGAATGTGGTGAGATACTCTCTAAGACACCTGAGAAACTGAACCAAAATGAAAGAAAAGAATTTCTCCAATTTCACCCTTGCTCCTAGACATACACACTGAGTATTTTGATGGAACAAGTCTGGCCACATTCACATAAACTAAGCACAGGTATGGTGTAATTCCACTGTACTTGACTGACTCCCATACCTTCATCCAAAAGGAATATTAATTTTGAGCTCTAACCCACACAACCAAGTTAGATCTTCAATTTTGAAAAGAAATAAATGGACTGAAGCAGGATCACAGGCTCTCCCTCCCCTAATAGCTAACAAAAACCAACAAACATCAAGTCAAAATTCTAAAGTAGCTGGTTCATAAACTAGAGTTTCAGGGTCAATGGTATTAAGGTACATTCTCTCCCTAGGAACCCAAATTTTTATTATGAAAAATTTCAAGTTTACATAAAAGTTGAATGGATAGTATACTTATCCATAAACACCTATATATCTACCACGTAGATTCAACAATTAATATTTTGCCTTTTTTTCTTGACCAAATAAAATGCAGACATGATACTTTATCTCAAAAAAATTCAGTGTGCATCTCCTAAGAATAAGGACAGGGACTTCCCTGGTGGCGCAGTGGTTAAGAGTCTGCCTGCCAATGCAGGGGTTCGAGCCGTGGTCCAGGAAGATCCCACATGCCATGGAGCAACTAAGCCCGTGTGCCACAACTACTGAGCCTGTGCTCTAGAGCCCTCGAGCCACAAGTACCGAAGCCCGTGCGCCTAGAGCCCGTGCTCCGCAACAGGAGAAGCTACCGCAATGAGAAGCCCGCACACCGCAACCAAGAGTAGCCCCTGCTCACCACAACTAGAGAAAGCCCGCGTGCAGCAGCGAAGACCCAACACAACCAAAAATAAATTAATTTAAAAAAAAAAGAATAAGGACATTCTTCCACATTACCACAATTATCATAATCACAACTATTCCGAATATCATCTAGTACCCAATCTAAGGTATATCCTGACCCTCTGACTCTAGGTTTCTCTAAGCTTTATCTGTGAATCAATTTAGTGCACTTTGGCTCTTTACCAAAGGCCAACATAAGAAATAGCCATATAAAGAGACAGTGAGATAACTGAATTAAGATGACAGAGTGAAGCATAAACACATAATTTCTCTCCCCCAATCCCTAATGCAATGAACAAAGTACGTCTTCCTATTTGTTTGTTTTTAATCTCCCAAATTCACCACCAACCAAGCAAAAAAAGAGGAAATTATGCTATTAACTTCAAGGTGATGCACACACAAACACACATAAGATTCTGAACTACAGACAGTGTGGTATGGCGCCTGACCTTAACCCAATCCCCAGAAGTATCGAGCAAGGAAGGTAAGTCAACAAAATCCTTCAGGCAATGTGGCCTGCAAGGTAAATAAGTAGCCTGAGGAAAAACCCTTGTGAGTAGAAGCCCAGCAGGACTCCGGCTACTAAGGCTTGCTGTCTCTCAAAGGAACTGTGCTCAGATGGATGAGAGAATCAAACTCCAAGGGAGTTGGATACCCACTTGGTTGGGCATGCCTAGCATAGGATGGGTAACAGGATCTCAGAAGACAAAGCAGAGGTTCCCTAAACTGGGGGCTATACTCAGCCTCACTGAGCTTATTCACTCCCCTATTCCAGACTACAGAAAAGATTGAAAAGAGAACCCAATACTCAAACTGTAGCTTGAGGGGAGAAGGACTGGTCATAAATAAGGTAGGAAGGGTGTGAGGATTCACTCACACTGTATCAAAAAGAAGTTGTCCATATTAAGATGAAAAGAAATGCTGTGGCTACTATGGAAACATAAATAGTCTAAAAAAATCATATAAAAGACAAATGAACTTAGTCTGGAAGAAAGTAGAACACAGAGGACAGACAGATTCTCCAAAAGTATCTGCATATTGTCATAGAAAAAAATACTATGAACTCAGTAAGACAAGAAAAGCTTGGATATGAGATACACAGAATGAGATGAAAACAGAGACTGCAGAGATAGATAAAATAAAACACCACTGATACAGATATAATTTAAAATAGCAAGGAATTTCAAGAATCGAAAAACTTAGACAACCAATCATTTCTTCAATTTTAGACACACTACATTTGTATAGGCAGTAGGGCATGGTGATTTTGAGCTTGGCCTCTGAAGCCAGACTGCCTGGATTGAACTTGCGTATCTGTCCCATACTAGCTGTGTGACCTGGGACGAGTTACTTAACCTAGAACACAAAAGGCTTGGTAAAGATTAAATGAGCTGATGCATGTAAGGTACTAAAATAGGGCCTGACACAGGGTAAGCGCTCAGTATTAGTAATCACTATCAGAAACAACTTAATCCACTAACATCAGCTGGACGCAAAAAAGCACCAAGGAATTCATCTTTATGTGTGTAGGTGCTATCAAAAACATTTAAGTATGTCAGGTGAGCATGTTAAAGCTGTGCTTTATAATTAAAGAAAATTTTAAAGATACCAAAACGTGTGCATTCATATAGAAATATTCTATAGAGCCACCTCCCTCTTTTAAGCCTGAAATAAGGACCAAAATTGGTTAATATACTAGAACAACAGTTCTCAAAGTTTGCTCTTTGGATCAGTAGCACCTGGAAACATGTTAGAAATGCAAATTCTCGGGTCCCACCCAGACCTACTGAATCAGAAACTGAGGGTGGAGCCCAACAATCTGTATTTTAAGAAGACCCCCAGGTGATCCTGATGCATGTAAAGTTTGAGGTTCACTGTACTAGATAGTCCTATACTACATACCTCAAATTTCAGAAATACATAACCACATACACATACACACACACAATCAGAGACATAAATGATTTCAAATAACTATAGGCTGAAAAGACTATTCTGTTAAGTGATATCTAACATAAGCTATTTTTTAATATGCATAATTTATATATACAAGCAACCTCAAGCTTATGAATGAGAGATTTGTTAAAGGTTTGTTCATTGTAAATACATTATTTGGAACTAAGGTCATATTCCCCCTTTAGAAGCAATCTTAAAAACTCGTGTTAAATTCCTAGCTAGGCAACATAAGCCTTTTAAACCTATAAACACATAATGATTTGTTACAGTGAAATGTTTTTAGGGTAAAAACAATGAACCAAAATTCTAAGTCAGATCATTGGAAAGATTCACTTTTCCTACCACAACCTTAGCAATGAGAGAAGACAGATTTCTTCCCACACTGGGATCAAAATAAAACTTTTTCTGCTTCCCTTCTGCCCTTCTACCTCTGCAAAAATAGAGACTAGAGTTAGGGGCAGGCACCAGACACAATTCTGATAGAACAGAGATAAATGAGGGCTGCAATGGAGATGGCAGAGTGGAAGAGAAACAGCTTTAGCACCTGTGTATCCTGATAACAATATTGTATCTGTATATGTTTATACATATGTCTATATACGGGACTTCTACAAGTTTGATGTTCAGTCTCCTGCTTACAAGTTTATGATACTTGTAGCCAAAGAAAGAATTTCAGAACAAGAGATCTGAACATTAAGACTTTCAATGAAAAAGAATAGCATAAAAAAAAAAGAATACCATTAGTGGGTAAAAGTAAGATGAGAAAGAGGCTGTTTACATTGTCTCAAAGTATCTCCCCACAGGATACATATTAACAACAAAGAGAAAAAGAATAACTACACTGGAGAAACCTGGCAGCCATCACCTTAACCAAGTGATCGATGTTAACATCACCAGTAATGGGACAAATTTGACTTCACATGCTTCCCAATACGATGCAATGGGAAAAACAAGTACTAGTTAACATGACATCCCTTTCAGACGATAAGGATCAAGATAATGAAACACTGTTATACTTCTTTTTTATATGGATATATGCTATATAATAAATATTATGTATAGTAATGAACTACTTAGCAGATTTCTTCAGCATACCTTTACACAATATAAATTTGTTAACATTAAAAAAATTTATCTACCAGCTAAGTATTTAAAGCCAAATCAAACATCTCAGGTCTCAAGTGATTAATACACAACAGTTGTTAAATTTTCTATATAGTTACTGTAGTCGAAAATTAAAATTAGGTGCAATGGCCAAACACTGGAGAAAACTGCATTTGTGCTTGTAAGGATTTCTAGATTCTTTTGCTTACGTTGCTTTACAATTGAAAAGAAATTGTGTATTCTTTTCAGCTTTAAGACCTTGGTTAGGCAAAGATCTCTTAGAACACAAAGAGCAAACTATAAAAGAGAAGTGCTGTTAAATTGGAATCGATCAAAATTTTAAATTTTTGCTTTTCAAAAGACAGTAAACAAAATGACAAGGCAAATCAGACTGAGAATAAAAGACAACTGAATTTAAAATGAGCGAGAGATTTGAATAGACATTTCAACAAAGATGATTACAAATGGCAAATAAGGGCATGAAAAGATGCTCAACATCACTGATCATCAGGGAAATGTAAATTAAAAGCACAAAAGATAGAACTACACACCCATCAGAGTGACTAAAATTTAAAAGACTGACAACACCAAGTGTTGATGAGGATGTAGAGCAAATGGAAGTCATATACATTGCTCCCAGGAATGCAAAATGGTAGACACATGTTGGAAAAGTTTGACAAAAAGTTAAACATACACTTACCCATATGGCCCAGCAATCCCATTCCTGGGGAAACAAAAACATATGCACCCCCCAAAAAAAGACTTGTACAAGAATATCCATAGCAGCTTTATTTATAATGGCCCCCAACTAGAAACAACCCAAATGCCCATCAACTGGTGAATGGATAAACTGTTATATCTATATAATGAAATATTACACAGCAATAAAGAACTACTGACATGTGCAACAACTGAAATGACTCTCAAAAGCATTAAATGGAAGAAATCAGACAAAAAAAGAGTACATTCTATACTATCCCATTTATGTGAAGTTCTAGAAAAAGCAAAACCACAGTGACAGAAAGCCTACCAGTGGTTGCCAGGAACCAGCAATGAAGGGAGGGAATTGATGGCAAAGGGGCAAGAGGGAACTTGCTGGGATGATGAAAATATCCTATATCATGATTGCAGTGGTGGACACACAACTGTATACATCTGTCAAAACTCATCAAATTGTACACTTAAAATAAATGAGGTTTATTGTATGTAAATTATAACTCGAAGCTAATTTTAAAAAATAATAAGCCAAACATGGAAGCTACCTGTGTCCATTAGCAGATGAATGGATAAAAAAGATGTGGTGTGTGTATGTGTATATATCTATATATATATATATATATGTGTGTGTATATATATATATCTATATATGTATATATAGATATACACACACACACACACACACACACAATGGAATATATCACTCAGCCATAAAAAAGAATGAAATAATGCCATTTGCAGCAACATGGATGGACCCAGAGATTACCATACTAAGCGAAGTAAGACAGAGAAAGACAACTATATGATATCACTTATATGTGGAATCTAAAAAGATGATACAAATGAACTTATTTACCAAACAGAAACAGACTCACAGGCATAGAAAACAAACTTATAGTTACCAAAGGGGAAGGGGGAGGAGGGATAAATTGGGAGTATGGGATTAACAGATGCACACTACCATATATAAAATAGACAAACAATAAGGATTTACTGTATAGCACAGGGAACTATATTCAATATCTTGTAATAAACTATAATGGAAAAGAATCCAAAAAAAGAATATATATATATATATATATATATATATATATATATATATGTAGAGCCAAATCACTTTGCTCCATCTGAAACTAACACAATATTGTAAATCAACTATACATCAATAAAAAAAACAATAACATAAAGTTACCCTTGGGGTAGTGATTAGAAGGGCATTTAAGGAAAACTCTGGGGTGCTAGTACTGTTCTATTCCTTGATCTACATGGTAGATACATGGGTGCTTAGTTTGGAAAATGTCACTGAGCTGTACAATTATGGTTTGTGTGCCTTCTGCATTATGTTTTATTTCAATAAAAAGTTTACTAAAAAAAATAAACGAATGGATCCTGAACAGTCTGAGGTTGAAGGGACTTTGCACAAATAATGGCAATGATTCAAAACTGCAGCCAAGAAAACAACTGAGCAGAAGAAAAGCAAGAGGAAAGAATGTTGAATTAACCACTATTTATAAGGGGATTCAAAAAGCAATCACACGTCCAAAGCATATTTTCCTATCTGGAGGACTTGACTAATAATGTGGCTGGATTTAAGTTTTTATATATAAATAGTTGGGACACAACTGACTTTCCCCAAACCTTACTCAACATAACCTTTTCTTAAGTTTACTTTCTTTTTATTTCTAGAGAATATACTCAGAACAGTTTCATTCCATAGTTTAGTTTTCTGCTTGGAAGAAAAAAAATCTTACTAACCTCCTTCATAAATGACTTGCCTATCCGCACCACTTTTGCGAATAAAATGGGATCATGAGAAAGGTGAGGACCAAGGTAACAGAACATATTGAAGACGTCTCTCCTCAAATCTTCAAAGCTCTCTGCTTGTTTTGGTGCTCTCTTATTTTGTAAAGCATTAACAGGTGAGCCTTTAGCACCTTTAGGAACGCCAACTCTACAAAAAGAAGGAAAATTTATATATATATAACTATACAATACCCCATTTTAAGTTAACACAATCATATTAATCAGTAAGTAAAACTTTTCTTGCTTATATTTGCTTTCTCTATTTCAACTGTGCCTAACTTCATTATACCAAAGAATTTAACTGGTAGAAAAAGACAAAAACAATACTCATTTGAAAAAAAAAAATCAGAGCTTAAGAGACTGTTTCAAATTAACTGCATAAGAAAAGGAAATCAGAGAAATGCAGATTCCAAGTAACATTTAACATACATCTTATGAATTTGTTTTTAGTTAAATGTGGCCAATATCAGGAATCTGGATATGGGAATGGGGAACAAGGGATGGACCTCAGAGACACAAAGATGAAACAGAAAAATATGGATATAACAACACTGATTCAAGTTAATAAACATTTCTCAATCTGGCTTCCACTACCTAGACTGAATATGAGGTAGGTGGTGGTAGGGAAGGTGAGCAGCATAATGAAAGAGGGTGTGTCACACTAAAAAGGACAGCATGCCCAGAGTTCTCACCTGCTGAGCAGGTGTCCCGCTGTGGAGTCACAGGGGTCACTCTCTGAGAAGAAGCCTTCATGGTCCACAGCCCAGGTGGCACTGAAGGCAGCAGCCAGCAGCTATGCACGAGTCACAAGGCTGGGGCTTTTGAGGCAGGCTCTGATCTGTGGGGCTGAAGCCAGAGCTGCTGCCAGTACTGCTCCTAAGTATCCTGCAAGTAGGCTGAGGGCTAGCGGACTGGTCGACACAGTAACTATGGGATGATGAGAGAGGCTGCACTACCAATTTCCAGGACAGCAGCCTATATGCCAGGAGAGATAAGGCAAGCAGAGAGGCAAAGTCCTCACTCAGAGCCACTCAACCCAGGACAGAGGAAAATTACACTAAGTAAAAACCTTAGGAATTCTCTGCCCCCCAAGAGAGGAGGAAAAGTCAAAAACAGAAGAATGGAGTTTTCACTCTCAACGGAGCAAACCCAACCTAGAAATCTAACATACAGTTTTTAGACAACACTGCAGCACAAATTCTGCAACACCTGGTCTAGATGATAGGACACAAGTCACTGATTAATACCTGCCAAACTGATATGCTCTGTGAATAGTTCTTATCTTCTGATAAAACATACTAAAATATATGCCTGGTTTGAGGAGACAAGATAAATATGCAGATTTTTTTTTGTAGTCCAAAACTATTTCTACCTCAATTAGTAAAGCATACAGTAAACATACCTTCGGTAGAGAGGCTCAATAGTTATATGAATAAGCTTGCAAATAGCAAGGGCTATTAGTTTATGTGAAGCTGCATAGTATGGAGGCATCTGATCCATAATGTTCTGTGCATGCTGCCAATCACCGATCTTTAACAAGGCTTCCAACAAACCAAGTTTTTGGTTGTCAGGTGGCTAAAAAGGAATAATTACAGCAAAGATACTCAGAATACAGACACCAATAAATCTTTATATATATTTCATTTAAAAAATTAAGCCAAACAATACAACAATGTATGTCAACAACAGCTGCCATTCATGGGAACTGCAACAGTATTTTCCTGAAAGTACAATCAAATTTTTTAGTGATTGGAAAAAAACAACAGGATCTGCTTTTTCATTTAGCAGCCAAAGCATAACAGTTTATAGACTTGGAATTAAATTAGGTCCTACTTAATGTTTTATTGTGCCACGGGGAACTAGAATTCATTCATCTTTGAGAATCCCTTTAGGACTGGAGAGACATTAATACACAGAACACAAATATAGTCAATACGTGTGTTATCTTATTTAGAATACACTCTGAAATTTATATAAGAAAAAACATTGCAGCCTCTTTTGGGAAGGTGCCAATCAGATTAAAAACAAAACCACCTTTGCAAATTTGTATTCCAAAAACCAGGTTTCACCACAATCAAAACTAAGAAATTATCCTTCCATAAGTTGATTAACCATCACAAGTTAAATTTCATAATTCTAAATCCAGAAGACAATGTTAATTTTATCAGAATAAACTATATACCTTCTCCACTTTCTCCTCTTCTTTTTCCTTTTCTTTCTCTCGCTCGTCAATTTTATCGGAAGACAGTACAACCATTGTAAGTTTTCTAACAATCTGCTTAGCTTCTACAATTTCTCGTTTGTGTTCATCCATAATGCAATTATCAGCTGGAAGAAGCTAAAAATGGTTCATTAAAATTTCATAAAATAGCTAATACTATTTGCACATACAAAATGCAAACACTATCTACTCTCTATTGATAAAACTAAATAAGAAGCCTGGCCTATTTATGACCATAATTTCCCTTCTAAATAGGTCTCTCTCCATTATTTTCATATAACCAGACAGGATTAAGTACCTGAATTTTGTACACCTTTTAAACTCAGGTAGCAATTCAAAGTTTCATCTCTTCTGCCTGTCAGAGGTCCTAAATTAATATAATACTACAACAGTGATGCTTACCATTGAATTTATTAGTTTACCCAAGAAAATGTGTACCTGTTTCATTAAAAATATCACAGATTTCCCCTTTAAAGGCCAAACTCCAAATTAAATAAAGTACTACATATGGATCCAATTTGGGAGTGGTAAACTACTGATTGACATAAAGGGGCAAAGTTGATTCCTCTAAATGAAAAATCTCTTGGGATTGACATATATACACTAATATGTATAAAACAGATAATAAGAACCTGCAAAAAAAGAAAAAGATTATACTTATGGGTATAGCTCTCAGAGCAGCCCTGATAATTTATACGGGTTTCCTTTATTATTGCTTGCTTCTGTTGTCATGCTTAGAAAATACACACATTTTCTTCTAGTTATATAAAAAAAAACTCTACAAACTCCATTAGATTTCCATGGGATCTAGAAATAAACTTTCCATGTCTATAAAAAAATAAGTAAAAAAATAAATGAAAAATCTCAAGTCAAAAAATTATGAACAGCTTGACATCTCACTTTTCATTTTCTAGATACCTATTTGACTTAAGTCACAAACTAGTTTCTAGTTTATTACAAAAGAAAAGGTAATATGTGGATAGTTGACCCTCCATTATGAACAAAGGATCAAGTATCTCAAGTTCAGCCATCTTGTATGAGTGGAAGATGGCTAATGTGGACATTTCATAAAATAACCTAGACACATAACCAACAAACCATTACTTAGTAGCTTTTGCTAGGCACTATGGTGAGCTATAAAAGAAGCATTCCTGCCCCTAGAAATGCATAATCTATTTCAGTAGCTAAGTCTAATGCAAAGTAAACAATCAGTAAATAATAAAAGGAGACACAGTGAAATATTAAGCCACATACTATAGACTTTATCCCATTAATCAAAAAAGGGGAGTGGGAGAAAATGCATTATGGACTGGTACAAGGAGGTAAATGAGACTTTTTCTCATTCTTTATTCTCTCCACTGGCAATCAAACCCATTTTTATTGCTTTATTTATATATCTATCACATATCTACCACAGGTCCTCATCTTTTACCTAGTCTACTGCAATTGCCTCTAAAATCTCCCATTACAATGGGTTAAATCTAAGTTTTTAATTATAGTTCTCTCAATTTCTAGTCTTCTGTATTTTGAGAATGTTATTAGGTGTATATAAAGTTACAACGATTATATCTTCCCATAAACAGAACTTTATTATTATAAAGTGACTATCTCTATTTTATCTGACAATAATAATTTCCCTAGTATATTTTTCCCACCATTTTACTTTCAACCTTTCTTTGTCCTTAGGTTTTAGACATCTCATGTAAACAATAAACTGGTTTTTAATCCCATGTGAAAATCTCTGTCACCTTAACAGGAACACTTAGTCTGCTTATATTTAAAGTTAAACTGAAAAATATCAGTAATAAATGTATCATCATTTTTGTACTTTCCATTCGTCATGCTAGTCTATACTTGCCTATAAACTCATACCTACGTCTTCAGATTCTCCTTTTTCTGACCAAGTTTCCATGTTTTCAGTTTGTACATCCCTTCTCTACTCTAAATCTTGAATGGCTCTCTACTATCAACAAGAAAAAAAAACCCAAACTCCTTACCATGGCACTTAACAACCCTTCACAGTTTGGTCCCCAACCTAATTCTTTCTCCCGCCTCATTTCTCCTACATACCACCCTAGGCTCCAACCACTCTGAGCTTCCTGCTGCTCCCCTAAGGTGATAGTGAAGCCTTTTCAAACCTCCTGCCTTTATACTAGGTTAATTCTACCTACAAAGCTTCCCACCTTTTAAGCCTGGCCAACACCTACTCATCTATCAAGTTCCCAGTTCAACATCAGTAGTTTGGAAAAGCCTTCCAGAATCCCCCCCAAGACAGAGATGGTCACTATCTATTCTGGGCCCTCACAGCACTTTGTGAATACTTCCAATAAAGTACTTATTGTATAATGCAAAATGTTTTCTCCCTTGCTAGACTATGACTGCTTCCAAGGTAGTGATCAAGTTTCATTCAACTCTGTAACCACTATATGCAATGACAGGCAAGGAAGTGATTTCAAAGGCGGGGAAGATGATGTCAGCTTTGGACAGTTCATAGATATCCTAATGCACAACTTAATAAAACAGGAATTTCTATGTTACAAACCTAGAGTTTTCAAACTGACAGGCTAAGCTGTTGCTAAACTAGAGATCATAAATCATAATCACATACATACTCCTCTAAATCCTAGATCCAGCAATAAAAGCACAATACCAGTCATTTATTATCCAGTAAAAACACAAAAGAAGCCATTTTTTTAAAAGTATACGAAAAGTTCCCCATTCATACTGAATGCCTAAAATTAACATGTGGGTGAGAAGGAAGAACTATTTAGGTAATCTCATATTTCCCCTAATTTGTGTATAATACTGAAGTCTAAAACCACATTGATTACAACTTGGCCTCGCTCTCCATGAGGTATACCTTACGACAATTAAGAACTTTAACTTCATAGCCAACCTTGAATTCTGTAACGGTGACAAAAGGTATTTCATTTCCATGGTTCCAATGAACTAAATTCATTTGCTTTATAAGGTAAACACAAAGCAGTAATGCAATAGGGCTTCAAAAATTAAGACTTGAGAGCCTAGAACCAATCTTGGAGTGCTATATATGGCTGCCTACTCCTCTTCCCCACCCCTGGGACGAACAACCAAATATTCTTAGCAGTCCACTGGACGGACTTACATGTACATAAAGATCATCTAAATCAATAAGATTAAATTGTAGAAGTACTGCTGCAACTCTGTACAAAGATGAAGGAGTCTCTCCATTTGGTTCCTTGAAAAACAAAAGAAAAGTTTCTATTTAGTGCCTAAAGTACAACTAAAATCATATCCATTTATCTACCAATAATTAAGAACAATTACATCAAATAACTCTAGGTCAACAATAAGCTTCATTGCTCTTCCTGATCATAAATAACATCCAAATTCAGGACAAAGATATTTATGTGAATATCCCTTTTCACACTGGCACATCGGATGAACACAAGGAAAGCAGTTTCAAAAATGGACACATTTTACAATACATGCTGATATTTGAATAAAATCTGAAACTTGAACAGAATGAGATTTTATACTGCATATCTATTTTGGGTTTCTGTTTATATGTGTGTTTTCTTAACTTGGTTTTTCAAGTACTTCTCAGTGGAGATGCAGATAGACAAGACTGACAAATCTGGAAGTAGAGAACCATCTGTCTGCTTTATACTTTTCTTCCTATTCTTTTATTTCTTGGGGTTTATGCTAAGTATATCTGCTTGCCAGCTGATTTCCCCTTCAAAATAGGTGTCTATACTTAATACACATGAATAATTCAACATTTTAAACAAGGAATGGTCAATTCCAGGTCAGCCCTATGGACCCTATGGAGAAACAGAAGGATCTTTGAATGCTATCAAGAAAACTTTTTCCTAATTTTTAAACTGCTTGGGGTCAGATGAATAGAAGAATGACGTGAGGACAACTAGCAATTATTAAATGGCAAAATGCAAATAAAAAGCAAACAGTGACAATACACTATGTTCTGCTTCTACTCAACACTGAAAATGAGATCTTTGTAAGTAAGCGCCCCCCACAATTGTGATAGGTGTTATGTACATATGAAGCTAACG
Source organism: Phocoena sinus (assembly GCF_008692025.1). Taxonomy (NCBI): domain Eukaryota; kingdom Metazoa; phylum Chordata; class Mammalia; order Artiodactyla; family Phocoenidae; genus Phocoena; species Phocoena sinus. Next base: position 105,068,858 of record NC_045784.1, read on the forward strand.
AAACTAATAGGTATCATATAAAAAAGGCATTGTTTCACTGTAATTTTTAAGACAGATAAGTCTTCAACTTAGCAATAGTTTGATTCTAAATGTTTTTTAAACGGTTATTTAGTATCAAAACATTTTCCCGTTAAAAATAAATGGTGGTCACACTTTTGGAGCAAACCCACAAAAGCTCACTACCTGACTTGAATCCACCAGGAATATTCTCATTTTTCCCATTATCTCTGTTTAAATGAGTCACAAGAAGCCCCTGACTCTCAGGACAAATGTCAACTCCCGTAAACTGATCTTCATATTGCTCTGCACAATCCCTGTTCTGTCCTATCCTACCTATCCATAGCATTCTTAAAAAACTTCCATGGAATCCTCTGGAATTCATGATCCATCCTCAGCAAAACCCCATATATCCTGAACCTCTTCTCTAAATATATCCTCTAAACCTCTCCTCCCCCCTTCACCTTGACACTTGAACAAAGACTAGACTCACTAGGAACACCACTCCCACTGTAACCCAGTCAAGTGGTGGCTATTTTCCCCAGACCCCTCACACTACTAGGCCTGGAGATGGGGTATGAATCATCTTTGCTTTTTATAGTTGTTTTCAGACTATTCTCCCTCCATGCTCCTTAAAGCTCACCCAGCTCTGAATTTCCTATCACTCACTATCCCTCACTATTGCTGTGATCTAGTTTCATCTGTGATCTAGTTTCATTCTGCTGTGGTCAAAGAAGGTATTTTGTATGATTTCAATGTTACAAATGTATTGAGACTTGTTTTGTGGTCTAATATAAGGTCTATCCTGGAGGATGTTCCATGTGTACTCAGGAAGAATGTGTAATCTATTGTTGTTGGGTGGAGTGTTCTATATATGTCTAAGTCTAACTGGTTTACAGTGTTGTTCAAGTCCTCTATTTCCTTATTGATCTTTTGTCTAGTTGTTCTATCCATTAATGAGAGTGAGGTATGGAAATATCCAACAGTTATTGTAGAACTGTCTATTTCTCCTTTCAATTCTGCTAATCTTTGCTTCATATATTTTAAGGCTCTGTTTGGTGCATATACATTTATTAACTGTTGTGTGTTACGTTCTTGATAGGTTGACCCTTTTATCAATACATAATGCCTTTTGTTATCTATTATAAAAAATTGTGTCTTAAAGTCTATATAGCCACCCCAGCTCTCTCCTGGATACTATTTGCATGGGGTATCTATTTCCATACTTTTGCTTTCAACATATTTATATCTTTGGATCTTAAAGTAAGTTTCTTATAGATAACATATAGTTGAATCATGCTTTTTTTTGCCCTCTCATTTTATTACAATGAATTTTAACAGTACAGAAAAGTCACGTGACCTTGGTGGGTCTAGATCATGCTTTTTTATACATTCTGCCAAACTCTGCTTTTTAATTATAAAGCTTAACCCATTTACATTTAAATAATTAGTGACAAAGAAGGACTTCCACCATTTTGTTATTTGTTTACTATATGTCTTATATTATTTTTTGTTTCTCATTTCCTCCATTACTGTCTTTTTTGTAGTGTGCCATTTTGATTCCCTTCTCATTTCCTCTTCTATTTATTTTTTAAAGTATTTTCTTAGTGGTTGGCTATCTTGAGTCTTACAATTAACATTTTAAACTTATAATAACCTATTTTGAATTAATATCAATTTAGCTTCATTTTTTTTTTGGCCATATAGCATGGCATGTGGGATCTGAGTTCCCTGACCAAGGATCGAACTCGCTTCCCCGGCACTGGAAGCACAGCATCTTAACTACGGGACCACCAGGGAAGTCCAAACTTAGCTTCAATATTATACAAAAACTCTGCACCTATAAATCTCTAACCCTCCCCCTTTTATAGTGTTATACATTGTGTGCCAATCAGATTTATAATTGTTGTTTTATTCCTTTGTCTTTTAAATCATATAAGTAAAAAGGAGGAGTTACAAACCAAAAAATACAGTAATACTGGCTTTTATATTTACCTATATAAAGTTTACCTATAAAGTTTCCTTTACCGGTGTTCTTTATTTCTTCATATGACTTCAAGTTACTGCTTAGTGTCCTTTCATTTCAGCCCAAAGGACTCCCTTTAGCATTTCTTGTAGGGTAGGTCTACCAGCAACGAACTCCCCCAGCTTTTGTTTACCGTGGAATATCATAATCTCTCATTTTTGAGGGATAGTTTTGTTGGATATAGAATTTTTGGTTTCATTCTTTCAGCATTTTATATATGCCATCCCACTGCCTTCTGAAGAGAAATCAGCTGTCAATCTCATTGAGGATCTCTTGTATGCAATGGGTCACATCTGCTTTGCTGCTTTCAAGATTCTCTTTGTCTTTCAACAATTTGACTATAATGTGTCTCAGTGTGGTCTCTGGTGAGTTTATCCCTCTTGGTGTTCCTAGAGTCTCTTAGATGTGTAGATTCATATTTTTCATCAAATTTGGGAAGGTTCCGACCATTACTTTCTCAAATACACTTTCTGTCCTTTTCTCTCTCTCCTCTGCCTCTGGGACTCCATAGTGTACATATTGGTACACATTTTTTGGGGGGTTTTCTGGCCGCCCGCACAGCTTGCAGGATCTTAGTTCCCCAATCAGGGATTGAACCCAGGACCACGGCAGTGAAAGCGCCAAGTCCTAACTACTGAACCGCCAGGGAACTCCCCACATATTGGTACACTTGATGGTGTCCTATAGGTCTCTGTTCATTTTTCTTCATTCTTTTCTGTTTCTGCTCCTTTCAACCTCAATTAACTTATCAAGTTGTCTAATTGTTTCTTCAGCCTTCTCAAATCTGCTGTTGTACCCATCTAGTGGATTTTCATTTCAGTTATCCCACTTTTTGGCTCCAGAATTTGTTTGGTTCCTTTTTTAAAAAAATAATTTCTGTATTTTTTATTGATATTCTCTGTCTGGTGAGACAGTGCTTTCCTGGTTTTCTTTAGTTCTTTTCCCATGGTTTCCTATAGATAATAAGCATATTTAGGACTGTTTATTTAAATTATTTATCTAGGATGTCCATTGCCTGGGTTTCCTCAGGGATAGTTTCTATTAATTTCCTTTTTCTTATGAATGACCCTTACTTTGTTTCTTTGCATAACTCATCATTTCTTGCAGAAAACTGAACATTTTGAATACTGAATACTGTGTGGCAACTCTGAAAATCAGATTCTGCCCCCTCTATGGGATTTGTTGATGCTGCTTACTGTGGTTTATTGTTGTTTAGTGACTTCTCTAAACTCATTTTGTAAAGTCTATACTATTATTGTGTGTGGCCACTGAAACTTGTTTCTTTTTAGCTTAGTGGTCAGCTAGTGTTTTGCATTTCTTAAGGGCCTGAAGAGAAAAAAGAAAAAAATACTCTTCCAGTCTTTGCACATTGGCTCTATGTTAGGGCACTCCTCAACACTTAGCTGGGCCATTTACAATTCTGCCTTAGTCTTCACTTCCTGCTTGTGTAGAGCCTGAAGGCCAGCCAGAGGAAAAAGCTTAGGGTCTTCTCAGCCCTTTTCTGAGCATGCATCCAGTTCTGGGCATGTGCTTGGCCTTTTTTTCTTCTGATTCCATGGTACATACAGGAACTTTTCTAAAGCCCTTATTCCCCTGTGTATCTCCTTATCTAACTTCTTCCTTCCCAGGCTTTCAGTCTCTCTATTGCTTGTCTGACTGTTGTCTCTTACTCCAGACTGCTAAAGCCAATAGTTGTGTCTTCAAATGTTTTTGGCAAAAGCCACCCCAGGGCTTCGCTGGTGGCGCAGTGGTTGAGAGTCCGCCTGCCGATGCAGGGGACAGGGGTTCGTGCCCCGGTCCGGGAAGATCCCACATGCTGCGGAGCGGCTGGGCCCGTGCACCACGGCCGCTGAGCCTGCGTGTCCGGAGCCTGTGCTCCGCAACGGGAGAGGCCACAACAGTGAGAGACCCGTGTACCGCAAAAAATATATAAATAAATAAAAATAAAAAGCCACCCCAGCCCTAGGGATGCCCCCAATCAGGCAAAAAAAAAAGACAGGCCCTTGCACCAGTCCTTCAGGTAGCAGCCAGACAGGCTGAATTCTTTGAAAATAATTCTTTATATCCTCTGGCATTAGCAATCTGTACTAGGAGTGCAGGCTTCTATCTTCACAGCCACCATCAATCTGGGTGTGAGGGATAGTAGGCAGGCAATTTAAAATATCACAGTACTCTCTTACCCCAAACAGCAGCTTCTTTCTTCACCAAACCTTTCCTTAGTTGTTTTATGTTTTTACTAAATTCCAGAGTTCTGTAAAAGTCGATTCAGTTTTTTGCCAGTTCATTAGTTGTTTTCATGAAGGGACAGAGCTCTGGAGTTCTCTACTCTGCCACTTTTAGTTATGTCCTATTGTTGTCATCTGTGGACTCCTGGGTCACTGCCCTTCACTTAGCAATGAATGATCTTAGCTTCTGATTCACTTTCACTTTCTCCAACTCTATTCCTTTCTTAATTTTTGGAGATTTTCAAATACACGTTAGTGATTCTTCCATCATCTTGGTCTCTCAGTTCCTTGAATCCCACTCTTCCAAAGATCTCCTGTACCCTATCTCAGCCATTCACTTCATATCCTGAACTTTAATATTACCAATAGCTACAACTCCTCAAAGTACTAATTTCACATATCCACCCTTAAGTGGGTCCTTAATGCTGCTGGCCAATCATACTCTATTTCTCTTGTCCATTCACTCTCCCACTCTCTTACACAACTATTTCCTACTTTCTCTCCTAAGCTCCAATACCTCCTTTCTCATCCTCTCTCTCAGCTGATGACTTTGCTTTCTATTTCAGCACGAAAACTGGAGCAATCAATAGGACTTCTATAAATTCTCACCATCAGATCTACCCACCTACCAACAACTGTACCCACATATGCTGCCTTTCCACCTGTTATTACAGATGAATTCTCTATGCTCCTATTTAAACTCCATCCATCACTTATGCCATAAACTGCATTCTCTCTATCCTACTCAAGAACACTGATCCAATAATTCTCTCCTCTTTCTCCTACATCACCAGTTTTCCTTTCTATTCAATCATTCCCGTCAGCATATAAATGTATTCTCTCTCCCATCTTCAAAAAAAAAAATCTTGAGTTCACTTCCTCTACCAGCTATCACCCCATTTGTCTGTGCCTCTTTGTAGCAACTCTTTTACAGAGTTGTCTGTTCTCATCGTCTCCAATACCACTCTCCCCCATTCTCTCTCTTAACACCACCCGAACTCTACAAATATGGCTAGTTCTGACCTCCCTGCTGATAAATCCAATGACCATTTTTTAGTCATCTTAAATGACCTATCAGAGATATTTAACGGAATTGATCATTCCTTCTTCTATTTAGCTTCCAAGATGCTATATTCTTTTTGTTTTCCTCTTTCCTTATATGTATGTGTTCCTTCTATACCTCCTTTGCTGGTTCCTCCTCTTCTCCCAGGCCCTTTAACATCAGAGTGCCCCAAGGCTCAGACCTTGGTTCTCTTATGTCTCTATATCCAACTTGATGATTTCATCCAGTATCACAACTTTAAATATCATCTATGTGCTTTTGGCACCCACATTTCTATTTCTAGCCCAGTCCTTTCTCTAGAACACCAGATCCAAATATCCAGTTATTGGAACTTCCCTGGTGGCACAGTGGTTAAGAATCTGCCTGCAATGCAGGGGACACGGTTCAAGCCCTGGTCCTGGAAGATCCCACATGCCGCGGAGCAACTAAGCCTGTGCGCCACAACTACTGAGCCTGTGCTCTAGAGCCCGCGAGCCACAACTACTGAAGCCCGTGTGCCTAGAGCCCATGCTCCGCAACAAGAGAAGCCACCGTAATGAGAAGCCCACACACCACAGTGAAGAGTAGCCCCCGCTCACCGCAACTAGAGAAAGCCAGCACGCAGCAACGAAGACCCAATGCAGCCAAAACTAAAATAAACAAATAAATAAGTTTATAAAAAAAATATCCAGTTATTTACTCAACATCTCCACTTGGATATCTAAATCTTTAACAGGTATCTCAAACTTAACATGCCCAAAACTGAATTCCTGATTCCTACCCACAACACTCTACCTGGCACATAAGAGGTACTCAGTCAATATTTCTTAAATGAATAAATGCGGGGTTATAACGGTGCCTGACCATGGTACTATTACTACTATTACTGTGTTTTGAATCCAGAAATCAAGGGTGAGAGTCATCATCTCCTTCCTCTTTCCTGTGGCAAGACAACTCCAGCCAAGTTTGTCTTTCAATACCCTCATACTTTCTAGTACTCCTTTCTTCCTGCCCTTTGTGCTGACCTTCATGCTTCCCCTAAACCCTCTATTGTAGCAATCCCTGTTAGGAGAATCAAACAGACATACCTGCCCAATTTTCCAAATTGGTCATGTGCCCTAAAACTGTTTACATCTATACCACCCTTCCAAGTCAAAACATCCAGTATAGCTGACCCCAGGTTGAAACCAGAATTAAAATCACTCTCACTGACTTCATAGCAGAAATAATTACCTTTGCCTAGAAGTCCTAAGCATTAAGGGAAAAAATTAAAAGAAGCCTGTTAATCCAAATAATTTCCAACTGGTGAAAACATGGGTTATGGTCAGTGGGAGTAAACATTTTCAGGTAGTGATGGGGAGGGGGGAGTGGAGTTAGGCAAGGGACCAATACACAGGGTGAGCATACACGCCTAGGAGCCAATTCCCCAGGTTACATGCCCTAAGCAGTTTTTTATTTTCATGGCTTTTCCTACTTTACCTCCCAAGACCACAAATTATCTTAAAATCCCTGACATTTCTTCCCCTGCCCGCAGTGGTCCTTAAGACTGCAGATTCTCAAAACAAGATAGCTCAGGCAAGAGAAATAAGGGAATGGTGTTATACAGAGCAATACAAGGGTTACTCTTTCCAATAATAGGTCATTTCTAAATCAAATGTTTCTTGGTTGGGTATTTCTTATATAAGACAAAGGCCCCATTATCTACTAAAAAAAGGATCATTCTAACATTGGTCAACCCCCATGGATATTTTAATTCAGCTCAAAAAGTGTTACCATTATGAGGAATATTTTCATGTAAAAATTTTTAATTCTGAAACTCACATTCAACTAACAATACTTGATATTAAGCAGTAGGTCATCCATATTCACTGCAATATGCTCTGAAAACCTCAGTCTCCAAAGCCCTAACCTATATTCTAATTAATCGTGCCCAAGTTAAATTTCAGCTACCCTGTCACTTCAGCAGTCGGCTTCATGTTCTCAAACCCAAAACAATCAAGGTGCCTCTTAAAATGTGATGAAACACTTGAACTTCTCTTTCTCTGTACTAAGAGCAGACTCCCTGGCTACTGGTAGGAATAGGAACATCTGCCATCACTAATTTTTGAACCAAGGTGAAATGCTCTTGCCCCAAAACCCTGCCATTCATCTTGTTTGGTATCCCAAAGCTATATGCTTTTAGTTCTGATCTAATTTCTCTTCTGGAGCATTCCAGAGAAATGGAAAACTGAAGATAAGCAAAGGCAGTAGGTGGTATATATTTGAGAATCCTAAAAGAAAACTGTCTTACTATCCTGAACTTGAGCTCCAGAGGACAGGAATAGACACTTCACCAGAGTATCCTCAGTGCTTAGCAAAGCAACAACATACCCTAAAAACTCAATAAATGAGTATTTCTTGACTAGCTGAATATCCCAGGCAGGTAGACAAATTAGGAAAGCTATACCAAAAAGGCAACAGAGGCCTTATTACATTAAAATCCTCCATGCTATCAAGAGAGTTATCTTCCTAAAACATAGGTCACTCATTTGTAGTAATTAGTGAACACTTACCATAGGCTAAGCAATAAATTAATCCAGAGAAATTAGTAAAATATAGACCATCCTAAATGACTAACAACCTAGCAAAGGAGACAGACATGGTTTATTCTAATATAACCTGATAAGTGCTAGAAGCCTGTGTCAAGTTTTATGAGAACAGAGTTTAAGAAGTGACTAATTATGCACGGGTGAAGTGCCCACCAAAACTTTATAGCGCAAGTAGCACTTGATCTTAAAGAATAAATAAGAGTTTACAAGATGAAGAAAAGATAGGCGAGAGGGGGTGGGTAAGAACAGTTTTCTAGTTCTAAAGAACTGCATGTAAACAGAGGTCTATACATAGCAATGCCCCCACCTAAGTTCAGGAAATGGCTAGTAACTGAATATGACTAGAATATGAGGTTTGAGGGAAAAAATCATTAAAGATGAGGCTAGAAAGAAAGAATGGGGCTAGATGGGGAAGAGCCTTTTCTGCCACATTTAAAAGTCTGAATTTCATCCTGCAGGCAACGGTTTTTAAACAGTGAGTCAATTAGATCTCTTTCAGAAGGTAACAGTAGTTAATAATACGAAAGGTGGATTGAAAGAGAAATAATCAGAGGCATAGATTTGCAAGGTAACTACTGTAGTGGTTTAAGTGAAAAATGATGTAAGATATGCCTCAAGAATTTATTCACATCCATAAAAAATTCCAATAGTAACTACCTGTACAATAAAATTCTAAGTCAACACAGTGTTCAAGGCCCTTGACAATCTAAAGTTATGCCAACCTTTCCAACCTCACTTCCTATCCCTTCCTTTCCCCACATCTTACAATCCAGCCACATGAGACTATGTACCATTTCTTCAATGTTACGTACATTCATATTGCCACGTCTTCACTGACACACTATTTGTTACTTCTGCACAGACAACTCTCAACAAACTCCTACTCATCCTTCAAGGACCAGATTTAAAAAAGGTTCTATCTGTGAAGTCTTCCCTGACTCCATCTCTCTCAAGGCAAAAATGTATTATGCTTTCTTCTAGGCTTTCACATCACATCATTCATACCACTAATGTAGTTTTTTCTATCCCCTCTGCTAGAATGGCTGAGCTGAAACCAGTCATTAAGAAATAAAATTCAAATTATATTTTGCATATAAAATCACAAAATTAACATACATACATACACACACACACACACACACACACACACACACACACACATTTTTCTTTACCTGGTAAAACTTGAATTTGAACCCAAGAATATGACACAGTGTTTGCGGTTCACACATACTCATGTAAGATTCTAATAAAGATATAAAGAAGTCATCGTGTTCTGGCCTGCATTCAAACACTTCTAAAATGACATCCAGAACTCTATTGGGATCCAGATTAAAGCATCCTGCAACAGATGGATATACACAAATTCAAAAGTGATTATACATAATCTCTAGAAAAGCCATTAACCTTCAGGGACAACATACATAAAATAAAAATGTTTTTAAAAACAACTTCTTTTACAAGTTTGCTTCCCCTGCCCCAGGGGGAAATCTTCATAATTTTCAAGGTCATCATGGCTACTCCCCACATGTTACAGATGAGAAATATGACTTGCCCAGAATTGCAAAGTGGGTTAATGACAGGGCTTAGGCTGGAGCCCAGGACCTGTGACACTAAGTCAAGTGAAATTTCTTCTATGCTACATCATCTCATCAGTTCTTGATTACTCACGCTAGTGAAAGAGATTCACATTTTTAATTCTTAGCAAAATATGAAAATCAAACAATACAAGTTAGGCAACTAAAGGTTTTTTTATGTTTTATGCAGAAGTGTTTGGAATGTTGAAAAATGAATTAAAAGTTCAGGTTCATGAAAGTAGAGCACGATTTTTATAATCATTTTTTAATTTATCTTACATATACAACAAAACTACAAAATGTAACTGTACATTCATAGTTTTGGGCAGCATTCTAAAGGAAAACAGGTATACTGCTAATACTAAAAAGATGAGAATACAAGGAGTTGGGGACAAAACACAAGCAAACAGAGAAGGAAGAAAACAATCTAGGTAGAGCAGGAAAGGGAAAGGAAAGAAGCACTTAATAGGTACCGATGGCTACTTATCCTTGCTAATCTCCTAGGGTAAGCTAAAAAGGGCCAATAGACATGAATTTAATAAACATTCCTATCAGCCATCCTACTATTAATACATTATTACCTCTATTTGTATTCAGCTTCAGCTGTTACCATAATTATATTATAGCACAGTCACATCATACGTGCATTTAATTTGAGAATGCAACCATTTACACACAGCAAAATAAACAAAAGAGAGAATTTAAATGATATAGTCAATTCCACCCACCATTCCTCTCAATATAATGTATGCTTATGACCCAGAGTGAGCATATCAATCGGCTGTTCCCTCAGTTTATATCAGTTCCCTCATGCCTTGTGCATCAAGCCGAATGGAATTCTAGTATTTTTAATTACATATTTTTCATTAGGCATAGCCCTTAAATGCAAGCTAACCACTTCATCTGGGGCAAGCAAATAAACACTGATTTATTCTAATGCTGGAGGAAAAAGAACAACTGTGTTAACTTAGGGAGATGTTAGGTCTAAACACTATACCTTATGGATGACTTAGAGGATTTTTCGAAGAAAATTCTTACATATCCTATTAATGATTTCCAGAGTTACTTCTATTATCTCCACACTTAAGTATATTAAATGCTATAAAACTAATGTCTAATTTGCAGTATCTTAGCAATCACTTAGAAAACCAAACTCTCCAAATACAAGAAGTATTTCTTTCCTCTTTTTATGAAACGCAAAGTTAAGAATACATTTTCTTCCATTTCTCTCATACTAAGGAAAGAAAGGAACAACACAGTGATCACCTCTTACTGAAAAGAGCTCCAGGCTTTCATAAATTCTCCAAAGAGATGTTTACCTAAAGTTCTGGGAAGAAAACTTCTAAATATTTTTGCCTGTCCTTGCACCCCCAAAAAGTATGGCTTATGAATGTACAAGTGACTCCAAAATAGCAACTGGAATTTTTAAATGCTGCTGGTGGAAATAAAAAATGTAAAACAGTACGACTGCTTTGTAAAATTGGCAGTTTCCTTAAAAGTTAAACTTAACACCTACCATATGACCCAGCCATTTCATTCCTAGGTATTTACCTCAAGAGAAAAAATATCTATGTCCATACAAAGACTTGTACACAAATATTCACAGCAGCTTTATTTATAATAGGACACTGAAATAGCCATCAACATGTGAATGGATAAACAAACTGTAGTACAGCATATTTGTAGAATATACAGTGGAATACTACTCAACAATAACAAGGAAAGAACTACCAATACAAGCAACAACATGGATGAATTACAAAATAATTATGCTGAATGAAATAAGCCAGACCCCCCAAAAAAACTCACTATATGATTCCATTTATAAAAGAATTATAGAAAATGAAAACTAATCTATAGTTTAGAAAGCAGATCATTGATTACCTGGGGAGGAGAAAAGAGGAAGTACGGGGGGAAATGAAATACAAATGGGCAAGAGGAAACTGGGGGGGGAGTGATAGAAATGTGCATTATCTAGATTGTGGTGATGTTTTCACAGGTGTATACATGTGTTAAAACTCAAACTGTACACTTCAAACATGCACATTTTATTGTATATTAATTATGCCTAGATAAAGCTGGGGAAAAAAAGCCACTGACAACAGATTATAGAAGTAGGATCTAGCAAATTCTCCAACCTTATAACTGCTCCTATATTTACTAAATATAAAAGTTTAATCAACTAAATAAAAATGAATAATGCTCTACTCTGTCAGAGAGGACAAAAGACACACTGAATACACTTTTGAAAAAATGGCTGGCTTATAATTACCCATTATGCTACATCCACAAAACTGTGAATAAGGACTAGAACAGCAACATGTTACACGGAAATGTGTTTCATTCACATTGCGTTAAAGTTTATATTTTCAATGTGCTACAATATGAACCACTGACATTACATTTTGTTTAAACAGTATTATTCCATGAAGGCTATTTTAACAGTGATCTGTACAGTCAACTAACTACCAATTTCTTTCTAGAGGCAATTTAAGGTAGTAACCTACACAAAAAGGATGCAACTTTTATTTATAATAGATAACCTTTGTATCTTTCACAAAAGAAAAACTGGCTTAGGAATTTTCTATTATATGTCTCAGGTGCCATAAGTTAGTCCAATCAGTTGGAATGACCTATGCTACATAATATGGAAAAAGTAGCCCAACCAAGGACTTAGAAAACCATTTTTGAAACCTTAGAGATTTGCTAAATAACAGTTAAGCTATTTCACATACAAGATTTTAGTAACAATAAGTAAGCTTGAAATGTCCAAAATAATTTTTTTCTAATGGCAGCTGTGGTAGAACAGACACTCTTGTGCTCAAACATCTTAAAAAAGGCTTTTATCCAGCCCAAGCATCAACAGTCATGTGATCTTGAGACAGATCATAAGCCTAGCTCCCTACCTCTACCACCAGCTACATTAAGGAATATACACACACACATGCCCTTTGAGGAACAAACAGGGAACCATATCAGAAGCGGAAACATTTTTAAATAGTGGACTTGTAATGGCCATGGATTCATTCCTTCATTTAAATAAACATTAAATAACTACCCACTAAGTGCCAGGTGCTTGTGATACAGAGATTAATAAAATGCCTTCCCTACCCTTGAGGAGAGTTCACACCTTTTGGATGATACATCTTTGAAAAAATGCATTGAAAAGTAACTGAAGGCTCCCCAAAGATGGACAAGATGGCCAGTATATTAGAGCAAGTAATTGCAACTAGAGGCCAAAAATATGATAAAAGTGACAACGGTTCTTTTAGGAATAGGTCAAATTGAGATTCTTAACAGGAACAAAAAGGCCAAGGTAATATTGTAAACATGACTTGGAGAGATGTCCAGCCTGTACATTTCAGACAAGAAAACAGAATGATAGCGTCAACCATCATGTTCCTGACAGAATAAACCTTACAAGACAAAGAAAAACCATGTTTTGAACAAAAGGACATGATCTGGCTCTGGCATGTAGAATTACTTTAGAAACAGGCTATACCATGGTCTCAATGTTTTTTGTACCCCCAAAATTCATATGCTGAAATTCTAATGCCCAATGTAATGGTATTAGGAGGTGGGGCCTTTGGAAGGTGAATAGGTCACAAGAGCATAGTCTCATGAATCAGATTAATGCCCTTTAAAAAGAGAGCTCCGTTGCCCCTTCTACCATGTGAGGATACAAGTTAGCAGTCTGCAACCCGGAAGAGGGCCCTCATGAGAACCCAACCATTCTGGCACTCTGATCTTGGACTTCCAGCCCCCAAAACCGTGAGAAGTACGTTTCTGTTGTTTATAAGCCCCCCAGTCTGTGGTATTTTGTTACAGAAGCCTGAATGGCTAATAACTTATGCTAGACTATTTCTAAGAAATAGTATTTGCAAAAAACTGCACATCTCAAGGCAAGAACCAGACAGCCAAGATGCAGATAAATGCACCTAACAAAATAAAAGTATAATTGTAAAAACAACTACGCTTCAGAACACCAATTGCTGTCTTCTTTTTCATAGTAGAGATAAACAACTTCTTCATAACTAGTGTATAGTAAAGAAACTCCAATAAAGCAAAACCTTAGGGAAAGGAAGCAGTCAACTGGTTTCCCTTTCCAAGGGATAGGAGAGAGTTGACTAAAAGATAAGAAGCTTCAAGGCTTAATGGCTCTTATATCCATACTGATCCAAAGACAAAATACTAAGTACACTCAAGATAATGTAGTCAAAGCGATTAAATGTCCCATAATCTACCAAAGAATAAAATCATTTGACTTGGGATTTTATTTTGTCTTTAATGTTTCTCTGATCACTTAACAAGCAACTAAGAGGACTTGTGAGACTGAAGGAGGAGAGAGTCTCACCCCACCCTTCCCCATCTCCAGCCAAATCTACAATCTTGGACACCAGGCGACAAATGAAGGTCCTGAGGTTTGGTGAAGAGGGCTCTGATTCTGGGTGAGAAGGAAAGGATCAGAGAGCCAAGGCAAAAAGATCCTGGACCACTAAACCCAAAACCAGGAAGAACCATTTTCAGTCTCTAAAACCAAACTCGGAACTTCCCTGACGGTCCAGTGGATAAGATCCACGGTCCCAATGCAGGGGGCCCGGGTTCAATCCCTGGTCAGGGAACTAGATCCCACATGCTGCAACTAAGAGCCCATATGCCGTAACTAAAGATCCCCCACACAACAACAAAGATCCTGCACGTGGCAACGATCCCACGTGTCGCAACTAAGACCCAGCATAGCCAGCTAAATAAATAAACAAACAAACAAACTCAAGTAAGCTAGCTCCATGACTAATTTTTAGCCAGAACTTCCGATTTAGAGCAGCGATCAGCATACCATGGCCTATGGGTCAAATCCATTCGATGTTTGTAAATAAAGTTGTGCTGGAACACAGACTCACTCATTTATTTACATGTTGTCTATGGCTGCTCTCACACTACAATGGCAAAAGTGAGTAGCTGCAACAAAAACCACGTGACCCAAAAGGAAAAAGATATTTACTATCTCATCCTTTACAGAAAAGGTTTGCTGACCACTAATTTAGAAGAAAGAAAAGAACACCTAGCTATTACTTTTTTGAAGGGCATTCAGAAGAGTAGGGTGCTTATAGTTTAGTTCAGCAATCAAAGGAGTCCATCTTCGGGAATTCCCTGGCGGTCCAGTGGTTAGGACTCTACGCCTTCACTGCCGAGGGCCCAGGTTCAATCCCTGGTCAGGGAACTAAGATCCCACAAGCCACGTGGCACGGCCAAAGAGTCCATCTCTGATATCCTTTCCTCTAATTTCTAAAAGATGCTTTTTGCCATCGTGATGCAGGGATCATTTGTGAGGCATCTATGATATGGCAGCTCAAGGGACTAATAATCACTATCCATTCCTGTTAAGTTTTTCAAGCTTACTGTCAGACAAACACCAGGCAGACTTATAATGGTTCTTATTCCTTGCTTTCTTGCAGTAAACAGCCCAAGGCTATCTGATAGGATATACTGTTTATTACATTTAGGACATAAACATTTTGATGTGCCAGAATCTTTTAGGGAGCAAATGACTATCTTTTAACTATAGAATGATAAATAAGGATTTCTCCTGATCAGACCAAGTACCCTGAAATATAAGTGTATCTAAAATGCATGCCTCGGGACTTCTCTGGTGGCACAGTGGTTAAGAATCTGCCTGCCAATGCAGGGAACACGGGTTCGAGTCCTGGTCCAGGAAGATCCCACACGCCGCAGAACAACTAAGCCCATGTGCCACAACTACTGAGCCTGAGCTCTAGAGAGCCCACAAGCCACAACTACTGAGCCCACATGCCACAACTACTGAAGCCTGCGAGCCTAGAGCCCTTGCTCCACAACAAGAGAAGCCACCGCAATGAGAAGCCCATGCACCGCAACGAAGAGTAGCCCCTGCTCGACACAACTAGAGAAAGCCCACGTGCAGCAACGAAGACCCAACGCAGCCAAATAAATAAATAAATTTATTTTTTTAAAAATGCATGCATGCCTCCCAAACCAGATATCAGTTCTGTCAATGGCTGGTGAAGGAGATCAGAGCTGAGATAGCTTTGTATAAGATATTATCTGTCTAGGTTGCTCCTAAAGAGAAAGCAATGGGAATAAACAAGAGGAAACTCATCCAAAGATGCCATGAAAAGCAGGATGCTATGTTAGTGAACTGCTCTGGACAGATGAGACAAGGCCTACCTGAAGTCTGCACTGAGGGGGAATCCGATAAATTCTAACTCTTAAAGAGTGAGTACTCACTGGAATTGAAGTCTTAACCTCAACTTTAATGTCAATGAAAAATTCCTTTCTCAGACAATGGGGGAGGAGGGAATCAGCTAGCCAAAGAGAAACAAACACTAAGCCAGGGAGATGAACTTTCTCAAATCCTCCATGTCAGGGAAAAAAGAGGCTAGGAATCACTATAAAGTCTACTAGAAAGGGGGAAACATTCATTCGTTTTTCAATGAGTATTTATCCAGCACCTACGTACCAGGCACTGAGGTTAGAGGTACTAAACAAAACAGACAAAAACCCTTGTCCTCATGGAGCTTACTTACATTCCAGTGGGGGTGTGGCATAAAATATGGTGCACATTATATGGTGTTAAGTGCTCAGAAGAAAGACAGTGAACCACAGGGAGTGTCGGGGTGGGGGGTGGCCATATAAGGCTACACTGCGGAGGTGGCATTTGAGTGTTTCTGGGCTAGCGTGCTTTGGAGTACACCCGACGGACTAGAACAGAGGTTTAGCCCAAGAAATCAAATTGTTTATACTCATGGAATATCCATGTGAGTTATGAGCTTGCAGTTGTGACTGTCACACTGTTCTTCAGAGACAGTAACATAACCTGTTCTCTATGGGGACAAAGTTCAAGAAAAGAAAGTACATAGCATACATTTTTCCCAGTTAGATAAAAGCACACTTTCAAGAAAATCCCTCTTTGAAATGTTCCCAAAATAACAAAGGACTAAAAAAGTATAAACTCACAAGGACAAAAAAATAGAAAAAACAAGGACAGACAAGAGATGTCAACAAATAAGCAGATAAAGTAAAAAAAAAAAAAAAAAGTGAGGACCTTATACAGCAGAGAATTTTTTTGTGGGGGATACCATCTTAGAGTACATGGCAGGATATAAGGAAAGACAAACTTACAGCAAGGCAGTACTGACAAACATCTCAAACTAGATCAAAATTCTGCAGGAAAAATGTAGAGCCTACCCTGGAAAGAACAGAAAGGAAACCCTACAGGAGGACTTTTTTTTTAATGGGTCACTGCTACACAGGTAAGCAAGAGTCCTGCAGCCTTAGGGGACTGCCAGTCTTGGTGTTAATTTGACAATGGAAGAAAGTAGCAAAGAGACTAAATCAGCTGCCAGAACTAGACTTACTTCAAAGAAAAGGGTAAATTTAAACTAAAAGCTCCTTACCTCTATACCTGTTGGCCACCAAAAGCTTAAGCTAAAAACAAAAATTACTGTAGTAAAACTGGTTTTATCTGGGTCCCCACTGGAGAAAGGGGATAAGGATTGGGACACCTCCTCTCTCTTTCTCATCCATAAATTTCAAAAACAGAGAAAGAATTGAGAATTGAGCATAAGCATCCTCTAAAATATAACCAGTGAAGCAGGAAATATGACTTTTCCAACAGGTCTCAAAACTTAAGACATCTAGGTGTTGCAAAATCTTCCCTGAGATAGCATAACACCTAACAAATAGCAAAAACTCTTTCCATTCTTGAAAAATCAGGAGTACCCTATTTTTCTATCATTCATTCCTCCTTTCTATAGAAGCCAACTATTTCCTCCAAATGCGCAATGCAAATAAAAAGAACAATGCAAAGAAATTCTATTTAAAAGGTAGGGAAAGTAACACTTTCCTATTTGTTACACTTTTACAACATCTGCACTTACTTTAACAGACTGTTGTAAAAATAAAATAGAATGTGTATCAAAGTTGCTCGGTATTTTTAAAATCAAGTTCAAAAGAACTAAACATCTCCACGTTTCAAGAGTTCACCGAAGATTTTATTAAAGTTTCACATTTGCTTACTTATTTTCTGCCCTCCATAAAATTATTGGAAAATACTTAAAAATTAAAGATAGAAATACTAGAGAGCAGAAACTAATACAAACAAAAAGGTAAGAGTAACAAGATTTCTTATAAATATCATCCCAAATTTTTTTATTACTGATAACAATCTTAAAAGTACAAGCTAGACAGTTCTCTCGTTTCTTAACTTAAAAACAAAAAACTATAGGGAATGCACTAGTTTCGTCTTTATGGATATTCTTCAACAGTTAAAAAAATTTATCTTAGTAACACATAGTATATATAGATATATGTCTTACCTATTAAAGATTTGATATTTTCTAAGATTAAATCACTAGTAGTATTTCCAGATAAATCTTGCCCCAATTCAGCAATCAGCTTGGCATAACCTTCATTTTCTTCTCTTAACAGATTAAATTTTTGCTGCTTATAACTGAAATTAAACATCATAAAGCAGATAAAATTAATTTCAATTAACAAGCTTGCATAAGAGTATTGTATTCTTCTCACTGAATTTTCTTACTCTCTTATATAAAACAATCATAAGAACAGTTGTTGAAAGTTTACCTCTTTGTCTATCTTTTAGGATAGAAAATAACAGTGATTCTTAAGGGACACCCCAATGTTAATTACACAAGGAAAGGATATCGCTAATAACATAACACTATTTCCATCATTGACAAGAATATACCTTAAAGCCACAGTTGTAAATTATTTTATTGGTAGTAATAAAAGCATTGAATATTATTTTAACTTCTAACACGGAAAAAAATTAACATTGGTTTCACACAGGTAAAGTTCACTGCTGACTGAATAACCATAGGCTACTCTTAAAAGGAAAAAACACAAGACACATGCTAACAGCAACAACAACAAAAATCTTCAAAACGCCTTTAGAAACTTCTAGTATTCAACATGAGAACTAAAAAGCATGCTCAGGTACTTGATCTGCAACATAAAAATACATGTACTTACAAGAGTTTTGTCTTGATTTTAACTGACTTTTGATTGAATTGCTGTGATTGTTTGATAAGCCCTAATGATTCCAATGTTTCTGGATCCAAGCGTTCCTTAAGAACTGTGTCTGAAACTAAATGCTGTATTAAAAAATATCAAAGGCCATTTTACTCCTCAGCATTCCAACTATGCATTCACAATATTAAAACATATTCAAAATTATTTTCCCAAATAAGAATATTAAAATCACCTTATATATATACATCAACAACTTTATAAAAAGGCTTGGAACTTCAATCTAACAAAAATGATGACTTTCCAAGTACTGAAACATACAGCTTTTTAAAACTTCACTAAAAATTATATGCCATGCTGTACACAACCTACAAATGACAAGAACTACAGATGTAATTCTGATTAAAATTGAGTCTGTCAACTGAATTTTCTTTAAGATAATGCAGCATTTCAGCCTTCTTTGGTTTCTACTGTTTAAGTCAAATTCTATTGTCTGTCCTCGCAGCAAAGACAAGGACATTCTTCCAGGTCTGAGTAATGGCATTCCGCCTTGGTTTTAAATTTATGAACATAAAATGGTTTGCCAGACAATGATTATGATGAGCTCTAGAATTAATTATTTTTAAACTACCTCCATTCTTTTTCTCCTTGCTTAACAGTTTATGAAAAATTGTTCAGTTTAAAAGCTGTCCATATCATTTCTAGTCACTTGATAGATGCTTACCTTTTCCTTAGTTAGGAACTTACTAGGTCAGGAATATCACCAAAGGTTTTCTATGCATAGATAGTTTAAGTGATATGGTACCATGCCTATTTCATAGAAAAAAATTAGCATGTCTAATTTTACAAAGCATTCCATTTCAAAACCCAAATCTCACCTTATAATGAATAGTCAACTGAATGTCAATACCCTCCTCCATTAACATGATTATCTGTGATTATAATCATTCCACATAAAATTTAGAAATGGAAAGTATTTTTTAAAACTTACCAAACATGTTAATACCAATTGTGTAAAATAGTCTCTCTTGCTTTTTTCTTCTAAACAATTTGTCTCAATATCTATAATGATGAAGAAAAAGAAAGATGAAAGTTTGATTTTTCTAGACTCCACAGCTATAATAAGATACCTGTTTTCTTTAAAACTAGCTAAATTTAAAACTCCTCATTCTGAATTTGGGGAAAAAATTTAAACCATGGTAAGCATAAGCAGTCCTTCATGTGCATATGAATACGTAAAGATTTATAAATTTTATAAATTATTATTATATTCTAAATTATAAATACTTATAATTTATAAATACTTATTAAAAACTTATATAAATACTTATATAAAAACTTATATAAATACTTATAATTTCTCCTGATACTGAAAAACTGACCTTGTGACCAATGGCATATCCATAAAATGGTAAGTTGATTATGGAGCTATGTGCTAAGGCACTGCAAGCAACAAAGCTTCCAAAAAATACTGTTTTCAAAAATGGAAACATTAGGGAATTCCCTGGCGGTCCAGTGGTTAGGACTTGGCGCTTTCACTGACAAGGGCCAGGGTTCAATCCCTAGTTGGGGAACTAAGATCCCACAAGCCACGCAGAACGGCCAAAAAAAAGGGAAACATTCAAGCAAAGTTTAAACAACCACATGTCAGAGATGCTAAGGTAAAAAGCTGAACTGGGTGACAACGAAGATCTCTTCTAATACTAAAGATCCTATTACTCATGAAGATCAAACCCTCGACTTTGGCCACCTTGGTACCATGTTCTAACCAAGCTACTTGGTCACCAACTCTATGAAAACTGTATTAAAAGGCATTTTAAACATCCTATTTTGAATTACAATTCTAGTCAGCAAACAAAACTTCACTCAAGATTTTCATTTTCTTCCTACTGAAATATTTTTTTTAAAAAACTGAGACCTCCTTGAGTTTCAGTACATTATTCAAAAAATTTGTCAAACAATTTTCTGATCTAAAGTATAGCATCAAAAACTTCAACCAGGATTAGCAGGATTACAAAATTGATCTCAGGATTATTGTTTTAACTGATTACACACCATTACCTTATTTTTAAAGTCAATTCATATTTAGAATGTGCTATAGAAAACGGCACCAATTTTAGTGATGTAATAAAAATTGCCCTCTAAAAGTTCTAGGGCTCCCCCAGACAGACATCCTACAACTGCTTTGCTTCAGTTTACTTTCTACTGCCATCACTAAGAATCAAAAGAGAAGAGGACCTATCATTAAACACATCCATATTTTCCCGGGCCTTCTCCACTTTTCCTTCTTGGACAGTGCCATCTCCCAATATTCTGGCAACTACAGCTAAGCACACAGTCAGCTCAAGCATATTAAGGGAATTTCAGGGTGTAATTTATACAATGTAAATTGCAGTACAATCTCAATCTATCAATAAGACTTTTAATCTGTGTGTATCTCAACAATCCCTTCCAGGGACTCCTAGTTGTCTCCTCATTATCTAGTCTTCTGGTCCCTCCTCAGCCTAGAACTTCAAGGATACTGATCTTGAGGGGTCAGGACTAAAGTGGGCCTATTCTTTTAACCAATATCCATCTACCCTCAAAGGCCCTACAGTCCCTAAGATCTACCTCCAAAGTCCCCAAGATGAGAGCATTTGGGTAGCAGGTTCATCCTCTTCAAGTAAAGTCTACTCTCCTCTCAGCCATCGGACCTGATTAACTCTCTGGGTTCTGACCATATTAGGAAATACTTAATGGGACCTTAGTAAATTTCTTGGCTAAACTATCTCAATAATCAATATAGGACTCTACTATTCCAATTATGCTTTCCCTGTTTTCTTTATTCTTTTTGTTCTAACTTACGAAATCATTCATTATTCATTCATTATTTCTGACTCCTCAACCCCAAATCAGCACCTAATAAGTTTTCTTTAATTTCCCTCTGATTTTCCTAAAAAGCCCTCAGCCATTTCCATCTCTAGGCCCAGTATCACCAACCACCTAACCCAGCTCAGAGGTCCCATCAGTGCATCAAGTCACATCAGACTCTCCTTTCGGGTTAATATAGTTCTCAGGTCCCCTCACCCTTACATGATTAATCTTTTAAAGGAAATTGTTATCTTAACCAGGAAAGTACAGCACTGATTTCTCTTATAACTGTTAAAATATTAGAAAGATAACATGATACACTAGAAAGATCATGGACTCTAGAACCAAAAAAACCCAGGTTCAAACCCTGCCTTATACTAGTTGTGTGGCCTTGAAAAATCACTTTTCTGAGCTTCGATTTTCTGATCCATGTATCTACTTTACAGAAACTGCTGTGAGGATTTAAATGAAATTAAATGCTTAACATACAGAAGGTGCTCCAAAATGGCACCTACATTATTATTACTGTGATCATCATTATAATTATCATCATCATTATTAGAGGTAGCTCGCGTTCTCACTCCTATTCCCCTACCTTGGTCTGGGGTCACCCTTGGATCATTTTTTTTCTGCCAAGGGTGGGGGTACGTGAGTGAGGGGGCAGGTGAGGGAAATTCTCTTTCCAAGTTTGCCGTCCTAATCCTGCTTGTAAAAATGGACTGGATAGGCTAAAAGAAATTTCCCAAGAGCAACCAAACGTCATCTTCATGAATTCATGTTACTAGTAAAAAGCAATGACTTGTAATAATAATTCATATTATATAACTAAATAACTATGAAGGGAAAATATATCCTAATAAAATAAGTCAATATAAAAAAAGAAATTACTAGAACTTACTAGTAAGCTGATAATTGACGATTACCCAAAGAAAGATATAAAATGTACTCCTGACACTATCAATGAATAACAGCTTCCACACAATGGTACCTACAAATCACTCTTTAAGTCTTACAGATTTATAGTAAAAACAATTTTCTAAATTGAAACCTGTCTCGTGTTATATTTATTAGTAACATAATATCTTTAGTGCCTGCTCTAAAAATTAAGCTTAAAAGGTTTTTGTTGTTGGCATAAATCAATCAATCCAATAGACAGCATGAACAAATACTTTATCATCTAAACCAGGATAATTTTAAGATTGAAAGAAGGCACAATTAATAATTACGCCAGGAGAACAAAACAAAAAGGGGACATACGGTCACCAGTCAATGGTCTTTTCATTTATCACTCACGGTCCACACACATTTTGACCTATTCCCAACCTTACTGTTGTTATAAAATCTTAAACGTCCTGAAGGATCAAGGACCAGACATTTAGATTTGTTGCAGTCAAATTTGGGATTCTCAGTAAGACATTTAAGTAACCTATCTAATTCTAAGAGTTAAGATTAATGAGCTAAAGTAATTCATTCCAACTTGACAAAGCCTCAGAGGATAAGTCATATTTTAAAGCGAATATTATAATGTTTGGTAATGTTTTCTAACAGGTCAAAGTTACAGAAAGCATAAGACTGATGAGGAAAACTGTGCTCAAAGATACTTTAATTCAGATTTAAAATCAGAGAAATAAATTTGTAATATACATTATTTTTTAAATCCATGCCTCCCATGGAGGGACACTACCTTTTGTTCTAAGTCAAAGAAATATTCCTTTCTTATCTTGCATGAATTCTTATTTATTCTGGACAAATAGAGAAGCTGCTATTTCCAAAGTTGGTTTCTCATCCTCAAAACAAAAGTACTTTTGATTACTTTGGCTCTTCTTGCTCTCTCTAAAATTAAGAAGAATCAAAAGAGTACAATAGTAAAGTAAATACCTCTTGAGTATCCTGAGATTCTGACATTCATTGATAATCTGCACTGAATAATATTAATTATGTGGTTACTAAAATCTGAATAATTCAGACTAACTTATCTTCAGAAAACCTGGCCTTTTTACTTGAAATGACTTAATTTAGCTCAATTTTATATAAAGATACATTCTGAAAAACTCAAACTATTTGAATTATAAACTAAAACTATTTAAAGCTAGCTTATAAATAGTAATTAAACTCACATTTGACTTATAAATATATATATTCTAGGTTTGTAGAAAATTTGTAAAATCCGTAGTTTGAAAGAAAGCATTTTATTTAACACAGTACATTAATTTACCAAACAACACTTTTTACAGGTGAAATAAAGGCTTATTAATACCTACCTAATACACAGAATACGTCGGCAAGAATGGATGGCATATCCTCACGAAATTCCTAATTTTAAAAAATACAATTATTCATAGTAAATACTAGAATAGCACACTAGCAATTATTATGGTTTCAGAAAAACACTCTTCAGTAAAACTTAAAAACAAAACCCTAATACCACTATGTTGACAAATAAAAGTTTTCAAGTTTCATAATATAGAGAAAATTAAGAGGGAGATAATGGTTGGAAAAAATGTTTAAATGTCTACCATGAAATAACTTGAGTTTAAAAAAAAAAAAAAAAGAAACTTAAAACAAGCACCTCAGGAAATAATAAAGAACACAAATGAGTAACATTTTTCCAGTGAAGTTTCATGTCAGAAACCACTGGAATTTGGAGTACCTTACACCTACCTAAAGCAAGACTGTTAAATATGGTACATTTTTCATCTAAAACTTTAAATGTTGCGCTCATGCCTGAGTCAACACTGATCTATGCAAAGATCATAGTATTATCAGAACAAAAATCTAAAAAATGCAATAATAATTACAAGCTGTTGTCTCATAACTCAAGATTCTCTGAAGATGAAAATAATTACCAAAAATCTATCTTTATTTTATTTACGCACTGATGTTTGCAGCCTTTGGAGAAACTGACCCGAAACTCTCCCCTCGTTTCTGGAAGAATACTTCAGCATTTATCCTAGATTTGTCTCCTGACTTCCCACTCCCACACCCAATTTTAGAGCCATTTTCCATTAGTAAGGATCATAGTTCAATTATTGCAATTAGTTTGCTGGCACTATAGCAACCCTAAAATTAGCCTACTTTCAGAGAGTAAAGGAAAGAAATATAATTCTAAAGAAAAAACTGGTAGCTGTAAGAGACAGACAAGATATGTTTCTGTAGCTAAGATATGGGACAGTGCAATATAGGACTATGAGAATCTAGCCACGACAAAGAATCCAGCTGCAGAAGTATATATATCACTAAGGACTCAAAGAGAAAGAGAAGCTAAGTAAGAACAAAACACACATTAAGTTCATTTGGACTATTCATTTTCAATAAATGGGAAAAGTATTAGAATCCAATTCCATTAACACACTAAACCCTATACTGATGCCCAATTTACAGAATGAAATAACCTTAATTGCCGATCAGACGTTAGTCTCTTCTTAAGGGCTATGAAATTTGGCTATGTCTACTTGAATACAAGTGCTCCCAAACAGTAGAGCAAGACAAGAGTTTTCAAACATGGAATATTAGTTGTTGAAGAAATAGACTACTCCAACACAAGCTAATCAGATAGAGACAGTTGAGAGGTAAAGGAGAAACTCATATTGAACCTCTACTGTTCAAATACATCTCAACATGAGGGGGGGAAAAAATCACAACTACTAAACATAGAAAGTCCTTAAGACCATCCTCGGGAAAGCACAAAAATCATACAAAGAAAAAGGCTACAGAAGCTTAAAGCAGCACAGGGGAAATTCATACTGACATCAAGAAACTCCAGGTACCACCTCAATAATACTTATTATGAAAGCTGTTCTCAACTGGGCAGATAATTCTATTTATACAAGTGTAAAACCCAGCCTAATAATAATAGAATAATACACCACTTGTAACAAAATGAAACTTAACTCCTGCTTTACAATAAACACCCTTACAATTTGAGAGTTCATCTTTCAATTCAAATACCAAACAACCATGGAAAGTATCTGGTCTGAATCTAACTTAAATTTTCTAATAAATAAAAGAGTGAAACAGAATATCGACTTAAAGGTTAGGGAAAAATCTAGTTATTATTTTCTAAAGCAAACAACAAACAACAGGAAAATTAGCATTAAGCAAACATTAGAATCACACAACCTCAATTTAAAATAATTTAATCCTCAATTTTTTAAATACATTTAATTTCTAAACATAACCACAAACAAAAGAAAATGCCTTGTTATGCTATACTGGGAGAACAGTCTAACCAAATTATTTTTTTATAGGAGCTTTTTTTTTTTTTGTCCTCCCAGCTTACGTAATATTTCCTGCTCTACTCACAACCAGAGAAAAAGATTAAAATACCTATATTTCTGTCTAGCAACAATGGCTTACCAATATTATCTTAAAACATTCACTACTATAATTTTGAATAAAATGAAACACAAGTTATACACTTCAGGGATCCTTGCATCAAAGGCAAAAAGAAATATGTAAAAATTATCAAATTTAAAAAACATATATATACTTACACTAATGTCATTAAGAACATTAGATGCCTGTTCATGCTTTAGATTTCCTTTAATGACATGGCATGATAACTCATAAAGAGCTTGCTGGAAATCTGTCAAACATAAAACAAAGAATATAATGACACAGTCTCTTGAACATGAAAGGTAGACTCTCTAGGGGAAGATCTACGTATTTCCTACTTCTCGGAATTATTATAAACATCAATAATGATTAAGAAAACTATACTTCTAATGCTTTTCTCTAGCAGATTTTTTCCTTTTATTTTCACAAAAACACAATACTTAGAGTAGAAAAAAGTTAACCTTGACTCCACTACTATAACATAACTACTGCTTGAGCACTTCCTTCCAATCTTTTTCTATATGTCTACATATTTTACATACTTGCATTCATAGTTTACATCATTTGGTATTCTGATTACCTGACAAACATTTCTAAAAGCATTTTCTCGTGCTACCAAAGTCTACGAAATTATTTTTAATGAGTGCATAGAACTCTAGCAAGTGAATATAAACCATTCTTCTCGCCAGGAGATTCACAGATTTTTCTAACTATATTCAGATTATAGTCAATTCAATCGCAGGGCTACACTGACAACAGATAAGGAATAGCAGTAAATATAAAATTTAATTTTACCCATATCCTGTCAGAGAAATTTCTCCCCAAAATCTCATTTTCTCCTCTATTTCCATCAGAATTCAAACTAAAATACGTTCAGCCCTCTGTATCCATAGGTTCTGCATCCACAGATATGGAGGGCTGACTTTAGTCACTGTACAATGCCATTTTATATAAGGGACTTGGGGATCCTCAGATTTTGGTATCAGAGGGGGCTCCTGGAACCAATCCCCTGCAGATACTAAGGGATGATCGTAGTTACATATGTACATACACACATAAAACATCAGTCCTATGAGAATTGTCAACCACATGTACAGTAGTCTCATTCACTATTAATCAGCATAGCCCCCCTTTCCTGGAGAAGGAATTTGAGGAGGGGGGAGGAGTTAATGGTCAGGTGAACACCTCCTTTCAGCCACCTTTTTCTTTAGTCCCATACACTAAAATCTTTATCTCCTTCCTCTCATTAAAAGTAGGAAAACAAGTAGCTCTAAAAACATTAATGTAAAATAAAGTCAATTTATAATCCACTTTTGAAATAAATCAAAAAATCTTTCAGGGCAATATAACAAGTTAAGAAATCAAATATTTGGGAGTTCCCTGGTGTTCTAGTGGTTAGGATTCGGTGATTTCACTGCTGTGGCCGGGGTTCAATCCCTGGTCGGGGAACTGAGATCCCATAAGCTGTGCAGCGCGGCCAAAAAATAAAAATTTAAAAGAGAAATCAAATATTTAAAAATCTTCTCCTTTGGTCTACTACTAGCCACAAAAAAGGAACATAACAGAAGTCAAAACATTTATCAATCCCCCTTTAAACAATGAAAATAGTATTTTACAATGAAGTAAAGTTGTCCATTAAATTACTCACAAAAGAAATATAGCCAGATTATCCCAATTCCTTATGAAGAATCCATTAAATATATTCTACCTTTTTCACAAATATGCCTTCATTATGCTTATAGTAAACTATATAAAAACTAAAATGCAAAGGAAAAATTTCTGTTAGTATGGTAGGAATATGAGGTCAATTTCATGCTTTCAATTTCCATTAATAAAATGCTTTTATAACGAATAATAGCCATTTGAAGTTATCTAGATAACTAAGATTTTTTAAAAAGCAATCACTCTTAGAAGCACAAAACAGCTGAGCATCATAAACTAAATTCCTGTAAGAATATGGGCTCACAGGGGCTGAGGGAATTCTAATCTTGATCAAAGGAGATTAAAGTAGAGAACAAATGGCCCAGGTCATCTCGCTGACACTAAGTGACATAAAAACAATCACAATGTAATCCACAAAGTAGCAAAGACAGTCCCCAATTCAAATGTTATTTAAATGCCCATTTAAGTGGCTAGCCCTGCAAAATCCACAAAGCCCTCCAAAATCTACACTAAAGCTGAAAGCCCTGCAAAAAAGCCCTGCAAAATCTACACTAAAGCTGAAAAACTTTACATTTACAATGGGGAGGAAAACTTACAACCCTTATAATTACACAGAAAAGAATAAATGCTAATGTTTCAGAAAAAGCAGCTTTAAGAACAGCCACAAGTAAAAGGGACTTCTAGACATTCTTTGTGGAATTTGAACATTTTAGACACTAGTTCTTGGTTATGTCGAATATCACTAAGACTACTCATGTTTATCAGCCATCCTTACAACGTTATTTTATGGGGGTGTGGGGAAGAGACTTATAAAAAGAACAAGGAGAAGCAGCGTGTACAAGGGAAACTGCCTGCCTGAAATGAAATCAGTTTGAGGGAGAGGCAGAAAGGGAAAAAAGGGCACAAGGAACACCACCCAAACTCAATCCTGAGATAGACGAAGGAAATTCTGAAGAAACAACATTCAGTTCCCTGCATGGACTACCCACTGGGGCCCTCAGACCAAAGCTTGATTGTTGGCAGATATCATCCAAAGAGTGTTATGCATTGAGGAAGTAGGCAAGGGCTCATATTAAGGTAATATTTAATTTTTGATAAAAGTAAACTTATCTACAGAAAATTATCTAATTTTTTTATTTAAAAATAGAATATTGACTATAAATTATTTTTCCAGATTTGAAAAAAAATGTTATGGGTTCTATCCCCAATGAAAGCTACACATGAAAATGCTTTAAACTTACTGGGCATTACTGCTTTTGTTTTTGCCCCTCCTTTTCTAAATCCATATACCTAATTTTATTTATTTTTTTTATTTATTTTTTTTGCGTTATGCGGGACTCTCACTGTTGCAGCCTCTCCCGTTGCAGAGCACAGGCTCCGGACGCGCAGGCTCAGCAGCCATGGCTCATGGGCCCAGCCGCTCCGCGGCATGTGGGATCTTCCCAGACCGGGGCACGAACCCGTGTCCCCTGCATCGGCAGGCGGACTCTCAACCACTGCGCCACCAGGGAAGCCCCATATACCTAATTTTAAATTAATGAAAGTTAAATAGCAAGTCCTTTAAAATTAACATAACTAAAAATTTACACCCTGTTTAATAACATTTTACTTAATATACCATATTTGTGATATGCAGTAGTAAACAACTCCATTCCTTTTAATGTTTTCCATGACACTACCTTTAACAAGATCCCCAGATACCACCTAAACATAACCAGCTTTAGTAAAAACACTGAACCTCAGTTTCTGGAAATTTCCTAGTGCCAAAAAGATCAGAATAGGTTTTTTTTTCCGTGCTAGCCCTTCTCTTCTGTTTATGATTGATACCTAGCCTGTATAAGTTTTACTACAGCTAGCCACTGCTGAAATGTAGGTAAATATACCATGTTACAATTATAAAAGCCAAGCAACATTATATGACTATTATGCAGGTCAAAAGACAACCATATAAAGAGATATATAGTCTTACTATAACTATAGTTTTAATCTCAATTCTAATATATTCATAGAAAAGCTTTATATAATGTGAATATCTTAGACCTTTTGCTTTTATTCATAAAATTTAATGGAAAACAGGATATTTAATAATTTTGACCAAGCCAAAAATAATAGCTATGATACTTTATTTATTTATTTATTTATTTTATTTTATTTTTTTTTTTTTTGGGCTGCGTTGGGTCTTTGTTGCAGCGCGCAGGCTTTCTCTAGTTGTGGCGAGAGGGGGCTACTCTTCATGGGGGTGCACGGGCTTCTCATTGTGGTGGCTTCTCTTGTTGCAGAGCACGGGCTCTAGGCATGCAGGCTTTAGTAGCTACAGCAAGCAGGCTCAGTAGTTGCAGCACACGGGCCCTAGATTGCGCAGGCTTCAGTAGTGGCACGTGGGCTCAGTAGCTGTGGTGCACGGGTGGTAGGGTGCGCGGGCTTCAGTAGTTGTGGCTCGCGGGCTCTAGAGTGCAGGCTCAGTAGTTGTGGCGCACGGGCTTAGTTGCTCCATGGCATGTGGGATCTTCCCGGACCAGGGATCAAACCCATGCCCCCTGCATTGGCAGGAGGATTCTTAACCACTGTGCCACCAGGGAAGTCCTATGATACTTTTAAAAGTCTTACCTCTAGAAGTTGAACTATCATGGCTTTTATTTTCACTGAGGATCCGGCATAAATGCAAACTAGAATAAAACAAATAATCTGTATTAATTTCTAATCCTAACATAGATAATCCTTATAGAGCAAATTATATCAACTAAAAATATCTGGAAATGTATCAGATATTTTTAAATCTATTAGTTTATAAATTAAATAAACCTATAAACCCTAATTGGTCAGAACTGGAGGATGCTAGTGAATCAAGTCATTATTTTGAAAACTGGTAAATAAAAGAATGAAAATCAAGCACTTATTCTGCCTTTTGTATATGAACGAATAGTTAATAAAAAATGCCTGTTAGTATTTCAGCTAACAAACAAAGGAATGATAGAATTAGAACAGCACCATTTTAAGGTCCCTAATAAATTAAAGGATCTAGGCATCTATGAATGGCTGTTCACATCACAAAAGACAATCAGATATTATGTGCCTCCTGATCCTGATATACAAGAATACACCACCACCTATGAAGTTGTCTTTAAAGGGGGGGGGGCAATAACTTAAATTCAAACTGTGAGAAACTCTATAGGACAATGGCCCAGTCTCTTCAACAAATATATTACAAGGGAAAATAAAAGATGGTGTGGGATCCTTAGGGTGAAAAAGGCTTAAGAGATATATCGATCACAGTGTATGGCTCCTTATTTGGATCCTGTTTCAAACAAATATTTTAAAAATTAACATTTATGAGTCAACTGGAATATTTTATAACTTTTTAAACGATAGATGCTGAAATATCTACAGATGAAATATTTACTTCAAAAGTATGGGAAAATGGGTAGGGTTATAGATGAAACAAGACTGGTCAGCAGTTGATAAATATTTAAGTTGGTTGATGATTTCACTGGGGAGCTATTATATCTACTTTCTCATCTGAGACTTTTTTCCTATAACAAAGTTTAAAAACAAAAAGTTGAAATTTTTTCATAAAATTAAAAAAAATACTTGTTGTATGGTGAATATTTCTTCACTAATTTAAATACAGCAAAGGATAGATATACAGTATACAGTGAAAGGAGGTATGTTTAATTGGAATTCCAGAAAGAAGAGAGAAAAGGGCAAAAGCAGTATTTGAAGAAATAATAGCCAAGAATTCAGTTTTCCAGAACTGAAGTGAAATCCGTATCTGATTATATCAATAGTAAAACTACAGAAAACCAAAGACAAAATCATTTAAGCACCTGAGGAAAAAAAGGCAATTAGTATCTTCATGACTTCTCAACAAGAACACTTGATAGCTGGAAGATACATTCAAGGTGCTAAAACAAAGTACCTGTCAACCTAAAATTCTATACCCAAAAAACACAGTTCCAAGAAAAGATAAAATAAGGACTGAACTTCAGACTAATAAAAATTGAGTTCACATACTAAAAGAAATGCTTGAGGACATTCTTCAGGCGGGATAAAAATGATCCCAGAAAGAACCTTAGAGTTGCAGCAAGAAATGAGGGAAAAAAGTGCTAAGTATATAGGTAATTCTAATTTAATATTAACTGAATAATAATAATAGTGACTTATGGTATTTAAACATGTGTAGTATTAAATATAGAGAGATAGATATATAAATGGAAAAACACTGAAATACATCAAGGCTAACGTGGGTTTATCCCAAATACACAGTTGGTTCAAATTAACTCACCACATTAAACCGACTTTTAAAATAACACAATAATTCAGGAATAGGTTCTATTCCTGATTTTCTAAAAGTCCTTTATGCATAAAAGACATTTGACAAAATTCAACTTCCATTCACTATTTTTTAAAAAGACTTTTAGAAAATCAGGAATAGAAAAAAACTTATAATTTGATAAAGTAGCAGTTCTGATAGTGTGGTTCACAAACCCCTGATCCCCAAGACACTTTCTAGAGCTCTGTAAGGTCAAAACTATATTCATAATAATACTAAGACTTCATTTCCCTTCTTTTGCTGTAATGACATTTGCCCTAATAATTCAAAAGCAAAGGAAGGTTAAGACGGTTAGCACCCTAACATTTATCAAGGCAGTAGCACCAAACCGTCTCACTGAATTCTTCAATATCAAGAAATCAAAGGAAAGAATATAGCCAGTCTCATGTAAGATGTCACCAAACTGTTTCATTATATATTTCATGACCATTCACAAACAAAAGCCAGTTTCACTTAAGAATGTCCTTGATAGGAGTGACCTCAGCAAGATGGCAAAATAGGAAGCCCCAGGCCTTCCTTCCTCCCATAGAAACACAACTCAACAATACACATACCCAATTCCCTTTACGAGAAATTCAGAAACCAGTTAAGAGGCCCCTGCATCCCAGGCGAGGACTAAACCAGCTGCATCAAAGCTCGTAGGAAAACACAACACACTCTTTCACCATAGTCCCTCCTCCTGGCACAACACCACACAACTGGGAGGAAATTCCCAATTCCCAAGTTCTCCCTGAGGAGGGAAAGAGAAGACTGGACTATATATACATCTAACATTCTGACTGGTGGGGGGGGGGGGGGAGTGGGCAACAGCTTGGCAGTCTCTCCCTCAACGGAGAAAAAAGAGTGTCCAATAGCCCAGCCTTTGGGAAGGGGGGACTGCCTGAGAGACTGGTTTCTGTCTAGCCTGACTTAGGGCACTGATGGCACCCAGCATACTCTAGCTGCCTGGGAGCCACTAAGAACAAAAAGAGCTGGGTGCTGTGCTGCTGCTTCACAGGACCCATGGTACAACAGATGGACACCAGAGAATGCAAGAGAGTGCCAGTTTCTGGAAAAAAAGAAACTGGAAAATCCCTCTCATCTGTAATCTATACATGAGTCCAGAGAAGACATATCCAGAGAAAAAATTTGAGAGGCCCCCAGAATCTATAGCCAAGCTGATTGGTAAAGGCCTTTCCCTGTACTAAAGCAGTCCATAAAGACTGGGATAAGAGTGTTTTTTCAAATGCAAGGATACCAACACAAATTACAAAGAACATAAAGAAACAGGTAAAATGGCCCAATACAAGAAACAAAATTAGTCTCCAGAAACTGATCCTAAAGAATTGGAGTCATATGAATTATCTGACAAAGAATTTAAAATAACCATCATAAAAATGCTCAATGAGCTCAGGAAAATGATGCATGAACAAAATGAGAATTCTAACAAAAGGACAGAAAATTTTAAAAGAACCAAATTTTGGAGCTAAAGAATGTAACAACTAAACTGAAAAAGTCACTAGAGAGCATTATGGATAATTCAAGAGCATTATGGATAGTCATATACAAAAGAATGAAATTGGACACTTCTTACATCATATACAAAAATCAACTCAAAATAGATCAAATACATAAAAATAAGACCTGAAACTGTAAAACTCCTAGAAAAAAACACAGGGGGAAAGCCTCATGACATTGGTCTTGGCAATGATTTCTTGGATATGACACCAAAAGCACAATGAAAGCAAAAACAGACAAGTGGGACATCAAACTAAAACTTGTGTGCGCAGCAAAGAAACAATGAACAGAATGAAAAGGCAGGGGACTACCCTGGTGGGCCAGTGGTTAAGACTCCATGCTTCCACTGCAGGGGACACGGGTTCCAACCCTGGTCAAGGAACTAGGACCCTGTGTGCCACACGGTGCGGCCAAAAAAAAAAAAAGAAAAGGCAACCTACGAAATGGAAAAAAAAATGTTTGCAAACCAGCCATGTATCTGATAAGGGGCTAATATCCAAAATATTTAAGAAACGTCTACATCTCAATAGCAAGAAAAAAATCTGATTTAAAAATGAGCAAAGAATTTGAATAGACATTTTTCCAAAGAAGACATACCAATGGCCAATAGGTGTATTAAAAGATGCTCAACATCACTTATCATCAGGGAAATGCAAATCAAAACCACAATAAGGCATCACCTCACACTTGTAAGGGTGGTCATTATTAAAAAACCCCAAACAAACAAACAAAAAAAACCAGAAATGACATCTGATAAAGGACTATTAACCAAAATATACGAATAACTCTTAAAACTCAACAATAAGAAAACAACCCAATTTAAACATGAGCAAAGACCTTAACTGACATACAGATGGCAAATAAGCATATGAAAAGATGTTCCACATCATATATCATCAGGGACATGGAAATTTAAACAATGAGATACCACTACACACCCATCAGAATGGCCAAAATCTGGAACACTGCCAACGACAGATGCTGGTGAGGATGTGGTGCAACGTAACTCTCAATCATCACTGGTGGGAATGAAAAATGGTACAGCCACACTGGAACACAGTTTGATGGTTTCTTACAAAATTAAACATACTCTTACCTTACAATCCAGCAATCCCACTCTCCTTGATATTTACCCAAAGGAGGTGAAAACTTATGTCCACACAAAAACCTGCACATGGATTTATAGCAGCTTTATTCATGACTGCCAAAACTTGGAAGAAACCAGGATATACTTCAGTAGGTGAATGGATACATAAATTGGTACACTGACCCCATAGAATATTATTCAGCACTAAACAGAAATGAGCTATCAAGACATGAAAAGACATGGAGAAACCTTAAATGAACACTAATAAGTCAAAGAAGCCAATCTGAAAAAACTACATAGTATATGTTTCCAACTAAATGTCATTCTGGAAAAGGCAAAACTATGGAGACAGTAAAAAGTTCAATGGTTGCCAGGGGTTAGGAGGAAGGATGAATAGGCAGAGCACAGAGGATTTTTAGGGCAGTGAAAATACTCTGATACTATAATGATGGATACACATCATTATACCTGTGTCCAAACGCATAGAATGTACAACACCAAGAGTGAACACAGAGGTAAACTTTGAATTGGGGGCAATTATGATGCATCAATATAGGTTCATCAGTTGTAACAAATGTAACACTCTGGTGGGGGATGTTGATAATGGGGAGGCTGTGCATGTGCGGGGGCAGGGGGTAAGGGAAATTTCTGTAACTTCCTCTCAATTTTTCTGTGAACCTTAAAACACCTGTTTAAAAAAATTAATTCTTTAAAAACCAACAGAAAATAAGTGTTAGGGAGGATATGAAGAAACTGGAAACCCTGTGCACTGTTGGTGGGAATGTAAAATGGTAAACAGTACGGAAGTTCCTCAAAAAATTAAAAATAGAACTATCATACAATCTAGCAATCCCACTTCCAGGTATTTACTCATAAGAGTTGAAAAGAGGATATCAAAGAGGTATTTGCACTCCCATGTTCACTGCAGCATTATTCACAATAGCCAAGAGATATAAACAACCTAAATGTCCATCAACAGATGAATACATAAAGAAAACATGGTGCATACATACAATGGAACATTACTCAGGCACAAAGAAATCCTGTCATATACAACATGGATGAGCCCTGAAGATAGTATGCTAAGTAAGTCAGTCACAGAAGGATAAATACGGCATGATTTTACTTATATGAGGTATCTAAAGTAATCAAGCTCATAGAAGCAAAAAGTAGAATTTCGGTGGTTGCCAGGGGCTAGGGGGAA
This sequence comes from Phocoena sinus, assembly GCF_008692025.1. NCBI lineage: Eukaryota > Metazoa > Chordata > Mammalia > Artiodactyla > Phocoenidae > Phocoena > Phocoena sinus. Next base: position 105,104,302 of record NC_045784.1, read on the forward strand.
AGAGAAATGGGAACTTGCTGTTCAATGGGTATAAAACTTCAGTCAAGCAAGATGAAAAAGATCTAAAGATCTGTTGTACTACACTGTGCTCATCGTTAACAATACTGTACTGTACACTTTAAAATGTGTTAAGATTTATCTGATGTTATGTGTTTGTATCTACAATAAAGAAAATGTCCTTAATGAAGTAGTGAAAATTAATTTTAATAAATCCTAGCCCTGAGAACATGCCTTTTTTAAAAATATGTATTTTTAATATTCTATGTGACAAATTGGAAAGTATACATAAAACATTTCTGTCACACACCAAAATACCATGGTTGTCTCCAGGAAAATCACCTATACGACTGTTTGAATTCTGAGCTGAACTAGCTGCTTTTTCACAGAACACCATTTTTACTTGAAAGAAATGACAAACTATGGTTATTCGGATTTGGGTCTTTGGCAGGCATTTTCTCAAAAATGAACCAAGAGAGCCAGTCACTTCAAGAAAAACAACTGAGAGTATTTGTTGCCAATGAGAAAATGTAAAGTTTCAAACAAAAATTAGAATTTTGGAAAACTTTTATCTGGCACCATGGACTTGGCTAGTTCCCAATTCATAAAAACTTTCCTGATAAGTTCAGTGATGATACTAAAGAATGTGGGGGTTTTTTATATTATACAATGTATTGTGTCAATATTTGGAAGTGCTGCATCATTCAGTGAACCAATATTTTTCCAAATGACCAATGCATGATGTTGCAAAATAATGCATGGGTAAAAGACAGATTCCAAGTAAAAGAGAGACAATTGGATTTCAATTTAACAAAGTACAAAAAGTACACTGATATGGTTTTGGATTTGGCATTGCAATAAACCATTAACAAACTACCACCTGACAAATTTTGACATGGTATCAAAGAATATCTACAATTATCTGAAAAGGTTACTAAAATTCTCCTCCTTTTGCCAACTATTTATGTGTAAGGCTGAACTTTCTTCATATACATCAACCACAACAATATATTGCAACCCCTACTTCACAGCACACATAAAAATCAACTCCAGTTAGATAAGACTTAAAAAGGGAGAGCAAAATAATGTTTCCAGAAAATCATAGGATAAGTTCGTTAACCTGAAAATGGAGAGAAACTAGTAAACCCAAAAAAGTACTAATCAAAAAGTAAAAGATTGATAAATTTAACTACATTAAAATGAACAACTTCTGCTCATCAAAAGTCACCACCATAAGAGTGGAAGTACAAGCCTAAGAATAACAAAAGATATTTGCCACACATACAATGTAACCCACAAAGGGGACAAATACAGACTATAGAAAGAACTCCCACAAATCAATGAAAGAAGTGCAAACAATCCAAAAGAAAAATGGGGAAAAGATATAAAGAGGCATTTCACAAAAAACCAGAAATCCAAATGGCCAATAACACAGAAAAAGACGCCTATGCTACTACAAATGAACGTATATGCTAAACAAACAGACTCACAGATATAGAAAACAAACTGTGGTTACCAAAGGGGAGAGGGACGGGGGGCGAGGGGAGGGGGAGACAATTTAGGAGTATGGGATTAACAGATACAAACTAATACGTATAAAATAGATAAGCAACAATGATATACTGTATAGCACAGGGAATTATAGCCATTACCTCATAATAACCTGTAATGGAGTATAATCTGCAAAAATACTGAATCACTATGCTGTACCCCCAAAACTAATATTGTAAATAAACTACACTTCAATTTTAAAAATTGGGGAAAATGCCTATGAAAATATGAGCCCCAAGAAAATAACATTAGATACATATTATATTGACCAAAAATTTACAGTCTGACAATATTAAATGTTAGCCAGGATGTGAAGGTGAACTCTCATACACTGCTGGTGGGAGTATATTTTGAAATAGTTTGGCAGTACCTAGCAGAGCTAAAGTTAATCACAATCTAGAACCTAGCCACACATACAATGTATGTATTCTACAGTTCAGTATATATCCCACAAGAACACATGCTGTGTACACTAAGATACCTGTATAAGAATGGTTCTATTGGCACTGTTGGTAACAGCCAAAAGCTCAAAACAACAAAATTGTTCATTGGTAGCCTAAGAGATAAATTGTGGTATAGTTATACAATGGAGTATCTTTTAACTATGAAAATCAAAGAACTGCAAATACTTGCAAAAATATGAATGATTCCTAAAGACATAATGTTGAGCAAAAGCAGCCAGATACAATAGAATACGCCCTCTATGATTCCATCTATATGAAATTCAAGAAGAGCAAACTTAAACTTATTGGGGTAGCAAAACTGTAAATAAAAACTAGAGAAAGCCATAAATGTCAGTTACCACAGGGGAGATAAAGAGGGTGCAATCAGGAAGGGGGACTATGTTGACTAGAGCTGGATATGAGTTACATGGGTGTGCATCTTACAGTGATTCTTTAAGCTCTACATTTAGATTTTATGTACTTTTCTGTATTTTTTTAATTTCACATTTCAGAAAAAGAAATATTCTTATTACAAACTGTACAAAGCTCTAACGAAAAAGAAGAGAACCAATGAATGCGCATGTTTCTCACTCTTTTATGTCTAGCAATGCTCTTTCCATAGTCAATAAAAAGACTTACAGAATATGCTTATATACCACATCTAAGGTGAAATATGATGCCACATGACAATCATCCACAGAGAGATTATCGACTTTGCAGATTATGCATGCCCTTGCAGTTCACCTCTCTGTGTCTTGATTATTTCAATACTTCTTCATCAGAATGAGCAGGGTACAGTTCAATAAACTTTTCCCAGTCAACAATTCATTTGTAGGTCTCACAAAATTATTTTCAAAACCAAAGAATAAAAATACCTTGTCACTGAAGAACAATTACTAAATTAAATCTGCATAGTTTGAAAATCTCATTTAGTTATTAGTTTTTAACCAATTCCTATTAAAAGAACAAAAAAAATTTTTTCAGAGAGCACCTTAGAAATGGTTAAATAAGCTGATTTAAGTTTGACCCCAAGTACTTTCAACTACTTCTGAGAACCAGATAGGCCTTCCAATGTGTTAAGACAGTGGGTAAGCTTTTAATTTCTCAAAATAAGTTAAACCTACCACAAACTTACCTCAAATAAAAAAAAAATCAATCTTCATTACATTAGGCAATACAAAAATATCTGCTTCAAGACTATCATCAGAGAATATAACCTAAAAATGTCTGATATCTAGCTCCTTTTTTGTTAAGAGTAAATATATAAGAAGGTGCATCAAGGCTGCTTCAATATTTGCTATAAAGTACTGAAACAATTCCCCCTTGTGGTTCTCACTGTCCCCAGAGGTTCGTTTCCCTTTAGAATGTAGTAGCAGGAAATACTGCATCTTTGACAGAAGAATGCAAGGGAAATCAAGTAACTCATCTTTCCCTTCGTACCCAGGCTACTAAAAAGCAAGGTCAAATATTCCTTCTTACAGTGAATGTGTTTGCTTATTCACATTTTCAATAGCTTCATTTTCTATTTGTTTTAATAAGCTTAATGCAAATGTCTTTTGTTATAATCCTTCCAGTGGGGAGGGGGGAATGTCAGTGTTCCAAATCCCACTTAATCTAATGGTACAGTCACTGTTACATAATTTTTAAAAATCATTGAAATGTAATTTCATCTTGTCAGTCACAAGGCCACAAACATATTCATTAAAGGATGCAGATGATAATGTCATCATGAACTATTAATAAGCATCTCAAAGATTTGCTCAAATTGTGTAAGGAATCACTGATGGGTTATTATGATAAGGCAACTTACTTGTATAACAGATACTTTTGTTTCCCTAGTATAAAACACTTCTGCCTTAGTTGTTGGAGGAAACTAAAAACAATCACTAAGAATTTTCCCCCAATCAGTAGATTTGTCCCGGCTCTTCCCCTAAGTAATTCACTAACAAAAGTATCCTTAAGTATCCTAAGTATCTTTAAGTATCCTTAAAGAAACAATTCTGTTTCTGAATGTTGGGTGTCTTACTACAGCTCTTATACAGTTATAGTTCTCTATCGTAAATTTTAAAGGGAAGAAAACAAAACTACCTCCAACAGTTGCCCATTTTAATGTGGTTTTAAAAATAATCAAATGTTCTGCCTCGGTACAAATTCAAATGATTATTTTAGTCCTTTAATAACCTCCAAATAATTGAGTTTACCATTTTTTCCACTTTTATAACAGTTTGGTGCTACTGTGGAGATGCTACCTCAGGCCCCTGAGAACAAAGAATATACTTTCTGTCAAATATCTGTGAAACTTAAACTGAATAAAATGTCTTAAGTTCTTCCAAGAACTTAATGTTATTTTGCAAATACTCTTTAACATGAGTATTTGGCTTTCCGTCTTACTTGGTCCTATTTTCCAGTAAAAAAAAGAAACACAACACAAGCCTGCACTACTTGATTATGTTCAACATCTCAAAGTTGGCTCTACATATAAAAAATTGATGTCAATCTGTGCTTCAATTAATTTTTAAAAACAACAGAAAAGGTTACATTTTGTTAAGCAAGTGCTACCTCTATTATCATTGATAGAAGAGAGGCATAACCCACAAAAATGAATATTGGGACATGTAGTTTTATACTGAAAGATGCATTTAAGAAAATGAAAATATGCACTTATGAGGAGGAAAGGGAACAGGAAATCTTAAAAAAGACAACAGAAGCTCCTGCACACAAGTACATTAATAGCACTCTACCTTAACTAAAGAATAATTTAATTTTTCTAGCAAACAAAGAAAGCAGTAGCCTGGAAAAATGTTCTGATACTGCTATAACATTTTCTGAAGAATTTCTCTTACCAGGGAAATAAGACCAAGACTTATGAACACAGGTCAAATGAGAAAACAAATGCCAAATGAAAAGTAAGACATAAAGAAATGGTTTCAGATAAAGCTTCAGCTGAACTTAGAACACCTTTTGAAGAAAAAAAAAGACTTAAATACTAACACTAAAGTTTCTTAGAATGATTATTTGCTATAAACTCCCTCCTCCAACTTCCCTCCAAAAAATTCGGGACAGACAACATTTAATGAACATCCAAATGTACTTCCATAAGTTCTGGAATATGTCATCTAGTAGCAGAAGAAGAAAAAGAATGGCACCAAAACATTTGGTGATTAAATTTTAAAACTTTATTATAACTACCAATAATTAATAAGGTAACACCCAACAAAAATTTCTAATTGATGTATAATTTTTTTAAAAGAAAGAATTAAGTTCTTTAAACAGACAAATAGATGATATTCAACAAATATAAGTATTTCAAAATTAAACTAAGTATTGACATGAGGCTAACATCTTCAGATTAAGAGCTTGGAATATAAATCCTCCATTAAGGTTGCTTGTGACACAAAGAAATGCTGAGCTCACTGTGTTAATCATGCCTACTAAAAACAAAATTCTCCCCTGGATCTACCAGTACATGCAAGTTTATTAGCTTAATCGTGGCAAACCCTATGCTAATATGAAATCATCAAGAAACTAAAGCTCAAAAAAAAAAAAAAAAAAAAAAAAAGAAACTAAAGCTCTAATTCCAAAATTAAAGTGATTAAATCCATATCTTGCATATGTCGCAGAATTTCAGAGTTTGTATTAAGATGTGAAACTCTGAAGAGCAGATCTAAGTGTTACTGGAAAGGACAATTATGTTTTGGTAGTCCTCCTCTGTCCTTTTGCTATCTCTTGGAAAAGATCATTTTAAGAATTCTGTAATTTACCATGAAAAACATAATCAGTATCTCTGGAAACAACAGATTAGCTAAGTATGTGATGGACCCTTCAGATAGGCAAAATACAGTTTTTCTTTTCTCCCTAGTTACTTAACAAAATTTATTCTTCAAAGCCAAGACTTCCCATCTTAATAGACAGTTGCTTTTCATGACGCACAATTAAGAATTTGCCCTCTCAAAGTTATAAAATATCCCATACATTGCATATGTTCACTATGCTGCTGAAGTTGACTACAACTCCCAGAATACAGACTTACACTGCTGAGACAGACAAGAAATGAACTAATACCTCATGAAACATATCATGCAGTTTTTAAAAAAGGTAACTTTCAGTCAAGTTAAAGCTCATCTGCTAATTTATCTCATTAAAAAGGAAATATCCACCCAAGATATAATTTTAAATACTGGTCATATCTTAAAAGCCAAATATATAAATGGATTCATTAATAATTTGGTGGCACATTTTTTTTAACATTTCCAGTTGCTGGTTTATATTTTAAGAAGCTGTTTTTCAGACAAAAGAAATGATTTTTTGTAATATATTTATAATACCATTTTTTCTAATAAAATGAAAATGCTAACTCTATCTTTAGCAAGATACAAAAAGTTTTCAAAGAGGGAAAAGAGGTCCAGTATATGAAGACTAAGCACTGGATGGTGATTTCTTTGACTATTTCATACAACTAACAACTATTTAAACTATTTCATTATTGTCACACAACTCTCTTCATGTAACAGAACAGAGTTATAAAACTGACTAAACTGATCTGGATCTACTATAGTTCAAACTACATTCCACAAGCCATGCAATAACTACATAAACGTTAAGTCCTAATAGCAGTTTTGAAGCAGCTCTTCAAACACAGAAATTATGATGGGTAGCATGGATCATGTAAATATACATAAAGTGAATCCAAAATTCCATTTTGACTAGGTATTTCGACTTCCTACATGACTTTTTCTCCAACCACTGCCAGTCAGAAGCCAAGCAGAATTTCCTACCCTGAATACCACTCATTCTAAGGTGGGAGTCATAGTAAAACTGTCAAAAACAGTTAGCTAGAAGGAGGAAGCTGAGCAATCTACAGATGACAGTCCCTAAATAACTGTTGGCTTTAAAAGTAAACAAAACAACAATGAACTGATTTATCCGTTTTGGGGGGTTATCCTAATCTAATATAGATGAAAATGATGGTTTGGTTTGGTAACTTCCCATCCTGCCTTCCTTGCACACAAGAGACTTAATAGCTATTTGTTAACTAGCAAGTACAAGGATTTGGAAAATGTTCCTAACAGTTAAAAATGAATGCTTATCAAACAGACTTCTCTGGCAGTTAACAAAATAAGCTCTCTAAGCATATGCTAGAAAGGCTATGGGGGGTGGGGGAAGGACGGGGACGGGAGGGTTGAACCAAAAGAAAACGTGAGACAGTCCCCACTCTTCAAGGGTCTCTCAATTCGTTGGAGTACAAGAGTATACATGAAAGAGTCAGAGACTAATTAATTGCTAACCTGAGTGGTACAGACTTTAAGTGCAAGAGCTGTCCAAATTAGTTTAAATATCTAAAGATTGGAATAATATTACTTTTAATAGCTATCACTTGAGTACTTACTATAAGGCAAGTGCTTTACAGGCGTTATTTAGTCTTCACAACAATGCTTTGAGTACTTATTATTCCCAATTTACTCAAGGGGAAACGGTCAAAGTGGTTAAGGAACTTACCCAAGGTCACTCGGCTAGTTAAGTGGCTAAAACTGCCGCTTACCCAGGCAATCCAAGTCTAGCGCTCACACTAAGACTTCATAAGGCAGCGCGAGCGCGGCAGCGGGGTGGGGAGGGCCACATAGGCTGGCGCTATTACACGCGCAAGATCGGCCGACGCATTCCCCACGTACGTTCCAAGTAACGAAGTTTCAGAGATCCGTATCTCGCGCCAGCAACCGTAAACTGACTACGGAGATCGGCCGCAACCACGGCAAAAAAGGCTAACAGGAGTTAATCTAAGACGGGGCTGAGCTTTAATTAATAAAGCGATTCAGAGGGAAAAAATTGCAGTAAGTTATTTGTTTTAAAATCTGGGGTTTGTTCCGCCGCTTAAGAGAATTTTCCCCCCGAGGCAGGGAGAGCTTAAATTCGGGGCAAGGAAACCGCGGTTATAGCAAATTACTGTTTTCTGTATTACTGAAAGAAAAAAAAAAAAAAAACCCAAGTTTTAGGTCTACAGGAAACGCGTTATTCTAGGTACACGAGAACCTTGGAGAGTTGCCAAAATTAGTTGTAGTCCCAGGACAAAATGGGGTTTAGGAACATTTAATGACGAAAGTTGATTCCAACCCGAAACGGCTCTAAGGTGAAAAGACGGAGCAAAGAAATGCCGGTAGGTCTTCGGGGAAAGCGGCAATCCTTGCTACACTTCGCCCACGGGCAGCGGCGCCGCGTGAGGCCGGGACAGTCCGAGAGACAGCTCCCGAGAGGACGAGAGGTGCCAAGCGGGGTTCTTCCCGAAGCCCCGGGCTTCGCGGCGGCGGGCGGAGAGGAGGGGAGGGAGTCCGGGACGGTTCGGACTTCGGGCAGAGGAGGCGCCGGGCTCCAAACTGCGGAGTCGAACGGGTGCAGAGTAAAGAAATGGGACAGACTGAAACTCCGAACCCTCCCGGCGCGGCCCCGTGAAGAGAAAGGAGCCAAGTGAGCTCAAGCGATGAGGGGGACAAAAAGAGACGGAACGAAAGCGCAGGGACCCGTAGGGACAAAACGGGAGTTCCGCTAAGAGGCTAAAAAAGACAACCTCCGGCCGGCAGCGGGGCTTTCTGGGAAGCCGGGAAAGGCAGGAGGTCGGCGGCGACTACCAGCACCTCTCATCCCCGAGTTCGAAACTCCTAGACAACCATCCACACCCGCCACCCGGATGGGGGAGGGGACACCTCTTCCCCACCACCACCTCCCCACAAATATGAGAGCAAGGCTGACGGCCGAGCCCAGCCCGGCCGTGCGCCCGCCTCCAGCCCAGACACTCACAATTCGCCTCTCCCTGATTTCTCCCAGTTCTTTATCCACTCTACGGGAACCAAGACAGTCGCGGCCGCCATCTTCCCCTCACTAGTAGCAGAAACCCGGATGTGTAGCACGCGAGCGAGGGGTCAAAGGGGAGCACCGCCCACGAGGAATGCCGGGAGCCGCGAGTTCGGTTTTCGATTTCCCGCCCCACTTTCCGCCCCACTTTCCACCCCACCCTGCGGAAGCCCGAGGCCCTGTTGCCAACCAGGTGGCTGGGACCCGTGGGTCCCATCGCAGAGTGAGATGTCACTGAAACTGAACAGTGTATATTTTCTAATGGGTGGCCGGGCCCTCTGCAAACCTTGCCCCCCCCTTCCCTTTAGAACAGGAAAAATGCCATCCCCAGGCCAACTCGTAGCCTTTATCTTCTTCCGTAGCATCTACTCCAGACCACTAATTCAAAATTGTGTTTTTTAAAGCACCTAATATGTGCTAGACACTGGGGACAGAGAAATAATAAGCCATGATGCCTACCCTCAACGAGCTCAGTCCGTGGGGAAGACAAACATATAAGCAGATCAATTACAATACACCCCGCTGAGATCAAAGAAATTAATTGGGGAAGAGGCAGCCGATTACTATGTGCCAGGCATTCTGCTAATCCGAAGGATACAATCTTAGGAGAAAGATTAAATCGGCTCTGGGAACCATCAGGGCTGACAGCTACCGTGTCTGCGGCTGTCATTGTAACCTTAGGCAAAACTAGAGGGCGCAAGTACGAAGAGAAACGAGTTGTTTACACTACATAGTCTGAAAGTACTCCCGACGAGATAACTTCGTATTTCAAAGGGCGAAATAGAAACTTTACGGTCGGAAAACATGGCCGACACCCTCCTAACTCTGATGAATATAAGCATCCTTATGTATTAAACAAATGGGCGTCATATGCCTCCTGATGAGGTGCTAAGAAAAACACTAACCAATTTTGTAGTATTCATCATGCCAAAATTCGCATAACCTGAATTTAATCACGAGGGAACATCAGACAAGCCCATATTAAGGGACAGTCTACAAAATTACTGGCTTGCACTCTTCAAAATCATCAAGGTCACTAAAGACAAAGAGAGATTGAGGAACTCTTCCAGATTAATGAAAACAACAGAACAACTGATCCCCAGCCAGAAAAAAAAAAAAAAATTTTTTTTATTTTGCTGAAAAGGGCATTCTTGGGACAGTTGACCAAATTTGAATATCTGTAGATTAAGTAATAACATTGTATCAATGTTAATTACTTGAGTTTAATACTCGTTTTGTGGTTATGTGAAAGTCCTTATTTAAGAAAATATGAAGTATTTAGAGATAATGGTGAACCATGTTGCAACTTTAAAATATTTCAGAAAAAAACGATAGGATGATGAGGCAAATGTAAAATATTAACATTTTAGGAATCACTCATTTTAGGAATCTGGGTGAAGGACTGACAGATTCTCTGTTCTATTTGTGCAACTTTTCAAAATAAAGAGGTTTTAAAAATACATGTTTGGCTGAAAATTTACAAAATACAGACAAATGAAATGAAGAAATCCTACCACACATATATTAATGTATGAACTTTAGAACTAATATCTAAATTTGGCAAGTTTTACCAAATGGACTAGGTTTATTTGCATTGAAAAACTGTTCAGGGGATGGGCTGTATTTAGAATCAGTTGGGGAAAATGCTACATTGTTTATGATTGTTTTTCATCAGCTATATCTAGTCTAATGTCCTGTCTGATTCTGAAATTATAAAGCCACCCATTAGAAAATATACACTGTTCAGTTTCAGTGACATCTCAAAAAAAATCTTTTGCCACTTCAAGGAGGTTCAGAGATATGAGTTCCCTCTGATCTTTTCATTTTTCTTATTATGAAATATTTTTAAAGTGAACAGAATGGTATAGCGAATCTTCATTGTACCATCATCCTCCCTAAAGAGTTTGAAATCATTGTTACAGGATGGCCTCTGTGATACAAGAAGAACTATCCTGATGCTTATGTATACTTCACTGTATAGTCTACAGCAGTGAGCACTATCCACATTTGGGATCAGATAATTCTTTGCAGAAGGCAGGGGGAATCCAGTGCACTGTAGGATGTTTAGCAACATCCCTAGCCTGGACCCACTAGATGTCGGTAGCACCTCCCACACCAGTTGTTACAACAGTATCTCCAGACATTGCTAAATGTCTCCTGGAGTGTAAAATAGCCCCCTGTTGAGAGCTAGTGAGCTATAATATTCTGCTGTATTGTGGCTTACCTTGCCACTGTATCACAGTGATTTCTTCTTCCAAACACTGAACTGTGTGCAGTATGCATGCTACTCAGTATGCCACAAATGTGGTATGATCTGACTGCAGTGATGCCCTTTGAGGCCTTGCTCTTCCCCTCTCCCAGAGCCTGCAGAACTATTTTTACATGGTATGATAACTCCTTTAGGAATTGCTCGCAGCTAATTGCTTTTTGCTCCATAAGATTGCAAAGCTATCATATCTTTCGCATCCTTGTTGGCTTGCCTTTTCTTTGCTATCAGCGTCTGGTATTGTCTCAGCAGCTGGGGGTACTGTTCCCTGATGATTTCACTGGCTCACAGGTACCAAAGGACTAGGCAGGGACTGAGGTCTGTGGTGAAGGCTAGGGATTGGGTAGTTTCAATATTGACAGCCTGATGCATGGAGTGATTGGTTGACTCTAGGTAATTGTAAGGTCAAGCAATCTTTTTATTGTCTCAGTGACAACAGATAATGGGACCAAGAAGGAAGCACATAATAGCAAAACAAGACAAAATAAATAAAATACATAATGAATGCGAAAGCCGTACACTTTGTGGGACTGTCCCGTGAATGCTGAGTATTGGTAATGGGTTTTTATTAACCAAAGACTTAGTTATGTTAAATATACATATTAAATTTCTAGGATAACCACTACAAATATATAAGGATATTATATATCTTCCAAACTATCTGAGGGGGAAAAAAATTGAAAGAGAAAGAGGAAAAAAGTCAATCCCAAAAAGGCAAGAAAGGTAGGGAAATTTTTTGGAAAAGTGGAACAGAGAGAATAGAGGAAGAAGTTTAAACCTACTAATTTAAATTTAAATATATCAAAAATTGCATAAAATGTAAATGAACTAAATGCTCCAGTTAAAAGTAAAGATTATCAGTCTGGGTTTAAAGAAGGCTAGCTATTTTTTTTTTTTTTTTTTGTGGTATGCGGGCCTCTCACTGCTGTGGCCTCTCCCGCTGCAGAGCACAGGCTCCAGACGCGCAGGCTCAGCGGCCATGGCTCACGGGCCCAGCCGCTCCGCGGCATGTGGGATCCTCCCGGACCGGGGCATGAACCCGTGTCCCCTGCATCGGCAGGCGGACTCTCGACCACTGCGCCACCAGGGAAGCCCAAGGCTAGCTATTTTTAAGAGACATCTCTAAAACACAGGGACACAGAAAGTTTGAAAGTAAAAACAATGGGGAAAATACACCAGGCAAATACTAAGATCAACAAAAATTAAGCTGTTATAGCTAGATTAATATCAGGCAAACTAGACTTTACGGGGGAAAAAATTACCAAATTTAAAGACGGTTACTATATATTGATAAAAATTTCAATTCACCAAGAAAATGTAACCATTCTAATCTTGAATGTAATCAACCACTTTGAAATATATGAAGCATGTAACAGAACTACAAAGAGAAATAGACAAATCCACTACCACAGTGAGTCTTTAATTCATCTCTCCTAGATATTGATAGATGAAACAGACAAAAAAGAATCTGTAAAGATGTAGAAAATTTGAACATCAAATGAACAAGTTTGATCTAGTAGATATACATAGAACGCTGTACCTAGCAACTGGAAAATAAATATCCTTTATAATAACACATGAACGGGGCACCATGTACAGATTGCACACTGATCAAAAGCACCTAGCCAGAGGGACAAGTGGGGATCAAAAATTTATCCCATGCTCCACTTGCCAGACCACATGCTCAGGTGTGCTGCTGCATCCACCTGGAAGAAAGGGCACAGTTTCCTAATTCACATAAAGGCAATGTGTCATCGAGTGGTGGTCCAGCACACGGAACGTTTATGAAAGTTAAACATATACTAGATTTAAAAGAGCAAATGACAACAAATTTTAAATAATTCGTCTCATATAGTTCACATTTACTGACCACAATGCAATTAAATTGGAAATCAATAACAAAAAGATAAAGAAAACCCCTATGTTTGAAAATGTAAAAACATACTTTGAAGTAAATCACAGACCAAGGAAAAAAGTCATACTAAAAATTAGAAAATATTTAGAACAGAGCAATAATGAAAATATTACATATCAAAACTAATGAAAAATGATGCATTGCAGCTAAAGTGGTATTTAGAAAGAAATTTATGCTCTTCAACCTTTGTATTATTAAAGAAACAAGACTGGAAATTAAAAAGCTAAGCATCTAATTTAAGAAGTTCCAAAAAACAATACAGAATAAATGAAAGAAAGCAGAAATAATGACATTTTTAAATAGAAAATATTAATCAAAAGAAAGTATCCAAAAGAAAATCAATAGAACCCAAAATTGTTTGGTTGAAAAGTCTAATAAGACTGACAAACCTCTGGCAAGACTGATTATAAATAAAAGAGAGAGAGGTACATATAAACAAATATTAGGGATTGTATCAGTTGGGCTCATGACAGGAGACAGATGACATACTCATAGGGGATAATTAAAGAGAGTTTAATAAAGGAACCATGCACAGGAGTGTGGGCAGGATTAAGGAAAACCAAAAATGGATGGTGAAGCACCTCAGGGCCAGAGATACTGAGAGACATTAGCAGCCCTAAGCCTGAGGAGGCAAGCGGAGGGAGTGGTTCCCAAAAACTAAGGAAATAAGGAAAAATGAAATAATAAGGAAAGGAACATTCAACAGGAACTGTGGCCTTCTGTAGAAGAATAACTGCCAACTCACATCCCAGCAGGGAGGAGGCTGGGGAATAAATGCCCTGAGCTTTCTCTCCTTTTACCATTTTATCTCCTGCTGACACCTCCCATTGGCTGATGACTACTGCAAGCCATAATTCAAGGGAGCCTGGAAAATGCAGTTAGTATGGGTCAGGGGACAGAGCAGGATGGAGAAGGATAGAAAGTGGATTTTGAAAGGGAAAATAGAATTTCCGGCACTGACCATTTCTTTTGCCCCTCCACACCACTCTTGCCCTTTGTCCAGATGAAAAACCCATGCCCTCAAAAGAAATGTACAAAGCCCCATCAGCTACTGTATCAGTGCAGGGTGATGTCGATTCATTCATACTCCTACATGAAATCTAAAATATTAGCCACCACCAGTGCTTTGCATATAAAGTAGAAGAGAAAACATAGCTGCTGTAGCCCCTGCTTCTGTGGCTGGAAGCAAGCTCTAAGTTGATAATCATAGCCTCCTTTTTCTGCCACCCACTCCATGTTTCCCTTGCCCTCTGTCAGCATCTCAGTAGGACAGGATACATTACCTGGTGGAGTGACCTAAACCTTCATCTCCACAGGATCTGAATTCTTATAATCTTAGCTTGACTGAGTTACCAGTTTTCATTGGCCAAGGGAGTGATACGAGGCACTCCAGTGAAGCCCCTAGGTTCTAGACATAGTCATCCTTGCCTCCGTTGTGTAGCAGCGACCTAATTTGCCTTTGGTAATCAGGATAGACCACCCTGGTCTATAAAGTGACCCCCTGTCTGCCTGTTAGTTCAAAAACACGAGGAACACAAAATGGCCAGAGAGCAGTATCAACTTCTAAAACATAGGAATCCTGGTGGAAGCAATTCTCCCTTGGGCATTAGAACCTCTTAACCCACTGAGTCCAAGATGTAGGGATGGGAAGCAAATATTTCTCCAGTGAGAGGGGTCATTCCCACCTCTACCTCTTGAATCCTGGACCCATACCTTCTGGCTACAAGGGAGATGATGTGATATATTGGCCACTGGTTTGAAGCATATACTAGGTTCTATAGGACACTACCCCAAACTCGCAAGCTGTGGTGCCATAACTGAGCCTGCAGCAGGAAATTTCATCACTCTATCAAGCCAGTGGTTTCTGGGTGATGGGACACGTGATAAGACCAATGAATTCCATGGAGATGAGCCTATCGCCACACTTCCTTTATGCTAAACTGAGTTCCTTTGTTGGAAGCAACTTAGGTGGGATACTATGGTGATGAATCAGGCATCCTGTGAGTCCGCCTGGTGGTGCTGGCAGAAGCACTGCAAGCATGAAAAGTAAATCCATATTCAGAATATGCCTCTATTCCTGTGAAGACACTGGCTTTTTCCTCAGTGATGGAAGGGGTTCAGTGTAACCAATCTGCCAACAGATGACTATCTGGTCCTCCTGGGGAATGGTGCCAGGTTGGCGCCTCGGTGTTTGGTCTGCTGACAAGCAGGTTGCCAATTCAAAGTGGTGTTAGACACATCAGCATTGGTGAGGAAAGACCCTCTACAGATCCCCCATCCCAGCTGCCGTGGCCATTTTGTACATGGGCCAACTAAGCCAGCACTAGGGCAGCTGAAGGAAGAGGCTAACATCAACAGAATAGTTCATCTTATCCACCAACCTCTTTACTAGGCCTACCTATCACAAATTTCGATCTTTTTCTTTCCACACGCTTCACCATCCAGCCAATTCGTTAGCCTCTGCCCTTGAATCAATCCGCACCAGTTTATTAGGGCATTTCTCTCTCCACCAAATAGACAATCAGATGTAGTACTTGGGAGGATTTTCCTTTACCTCTGTTTTTAGGGGCCATCTCTGAGTAGTGCTGTCAGACAACTGTGTCCCACCTCTGCCAGGTGCCAGCCTACCATGGAGACCCATGTGTAAACCCTTGGACCTACATTTTCTTGTTCTGCTAAATGATCATAGAGAACTCTCCTTGAGGCCGTATGTGAGGGCTGATGGAGAGGCAACTATGCAGTAGGAGCAAACACCATGAGCGTCTGAGCCATTTCCTCATTCACTTTACTTTTACCTGCTAGGATCTGATTTCATACACAATTTCCATTTAACAGTGGAATGCTGCGGCACATGACTATGTGATGATTGAGTGAATTAGAAAACACACAGTTCATAATGGGCAGTTCAAGTCACATAGTCTCTTGGTGTCCTATGGTCAGGAATTCAATGACTACCAGGGCCTAGTAGCAATCTAGACATTACCTTTCAAATGGAGAATAATTGTCAAGTAGGGAAAGCATGGCCTTATTTAGACACCCTAAGGGTCTATGCTGTGCCACTTCTAGAACAGAGAGCTTCCAGAACATCTCTGCCACAAACTCCTCCAAAACCGTTGGGTCTGCAGAGTCCTAAGGCCCAGGTAACAGGACAGCATGCTCTGAAACCTGGATCTGCTGCAGTAGCTTTTCTTGCTTCAGATCCCACTCGAAAGTGGCAGTCTTACAGGTTGCTCAGTAAATGGGTCAGAGCAGCATGCCCAAATATGGTATACGTTGCCTCTGAAGTCCAAAGGGGTCCACCAAGTATTGGTTTCCTTCTTTGTAGCGGGTTGTACAAGGAAAAAACAACTTATCTCCTTAGAAGAGAGAGCCTGACATTGCCTGGATCACTGGACCCCTAAAAATGTCATCCATGTAGCAGGCCCGTGAAATTTCATGGGGGTTATCTCCTATCCTCTGGCCATAAGGCATCTAGGGTGCTTGATTCTTACTGCCCCTCAGATTCGTTAGCATAATGCCATCAATGTAATGGACCAGCATTATGTCTGTGGGATAAAAAGACAACCAACTTCCTTCTGGAGAAGATTATGACAGAAAACAGCATAGTTTGAGATAGCCCTGAGGTGAGAGTGAGAGCAAACTATGTCTGATTATCTCTACTGATAATATTTGCTAAGGTAACAAGTGCCAGAAGCTGTGTTGATGTGCTCCAGTAAAAATACCATAGTGGGAAACACAGTTGTGATTGGTGTCGCTACCTGATTAAGTTAACAATAACCCAGCATCCCACAAAACTTATATGGCTTTTCCCACAGGCCAAACAGGCAAGTTATACAGGGGCATGTGGTTGGAATCATCACACTTCCAATTTTCAAGTCCTTGGTGGTGGCTCTAGTCTTTTCAGTTGTACCAGGAATTCAGTATTGCTTTCGTTTACTTTCTTAGCAGTAGGGGTGAAAGGAGGGGAAAGTACACTTCCAGGGGATGCTACTTGACCCTTCCTATCATAAAGCCCTCCCTCCATGGATCAGCAGGTCAGAAAAAATGTGTGGTAATTCTGCTGAGATTCCCACTGAAACGAGCTCAGACCAAGACTTAATTTATCACCCATCTCCATATGTCCCCACTCTGGAGATGGACCACAGTAGCATACTGGGCCTCCAAGAATTAGCCTGAAATCAGAGCCAGAATCTGATAACCTTCAGAAGATTCTGGATATTTCCTTTTCCCTGGTCATGGTCCCAGTCTGAGGAAGGACTTGGAAGATGTGCAGATTACATCTGTGACAGCATAGCAGCAGGGTCCTTTCTCAAAGAGATCTGGCCTCCCCCTTAATCAAGGGGCTCCAGATCTGTGAACTGGCTTAGTAGATCCAGGAACATAGTAAGAGTTAAGGAGTCTGCAAAATTTCTGCCCATCAGAACTAGAACTTTTTGGACTTCCCGGGTGGAGCAAGGGTTAAGAATCCATCTGCCAAGGTAGGGGACATGGGTTTGAGCCCTGGTCCGGGAAGATCCCACATGCCGCGGAGCAACTAAGCCCGTGCACCACAACTACTGAGCCTGCACTCTAGAACTGGAGAGCCACAACTACTGAGCCTCCATGCCACAAATACTGAAGCCCATGCGACTAGAGCCCATGCTCCGCAACAAGAGAAGCCACCACATTGAGAAGCCCGCACACCACAACGAAGAGTAGCCCCTGTTCGCCTCAACTAGAGAAAGCCCGCGAGCAGCAATGAAGACCCAACACAGCCAAAAATAAATATATTTTTTTTAAAAACTAGAATTTTTTTTGCTTCTATAGGTCACATCTATTTCATCCCTAGAGAAATCCATAAACAATCATCCACTCCAACAGATGAATGTCAAAACACTCTGACAACATTCTATCCTTGTGCTTTATTATGTTAATTGCACCCACCTTAGTTCTGCCTGTTAAGTGCCATGACTTGCACTCTACCACTTAGACCCTATTATTCCTACAGAAATCAGGGAGCCCAGTTCCACTGAAGCATCTCTCACCATCATCTCTGACCTACAGAGGATATTCCACGGAGCCAGTGCTCCTCTCATCAATGTATACCTTGAGGCTCAGTGTAGAGTGTCCTCCCAGTAGGGTGACCAACTTGTCCCAGTTTTCCTGGGACTGTCACAGTTTTAAAACTGAAAATCCAGGACTTCCCCAGCGGTCCAGTGATTAAGACTTCACGCTTCCAATGCAGGGGACACGGGCTCGATCCCTGGTCGGAGAAGTAAGATCCCACATGTCATATGGCACAGCCAAAAAAAAACCCTGAAAATCCTACAACCCAGAAAACTCTACTGCATAGTCCTCCTATGAGTGTAGTCGGTGGTAGGCAAGGCACTGATCAGGTCACCCGTAATAGATACGCTTCAACATTCCCTTCTCCTTGGGCATTACAGGCTATACTAAAATCTAACGATTCTTATGGGAGTGCAGGCAATGAAGTGTTGTGCGAGTTGGTCCTAAAGAGAATCAGCGTTCCTTGTGAGGCAAACACCCCAGTGGAAATCACAAAAAGGTTTTTATGCAGAGGAAGGCTGGTACTGTTAGACAAGGAAGAGAGGACTGCTTACACTGGCAAGGAAAGTTCAAGGGGACTTGGAGTCTGCATTTTTCTCAGCTTCATCTGTTTATACTCAAATATTTCCATCCAATGTGTTAGGCTCCTGTTCTTTCCCCAGGAGTGCCAGTAACTTAGCCTCGGAGTCCTAGCAAGGCTGTAACTTTAATTGATGCTATAGCTCTCCAACATTTATAATCAGTCCCTGAGTATGATCTTCATATCCGTCCTGCAGCTCCAGGAGAATAAAGACTACTTTAATGGTGGCATTGGGCTCTTTCATTTTCCACTATGATCTGAGTTGTGCATTCAAGGCTTTTCATTTGTGCTCTTTTCTGTGTAAGCTCTCTATGAGCATCAGAAGCAGTTAGCCCTAGCCACATCCATTGCAATCATCATTGTCACCATGGGGACTAAGTGCTCTAGCCACTTGATTTCCGAAAGCTTTGCCCTCCACTTGTATTTCATTTCAAGCCACCGTGGGTGATAATTTGAGTAATCATCATTCAGTGCATGCCACGCATTACAAGTGCCCTATTTCTCTCTAGAAAAGAAGTTGTCACAGATTGCATTCTTTAGGAGGCAGAAGCTGAAACCGAGTTAGGCGTGCAAACGGTTTACTGGAGAGTGAAACCTGTAAGGGAAATGAGGAGGCAGTAGAATTAGGCAGAGGCAGTATAGGCAGGCAAGGCAAACCCAAATGCAGAGTATGTATTGAGTCCATTAAGGACAACTCACTGTCGCCTCCAAGGTGGAAGGGGTCCAATGTAATTAACTTGCCATAAGGTGGCTGGCCAGTGTCCCCTCAGTCACTGGTATCATATAAAGAGCTCACCGTTGTTCTCTGCCATTGGCTTCTTGGGCACTCAGCGGTGGCGGTTTAACTTTTTTTTTTTTTTTTTAGTTTTGAAAAACGTTTTATTCAAGAATTACATAATTTCAAATATCTTCCAAAATACAGTTTCCTAGATTGCTACAAAAGAAAGCAAATTCAATAAGAAATTTAAATCATTAAATGTTTCACTAGTATATACATATGAATGCCAAGCAATTAATATTTAGCCCTGGAATGCGTACCATGTCTTTCGTTTTTCCTTATTAAAGGCTCAATCCAGCACTTTGTATAGGTTATGTACAACAGGCAAAGTTCGGTGTTCATAGGAGTTTCACATTAGCTGCCTCAATTTATAGCTGTGATAGCTTGTCCACAGGGGTTTCAAATTTGAGGTCTGTAGGAAACAGATCTGGGGCCCGAGGATAGATTAGTCTGTAGGACTGTTTGACTGTAACATCAGCAACACCAGCAATATCTCCAATTTCTTTTTGGGTCCTTTTCTCAGCTGATGCCTGTGAGGCCATGTAAATGGCGGCTGCTGCCACAGATATCGGGCTCCTTCCAGGAACCAAGTCCAACTCCACAGCTTTACGGGCTATATGTGTAGCTGCCATCTGTACTTGTTTAGGAAGACAAAGGTTGGAACAAAACCTGGACACGAAGTCCCCAGTTGTAATCAAATTCACACTGGTTTCTAAAGCTTTCAAAATAAGTTTAAAACATCGAGCAGTTTCTTGGCCTTGGAGAGGTGAAGCCCACACTGCTGGGCCCAGGCATAGTCTCCCTCCCTGGTGGCATAACCATCTATTAATGGGCCCATTGCACGAGTACTGAGTGGCTAAGGAGAAAGGTTGGCTTATCTACCTGGCTGGGGACTTTTTTGTTTTCTGGGTTTGCGTTTTGTTTTATTTTTTTTGGGTTTTGTTTTCTTTTATTGAAATATAGTTGATGTATCCACCTGGCTATTTTTTAATATCTTCTGCAACGAATGCTCTTTGGCAGATATGAAAGTGAGACACAAATATTTGTGCACTTTGAGCCCACTCCCAGCGGTCCACCTATGTATCTCTTTTGCAGACTTCCTTGCCATTGGTATTCCAGCATTGTTCCTTCTATGCCGCCAATGAGCCAAGATACCTGCCACTTCTCAGGATTCACTGTATGTCCATATATCAGGCTTCACCTTCCTCCATACAAAGTGAACGACCACGGTATTGCCCACTGGAATGATTCCCCTTTAGCAGATAGGAAAAAGGGCAAGAGAAATGGGCAAGCATTTTACAGAGGTGGCAAGATGAATGTAGAGAGATGCAAACTAATGTGATATTATATATACATTATGCCACCAGATTACCAACACTTAAAATTTCAGCGTCCGTGTATGACCTTTTATTGGGATACAGCCACGCTCGTTCATTTACATATTGTCTATGGCTGATTTCACACTACAATGGCAGAGTTGTGTAGCTGCCTTAGTCTGTATGGCCTGTGAAGCCAAAAATACTGTCAGCTCCTTTTCTAGACAGTAAAGTTTAAGAAAAATTTGAGTTAAATTTAAGGTAAGTTAAACACAGAATTTCAACATTCCTATCTCATTTAGACATCCTTCTACCTGGAAAAGATATCTAGAAGAGAGCTGGGGGGATGCTGAATAAAAAACAAAACCAAAGTCAGTGGTTTTCAAACTTTAGTAGGCATCACAATCCCCTGGAGGGCTTGTTAAAAACACAGACTGCTGCACCCTGCTCCAGGGTTCCCGATTCAGTAGGTCTGGGGTGAGGTTTGAGAATCTGCATTTCTAGCAAGTTCCAGGTGATGGTGATGTTGCTGGTCTGGAGACCACACTTTGAGAATCACTGCCCTAAGAGTTAGACGTGGTTACTAAGCTGAGGTACTTCAGCAACCCGCATCAGAATCACCTAGATCTCTGGCTTCATGGGGCTTACATTTGAGTGGAGAAGTGATATAATAAACAAACAGATAATGTCATATAAAATAAAGCAGAGCAAAGGCATGGAGAGTGATGGGGCATGCTATTTAAGACAGGGTGGTCAAGTCCAGCCTCTTTAAGAAGATAACCTTAATGAAGAAGAGACCTTAATGAAAGGAGAGAACAAGCTATTAATATGTAAATATTAATTCATATTAATATGTGAGGGAAGAGTATTCCAGGCAGAAAGAACAGTCGGTGCAAAGACCATGAGGCGTGAATGTGCTTGGTGTGTGTTCCTGGAAAAATTCAAAGCCAAGAATTTGACTCTGTTCTTTGTGATTCTTTGTGTTCTTCCTTCCCCAGGGCAATAAGCTTCAGTTTAGTCTCTATCACACAAACAGGGTCATACAGTACATGCTGTTCTGCAACTTACGTTCTCCTATAATGATAAATCATGAACATTCTTTCATGTCACTACGTTTAAGATCAGCCTCATTGTTTATAAAGGATGAATATTCCATTGTAGAAATGCACCAGGGATTTACTTTTCAAAGATCAATGATTTGTAGTATAACCATTTTTCTATAGATAAATACATAGATTGTTTCCAGTTCTTGGCTATGACCAAAAAATGCTGTAGTGTGCTTTTTCACATGTGTGTGTGTGTGTGTGTGTGTGTGTGTCTACATGTCTGTGTACTTGTCCATGCATTTCTTTATGCACTAAAAATTTACTGAGCTGGTACTATGTGTTAGGCATTGTGTTATATGCTGAAAATACAACGATGAACAAAACCCATGGTTCTTGCTCTCATGGAATATAAGGTCTACTAGGGGAGAAAATCATACAATAAATATGTAATTACAAACTGTAAGAAGTGTTAGCAAGGTAGGGCAGACGCTGTTGTTCAGCTAACCCAACTCCCACTCCAGCCAGAATTTTGGCCAATGAGCCAAAGTGGGCTATGGTAAGCAAATGATGACCATCCCCCCATGCACACGGCGTCCTAATCCCCAGAACCTGTGAATATGTTAGGTTACATGTCAAAGGGGAATTAAGTTTGCAGATGGAATTAAGCTTGCTAATCAGTTGACCTTAAAATAGGGAGCCTATGCTGGGTTATCCAGGTGGGACCAACGTAATCACAAAGGTCCTTAAATATGGAAGACCAAGGGCCAGGGTCAGAGAAGGAGATATGATGACAAAAGTGGAAGTCAGAGTGATGTGATCGCTGGCTGTGAAGATGGCAGGGGGCCCACCAGCCCAGGAATACGAGCATCCTCTAGAAGCTGGAAAAGGCAAGAAAACAGACACTCCCCCTAGAGCCTCCAGAAGGAATGCAATCTTGCCAACACTGCTTTTTAGCCTAGTGAGACCCATTCCAGACTTCTGACATCCAGAACTGTAAGATAACAAACGTGTGTTGTTTTAAACCACTGAATTTGCAGAGACGTGTTATAGCCATCACAGTAAACCAATGTGCAGCTTCTTTCCTGATACAGGCCTTGTCCCTTCCTATTCTTCCTTAGACTTGCCTTGAATGTTGAGCTGTAAAAGTCATCTAGTGACATTGAGGGAAAGGCCAAGAGAACTGCAAAGCCATCAGCCCTGACTCTGTTGGGCTGCTGAATAAATAAATGCCAGCAGCCCCTAACTTCCCACCTTCTTTCTATGAGAAAAATAAAGTTAGATATTCTGTTACATGTGGACAAAAGCATCCCTGAGTGACAAGCAGGTAAAAATAGAAGGAGCTGTGAGAGAATGTCACAGAGACCTAACCTGAGCATGAAAGGTGTGTGCAGTGGAATTTTTTTTTTCTGTTCAACATCCAATTGATTGGATGGAGGGGAAATCCCCAGTGTGTACAGTATTGGTGGACTGCAGTGCCAAACCTCCCACTTCAAAGTCTAAAGGAGGAAATCTTCCACCTCCCTGCCCCTTGGCATCCAGTGTACAGAGGAACATGCTCACCATAACCAGAAAAAGGATACAAGTGTATATAAAGAAAAGGTTAACACCCTGTGTTGATGCCCCTCCCAGTATCCCCTGGGCACTCATTGTTTCCATCTAGGCCAATGACTTCTTACTGCAAGCACCTGCGACTCTCTGCCTGAGGACTTTCTTGCCACGGGAGGGTGCTTAGCCAGTGTACACAGCAGGTCAGAAGTAGCAGGGAGTTAAAGCCCATAGGAGCAACCCTCAATCCATGATGGACATGAGTGGAGAAAAAATATCCCAGCTTCTTGTTCTCTGGGTGGAAAACTCTGAGGCATGTTCTATTTAGTCTTCCTGAGGTCCCCATGGAATCCAGTCCCAGGTGCCCACAGCACTAACCTGTTCATTAACAGACCTCCTATTGTTTTCCACGTCTTCCCTATCTCACTTACCCACTCCCCTCCATAGCTTCCTGGGATTATCTTCTAAATATCTTGCTCTCAAATACTTCTCTCAGGCTCTGTTTCACCCAAAGTAAGACAGTTGGTACAGAAGTAGTCCTTTGAAGTAGACCTTCAGGATGGGATTCTGTAAAACATATGAACACAAAGACCTCATTACTGGTGCTGGTAATCCCTCGTATATAGTCAGGCCACTCAAGATGGCTGTTCTCCTTCCTGTCTATATGGGCCGAGAACAAGAACGATACAAATATTTTACTGTTATGTGGTAAGCACAGGTTGATTTTATAAATGTTAGATTTAAACTATTACCTGTCATTTCATAATTTCTGAAAAATGCTACCAAGTTTTCAAGTGATGGGAATCCCATTTAGATCAGAACAAAGACAATTTTATATCAAACCTTTAGTCTCCTGAATTTTGTCCACTGAGAGACCTGAGAGCAGGGGTTGGCAAATCAGGCATGGCTTGTGGGCCAAATGTGGTGCACCACCTATTTTTGTATAGCCTGTGAGCTAAGAGTGATTTTTACATTTTCAGATGGTTGTAAAAGGTCAAAAGAAGCATACAAGTTTGTGAAGTGTGAAAATTATTGAACTTCAAATTTCATTGTCTATAAATAGAATTTTATTCAAAAATTTTAAAATTTATGTCACACTCATTTAAAATAAATTTTAAAATTTATTTTAAAATTTTATGGCACATAGTCACACTCATTTGTTATGGTTGCTTTTGTGCAGAGTTGAATAGCTCTGAGAGAGGCTCTAAGGCCCTGAAAGCCTAAAATATTCACTGTCTGGCCCTACACAAAAAAGTTGGCCAATCTCTACCTGATGAAACTAATGTCTGATTTACATTTTCTTCCCTAAATCTGATTACTTTGATGAGTATTTCCCAGTTGCTCTGCTGCTCTTCCAAATTGATTCTTACCTTGTTGCATTTCGCATTTTTAAATATCTGCCATTTCCACAAGCTTATAAAACTTCCTACTATATCCATTTTGGAGCAATGTTTTGTTATTTTCTATAGCTCTGTCTAGAGCTCATTTTCACCTTGACTGATGGTTTGATTACTAAAATTAAGTCACTCGTAGTAAGAATTCTAAAAAAAAAAAAGAAAAGAAAAGAAAAGAAAGATGGCTGTTCTCTGGCTCTCTGTACATCCCCTGCCTGACCAGTGCCTGCTTCACCTACACCCTACTCACGTGACTGACCTTCCTAAGTACTTGCACCAGGCCCCAGCTAGTGATTGCTCTTATCAAAGGGGAGGTAAGGGGTGTACTCCTCTGCTGTTTTCCCTGGTAACTAATGAGCCCACCTGACTTCAATTCCCCTCTAACAGGCAATCTCCTCCTCCCCTGGAGCGAAGACTGCTGCCATGTCCTGCCCACCATGCACCATACATGACGGTGGGGTGTTGCTCCAGGACCTTGCTTCAGACATGTAAGCTCCCCCACCCATTAAACAATTGATGTCTCTGTTGCTGACTCCGGGCTCTTTCTTCCGTCTTGAAGTTGGGCAAGCACAGTCCTTGTAGGCCTGTGGGGTGCAGCCCAACACCTGGCATATTGTACTGAATAGGATCACAATTGGCGAGACCGTCACCTATGCTGGATTGTGATAGGGTACAAATGGAAGGAAATGCACTGGTTTGTACAATAGCTCTAGCACTTGAAAGATGGAAATTTTTAAGAATCAGGGAGTTGGTTTGCTATTGTTAATAGCCTTAGAAACCTTAAAAGAAGCAAATGATAGGTCTGGTCAGCCAACTATTAAATTGAGGAACAGTATGGGAGCCGAAGGCCTTCATAGGAACTTTTATCTTTTTTTGTCTCTTCCAGAAAAGGGCAGTCTGGGCTAAAAATCAGGCCCAGATTTGATTGTGAGGGTGGTAGAATTACACGGAAGGATGATGCTTGTTTTCCTCAAGATCTGCTCTCACCTTAGCACATTTCTTCTATAGACAAATAGCTAGGGACAATTCTTAGCATGACTGAAGCAGGGAAATATTGTTTCTGCTATGAGAGAAAAGACACTATTCACTTGGTGAATATGTACTTGTAGGAATCAGGAGAATACACCTGGGAATGGATCTGGAGGGTACTGGACCAGGGAGGAATTTAAACCTGGATATGGGAGAGTTTACTGATATTGGAACACTCTCCCATAACTCAGGATTAACATCCTGGCAAGGACACCTGGAGCCAGTCCTCGTATGCTGCTGGAATGGCTCCTTGAAACTTGGAAACAACAAAGCCTATATAGTAAATGAAGTGGAGTTGTTGGAACTGCCTTGACAGGGTACTGAGAGAAGGGCCAAAAGCTCATAGAGGTGGACAAACTAGAATGGCTTTATTATGTAAGACCAGAAAACATACCAGTTGACAATGTCCCCTGGGAGGGCCCAGAGGACACTTCTTTTGTTGAGGCAGTAAGAAATGTTACTGGCATTGTTGAAGAACTCCATGGTGGCTGTCTTCTATGGGTCAGGGTTCATGATAGGGTAGATTGCTATGTAATTAGGCTCCTTGGTGTCAGTGAGGATGATAGGAATCTAGAATAGCAGAGGCCAGGTGGCAGCAGTTAACTATCAGAATCAAGATGAGTGTAATAACCATAATGGACAGCAAACCCGGAATGGCGAAGGTGGGGCTTTAACCTGTAGCGGTCTGTAGAGATGACTAATAAACTGTGGCATTCCTAGGAACAATATAGATGGCAAGCTGTATTACTTCACTACGATTACCATAACAAAATATCACAGACATAGTAACTTAAACAATGGTGATTTACTTTCTCACAGTTCTAGAGGCTAGAGTCCAAGATCAAGTTATTGGCAGGGTCAGTTTCTTCTGAGGCCTCTCTCCTTGGCTTGCAGATGGCTGCCTTCTCACTGTGTCCTCACATGGTCACCCCTCAGTCTGTGTATTATCTGTGTCCTAATTTCTTCTTCTTATAAGGACCCCAGTTATATTGGATTTGAGCCTACTCAAATGGTAAATGACCTCATTTTACCTTAATTACCTCTTTAAAGGCTCTATCTCCAAATATGTCACCTTCTGAGGTACTGGGGGTTAGGACTTCAACATGTGAATTTTGCAGGGTTACAATTCGGCCCCCAGCAGAACTCAACAAGGGTATTGCCTATAAAACTGAAAAATAAAAATAAACCAAAAATAGTTGCGCTACACTGATGTCAGTTACCACAATGGAAAAATCATGTTCCTTTGTCTAATTTCCATCCCCAAGCAGGTTGTCAGACCCAGAGCTGATCAACTGAAGAAAAGACCAGGTCCCCTTGAGGAGAGACCCTGCAATACCACAGCAAATATATACAGTTATGATTCCAGCAATTCTGCCTCAACAAGACCTAGGCCATTTATCAGTGTGACTATATAGTGGGGAAAGAGGAATAACCATACTTTGGGGATACTGCTACCAGGGAACCCAAAGTACCATCATGGGACCCCCTGTTAGAGCAGAATGTACAGAGGCCTGGTAGGAAGTGCAGTCCTGGTCCAAGTCTCACAGTGAATCCAATAGATCCACATCCATTCTGTGGTCATTTCTCTGGTCCCTGAGTGTGTTATTGGAAGAGACATATTCAGCAGTTAGAAGAACCCTCAAATTATTCCCTCACATAACAAGTAAAAGCCATTATAATACAAATGGCTAAGTGGAAGCTTCTGAAACTCCCTCACCTAGCCAAAATAAGTAATGATGCCACATCCTGACTGAACTGGCAGGGAGTAGTGCCAGGTTCCTCATCTCCTGCCCAGGTAAGACAACTCTGAGGTGTGCTCCACAGTCACCTAGAAATCCCCAGTCGGACTGAACAACAGGTGCCCACAGCCATACTTGCTCACTCTGTACCCTGCGTTGGTTTCCATCCTTCCCTGCCCCACTTTTCTATTTCCCTACCAATGCTTCCTAGGATCACCTCCCAAATAGACTATTTGCACTCAAATCCTTACCTCAAGG
The DNA here is from genome assembly GCF_008692025.1 of Phocoena sinus. Taxonomy (NCBI): domain Eukaryota; kingdom Metazoa; phylum Chordata; class Mammalia; order Artiodactyla; family Phocoenidae; genus Phocoena; species Phocoena sinus. The sequence continues at coordinate 105,132,048 of NC_045784.1, forward strand.
TCTAATTCTGGGAAAACCCAACCAAAGGTATCTTCTTTCTGGACTCTGTTTATACTAAAAAATATACATATAGAGGGTTTTTGTTGTCATTATTGATGGTTGTTACCCAAAAAAAGATCGTGCCATACGCACTATTCTGCAATAATCTTTTTTCATTTTATGTTGCTTTATGGAAATTCTTCCAGGCCAATAAATTGTATATCTAATTAATATTTTAATAGCTGTGTCATATCCTATAGTATAGATATACCATTCTCCTATTGCTAAACATTCAGGTAGTTTCCAGATTTGTCTCCACAAACAATGCACCAAGAGCATTCTTGGACTTTTAACTTAATGAACCAGTATTTCTATTTATATACGACAGACTCAGAAATTAAGGATTGCTAGGTCAAAACGTATGTATATTTTTGCTTCTAAAATCTACCTCCAGATTTCTCTCTGAAAGGGTTCCAGTAACTCAATTCCCACCAGGAAAGTTGAGAGTGACCTTTTCCCCATTCCTTGATGGCATACAATGTTGTTACTCCTTTAATTTTTAAATCTAACGGATGAAAACAGTATCTCATTGTTACTGTAATTGTTTTCATCACCACTAGGGAGGCTAAACATCTTTTCATTCGTTGGCCCTTTAGATTTTCTCTTCATGAATTGTTTATTCATATCTTTTGCCCATTTTTTTCAATCAGGCTTTTATAAGAACTCTTGGTGTATTATGAATATCACTCCTACATATATGTGTTGCAAATACTTTTTCCAAGTCTAAAATGTGTCATTTATGTTGTTTAGAAACATAAAAACTTAAAAAAATAAACTATACAGGGCTTGCCTGGTGGCGCAGGGGTTAAGAATCCACCTGCCAATGCAGGAACACGGGTTCAAGCCCTGGTCCGGGAAGATCCCTCATGCCGTGGAGCAACTAAGCCCATGCGCCACAGCTACGGAGCCTGTGCTCTAGAGCCCGCGAGCCACAACTACTGAAGCCCGCACACCTAGAGCCGGTGCTCCGCAACAAAGAGAAGCCACCGCAATGAGGAGCCCGTGCTCCGCAACGAACAGTAGCCCCTGCTAGTCGCAACTAGAGAAAGCCTGCACGCAGCAACGAAGAACCAACTCAGCAAAAAATAAATAAATACATACATACATAAAAGAGGGCAGCCTTTAAAAACAAAAACAGGAGCCCAATGACATATGACTACTAAATATAATGTGGTATCCTGGATGGGATCCTGGAAGAGAAAAAGGATGTTAGGGTAAAATCAAGGAAATCTGAATAAAGTGAACTTTAGTTAATGAAAATATATGATATTCCTTTATTAACTGTGAACAAGTTATGGCAAATATACCACCTACACTACTGTAATATGTTAACAAAAGAAACTGGGTGAGAGGTATATGGAAACTATACTACCTTTGCAATTGTTTTATAAACCTAAAATTGTTTTAAAAATAAGTTTATTTTTAAAAAAACTGTTCATCCATGTGAATTATATTTTTATATGGTATGATATAGGGGCATGGCTCTATCTTCTTTCATGTGGATAGCCAATTGTGCCAACATCTATTTATCAAATCATTGAATTAAAGTGCTGCTTTCTTATCTGTTAGTTTACTATGCGTATTTGGATTTTGTTTCTGGACAATTATACTTCTCTGATCTATTTTTTATTCCTGTACTGATGCTGTACTCTTTTGATATGGAGATTTTACAGTACTTTTAATATCTGGTAAAATATGTTTGCAACTAATATCACAAAGGACAAATTTCCGTAGTATATAGTTACAATAAAATCAATAAGAAAATGAATAACCTAGTAGAATAATGAGTAAATAATATGAGCATACAGCTCATAAAACCATAAATACAAATGACCCTTAAACCTGTGAAAGCATGTTCAAACTCAGTCATAATTAGAAAAGTACAAAATGAAACCACACTGAAATACCCTTTTCACCTCACAGATAACAAAGACCAAAAAGTTTAATAAAATGCTATTTTTGTGAGAGTTCAGGGAAACAGTTTCATGCATTGTTGGTGGGAGTACAAATTGATACAAGTTTATAGTTTGGCAATATCTATAAGAATTTAAAATGTACATGTTGTTTGACTCAGAAATTCTATGTGCAGAAACATACCTTACATAGACTTGGAAATATACAAATTGTATAAACAGTGTTATTCATTGAAACATTGTAGTAATAGGGGACTAGTTAAACAATGGTATAGCCATAAAGTGAAATTCTATATACACAAAGGAACAAGAAGCAAGCACTTTGCGTACGTCTCATTAAGACTAAGTAATATGAAGAGCAATGTGTATAAAATGTGTAAAAAAATGATTCAAATATCTCTGAAAATATATGGGAGAAACTGGTGATCTAAATTGCCTATGTGGCTGAGGGGAGGGGTGGAAGGGAGCTTTATCACTGCATGCCTCTTGGTAACTTTTGAATTTGAACCATATGAATATTTAACTCATTTAAAAGAATAAATAAAATATCGACTTTTATAATAATTTATTTTAATTATTATATAATTACTATTATATATAATTATTTTATCCATTTCAATGAAACTTTATAGGGATTAATATTTGAATTATATTTATCATTTGGGGAAGATTAATGTTCTTATGATATTGTGCCATTCCATTTGTTCAGATCTTATTTTATGTTGTTCAATAAGAAGTTATAATGTCTTTCATATAAGTCCTGTACATTTTCTCTTCCCTTCATTACTAGGTACTTCAAATTTTTGTCAGTGTTGGGAATGAAATAGTTTCCCATTATTATTTCTAGCTGGTTATTGACAACATAAAGAAATACTATTGGTTGCTGCTTATTTTCATATAGCTAACCATCTTGCCAAAAACCTGTATTACTTCTGATAGTTTTTGTAAAACAATTAAGTTTTCTATGAATATAATTTTTTAAATAGCATAATTTGCCTTTTTTCTCTCTTTTTTTTTTTTTTTTTTTTTGCGGTACACGGGCTTCTCACTGTTGTGGCTTCTCCCGTAGCGGAGCACAGGCTCCGGACGCGCAGGCTCAGCGGCCATGGCTCACGGGCCCAGCCGCTCCGCGGCACGTGGGATCTTCTCAGAACTGGGTACGAACCCGTGTCCCTTGCATCGGCAGGCGGACTCTCAACCACTGCGCCACCAGGGAAGCCCTTTTTTCTCTTTTTTAATAAATTTATTTGTTTATTTATTATATTTTTGGCTGCAGTAGGTCTTCGTTGCTGCGCGCAGGCTTTCTCTAGTTGCGGCGAGCAGGGGCTGCTCTTCGTTGTGGTGCGTGGGTTTCTCATTGTCGTGGCTTCTCTTGTTGCGGAGCACGGGCTCTAGGCGCGCAAGCTTCAGTAGTTGTGGCTCGCGGGCTCTAGAGCACAGGCTTAGTAGTTGTCGCACATGGGCTTAGTTGCTCCGTGGCATGTGGGATCGTCCCAGACCAGGGCTCGAACCTGTGTCCCCTGCATTGGCAGGTGGATTCTTAAACACTGTGCCACGAGGGAAGTCCCTAAGTAGTTTCTTTTTAATTTCTATTTTACTTTGAATATTTATTAGGAATGGCTGCTGAATTTTTAAATGCCTTTTCAGTTTCTATTGACACAATACTATGGGTTTTCTTTTTTAATTGTTTCATGTCATGAATTATTGTTGAATCATTGTTGAATCATTTTTGCATTTGTGAAATAAACCCTACTTGGTCACAGTGTGTTATTCTTTTGCCACACTGCTAGATTCTGTTTATTATTTTATTTGGAATTTCTAAGTGTATATTTTGTACAAATACTATCATATTTTAATATCATATTACCATATGTAAGGCTATGCTAGCTTTACAAAATGAATTTGGGATCTTTCCATCTTTTCTGTGATCTGAGGGCTGCTGCCAGTCCCTGAACTGTTTGTTACCAATCCATAATGAGATAAGTACAGAAACTTGAGAGGATTTAAAAACCTTTATAGAAATTTGACATCGCTGTGACATCCAAGCAGTGATCAGTGGACCCATCAATGAATTCAGTTTTTGTAATTATTTTTTGTCCCTATGTTAAATTTGTTTTGATTATATTTATCGAAATGTAAAATGTAGTTTATTTTTGAGGAATCTTAAAAGTTGGGCATGCCTTACTTATTATTTCTTTTTCTAGTTATTGTTATTGAATTCTACAAAAGTATATATCCGCAATAATTGTAACTTTTTTAAAAACTGGTATTTCATTCAGATATTTTGAAAAACACTGGTCTAGAATGGACGAAATAACATGAGAATTATTTATTTTTTAAAGGTTAGCTAGAACTTAGTTGTAAAGCCAAATGAACCTGCTGACTTTCTATTCTCTTCTATAGTCAATGCTTTCTTCGTGTTTTCTATTTCTTGCGTTAATTTTGGTAGTTTATGGTTTGCCAGGAAATCAACCATTCCTTTGATATATTCACATTCGATATTCTCTTAAAAATCTTTTAATATCCTATATATCTGTGTGCTTTTTTGGTCTACTTTATCATTACTAACATTTTACCCCCCTTCCTCCCTCCCGTCCTCCTTTTCTTCCTTCGTACCTTAGTCTGGCTAGCCAGGAGTTTATTTTGTTTCTTTCCAAAAAAAAAAAAACGGCTTTGGGGAGCCGGCGCTGGGCGGGCGCGGAGCCCGGGGACAGCGTCACTCGGAGCTGAGGGAAGGGGGCGGCGGGGGCGGCTCGGTGGAATTAGCCCGTCCAAGGAGAGGCGGTAACTCCGAGGACCCGAACTAGGGTTTTCCGGGTTTGGTGAAGCCGCGGCAAGCCCCATCTTCCGGCGTCGCCGCCCCGGATGCTATCTCCTCCTCCTTTGTCGCCGCCTCCTCCTTCTCCCCGGCCGGGCTCGCGGTGCCTGGTCCCTCCTGATGCCGCTCCTGCCGCCGCCGCCGCCTCTGGGTTCCTCCCCCTGCACCATATGTCCCACCAAGTGATGCGGCGGTACACAGTGGTACGCAGCCAGCCGTAGGCCCTCAGCTGAATGCACAGCTAGAAGGTTGGCTTTCACAGGGCTGGTCAACAAAAAGACGCAGACGTAGAGAATGGACCTGAGGACACGGGGAGGTGGAAGGGTAAGCTGGGACGAAGTGAGAGAGTGGCATGGACATATATACACTACCAAACGTAGGGTGGATAGCTAGCGGGAAGCAGGCACATGGCACAGGGAGATCAGCTAGGTGGTTTGTGACCACCTACAGGGGTGGGATAGGGAGGGTGGGAGGGAGGGAGACGCGAGAGGGAAGACATATGGGGACATATGTGTATGTATAACCAATTCACTTTGTTATAAAGCAGAAACTAGCACACCGTTGTAAAGCAATTATACTCCAATAAAGATGTAAATAAATAAAATAGTGCAGATTGAAAACCAAACAAACAAAAAGACACGCTGGAGCCATTATCACACCCTGCTCAGCATAACTTACTGCGGGTTTTGTTGCTGCCCGGGGCTTATGGCTTTCCCATCACATGCCCCTCTGTCTCTGCACTTTTCAGTGTGGATAGATACAGGACAACTCTGTATGACCTCCCTATTAATCAGAAGATTTCTGTACAACTGAAGATGAACACAGTATTGACATACATTGGTCTTATACTGTTAAAGCCATAGCAAGCAATAAGGATGGGTTTGCCATTATTCCTGTGCTGCTTGGAACTCAGAATGAGTCAAAAAAATAGGAATTCAGGAAACTACAGTAAATATCTAGCACAGCATTGTCCAAAAGAAATATAATGTGAGCCACAAATGTAAGCTAAGTGTGCATTTTAAATGCTCCAGTAGCCACATTTAAAAAGTTAAAAGAAACCGGTCAAATAAATCTCAATGTCTTTGCTCCAATATATCCAAAATTTATCAGTATTTATCAGTATGAAAATTATGAGGTATTTCACATTCTTTCTTCTTTTTCACACCAAGTCTTTGACATCTTGCGTGAGTTTACACTTCCAGCGTATTTCCAATTAGATTAGCTACATTCCAGGTGCTCAAAAGCCACATGAGGCTAGTGGTCACCATACTGGACAATGCAGTTTCTTCTGTTTCTGCCATTAGGTCAAAGCTTCTGAACAGTTACTCTGCTGAATCTCCAAGTGCAATTTATGGATCCATTGACTATCTAGAATCTAATTTAGTTAAAATATGTAGGAGTACTAACAGAACAATTGGACCCCATATTTTAACAATTCCTTGAAGAAATTCCTTAATACAATGTATGGAATAAATCTCATTGGCTGTTATTAAATGTTATCACGGAGCTCCAGAAGATTGGAATGACTGTGAGCTTTTCCTGTTTTTATTATGCCCAGTCAAGCCAGGAAATCAGTGAGTTGGGCAGTTGGAGCATTCTGGATCCACCAAAGCTCTGGATCTTCAGGGGTGCCACTGCACGTCCACATACCCAGCCCAGCCCTCCCCAAAATACTGTTCCTGATCTTAGGGGACACTGAAACCTCGAACTAGCAGAATATTCCTCTCTTATTTTCTGTAGGAATAGCCCTCTCTTCATTCCAAGTCATTGAAAAGTGCTTCCTCGTTTACAGGGCAGTGGAAGGAAGGCTGGCATGTAAAGTTTGACTTCAGTGGGGAGGGATAAATTAGGAGTTTGGGATTAACATATACACACTACTATATATAAAATAGATAATCAACAAGGCCCTACTGTAGAGCACAGGGAACTCTACTCAATATTCTGTAATAACCTATATGGGAAAAGAATCAGAAAAAGAATGGATATATATATATGTAAAACTGAATCACTTTGCTGTACACCTGAAACTAACACAATATTGTAAATCAACTATACTACAATATAAAATAAAAATTAAATTAAAAAAGTTTGACTTTTAAAGACATGACTTTTAAAGGCCCCCCCCCATGGAAGACAGTTCTCTGAATGCTACTTGGTTTTGCCTGATATATCATTTACCAAATCCTAAAAGTCCACTTTTGCCAGATTTGTGCCTGTGTATTCCACTGCAGAACAATTTTGCAAATTGCACACACAGAGAAAAAGGTAGAAGCTTCAATTAACTGAATTAATTTTTTTAAAGCCAACTTTTGGTTTTGGATTTTATGAGGGTGTTTTTGTTTTGTTTTCGTTTGTTTTTTGGCTGTGTTGGGTCTTTGTTGCTGCGCGAGGGCTTTCTCTAGTTGTGGCGAGCAGGGGCTACTCTTCATTGTGGTGCGCAGGCTTCTCATTGCGGTGGCTTCTCTTGTTGCAGAGCACGGGCTCTAGACAAGCAGGCTTCAGTAGTTGTGGCACATGGGCTCTAGAGCGCAGGCTCAGTAGTTGTGGTGCACGGGCTTAGTTGCTCTGCAGCATGTGGGATCTTCCCGGACCAGGGATCGAACCCGTGTCCCCTGCACTGGCAGACGGATTCTTAACCACTGCGCCACCAAGGAAGTCCGAGGTTTTTTGTTTTTTGTTTTTTTGCGGTATGCGGGCCTCTCACTGCTGTGGCCTCTCCTGCTGCGGAGCACAGGCTCTGGATGCGCAGGCTCAGCGGCCATGGCTCACGGGCCCAGCCACTCCACGGCATGTGGGATCCTCCCAGACCGGGGCACGAACCCATGTCCCCTGCATCGGCAGGCGGACTCTCAACCACTGCGCCACCAGGGAAGGCCCCCGAGGTTGTTTTTTTTTAATACCGTTTTTGTTTGTTTTTGTGGCAGACATAGAGAGGTGCTGCTCAGACCCCACTTCAAGAAAGGACTGACTGTCCAGCAGCAAGGAGTGCCGCCAGCTGTTAGTACCTTCAGAGTCCACCTCAGATTTTGAGCTGAGGGTCACACTCCTCTCCAGATGCCCACAGCTAATGAACCGGCAGGCTTTTGGGCAGAGCCTCTTCTGCCCAAAGCAGAACTTTTCTAATGGGTAGTCTTTGCTATAGAGCTCCCCAATTAACTGGCAGGGACTCTGTCAAGTCTGCATTACAGTCTGACAACAGTCCCTGCCCCTTCTTCACAGATGTTGCTCCTCAATAAAGCTTTTGGACCCTTAATTCCTCAGCATCTGTTTCCCAGAGAACACAACCTGTGACAATTTTCCATTTCACTAATTTGAGCTTTATCCTTGTTAATTCCCTATTTGTTTTCTTTTAGATAATTTTGCAGCTTAGAAACTGTGTTCTTAGTGGGTTACTTAGCTTACATATTTTCCTTTTTTTTTTTTTTTTAATACTAAAGCAGGGACTTTCCTGGTGGCGCAGTGGTTAAGAATCTGCCTGCCAATGCAGGGGACATGGGTTCGAGCCCTGGTCCGGGAAGATCCCACATGCCGTGGAGCAACTAAGCCTGTGCACCACAACTCCTGAGCCTGCACTCTAGAGCCCGAGAGCCACAACTACTGAAGCCCATGTGCCACAACTACTGAAGCCCATGCGCCTAGAGCCCATGCTCTGCAACAAGAGAAACCACTGTAATGAGAAGCCCACACACCACAACGAAGAGTAGCCCCTGCTCACCGCAACTAGAGAAAGCCCGCACATAGCAATAAAGACCCAACACAGCCAAACTAATAATAATAATAATAAATAAATAAATACTAAAGCATATAAAATGGTGGACTTCAGTGCTTTTAGGGCAGTCATGTACCTTCTAATTCTCCACAAGGCCCAACCTCTATTTTTACACCTAACCACTTCCTACATCTACGTCACCTACCTAGGCCCTGAACACATTTCTGATTCCTGATTTAAAGCTATAAATTTTCTTCTTCTGAATAAAGCTTTAGGTGATCCCATAGCATTGGTATATTCACCTTTCTGTTACTTCCTAAAAAATTTATAATTTCCATTTTGCTTTTCTCTTTAACCTAGGACTAAATTAATGTTTCTCTATTTCCAAGTACTAAAGATATTTTGACCTTCCTTTATTATTTATTTCTAATTTTACTGGGTTATAATGAGAAAGTGTAGCCCCTAAAAATCTCTTAAATTTATGAAGTTTTTCCTCTGTGATGAAGCACACAATCGATGGACATTAGAAAATAATTTACATTTTTAGATGCATAGGGACATATATAAGATTATACATTAAGTTTGTTGGTTATATTAATCAAATCATGCATTCTCTATTTTTTGTCTACTTGATCACTTAAATTCTGAAAGAAGTATATCATAATTTCCAATTATGGCTGTGTTTTTTTATCAAAATCCTCTTCTGTTTCTAAGAGTTTTTGCTTTAAATCTTAAGCTGCTATAATAATTTAGTACGTAAAGATTTATGGCTCATCTCTTCATCAAGGATTGCACAATTTATGCCCCTTTCTGTCTTGTTTATTGCTTTTAATCTTGAATTCTTCTTTTTTAAAAATAAACTTTAGTGGCAACACACATTTATGATCTCACAGTCTCTGTGGGTCAGGATACGGGCATGGCCTAACAGGGTCATCTGCTTCAGAATCTCTTGTGAGATTGCAATCAAGGTGTCCACTCAGAGTCTGACAGGCTGCAGTCAAAGTGTCAGGAGGAGCTGCAGTCTCATCTCAAGGCCTAGCCGGGACAGGATCCACTGCAAGCTCACTCACATGGTTGTTGGCAGGATTCAGTTCCTCTTTGGCTGTTGGACTGAGGGTCTCAGGTCCTTGCCAGGTGGCTTTCTACATCAACACAGCCATAAATAAATAAATAAATAAATGGATGAATGGATGAATGAATGGATGAATGGATGGATGGATGGATGGATGGATGAATGAATGGGTGGATGAATGAATAAATGGATGGATGGATGAATAAATGAATGGATGAATGAATGGATGAATGAATGAGGAAAGCAGCCATAAAAAAATAAATGAATGAATGAATGAAGAAAGAAAGCAGGATACATTCACAACAGCTTGAGTCTAGCTACATGCTAAGGTACCTGCTTGTTTCTTGGGAAACTCGTGCATCCACACCACACCTAACAATGGGAGTACCATCTACCCCACTTCTGCCTTCTCTCCTCATCCTGCTGTCATAGGCTCCTCAAGCCAGCACTCCCACCTGCAGCATTCTCTGGGGGGAGAAGTGGGAATCATTCTCTATGTTCATGTATGCCCCCAAATTCCAGGGGACACATGTCAAGTTCTCAAAAATTTGTTCACCACCCTCGACGCTGGTGGCGCTCCCAGGGAAATCTTCCGTGGCAGGCATGGAGGAGCACCGCTAGGACCTCTCGTCAAGAACGAAGTTGCCATTTAACTGCGAGGGGTGAAGGTAGCTGACAGCCTCAAGCTGCAGCACCTTCAGGATCTGCTGCAGTTTAAACTGAGATGCTCTTTCTGGGCATCCTCTAGCCAATTACTGAGCATGGCAGGGGTACTAGGACCTGTCCATTTTATGCCCAACATGTGATTCCTCTAACAGGCAGTCTTTCCTCTGGAGCTCACCATTGAGTTGGCTGAAACTTTGTCAAATCTGTACTATGGTCTCAGGCTCTTTCTACCCAATCCTACTCTCTTCCCCCTTTCTTTTCACAGGTGTCACATCTGCATCATGATCTGCAGGCTCTCCCTGCTCAATTCTATCCCCCGCTATTTCTTTTCACAGGTGTCAGATCTGTATCCATCTGAAGCTTTCCCTGCCCAGTTCTTCCCCTCCTCTTATCTTTCACAGGAGGTACCCACCTAATAAGCTTCTAACGCTCCTAACTCACTCTCAGCATCTGCTCCCCAGGGGACCCAAACTAACAGTCTCCAAATTTCTATAGCTCAGCAGCCACTCTAGTTTTTGAAGAGTTCTCTTGGATTCCCCACATTTGAAGGGGAAAACCAGAGCACTCATCGCCTTAGGCTATCAATTCTTGAATCTGGAATCTGGTTTGTATTTCAATGAATTTGCCTCAGACATCTGATCTTCTCTTCATATGGACTTAGTGAGGTGGTAACGATGATAGTTGAAGAATCAATTCTATATTTTAGTGTGTGCTGGAGGGGGTGCCTGACAGGTCCTTGGACCACCCTTTACAAAGTGGAGGTATATGTTGCCTATTGTCCTCAGCTTTGAGCTTTAGGCAAATTTCCAAAACATGGAAATTCTGATTCAAATTTTATACATGCATTATATATGTACACAGATATATTTATATATAATGTTGTTTACAAAAATGAAATCATGCTGTTTGTTTTACTTCCACAATTGCTTTTTAAAAACCTTACAATACATAGAATGTTCAACACTAAGAGTGAACCCAAAGCTATGGGCTTTGGGTGATAATGATGTGTCAGTGTAGGTTCATCAATTGTAACAAATATATCACTGTGGTACAGGATGTCAATCATGGGGGAGGTCGAGCTTCAGTGGGGAGGGGACAAGGGATATATGGGAATGCTCTGTGCTTTCTGCTCAGTTTTGCTGTGAATCTAAAACTGCTCTAAAAAATAAAATCTATTAATTTTTAAAAGGTAAACAACTTTACAATGGTGAGTTTCCTAATTATCTTAATAGTTATGTAGAATTCTAGTGCATGGATTACTATGACTTACTTATTTAACCAGTCCCCTATGCTTAGGGTTTTTTCATCAATTTTTCATCTTCACAAATAATTCTACAATGATCATTACTATATAACCACCTGTAAGTATTTCTACATGATAGATTCACCAAATTGCAGTTGCTAGGTCAAAGAGTCTGCAACTTTAAAAAAACTTATAAATATATAATGTTTATAGATATACAAAATGCCCACCAATAATATTGACCCAATATATGATCCCACCACAGTGTTAAAAGAGCGGCTGTTTCTCCACACCCTTGCCAACTCTGAGAATTGTCAATATTTTAAATCTTTACCAATCTGGTAGGTCAAATGAAATATTTGATTTGGATTTCTTTGGTTATTAATGAAGCTGAGTATCTTGCATATGTTTATTAACCATTTCTTTATTTTCATACCCTTTTCCCATTCTTCTAATGTGTTGTTGGTCTTAGTGATTTGTAAGAATTCTTTTTCTGGTATTAAATAAATAAAGTCTTGTCCATCACATGCATTGCAAATATTTCTCTCAATTTGTTTTTTATCTTTATTTATGGTGCTTATGCTTTTCAGGTTTTGTGGCATGCTTACAAAAGCCTCACCCACTTTTTTCTTATACTACTTTTATGGTTCTATTATATCTCGGATACATTTTAATGTATTTTGGAATAAGGAATGAGGTAGTACATCATCTTTATTTTTCCAGCTGGCTAGCTAGTTTTCCAGACACCTTTATTGGACAATGTTAGCTTTTCTCTAGTGATATCAAAATGCTACCTTTACCAAAATCTAAATTGTCATATGCACTTAGTTTATTTCCAAACCTTCTATTGTTTCTTACTATTTTAATTACCATATCATGCTTTTTAAATTATTGTCACCTTAGAATTCTTTTAATTTATTTATTTTTTTAATTTTTGGCTGCGTTGGGTCTTCGTTGCTGTGTGCGGGCTTTTTCTAGTTGCGGCGAGCCGGGGCTACACTTTGTTGCGGAGCACAGGCTTTAGGCACGCGGGCTTCAGTAGTTGTAGCACATGGGCTCAGTAGTTGTGGCTTGCGGGCTCTAGAGCGCAGGCTCAGTAGTTGTGGCACAGGGGCTTAGTTGCTCCGTGGCCTGTGGGATCTTCCCGGACCAGGGATCGAACCTGGGTCCCCTGCCCTGGCAGGCAGATTCTTAACCACTGCGCCACCAGGGAAGCCCCTGTCACCTTACAATTTTTTAATATCTAGTAGATCTAGACTTCTCTCTGTTAAATTTTTTATAAACTTCCTAAATAGTCTTACATGTTTTTACTTACATGAAACTTTAAGATCATTTTTTTAACTATCCAAAAAGTACTGTGGGATTTAAAAATCAGAATTGCTATAAATTCTCAAATCAACTTAGGAGTAATTAATACCTTTGCAAAATTCAGTCCTTTGATGTCTCTCTGGAAACAATTTAGTTTCCTTTATATAGGTTTTACACAATATCTTCATTAACATAGTATTTATTGGGCACCTATAATGTGCAAGGCATTGTCTAAGATGTTGGACATAAAAAATAAATTTAAAAAGTCCCAGGACTGGGCTTCCCTGGTGGCGCAGCGGTTAAGAGTCCGCCTGCCAATGCAGGGGACGCGGGTTCGTGCCCCGGTCCGGGAAGATCCCACATGCCATGGAGTGGCTGGGCCCGTGAGCCATGGCCGCTGAGCCTGCGCGTCCGGAGCCTGTGCTCCGCAACGGGAAAAAAGTCCCAGGACTTCCCTGGCGGTCAGGTGGTTAAGACTCTGTGCTTCCAGTGCAGGGGGCATGGGTTCAATCCCTGGTCAGGGAACTAAGATCCCGCATGCCACATAGGGCAGCCAAAAAATTAAAAAAAAAAAAAAGTTCCTGTTTTCATGGAGCTTACAATCTAGTGGGAGAAGAAAACAATGTTTTAAAAAACAAATAAACATATAACAAGTGCTAAAAGAAAATAAAGCTGGATAGGAAGATAGAGACTGAAGGGAGAGGAAAGCTATTTTATATACAGTGGTCAGGGAGGGCCTTTCTGATAGATGAAACTTGAGCAGAACCGTAAAGAAGGTGAATGGACCAGCCATGTGAATATCAAGGTAAAGAGCTTTACAGGCAGTAAGTACAAAGCCCTAAGGCTCAAGCATGATTGGCTTGCTTAAGGAGCAGCAAGGAAGCTAGTGTGACTGAAGTGCAGGAGATAAGATCTGAGTGGTAACCAGGGGCCAGATTATGTAAATCCTTGTAGGTCATGGGAAGGACTTTGAATTTTATTCTGAGTGGGCTTCAAAGCCACTGGGAAGTTTTTTTTTTTTTTTTTTTTTTTTTTTTTTGCTGTACGCAGGCCTCTCACTGTTGTGGCCTCTCCCACCGTGGAGCACAGGCTCCGGATGCACAGGCCCAGCAGCCATGGCCCACGGGCCCAGCCGCTCCGCCGCATGTGGGATCATCCCGGACCGGGGCACGAACCCGTGTCCCCTGCACCGGCAGGCAGACTCTCAACCACTGCGCCACCAGGGAAGCCCCACTGGGAAGTTTTAAATAAAGAAGTGTCATGTCTGATTTATTCCTTTAAAGGATCACTGTCATTTCTATGAGGGGACAAAAGTGGAAGCAGGGAGACCAGTTAAGTCTAGATGGACGATGGTTGGATGATGGTAGCTTGCGTCCAAGGTGGGGAGGTAGTGGTGAGGGTATTGTGTGGTCAGAACACAAGAAGTGAACCAGGGCCTCTTCTATTCATAGGCATTTGCCAATGTAGTAGAGATGTGTTTTTGCTTTTTTTTTTTGGTCATGCGGCTTATGGGATCTTAGTTCCCCAAACAGGGATTGAACCCAGGCCCTCAGCGGTGAAAGGTCAGAGTCCTAACCACTGGACCACCAGGGAATTCCCATAGAGGTGTTCCTTAAGTGAGAGGGCAGATGAGACAATGAGTTAGTGACCTGAAGCCACCAGGAAGATAGACCCCAGACTCTGGATAACTGCCCCCACACACACTTCTCTCTCACACACACACATACCACACCACTAGGATCCCACTGTAGTCTTTCCTCCAGGGCTCATTTGCCCAACCCAGGAAACACTTGATAGATAAACAATGCTTATGGGTGGACACTGGGAACTGAAGACTTGGAGCTCTGTTGAAGCTGAATTGGAGCTGAGTACCAGCCAAAGGGGGACACCTAGTGCAACATACACTCTGTTCTGGAGCAGGAACTCAGAGGACTGCACGCTGGAGAGGGGAAAACAAAAAGTCCTCAAGCTTTGGTTCCAGACTGCTAATGCCTTCAGGTGAGCCATGACTGAGGTGAGATTTAAGAGAGGCAAGAAACCCAGAGAGGTTAGCAAAGCACACAGGGATGCTTTTATCTGAAGGGTGTTTGCCTATTCCAAAGAGGTACCTGAGGAGCTGAGTTGCTCTTTTGGCAGTCTCATGGAGCTAGGGGTACAAAAGTTGGAATCTGAGGTAAACTATTCCTTGCTTTGGGCTTGGAAACTAGAGGACTATATTCTAGGTATAAGGATGAACCAGAAGTAAATCCGTCTTCATGAAGTCTACATTTTGACTTTGTCATTTGAATGGCTCAGAAAACATCAAGGTTTAGGGACTTCCCTGGTGGTCCAGTGGCTAAGACTCCATGCTCCCAATGCAGGGGGCCCAGGTTCGATATCTGGTCAGGTAACTAGATCCCACATGCTGCAACTAAGAGTTTGCATGCCGCAACTAAAGATCCCGTGCAACCAAGTAAATATTTTTTTAATTTAAAAAAAAGAAAACATCAAGGTTTAAACTTAGATTAAGGTAATCTCATATTCTTAGTGCCCCCAGGCACCTGGAAAGGAACAAACAAGTCTCTTCTGGGAAAAAATAATATTATTCCAGATCTCAAATTATTTCTATAAATAATTCTTCAAATATTAAAACACAATTAAAAATAACCAGGTACACAGCGAGGAACAACACAGAATGAGCACGACTCATCAGAAGCAACAGGCAATAGAAACAGACTACAAGGTGCCAGATACTGATAAAAGCCTTATTTAAACGTTTCTCAAGGAGCTAGAAATTATAAAAGTGATAGTACAGATTTGAAAACAAACCAACTAGAAATTATAGAAGTGAAAAATATAACCAAAATTAAGATCTCCATAGGTAGGTTTCAAAACAGATTAAACATAGCTAAAGACAGAATCAATTAACCAGAAAAGAAACCAAAAGAAAATTGTTCAAATAAATCTTTTTTCTCGACTGCAGACAAAGGAGCCAGAAGATAATAGAAAGAGATCCAAAAGCTACAAAAAAAGTAATTCCCAACTAAGTTACGCCAATTCTATACAGGTGAAAACATCTTTCAAAACTGAATCAAAATACGAGAAACACAGAAAAAGAGAATGGAAGCTTTATTCATAATTGTTAAAATTTGGAAGCAATGAAGATATTCTTCAAGAAGTGAATAGATAAATAAACTGAGGCACACCCAGACAATGGAATATTATTTAGTGCTAAAAAGAAATGAGCTATCAAGCCATAAAAAAAAGACCTGGGGGGCTTCCCTGGTGGTGCAGTGGTTGAGAGTCCACCTGCCGATGCAGGGGACACGGGTTCGTGCCCCAGTCCGGGAAGATCCCACATGCCGCAGAGTGGCTAGGCCCGTGAGCCATGGCCGCTGAGCCTGTGCAACGGGAGAGGCCACAACGGTGAGAGGCCTGCGTACCACAAAAAAAAAAAAAAAAAAAAGACATGGGGAAATCTTAAATGCATATTACTAAGTGAAGAAACCAATCTGAAAAGGCTATGTACTGTATGAATCCAACTAAAAGACTAAAGCTATGGAGACAATAAAAAGATCAGTAGTTTCCAGGGATTTGGGGGAGGGCGGGATCAATAGGTGAAGTACAGAGGATTTTTAGGGCAGTGAACTATTCTGTATGAAACTATAATGGTGCATATAGGGACTTCCCTGCAGGTCCAGTGGTTAAGGCTCTGTGCTTCCACTGCAGGGGACATGGGTTCTATCCTTGGTCGGGGAGCTAAGATACTGCATCCTGCGTGGCATGGCCAAAAAAATGTTTAAATAAATGAAAAAAAATTTTTTAATTAAAAAAATATTGGTAAAATAAAGCAAATACAATTTTTTTAAATGGTGGATACATTTGTCAAAACCCATCAAATGCACAACGCAAAGAGTGATCCCTAACATAAATTATGGACTTTGGATGATAAATGATGTGTCAGTGTAGGTTCATCGTCTGTAACAAATGTACCCCTCTGGTGTGGGATGTTGATAGTGGGGGAGGCTGTGTGTGTGTTGGGGGAAGGGGTATATGGGAACTTAATGTGTTTTCTGCTTGATTTTGCTGTGCACCTAAAACTGCTCTAAAAAATAGAGTATATTAAAAATAGAGTGAGATACATACAGGATTTTGTGAGAAGGGCTAATACACACTTAATGGGAATTCAGAAGGAAAACAGAAAAAGAAAGGGTGAGGGAATATTTGAAGAGATAAAGACTGAGAATTTCTCAGAACTGATTAAAGAAATCAATCTACTAATTTAAAAAGCTGAATGAGGTTCATGCAGGAAAAATAAAAAGAAATTCATGCCTGACATATTAGAGGAAAACTTCAAAAAGTCAAAAGCAAAGAGAAAAGTCTTAAAAGTAGCTAGAAAAGCAAGATCTTTTACCCTAAAAGAAACAGTAATTAGAATGATAGCTGAATTCTCACACGCAACTTTGGAGCTAGTAGACAGTGAAAAGAGATCTACAAGATGCTAAAAGGAAGTAACCGTCAACTTAGAATTCTAGAATTCTACATCAGTAAAAATGTATTTCAATAAAGAAAGTAAAATGAAGACATTTTCAGACCAACAAAACCTGAGGGAGTATACTACCAGCACACACTTACTAAAGGAAATTTTAAACACTGTCCTTCAGGCAAAAAGAAAGTGAGCCCAGATAGAACCTCAGAAATGTAGCAAGGAATGAAGAACAAAAAAAGCAGTAAATTATGGGTACTAAATAAACAGTGGATAAAATAACAATAATAAAGTCTCATGAAATTTATACATGTATAGTACTAAAATAAATGACAACATAGAGTTTCAATTTTGTAAGAGAAAAAGTTCTAGAGATCTGTTGCACAACAATGTAAATATAATTAACACTACTGAACTGTACACTTAAAAATGGTAAAGTATTGTTATGTGTTTAAATGTTATGTACACTTAAGATGGTAAAGTAATGTTATGGGTTTTTTTACCACAATAAAAAAATTAATCACAATGATACCACATAAGTTGGGAGGGAGTTAAATGGATTTAACTGCCCTAAGGTATTTGCATTGTCTGGGAGAAGGAGAAAGGTAAAGATTAATATTAGACTTTGATAGGTCAAGGTGCATGTTACAATTTCTAAGGTAACCACCAAAAGAATATTTTTTTAATGGCGTAACTTCGAAAATAGTGGGAGTGACAAGTAAATGATTTTTTAACGTAACTAATCCAAAAGAGGAAAAACAATAAAAAGGAACACAGAAGAAGTGGTATTAAGAGACAGTACAAAAAAAAAAAAAAAAAAAGAGACAGTACATTAAAAAGATTAATGCATGCACATTAAATTATATTAAATGCAAATTGACTAAATGCTTCAGTTAAAAATGAAGATTGTTAGACTGAATTCACACACACACATACATATACTACATGCTTAAACAACAGACACATCTATTAGATAAGGATACAGAAAGGTTGAAAGTTTAAAAATATGGGGAAAGATGCCATTCAAGCACTATCCAAAAGAAAGCTAATATAAGCTACATTAATATCAGACAGAATAGACTTTACATTTAAAAAATATTAAAGATATAGTCACCCCATTCACCAGGAAGATGTAACATTTCTAAATATTTGTGCACTCAGTAATATGAACTCAAAATATATAAAGAAAAAATTGACAGAACTACAAGGAGAAATAGACTAATTATACAGGACAATTTTAACATACCTCTCTCAGTAACCGATTAAACAAGTAGACAAAAACAATTTAGTAAGGATATAAAACACTTGAACAACACAGTTAAGAAACTTAACCTATTAAGCATGTATACAACACTGTACCAGACAACTGCAGAATATTTTTTTTTCTAGCATTCATGGAACATTTACAAATATCATAAACAAATCTCAACAAATTTCAAAGGATTGAAATTGTATAGATTATATTCTACAGATCATGTTCTCAGATCTCAGTGAAATTGTGCTAGAAATCAATAACAAAAATATTGCTAGGAAATGTCCATAAATTTAGAAACATTCTTCTACAAAGCTATGGGACAAAGAAGAAATCGTAATGGAAATTAGAAAATGTTTCAAACTGACTGATATCAAAAGCACTGAATATCAACGCTTGTGGGATACAATAATTACAGGAAATTTTGTGGGTTTTTAATATTTATTTATTTATTTATTTTGGCTGCATCAGGTCTTAGTTGTGGTGCATGGGCTCTTCATTGCAGCGCGTGGGCTTCTCTCTAGTTGTGGCTTGCAGGTTTTCTCTTCTCTAGTTGTGGCGCATGGGCTCCAGGGCACATGGGCTCTGTAGTTGTAGCGCGCAGGCTCCAGAGCATGTGGGCTCTGTAGTTGTGGCACGCGGGCTTCTCTCTAGTTGTGGCTCGTGTGCTCAGTAGTTGCAGCGTGCGGGCTTAGCTACCCTGTGGCATGTGGGATCTTAGTTCCCCGACCAGGGATCCAACTATGTCCCTGCACTGGAAGGTGGATTCTTAACTACTGGACCACCAAGGAAGTCCTGGAAATTTTGTTTTAAGTGTATATATTAGAAGGGAACAGAGGCTGAAATTTATTGAGGTAAGTATCCATGTCATGAAATTTTAAGAAAAACAGGAAAACATACCCAGATAGAGTAAAAAGAGAGTCATAAAGTTAAAAGTAGAAATTAATGAAGTAGAAAACAAATATACGTAGAGAAAATCAACAAAGCCAACACCGAAAGTTAGGTTTTTAAAATCTTATTTATCAATATTTATTTATTGGCCACACTGCGCAGTATGTGGGATCTTAGTTCCCCAGCCAGGGATGGAACCTGTGCCCCCTGCAGTGGAAGCATGGAGTCTTAACCATTGGACCACCAGGGAATTCCCAAGTTGGTTTTTTTTGAAATACTAATAAACATATGAAAATCTCACTCTTGGTGAGATTGATCTTAAAAAAAAAGGACAAAAAGCCCAAGTGACTAATATTAAGAACGTAAGAGAAGACATAACTATGGGTGTGCACATATTAAAAAGATAAGAAAATATTATGAGGAACTTTTTACCAATGACTTTGAAGTTTTGCATGAAATTGATAATTTTCTAGAAAAAATAACTTGCCAAAACTAATTCAAGAAATAAATAGATAGGGCTTCCCTGGTGGCGCAGTGGTTGAGAATCTGCCTGCCAATGCAGGGGACACGGGTTCAAGCCCTGGTCTGGGAAGATCCCACATACTGCGGAGCAACTAAGCCCGTGAGCCACAACTACTGAGCCTGCGCGTCTGGAGCCTGTGCTCCGCAACGAGAGGCTGCGATAGTGAGAGGTCCGCGCACCGTGATGAAGAGTGGCCCCCGCTCGCCGCAACTAGAGAAAGCCCTCGCACAGAAACGAAGACCCAACACAGCCAAAATAAATAAATAAATAAATAGCGTTCCCTTAAAAAAAAAGAAAGAAAAGAAAAAAATAAGTAAGTGGACCTATAAGTATGAAAGAAATAAAATCAGTAATTAAAAAAAAGCTTCTTGTAAATTTCAGGCCCAGATGGCATCATAAGTAATTTCTACCACGTATTCAATGAAGAAAACATTGCAATTTATGCAAAGTCTTTCAGAGAGTAGTTAACAGAGGGAGGGTGCCTTCTCCATTTAATTTTGATTCTAGCTAACCTTGATACCAAATCCAAAAAAAGACAGTTTAAAAAAGACAAGGTTCAGGTTAATTTGTATCATGAGCACTGTAGCAAAATCCTGGACAAAATATTAGCAAATTGAATCCTGTAATATAAAAAAGGAGTAATGAGCATATTGGGTTTATCCCAAGAATGTAAGCTTGATTTAACATTAAAAATCAGTCAGTGTAATCTGCCACACTATCTGATGAAAGAATAATTACATGATCATATCAGTAGATGCAGAAAAAGCATTTGACAAAATGATAAAGAAAAACTGTAAGCAAATAGTAATAGAATGGAACTTTAATCTTATGAGTAATAGAATGGAACTTCCTTAATCTTAAAAAAAATACCTACATGGACTTCCCTGGGGGTCCAGTGGTTAAGACCAGGCTTCCAATGCAGGGGGCACAGGTTCTCTATCGTTGGTGGTTGGGGAACTAAGATTCTGCATGCCATGCAGTGTGGCAAAAAAAACACCCCAAAACCCCAAGAAAACCCCTACAACAAGCATCGAACTTAAAAGAGAAATATTGAAAGCTTTCTCTTTATATATCAGGAATCAGACAATGATATCCATTATCACTATTTCTATTCAACATTATGCTGGGCAGAAAGCAACAATAAGAAATAAAAGACTGGAATAAAAAAATTAAAATTGTCATTATTTTCAAATGATATGTTCATGTACATAGAAGATCAAAAGGAAAATACAGTAAATTATTATAATTAGCAAGGTTGCTGGATACAAAATGAGTATTCAAAAACAAATTATAGAAGTATTATAAGAGTAAGTCTTTGTGACCTTGAGTTAGGCCATGGTTTCATAGATATCACATCAAAAGCACAAATGACAGAAAAAATAGATAAGTTGGACTTCATCAAAATTTTAAAATTTTGTACAACATAAGTCACCACCAAGAAAGTGAAAAGGCAACCCACAGAATGGGTGGAAATATTTGTAAATCATATATCTAACGAGGGACTTATATCCAGAATACATAAAGAATCTTAAAGCTCAACAATAAAGCAAAGGGCCTGAATACACATTTCTGCAAAGAAGATATACAAATGGCCAATAAGGACATGAAAAGATTCTCAACATCACTCATCATTAGGGAAATGCAAACTACAACCATGATGAGATATCACTTTACATTCACTAGGATGACCATAATAAAAAAAAAGACAGACAATAACAAGCTTTAGCAAGGATGTGCAGAAATGGAAACTCTCATACATTGCTGTTGGGAATGTAAAATGGTACAGCAATGGAAAACAATTTGACCATTTCTCAAAATGCTAAACAGAGTTCCCATAAGCTCCAGTAATTTCACTCTTAGGTATATATCCAAGAGGAATGAAACCATGTTCACACAAAAACTTGTACGTGAGGGACTTCCCTGGTAGCGCAGTGGTTAAGAATCTGCCTGCCAGTGCAGGGGACATGGTTTCAATCCCTGGTCCAGGAAGATCCCACATGCCACGGAGCAACTAAGCCAGTGTGCCACAACTACTGAGCCCACATGCCACAACTACTGAAGCCCACGCGCCTAGAGCCTGTGCTCCACAATAAGAGAAGCCACTGCAATGAGAAGCCCATGCACTGCAACAAAGAGTAGTCCCCACTTGCCGCAACTAGAGAAAGCCTGCGTGCAGCAACGAAGACCCAATGCAGCCAAAACTAACTAAATAAATAAATAAATTTATTAAAAAGAAAAAAACAAACTTGTACATGAATGTTCATAGCAACATTATTCATGATAGCCAAAAAGTAGAAACAACTCACATGTCCATCAACTGAATAATGGAAAAACCAATTATGGTATATCCATAAAATGGGATATTATTCACTGTGAAAAGCAATTAATTACTGATACCTGCTACAACATGGATGAAACTTGAAGACGTTCTGCCAAGTGAGAAAAGTCAGTCACAAAGGACCACATATTATATTATTCCATTAATATGAAATGTCAGGCACTTACATGAATTGTGAGGAAGAGAGAGGGCTGCTGCAGGGTACCAGCAGTGGTAAAACATGATTAACATCACTTAGAGTTCACACTCTGGAGAAAGTCCCACCCTAAGTAAATACTAAGAACAGGTTTGAGACCTAGTGATCAGAACACTAAGAGTCAAAAGGAAGGGGCCTGAAAATTGCACAGGACAAAAGGCTTGAGAAGGAAGAAGGCAGTAACTGAGAATGGAGAAGTATCCACTAGAGGAAGAGCATTACAGAATCAGAAATTCAAATGACCCCTCCCCCACAGCACCATTTATTAAAGAAATTGTACTTCTTGTATCAACAGAAGAGGGTGCTCTTGAACCAATAAACCAAATAAGGTATCCAAACGCTTTTTTCCATATAGCATCCGCTGTTATTGCTGAACCAGGAGCTGCCAGTACAGTTTATAATGATTAGCAAAAGGAACCCAACATCTGCACAAAGCTACTCTAAAAATAAAAGTGAGAATCAAAACTTTTCAGCTGAAGGAATTCCCTGGCAGTCCAGTGGTTATGACCTAGCCCTTTCACTGCCATGGCCCGGGTTCAATCCCTGGTCGGGGAACTAAGATCTCATAAGCCGGTGGCATGGCTGAAAAAAAAACAAAAAACTTTTCAGCTGATAAAAATAATCACTCCCCAATAAAAACAATGGTAAAGCAGAGAAAACATGAATTAAATACATTAAACAAGCAATTACTGATATGAAAGAATATTATGAATCAGAAATTTTAAAACTCAGAAACAAACAAACAAGAAAATGTGGAGTGCTGACTGAACTCAGGAAAGAAGTTGAAGAAAAAGACAGAATCATCTCAGAAGACTAAATTACAAAATATCCAAGGGAGAATAGATATGATTGGAAAATACAATAAAGGAAAGAAAGAATGAGAATGAAAAAGAGTCATATGAACCAAAACAAAATAAAGAGATAAAGATGAAACTGATAGATATATCTGGAATCTCTTAAAAAGAAAAATCAAATAATAGAGCAGAACCAATATTTAACATTATAATCTTAAAACTTTATGGAAATAAAAGAACACCTGATTCTACATATTTCTAGAGCCCACTGTGTAACTGAGAAAATTGACCATCAACTCTGAGACATAGTCTAGTAAAACGGATATTAATGATAAAGAAAAAAAATCCTTCCGGTCTACAGGCAAAACAAAAAAATGAGTGACCTACAAAAAAAGAAAATCAGATGGCAGCAAACTACTTGCCAGGATTATAGAAAGGAAGTCAAGAGTAAAGAAACATTTTAAAGAAACTCAGGTAAAAAAAGTGTGAGCCAAGGATCAGGGGTTTTTTTATATTTATTTATTTATTTGGTTGCACTGGGTCTTAGTTGCAGCAGGCAGGCTCCTTAGTTGAGGCTCGTGGACTCCTTAGTTGTGGCATGTGAACTCTTAGTTGTGGCATGCATGTAGGATCTAGTTCCCTGACCAGGGATCGAACCCGGGCCCCCTGCATTGGGAGCATGGAGTCTTAACCACTGCACCACTAGGGAAGTCCCAAGGATCAGTTTTAAACTTTTAAGAACTCAAGAAAATTTTTATGCAGGAACTCTTTCTGAGGATTCTACTAGGGGTCATGTTCCATCCAAGAGATGATTGGAAAAGTTTGGCAGAAGAACAAATAAGGAGAATTGGATAGGTTTAATCATAAATCTAAGACAAATATGAGGATAAGAATTGAAGAACGTTCTCTGACAAAGTAGAAATACAACTCAAAATGTGAGCAAAGGAGAAAGGTAGAATAAGCTCAATGATTGCTACATAGGTCATAGGTGGGAGTCAAAGAATATCATTGAAACTAGCAAACCCTATTAATATTAGAAACCCAGGCGGTAAGAAAAATGGTGACTAAGAGCTGAGATCCTTAGCCATTCCAGTATAGCTTCCTCATGCTCTGACTCTTGTGGTATCTTTTCAATATTTCAAGTATTAGATAGGCTCTTGTGCTCACCTCTCTCTCCCTCTCTCCCTCCCTCTCTCTCTCTCTCTCTCTCTCTCTCTCTCTCTCTCTCTCTCTCTCTCACACACACACACGCACGCACGCACGCACGCACACACACACACACACACACACACACACTGCCACCAGCCCAGCCCATTCATTAAATAACACTTCTCTATTCTATGTTTTGTAATCTTATGGTGACACTCTCTCTCACATTCTCAGCCCACACAAAAAGGAACACTTTACCTTCCTGCTCTGCCCGCTGCCCCACTTCTAGCCAGGGAATCCAGGTCCAATTCAGCCTGCCAAAGAGCTTCCAGGGCAGCTTTATTTACACGGTTTTACACAACACATTTGTCTGTAGCGGCCTCATTCCTGCCTCC
The DNA here is from genome assembly GCF_008692025.1 of Phocoena sinus. Taxonomy (NCBI): domain Eukaryota; kingdom Metazoa; phylum Chordata; class Mammalia; order Artiodactyla; family Phocoenidae; genus Phocoena; species Phocoena sinus. The sequence continues at coordinate 105,156,819 of NC_045784.1, forward strand.
CAGTCAGAGCCAGATATTGAAAGGTTATTCTCTATTCCAGGAGGTTGTTGAAATTTAAAGGCTTTTTAATTCTAAGCTGAAAAAGTTTGCTTTAGGGCTTACTCAGTTGCTTGCTACTAAAACCATAAAAGAGCAGACAGGAGGTAGTTCAGGAAAAAAAATATGAAAGCTGATGTTGGCTCTTAGTTTGAGGTCAAAACATTTTTTATCATGTTAAGGCAATATCCATCTATTCCTGTTTCACTGAGTTTTTACCAAATATTACCATAAAGAAACACTGAATTCTCTCAGGTGCCTTTTTGGGCATATATCAAGAGGATCATATGTTTTCTACCTTTCACCTCTTAATAAAATAAATGTTATAACATTAATATATTTCATCATACTGAAGCATCTTCACATTTCTAGAATGAATTTCACTGGGTCGTGATTAATGCATGATGGTGTTCTCTTTGCTAGTATCCTATTAGAGTTTTTGCAGCAATATTTTTTTTTTTGCAGCAATATTTTTAAGTGATATTGCATCACATTTATTTTGAACAATCCCTTTTTCTTGACTGATTTTTTTCCTAACAAATCATCTCTTTCTATCAAGAGCAGAGCATATATGCATACCACAACCCAGCAACCATGCATGGTCCCTGCTCAGTCCAGGATTCCTTTATATACCATGTCTGAACCCAACACAAAGGAGCCCTCATACAGCTCACATTCCTAACCACAATAGCCAGTGACCTGGGGGGATGGCCCTCTGTCTAGTTCAGGACCCTTATGCAGATCTCCACTCCCCAAATCATTGAGCAGAAAATCTTCCAACACATACCAGATCAGTAGGATTTCTCCTGTCCAGATTAAGTTCTATATCCATACCATGATTCATCAAAGGATAGACCCTACACATAACAGGGCTCAAAATATACAAGTCTAAATGTATGCCATGATTCCCACCAGACCACAGTCATTCCAAAACCACAGTTAAGCACACTAGAATTCAAGTCTAAACTAAACCATGACCACACCACCATTTGTCAAACCAAGGTACAGAACAGGCCAGGAACAGGGTTCGTATAAGTATACAGCACTTCACTCAATCATTCACTCATTCTTTCATTCATTAAATCAATATTTATTGAACATCCACCATGTATCAGGCACAGTGCTATAGCAACCGCCACAGCACTCAGAGAGGTTATCGCCCCTAACAATACTGGTAACCAGATCTACCAACTCAAGAGTCAGCCCCATCTTAGACCAAGCCCATAGCCATATAACCTCTCAACATACTTTAAGTGCCTATAAGTACCTTCTCAGCAAAGAGCCTAAATCCACCCTATGATTGCATGAGAGGAGGCAGCTTTCACCAAGGATGGGGGAGGGTCCATACCCATATACGTATCAGGGCTTAGCACACCAGCCCTAGGCCAAAGCAAAGCCTAAATCTTTACCACTATTCAGCCTAAGTACTTGGCTTATAAGTATGTCAATACAAAACACAGCTTAGCCACATACCACCATTAAGCACAGTTGGAAAGACCTCTCAGACCGTAGCCTTAACTTTATCTCTGCCCCTGTAAGCCATGATACAAATCTCACTCATATAAGTGCCCAAGCAAGAACCAACAACTCAACTCTCCACACCATTTTTGCTTATATCTATAGTTTATTCATTTTTATTGATATATAGTATTCCACTGGATGAATATGGTATGTTTTGTTTAACTATTCTACTCTTGAGGGACAGCTTCTATACACACACACACACACACCCTGGGGTACATAAGAATGTATTTATGCTGGATATATACCTGTGTGGAACTGCTCAATCATAAAAATATGTATATCTTCAAATTCAGTAAATAGTAACATTCAATTTTCTAAAGTGGTTGCAATGATTTAAAAGACCCACTATTGCTCCATGTTCTTGTCAGCCATTATTAGTGTTAGGCTTTTAATTTTCACCAATTGAGTGAGTATGTAATAGTATTGCATTGTGGGTTTAATTTGCATTTCCTAATTACTAATTACTAACTACTAATGAGGTTAAACAGCTTTCATATGTTTTTTATCTATTTGGATGTACAATTTTGTGGAGTAACTATTCAAGTTTCTAGCCTTTTCTATTGCATTTTCTATCTTTTTTCTTATTGATTTGTAGAAGTTATTTATTCATTTTGGAAAATAGCCCTTTTTCTAGTAAATTTATTGCAGATATCTACTCCCACTCTGTGACTTATCTTTTCATCTTATGGTATTTTCTGATGAAGAGAATTTCTTAATTTTAAAGCATTCAAACTCATCAATACTTTATTTTATGGTTAGAGCTTCACGTGTCTTTTTTTAAATTAATTAATTAATTAATTTTATTTTTGGTTGCATTGGGTCTTTGTTGCTGCGTGCGGGCTTTCTCTAGTTGGAAAGAGCGGGGGTGGCTACACTTCGTTGCGGTGCACGTGCTTCTCATCGCGGTGGCTTCTCTTGTTGCGGAGCACAGGCTCTAGGCGTGTGGGCTTCAGTAGTTGTGGTGCCCAGGCTCAGTAGTTGTGGCTCGCAGGCTCTAGAGTGCAGGCTCAGTAGTTGTGGTGCACGAGTTTAGCTGCACCGCAGCATGTGGGATCTTCCGGGATCAGGACTCGAACTCTTGTCCCCTGCATTGGCAAGCGGATTCCTAACGACTGCGCCACCAGGGAAGCCCCCCTCAAGCAGTTCTTGACTTTAGGTTTCAGGTGCATGTTTCATAACTCAGTCAGGCTAGTGGGCAAATCAGGAGTGGTGCCTTGGACACTCTGTATTTCCTCATTTGGTGCTTCCCAATCTTTTTCTTTTCATGGTACTCATAGAAACTGATATTTAGGGCACACTGTCATAAATGGATAGGCGGTTCACGGCCAAAGACAATCTGTCTCGAGGCTCTGCTGCACTAGTCTTTGTGTGGCCGTCCTGAGGGCTAAGGAGGGCAATACCTCAGGACCCATAGAACCCAGAAGGGGCACGCCTGTGTGTAGTGGCACATAATTTAGGAAACTGTTTCCTAACTCTTCCCTTCTTTTCCCTCCCTAGCTCATAGCTCTCCCCTTTTAAGCTATTCCCCATTTGGGAGTCATTCCCTCAAACCTACCCCAACCCCTGTCCTTGGGATGTATGTCCTCTCCCCACAGGAAAATGGAGTCCCCACTCCCCCAGTTGCTTGAATCCTGCAAAACCAGCCATTCTGGCTTCCACTGATTGTCAATGAATATCTCCTGGTTTCTCTTGGCAATGCAGGCTGGGAGGGGTGAGTTTTGTCCCACTGATGAACATAGGAAAAAACATTGTGTGCTTCTACCTGGTTTTAAAGCTGTTTCTTTTTTCCTTAAAAGTACCTAAAATCAGGAATTCCCTGGCGGTCCAGTGGTTAGGACTCCGTGCTTTCACTGACGAGGGCGCAGGTTCAATCCCTGGTCGGGGAACTAAGATCCCACAAGCCGCGTGGTGCAGCCAAAGGAAAAAAAAACTAAAATCACAGGCAACTCTCTCCTGCTTCACAGTGAACCTTGGAGCAGAGCAGCCTTCAGCACGCTAAGAGAGGATCTCTCAAATGAGGGTTTATATCTATAAGCAGATATATTTATAGTATCAAACTCCTATGCAGCTTCTGCCTATAATAGGATTCACGCACATACATACATCAGCCTGTGAGCCAGGAGACAGACCACACTCACACCTGAGCCCATGCCCACCGAATGGCTCAGAACACAAGGAGACACCACGTGACCAGGCCAACTCCTATCCTTATCCCATGGCTCAGCAAACAGGAGGGAGCCATAGTCCACATGGTCTGCATCAGGGCCAACACAGGTACCACCAGGAGACAGTCTCTCACTAAGACTGGGCCTGTGCCTTCTATATATATATGCCAAGTGTGCCATGGGAAAGCCAGGCCTGAGGCCCAAACACTCACCCTTGCTGTAACATGACAAACAACATGGTGGCCACTGCTGAGAACAGAGCCCATGCACATCCACTGCACAGCACATGCAAACCAAGCTGCTATTCTACAGAAGAACCATTCACAGGCCAAGAATCAGAACAGAATGTGATACCCCCAGGCAGACAGAATCATCATATCATGATTGATCATACAACAAGGAATCCGCACTCATATCAGGGTTTCTGTAGTGTCCACTATTCAGCACCAAAGGTTGCTTTTCCAGCCCTCACCTATTGTACCTGGTTGGGGGATCGGGCACTGCATCCCAGCTTCCTCCGTGAAACTCTCTCTTCCCTCAGGTCCCTGGATTCTGCTCCTGCCTCTCCCCACTTCTCTGCACACCCCTTGTGCCATCCCATGCCCCCATGGATGCTGTCCTCTGGGCCCCTGAGGACCTCCCCCCTTCTTTGCACAACCCTCAGGTGTCCCTCCGCAAGAAGCTCTGGCAGATCCAGCCCGCAGCCCCTGGACTCGCCTCTCCAGCACAGCGTGACCGGCATTTGGGGCGAACATCTCTCCCCCTCTAGATCTTAGGTCCTCACAGGCAGGAGCACCCTGTTTCTCACCTCTGGGTCCTCACCACAGGGCTTGGCACCTGGCTCTGAGCCAGGGCTTGGTAAAACCGGGCAGCTCTGGAGCTGGAGGCCTGCGTGTTTAGAAGCACGGGCAGCAGCGGGGGCCCTGCGCAGGATCCCTGGGCTCCCCGGAGCGGAGGCGGGGAGGGGAGGCGCCGCCAGCGAGTGGCAGCAAGGGCCGCCTCTAATAACCCCGGTAAGGGCTCAGTAATGTTTGCTGAATCAGCTGACAGGCGTCGGTGCAGACTTAGCTGTCATGAGAGGCCTGAAGGGCCCTTGAATTCCCGCTGTTAGTAGAGACAATTTGGCAGGCAGAAGAGCCAAGGCTGCATCAGCGGCTTTGAGGCAGGAGCGCCCAACTGCAGTGGAATGAGGAGTGGCCCTACAGTCTCAGGTCAAGTGCAGGGCTCCAGTGACTGCTGGCCACTGAGGGGAGCCAGGCCCCTCCCTGCAGGCAGAGCCCGGGGCCTCTCCACAGGAGCAGGCGGTCCACATTCCATCACGGGGGTGAGGGGCGGCCTCCCCTGCCTTTCCCGCCACTGGGGGTTTCCCCAGAAGCCAGACTTTCCATTTTCAAAGCGGGACAGAGCCCTGGGCAAACCGGGACAGGTGGTCACCCTCGGTGGCATTGGAAGGAGTGTCAGTCTCAAGCAGGGCTCCCTTCCCTTCTGCTGTTGGGAGCAGAGGACATTAAGGGGGCCTTGGTCAGAGTCGCAGCCCTACCAGGACGTGCCCAGTGGGACTGTGCATCTGCATCTGGCCTGCAGGGGCGGTGGTGAGGGCTGCCTGGAGGTGGCATGGGTTGGGCCCTCTTCTGGAGGGCTTATCCTAGAGGAGTTGGGTCTCAGCACTGGTTTGGGGTCCCTGTGCTTGGTATACGTATTCAAAGGGGCCTGGAACTGAGTTGGGTCTGATCTCTGTTTTGGGGACCTTGTGTCCAGCAAGTGAACACATAAAGTCCTGGGAGTAAGCTGAGACCATTCTGCATGGTCTTGAGCTGGGGTCTGTGTATCTGGGTATGGCCCAAGTCTGTCTTGGATAATTCCTAATCTTGCACTATGGACTGGGTTAGGCAAGGGTGTGCTGAGTGGGGAGGTGTCTATATCTTGGTCTCAGCAAGGCCAGCCCCTTCAGGGGTATCTGATCATGTATCTGAGAGGCAGCTGTCTCACAGTATGTCTAGATGACAGTTGGCCATAAACCCTGGTCTGGGCACAAACCAGTTTGGGAAGTGCTGCCTGTGGGTATGTAAGCGGGTCCTGTCCTTGACAGTGATGTTGTGCCATTATGTCATCCTGACTGATGATGTTTCCTGGAGTATGTGCTAGAGATAATGGTATGGACTATGGCTGTCCCCTGGCACACTGGGAAGTGGTAGTTTTCAAACTGGCCCTTTTTTAGACAGTGTCCTTCTTAGTGTGTGTCTGGTCCCTACGTAACTAATGGCTGACTCATGCTGTTATTTATGATAGAATTCTTGTGGACTGTGCACCCTGAACTCTGGGCAGGTTTTAAGTGTCCTAGTCAGAGATTTTCCATATTTCCTCAGTACAGATGGAGAATTTTCTCAAGTAGCAATGGTGTGGCTGAAGTGAGACTGCTTTAAGCTTCTTGGTAGGGAGCAAGTCCTGAGTCTTGGGGTAATTAAACTGGAGGGTCACAGGCAGACTCTACTTTGGAAGGTGGAGATGTGGTCCCAACTTGTGTTAAGGAAACATACTTTTTCCTTTTTCGAAGGGAGGCACAGTACATGTTTCGCAAGGGTCCAACCAGGGCATAGGAATGTGTGCCACTCTTCCCAAATAGCCTAGGGCATCCATCACTTTGAGAGGTAAGTGGAACATCCAAGCATTTAAAACATGCTACAGACATGGAAGCAACCTAAATGTCCATCAACAGAGGAATGGATAAAGAAGATGTGGTATATATATATATATATATATATATATATATACACACACACACAATGTAATACTATTCAGCCATAAAAAAGAATGAAATTTTGCCATTTGCAGCAACATGGATGTACTTGGAGGGCTTTATGCTAAGTGAAATAAGTCAGACAGAGAAAGAAAAATACTGTATGGTATCACTTGTATGTGGAATCTAAAAAATACAACAAGCTAGTAAACATAACAAAAAGGAAACAGACTCACAGATATAGAGAACAAACTAGTGGTTGCCAAGGGGGAAGAGGGGTGGGGGAAGGATGGATTGGGAGTTTGGGATTAGCAGATACAAACTAGTATATATAGGATGGATAAACAACAAGCTCTTACTGTATAGCACAGGAAACTATATTCAGTATCCTATAATAAACCATAATGGAAAAGAATACTAAAAAATAAAATAAAATATGCTACAGAAAGAGTTGACACACTACATCTCATGAACCCACTGCATGTTTTTGTTTTGTTTTGCTTTGTTTTTCCACTGCCTGTTTTATGAGTAAAGTTTTATTGGAACACAGCCACACCCATTTGTTTATATATTGTCCATGGCTGCTTTCTCACTACAACACCAGAGTTGAGTAATTGGGACAGAGAGCGGATGGCCCATGAAGGCTCAAATGTTTACTATCTGGCCCTTTACAGAAAGAGTGTGCCAATCCTTGTGCTAGAGGATTGTTCCCATTAGTTCAGCTTGTCTGGGAGAATAATAGCATAAAAATAGCATAAAATTCAGTCTGTGGCCATACTCCTCTCAACAACCTCTTGACATGGGTTGACATTCTCATCACGTTTTACGGGTGAGGAAACAAATACAGAGGGGTAAAGTGACACAGCCAGGAAGTGCCCAAACCAAGATCTGAACCCGGGCAGGCTGGCTTTATCAGGCTGGCCCCTAACTACTACACGGAACTACCTCCTTTGTAGAGCAGAGCTAGGTACAAAAACTTCATCAGGTCTACAAACTACTAGTGTCACCATGATTCCAGAGCCCCCATGAAGCCTCTGCCTGTAAGGCCAACTGGCCCGAGGCAGGGGAACACAATCAGACTCACAGGTTGAAACTGACCTGGAGACTTTCCGGACCACCCAGTTCCAGAAACTGACCTGGAGACTTTCCGGACCACCCGGTTCCACGAACTGACCTGGAGACTTTCCGGACCACCCAATTCCAGGAACTGACCTGGGGACTTTCCACCCGGCCCAGCCTTCCCGCCTTTCGAGGGGCGGGACTAACGGTCGCAAGACTGATGCAACCGGCACCGGATATTGCCGCGATACCCGAAGAGACCACCAAATAAGGAATACCCTGCGCCCTCCCGGATTCACCACACCCCTTTCCCTTCTTTCCCTATAAATTCTGCCCAAACCCTCGCCCGGGTACGACTTCTCTGGCCCCTTTCTCTGGGTCCAGTGAACCTCGCCGAGGAGCGTTCCCAAATAAATCTTGTTTAAGCTCTCCTCCGTTTATGGTGCCGTTCCTTACACTGCCTGTGGCTGCACTGAAGTAACATACTCTCCGAGTACCACTGGGACCCTAGGAGACAGATAACTGCACTGTTCTTTCCATCCTGTCTGCTTTCCTTGGTCATGTCTGGGGTGCAGCCACCCCCATTCTCCTACTCAACTGTAATCTCCACATAGAGAAAAGTACAAAGAATTTCATAATTAGCACCCCACCATTCACTATGAAATTCTAGCATTTTCTTATACATGCTTCAGAATTTCAGTTATTAAGAAATAAAATATAGCCCCAGTTGGAGCTCCCTCTGCACTTCTGGATCTCTTTGCCTTCCCGCTCCAAAAGTAGCCACGACATGGAAATTGGAGTTTATCTTTCCCAGGCATGCCAGAACTCTTTACTAGCCTGCCTTTTTAAAAAATTTCATCATCCAACATGGGCAAGAAATACCAGTTCTTCAAGTTCATATAGTCTCCCCAGTCACTCCTCATCTCACCTCTAATGAGGTATCTTTGAACTCTTGTTTGGAGTCCTCATCTACTAATCCACTCAGAGGTGTGGCTGCCAGGCAAGAGAGGGGGATGGAGGTAAACAGAACTGGAGTGATGACTGAGTTACTAGGCTGACACAAATAAGTGCTTCCCATCTCAGCTGTCACATCGTCTCCACTCACAGGGCTGAAGCAAATATATCAGGGGCACTTGCTCTGAGGGCCTTTGTTCAAATAGTGTTCCAGAATGAACTGGGCAAGTTTACCCAGAGCAGAGGAAAACATCTTGGTCAAAGGGATGAGGGAGGAAGGGAAGCCAGAAATCACAAGTAAGAAGCACTGACAGGGACTTCCCTGGTGGTGCAGTGGTTAAGAATCCGCCTGCCAATGCAGGGGACACAAGTTCGATCCCTGGTCCTGGAAGATCCCACATGCCACAGAGCAACTAGGTCCGTGTGCCACAGCTACTGAGCCTGTGCTCGAGATCCTGTGCTCTGCAACAAGAGAAGCCACTGCAGTGAGAGGCCCAGGCACTGCAACGAAGAGTAGCCCCCGTTTGCCTCAACTAGAGAAAGCCCGCATGCAGCAACAAAGACCCAACACAGCCAAAAATAAATAATTATTTTTTTTTAAAAAAGGAAGCAGTGACAAGCCTCAGCTTCCAAAGATGATCTTCAGTTTTACATAAGAAAAGGGGGTTATGAGATGGTAAGGTCAGAAACCCGTCAGAAAATAAAATGTAATGTAGATTGAGGCAAACAGTTCAAGGCCTGGGCTGTGATGAGAAAAGAGTAATAGGGACCTGTGCTGCATTCCCTTTAATGATTTGCTCCTCTAGATGAGCTCTCCGCTCTGCTCTGCACCGACCCATATATGTACATCGGTAAGCTCCATTACCTCTAGCTTCCAGTTGGGCTTGGCCAATGGGAAGGACTGGCAAGAAATGGCAAGGATGGAGAAGAATGAAGTTGGGATACTTACTTCTATGACTTTTTCCCTGAGAGGTTTCTGGAGGCGGGCTGGCTGTTTCCCTCACCTGAAAGTTGTAGCTTTTCCTGTCAGGTAACCCTAGCCACCTAGCTCTTGCTCTCCCAGCACCCAAGTTCAAGAAACTACTCCTTCCCTTTACTACTTCAGGTTTAAGAGTGTTAACAGCCTTACTAGCCTTGGGTTCTGGAATATCATCTGTGGATTCTCTATACCCTACCTAAATTTAGTAAATAGTTGCTTTATTAAATAATTCTTTCAAAAACTTTAAGTGTGCCATCTATTCCCACTGGATGTTAACTGACACAGGCTCATTCATATACTACTGAGAAAATTCCTGAATAATTAATTCCATTACTTCTATTAATGATAAGTTAACAGCACTAATTTTCAATTCAAGGAAGAGATATATAGACTCTCTAACTGATAATTTTGTGAAACCACTAAATGTATACACTCAAACTTCTAAAGAAATAATTTCCAGGAACATTGAGCCTTATGCCCAGGAATGTATTATATATTTTTTGAAATGTTGAGTTTTACAAAGGTAATCTCTGATGTGCTTACTTGCCTAATGCCTGTCTTCCCTACCGGACTATAAAGTCCATGACACCAGGACACTCTTTTGTTCACTGCTATATCCTCAGTGACCAGGATAATACCCCTCAAATAGTAGATACTCAACAAATTTTTTTTTCATTTAATGAATGGTTGAATTATGGTTCCTTGACAGTCAAAAGCAGTACTAAAAACAATTAACCATCATGGAATACTGATGAGTCATTCTTTTAATTAGAGGCAGATGTAATGGAGCAGGCATTGGACAGTTACCTCTGTGAATGATGTGGCCTCTTTGGGGCTTACAATCATACCTTTTTGTGAAGATGGTATGGGAATGTTCACATATTTTTCAGGGTGTCTGATCAATTATAGAAATAACAGGAAATGGTAAATTTCAACACAGCCTGCACAACATTGTTTGGGCTTTACTTTAGGAAAGGCTTAACTATTCAGAACTGAGGAATCCATATGTATCCTTTGCAGAAGTATGTCTGTAATATCAAGCCAACCCCTGAAGGCAAGAGGCGATAACATCAAGAAACCTATAAATGCTTTTGATATGAGCACCAGAAGAGATTTCTTAACTTGCTTGAACCTCTATGGAACACATCACCCAGGAGATAACCCTCATCAGTACACCATTTTCAGGGCATTCATTTGCTAACGCTTATGGTCAATCAACAAACATGCATAGCATACCTACTATTTGTCCTCCCTGGCAATGATGAATCATAGTTCATATCTGTGATTGCTCACAGACTAGTGGAGCCACAATCACAATATAATAATGTAAGTACTCTGATAAAGGTATTATTGTTTTTTTTTAACTTTTTATTTGGAGATAATTTCAAACTTACAGCAAGAGTGCTAGAATAAGAATAGTGTAAAGAACACCTATAAACCCTTTTGTTGATTCAAAACCTCAGGAGTTCCCCAGGTGAAATCTGAAACCGGCCCCCTGTACTCAGAGGGCAAGGAGAGACCAAAGAAGAGGCAGACCATCCCAGACTGGTTGGTGGAAGTTTAATAAGCAAGGGAACTTACATAGGAGGCTTGTCTTGGGTGGTCGCAAGACAAGTCCATCTCCGCACCCGCTTGCCAGCATCTTAAAAGTTTACATAGAGGCCTAAATTGGGTTCAGTCACTTATTCAGTCCAGGTAGTCTCAACACCTAGCTCTCTCAGGGCTCTGGCCTTGAATCACCTCTGGCTATGGGAGCGGTGGGCGGAATGTACATTCCAAGCAAGGACAGGGGAGGGGTGAGGAGCCTCCCATTGCTGGGTCCAGCCCTAAGGTCAACTGGCAGTCACATCCTCTTGATGACCTCCTCCAACACCTTTACCCCAGATTCACTTATTGTTAACTTTTAACCCCATGTGCTTTATCATGTGCATGTTCCACCTATCTATCTATCTATTTTTTCTCCTGAACTATTTGAGAGAATTATATATCATTGGCCTTCACCCCTAAATACTTCAGTGCATATTTCTGAAGAATATGGTAATATTCTCTTACTTTAACCATAATCCAGTTATGAACTTCAGAAATTTACATTGATACAATACTTGATTATTGTTATTATTATTTTTGGCTACTCCGTGCGGGTTGCGGGATCTTAGCTCCCTAACCAACCAGGGATCGAACCTGTGCCCCCTGCCCTGGAAGCGCGGAGTCCTAACCACTGGACCTCCAGGGAAGTCCCATGATAAAATACTTTAATCTATCATCCCATATTCCAATTTTAGCAGTTGACCTAATAATGTCTTTTACAGTATCCCCCCCCATCCCCACCCCACCAGTACAGGATCCTGTCTAGGGTCAGATATTGCCTTTAGTTGTCACATGGTGGAGGAGGTCATCAAGAAGATGTGACTGCCAGTTAACAGGCAAGCTGGTCACAGGCTACCAGCATCAGGATTAAGGCATCTACGGTACAAAATTTAAGGAAACACTGAGTTCCACCTGGAGGAGTTTGACAAGTGAATAGGAATATACCTAGCAGAGAAGAGAGATGAGGTCATTTAGGACAAAGGAAACAGCGAGCACAAAGGCAAGGAAGCATGAAGAGCATGGTGAGAAGTGCAATGTAATCACAGTATAGGGTATTCGTTAGAGATGGCCTGGAGATGAGGCTGATAAAGTAGGTTGAGACCAGGATACAAATTGCCTTAGTGCTAAGAGCCTGATCTGGACTTTACCCCATAGGCAGTAAAAAATGTTGAAGATTTTTTTCACACCCTGGATTGTTTAACTCACTAAGTCATCAAGTTGCATCAACTCTGCTTCTACACTGCTTCCCTTTAAGGGTTTTAATCACAGGAGTAACATGATTATAATTTTTTTTAATGAGACAAACCTCGCAACATTGTATAAACTAGGCTGGCAGGATGAGTGATAAGAAGGGTGGAACCTGAGTCAGGTGAGGAGGCTCGTCAAGCGAGAGAACTGAATTGAGAAAACAGTAACAGGAAGATAGAAGAGGAAGCGGAAAATGTTTATGAGATAGAATTAGCTAAGACTTGGGTACTGTGAAAGGATTTCAACGTAAAATGGAACCGGAGGATAGGAAATGGAGAATCTCGCATGCGCCCTCAGAAGAATGAAATTTAACCAAGAGACTGATTTCCCATAAATGCCTGACTTACAGAAGACAGAGACTTATCTCCTGACCAATGAATATCTAGCCCCATCCTCAAGCCAGTGAACTTGCTGCTTGGTCTCTGTCTAGACTTCCCCCACTTTGCACTCCTTGCTCATGAATGCAGCCCACCCCAAACCCTCAAGGGACTCACCTGTAGCTTGCTACAGTTTGCATTTCTTGAATTGCGATTACTCTGTTATTACCGAATAAACTCAATATCTGGTAATTCAATCTTGCCTCAGTCTACCTCTTTATTTAGGTTGGCCATACTGATTATATGTAGAATCTGGAGAAGCCCAGGATGACTTTTCAGTTTCTGGCTTGAAGGACTGGGTGAGCAGAGGTGCCATTCAAGAGGTAGGGAAAATGGTAGAAGTAAGTTTCAGAGGAAAAATAAGTTCAGTTTTAGACCTGTTGAGTTCGAGTTGGCAAAAAGATATCCAATTAGAAGTTTTCATGAAAAGGTTTTGAAATAACAGCACAGTGGAATTTGGGCAGCTTCCCTCTTCTGATTTCCTTTTGCCATCACAATCAAGACGAAACCAGGAAATTTAGGTAAAATATTTGTTTCACCAAGTCATGTCTGGGAGTTCCCAAGAGGTATTTCTAACGTCCTCGTGATCCTATCTTTCAGCGCTATAGTTACTCTATGGCACCTGCCGTTCTCCTCATTTGCCTCAGCCCTCTCATTGATATCCATTGCTCAATTAAACACATAGAGTGTCTCACTTTTGTCATAGCTACCAGTGTCCACTGGCAAAGTATAATTTTTAGAAAGTTAAAAATATGACTTGTACAAAATATAAAATAAGCCCCTATAAATATTTTATTTAACTCACTAATGAGGAAACAGCAGTATGGTAAGTTGGTTCAAAGGAGAATTTGAAAGAAAGTGCATATAGGCACTCAAAGAAATAATTCTAAAATAAGACTACTAAGTTAGATTTAGATACAGTACTGGTTAATGTTCTATAGGGAAATACAACTGTTACCTTTGAGGCCATCTTTTCTACTTGACAGAAGCATTTGCATCTTTACAAACAGACCTCTGCAAGTTGACAAAGACTTCACAGAGACTTGGCTATAATCAATAGTAAATAGTAAGTCAAACAAAACACATTTCTGTAGAGAATTAAATAATCTGTAGGCAGGCCTCTTAGACAATGCTCCAATGTGACATGGAAAGAACATCCTTCTGCCTTATTTCCAAGTTTTGCATAATTTTTCACCACATAAGAACATCTGTGTCAAGAGTATAGGCTCTTTATATCGCTGAAATTGCAAATGATTGAAGTGTCAGGGGACTGCTCCCCTCCCATGCTATTACACCACTGCTGGCAACCAGATCCATCAGCTTATGCCGTTAGCCTCTCTATAGGGCTCAAACATGTGTCTCTGAGGCTGGGCAGGGGAATCAACACCTAAGCAAAGTAAGGTACCATCTTCTTTATTTTCACGTCTCCCCAGGTGCCCATGCAAACCTCCTTTACACAGGTGCCCTGTGCAATTTGATACTGATGCAAAAAATATCTTTGTATTGCTTGCCCCTCCAGGTTATGAGACATGCCTAGACACGGTTGAATTCTGGCCATGGGAACAATTAACACAGGCCAGGAGACCCACAATAGTCATCTTCTTAGATGATTACTGTCATTCCAGGAGGTCATGAAGGATGCCATATAGCTGGCTTGGGAACAATGCAGGCAAAGGAAACACCCAGTATTCATCCTGCCCTACTAAGGACTAAAATGACATTTTTTTTTTTGCGGTACGCGGGCCTCTCACTGTTGTGGCCTCTCCCGTTGCGGAGCACAGGCTCCGGATGCACAGGCTCAGCAGCCATGGCTCACGGGCCCAGCCGCTCTGTGGCATGTGGGATCTTCCTGGACCAGGGCACGAACCCGCATCCCCTGCATCGGCAGGCGGACTCTCAACCACTGCGCCACCAGGGAAGCCCCTAAAATGACATCTTCATTCATCACTCTCTCTGATTCAGATATGATTGGTTATTGCCATGAAGACAGGTGCACCTGAGCACCCCCCACCCCGGAGACAAGCCAGTGTGTCAGGGTAAGCAGGAGTAGATAGTGATTCTGTACCATCCTCTTTGTTTAGGGCCTGGTAGTCCTAGTAAAGCCTGGCCTTCTTACCTCACTTTTTCACAAAAATCCCTTGTAAGAAAGAATAAATGTCTTTTGCACCCCTACTTCAGATGTGTATTTGCCTATTTTTCTAGGACCCAAACCCATGGCTCTGACAAGTACTGTCACTTGATGGGGAGGAGAGCCCCAGGCTCAATGCAAATGGCACTGTCCTGGCCCCAGTTCAAGGCAGCACCTTGCCCTGCAAGGAATTTCTTATCCTGGCAAAAGAACAGATGGCACACTCAAAGAATTTATCTGAGGTGAATTGAATGAAAATGTGGGCAAGAATAAGGGAAGCAATAAGGGATGCTAATGTGTTCATGGAGAAGCAACAGAGGGAAGTCATTATCACCCCTCGACCAGAAGAGGCAAGGAGAGGGAAGTAATACTAGAACCTGGTGAGAAATGGAGTGGGGCAAGAGGGCTGCCTAGTAGCAGTTGTGACCAGTGAGGAATGCTTCCCTTTCCAAAACCAGCGCTGGGCAGGAAGGGGACAGAGAGAAGGGGGCCAATCCAAAGCTGAACCCAAGGAGCTGTGCGAACAAAGAAGAGAAAGGGAAATTTCTCCCAGTAGCCTCAGGAGCAGCAGATTAAATCTCCACAGTCAACTTGATGTACCCTGCATCTGTGGAATACCTGAAGAGACAACAAATCATCCCAAAATTGAGGCAGCGGACTTTGGGAGCAACTATAGACTTGGGGTTTGCTTTTTGGGAGCAACTATAGACTTGGGGTTTGCTGTCTGCATCTAATTTGTTTCTAGTTTTATGTTTATCTTAGTTTAGTATTTAGAGCTTATTATCATTGGTAGATTTGTTAACTGATTTGGTTGCTTTCTTCTTTATTTTATATATATATATTTTTTTTTTCCTTTTTCTCTTTTTGTGAGTGTGTATGTGTATGCTTCTTTGTGTGATTTTGTCTGTAGAGCTTTGCTTTTGCCATTTGTCCTAGGGTTCTGACTGCCTTTTTTTTTTTTAGTATACTTTTTAGCGCTTATTATCATTGGTGCATTTGTTTCTTGGTTTGGTTGCTCTCCTCTTTCTTTCTCTCTTCCTTTTTTTATTACTTTTTTGAATTTTTAATAATATTTTTCTGTTTTAATAACTTTATTTTATTTTTCTTTCCTTCTTTCCTTTTTCCCCTCCCTTTTCTTCTGAGCCATGTGGCTGACAGGGTTTTGGTGCTCCGACCAGGTGTCAGGCCTGACCCTCTGAGGTGCAAGAGACAACTTCAGGACATTAGTCCACCAGAGACCTCCCGGCCCCACGTAATATCAAATGGCGTAAGCTCTCCCAGAGATCTTCATCTCAATGCTAAGACCCAGCTCACTCAATGACCAGAAAGCTACAGTGCTGGACACCCTATGTCAAACAACTAGCAAGACAGGAACACAAACTCACCCATTAGCAGACAGGCTGCCTAAAATCATAATAAGTTCACAGACACCCCAAAACACACGACCGGACGTGGTCCTGCCCACCAGAAAGACAAGATCCAGCCTCATCCACCAGAACACAGGCACTAGTCCCCTCTACCAGGAAGCCTACACAACTCACTGAACCAACCTTACCCACTGGGAGCAGACACTAAAAACAACGGGAACTAAGAACCTGCAGCCTGTGAAACACAGTAAGTTAAGCAAAATGAGAAGACAGAGGAATATGCAGCAGATGAAGGAGCAAGGTAAAAACCCACCAGGCCAAACAAATGAAGAGGAAATAGGCCATCTACCTGAAAAAGAATTCAGAGTAATGATAGTAAAGATGATACATAATCTTGGAAATAAAATGGAGAAAATACAAGAAATGTTTAACAAGGACCTAGAAGAACTAAAGAGCAAACAAACAATGATGAACAACACAATAAATGAAATTAAAACTTCTCTGGAAGGAATCAGTAGCAGAATAACTGAGGCAGAAGAACAGATAAGTGACCTGGAAGATAAAATAGTGGAAATAACTACTGCAGAGCAGAATAAAGAAAAAAGAATGAAAAGAACTGAGGACAGTCTCAGAGACCTCTGGGACAACATTAAATGCACCAACATTCGAATTATAGGGGTCCCAGAAGAAGAAGGGAAAAAGAAAGGGACTGTGAAAATATTTGAAGAGCTTACAATTGAAAAATTCCCTAATATGGGTAAGGAAATAATGAATCAAGTCCAGGAAGCACAGAGAGTCCCATACAGGATAAATCCAAGGAGAAACACAGCAAGACACATATTAATCAAACTATCTAAAATTAAATACAAAGAAAAAATATTAAAAGCAGCAAGGGAAAAGCAACAATTAACATACAAGGGAATCCCCAGAAAGTTAATAGCTGATCTTTCAGCAGAAACTCTCCAAGCCAGAAGGGAGTGGCAGGACATATTTAAAGTGATGAAAGGGAAAAACCTACAACCAGGATTACTCTACCCAGCAAGGATCTCATTCAGATTCAACGGAGAAATTAAAAGCTTTTCAGACAAGCAAAACTAAGAGAATTCAGCAGCACTAAACCAGCTCTACAGCAAATGCTAAAGGAACTTCTCTAGGCAGGAAACACAGAGAAGGAAAAGACCTACAATAACAAAACTAAAACAATTAAGAAAACAGTAATAGAACATACATATTGATAATTACCTTAAATGTAAATGGATTAAATGCTCCAACCAAAAGACATAGACTGGCTGAATGGATACAAAAACAAGACCCATACATATGCTGTCTACAAAAGATGCACTTCAGATCTAGGGACACATACAGACTGAAAGTGAGGGGATGGAAAAAGATATTCCATGCAAATGGAAATCAAAAGAAAGCTGGAGTAGCAATTCTCATATCAGACAAGTTTAAAATAGACTATTAGAAGAGTCAAAGAAGGACACTACATAATAATCAAGGGTTCAATCCAAGAAGAATATAAAACAATTGTAAATATTTATGCACCCAACATAGGAGCACCTCAATACATAAGGCAAATGTTAACAGCCATAAAAGGGGAAATCGACAGTAACACATTCATAGTAGGGGACTTTAACACCCCACTTTCACCAATGGACAGATCATCCAAAATGAAAATAAATAAGGAAACACAAGCTTCAAATGATACATTAAACAAGATGGACTTAATTGATATTTATAGGACATTCCATCCAAAAACAGCAGATTACACTTTCTTCTCATGTGCTCATGGAACATTGTCCAGGATATATCATATCTTGGGTCATAAATCAAGCCTTGGTAAATTTAAGAAAATTGAAATCCTATCAAGTATGTTTTCCGACCACAGTGCTATGAGACTAGATATCAATTACAGGAAAAAAATCTGTAAAAAATACAAACACATGGAGGCTAAACAATACACTACTAAATGATCAATAGATCACTGAAGAAATCAAAGAGGAAATCAGAAAATACCTAGAAGCAAATGACAATGAAAACACGACAACCCAAAACCTATGGGATGCAGCAAAAGCGGTTCTAAGAGGGAAGTTCATAGCAATACAATCCTACCTTAAGAAACAAGAAACATCTCAAATAAACAACCTAACCTTACACCTAAAGCAATTAGAGAAAGAAGAACAAGAAAATCCCAAAGTTAGAAGAAGGAAAGAAATCATAAAGATTAGATCAGAAATAAATGAAAAAGAAATGAAGGAAACAATAGCAAAGATCAGTAAAACTAAAAGGTGGTTCTTTGAGAAGATAAATAAAATTGATAAACCATTAGCCAGACTCATCAAGAAAAAAAGGGAGAAGACTTAAATCAATAGAATTAGAAATGAAAAAGGAGAAGTGACAGGTGACACTACAGAAATACAAAGGATCATGAGAGATTACTACAAGCAACTATATGTCAATAAAATGGACAACTTGGAAGAAATGGACAAATTCTTAGAAAAGCACAACCTTCTGAGACTGAACCAGGAAGAAATAGAAAATATAAACAGACCAATCACAAGCACTGAAATTGAGACTGTGATTAAACATCTTCCAACAAACAAAAGCCCAGGACCAGATGGCTTCACAGGCGAATTCTATCAAACATTTAGAGAAGAGCTAACACCTATCCTCAAACTCTTCCAAAATATAGCAGAGGGGGCAACACTCTCAAACTCATTCTATGAGGCCACTGTCACTCTAATACCAAAACCGGACAAAGATGTCACCAAAAAAAGAATACTACAGGCCAATATGACTAATGAACATAGATGCAAAAATCCTCAACAAAATACTAGCAAACAGAATCCAACAGCACATTAAAAGGATCATACACCATGATCAAGTGGGGTTTATCCCAGGAATGCAAGGATTCATCAATATATGCAAATCAATCAATGTGATAAAACATATTAACCAATTGAAGGAGAAAAACCATATTATCATCTCAATAGACGCAGAAAAGACTTTTGACAGAATTCAACACTCATTTATAAAAACCCTCCAGAAAGTAGGCATACAGGGAACTTACCTCAACATAATAAAGGCCATATATGACAAACCCACAGCCAACATCATTCTCAATGGTGAAAAACTGAAACCATTTCCACTAAGATCAGGAACCAGACAAGGTTGCCCACTCTCACCACTGTTATTTAACATAGTTTTGGAAGTTTTAGCCACAGCAATCAGAAAAGAAATAAAAGGAAACCAAATCAGAAAAGAAGAAGTAAAACTGTCACTGTTTGCAGATAACATGATAGTATATATCAAGAATCCTAAAGATGCTACCAGAAGACTACTAGAGCTAATCAATGAATTTGGTAAAGTAGCAGGATACAAAATTAATGCACAGAAGTCTCTTGCATTCCTATACACTAATGATGAAAAATCTGAAAGAGAAATTAAGGAAACACTCCCATTTACCATTGCAACAAAAAGAATAAAATACCTAGGAATAAACCTTCCTAAGGAGACAAAAGACCTGTTTACAGAAAACTATAAGACACTGATGAAAGAAATTAAGGATGATACAAACAGATGGAGAGATATACCATGTTCTTGGATGGGAAGAATCAACATTGTGAAAATGACTATACTACCCAAAGCAATCTACAGATTCAATGCAATCCCTATCAAACTACCAATGGCATTTTTTACAGAACTAGAAAAAAATTTCACAATTTGTATGGAAACACAAACGACCCCAAAGAGCCAAAGCAATGTTGAGAAAGAAAAACAGAGCTGGAGGAATCAGGCTCCCTGACTTCAGGCTATACTACAAAGCTACAGTAATCAAGAAAGTATGGTACTGGCACAAAAACAGAAATATAGATCAATGGAACAGGATAGAAAGCCCAGAGATAAACTCACACACATGTGGTCGCCTTATCTTTGATAAAGAAGGCAAGAATATACAATGGAGAAAAGACAGCCTCTTCAACAAGTGGTGCTGGGAAAACTGGACAGCTACACATAAAAGAATGAAATTAGAACACTCCTTAACACCATACACAAAAATAAACTCAAAATGGATTAAAGATCTAAATGTAAGGCCAGACACTATAAATCTCTTAGAGGAAACCATAGGCAGAACACTCCATGACATAAATCACAGCAAGATCCTTTTTGACCCACCTCCTAGAGAAATGGAAATTAAAAACAAAAATAAACAAATGGGACTTAATGAAACTTAAAAGCTTTTGCACAGCAAAGGAAACCATAAACAAGATGAAAAGACAACCCTCAGAATGGGAGAAAATATTTGCAAGCGAAGCAACTGACAAAGGATTAATCTCTAAAATATACAAGCAGCTCATGCAGCTCATTATCAGAAAAATAAACAACCTAATCCAAAAATGGGCAGAAGACCTAAATAGACATTTATCCAAAGAAGATATACAGATTGCCAACAAACACATGAAAGGATGCTCAACATCACTAATCATTAGAGAATGCAAATCAAAACTACAATGAGGTATCACCTCACACCAGTCAGAATGGCCATTATCAAAAACTCTACGAACACTAAATGCTGGAGAGGGTGTGGAGAAAAGGGAACCCTCTTGCACTGTTGGTGGAAATGTAAATTGATACAGGCACTATGGAGAACAGTATGGAGGTTCCTCAAAAAACTAAAAATAGAACTCCCATACGACCCAGCAATCCCACTACTGGGCATATACCCTGAGAAAACCATAATTCAAAAAGAGTCATGTACCACAATGTTCATTGCATCTCTATTTACAATAGCCAGGACATGGAAGCAACCTAAGTGTCCATCGACAGATGAATGGATAAAGAAGATGTGGCACATATATACAATGGAATATTACTCAGCCATAAAAAAGACCGAAATTGAGTCTTTTGTAATGAGGTGGATGGACCTGGAGACTGTCATACAGAGTGAAGTAGGTCAGAAAGAGAAAAACAAATACCATATGCTAACACATATATATGGAATATCTTTTTAAAAAAGGTTCTGAAGAACCTAGGGGCAGGACAGGAATAAAGACGCAGACATAGAGAATGGACTTGAGGACATGAGGAGTGGGAAGGGTAAGCTGGGACGAAGTGAGATTGTGGCATGGACATATATACACTACCAAATGTAAAATAAATAGCTAGTGGGAAGCAGCTGCATAGCACAGGGAGATCAGCTCGGTGCTTTGTGTCCACCTAGAGGGGTGGGATAGGGAAGGTGGGAGGGAGACACAAGAGGGAAGGGATATGGGGATGTATGTATATGTATAGCTGATTCACTTTGTTATACAGCAGAAAGTAACACACCATTGTAAAGCAATTATACTCCAATAAAGATGTTAGAAAAACAAACAAAACTCTCAGTTATAGGTAATTTGTTACAGCAGCTATAGGAAACTAACTCACGTTGTTTGTATTTCTTTTTGGTTAGATGCTGCCTAAATGTTGAGGATTTCTTTTAATTTCTCTAGTTACGTTCCTCTTTGGACAAGTGAGTATAATTTAACCAACTGGCTTTCATCTAACATATACATCTGTCAAGCAACTGGGACTGCTAATATATTACCAGTGCATGTTACCCAAGTAGTACCTATTTAAAATAGGACTGAGACTACTTTTATAGCATAGCAAGTTAATTTTAAAATTTACGACTGTTTTAAAGCACCGAAAACCTTTTATTCTAAGAGGGAAAGAATTTTAAAAATTCCTGGGGAGGGGCTTCCCTGGTGGCACAAGGCCAAGGCAGGGGACACGGGTTCGAGCCCTGGTCCAGGAAGATGCCATATGCCACAGAGCAACTAAGCCCATGCGCCACAACTACTGAGCCTGCGCTCTAGAGCCCGTGCTCCACAACAAAAGAAGCCACCGCAATGAGAAGCCCACGCACCGCAAGGAAGAGTAGCCCCTGATCTCTGCAACTGGAGAAAGCCTGCATGCAGGAACGAAGACTCAATGCAGCCAAAAATAAATAAATTAAATAAATAAATAAATTCCTGGGGAGGGACTTCCGTAGTGTCACAGTGGTTAAGAATCCGCCTGCCAATGCAGGGGACATGGATTCGATCCCTGGTCCAGGAAGATCCCACATGCTACAGAGCAACTAAGCCTGTGCGCCACAACTACTGAGCCCATGTTCCACAACTACTGAAGCCCGTGCGCCTAGAGCCTGTGCTCCACAGCAAAGAGAAGCCACTACAATGAGAAGCCTGTGCACTACAAGGAAGAGTAGCCCCCGCTCGCCACAAGTAGAGAAAGCCCACGTGCAGCAATGAAGACCCAACACAGCTAAAAATAAGTAAGTAAATAAATAAATTTATTTAAAAAAAATTCCTAGGGAAGTGTCTTGTATCAATCCTGCTTGCTCTGTTTTTTCATCTTTTTAGTTTTAATAGTATAGTTTTAATCCATTTTCTATGAATAAATTCACTTCATATTTTAAAGAGTTACAGTGTTCTCATTTAGAATTAAATTTCTAGCAATTATTTACTTGGGTTCTAGGTACTATATTTGATAGAGAGAAAACAGATATATACCTTTTTTTCTATCTCCTTCCCTTCTTTTTTGTAGTTTTTCTGTTTCCTACAAAACACTCTCCCTCTTTTTGCTTCATCCCACTATGAAACACTCCCAACAATATGCCTTCTGCTACCCTAAATTGCCCCATTCACATTTCCTTTTGCCAGTCCCCTGCCCTGTCCCAATTTCTCTACTCCTTCTTCCTACCTACTAAGTGTTATTAAAGAAACTCTCTAAATCATACTCTCTGGATTCTGTACAAAGTCAGGCTCTCAAGACACCCTAATGGGTCATAATGAATGGCCTTTGAAATTCAACCCAGGAAAGGTATAACCTTTGGGTCTAAGGCGGTCCCCTGCCTAGCAAATGGTTTGCCAGTATCCGTGCTTCACTTAAAACTCACTGCTTAAGGTTATACAATGTGATGAATCCTCAGTTTATTCCTTGAGCTTTAGTAGCTTGCTGGTCTCTCCTTATTTGGATCCCAGCTCCTATCTGTTCACTAATCCATTGCTGAGTGCTGAACTTTGCCCAACACTCATCAATTGCTTTGACTACTGCCATTCCCAGCCAGGACTTTGACTTCTCAACAGGGAGCTTTTTAAAACTCCAATTTATTGAGCTACACACTGTGCTAGATGCCTCACATCCACTATCTTGTTTAATGCTCACAACAACCGAATGAGGTATGAATTACCCCCCTCACCTTCAGCCAACAACCATGCCTTCCATTGTACAGAAAAGAATGAGGACTTCAACATAACCTTCCTCAATTTCCTTCTTCTTCACCTCAGAGTCTCTCTGGATCTTCAACTGCTCCCGTTCCTTTACTTTCATGATGAAAACATGTCAAATGGGCAGAGACAGAAACAGAGGGGCATTTGAGAGATAGACATGGTCGATCCATGCTCTCAAGGGGCACAGACCTTAATGGAGTCCATAAGGATCAACAAGAGATGTCTAAAAGGAAGGACCAAGAGCCTGCCAAGAAAGTTTAGAAAGCTGTCATCTAAGTAGATGCTGAAAACAGAAGACAAGGAAGGAGCCCAATAAGGTTTGGGGGGTTAAGAGCATAGCATTTCTTGTGGGGCACCTACTGATTTCTGAAAATATCCTTCTTTTTCACTTGGGGTCAGCCAATGTGTAGAGCTTTCACTCTTCAGCCTTTTCAAGGCAATACTCACTTTCCTATCCCTGCCTTTTCTACTTGCCAACTTAATCACTCAGATGGTTTTGCTTTTATCTCTGCAACCACCACTTCTACCTTGATAGCTCCAGACCCCTCCCTAATAAGTTTCACAATAATGACTCCAAATGTCCCAGTTCCCCACCATAGCCAAGGGCCTCAGCCTGCTTTAGCTTTGAGGAAAGTTAATACCACCCTTCTTTACATCCTATCATATTTTGCCACCATCCAAGATGAAGCCCCTTGATCATCTCTTCCGTTCATTTCCACCCTGTTCTGTGCTTCCTCACCTACACAAATTCCCACTTTACCTCTCCCTCCCAGACCTTTCCACTTGGCCCTAGGGAATTCCCATTCAAAGATAGACTGGAGCTTCCCTGGTGGTCCAGTGGGTAAGACTCTGCACTCCCAATGCAGGGGGCCCGGGTTCGATCCCCGGTCGGGGAACTAGATCCTGCACGCATGCTGCAACTAAGAGTCCACATGCCACAACTAAAAGATTCCACATGCCTCAACTAAGACCCAGCACAGCCTAAATAAATAAATAAATATATAAATATTTTTAAAAAAAAGATAGACTCTCTTCCATGGAAACTCTCTCACTTTCTGACCTTAAATGAAACATGGTTCTCTCCTCAAGATACCACTCCCCCTGCATCTCCCTCCAGAGAAGGCTGCTCGTTCATTCTCCACATATTACAGTTGGCATTCTCCTCCTATGTCATCACTACTTCCAAGCCATAAGTCTTTCAATATTGCTTCCTTGAAGTTATTCCATCTATTTTCTCTTCTTCATTGTGATTGTCTAATAGCCTCCTGGCCAATCTCTCTCTCTTTCTCTCTCTCTCTCATTGGTTGAATATGTTGTCACTTGACTCACAGTCTTCCTCTCTAATACATTGGCCACTATCCTGGGCAACTTCAGTGTTCTTATCAGCAAGCATCCATCCTGGGCACCTAATGTTTCACGGGGATTCTAAGAATGCAGCATTTGAACAGCCTCAGCTGACTACACCTTGTGGTTTCTTAGTGGTTTCTCAACTTGAAATGTCTACATTTGGACAGAGACCCAGCCTCATCGTGTCCAGGACAGAGGGTGTAGGATGACTGTAGTTGAGTAGAGTTTCAATAAATTTGAATATTTCTCGCAGCAGACTTGGTCTCCAAGTATCTGAGGTGGTAAGATTTCTGGGGAAAGGTATTTAAGCAAGAGTTGTAGCAGACTGAGACTAGGCTTATCTGGTGGGTGGCACAATATTCAAATCAACTCTATTACAAAGAGACTGCCCACTGAATTAATGTTTCATGATGTTGATAAGTAAAAAATATTATTTCAATAAATATTTCCTGAGAATCTACTATGAGCCAGGTACTGTCCCAGGAGCTAAGAAAAGAAAAATGGAAAAAAAAACCCTGACCCCATTGCTTAAATCAGTTCATAAATGCTTAGATAAATCATTCATGTGTCAAGCTGAAATCATGATACTCACTTCACAGGGTTGTTGTGAGTTTTAAATGAGATAATTCATATAAAGCAAATAGCTCAATAAATGGTAAGTAAATGGTAAAGGCGTGGGGCTATTATGAACTCTTCGGCACCTCCCACGTGTGACCACCAGGTGTCAGCCTCCCCTAGCTAAACCCTACCAGGCCAAGGGTGACCAGTCGTCTAATCTCTCCAACAGGAGAGGAAGGAGCAAAGGACTTCGCAACTATTTACTCCTCACCTATTCCCGATCAGAGCTACTTAGGTGCAGAAATTTCTTAGCACCGATTTCAAGTGAGAACTTGTGTGCCTACAGGGTAAGCCCAGTTGGAAGTGTTTTGCAGTCTCCCTAGGCACCACAATGTGGAAATGACCAAGATCTGGTCAAGGAGAAACAGAAAAGGGACATTAAAGGCAAAGAGGGGCAGGTGGGAATGTAAACTGGTACAGCCACTATGGAGAACAGTATGGAGGTTCCTTAAAAAACTACAGATAGAACTACCATACGACCCAGCAATCCCACTACTGGGCATATACCCAGAGAAAACCATAATTCAAAAAGACACATGCACCCCAATGTTCATTGCAGCACTATTTACAATAGCCAGGTCATGGAAGCAATCTAAGTGTCCATTAACAGATGAATGGATAAAGAAGATGTGGTACCTATATACAATGGAATATTACTCAGCCATAAAAAGGAACGAAATTGGGTCATTTGTAGATACGTGTATGGACCTAGAGACTGTCATACAGAGTGAAGTAAGTCAGAAAGAGAAAAACAAATATCATATATTAAGGCATATATGTGGAACCTAGAAAAATGGTACAGATAAACCGGCTTGCAGGGCAGAAATTGAGACACAGATGTAGAGAACAAACGTATGGACACCAAGGGCGGAAAGTGGCAAAGGGAGTGGTGGTAGTGGTGGGATGGATTGGGAGATTGGGATTGACATGTATACAGTGATGTGTATAAAATGGATAACTAATAAGAACCTGCTGTATAAAAAATAAATTTAATTTAATTTAATTAAAAAAAGCAAAGAGGGGCAAAGCAAAGCCAATTCTGGAAAAGGCTAGGGAGAGAATGAAATAGGAGGAGGAAAGGAGAGACTGAGAGAGAGGGAAAGGTAAAACTTTTCTTACTCAACCACCTCGCCAGGGCCTCACCCAAAGCCCTCTCATTTTAGCCACCAGCAACCTGAAACCTCCACCTCCCAGGCTCCTACCACACGTCAAATCCCTTTTAAATCCTTGTAATCCCACTGATTCTCTAGCTGGCTTTCTCCTGGATGTATTTCAGAGAGGAGCTTTAGAGTCCCTGGCAAAGAACTCACCATTCTTCTTGGGGCCATGTAATTTGTACTTTGTATCTGAGCTGCCATATTTTCTAGACTTCCTGGTTCTCCTCATTAGAAACTATATTTCCATATTTTGAAAGACGCCTTCTTCCCCCTTACAATAGCCTCTTTGACTTTGCCAGTTAACCAAGTTGCATATTTCATTTCCCAGGCGCCTAGTATTTTTGACCGTTGGCATACATTTTCTCAGGCTTCCAATAAGGTATTTTTTAAATAGTCCACAGGTTTCCTGCAGCTTATTGACTTTTTGAATGTTAGTCTTAATTTTCCTAATGTCCTGTAACATGTGGCATACCCAGACAGGAATAGGCCTTGTTCAGACACCATCCTGAAGAACTGTTGACTTAGTGTGCTCTCTGTGGACAGAAATCGGCCTGCAACTGTTTTTCAGGCTCAGCCACCAGTTAAGAGCTCTTTCCTTCACACAAAAAGAGATCTTTGCTCAGGAATTTCTAAAAAAAAAAAAAACACCTAAAGAATGAATTGAGAAAAAGGAACCTACACTCTGTGTAAAGAAGAAAGAAAGAACAATACAATAAAATGCAAAGCATATTGCAATTAATATAAAGGCTAAACTTGTGAACTGCCACTAATTCTTTCTCTCCCTTAGCCAAGTATTGGCAAAGGGAAGTGATTCATATTCTAAGGCAACACAAGGATTCTAGGAACTAACATATCCAGTTACCTGAAAAATCTGAACTTGGATTTCCTCCAAATCATGATCAATCCAGGTCAATGCCAGATCACTCAAAAGAGGCCTGAGGGCTTCCCTGGTGGCGCAGTGGTTGAGAGTCCGCCTGCCGATGCAGGGGACACGGGTTCGTGCCCCAGTCTAGAGGATCCCGCATGCCGCGGAGCGGCTGGGCCCGCGAGCCATGGCCGCTGGGCCAGCGCATCCGGAGCCTGTGCTCTGCGACGGGGGAGGCCACAACAGTGAGAGGCCCACGTACTGCAAAAAAAAAAAAAAAAGAGGCCTGAGCCCTTCCACTCATCCAGCTGCTACTGTTTCAATCCATTGTCAATAGAGAAATAGCCTTATTAGGGAGATGGTTCTGCCATGGAAACGTTGCACATAACCACAGAGGCAAAGGCTTGGACTGAGTTTTGGCAGAATGCCTTTTGATCCTCCTGGAACACGCGAGGACAGGAGGCCCATAAGGAGCTATTATGAGGCCATCTCCCACTGGCCTCCGTACCCACACTGGGAGGCTGTCATGAGATAGTTTTGCATCCCCTCCCTGGTTCTGATTAGGTGTGGAGCTTTCCAACGTACTCCTTCAGAGCAGAGCTGCAGAACGTAAAACCTGTAGTGGCAGCTCAGCTCCTCAGGACAACTTGTTTCGATGTTATCCTTTTAGTGTGTGGGACAAGGATCACAGGGGCTGGCACCTTTAGGCTTATTTTTCTTTTTGCTGTCTACTTAAGTAGTAATATGTCTAAATCTAGAAGTGACTCACTCTATCTTACTGGCCAAATCAGTCAGGCCTTGGCCTTGCCTTGTCTCATGTGTGAGCTTGACAAGCCTTGAGCCATTTGACACAACCAAGATGTGATTGCATCCAAAGCATGATGGGTTGAGGCCACAGCTGATGCCACTGACAAGGCCTAAGTCCTCCTACAGGCTGGAGGCTCTTGCTGTTTCTAACACTAAGTGAGGGGCCTAGAAACTGATTTGTTCCCCTTCTGTACATCTCAGCATTTCTATATTTGCAATATATAAACGTATCAAATGACACATTGTACACCTTAAACTTACATAATATTATATGACAACTATATCTCAATTTTTAAAAAAGCTCCCAATTGCCCCTTTCCAGTCAATTACTACCACTATCCCCCAAGGGACAACCACTGTTCTGATTTCCATCTATAAATGCTTCATATATTGGAGTAATGATAATAAAAGCATTTAATAATAAATAAATAAATACTTCATATAAATGGACTCATAATGTATGAACTCTTTTGTATGGTTCCTTTTGCTCAACTTTATGTTTCTGAGATTCTTACAGGTTGTTGTATATATCGGTGGTTTCTTTTTTTTAATTGCTGAGTAGTATTCCATTGAATGGATATACCACAGTTTGTTTATCCATTCACCTGATGATGGACAGTTGAGTTGTTTATAGTTTATTAATAAAACTGCTATGAACATTTGCATATAATTCAACATTGTTTTGAATCCTGAAGAAATGCCTGTATGCAAGCATCTTCTTTTCCTTTTATTATAGAATACTTCAAACATACAAACAAGTATAGAGAATAATAAAATAATAATAAAATACCTGTATAACCCTCCATTCATTTTTTTCCCTTTTATATAGACTTTATTTTTTAGAGCAGTTGCAGGTTCCCAACAAAACTAAGCAGAAAGTACAGAGTTCTCATATACCCCTTGCCCCACGGATACATAGCCTCCCCTATTATCAACATCTCTCACCAGCATTGTACATCTGTTACAACTGATGAATCTACACTGACATAGCATAATCACCCAAAGTCCATAGTTTACGTTAGGGTTCACTCCTGGTGTTATACATTGTATAGGTTTGAACAAATGTATAATGACATATATCTACCACTGTAGTATACAGAGTAATTTTGCTGCCCTAAAAATCCTTTGTTCTCTGCTGTTGGAGGTCATTGAGGGGATGTGACTGCCAGTTGACCCCACAAGCTGGACCCGGGCAATCAGATGCTCCTCACCCCTCCCCTTTCCTTGGAACGTACATTCTGCCCACCATTCCCACAGTGGGAGCCATTTTCAAGGACATACCCTTGAGAGAGTAATGTGTTGCTGAGACCATGTGGACAGTATACATGACTGAACCCAGTTAAGACCTCTATGTAAACTTTTAACATTCTGGCCAGCGGGTGCAGAAATCTACTCATCTTGTAGCCATCCAAGACAAGCCTCATGTTTAAGCTCCCTTGCTTATTAAAACCACCACCTACCAATCTGGGGTGGTCTGCCTCTTTCTTTGGTCTCTCCTTGCTCTCCATGTACGAGGGCCAATTTTCAAACTAACATCTGCCTATTCATCCCTCTCTCCCCCCAACTCCTGAACCACTGACCTTTTTTATTGTCTCCATAGTTTTGCCTTCCTGTCATATAGTTGGAATCACACAGTATGTAGCCTTTTCAGATTGGCTTCTTTTGCTTAACTATATGCCTTTAAGATTCATCCATACTGTTGTGTGGATTGATAGTATATTCCTTTTTATTGCAAAAGAAGATTCCATCGTAGGCATGTACCACAGTTTATCTATTCACCTATTGAAGGGCATCTTCGCTGCTTCCAGCTTTGGGCTATTATTTGTCAAAACCCTTAGAATCTTAGAGCACAAAGAGTGAAACGGTGTATGCAAATTAAGAAAAAATCATTTAGGAGATCAGGGGAATCCCAGAATGGGGTGCAGACTATGACAAAAAATATATATAGCTGTATTTCAAATGTATGACATAACCTCGCTAAAGAGGATGAAGGAAAGGTGCTAACCTAAGTGCCTTTGGAAATGAATGAAGTCTGTAAGACTAAAGGCAAAATGAACTGTTCATAAGCACTGAACTCTGGTTGGCAAAGTTGTTTCCCATGGGGATATGGATTAACAATTCTGAAACCGCTGTACATGTATACTGGGATTGAACAATAAGTAAATGGAAAGTGGATAGTAGGAGACATGTTTCTTGCTGTTGGAGTGAGAGATTACAGATAAGCAAGAGGAAGAGGCTAGAATGATCCATGTGGCGATGGATTAGAGTTGGAGACATCAGTATGAACTTATCTTTAGCTTAATACAGATACTGATGGTTATATGTAGAAATATTTATAAATATGTGCATATACATGGGTTAGTATACATACATATAGCTACTTGATCTGTCAGTTGAGAGAGCCTAGGAGCAATGACAATCCAGTAGCAACAAGCACACCTAGCACCCAGATCTTGGTTTCTAATACCAATAAAATGAATGAAGGTTCCTTGGAGAAATGGCTAATTCTAGGAATGGGCCAAGAAATATACACGATGAACCTGGACCATCTTGTATTGCCAGAAAGTAAGGAAGTGCTAAAAAACAAAGAAACAAAAAACCAATACAATGATGATGGAGGTATATCAAAGGGACACAGGAGGCAGCTGAACGAACTCCCTTTAGCCAAATCTAGAACAATTTGAGCAACCAAATAAAGAAGTATTTATCCATTAGTCTATACTGATATAAATAAATGATTGAATAAATAAATGGAAGAGAAGGGATAAATATCCCATGCAGAAGAATTCCAAATAATTTATGTGTATATTCCACCCTCATGGAGGTAGAGCATGACTACTCACTCCTTAGTGTGGGCTAAGCATAGTGACAGCCTTCCAAACAGTATAGTATGGAAAGGGTCACAAACAAGTAACTTTACAGTGGAGAAATCTGAAAAATACTACCTAAGCCAGGTGATCAAGATCAACATCAACATGGTAAGTCATGTTGCTAACATGTACCTTTTATATGGTGTGATGAGAATGAGATTTTACCTCTATGTCCTTCTTCCCTAAAACACATAAACCCGGTTTAATCATGAGAAAAAAAATATCAGACAAATCTCAATTGAGGAACATTCTACAAAATACCTGACCAGTACTCCTCAAAACAGTACTGTACCAGTACTCCTCAAAAGTAAGCAAAGTTCAGGAAAATATCACAGCCAAGAAGAGTGTAAGGAGATATGACAACTAAATGTAATGTGGTAACCTGGATGGGTTCCTGGAATAGTAAAAGGACATTAGATAAAAACTAAGGAAATCTGAACGAGATATGTACTTTAGTTAATAATAATGCACCAGTATTGATTCATTAATTGTGACAAATGTACCATCCTACTTACAAGAACTTAATAATAGGGAAAACTGTGTATGCTACCTCTCTGTATTAAGCTTGCAATTTTTCTTTAAATCTAAAGCAATTCTAAAATAAAATGTTTACTCTTTAAAAATGTTGCAAATCCAAATGTAGGAATATTCTTCAAAAACAATTTGCCTATTGTACGGCACAGGGAATATAGCCAATATTTTATAGTAACTTTAAGTGGAGTATAATCTATAAAAATATTGAATCACTATGCTGTACACCTGAAACTAATATTATAAATCAACTATACTTCAATACAAATAAATAGATAAATAAATAAATGAAATCTCTAAAATCTAAAAACAAACAGACAAACCCCAATTTGCCTAGACTCTTCAAAAAAGTCAATGTCATGGGGCTTCCCTGGTGGTGCAATGGTTGAGAATCTGCCTGCTAATGCAGGGGACACGGGTTCGAGCCCTGGTCTGGGAGGATCCCACATGCCGCAGAGCAACTAGGCCCGTGAGCCACAAGTACTGAGCCTGCGCGTCTGGAGCCTGTGCTCCCCAACAAGAGAGGCCGCGATAGTGAGAGGCCTGCACACTGTGATGAAGAGTAGCCCCCACTTGCCACAACTAGAGGAAGCCCTTGCACAGAAACGAAGACCCAACACAGCAAAATAAATAAATAAATAAATAATAATTAAAAAAAAAAGAATAAGGTCTTAAAAAAAAAAGTCAATGTCATGAAAGGCACAAAAAAGGCAGTGGAACTTTACTAGATTACAGACTAAATGAAATGACAACTAAATACAATGTGTGACGTTTGAGTGGATTCTAGATGGCGTTTAAAACACTAAAGCAGATTACTACAATAATTGGAGAAATGTGAATATGGATTGTAAATTAGGTAATAGTAAAACGATAAACATTAAAATGCCCTGAATGTGATCAACGTATTGTGGTTATGCAGAAGAATGCCTTTGCTTTAGGAAATACATGCTGAAGTATTTAGGAATTAATTGCAATTTGCTCTCAAATGATTCAGAGAAAAAATGTATATTTACACATAGATAAAGCAAATGTGGCAACATGCTTACAATTGATAAGGGGTGTGCTGATATCCATTGCCCTGTTCTTGCAACTTAGTTTTTTTTTTTTTTTTTTTTTTGCGGTACACGCGCCTCTCACCATTGTGGCCTCTCCCGTTGCAGAGCACAGGCTCTGGATGCGCAGGCTCAGCGGCCATGGCTCACGGGCCCAGCCTCTCCGCGGCATGTGGGATCTTCCTGGACCGGGGCATGAACCCATGTCCCCTGCCTCGGCAGGCGGACTCTCAACCACTGCGCCACCAGGGAAGCCCCACAACTTAGTATTTTAAATGTTTCAAAACATGATAATCATGGTGCAAAGAACATTTTTGCACATATCTTCTTGGGCACATGAAACTCTAGGTTATATACTCAGAAGTAGGATTTCTGAGTCATAAAGATGAGCATCTGTAGCTTTACTAAATTTTGCTAAATTACTCTCTGAAGTGGTTGTATCAGTTTACACTTCCACTACATTTCATCACATCTTCACACAACACTGTCAGTTGTCATTTATGCCAATCTGATGGGTGTAAGTGTCACATTATTGATTTTCCCCCCACATTTTCTTATGAAAAAAATTTAAACACATAGTAAAGTTTTTTTAAGTATGTAGTGAATTCAGGTGGTGGCTATATGAGCATTTTGTCCTATTTGCTTTATCATATATCTATCCATCCCTCTAGCCATAATTCAATCCATAATATTTTGTAATGTATTTAAAAGTAAACTGAATCCATCAGTATGCTTTACTCCTAAACACTTCAGCATGCATATTATTAATGAGTTTGACATTTGCTTACAGATTTTTAAGGTAAAATTTATTTACAGTGGAATGTTCAAACCATAATTATATACTCACTGAGTTCTAACAAATGCATATACACCTGTGTAACCCAAACCTCCATCAAATATAGAACATTACCATTGCCCGTAGAAAGTTCCCTAATCCCCCTCCAAGTCAATCCCTGGTCCCACTCCCACCAGGTAACACTATTCTGTTTTGGTTTTTGCTTTCATGACAGATTAGTTTTTATCTGTTCTAGATATAATATGTACTCTTTTGTGGAAAATCTCCTTCACTCAGCATGTTTGTCAGATTCACCCAGGTTGCTGCATCTATCACTGGTTTGTTTCTTTTTATTGCTGAGTAGAATTCCATTGTATGCCACAGCTTGTTTACCCATTTTTCTGGTGATGGACACCGTGTCTTTTCTGTATTTGGCTTTATAAATGAGGCTGCTAAGAACATTCTTGCCAAGTCTTTTGTAGACATATCTTTTCATCCCTCTTGGGTTCTTATTGTTTAATCTGCATGTCTCTGATTACTAATGAAATTGAACATATTTTCATATTAACCATATTTCATTTTATATATTGTCTACTTGTATCTTTTGTTCATTTTTCTGTTGAGCTGTTTGTCTTTAATTTTTTAAAATAAATTTATTTATTTATTTTGGCTGCATTGGCTCTTCATTGTTGCTCACGGGCTATCTCTAGTTGCGGCGAGCAGGGGCTTCTCTTGTTGCGGAGCACAGGCCCTAGGTGCGCAGGCTCCGGTACTTGTGGCACACAGGCTCAGTAGCTGTGGCTTGTGGGCTCTGGAGTGCAAAATCAGTAGTTGCGGCGTAAGGGCTTAGTTGCCCCGCGGCATGTGGAATCTTCCCGGACCAGGGCTTGAACCTGTGTCCCCTGCACTGGCAGGAGGCTTCTTAACCACTGTGCCACAAGGGAAGTCCCTGTCTTTACTTTTCTTAAGAAGCTCTTTATCTGGATGCTAATCATGTATCTCTTACAAGTTGCAAATATCTTGTCTTTCCATTTTGTTTATGGGATGTATTCTTACGCAGAAGTTTTAAATTTTAATACAGTCAAATTTAATCATTTTTCCTTCACATTTTTTTCACATCTTTATTGGCGTATAACTGCTTTGCAATGTTGTGTTAGTTTCTGCTGTACAACAGAGGGAATCAGCAACATGTATACATATATCCCCATATCCCCTCCCTCTTGAGCCTCCCTCCTACACTCCCTATCCCACCCCTCTAGGTCGTCACAAAGCATCGAGTTGATCTCCCTGTGCTATGCAGCAGCTTCCCACTAGCCATCCATTTTACATTTGGTTGTGTATATATGTCAATGCTACTCTCTCACTTCGTCCCAGCTTCCCCTGCCCCTCGTGCCCTCAAGTCTGTTCTCTACATCTGCATCTTTATTCCTGCCCTGCCCCTAGGTTCATCTGTACTGTTTTTTTAGATTCCATATAGATGCGTTAGCATATGGTATTTGTTTTACTCTTTCTGACTTACTTCACTCTGTATGACAGTCTCTAGATCCATCCACCTCACTACAAATAACTCAATTTCATTTCTTTTTATGGCTGAATAATATTCCATTGTATATATGTGCTACATCTTCTTTATCTATTCATCTGTGATGGACATTTAGGTTGCTTCCATGTCCTGGCTATTGTAAATAGAGATGCAATGAACATTGTGGTACATGACTCTTTTTGAATTATGGTTTTCTCAGGGTATATGCCCAGTAGTGGGATTGCTGGGTCGTATGGGAGTTCTATTTTTAGTTTTTTGAGGAACCTCCATACTGTTCTCCATAGTGGCTGTATCAATTCACATTCCCACCAACAGTGCAAGAGGGTTCCCTTTTCTCCACACCCTCTCCAGCATTTATTGTTTGTAGATTTTTTGATGATGGCCATTCTGACTGGTGTGAGGTGATATCTCATTGTGGTTTTGATTTGCATTTCTCTAATGATTAGTGATGTTAAGCATCTTTTCATGTGTTTGTTGGCAATCTGTATATCTTTGGAGAAATGTCTATTTAGGTCTTGTGCCCATTTTTGGATTGGGTTGTTTGTTTTGTTGATATTGAGCTGCATGAGCTGTTTGTTTATTTTGGAGATTAATCCTTTGTCAGTTGCTTCATTTGCAAATATGTTCTCCCATTCTGAGGGTTGTCTTTTCATCTTGTTTATGGTTTCCTTTGCTGTGCAAAAGCTTTTAAGTTTCATTAAGTCCCGTCCCATTTGTTTATTTTTGTTTTTATTTCCATTTCTCTAGGAGGTGGGTCAAAAAGGATCTTGCTGTGATTTATGACATGGAGTGTTCTGTCTATGGTTTCCTCTAAGAGTTTGATAGTGTCTGGCCTTACATTTAGGTTTTTAATCCATTTTGAGTTTATTTTTGTGTATGGTGTTAGGCAGTGTTCTAATTTCATTCTTTTACATGTAGCTGTCCAGTTTTCCCAGCACCACTTATTGAAGAGGCTGTCTTTTCTCCATTATGTATTCTTGCCTCTTTTGGCAAAGATAAGGTGGCCATATGTGCATGGGTTTGTCTCTGGGCTTTCTATCCTGTTCCATTGATCTATATTTCTGTTTTTGTGCCAGTACCATACTGTCTTGATTACTGTAGCTTTGTGGTATTTTCTGAAGTCAGGGAGCCTGATTCTTCCAGCTCCGTTTTTCTTTCTCAAGATTGCTTTGGCTATTCGGGGTTTCCATACAAATTGTAAAATTTTTTGTTCTAGTTCTGTGAAAAATGCCATTGGTAATTTGATAGTGATTGCATTGAACCTGTAGATTGCTTTGGGTAGTATACTCATTTTCACAATATTGATTCTTCCAATCCAAGAACATGGTATGTCTCTCCATTTGTTTGTATCATCTTTGATTTCTTTCATCAGTGTCTTATAGTTTTCTGCATACAGGTCTTTTGTCTCCTTAGGTAGGTTTATTCCTAGGTATTTTATTCTTTTTGTTGCAATGGTAAATGGGAGTGTTTCCTTAATTTCTCTTTCTGACTTTTTGTTGTTAGTGTATAGGAATGCAAGAGATTTCTGTGCATTAATTTTGTAACCTTCCTTTACATTTTATACTTTATCCATCTTGTCTATGGCAGTGATCTTTGGTCTAAGGTACACATTCCCTAGGGGTATGTGAAAACTTTTTAAGGTGTTTAAGAGTATGGATGGCTTTGAAGGAATCAATTTTTATTTGTTTTTGTTTTTTTGCGGTATGCGGGCCTCTCACTGTTGTGGCCTCTCCCGTTGTGGAGCACAGGCTCCGGACGCGCAGGCTCAGCAGCCATGGTTCAGGGGCCCAGCCACTCCACGGCCTGTGGGATCTTCCCAGACCGGGGCACGAACCCATGTCCCCTGCATCGGCAGAAGGACTCTCAACCACTGCGCCACCAGGGAAGCCCGGAATCGATTTTTAGATCCTCAAATAGCTATTCTTTCTTAAAATGAAGTATTTCAGAATGCCTCAGAATGAGGTGTGGTGGCCTCATTCTGGGTCTCTTTTTCCATCTTTCTTTTCACAAATGCCTGTATCCTTTTTTCCCAACCTGAATCTTAGTATTGTTCATTGTCCCAAGTATACAACCTCTGGTGAGCCAAACAAAGGGGCAAATCAAAATATTGGTGTTAAAAGTGTACATTCTGTTTATATACGAAATTATAGAACAGGGAAGATGAATTCACAGTAAAAATCAGAACAGTGGTTGCTTCTGGGGTGGGAATGAAGATTGACTGCCTCAAACAAACAAACAAAAAAACCCCACAAGAGCAAATAATATGCATGTTGAAGTATTTAGGAGTGAAGTGTAATAATGCCTGAAACTTACTTTGAAATACATTAAAAACATAAAATGGGTTAATGGATGGATAGAAGGCTTGGTAGATGGAAAGACAGGTAATAAAGTAAACATAGCAACATGCTAATTACAGAATCTGGGTGCCGAGGATATGGACATTTGTGTACAATTCTATCAACTTCTCTATTTGTTTTTAAATTTCCATAATAACATGTTAGGGGAAAGGAATAACGTGTAGAAAACTACTGATGCTGAGGAAGTCTCCTCTAATCAAACTCTTGTGTCTTTCTCTGCTCCTGAGAGGTCCATGAGAACAAAGCAATAAGAGCCTGGGTAAGAAAGAAATACTGAAGATGGCAATGCCTTATTTCATCTAGGAAACATCTATCTTAGAATTCAGAAATGAGATAGCTTGTTACAAGGAATGCATCAACACATTTTTATTTGAGTTTCAAACTCAGACTTTGTAAAACGAAATAAGTCTAATTTGACTTGTTTTTTATGAATAGAACTGACACTGCCAATTAGAATATATGGTGGGCATTTTACATAAACTGACTAAACTTAAATCAGCAGTTCCCCAAAGTTTTGAAGATAATATATTTAAAACACAAGATAAAACGGAAGCATTTTATTTTAAAATACTGTATTGGCAAAAATTCATTCAAATTAACAGTATTTTTATTTTTCCAACTCTTCTGAACATATTGGGTTAAATAAGTTACCTCTAAGAGAAAAAGTAAATAGGTATAGTTACTAGTCATCTAAAAAGCCTTTTTGGTATAGTTCCTAGAAACTGAGAAAAAGTAAATGGCTCTAGAGAAAGAGTAACAAATATTTTTGCAATTCAGGTGGTTGCCAATCCTTTGCTTTCAACAAATTTGAAGGAAAATCTAATCAGGTAGTCAGACAAAAGATCACAAAAAGACATTTCTTTTTTTTTCAGCCGTGCCACGCAGCATGCAGGATCTTTGTTCCCTCACCAGGGATCCAACCTGTGCCCCGTGCAGTGGAAGCTCGGAGTCTTAACCACTTGACCACCAGGGAAGTCCCTAAAAAGACATTTCTGATAGATCACTATGTGATTTTGGCAAACAACTCAGAAAGTGTTCAAATAATCAAATTACATGGCTATTACACTACTATTTATATTCCTATATTCTTATATGTTTGAACAAGTTTCTCAGTGTGTATATCTATAAAAATAAAAACAGAAATAGAATTGAAACTGAGTTCTCATTCTAGCAACAAGTAGTATTCATCCATAGCCATATGGGAGGGGAAAAAATCCAGCTCATTCAAGAGTGCATTTCCAATAAAATTGGACTATTTATGCTTTCAATTCATTTATCAAAATGTATAAAAATTTATGTTTTGAGCAATTTTATACCAATAATAATTGTTACAATAACTCAATCCAGAGAAAAAAAATTTTTGGGCCACACCACGTGGCTTGCAGCATTTTAGTTCCACGACCAGGGATTGAACCCAGTGGCCCTTGCAGTGGAAGCGCAGAGTCCTAGCCACTGGACCGCCAGGGAAGTCCCTCAGAGAAATTTTTAATAGCTGAAAACTTCTATTTACAGGACATTTGCTAAAATTTTATTTTATATTCACATTTTTGCTGCAAAGAACTATGAAAAGGTGATAAATAAAAGACTTTTAAGAATAAAATATATCATGGGGCTTCCCTGGTGGTGCAGTGGTTAAGAATCCACCTGCCAATGCAGGGGACACGGGTTCGAGCCCTGGTCCAGGAAGATCCCACATGCTGCAGAGCAACTGATCCTGTGTGCCACAACTACTGAGCCTGTGCTCTAGAGGCTGCAAGCCACAACTACTGAGCCTGCATGCCACAACTACTGAGGCCCATGTGCCTAGAGCCTGTGCTGTGCAACAAGAGAAGCCACTGCAATGAGAAGCCCATGCACCACAACAAAGAGTAGCCCCCGCTCACTCCAACTAGAGAAAGCCCACGCGCAGCAGTGAAGACCCAACGCAGCCAAAAATAAAATAAAAATTAATTAATTAGGGCTTCCCTGGTGGCGCAGTGGTTGAGAATCTGCCTGCCAATGCAGGGGACACGGGTTCGGGCCCTGGTCCAGGAAGATCCCCCATGCCACGGAGCACCTAAGCCCGTGCACCACAACTACTGAGCCTGCGCGTCTGGAGCTTGTGCTCCACAACAAGAGAGGCCGCGACAGTGAGAGGCCCGCACACCGCGATGAGGAGTGGCCCCCGCTCGCCACAACTAGAGAAAGCCCTCACACAGAAACGAAGACCCAGCACAGCCAAAAATTAATCAATTAATTAATTAAAAAAAAAAGATCTAGGTTTTCCTTTCAAAAAAATTAATTTTTAAAAAAGGAATAAAATATATCACATTAAGATAAAATTCTATGAGGGAAGTGGAATGGAAAAATGAAGTAAAGACAAAAATAGATATAAATATTCTGGCTGTTATAGAAGAGCTTATTGTTTTAAATTTCAAATGGGTGACATGAGTATCAAATCACTATAGTATTTTGATTTCATTTGAAATAACCATGGAGGGCTTCCCTGGTGGCGCAGTGGTTAAGAATCCACCTGCCAATGCAGGGGACACAGGTTCAAGTCCTGGTCTGGGAAGATCCCACATGCCGCGGAGCAACTAAGCCTGTGCACCACAACTACTGAGCCTGAGCTCTAGAACCTGTGAGCCACAACTACTGACGCCCGTGTGCCTAGAGCCTGTGCTCTGCAACAAGAGAAGCCACCGCAATGAGAAGCCCGTGCACCGCCAAGAAGAGTAGCCCCTGCTCAGTGCAACTAGAGAAAGCCCACGTGCAGCAACGAAGACCCAACGCAGCCAAAAATAAATAAATAAAATAAAATAATTTTTAAAAATAAATAAATTAAATAACCATGGATTTGGTTTTTATGTCAACATTTACAATACATTGGAAATTATATCCTTTGTAATTATTTTAATGTATAATGAAAACATTTTTATGTCATATTAAACACGTGAAAGAGGATGCACAATTTTTCAAAATTCTTTTAGAGATATGAGAGCAAAAAACATGAAAACTACTAGCCTAAGAAATCTTTTTCTACCCTATGATGAAATTATATTCTCTTAAATTTTATTTAAAAATGTAAAAGCTTTGCTCCTTACATTTATACCTCTAATCAACCTGGAATTGATTTTTTTTATAGAATGTGAAGTAGAGAAATATATTTTTCCCCAAAACATAGCCCAGAAACCACAGCATCATTTCTTTTTTTTTTCTTTTTTTAATTTATTTGGCTGCGCGGAGTCTTAGTTGCAGCACACGGGATCTTCATTGCCTCATGCAGGATCTTCTTTGTGGCGTGTGGCATCTTTAGTTGCGGCATGTGGGGTCTTTAGTTGCAGTACGTGATCTCTTGGTTGTGGCATGTGGGATCTAGTTCTCCTACCAGGGATCAAACCCGGACTCGCTGCATTGGGAGTGCAGAGTCTTAGCCACAGGGAAGTAACTGACACAGCATCATTTCTTTTTTCGTACATTTATTTATTTTATTTACATTTATTTTTGGCTGCATTGGGTCTTCGTTGCTGCGCGTGGGCTTCCTCTAGTTGCGGCGAGTGGGGGCTACTCTTTGTTGCGGTGCACGGGCTTCTCATTGTGGTGGCTTCTCTTGTTGCCGAGCACGGGCTCTAGGCACACGGCCTTCCATAGTTGTGGCTCGCGGGCTCTAGAGCGCAGGCTCCGTAGTTGTGGTGCATGGACTTAGGTGCTCTGCGGCATGTGGGATCTTCCCGGACCAGGGCTCGAACCCGTGTCCCCTGCATTGGCAGGTGGATTCTTAACCACTGCGCCACCAGGGAAGCCCAGCATCATTTCTTGACTGGCCCATCCATTCTTTCCTCACCGATTTGTAATGCCACCTTGGTCATACATCGAGTTTCCATATGGAAACATGTGGGTCTATTTTGGGCATTCCTTTCTATTTCATTGGCCTCCTTGCCTCTGTATGGACCATCACATTGTCTAAACCACTATAGCCTTTACAATAAGTCCTGATATCTAGAAGGGCAAGTCCCCACACCTTGTTCCTCTTCCTCAAAATTGTCTTGGCTATTCTTGCTTGTTTGGTCTTCCATATGAATTTCAGAATTAGTTTGCCATATTCCATTAAAATTTCTGTTGGGTTTTTTATTGGAAATGCACAGGATCTAAATTTAGATTCACTTGGGGAAAATAATTTTATGATACTGAGTTTTCCAATCCATGAATATTGTGGAGGCAAAGACAGCTAGTTGTCTACTCAGTATTCACTCTCTTTTCCTTCCTAACAGAACCCTGATTTATTTTGGGTGGAAATGTACCCAGATAAAAGAATACACTGTTCACTCTCCCTTGCAGCTAGGAATAGTCAACGAGGTGTAAGTGCAAGCTCCATAAGGCTTCTGTGAAGGGTCTTTAAAGGAACATGTCTTAGATGGGAAGACATGACTCATACTCAGCTTCCCCCTTCTTCCTCTCACAAATATCCCCTTTTCACAGCTCTTGAAATCATGCCTTTACACTCCGTTCATACTGCCACTGCCTCTGCTGGGACCTTCCTCATTTCCTGGTTACTGCACTCACTTGCCTCCTAAGTCATCTCACCACCACTTCCCTCCAATCCATTCTCTATATTACGACACCAGGGTGATTTTTCTAAAACCCAACTCTCATCATTTCACTACCCTACTTAAAACCTTCTGATGGTTCTGTTGCTTCCAGAAGTGGTTCTCAAACCTGGCTGGAAAGCAGGTTTGGAAAGCACCAAAATCAACTGGAAAGCATGGGGAAGCTTTACATCTTCCCCAAACATAGCCCACATTCACTGACTCTGAATCACAGGAGGAGGGAGTGTCCCCAAATCAGTAGGTTCCAAAAGCTCTTCAGGTGATTCCAATTCATCACCCCATTTGGGAACCACTGACTTATATGATAGAAGCCAAATTATTTAATGTGCCATGCGAGGTGTTATGGACTGAATTCTATTCCTCCAAAATTCATATGCTGAAGTCCTAACACCCAGTACCTCAGAATGTGACTGTATTTGGAGACAGGGCCTTTGAAGAGGTAATTAAGTTAAAATGAGGTGGTCAGGGTGGGCCCTAATCAAATATGACTGACATCTGTATAAGAGGAGATTAGGATACAGACAGATCAAGAGGGAAGACCATGTAGAGATACAGGGAGAAGACGGCCATCTGCAAGCCAAGAGGAGAGACCTCAGAAGAAAGTGAACCTGCCAACAACTTGATCTCAGACTTCCAGCCTCCAGAACTGTGAGAAAATGCAGTCCTAGTGTGTAAGCCACCCAGTCTGTGGTATTTTGTTATGGCAGCCCAAGCAACCAAATACACAAGGA
Source organism: Phocoena sinus (assembly GCF_008692025.1). NCBI lineage: Eukaryota > Metazoa > Chordata > Mammalia > Artiodactyla > Phocoenidae > Phocoena > Phocoena sinus. The sequence goes on from NC_045784.1 coordinate 105,199,496, forward strand.
TTGAATCCAGGCCCTGGCTACCTCTCTGGAGCCTCAGTTCTCTGTCAGGCTCCAGCCATCCCCCCATCATCACCCACCCACACCTCCACCACTTAATAATTTTGAGACCTTGAGCAACCTAACCTCTCTGTACCCAGTTTTCTTATCTGTAAAATGATCATCTCTGTAATGCATATAACACAGTGTGAACGTACAAAACATTCAATAAATGTTAGCAGCTACACTCCAGCCAAAAGGCATTAACTGTCATTCTCTAAATGCATGCTGTCTGGTTTCACTTGCGTGACTTAGCACATGCTGATATGTTTGCTTAGAATGCCTTTCTCTCACTGCTTCACCTAGCTATCTCTTGGTTGTCCTTCAAGACTGAATTCCTGGTGCAGCTTGCTCTTCCCCCAGTCCAGAGCCCCACCCTGGGCTCCCACAGCACCCTGTGTTTGCCTCTACCAAGTGAGAAGCCATTGCAGGGTTTTAGGTGGAGGACCGACCTGATCTGGCTTAAGTACCCTTTATATGCCAAGCACCATTCTAAGGTCTGAGTCAAAATGAGAATTATGAAAACCACTTAGCTCATAGGGTTACTGAGAGTATTACGAGAGATAAAGTGTGCCAAGCACTTAAGACAGTGCCTGGCATATGGCAAACACTCAGCAAATGCTATTATTATCTGTCTATATTCAGTACACTACTTCACATCCACTGACGTCTTTGGCCTCTTGCTCAGTCTTCCACTCTAAACACAAATCCCACAACCGCTCTGGGTGATGACCCCTCCAACATGCTAGCCTCTCTCCTGGATCTCGACTCCGGTAGCTTTCACTTCTACCCCACTCCAGACACATTGTGACAACATCCTGACCTTGACTTTGTTGTTGGATTGTTGGATTTCTGCAGACTGAATAGACAAACATACGAATAGATTCATAAATAGAAAGCCCAGGTGGAATTTTCCATTAGCTTGAGACAAGACTGTGCTCTTCTGTCCCCACCCCAGACAAGCAACAGCTCTCTTCTCTATGACTGGGTCCCTGGCAGATAAAGGCAGAGAAGGGAAAGGGAAGACTGTTTGGAGATGCTAGTTTTGCTGGAACAAGATAAGACTGCTCAAAGAGAGGAAATTACAGTCACAGTCTTAGTGGAAACAAGGAGGGAACGAGAGGTTAGCAATCAAGACACCGGAGCAAAAGTCAGGAGACTGAGGGGCAGGTGCTGCCAATAGGTGCTGTTCAACATGAATGACCTTCACAAAAGCTGTTTCCTGAGGATGAGTCAAGAGTAATCCTATGCAGATGTACACCCCTTCCTGCCAGAAGGTACATAAAACTGATGGCTCCAAGGGTAAGGCCTGGAAGTCAGGGCTCACTCCACCTCCCTTCACTCAAGGCAATTCTCTTCTACATTTATTTATTTGGACTTTCACTTATAACTTCTTTTGCAAAAAGTGTTACAGTGCTAAACCTTTGCTGTTTCCCTCAGCAGATAACTACATATTTTACTTCCCATAGAAGCCAGCCACCATTGAGGTATGGTAACCACTCAACATTCCTCTCTCCTTACCTACATCTCATGCCCTTGAGCCTCTGAGTATGAGTCCTTTATCCTGTTCAAGGCTAATGCCACTACTCATGCTTGATCCCAGCTCTTTCTCATTTCCTCTGAGTCTTTATGCCATCAAATTTCCTTTCTCCTACTAGGTTGAACCATATTAAATTGCTGTTTGGGACATTTAGCAATGGTGGAATATTGGCAGTTTCATATGGTTCAGACTAATATAGCTTTGTTCTTTCCCTCTGTAAATTTTCCTTCTCCTCAACCAACAACAATTACAAAAAAAGTCCTTTGACAGGTTAGAGTAACCTCTCCATAGATTGTGTTTTTTCTAACCTCAGAGCTCTATGTGTCCCTAAATATAAAATCTAGACACCATACCTCAGATATATCTGCATTTGGTGTTCATATCTCCCAAATGACAATTCACCGAACAAGTATCTACCAAGGGTCAGGCATGTTTATGAAATTTTTGTTCACTCATTCAACAAATATCTCTGAGTACCTACACTGTGCCAGACACTGTTTTAAGCACTTGGAATATCAGTGAACAAACCAAAGATCTCTGTCCTCTTGGAGCCTATACTCTAGCAGGGGTGGGAGGAAGGAGACATACAATAAACATAATAAATAAGATAACCATATAGCATATTAGAAAGTGAAAGATACCATGGGAAAAAGACAAAGTAGAGCAGGGAAGGGAGACAGGGAGTGCTAAGAGGAGAAGTTGTAATTTAATTTAATTTATTAAAGTATAGTTGATTTATAATATTGTGTTAGTTTCAGGTGTACGGCATAGTGATTCATTGTTTTGATTTTTGCAGATTATATCCCATTATGGGTTATTACAAGATATTGGGTCAAAAATTCCCTGTGCTATATAGTAAATCCTTGTTGCTTATCTATTTTATGTATAGTAGTTTGTATCTGTTAATCCCTTGCCCCTAACTTGTTCCTCCTCCCCTTCCTCTCCCCTTTGGTAACCATAAGTTTGTGAGTCTGTTTCTGTTTTGTATATAGATTCATTTTTATTATTGTTTAGATTCCACATGTAAGTCCTATCACATAGTATTTGTCTTTCTCTTACTTATTTCACTGAGCAGAATATTTTCTAGGTCCATCCATGTTGCTGCAAATGGCAATATTTCAATCTTTTTTATGGCTGAGTAATATTCCATTGTATGTATACCACATCTTCTTAATCCAATTATCTGTTGATGGGCATTTGGGTTGCTTCCAAGTCTTGGCTACTGTATTGGGATGGCCAAAAAGTGCCTTCAGTTTTTTTTAAATTTATTTTATTTATTTATTATTATTATTTTTTTCATCGAGGTAATCTTGGTTGTAGGTTTTTCCCTTTCATCACTTTAAATATGTCCTGCCACTCCCTTCTGGCTTGCAGAGTTTCTGCTGAAAGATCAGCTGTTAACCTTATGGGGATTCCCTTGTATGTTATTTGTTGTTTTTCCCTTGCTGCTTTTAATATGCTTTCTTTGTATTTAATTTTTGATAGTTTGATTAGTATGTGTCTTGGCGTGTTTCTCCTTGGATTTATCCTGTAAGGGACTCTCTGCGCTTCCTGGACTTGACTATTTCCTTTCCCATATTAGAGAAGTTTTCAACTATAATCTCTTCAAATATTTTCTCAGTCCCTTTCTTTTTCCCTTCTTCTTCTGGGACCCCTATAATTCGAATGTTGGTGCATTTAATGTTGTCCCAGAGGTCTCTGAGACTGTCCTCAATTCTTTTCATTCTTTTTTCTTTATTCTGCTCTGCAGTAATTATTTCCACTATTTTATCTTCCAGGTCACTTATCTGTTCTTCTGCCTCAGTTATCCTGCCATTGATTCCTTGCAGAGAATTTTTAATTTCATTTATTGTGTTGTTCATCATTGTTTGTTTGCTCTTTAGTTCTTCTAAGTCCTTGTTAAATGTTTCTTGTATTTTCTCCATTCTATTTCCAAGATTTTGGATCATCTTTACTGTCATTACTCTGCATTATTTTTTCAGGTAGACTGCCTATTTCCTCTTCATTTGTTTGGTCTGGTGGGTTTTTACCTTGCTCCTTCATCTGCTGCATATTTCTCTGTCTTCTCATTTTGCTTAACTTACTGTGTTTCGGGTCTCCTTTCCGCAGGCTGCAGGTTCGTAGTTCCCGTTGTTTTTGGTGTCTGCCCCCAGTGGCTAAGGTTGGTTCAGTGGGTTGTGTAGGCTTCCTGGTGGAGGGGACTAGTGCCTGTGTTCTGGTGGATGAGGCTGGATCTTGTCTTTCTGCGAGGCAGGACCACATCCAGTGTTGTGTTTTTGAATGTCTGTGACCTTATTATGATTTTAGGTAGCCTCTCTGCTAATGGGTAGGGTTGTGTTCCTGTCTTGCTAGTTGTTTGGCATAGGGTGTCCAGCACTGGAGCTTGCCGGTCGTTGAGTGGAGCTGGGTCTTAGCGTTGAGATGGAGATCTCTGGGAGAGCTTTCGCCATTTGATATCACGTGGGGCCGGGAGGCCTCTGGTGGACCAATGTCCTGAACTCGGCTCTCCCACCTCAGAGGCACAGGCCTGATACCCGGCCAGAGCACCAAGACCGTGTCAGCCACAGGGCGTTTGGGAGGTCTGAGGTCTTCTGCCAGCATTCAGTAGGTATTCTGTAGGAGTTGTTCCATTTGTAAATGTATTTCTGATGTATTTGTGGGGAGGAAGGCAATCTCCATGTCTCACTCCTCCACCATCCTGAAGCTCCTCCTCTATTTCACCTTAGAGAAGGTCACGTTATCTAGGTCTCCAGCATTCTTGTGCTCTGCATTCTCTAAGTAATGTAATTTCCCAGTCCAGCAGAGGTTCATAGCCTTTCCACTGAGGAAACACTAAAGATCTGCTAGTGTTGGAGGGTCTCCTGTAGAGGCAGGGGGTGGCTGTGGCTCACCGTGGGGACAAGGACACTGGCAGCAGAAGTTCTGGGAAGTACTCCTTGACATGAGCCCTCCAGGAGTCCGCCATTAGTCCCAGCAAAGAGCCTCTATTTTATTTATTTATTTTTGGCTGCATTGGGTCTTTGTTGCTGCATGCGGGCTTTCTCTAGTTGCAGCGAGTGGGGGCTACTCTTTGTTGCAGTGCGCAGGCTTCTCATTGCGGTGGCTTCTCTTGTTGTGGAGCATGGGCTTTAGGTGTGCGGGCTTCAGTAGTTGTGGCACGTGGGCTTCAGTAGTTGTGGCACGTGGGCTTAGTTGCTTCGCAGAGTGTGGGATCTTTCCAGACCAGGGTTCAAACCTGTGTCCCCTGCATTGGCAGGTGGATTCTTAACCATTGCACTACCAGGGAAGTCCCACCTTTGGTTTTTAAGTAAAAACACATTTTTCATTTTCACCAAGAACTTTATTGAACAACATATTCACCCTTTTGTTCCACTACCTTCTGCCATTTTTGGGGGAACTTCATAATTCCATCTTCCCAAAACTTTTTATCTTTTTGAGCAAAGAACTGTTCCAGGTGCCTTTTACAGTCTTCCAGGGAATTGAAATTTTTTCCATTAAGAGAATTTTGTAAAGACCTAAATAAATGGAAATCCAAAGGGGCAATGTCTGGTGAATATGGTGGATGAATCAGAATTTCCCAGACAAGCTGTAACTGTTTTTGCCTGGTCATCAAAGAAACATGTGGTCTTGCATTATCCTGATGGCAGATTATGTGTTTTCTGTTGACTAATTCTGGACGCTTTTTGTCGAGTGCCACTTTCAGTTGGTCTAATTGGGAGCAGTACTTGTTGGAATTAATCGTTTGGTTTTTCAGAAGGAGCTCATATAGAGGACTCCCTTCCAATCCCTCCATATACACAACATCACCTTTTTTGGATGAAGACTGGCCTTTGGTGTGGTTGGTGGTGGTTCATTTCTCTTGCCCCATGATCTCTTCCATTCCACATTATTGTACAGTACCCACTTTTCATCACCCGTCACAATTTGTTTTAAAAATAGAACATTTTCATTAGGTTTAAGTAGAGAATCGCATGCGGAAATACAGTCAAGAAGGTTTTTTTCAATTAACTTATGTGGAACCTGAACATCAAAGCTATGAACATAACCAAGCTGGTCCAAATGATTTACAACACTTGATTTGGATATTTTGAGCATGTCGGCTATCTCCCACATGGTGTAACGTTGATTGTTCTCAGTTAATGTCTCGATTTGGCCGGTATCAACTTCATCTGGTCTACCTGACCGTGGAGCATTGTCCAGCAAGAACTCTCCAGTACAATACTTTGCAAACCACTTTTGACATGTTCGATCAATCACAGCACCTTCTCCATACACTGCACAAATCTTTTTTCGCATTTCAGTTGTGTTACCTTTCTTGAAACAATAGAGCATAATATGCCAAAAATGTTGCTTTTCTCTTCCATCTTCAATATTAAAATGCCTACACAAAAATTCACCAATTTTGATGTCTTTTTAAAAATGTACGCTGATATGACAGCTGTCACAATCTAACAAAATTGTTTCCAATGAAGTTAAAAACAACTAAGTGCTACTAGAGCCATCTTACGGGAAAAAAGAACAAACCTTTTGGCCAACCCAATAAATAATACTGCTATAAACACAGGGGTGCATGTATCTTTTCAAATTAGTGGTTTTGTTTCTTCTGGATATATCTCCAGGAGTGGGATTGCTGGATTATATGGTAGTTGTGTTTTTCAGGTTTTTATTTTCTTTGTTTTTCTGGGGGGGGCGGTTGTTTTTTTTGTGGGGGCGGGTTTGGCCACACCCTGCAGCTTGCAGGATATTAGTTCCCTTACCAGGAAGTGAACCCAGGCCACCACAGTGAAAGTGCTGAGTCCTAACCACTGGACCACCAGGTAGTTCCTTATTTTTAGTTTTTTAAGGAGACTCCATACTATTTTCCATAGTGGCTGCACCAATATACATTCTCAACAACAGTGTACGAGGATTCCCTTTTCTCTACATCCTCTCCAAAATTTGTTATTTGTAGATTTTTTGATTATAATCATTCTGACCAGCGTGAGGTGATAACTCATTGTGGTTTTGATTTGCGTTTCTCTAATAATTAGCAATGCTGAGTATCTTTTCATGTGCCTGTTAGCCATCTGTATGTCAAGAAATTGTAAATTAAAAAAATTTTTTAACAAATGAATTTATTTATTTATTTATGGCTGAGTTGGGTCTTCATTGCTATGCGTGGGCTTTCTCTAGTTGCGGCGAGTGGAGGCTACTATTCGTTATGGTGTGCGGGCTTCTCATTGTGGTGGCTTCTATTTGTTGCGGAGCACAGGCTCTAGGCATGTGGGCTTCAGTTGTGGCACGCGGGCTCTAGAGCACAGGCTCACTAGTTGTGGCACACAGGCTTAATTGCTCCACAGCATGTGGGAATCTTCCAGGACCAGGGCACGAACCTGTGTCCTCTGCATTGGCAGGCAGATTCTTTTTTTTTTTTTTTTTTGCGGTACGCAGGCCTCTCACCTTTGTGGCCTCTCCCACTGTGGGGCACAGGCTCCGGACGCACAGGCCCAGCGGCCATGGCTCACAGGCCCAGCTGCTCCGCGGCATACGGGATCCTCCCAGACCGGGGCACGAACCCATGTCCCCTGCATCGGCAGGCGGACTCTCAACCACTGCACTACCAGGGAAGCCCTGGCAGGCAGATTCTTAACCATTGCACCACCAGGGAAGTCCCTTAAAATTTTTTAAAAATATTTATTTATTTATTTTATTCTTGGCTGCGTTGGTCTTCATTGCAGCATGCAGGATCTTCATTGTGGTGTGTGGGCTCCAGAGTGCGTGGGCTCTGTAGTTGTGGCAGTCTCTCTAGTTATGGTTTGCATGCTCAGTAGTTGTGGCACATGGGCTTAGTTGCCCTGCAACATGTGGGATCCTTGGTTCCCTGACCAAGGATTGAACCCACGTCCCCTGCAATGGAAGGCAGATTCTTAAACACTGGACCACCAGGGAGGTCCTGAGAAATTGTAATTTTAAATGTGGTGGTTATGGTAGGTCTTACTGAGAAAGTGACAACTAAACAAAGACTTGAAGGGGGTGAAGGACAGCCATGGAGATATCTGGGGGAAGTGTTTCAGGCAGAATAAGGAGCAAGTACAAAGACCCTGAGGCAGGAAAGCTAAAAGGACAAGGGAATAGAGTAGTAGGATATGAGGACATAAAGGTAAGAAGGATCCTGATTGTGTAGGGCCTTTGTATTTGTTATCTACTGTCTGATAACAAATTGCCCTAAAATTTAGCTTTTTAAAACAATACACAGGGGCTTCCCTCCTGCCGTTGTGGTTAAGAATCCACCTGCCAATGCAGGGGACATGGGTTCGAGCCCTGGTCTGGGAAGATCCCACATGCCACGGAGCAACTAAGCCCACGCGCCACAACTACAGAGCCTGCATTCTAGAGCCCACGTGCCACAACTACTGAAGCCCACGTGCCTAGAGCCCATGCTCCGCAACAAGAAGCCTGCACACTGTAACGAAGAGTAGCCCCCACTCGCTGCAACTAGAGAAAGCCCACACGCAGCAACAAAGACCCAATGCAGCCAAAAATAAATAAATAATAAAACAATACACAGGAATTCAAGTGGCTTGGCTGGGAGGTTGTGGCTCTGAAGTCTTATCCTGACGAATCCTCTTACAAGGTGGCTCACTCACATTGTTGGCAAGTTGGTGTTTGTTTTGGGTGGGGGAGGAGGAGATGAGAAGGGGAGGACTCAGTCTTTTGCCACGTGCTCTCCAAATGCTGTTTGAGTATCCTTATGACATGACAGCTGGCTTCCTCCAGAGCAACCAGTCCAAGAGACAGCAAGGCAGAAACCACAATGCCTTTTATGACCTAGCCTTCATGACACACTGTCACGCCCACCATATTTTCTTGGTTAAACAGATCACTCCTGGTTCATTGTATAAGAGAAGTACCCAAGGGTGTGAATAGCAAGAGATAAGGATTGTTGGAAATCATCTTGGTGGCTGGCTACCACAGCCTTTGTAAGCCATTATAAGTCTGTGGCTTTTACTTTGAGGGGATTTGAGCAGAGAAATGACAATGATCTGACTTATCAGGATAATAATTTCATGAAGGTCAGCATCATTTGAGGATCCAGGTGATACTTGATCTTCCCCTCGACCTGAAACATTTTCATTCAGAACCTCTCAACTCACTACACTAGCCTGTAAGGGAGCCCAAGTTTCTGAAACACAATTCATCTGTCAGTCTGATTCATCTGTCGGTTCCTACAGCATATTTGAAATAAATCCAGGATATGATCAGCATTTTATGTACACAGATTTCCTTTGTTTTCCTTCCTTCTGCTTTCTTTCTTCCCTATTCATTTTCCCTTCATCTCCCAATCCCTTTCCCGCTCCCACTGACTGTCTTCCTTTTTCCTTTCACCTTCCCTCCTTGGATACAGGTCATATTCTAATCTCAGTTCTCTCGTTTATTAGCTGTGTGCTATTGGGGCAGTTAGCCTCTCTGGGCCTCAAATTTCCTCTGTTAAAATGGGTTTCATATGAGAGTGCCTACCTTAGAGGGTTGTCAAAATTACAACAAAGAACACGCCGACCACAGTGTCTGGTCTCTTAGCAAGAACTCAACATGTTCGCTCTCTTCTCTGTCTTTTCATCCTTTTACTTCTATTCCCCGACTCCTCCACCACGGAGCTCAGCAGGTAAAAACCGTGGGAAAAATCACCTCAAGGCTGAAAGAGGAAACGTTTGGGCTGGGGGCGGGGACTGTGAGGTGCCCATTGCGCATGCGCACCCGCTCCGTCAGGTTCTGGTTTCCAGCTAGGGGGGTGGGGTGCAGGGGCAAACAGGGCTTCGTTTGTCCCGGTTACCCCTTTTCGGCCTGGGGAAGCGGCCGGACCTCGGCGGAGCCCCGGGCGGGCTCAGCGCTAAGCGAGGGCTGGAAGGGTAAGTTCGAAAATGGCGGAGGGGGAAGAAGGAGGGGCTTTACTGGGCGGGAGGCTGGCCTAGCGGCCGGGCAGAGGCCAGGAGACCGTGAGGGGCCCAGCGGCGCGGCGGGGGCCGGAGACAGACGGGCCGCCCAGCGTGCCTTGTCTCTTCGAGGCCTTGGCGTGGACGCACTTCGGATTCCCCTACTCGGGGTTCCTCCGGGGAGTGGGCGGGCTGGTGGGTGCGAGTGAGGGAGACGAAGGGACTTCCGTTTCCTTCCAGGCTGGGGCCTGGCCGCCGAGAGGAGTTGGCATTTCCATATTGGGGCTCGGGCCGCCCCTCCTCCAGGACCCTCCTCTCAGCACTGCTCCGGGCGCCGCGGGCGATCCAGGCCGGCTCTCCAGGAGAGGTGGGTACTGCCCGTACGGGCTTCCTCCTCCTCCCCTTTCCTTCTCTCCTCTCCCTTCCCTCCCCTCGGGCCCCGCGCTGCGGGGTGAGGGCGGGAAGGCAGCCCCTACCCTGCGCAGGTGGCCGGCCCGGGTTCCGGGGCCCAGGTTCCCGGGACTGCGGAAGAAAGGCATGGGTGGCTTCAGGCCGCCCGGGTGCCTCCGTAAACCCCGTGACCCCTAAGGTAAATCGAGTCAAAGAACTTTTTTCTTTTTTTAATGATCAAAGGGGACTTCCCCCCCCCCCCGCCCCATTCTGACGCCTGTGGCAGGTACGGAGCTGGGTGGAGTGTGTCTGGCGAGGGCGTGTGAAACGAAAGAATAGGAACCAAAGACCTTCCGGAAGAGGAAATTAGCTAGTAATTCTTTCCAACCTTTGCTGCCCTTGTCACCTCCCCAGCATATTCTGTGAGTACAACAAAATTCATTCTAACTTTCAGTTTCATTATTTTAACTCCATAATACCCTTGTTTTCTAATCGGGAGGAGGGGAGTGGTTATTGCTGACACTAAGCAACAGCCCTCTCCACCTCCAAAAAAAGAAAAACGTCAAATCAAAACTTCATAAAAACGTATCAGATTTTCATAATCTACTACTTTGCTTTCAAATATAACTACGTCACTACTTATGTCACAGATGTACTACCTTGTTAGTTAATGACACATAGAAATTTACTCTTGTAAGATTGGAGGTTGCTATTAGTGTTTCTTTCTTCTCTTTTTTTACTTAACATTTGTTATATCCAGTTCAAGAGAACACTGTTACAGACGGCCATCTTAGAATTACAACATTTTAGAGTTGGAAGGGATCTTAGTCCAAGCATGATATTTTACAAAAGCAGAAACTAGGGCACAGGAATATTTCATGGCTTGCCTAAGGCTACTCCATTACTTAGATTAGAACCCAGGTTGCCTGGCTCCTTGCTCACTGCTCTTTCTGCACAACTGCTCCACGTAGCCTCCAAGCAAGAAAATTAAATGTATTCGGTGCACATTTGTGAAGCATGTACAGGTTTGTGCCATACAACTGTTCTACCTTCTTTCAGTATATTTAACATGCTTATGAAGCCAGAAGAAAGTGGCAGTAGTTTAGGTTAAAAAGAATTATACGTGCACACACATCTACTTGTATATGCTCAGATAACTTCTTGAAGGATGCACAAAAAAAATGTTAACAGTGGTTACTTATGGAGGGTGGGGGGGCGTGGGAAGCTTTTTACTTTGCACCTCAGATGTGACCTAATGTACTGTTTGAATTTCTTACCGTAAACAAAGTATTGATTTTATAACTAAAAACAAGTGTTAAAGTTTGCACACATATGTATATCAGTATAAGCAAGTATCAGTGGTATGTGTATATATATTTATATACATATATGTATTTATGTATCAGTGATTTGTATTGTAAAATCCAGAGTGGTTCACGTCAGCCCAACTGGCAAAGCAGGCCTGATTGTTGGATGCTCATATTTCCTCTTTGGTTTGCTCCTATTGCCCCTAATGTGAGAAGGTAACAATATTATATTAGTCTTTATATATTTTTAGAAAATGTGCTGAGCTTTTAATGATTGAATTATGTAGCAGATTATAACATTCAGGATATCCAGTTTGGCACAATGAAAAAATTCTGAATGTAGAATCTTTGTGGGTAAGAATCATTAAAAATAAATTTAAAATCGTAAAGGTCCCTGGTGATTAGTAGTTCAGCTCTTTTGTTTTTATGAACAGGTTAAGACACAAAAAGTGAATTGCCCAAGGTTATATATCTGACTATTAACAGAGCTTGGACTAGAGTCTAGGTCCTAGTCCGGTGCCCATTGTACTACACCTGTAATTTTATTGCTTTCTGGTGCATTCGATGACTCCAACGAGGGGGACAAAGTAATGCTGACTAAAGGTTAGTTAGGCCCATTTCAATAGATAAGAATTATTGTAATTAATGTCTCAGTTAACTTGTATAGTGCTTGAAATATTTTAGTAACGTAAATGTTCTCCTTATATTTGGTTGTAAGCATTAACTTGTTTAGTAAATCGTTTGTTTATATTATAAAGGCTTAGAGACTCCAAATATGAACTAATGATATTTCACTGTTTTTGTTTGGTCTCATATTTAAGTCTGGTAGCTGGTGCTTACAGAAAAAAAAAAGTGCTATGATTTATTTAAAAAATAAGAAACAACTTACTGAGCACCTACTATATCTGCCAGGTATTGAACTATGTGGTAGAATTCAAAAGATGAATAAGGCAAAATAGATGCCCTTGTTTTTTTGAGGACGGGAGATTATCATGAGCTGTCAGTTTTCAAGGTTTGTCTCTGTGGTCTAATCTGGTAACAGTATTACATATTACAGAATGTAATCTGTAGCACTGTTTAAGGTCATTGTGTGAGTAGATCTGAGGAGATGAACACAGTAGTGGTAAAATAAGTTGACATTGAATTGAACAAATATTATTTTCATGTCTTAGAGGTCATGTGGTACATTGGAAAGAACACTAGGTTGAAAGCCTGAGTTCTTGTGTTGGCTTTGTTTCCGATTAGCTGTGGGATTGTGAGCAAATCACTCAACCTCGTTGCCTCCATGTTTCTTTTTTCTTTTTTCATAAATTTTTAAGTATATTTATTCCACTTAATTCAAAACATGAAAAGAGCATTTGGAATATTATATATTATAAAAGAAATGTATCTACCATAAGAATTTGAGGCCAAACTTAAGAGTTATATGTTTTATCTACTTTGTGTATACTTAATAGGTTGTCCTTTGTGTGATAAAAGCATATTTATGTCCATTTTGTAGGACTTGGTGTGGACTTTTATTATTTTTAATTATGGTACAGTTGTAGTTCTGCTATTTAATACATTTTGAGATTTGATTTGGTGTGATTGGTACCCAGTCTTTGTTATGGATACATGTGATTCACTATTATGATCTGCTTCTATAATGTATTTTCAAGGATATGGGTTGTGGTGAAAAGTGAGGTTTACCTGCATAGACTGGGAGTAGCTTGAACTCAGATGGTCAGACAGAAGTTGAACTGAGTAAGTTAAGGCTGATTTCTTAAACTGGGCAAAGGTGGTGCCGCTGTGTATTCCCTGGCATATCTATAAATACTTATATATGGTTTGAACTTTTATGCTTATTCCTGTAATAATTTTGTTGACCTCAAAACACAGGCTTCGCAGCATATATTGCTATGTGATATACTTTTGTATGGCTCCACCTAATTTTTTAAGCCTTGAAAGGGCACAGAGACTAACATTTTCTACCTCACTGGACTACCCTTTCTGCCGGTAATAATTTCCTATACTTATATTGGTCAGAATCACGGGGTTGGCTTTTTTACTGTCATTTACAGGCCACATGATCTTTGATGAGTAACAACCAGTCAGAAAGCCAGTTTCCTCATATTTCAAATAGGGGTATCATGTGTTGTGTAGGTTGAATTAGCTACCATATATGAAAAAATTCTAAATTGTGAAGCACGTTACATATTTTAGTTATTATCAGAGGTAACATGGTAAAAGAGGATGGGCTGTGGAATCACACAAGCTCATGTTTAAACTTTGACCTTGTTCGAACAAATAGGATTAGAAACTTAGTTTCAATTCAGCATGTTTTAGTAGATTAGAGAAAATACATGTAGCTAAAATGATGGGGTGAAAGGAAATGAAAATTAGTTTATAGATAGGGTTTAGAACACGTGAGCATTCATTAAATATGTTGTACTGTTTTAATTTGCCTTATAGTCACTTGTGGCAGTTTCCTTTACTTTGTTGTCATTTTTTAACTCAAGCTCAATGGAAGACAAACCTACTAAATGTTTGCTTATAGACAACAGAGTGTCTTTTAGATAGGACAAAATATTTATACTGGGGAAAAAGAAAAAATGTTGGCTTTTATCAAGCACTTGTTTCAGCACTTGCTTGAGATCCCAACATGATCATGGAAGAGAATACTTAATTCTGAGAAAGATCTACAGTAGGTAGTTACCCATTCACCAAATCATCCATCAAAAGAACCTCAGAATAGCACTTGTGGAACCATCTGATTTTTTTCAGTACTGCATCCTAATCACTCTGTCAGAATAAGTTATCTGGATGAGTATCAAACAGAATAAGTTCCAGATTCTATGGCCTTAGTCAATTCATTTAACTTCCTTATGCTTTAGTTTTCTTATCTTAAAATGAAAGAGTGATTTCTATTATCCTGTTCATTACAAATATAAGTAAATTATGTTGAACAAGTTTTGCTTGTGGATGTCTACAAAATATAATGATTTTACTTTTCAGTGTACTTGATTCTGAGCTGCCCTTTTGTAAAAATTATTTTAGGGAAATTTTTTTTGGCCAAGGATCAGGGGAGACTCCTTTCTTACCAGTCCCCCAGATTAATTTATTATTATTATTATTTTATAAATTTATTTATTTATTTTTGGCTGCGTTGGGTCTTCATTGCTATGCGCGGGCATTCTCTAGTTGTGGCTAGAGGGGGCTACTCCTCATTGTGGTGTGTGACCTTCTTATTGCAGTGGCTTCTCTTGTTGCGGAGCACAGGCTCTAGGCACATGGGCTTCAGTAGTTGTGGCACGCGGGCTCTAGAGCACAGGCTCAGTAGTTGTGGTGCACGGGCTTAGTTGCTCCGCGACATGTGGGATCTTCCTGGAGCAGGGATTGAACCCATGTCACCTGCATTGGCAAGCGGATTCTTAACTACTGGGCCACCAGGGAAGTCCAGTTTATTTATTTATTTTTATTTTTTTGCGGTACGCGGTCCTCTCACTGTTGTGGCCTCTCCCGTTGCAGAGCACAGGCTCCGGACGCGCTGGCTCAGTGGCCATGGCTCACGGGCCCAGCCGCTCTGCGGCATGTGGGATCCTCCCGGACAGGGGCACGAACCCGTGTCCCCTGCATCGGCAGGCGGACTCTCAACCACTGCGCCATCAGGAAAGCCCCTATTGTTTTTAAGGCATTGAGTGAACAAGTTTAGAACTCTAGCGATAGACATCGCTCAGAACATTTTTCAATGAAATCTTTTATTTTCAACTCAAGTTAACAATAAGTAGCAGTCAGGTATTATTATTACCTGTATTACCCTCTCTGCTAATGATTTACTGCCACCCAGGCAGTGAACCAGAAGACATGTGTTCATGGCCAACCACTGTGGACATGACCTGGTTACTGCTTTTATCTCGGAGTTGACCTGTATCCTCTTTTTTTTTTCTCTTTTTTTGCGGTATGTGGGCCTCTCACTGTTGTGGCCTCTCCCGTTGCGGAGCACAGGCTCCGGACGCGCAGGCTCAACGGCCATGGCTCACGGGCCTAGCCACTCCACAGCATGTGGGATCCTCCCGGACCGGGGCACGAATCCGTGTCCCCTGCATCGGCAGGCGGACTCAACCACTGCACCACCAGGGAAGCCCTCTTTTTTTTTTTTTAACCTGATGTTTGACAGTAATATGACAAAATATCAAGTTGGCATAAATTCTCAGGATAGGCAAAAGGATAAGGACCTAAGAGTATATTCTTCCCTCTCCTTGTAATAAGTTATAAAAATTATCTTCTGTGAAGGAAGAGACAAAACCTTGCAATAGCAGGCCCCACTATTGATAGCTTACTGGGCCAGTTTATTCACAGATGAAGGAAGCATTGTCACATGGCAAATAGCCAAATAACACCCCCAGCCTGCTGGGCAGAATTATATAAGACACCTTGACTAATCAAGAGTCCGACTGCTTTTTTTCTTTTGATTAGAATCTAATATATTTGCTGGATAAAATTTAGAAAATTAAGAAAACCACAACAAAGAAAATGAAAACCAATAATCCCAGTGCACAGAGATAATAACCACAGTAGAATTTTGATGTGTAATTTAGCCTAAGTCTTTCTATATCAGTATTTTTTATAATTGGGATCATACTGACCAATACTGGTTTATAACCAGCTCATTTCACCTAATACAACATCATGAACACGTATCTGTGTTCTTTAGTATTCTTCTACAACCTGTAGTATACACATTACCAAAGTGTTGTTCTCTTTCGTTAGAATTGAGTTTTTTTTGTTTTATAAATAGCACTGTATTGAACATCCTTATATATACTGATCATTTCCTTAGCGTTAATGCTTAGTACTAGAATGGCTGGTTCAGAAACTAATCATATATTTTAAGACTTTTAGAATATATTGTCAGATTGCTTTCTAGAAAAGGAGTACCACTTTTTAGTTCCACCAGCAAGAGTGCCTATTGTCCCATACCTTCACTGCTGGATTTTTATTGTTGGTAGTGATGGCAGTCTCTGCCAAACAGGACAAAAATGGTATCTTTTAAAGTGTTTATTTCTTTGATTACTAATGATATTTAACATTTTTGCATATGTTTGTTGGCCATTAGTATTTGCCATTTGTAAATTTGTATATTTTCTATAGAGATGTTCATCGTAGATTAATAAGTGCTTTCAAGCTTTTTCTTAAAACTATTCTCAGTCAGAAACAAGATAGATTAAAAATAGATGGTGACAGGATACACTCCTGTTTGAGACCACTTAATATTGATGTTAAAAGCAAATAAACAGAAGGATATTCATTCCAACATTCTTTATAATAGCAAAAAATTGTTAGCTTTATAAATGTCCAGCAATGAAGGTGCATAACTGTATATATATAGAATATGTTAACATTTGTGGGGTTTTTTTAATTTGTTTTATTTTTTGCTGCATTCGGTCTTCGTTGCTGCGCATGGACTTTCTCTAGTTGCAGCGAGCGGGTGGCTTCTCTTGTTGCAGAGCACGGACTCTAGGCGCGCGGGCTTCAGTAGTTGTGGCTCGCAGGCTCTACAGCACAGGCTCAGTAGTTGTGGCGCACGGGCTTAGTTGCTCTGCGGCATGCGGGATCTTCCTGGGCCAGGGCTAGAACCCATGTTCCCTGCATTGGCAGGCTGATTCTTAACCACTGTACCACCAGGGAAGTCCAACATTTGTGTTTTTAAAAATCTATCTCTGGAGGAATGCAGAAGAAACTGGTAAGAGTGACTACTTCTAGGAAGGGAACCAGAGGTTTAAGGGATGGAATGGATGCAGCTTTTGTACCTCTTGAATTATTTGATCATGCGTGTATTTTCTCTTTTTAAAAATATACATCTGGGGGCTTCCCTGGTGGCGCAGTGGTTGAGAGTCCGCCTGCCAATGCGGAGGACACGGGTTCGTGCCCCGGCCCGGGAAGATCCCACATGCTGCGGAGCGGCTGGGCCCGTGAGCCATGGCCGCTGAGCCTGAGCGTACGGAGCCTGTGCTCTGCAAGGGGTGAGGCCACAGCAGTGAGAGGCTCGCGTACCGCAAAAAAAAAAAAAAAAAAGAAAAAAAAAAAAGAAAAAAAAATATACATCTGCTTCCCTGGTGGCACAGTGGTTAAGAATCCGCCTGCCAACCCAGGGGACACGGGTTCGATCCCTGGTGCAGGAAGATCCCACATGCCGCGGAGCAACTAAGCCCGTGCACCACAACTTCTGAGCCTGTGCTCTAGAGCTCATGAGCCACAGCTACTGAGCCCACGTGCCACAACTACTGAAGCCTGCGCGCCTAGAGCCCGTGCTCCACAACAAGAGAAGCCACTGCAATGAGAAGGCCACAAACCACAACGAAGCGTAGCCCCCACTCACCACAACCAGAGAACAGCCCACGTGCAGTGAAGACCCAACGCAGCCAAAAATAAAATAAAATAAAATAAATAAATTTATAAAAATATACATCTAAAATTAATGTTCAGCAATATGGAATTGGTGAGGTTATGATAAATACATTCATACAGTCAGGTACTAGTGATCCATTTAAAGTAATGTTCTAATCTGGATAAAAATTGATGTGGAGAGATGCTTATGATATATTATTAAATAGAAAAAAGCAAATTATAAAAATACCATATACTATAAATCCCCTTTAGAAATATTTATAACGTGCATGTGTTACATGCATACAGAAAAGGTTCTTAAAGGATAAACATATTAAAGTATTCACAGCCTGGATAGTAGGATTCTTTTTTCCTGTCTCTTTTAAAAAGGAAAACAGTTGTTTGTATTAAATATTGGGTTGATATCCATCATGAGATTTTGTTTTTCTGCCTGTTCTGATTTTAGCAAAGGTTTTAATCTAGACTCTGAATAGGCATAAATAGTATTAATCTGTGTTATGGATCTACAGTTTGGGTTATATAGATGGTTTGTTTTTAAATCAAAGACTTGATTAACGAGCACTGTAAATTGTCTTTAAGTTCTGAACAGTTTTCAGTAAAATGGAGGAGGGGATACTAGTGATCTTGAGCCTTTTTGTTATCTTGAGTGAATTCTTGAGCCCAAACCTGTGTATTCTTCATGCAAAACATTCTTTTGGGGAACACATTCCCGCAATTTGTCGAAAAAGATGAGAGAAAAAAAAAACGAAGAAAAAGATGAGGGAATACCTTACTATGGGTCCATTCTGAGAGAACTGTACCTGTGGAGTTAATTATTATAAATAATTTGGCAGATATTGGAGGTCTGGGCTCAAATTTAAGTGTTACTATGACTTTCTAATTTAAGTATAGAACATGTAATTGATACTCCCTTTGTGGATTCTCAGTATGGCCTTTCAGGTGTTTACAGAAGTAGGCTTCATGATCAAGTATATATTGTAGGCAGCAGTATTAATAAGTTGATGTTATTGACTGAGCTTATGGGCTAAGTGCTCATTAATGCCATTCAGTTATTTGAATGGCTCTAGTGCTTAATTTTAGGGAGAGAACTTTTGATTTGATTGAATGTAATTAACCTCAAAAATGTTTTATTGACCATTTAACTTAAGGTTAAATGAAAATATGCTTCATAGTTTGAAGAACCTAGTAGTATAAATGAACAATTTGACTAAAAGTTGAATTTTTAATTTTATTTATTTATTTATTTTGGCTGCATTGGGTCTTTGTTGCTGTGCACGGGCTTCTTATTGCGGTGGCTTCTCTTGTTGCAGAGCACAGGCTCTAGGCGCACGTGCTTCAGTAGTTGTGGCTGGTGGGCTCTAGAGCTCAGGCTCAGGAGTTGTGGCACACGGGCTTAGTTGCTCCGCTGCATGTGGGATCTTCCCAGACCAGGGATCGAACCTGTGTGCCCTGCATTGGCAGGCGGATTCTTAACCACTGCACCACCAGGGAAGTCCTAAAGTTGAATTTTATGTAAATGTATCATAGTATAAAAGCTGAATTTAAAAAATCATATATATACACATATATATGTATATGTATATACCCTTTTGGTTTAGGGCATGTCTTTTTTTTTTTTTTTTTTTTTTGCAGTACACGGGCCTCTCACTGTTGTGGCCTCTCCCGTTCTCAGTGGCCATGGCTCACAGGCCCAGCAGCTCCGCAGCATGTGGGATCTTCCCGGACCGGGGCACGAACCCGTGTCCCCTGCATCGGCAGCCAGACTCTCAACCACTGCGCCACCAGGGAAGCCCAAGGGCATGTCATTTTTAAAATATAGCTTTTTAATACTATGTCACATCTACGTAGATACATTTCTTAGATACTACAACTTTGTAAATCAAAATGCTATTTCTAAGCAGGGAGCTAACACTTTAAGATCATTAAAAGAGGGATTGAGGGACTTCCCTGGTGGTCCAGTGATAAAGAATCTGCCCTCCAATGCATGGGACGTGGGTTTGATCCCTAGTCAGGGAACTAAGATCCCACATGCCACAGAGCAACTAAGCCCGCCACGCCACAACTACTGAGCTCGCACACCTCAAATACAGAGCCTGCGTGCCGCAAGCTACAGAGCCCATGCACTCTGGAACCCCCACGCTACAACTACAGAGCCCACGCGCCCTGGAGCCTGTGCGCCACAACTAGAGAAAAGAAAACCCGCACGCCACAACTAGAGAAAGCCATGTACCGCAACAAAGAGCCCATGCACCGCAATGAAAGATCCCACTTGCCACAACTAAGACCCAACACAGCCAAAAATAAATTTAAAAAATAATAGGTAAATTTTTTTTTAAAAAAAAAGAGGGATTGACCTCCACTGCACTGGGTCAAGGAGAATGTTGCTTGTTTGACAAGATCTCTATGCTGGATCCTCTATAGGGAAAAAAGCAACTGATGAGAAAAATCTTACAATATTTCTAGTATAATGAGCAAAGAGAGAATATTAAGATGAATTTTAAATTATGATGGTGTTTTGGGTTAGCACATATAAGATTTTTATGATGTTACTATGAAAAGTTTTACAAATCTTATATTTTTGAAATGTGATTTTAGTATAGGTTTTTATCACTGAGTTGTACTGTTTGCTTGGTATGCATATATTTCCTAGTTTGGTCACATTTCCTGGGCACAATGGCATATTACCAATTTTTAGTCCTCACAGTGATCTCAAGAGTCCAGTGCGGGTGGTGGGTGGGATGTGGGATAGTGACAGCAGTGACCTAATAGAGGTGCTCCAACATTCATTCTTTTGCCCAATGTTGATGAAGCACTACTGTGTGTCACCACATTGCTTTAGGCATTGGGAATACAAATGTGAATAAGACAGAGCCCTTGCTAATAAAGGACCTTCCTTCAAACAACGTACATATAGGTATACCTACAAACATACACACATGCAGAAATTATTCAGTCTTGTTGTAGTACAGCTTGGCTCCTCAGCTATTTTTTCTTCATTTCTTTCTTCCTTTCTTTCTTTCTTCCTTTTTCTCTCTCTCTCTTTCTTTCTTTCTTTCTTTTCTTTCCTTTCTTTCTTTCTTTCTTTCTTTCTTTCTTTCTTTTCTTTCTTTCTTTCTTTCTTTCTTTCTTTCTTTTTCTTTCTCTCCCTTTCTCTCTTTCTTTCTTTTACCCTCTCTATCTCTCTTTCTCTCTCTTTCCGCGCTGTGCAGCATGCGGGATCTTAGTTCCCCGACCAGGATTGAACCCGTGCCCCCTGCAGTGGAAGCATGGAGTCTTAACCACTGGACCACCAGGGAAGCCCCCTCAGCAAATTATTTAGAGGATATAGTGAGGGCACAAAGAGTAGTCATTCTACTAGGGTTTTGAATGGAGGAATCAGGAAAGACGTCATAGATGAGATTCTAAAAACATGTTTTCTGAGTTTTCAACAGATGCCCTTATTTAATTACATAATGTGTTTCAGTTAGCATGGTAGTACTGCAGTGGGAGCTAATAGGGTTATATTGTTTGCTTAATTTTTGTCATATTTTTAACATCATTGTATTGGGTTGGCCAAAAAGTTCTTTCAGGTTTTTCCGTATGCTGTTACGGAAAAACCCAAATGAACTTTTTGGCCAACCCAATATTAGTTTCTTAGGGCTGCCATAATAAAGTACCGCAAACTGAGTGACTTAAAACAACAGAAATTCAGGGACTTCCCTGGTGGTCCAGTGGTTAAAACCATGCTTCCACTGCAGGAGGCCCGGGTTTGATGCCTGGTCAGGGAACTAAGATCCCACATGCCGCACGGCACAGCCAAAAAAAGAAAAAAATAAGAAATTAATTTTCTCACAGTTCTGGTAGCTAGACATCCAAAATCAAGGTGTTGGCAGGGCCATGCTGTCTCTGAAGGTGCTGGGGAGAACCTGTTCCATGGCTTTCTCTTAGCTTCTGGTGTTGCCATTGATCCTTGGTGTTCCTTGGTTCATCAATACATCATCACTGCAGTCTCTGCCTCTGTCTTCACATGGCCATCTTCCCTGTGTTTCTTCTCCTTTTCCTACAAGAATATCAGTCATATTGGATGAGGGCATTCTAATGACCTTGTCTGAACTTGATTATATCTGCAAGGACCCTATATCCAAATAAGGTCACATTCCTAACCAGTGGTGGACTTCAACATAGTTTTGAGGGGGCACAGTTCAACCCATAACAATCATTTAATTCCCTTTTAATGTGCCACATCAATATAGTTACTTAAGAAATGCTTTTTCGGGCCCATGAGCCATGGCCGCTGGGCCTGCATGTCCGGAGCCTGTGCTCCGCGGTGGGAGAGGCCACAGCGGTGAGAGGCCCGCATACCGCAAAAAAAAAAAAAAAAGAAATGCTTTTTCATGATGAGAAATTAGCAAAGCCCTTGGTTGCAGGGATGATAAGTATTTTTAGTTCATTAAATGAGTCTATAGTGACTGAATGAATTTCTTCCAGAGACCATAAGCGTGAAACACAGACAGGTTGTAGAGATCTATGAGCTCAATAGAAAAAGACTAGAGGTTTCGCTGCTTCTTTGTTAAGAACAGTGATTTGTTATTCAGGTGCTACTTTGACTTCAAAGATTTAATAAGTATTGTAATTGTTAACTTTCAGTCATCAGAGGTAGTTCCCTAGTATACCATCTTAAATAATTAAATTTATATTAATCTTCAAAATTACTTTCTTCAGTGTCTTGTACACATGTAAAACTGCTTGCTTACTTTGTTCTAAGGTGCTGTGATAACTGAAACTTATGATATTATGGGATAGATTGTTTTTTTAAATTACTTACACTGTAATAATTGACTACCAAATAGTAGTCACTTTAAGAAATTACTGTTAATTTTCATTTCAAGTAAGATTTTTATTAGAAAGCTTAATACTTAAATACATTTCTGAGTAGTGTTCTGATATTAAATCTCACAAAAATATTTCCCTGCATGGGATTTTTTTTTTCTATTGCTTTAACATTAGAGGGTTTTTTTCCAATTAATCCAGAATTTATTTCTTCATGTTTTTTTAACCATTTAGAGAAGCTATCCTTTAAAAGGGAATCATTTGATCCTTCATTGTTTTAATAGCACACAACTGTTACAAAGGCATCCATACTAGCCCTATTATAAGATGATTTTAATAATTTTGGGGGGAATTAATCTATAAACCACAGGGAACTTCATAATATTCTTAATTTCTATGTACATGCATACTGTAGTGCGTATGCACATTGTACAATGATAAATGCCAAAGAAATCAGGTAAAGAATGAAAGTTCACAGCCTCACACTTACTTGTTCTAAGTGGATGTGTAGGAAATAAATAGCCTAATGAAAATAATATAGATAACTTTACTTGTCAGTGTAAATACCACAGCTTTTCTCTTAAAGTGTAGGCAGTGTTCCCAGAATAATCCCACTGAAGAAAATCCAAAATCTTTGCACAAAAAAGTGCACAGGTTTGTCCTGTGTGTAAAAACCTTTTAATCTAAGTGCATTTTATATCCAAAACAATTTGCACTACTTGAATACAGATCTTCCTCAACTTACAATGAGGTTACATCCCAATAAAACCATCCTAAGTTGAAAGTATCATAAGCTGAAGATTCATTTAATACACCTAACCTACCAAACATCATAGCTTAGCCTAGCCTACTTTAAATGTGCTCAGAACACTTACATTAGCTTACAGTTGGGCAAAATCATGTAACGCAAAGCCTATTTTATAATAAAGTGTGGAATGTCTCATGTAATTTATCAAATACTGTACTGAAAGTGAAAATGGAATGGTTGTAGGGTACAGAAAAGTTATAAGTATATCAGTTATTGACCCTCGTGATCTGAGCTGACTGGGAGCTGTGGCTCGACGTGCTGCCCAGCATCACTACAGAGTATCAAATTGTGCTAGCCCAGGAAAAGATCAAAATTCGAAGTAAGGTTTCTACTGAATGCGTATCACTTTCGCACCATTATAAACTGGAAAAATCATAAGTCAAACCACTGTAAGTTGGGGACCATATGTACATTAAAAAAGTTCAAAAGCCTACCAACATAATATGTAGATACACACACCCAAAACAAAAGGAATGCTTTCCAATGAAATTAGGAATGAGGATAAGAATTAAAGGAGAGTGTCTTCTATATTACCAGAGTCAATGAAATTAACTGCATTTTAAAACATAAATTATACCTGTTTGGAATTATTTTATAAATATATAATCTATAGGCTGGACAAACATCAATGTGAAAAACTGTCACAGAATTTCATAATTTAGGAACATAGCGTCAGTGCTTCATAATGTGGAAAGAAACTCCTAAGAACAGCCAATTGGTTTGATTTCTTAGAAGTTAGAAAATAATGCATTTCAGAAAATGATTTGTAACAATTAGCGACAAAAGAACAACATTAAGAAATAAAATACTGGGTACACAAGAACTGAGGTCCTCAGAGTACCAAAAGAGAATCAGACTTCACATTAAAATTTAAAGAATGTGGTTAAAGGAAAAACTAACTGGAATCTTTGTAACAGGTTAAATATTTAACCACTTCAAACAGAAATAATTTAGTCCTCTCACATAGTTCTGAAAATGTACTGTAGCATCTAGTTTTCCATATCAAAAGCATATAATTTGATTAGCAGAGCTCCCTTTGTTTTAGACTTAAAATCACCTCTGATCCACCAAAGTTTGTACTAACAATTACCAAACTACTATTTGAAAAGCATTTAAACAGCTTTATTGAGATATAATTCACATACCATAAAATTAATTTTAAGGTGTACAGTTCAGTGATTTTAATATATTCAGAGTTGTACAACCACCATTACAATCCAATTTAGAATATTTTCATTACTCCAAAAAGAAACCCAGTCAGTAACCATTTGCAGTTATTCCCCATTCCCCTCCTCTCCCAGCTGTAAGCAACCACTAATCTATTTTCTGTTTCTATTTATTTTAAGAACATTTTAAACTTACAACATTATTGTTCTCATGCCTATTCCAGGTCATTGGCTCGGAGGTTTGAAAGATCTTAAAACTACCCAAATTTGCAAGCCCTGTGACATCCTCACTCAGAAAACATTCAAACGATGGTTTCATGATTGCTCAGTCTTCTAAGAGTTTTTGATCTGGAACATGTGTTTCAAATTCTGTTTGTACCATTTGCTAGGGGTGCTAAACTCATTTAATTAGACGGAATAAAACTATTCTTTCCAGACTCAAAACTGAGTTTGTTCTATTTGGGTTAACCATTTCCAGTCTTTTGATAGTAGGAACAGCTTTAGGAATCTAGTGTGGCACACCGCTGTCTTCAGTAATAATGTCATCTTCATCCTTTGGCTCAACGTTTGGTTCAATCTGCTGTGGATAGCCAAGAAAGCTATTATCAGTAGATTGGCTAGAGCTGCCAGAAGTCCTACTGTTCCTAACGTTATTCTCCTGTTTACTTGCCTTCTATTATGAGGTTGTAGCTGTTTGCAGTCATCCTATTACTTGATCAAAACTCTTCCCTGAAACTTCTATACCATTAACATCTAAAACGTCATCATTAACAGCCAGTATAGTCCTGTGCTGCGAGCCAGACCTCCTGGAATAAGCCAGGATATAAAGCTCCCTGGCGGGGGGTGGGTGGGGGGAGGAAGGGACTTCCTTGGTGGTCCAGCGGTTAAGACTGTGCTTCCAATGCAGGTTCAATCCCTGGTCAGGGAACTATGATCCCACATGCCACACAGCATGGCCAAAAATTAAAAAAACAAAAATAGCGCACACACACACACAGAGAGAGAGAAGATCCTTGGGACCTTCTCTGAGCCATGTAGTGTCTCTGTTAGAATGAAACCATCCCAGCTATAGAGTCCCTAGGGAATGTTCAGTGTTGTGTTTGTAAAGATGAACTAATCCTATGGTGTGTTTCTGGGGGAGCGTCAACATCTGTAATAGAAGACACACATCTGAAGTCTTGGTGCATACCAATTACTAGATCTGGCATTTTTCTGTGGTTGACATTGAACATTGGTTAAAACATTTTCCTTCTTCATTAGCATGTCTGTACCAAAGGCACTGTTTGCTTCTTCCTTTTTTTCTGTGTAAAAATCTTAAGCAGCAGGTTGGTTGTTGAAGCAGTTATGTGATAATTATCATCTTTATTTATAGATAGTAAGTATCCCTGGATGTCTGTATAGCCTAATAAAATGTCATCATTAGGTATCTTATGAACATGTTGCAGTAATCCATAAAACTCCTCAAAAATGTCCAAGTTTTGCTCTTTCTATCAAAAACTAATGAAATTCAGTGCCAAACCTGCTCTTCTCCAGGATGCCCTGGCAGCCGCAGTCACACTGAGTGCAGGGGCTGCAGCCCAGGAGCCTGCAACTCACCAAACGCACCTGCAGAGGTGGCTTGGGTCTCAATGCTGAGCTCCACAGGGTGGCTGGGCAGCCTGTCTGTGGTGCAAGTGGAGACACAACTCCATCCTGTCTCCCTCTGCTTTGGTGACTGCAGAACCCTGGTGGAGGAGGATAAGGGGGCAACTAACCCATCCACCTCTTTGCTCTCGGCTGCCTTCCCCATGACCAGGCTCCTGACCCAGGCCAGTGGTGCTAACCGCAGAGACTTTAAGTAAAAATATTATTAAAGACATTTTGGAGAAAAAGGTCACCTATAATCCTGTCACCTTAACTAACATATTTTACCCATATATTAAAAATTACCTCCAGGCTTGTCCATGAGTATATATTTTCACACAGTTGCAGTCAGATGTACATCCTACTTTATATCCTTTTCCCATTTAAAATAACCTTTGTTCTATATATTTGACAACTTTAATAATAAAAACCTGAAGGAAATAAGAAACTTTTGTATTGTGTGCAGATACCAGGTAAGTGGGTTTTCTGTGTGTTTTTTTCTCCCCTCCAACTCCCCATATTCCCGCATTATTGCTAGAGAAGCAGTCAGTCTCCTCTCCTTGGCACATGCCCATGGCTATCTTTACCCAGCTGACTAGGCTAAATAAATACACACACACACACGTATACTGTGTGTATGTATATGTACAGGTATATGTATGTTTTATTTTTTTCATTGAAGCTTATTAAGCCTTCTTTTATTTTTTTAACATTTTTTTAAAATTTATTTTATTTTTGGCTGCATTGGGTCTTCATTGCTGCGTGCGGGCTTTCTCTAGTTGTGGCACGGCGGGGCTACACTTCATTGTGATGCATGGGATTCTCATTGCGGTGGCTTCTCTTGTTGCGGAGCACGGGCTCTAGGCGCGCGGGCTTCAGTAGTTGTGGCTCACAGGCTCTAGAGCACAGGCTCAGTAGTTGTGATGCACGGGCTTAGTTGCTCCGCAGCATGTAGGATCTTCCCGGACCAGGGCTCGAACCCATGTCCCCTGCCTTGGCAGGCAGATTCTTAACCACTGCGCCACCAGGGAAGCCCCTCCCCAGGAATTTTTAAATCTTTCCCTCTTAGAATAAAAGGTTTTCTGTGCTTTAAAACAGTCATAAATTTTAAAATTAACTTGTTATGCTATAAAAGTTAATTTCAGTCCTATTTTAAATAGGTACTACTTGGCTAACATGCACTGGTAATATATTATCAATCCCAGTTGCTTGACAGATGTATATGTTAGATGAAAGCCAGTTGGTTAAATTATACTCACTTGTCCAAAGAGGAACATAACTAGAGAAATTAAAAGAAATCCTCGGGCTTCCCCGGGGGCGCAATGGTTGAGAGTCTGCCTGCCGATGCAGGGGACGCGGGTTCGTGCCCCGGTCCATGAATATCCCACATGCCGCAGAGCGGCTGGGCCCGTGAGCCATGGCCGCTGAGCATGCGCATCCAGAGCCTGCGCGTCCGGAGCCTGTGCTCCGCAATGGGAGAGGCCACAACAGTGAGAGGCCCGTGTACCGCAAAAAAAAAAAAAAAAAAAAAAGAAATCCTCAACATTTAGGCAGCGTCTAACCAAAAAGAAATAGAAACAACGTGAGTTAGTTTCCTATAGCTGCTGTAACTGAGTGTTTTGCTTTTCTTTTTAACATCTTTATTGGAGTATAATTGCTTTACAATGTTGTATTAGTTTCTGTTGTATAACAAAGTGAATCAGTTATATGTATACATATATCCCCATATCCCCTCCCTCTTGCGTCTCCCAACAACCCTCCCTATCCCACCCCTCTAGGTGGTCACAGAGCACAAGCTGATCTCCCTGTACTGTGCAGCTGCTTCCCACTAGCTATATATTTTACATTTGGTAGTGTGTATATGTCAGTGCTACTCTTTCACTTCTTCCCAGCTTACCCTTCCCCCTCCCCGTGTCCTCAGGTCCAATCTCTACCTCTGGGTCTTTATTCCTGTCCTGCCCCTAGGTTCGTTAAAACCAATTTTTTTTCAGATTCCATATGTATGTGTTAGCATACGGTATTTGTTTTTCTCTTTCTTGCTTCACTCTGTATGACAGACTCTAGCTACATCCACCTCACTACAAATAACTCAATTTCGTTTCTTTTTATGGCTGAGTAATATTCCATTGTATATATGTGCCACATCTTCTTTATCCATTCATCTGTCGATGAACACTTAGGTTGTTTCCATGTCCTGGCTATTGTAAATAGTGCTGCAATGAACGTTGTGGTACATGACTCTTTTCGAATTACGGTTTTCTCAGGGTATATGCCCAGTAGTGGGATTGCTAGGTCATGTGGCAGTTCTGTTTTTAGCTTTTTAAGGAACCTCCTTACTGTTCTTCATAGTGGCTGTATCACTTTACATTCCCACCAGCAGTGCAAGAGGGTTCCCTTTTCTCCACACCCTTTCCATGATTTGTTTGTGGATTGTTTGATGATGGCCATTCTGACCGGTGTGAGGTGGTACCTCTTTGTGGTTTTGATTTGCATTTCTCTAATGATTAGTGATGTTGAGCATCCTTGAATGTGTTTCTTGGCAATCTGTATATCTTCTTTGGAGAAATGTCTATTTAGGTCTTCTGCCCATTTTTGGATTGGGTTGTTTGTGTTTTTGATATTGAGTCGCATGAGCTGTTTGTATATTTTGGAGATTAATCCTTTGTCAGTTGCTTCATTTGCAAATATTTTCTCCCATTCTGAGGGTTGTCTTTTCATCTTGTTTATGGTTTCCTTTGCTGTGCAAAAGCTTTTAAGTTTCATTAGGTCCCATTTGATTATTTATTTTTTTAAACAAATTTATTTATTTTTTAATTTTTGGCTGTGTTGGGGCTTCGTTGCTGCGTGTGGGCTTTCTCTAGTTGCGGTGAGCGGGGGCTGCTCTTCATTGTGGTGCACGGACTTCTCATTGCAGTGGCTTCTCTTGTGGCAGAGCACGGGCTCTAGGCACACAGGCTTCAGTAGTTGTGGCACGTGGGCTCCAGTAGTTGTGGCTCGCAGGCTCCAGAGCGCAGGCTCAGTAGTTGTGGTGCACGGGCTTAGTTGCTCCGCGGCATGTGGGATCTTCATGGACCAGGGATCGAACCCATGTCCCCTGCATTGGCAGGCGGATTCTTAATCACTGCACCACCAGGGAAGCCCCCATTTGTTTATTTTTTGGTTTTATTTCCATTGCTCTAGGAAGTGGGTCAAAAAGGATCTTGCTGTGATTTATGTCACGGAGTGTTCTGCTTATGGTTTCCTCTAAGAGTTTTATAGTGTCTGGCCTTACATTTCGGTCTTTAATCCATTTTGAGTTTATTTTTGTGTATGGTGTTAGGAAGTGTTCTAGTTTCATTCTTTTACACGTAGCTGTCCAGTTTTCCCAGCACCACTTATTGAAGACACTGTCTCTTTGCCATTGTATATTCTTGCCTCTGTTGTCAAAGAAAAGGTGGCCATGTGTGCGTGGGTTTCTCTCTGGGCTTTCTATCCTGTTACAGTGATCTATATTTCTGTTTTTGTGCCAGTACCATACTGTTTTGATTACTGTAGCTTTGTGGTATTGTCTGAAGTCAGGGAGCCTGATTCCTCCAGCTCTGTTTTTCTTTCTCAAGATTGCTTTGGCTATTCAGGGTCTTTTGTGTTTCCATACAAATTTTGAAATTTTTGTTCTAGTTCTGTGAAAAATGCCATTGGTAGTTTGATAGGGATTGCATTGAATCTGTAGATTGCTTTGCATAGTATAGTCATTTTCACAGTGTTGATTCTTCCAATCCAAGAACATGGTATATCCCTCCATCTGTTTGTATCATCTTTAATTTCTTTCATCAGTGTCTTATTTTCTCTTTCAGATTTTTTGTTAGTGTATAGGAATGCAAGAGAATTCTCTGCATTTTGTATCCTGCTACTTTATCAAATTCATTGATTAGCTCTAGTAGTTTTCTGGTAGCATCTTTAGGATTCTCTATGTATAGTGTCATGTCATCTGCAAACAGTGACAGTTTTACTTCTTCTTTTCTGATTTAGATTCCTTTTATTTCTTTTTCTTCTCTGATTGCTGTGGCTAAAACTTCTAAAACTATGTTGGATAGTAGTGGTGAGAGTGGGCAACCTTGTCTTGTTCCTGATCTTAGAGGGAATGGTTTCAGTTTTTCACCATTGAGAACGATGTTGGCTGTGGGTTTGCCATATATGGCCTTTATTATGTTGAGGAAAGTTCCCTCTGTGCCTACTTTCTGCAGGGTTTTTATCATAAATGGGTACTGAACTTTGTCAAAAGCTTTTTCTGCATTTGTTGAGATTATCATACGGTTTTTATCCTTCAGCTTGTTAATATGGTGTATCACATTGATTGATTTGCATATATTGACGAATCCTTGCATTCCTGGGATAAACCCCACTTGATCATGGTGTATGATCCTTCTAATGTGCTGTTGGATTCTGTTTGCTAGTATTTTGTTGAGGATTTTTGCATCTATGTTCATCAGTGATATTGGCCTGTAGTTTTCTTTTTTGTAGCATCTTTTTCTGGTTTTGGTATCAAGGTGATGGTGGCCTCATAGAATGAGTTTGGGAGTGTTCCTCCTTCTGCTATATTTTGGAAGAGTTTGAGAAGGATAAGTGTTAGCTCTTCTGTAAATATTTGATAGAATTCGCCTGTGAAGCCATCTGGTCCTGGGCTTTTGTTTGTTGGAAGATTTTTAATCACAGTTTCAATTTCAGGGCTTGTGATTTGTCTGTTTATATTTTCTATTTCTTCCTGGTTCAGTCTCAGAAGATTGTGCATTTCTAAGAATTTGTCCATTTCTTCCAGGTTGTCCATTTTATTGGCTTAGAGTCATTTGTCGTAGTCTCTCATGATCCTTGTATTTCTGCAGTGTCAGTTGTTACTCCTCCTTTTTCATTTCTGATTCTGTTGATTTGAGTCTTCTCTCCTTTTTCTTGATGAGTCTGGCTAATGGTTTATCAATTTTGTTTATCTTCTCAAAGAACCAGCTTTTAGTTTTTATTGATTTTTGCTATTATTTCCTTCATTTCTTTTTCATTTATTTGTGATTTGATCTTTATGGTTTCTTTCTTTCTGCTACCTTTGGGGTTTTTTGTTCTTCTTTCTCTAACTGCTTTAGGTGCAAGGTTAGGTTGTTTATTTGAGATGTTTCTTGTTTCTTGAGGTAGGATTGTATTGTTATAAACTTCCCTCTTAGAACTGCTTTTGCTGCATCCCATAGGTTTTGGGTCATCATTATATGTATATTTTAAACACAACATCTCAGCATCTTGAAATCTTCCATACCCCTCATATAAACATGTACCACCGCTTGCTGATTCTTTTTATGCCAGTGTTGGCTTTCAGAGTGCCATTTTTCCCATCCACTGTTCCCTCACGATTTCTGACTGCCTGGCCCCTTTATGTCAAAGCTTTCTTGGACATCTTTCTCTCTGTGTGCCTTCTTACCTTTCTCCTTACCCGGTACAAAGCCTGAATGTGCTTTCACAAAGAGGCCTTAAGTTACCTCAGCATACTTTATTCCACTCTTGACTTGTTCACATCCAAAACCTTCTCCAGTATTCATACCTCATTTTCTTCTGTATTCCTGTACCCCACATATACTTATTTTCTAAATATCATCTTCCCCACCTGCATTTCACTTAAATACTTTTTTTTTTAAATCATCTCCCATCCCTTTCTTTTGGTGCTTCCCTCCAGTCCTAAGGTTTCTGTCTTGTCAATCGGTTTTCTCTCTTTTAGTCTTAACCTTTCTGGTAGTTCTGTTTTTTCACCCTTCTCCAAAAGCTCACACTCTGATAATGTATATGTAGTTTTCAGTTGAATGCTTCTGAATAAATATCTGCTTTTCAAAACAGTGAAATCTAAACTATTCGTATGGAAATAACCCCTGGGAAGATGAGGTCTCCACCTGAAAGTTTCAAATAGAGATTTTCCTGCTAGTGTTGAATGATGGAGCTTTATCTTATATTATCTGAAATGGGATGACTACTTGAACCATGAAAAATATTCACTATTATGAAATGAGAATAGATCATTGATTTTACACTTTTATTTTGATTGACCTGAGAAACAAAACTTAACCACCTCAGAGAAGGTAACTTTCATATGTTTTAGATTATATTCAGCGTTTATTCTTCAGGATAATTATAGACTTAGAAATGTTTAATACTGTCTCCTAGTCCATGCCAAAGTCCCTTCCAGTAATGAGAGGAATTCATAAGCTACAAGACAACCCAGTCCATTTTATACTGGTATTGATTGTTGTAGCTGTTCATCCCTGTATTGGGTTAAAATCTACTGGCTTTAATTATATTCATTAATTCTGCCCTCAAGCTAAACAGGATTTGGATCCCTTTTCTGCATGACTGCCTTTTAGATAGTTATTCTATCCTCTACACCCCTCTCCCTACAATTTTCTTTTCCTTTTGAGATAAATACTTGACTCTTCCAACTATTCTTCATAGGATACCATTTTCATCATCCTGCTTGCTCTCTATGGAAGTTACACTTTGTTAATGTCCCTTCTAAAATGTGTTCAGAATTAAAAATAATACTCAGTATGTAGCAGAATTGAATCTGAATGTTGCACACCTGTACGTTAATGCAGACTGAAGTTACTTCAAGTATTTTAGCTGCCATGTAATGTTGGCTTATGATGAGTTTGTAATTAACTCAAATCCCACGATTTTAATCTGGAGGTTTCCCTTCACATGACTTCTTTCCAAACCAAGATTCCATCTTCCTTTAGTTGTACCACAGATTTTTTAAGTCAGAATATAAGACTTTACACATATCCCTATTTTATCTCATTAGCCTATCAGCCAGCCTTGGTTTCTTTGAATCGTGGTTTTTGTCATCTACCTTATGCTGATTCAACAAAGAGTCTTGAAGCTAGTGCTAGAACTTTTTCAGACATCTGGGAAACAATAATCAAAAATCATGGAGACTGTCTTCCAAAAATTGTTGTATGCAGATATAACTCAGCTCTTGAGGTGTATATGAATTAATACCATTGTAAATTGGGTCCAGGAAAGACTGAAGTCCATTGCCAGCCTGCAAGACAGAAAGAAGCCTTTTGTTGAACATTAACTCCAAGAGAGATGATGTTCCAAGACATATTGTGCCAACATAATGCCAAAAGAGCTGCTAATTTTTCCCAAGAAATCAGTTACTATACGTATGAAGTAGAGACAGAGTCATTGTGACCATTCTTTTATTTTGCATTTGGCAAGCATGTACTGAGCACAGTGTCAGGAACAGTGTGAGGTTCTAGAGAACCAGGTTTGCCTGGGGCAACCCTTATTTGTGCCTCTTGTCCCAATGAAATTATTAGTAGCATCATTTTTCAGTTTCAAAAGAGTTCAGGTTTGGAGGATAAATTATCTTGGCCACTCTTCTCATAATCCAACCAGTTCCTTTTAGTATTTTATCTTGGTTAAATATTACACAGCTGTAATTTGGCAGCTCTAATGAGGCTGCAATAGTACTTCTCTTCCATTTGAACAGTTTGTTTCTTGACCGTGGGCAGTTGATAGCAAAAGTAACTGCAGTTAAGGTCTACAAGTACTTAGTATTTTTCCTGAGCCACCCTCTAGAGGGCAGTATTATATACATTTGAAATGATCCAATTCTAACAAAAATGGACTCTGTTTATACGTGAAAATCATAAACATTTGATGCTCTTAAAGAATACATTGGAACCAACATTGTGAATAAAACTTATCTTTTGCTAATCAATAAAGAAATATTAAAAATTCATTAACATTCTGAACATTCTTTTAATTGTAAAAACTAAACTTAGATGGCTTGAATATACAATGATCCATTATAACAATTATGCATAGACTTCAAGAATCTGCATATTTTATGCTTCTTTTGTGTTTTTCCTAATTAATGATTTTACATGGTTAATAATTTTAATATATTCTGCATCACATAGTTTTCATATTTATGTAAAATAGGCACTTAAAAATGAATAGTTCTGATCTACCTGCTTAAATATTACTTTCCTCTAAAAGAGAAAACAAAAATGCTAGTTTTTACTTTATAACCTGAATCATGTGGTAATGTAGGATTCTAGTATTTAGAATTAGAATGTTTCTTTAAAATTGTGTCATCAGTGGGTAATTTGTTAACTCCTAATATCAAAAGTATATTGCTTGTGTTTGACATTTTTGGATTTCCTAATGTAATGTTCTCTTTTTAGAAAAGGCGGACAAGTCCTATTTTCAAGAGAAGATGACTTTTAACAGTTTTGAAGGATCTAAAACTTGTGTACCTGCAGACATCAGTAAGGATGAAGAATTTGTAGAAGAGTTTAATAGATTAAAAACTTTTGCTAATTTTCCAAGTAGTAGTCCTGTTTCAGCATCAACACTAGCACGAGCTGGTTTTCTGTACACTGGTGAAGGAGACACCGTGCGGTGCTTTAGTTGTCATGCAGCAGTAGATAGATGGCAGTATGGAGACTCAGCAGTTGGAAGACACAGGAAAGTATCCCCAAATTGCAGATTTATCAATGGCTTTTATTTCGAAAGTAATGCTGCACAGCCTACAAATCCTGGTGTCCAAAATGGTCAGTACAAAGCTGAAAACGGTCTGGGAAACAGAAATCATTTTGTTTTAGAAAGGCCATCTGAGACTCATGCAGACTATCTTTTGAGAACTGGACAGGTTGTAGATTTATCAGACACCATATACCCAAGGAACCCTGCCATGTGTAGTGAAGAAGCTAGATTAAAGTCATTTCAAAACTGGCCAGACTATGCCCACTTAACCCCAAGAGAGTTAGCTAGTGCTGGACTCTACTACACGGGTATTGATGATCAAGTACAATGCTTTTGTTGTGGCGGGAAACTGAAAAATTGGGAACCTTGTGATCGTGCATGGTCAGAACACAGGCGACACTTTCCTAATTGCTTCTTTGTATTGGGCCGGAATTTTAATATTCAAAGTGAATCTGATGTCGTGAGCTCTGATAGGAATTTCCCAAATTCAACAAATCCTCCAAGAAATCCAGCCATGGCAGATTATGAAGCACGGATCATTACATTTGGGACGTGGATATACTCAGTTAACAAGGAGCAGCTTGCAAGAGCTGGATTTTATGCTTTAGGTAAACTTTATTATAAAAGTAGGCTAATAAATAACTTTCCAACTATCCCAGGGCTCCTAAAAAGTAAATAGATGCCATTTGCCCCCTGAACTGGTAAATATTTAGGTGTAGGCTGACATCATTATTTATATTAGTATTATTCTGTGAACCCTTATGAATCTGTAATATAACCACTGAATTTACGTGGAAAGGATTACCATATTATGAGTCATATTTATCTTTATGTAATTGTGTTTTGGAGAAGAATGACTTGCAAAAGATGATCGACATCCCTGATAGAAGAATAGGTCTGATAGTAATACTAACTATAATTTATTACACACCTACTATATGTGCTCAATACGTATATTACATGCATTTTCTCTATGCTTCACAACAACCCTATAAGAAGAGTTAACATTAGGGAGTTTACTTTGGCTGCTGTTAAAATTGATACCTGCCATTTGTACATAGACTGTATATTTGAAAGCTGCCCTGTATATTCAAAAGATGCCTTATTGCTTAAAATGAGCACTTTTCAGGGCTTCCCTGGTGGCGCAGTGATTGAGAGTCCGCCTGCCGATGCAGGGGTCACGGGTTCGTGCCCCGGTCCAAGAAGATCCCACATGCTTGCGTACTGCAAAAAAAAAAAAAAAAAAAAAAATGAGCACTTTTCAAATGGACTGCTGTAGACATGCCAGTAGGGAAGGAAGGGCCATTAGTGTGATGGCTTCCAGGAATATTCAGAAAAATTATACCGTTATATATCTGACCCAGTTACTTTAAGATTGAATAGTGCCAAAATACAAAATACAAGTTATTTCAATATTTTATTTACTTAGTATCATATAGCAATCTTGAAAGTTTGTTTAGTGTCATATAGCTATAACCTTAGAGAAACTTATATATATGCTGAACTTTATTGTTAAAGTTTCACAGTTTGAAAAAGTAAACATAGCATTGATGGCCCCAAATGACATATGTTAAAACAATTGTGATTTTTCACATAAAAATTGGGAAATTTTATTTGTGTCTTCTGTAAAATACCTCAAATTGAATTGGTGAATTTAGTGTGTATTTCCTCCTCAAATGATCTTATCTGTTACTTAGATGTGAATTCAGATATCTTCTTTTAAGCTATGAGACTTTCATGTAATTTAGAAATGCTTAATTTTATAGTATTTAAAAGGATATTTTGGGGTAAGCTTGTAATTGCACAAATACATGTATTTTTACTTGTGTGTTTCTTAGGTGAAGGTGATAAAGTAAAGTGCTTTCACTGTGGAGGAGGGCTAACTGATTGGAAGCCCAGTGAAGACCCTTGGGAACAACATGCTACGTGGTATCCAGGGTAAGGTATTTAAATGTTCCTTCAGTGACAGGCAAGTTGGACAGCACATAAGCAGTGGGAAGACTTGAATAACTTTTCACGTCAGCTATTTTTGCCTTCACCAATTGAAATTTGAAATTCACACCAGGTTTATAAAAATGGGGTCACCTACTTTATATACATTTTTAAAAAACACCTAAGCCGGGCTTCCCTGGTGGCGCAGTGGTTGAGAGTCCGCCTGCCGATGCAGGGGACACGGGTTCGTGCCCCGGTCCAGGAAGATCCCACATGCCGCGGAGCGGCTGGACCCATGAGCCATAGCCGCTGAGCCTGCGTGTCCAGAGCCTGTGCTCCGCAACGGGAGAGGCCACAACAGTGAGAGGCCCGCGTACCGCAAAAAACAAAAAACAAAAAAACACCTAAGCCTTCTCCAGTGACCAAACCATTCATTACTTATGTATCACATCTATGACGTTCAGATGATTCTATTTCTAAACACCAAATTAGGAACGTATGGGACTTCCCTGGTGGCGCAGTGGTTAAGAATCCACCTGCCAAAGCAGGGGACACAGGTTTGAGCCCTGGTCCAGAAAGATCCCACATGCCACAGAGCAACTAAGCCCATGCGCCACAACTACTGAGCCTGCGCTCTGGAGCCCGCCAGCCACAACTACTGAGCCTGTGAGCCACAACTACTGAGCCCGTGTGCCACAACTACTGAAGCCCATGCACCTAGAGCCCATGCTCCGCAACAAGAGAAGCCACCACAATGAGAAGCCCGTGCACCGCGATGAAGAGTAGCACCCGCTCGCCGCAACTAGAGAAAGCCCCCGTGCAGTAACGATGACCCAACGCAGCCTAATTAATTAATTCCTTTTTTAAAAAAAAAAAAAAAGGAATGTATGCTTTTGTTGTTGTTTGGAAGTAGGCTCTTTATTTTTTTTAATTTTTAAAATTAAAAAAAAAATTTTTGTCCTTGTTGGTCTTTGTTGCTGTGCGGCTTTCTCTAGTTGTGGTGAGCGGGGGCTACTCTTCATTGCGGTGCGCGGGCTTCTCATCATGGTAGTTGCAGCATGCGGGCTCAGTTGTGGTGCACGGGCTTAGTTGCTCTGCAGCATGTGGGATCTTCCTGGACCAGCAGTCGAACCCATGTCCCCTGCATTGGCAGGCAGATTCTTATCCACTGTGGGAAGTAGGCTCTTTAATGATGGGCATGAGAGCCCATGTTGCCAAGCAGATTCCTTAAGAATCCATCATGCCCTCTAACAAATATTACTGAATCTCGTGGATTCTAAGGCACACAGTTGGTCACATTTTCAGATCTCTGAAACCAGGACACATCTGGTGGTGGGTCATAATTTAATTGGCAGTGGTAGCACATAATATAATCATGCTGCTTACACTCAGTGGCATCTTAGAATGATGACATATTCTAAACATCTCTTTGCCATCTTGCCTCTTTAAAATAAAGAACACAGATGTGTACAGTGTACAGTGATGTGGATTTTTGGCCTACAAAATAGTACAACTTAAAACTTCAGAATGATCATTTGAAAATAAATTTTAACCTTAAACAGCCTTAAAAGGAAAGGCTGAAAGCCTAAAGAATTCCTTTAAAATGTACAATTGGTTAATCTCTAAATAAAACTCGTTAAGATTACTTAAAACTTGTTTTTAAATGTCAAGGTGCTAATTTAATAATTTGTGTAAAAGCTGAAAGTTCTCAAGTTGATATTTTTGTTCTACTGTCATTAGCATATTAGGATAACAAAGGAAACATTTTTTTAACCTTAAAATGATAGTTTAATAAGGAATTGAGTGACATTTTATTTTGTGGCTCCTTAGAAATATCAAAAAGCAAGTTAATGGAATTAAGATGATGGAGGTTATATCTTTAATTATACTTTACTAATTTATGAGCTACTAAAGTTTAACCTTTTATTTGTTTAGGTGTAGATTTCTGTTAGAAGAGAAGGGACAAGAATACATAAACAATATTCATTTAACCCATTCAATTGAGGAGTCTCTGGTAAGTCACATATTGTAGAATATATATTTTCAGATATTACATAATTTGTTTTGCAATGATTTCTTAGTATAAAATTCACAGTATAGTATTTTAGATTAATAATGTATGGTGATAGAATGTAAAACAAGGGTGAACCCTAATGTAAACTATAGACTTTGGGTGATTATGACATATCAGTGTAGGTTCACTGATTTTAACAAGTGTGACACTCTGGGAAGGATGTTGATAATGATGGAGGGAATGCATGTGTTGGGGCAAGGGTTACATGGGAAATCTCTGTATCTTCCCCTCAATTTTACTGTGTACCTAAACAGTCTTTAAAAAGTAGTTGTTAAAAAATATTAACTCTGCTACATCGCTAAACAAAATATAATGGTTCAGAAGAGAGTTATGCAAAATCACCTGAAGAAACAGAATCGCTCCCAGGGCAGAAGGCTTGATGGAGGTGTTAAGACACCAAAAGAAGGTATGTGTGACCAAAAGGAAGTCAGTGAGCAAAAATGATACAAATGAACTTATTTAACAAAACAGAAACAGACTCACAGACTTAGAAAACAAACTTATGGTTACCAAAGGGAAAAGGTGGGGAGGGGGATAAATTAGGAGTTTGGGTTTAACATACACAAACTACTATATTTAAAATAGATAACCAGGACTTCCCTGGTGGCACAGTGGTTAAGAATCCGCCTGCCAATGCAGGGGACACGGGTTCGAGCCCTGGTCTGGGAAGATCCCACATGCCGCGGAGCAACTAAGCCCGTGTGCCACAACTACTGAGCCTGTGCTCTAGAGCCCGTGCCACAACTACTGAGCCCTTGTACCACAACTACTGAGCCCTTGTGCCACAACTACTGAAGCCCGCGCCCCTAGAGCCTGTGCTCCGCAACAAAGAGAAGCCACTGCAATGAGAAGTCCACGCACCCCAGTGAAGGGTAGCCCCAGCTCGCCACCAACTAGAGCAAGCCCGTGCGCAGCAATGAAGACCCAACACAGCCAAAAATAAATAAATTTATTAAAATAAATAAAATAAAATAGATAACCAACAAGGACCTACTGTATAGCACAGGGAACTCTGCTCAATATTCTGTAATAAGCTAAATGGGAAAAGAATTTGAAAAAGAATAGATATATGTATAACTGAATCACCTTGCTGTACACATGAAACTAACACATTGTAAATCAACTATACTCCAATATAAAATAAAAATTTTAAAAGTAAAACAGTAATGTATGGTGAGCTTAAAGGGGAGATCTTGAAGAGTGCTCGTTTTTCTTAAGCTAAAGCAAATTTGTGAAAAGGGAATCAGGATGAACTGATTTAAGTATCACTGTAGGCGAAAATGGGCTTGAAGAACTAAAACACTTAAATCCCTCAGCCTTCTGAACTTAGACTTGGATAATGTGTTTTGTACTACTAGTCTTTAACTTTTCACAGACAATATTTAAAATCTCAAAAAGGTATCTATATTGATAGTGTGGCCTGGGGTGGCCAAGGCATCAGTACTTTGTGGAAAGAGCCCTGGACTAGAATGAGACAGAAGAGTTGCCATTATGGCCCTGCCATGAACTGTATTGCCTCAATCAAGTTGTTTAATCTCCCTGAGCCTCAGCTTCTTGTCTGTAAAGTGAATGGATTGGGTTAGATGATCTTTTAACTTCTAGCTTCATCAGGCTATATGCCTCTTGTGAATATTCATATGTTGAACTGGAATAAAGCTAATTTATAAACTCATGATTAACATAACTTCTCAAATTGAAGTAATTGTCTTCTACCAAAAGGAATTCTAACTTATAATTCATATTTCTATTTTAGACGAGAACTGCTGAAAAAACACCATCATTAACTAAAAGAATTGGTAAATATTCTTATTAAAATAAATACTTTAATTTCATTGCCAGTTTATTATACTTGTTATTTATAAGGTGGAAAGGTAAACTGATTCTTTCAAGATATATATCTTTGAGATGAGATTGCTGTAGACTTAAGAATTAATGAAGTGCCTATAAATTTAAGTTGGATATTTATATACTGGGAACATTGGTTCAGAGGTTGGACAGTTTTTCCAAGTTCCAGAGGAACACCTGTAGGCTCTCCATTGTCATTTCTGTTAAAATCACAAAAAGCGTTGTGTATTTTTTTTTCGTTAAGTGTATTTTGGTCAATGGGGTTTCTTTAGTTAGCCAGGATTGTGAATCCAGTGCTCTACTAATGTGCCATCACCATGATCAGCCCTAACCTTCCTGCTTCCTTATTCCATGCCATCTTTTTGCCTTCCCCAGCTTCTTCACAAAGGAGTATGGTTTGGTTTGTTTACCTCCTATTACCTTTTAGAGAGGTAGAGGATTTTTATCACAAAGATTATTTACTCATGACAGGCATCTTTAAAAACTAAAGTGTGCAGAGAAAGATATTATGTGAAACAAAGAAGATATTGTTATCCCACTTTTCAGATGAAGAAACAGAGAGGTTAAGTGACCTGCCCATGGTTACATTACAAAGCATTAGTGGAACTAGGACTGTAAATAAGGTCTTCTGAATCCTACATCACACTACAGATCTCATTGTCAACCTAGGCATCATGTTTCAAAAATAGTAAAGTTTAATTTAGAATATGTCTGGTGATTCCCCACTCTCTATACTCATAACATCATCTATTTAGTATCTTAAGGATTAGAAGGCAAGAGAATACTATATATATTCATATGTATGCTAGAGAAGGAGAGCCAATTTGATACTACTTGATTAAGGTTTTGTAATGTGCATAAATGATACAGTTTAAGAAATCATTTATTCCAGCCTGTATTTTTGAAATTATCCAGAAACAAAGATTCTATAACATTTCTTGATAATAATCATCCTTATACTGCATACTATTCCTTTTATGACTAGTAAGACTCTTGCTCTGGTTTAGGATTAGTGTTTTTAAATGAAGATATAATTCATACAGCAAAAATTGCACCCGTATAAAGTATACACTTTAGTGGGTTTTGGTATATTCACAGGGTTGTACAACCATAACTACTATTTAATTGCAAAACATTATCATAACCCCAGAAAGAAACCCCATACTCCTTAGCAGTCATTCACCATTGCAGCCCCTCGACCCCCAAGCACAAACAACCACTTATCTACTTCTGTTTCTATGGATTTGCCTATTCTGGACGTATCATATAAGTGGAGTAATAATGTGTGGTTTCACGGTTCATCCAGTCATATAAGTTCAACCCTTATCATATATGAGTACTTCATTATTTTTTATGGTGGAAAACATTCCTTTATATGGATAATACCACATTTTGTTTATCCATTCATTAGTCAGTGGACATTTGGGGTGTTTCCACTCTTTGGCTATTATGAATGATGCTGATGCTGCTATGAATGTTTGTGTTCAAGTTTTTGTGTGGGCATATGTTTTTAGTTCTCTTGGGTATATGTTTAGGGATGGCGTTTCTGGGTCATGTGGTAACTCTATGTTTAAACTTTTGATAAACTGCCAGACGGTTTTCCAAAGTGGCTGCACCATTTTATATTCCCACCAGCAGTGTATGAGGGTTTCAGTTAGTTTTTCTACATCCTTGTTAACACTTGTCTGTCTCCTTATTACAGCCCTCCTAGTGGGTGTGAAGCGTGTCTCATTGTGGTTTTGATTTGCATTTCCCTGATAGCTAATGATGTTGGGCATTTTTTTATGTGCTTATGGGCCATTTGTATGTCTTCTTTGGAGAAATGTCTGTTCATCTCCTTTGCCCTTTGTTTAGTTGGGTTACTTTTTTTTTATTATGGAGTTGTAATAGTTCTTTATATATTTTAGTTCTTTATACATTATACATATAAGTCCCTTGTCAAATATATGATTTGCAAATATTTTCTCCCATTCTGTGGGTTGTCTTTTCACTTTCTTGTTGGTGTCCTTTGAATCATATTACTTTTTTTTGTTTGTTTGTTTCATATTACTTTTTAATTTTGATGAAGTTCAACTTGTCTGTTTTTTGTTGCTTATACTTTTGGTGTCATGTCTAAGAAATCATTGCCTAATCCAAGGTCACCTGTGTTTTCTTCTAAGAGTTTTATGGTTTTAGCTCTTACATTCAGGTCTTTCATCCATTTTGAGTTAATTTTTGTATATGGTATGAGGTAGAGGTCCATCTAACCATCACCCAGATCAAGATATAGAACATTTCCACCACCCTGGAAAGCTCCGTCAGGCCCCTTCCCAATCAATATCCACCCTCAAGTTATATTCTGACTTCTATTACCATAGATTAGATTTGAACATCTTAAAAATGTAATCATACAGTATGCACTCTTTTGTCTCTGGTTCATCATTATGATGATGTTTTGTTTATCATATCTATGTGATTGATCCATGTTGTCTGTGGCAGTAGTTCATTTTTCTTTCTTGCTGTGTAATATTTGAATATACCAGAATTTACTTATCCATTCACCTGATGATGGGCACTTGAGTTGTTTCCAGTTTGGGCCTGTTATAAATACACTGCTATGAATATTCTTGTGTATGTCTTTGGTGGATATATGTACTCATTTTTAATACCCAAGAGTGGGGAAGTTCCTGGCGGTCCAGTGGTCAGGACTTAGCGCTTTCACTGCCGGGGTGCAGGTTCAATCCCTGGTCGGGGAACTAAGATCCTGCAAGCTGTGTGGTGTGGAAAAGAAAAAGAAGAATACCGAAGAGTGGAATTGATGAGTCAGAGGAGAAGTCTCATCTTTTAGCACATAACTACACAATCTGTATTCCTACTTTGAGT
This sequence comes from Phocoena sinus, assembly GCF_008692025.1. Lineage (NCBI taxonomy): Eukaryota > Metazoa > Chordata > Mammalia > Artiodactyla > Phocoenidae > Phocoena > Phocoena sinus. The sequence continues at coordinate 105,242,684 of NC_045784.1, forward strand.
GTCATTAAAGTGACTTTCTATTTGCTTTCTTGCCTTATCTAGTCCACCCTCCCCCCAGCTGCAGAAACTAAGTCAGAGAGATAGGAAGCTGATATATTCAAGGTCACAGACTGCGTCTTCCTCTATTTCCCATGATTTTTTTCAAAATAATTGCTGGTAAAAAAAAATAATAATAATTGCTGGTGATTCACTAAAGACATCCACGCTTTTCAGATTTTTGAAGCGCTTAACCCTTTTCTTATCTGTTTTACCTTATCTTGTACTGTTCATGTAGTCTTTAAAGCACCTAATCTCAATTCATAATGCTACAAAATACATACTCATTGCATTTTCAACTGTTGTAAGATTCTGAAAGTGATTCTTCAACGCCCAAGTATTTCTAAGTCCTCTTCCCAAAGCAGCTTTGGTTTGGTGATTTGGTTTTGATTTGTTGTTGTTGTTGTTTATTAATTTGGCTGCGTTGGGTCTTAGTTGCGGCACTCGGGATTTTTAAATTTTTTCTTGAGGCATGTGGGATCTAGTTCCCTGACCAAGGATCAAACCTGGGCCCCCTGCATTGGGAGCACAGAGTCTTAGCTGCTAGACCACCAGGGGAGTCCCTGGTTTTGATTTTTTGCTTGTTGCTTAAATTTTTCTTTTCAATTATACTTTGCTGTTGAGTTGTGTTCATGAAAATAATTAAACTCTATGATCTTTTTCCTCACCAATTTTCATTTCAGATGATACCATATTCCAAAATCCTATGGTACAAGAAGCTATACGAATGGGATTCAGTTTCAAGGACATTAAGAAAATAATGGAGGAAAAAATTCAGACATCTGGGAGCAACTATAAATCACTTGAAGTTCTGGTTGCAGATCTAGTGAGTGCTCAGAAAGACAATACACAAGATGAATCAGGTCAGACTTCGTTACAGAAAGGTACGCATACCTGTTTTTAAAAAGCAAGACACACCTAACATCACTTCATTATGGATAGTATCTTACATGACTTTGTGGCCCATTCATTTCCCTCCTCTCATATTCCCCTTAGGATAAATGTTTTTTAAAACTTCTTATTATGAAAAAAAAAAAAACTTCTTATTATGAAAACTGTCAAACATACTCAAAAGTGGAGAGAATAGTATAATGAACCCTCACATACGCATCGACCATCTTCAATAATTATCAACACTTTTCTAATCTTGTTTCACTTCTTCCCCCACCTTTTTTTCTTTGCTGTAGTATTTCAAAGTAAATCCTAGACATCCTTTATATCATTTACCTATAAATACTTTGATAAATATCTAACAGATAGGGACTTCTTTTAACATCACCTTAATACTGTGGGTTAATCTGCTCAGACTGTTATAACAGTACTGTAAACTGGGTGGCTTAAACAACAGACATTTGTTTCTCATAGTTCTGGAGGCTGGGAAGTGCAAGACCAAGGTGCAGGCAGATTTGGTTCCTGGTGAAGACTCTCTTCCAGGCTTGCTGATGGCTGCCTTCTCTAAGTCCTCACATGGCCAAGAGAGAGAGCACTCTGCTTTCTGTTCCTCTTCTTATAAGGACCTTGATCCCATCATGGAGTCCCATCCTCATTACCTCATCTAAACCTAATTATCTCCCAAAGGCACCACCTCCAAGTACCATCACACAGTGGGTTAGGGGTTCAGCGTATGAATTTTGGGGAGACAGACATTTAGCCCATAACATACTATTGTCACACTTAACAAAATTAACAGTAATTCCATATCATCTGAAATTCAGTTGGTTTTAATTTTCCTCATTGTCTTAAAATGTTTTTTCAGTTCATTTGTTCTACTCAGGGTCCAAGTAAGATCCAGTGATCCATTCATTTTAAAAGTGTGAGTTTATGCTTTATTTTAGATAAAGAACAACAAAGACTAACTTTTATCATTGTGTGTAGACTATAAGTTTTGTAGTTGAAACTCTTTGGATTTAGAGTGTTCTGCAACTTTTCATATGATGTAAGTATATAAAGGGGTCATATTGCTAAATAGAGCTTGAATTAATGGCATCTTAATACTATGAATCATGTATAGAAAGTGTATTAAATAATGTAGAAGAGAAGTATATAACCTCCTTTTAGGAAAAAGAAAGATAAAAAATACAAGTTTCTCCTTTAAGGATGACAGCTACTCTAGAGCTTGCCAACAACATTGGAGGTTAAAGAAAAGGTTTCAAACTGAATACATTCTTGGGGTGCTTTATTATAATCGTTCTCTAAGCTTTTGACCACCTGTATCAAAAGATGAGAACTCTCCAAGGGCTAATGAACCTAAAAGTTCACTTTTTTTTTTTACCCTAAAGACCCTTTTGATCTTTAGGTTATTTCAGATGTTTTTGAAACATTATTCAGATAATTACATAAGTCATAAAACAGTATAACATTAATGATGTTTTAAATTACATTAGTTGATGTAAAAGATTCAGCAGAAAGCATCTTTTCCTTAAAGATGCATGTATTTTAAACCTATAATAGCTCCACGTGTCTTGGTGATAGTGAAACAAACCATTTACTTCGTGATACCAGTGATTGTGCCATTCTCCCCTTAACCACAACTCAAGCTCTCAAGCTTAATTAAGTTTGACAATAAGGTGTTAGTTTTTATACCTGAAGGTGTTTACAACAGAAAGATTTAGTGGGTTGCAGTAGGAAGAGAACAAGGGACAGAGTGCATTGGGGCATGTTTGTCCTCTATCCAACAGGAGTTGGTGGGGGGTTCTTATTACTGAGACTACAAGCCAGGGTAGTGTGGGAAGGAGGGCCTAAACAAATGCCAGCTCTCAGGGGCACGGGTTAGAATTCATCAGATGATCTCTCCTTAGTCTCACAAAATTGAGAGGCAAGTAATTGTTACAGGCTGTCTTCTCATGGAGGACTGCTGTCTATTTCTCTTCCCAAAAGCTGATGAGGAAAGACTGGCACTAAGAATCTTTTAGTTCTATACAAAATAGAGGGTGGGCCTAATTGAGGTAAAATAGATGGAAGTTATTAGAAAAAAGTGCAATGTTGTTATTGTTACTCATTGAGAAATCCTAGATTCAATACTAGTTTTTATCCTATTGGCTCTGTGACAGAGAATACCCCAGTCTTCTAAAGATAGTACCAAATTAGTATCTTTTTTTCTTTCTTTTTAGAAACAACATAGTATGATACAAAGCCCTTTATTTCATGTGTGTGCTAAGGCACTTGCTTTAATCCTTATGTGTATATTACAGAACATAATGTAAAAATCAAATAACCCATACACATTTCTTATCAGTCTGTCTTTCCACATGAATCTGCTCTGATAGGAACATTAACAACATCAGTTTATTCTGGAAGTGGTTTAAAATAATGTAGTAAAACTATTAGCAAATAACATCAAAGATGATCTAGCTGTTGCCTTTATTGCTATGTGCCAGAACCTCCCGACCTAGAAGGGGGCCTTGTAGAAAGTAGAAGGGGAAAGGTACCTCAGGAAAGGAAAGAACCTAGTAGTTACTCTAAAGGCTAGAGTGAAGTAATTGCCAGAGGTGAACTATTAGTCTGGAAAGAATGCCCAGACCATCACCATCTCAAGTAAGCGTCTGTATGCAAGCCTGAAATAAGGTAGGAAAAGTGGAGTTCATGATATCTGTGTTTGGTAGGCATGACATTTCATCCATTGTGGTCTGCAAACATGGAATCACAAATAATCGGAATGAAAAGAACCTTAAAGATCATACAAAATTTTCATTACTTCAGAGAAAACTGAACTGCAGATATGCTGTTACTCAAGGTCACTCAGATAGTTGGGAGTAAAATTCAGGTTTCCTGACTTCTGGTCTGGTGTTCCTGTTTTTTCTTGTTTTTTTTTTTTTTTTACTTCTTTTTAAAAAATTGTGGGGAATTCCCTGGCGGTCCAGTGGTTAGGACTCGGTGCTTTCACTGCTGAGGGCCTGGGTCCCATCCCTGGTCAGGGAACTAAGATCCAGCAAGCCACGCGGTGCAGCCAAAAACAAAACAGTTGTGGTAAATACACATAAAATTTACCTTCCGAACCATTTTTAAGTGTACAGTTCAGTAGTTTTAAGTACATTCACACTGTAGTGCAGTCAATCTCCAGAACTCTTTTCATCTACAAAACTGAAACTCTTTACCTATTAAACAACTCCCATTTCCCCCTCCCCTGGCAAACACCATTCTGCTTTCTGTCTCTGTAAATTTGACTACTGGAGGTATCTGATCCAGTGTCTTTTATTCATTGTGGCATTACATCCAAAAGTAATGTGTAAATTACTTAATTGTCTTCCTTTTTTTGATTTTTCTTGGAATTACAAAGCTACCTTTTTTTTTTTTTTTTTCCTGCGGTACGCGGGCCTCTCACTGTTGTGGCCTCTCCCATTGCGGAGCACAGGCTCCGGATGTGCAGGCTCAGCGGCCATGGCTCATGGGCCCAGCCACTCCGCAGCATGTGGGATCCTCCCAGACCGGGGCACGAACCCGCGTCCCCTGCATCGGCAGGCGGACTCTCAACCACTGCGCCACCAGGGAAGCCCTACAAAGCTACTTTTTAAAAAACACTGGGAAGGGGTCGTCCCCTTACCCCCAGGACTGGCCCAGGTGTAGAGAGACTACCTGAAGGGAAGGAAGCACAAAAGAGACCTGCTGTAGACTCAGGGCAAAGGGAATGCGGTGCTGGGACCTGTGAGCACTACAGGAGGAAACTCTAGCATGGTGGGACTAGCTCCAGGCACACAGAAGAAGTGCAAGAGGATTGGACATGAAGTTACTTGGATTCTTTGTTCTCATTTGCCTTTTTCTGCTTCTGCAGCATGATCTCCGAGTCCCTCTGCTTGTGGACGGCAGCAGAAAGCCTGTTATCTCAAATGCTTTCCCTTCACCAAGTCACTCTGCTTTTCCATATTCCTCTGGCAGGCTAGCTCGCACTGGTTACCACAGTCTTGTTGATGGCATGAATATATACTTTATTCTGACTTTTTTGGTCAGATGCTTCCATATAATATAAATCAGTTTATAATGCCATCCCTTTGCTTCAGTTGTTTCCTATGCCCCAAATGCCTTTTTCCTGTTTGTATACCTCATCTGATGCCCCACTCCACCCCCAGTTCCTTAAATCCATTTCTTGAACTCATCCTTCAAGGCTCAGCTCAAAGGTCACTTCTGAAGTTTTCTCCAATACCCATAGCAGAGTTTGCAGCTCCCTCTACTCTCTCTGCTGTTAAAGCAATTGTAACATCATTTTGGAACTGTTTTCTTTTCTCTCCTGCCCATTAGACAAGCTTCTTGGGGGCAGGCAGTTTATCTTCTTACCTCTATGTTCCATCTTTGAGTTTTGATTATGCCCAGGAAGTTGCCTTTTAAGAAAAAAGAGATTATATAATCCTTTTCTCCACCGCTAATCAAGAAAACCTTTCTGAAGCAATTCTGATATCTTTTTCCAGGTTAAAACCCTTCACTGGCTCCTGGGGTCCTCGGTGTCAAGCCCAAACTCCTTTACATGGGTTGCCAAATCCTTCATGATCAGGCTCCTGCTAACCTGTAGCCTCATGTCATGCTATTTCCCCCTCAGATTCTCTTCCCAAGCCTTACCCGTGCACTTGCAGGCCTGGTTCTGTCTCTCTCCTTGGAGCCTGCTTATGTCATTTCCTCTGCCCAGAACCCTCTTCTCCCATTGCTCCTGTCCCCCAAGGCCGTCTCCCTCTCCTACTTTACTCCTACTCATCCTTTAGGACCCAGTTTAGGTATAATTTTTTCTGGGAAGCCTCCCCTTTATGTGTGTGTGCACGGACACACACCCTTCCTGTGTTCTTCATAACACATTATAATTACTTTTTATCATCACACTGTATTATAATTTCCTGTCTGCTTGTGTTCTTTACTTGTCTATGAATGTTTGGGAGCCCAGGGTCTATATATTTGTTAATTGTTCTATCTCTAATGCCTAGAACCTAGCTAAGTGTTCAGTAAGTATTTGTTGCATAAAATTATAACACTGTTTCCCAAAGCTGTTTTCAGAATAGTGTTCCCCAGAATGTTAAAAGAGATGCCATGAAAAATGAACTCTGTAGTTAAATAGGGAAATGCATTTTGAATTTCTAAGAGGGCATATATGCTTTATCATACTGCCCTGAACTTGATAGTCATGGTTCCCAAATGCCAGTGTGCTCAACCCCATTATTTTAGATTCAGTGAATGGGGCCAAGGAATATATTGTTAAAAAAATGCCCCAAGTGATTCTCATGTGAGGCTGAATTTGGTATACACTGGTATACAGTGATTACAAAGGTTGTTATAATATGTAATGCATTTGGAATACTGCGTAGCACATAGTAGAAGTGCTATATTACTGTTAATTGCTGCTGTTGTTGTCATTATAGTTATATATGACAGTGAAACACATTTTTTTTTTTTTTTTTTTTTTTTTTTTTCGTGGTACGCGGGCATCTCACTGTTGTGGCCTCTCCCGTTGCGGAGCACAGGCTCCGGACGCGCAGGCTCAGCGGCCATGGCTCATGGGCCCAGCCGCTCCACGGCATGTGGGATCCTCCCGGACCGGGGTACGTACCCGTGTCCCCTGCATCGGCAGGCGGACTGTTAACCGCTGCGCCACCAGGGAAGCCCGAAACACATTTCTATGACATATTTGTTAACATTTCACAAAACTTAGTTTGACAAAGGCTGAATTAAGCAAGAACTTCAGTGCCACCTGTGTATTGATGACACCCAAATCTCTATCTTTAGCCCTGACTTCTTCTGATCTCAAGACTTGACTCTTCGATTGCCTGTTGGACATTTTTATATGGATGCTGTGCAAGCACCTCAAAAAATCTTGAAAATCCCAAACCTGTACCTCCTTTTATATTTCCTATTGGCATTACCATCCCCTTGTCAGCCATGCTAGAAATCTTGAAATCAACTTTATTTCCTTTCTTCCTCATCCCTCACATCCAGTCACCAAATCCTACTTGTCCCACTTCAGAAGTGGCCCTCAAATCCATCCCTCCATTTCTGGAATAAGCCATGCCTTTTCTATATGCTACGTCTTTTACCTAAGCCTTGCTTCTCTGCTTAGCAAATTGCTATTTTTAAATGTCATTCTTCCACTTCCCCCTCCCCCATCCAACAACTGCCAACCCGTGAAGCCTTCCCCAGCTAATCTGAACAGAAGAACTTGTTCTGTGGTCTTGTCCCAGAGCACTTTGTATGTAACTTTATTATAGCACTTATCACTTTGTGCTTACCTCCGTAGCCTCAGCTCATGTCTTTCTCTCCCACTAGTATGCGAACTACTTAAGAGCAGATGCCATATGTGAGTCATCCTATCTCCCAACACTTGATTAGTGTCTGGCACATAGTAGGGGTTCACATTATTTCAGTGAATTTAAACAGCTAAGAAAATCTAAAATTAACACTTTTTTTTCTCTCTTTGTACAGAGATTAGTACTGAAGAGCAGCTAAGGCTACTGCAAGAGGAGAAGCTTTGCAAAATCTGTATGGATAGAAATATTGCTGTAGTTTTTATTCCTTGTGGACATCTGGTCACTTGTAAACAGTGTGCGGAAGCAGTGGACAAATGTCCCATGTGCTACACAGTCATTACTTTCAAGCAAAAAATTTTTATGTCTTAATCTAACTACAGTAGGCGTGTTATATTCTTATTACCCTGATTGAATGTGTGATGTGAACCAACTTTAAGAAATCAGCATTGAATTCCATTAGCATTTGCTACCAAGTAGGGAAAAAATGTAAACTGTGATGTTATAGTTAGCAATCTAAAATTTGAATTTCTGGATTTTTCAGGATTTTAGCTGTATTATCTGTCCTATTTTTTCACTGTTATTTAATTGAAACCCTAGACTGAGAAGCATCATATTATTATAACTGATCACAATGTGTATTTGTAGTACACTGACTTAGATTTCTAAATGTAAGTGAATTAATCAACTGACTTTTTCATCCTTTTTAGATAAGCTTAACAAATGGAGCCTTCTTTGTAAACGTACAGATTAGAGTTAATCTCCCCAATCACATAATTTGTTTTGTGTGAAAAAGGAATGAACTATTCTACACTGGTAGAAAGATAGAGATTATCTTTAGATGTTTGTGTTTTAGGAGTTTGTCTACTTTCTTTTAAAATTATACACATGTACTTGGGTGGATGATTTTTAAAAATGATTTTGCCATTGTTAAAAGGGTATTTAATGATTGAATACCATCTAGCCTACACGTACTGACATGGAAAGATGTCAGAGGTATATTAAGTTTAAAATCAAGTGGCAAAACACTGTATAGAATGAGCCAAGTGAGGTGTGTGTGTTTTATATACGTATAGAACAGAAGATTTGGAAAGATAGGCACCAAACTGTTAAATGTGGTTTCTTTGGGATGGGGGGAATGGGTCCCAGAGGGGCTTTACAGGGAGGGACCTTTCACTTTCTACTTTTTTTATTTTGTTCTGTTTGAATTTTTTTATAAGTCTGTATTACTTTTGTAATCAGAATTTTTAGAAAGTATTTTACTGATTTAAAGGCTTAGGCATGTTCAAACGCCTGCAAAACTACTTACTGCTCAGCTTCAGTTTTTCTAATCCAAGAAGGCAGGGCAGTTGACCTTTTTGGTGCCAATGTGAAATTTAAATGTTTATATGTTTTTCCTGCTTTGTGGATGAAAAATATTTCTGAGTGGTAGTTTTCTGACAGGTAGACCATGTCTTCTTCTCTTGTTTCAAAATAAATATTCCTGATTTTGTAAAATGAAATATAAAATATGTCTCAGATCTTCCAATTAATTAGTAAGGATTCATCCTTAATCCTTGCTAGTTTAAGCCTGCCTAAGTCACTTTACTAAAAGATCTTCATTAACCCAGTATTTTAAACATCTGTCAGCTTATGTAGGTAAGAGTAGAAGCATGTTTGTACACTGCTCGTAGTTATAGTGACAGCTTTCCATGTTGAGATTCTCATATCGTCTTGTATCTTAAGGTTTCATGTGAGTTTTTACCTTTAGGATGATTAAGATGTATATAGGACAAAATGTCAAGTCTTTACCTAAGTTTTTTGTTTTCTTGTCTAGTGATAGTAGTAGATACTTCTGAAATAAATGTTCTCTCAAGATCCTTAAAAACCCTCTTGGAAATTATAAAATATTGACAAGAAAAGAAGAAGAGTTGTTTGAATATTAAAGAGAAAATAAAACTTGAATAAGAATCAGTATATATTAAAAAAGAAAATGAAAGTTTAAAAATGCTTCATAGAACACCCAGACAAAGATTCTCACAACAACCTGTTGTAGAGGTGAGTGAGGCATTTTACTGTAGAGAAAAGTTTGAGAGTGGAACTGTTAAAAGTTATATTTTTGTTGTATTTTCTAAGAGAAAGAGTATTATGGTCTCTTAACCTCTGTTGATTACTACTTTGATATTCATTTAAAGCACTGCAAATTTAAATGAGAATTTTTAAAATCAAATAATGACTGCCCTGTTTTTGTTTTACTATGTAAATCCTCAGTTCTTTACCTTTGCACTTTCTTCTACTTAGGTTTAGTTATATATTCATTAAGTTAAATTTTACATGTATAGTCTAAGCTTTAAATTTAAACTTAAATAACAAGGGGAGAAAAGTGTTAAAGTTTTAAAAGTGTGTTTTCCAGGACACGTCAGCTCCAAGTCAGGTAGTTAGTTCAGTCTAGTTGTTGGCCGAGGACTGAACTGTTTTAACATAAGGCTTTTCCAGTTCTGGAAGCCTCAGTTCATTAAAACTCTTTTAAAACTTGTATGTTTGGAGTTAAGCAAGACCTTTTTTCTCCCCATGAGTTGTGAAATTTAATGCATGAAGCTGATGTGGCTAACAAGTTTATTTTAAGAATTGTTTAGAAATGCTGTTGCTTCGGGTTGTTAAATCACTCAGCACTCCAACTTCTAATCAAATTTTTAAAGACTTACCGATGTTTGCCTTTGTTTGCACTATGAAAAGCCCTGGATCCTTCCCATCTAATTGTGCAGAGAATGATCACTTGCAAGGTCAAAAATGTAGCCAGATCCAAATCTCTGCCTCCCCCTTCCCAAAATAGTTCTCAGTATCTACATGTAGACATTCCTTTTCTTTATAAAGTTCACTCTAAGATTTCAAAAGGCACCACCTATTTTACTACATTTTAGTCATGCGAAGAGTCAAGTTGTTTTATAATAAATAATTATCTTTATTCGTAATAATCTGGTGTGCTGATCAAAAGCTTTGTCTTAATTTTTGAGAAACGGGTTTAGTGTTTATAAAATAAATTCCAGTTTATTAGTAGCTTTGTATTGCCTTTCCTACTAGATTTTTTGTTTGTTTTTATTTTTTTCCCCTTTGGTTTGGGGCTAAGATGGGGTAGGATGGGTGTAGTGAATGTATATGATGTGATTTGGCCCTGTGTATTATGATCTTTTGTTGTTATATTATTTAAATGTTGGTAGTTTTTTTCCTGTTTTCATTTTAGTGGATAAAATTGGTATTTTGAACTCTGAATGGAGACTACCACCACAGCATTAGTTCCACATATCGTACCCTTTAGATCAAAATCATTGTTTTATTTCCTGCTCACCCAGTTGTTGAATATGGGGAAAAGGGGTGGAGGGGTGGGAGAAGTAGGATAGGTTGTGTATCATTTCCATTAGAGAAATAAGAAAACAGAAGGGAATATTTGACAAATATGGTTATTTTTAGCCAAATCTGCTTTAAAAAAGAAAAAAAGAGGTAACCATTTCTTCATCTGTGAAATGAGAATAGTACGTGTCTTACAAAGTTATGAGTTCAAGGAGGCCATATGTGTAAAATACCTGTTATAAATGTTAATTCCCTACCTAACATTCTTTTACCTTCCGTGGATATGCCTTGACTCTGGAAATGTGGGCTAAAACTTAGATGATACCTCTTTCAGTGACTCTTACTCATTTTTTTTGTTTGTTTGTCATAGTCAAGATGCAAATTACAATGAACAAGTAGGTCAAGTCCTTAAAAATATTTAAATTCCTGTTTTAATAACTTGAAAAAAATATTCTTACCAAATTTAGTTGAGCTTTCCTAATAGAAACAGTTGGCTTATTCCCACTTTCATAATCAGTTTCAGTTTGACTCTTGCACACTTAGCACAGTGTGAATTTCATTTGCAGCATAATAGGATCATAGGGTGTCAGAGCTAGAAGAGACTGTAGAGAGTATCTAATTCATCCCTCTTGTTTTACAGATAAGGGAACTGAGGCTGAAAGGTGAAATGATTTGTTCAAAGCTATATAGCTAATTAGTGATAGCCCAGACTGGGACATAGTTTGACGGTGAAAAACTTCAATCTACCTCTCCAGGGAGGTCTCAAATGTTTATTTTTTCTTGTATACCATACCGTAACCTTCACTACATATTAAATGATACTTTATAACTAATACAATAGGACAATCTTAAATACATATAGCTTCAAATTGTACAATACTACATTAATGTTTGGGTGGTAAGATTCTATTTTGAAGCCTAAAGTTTGCAGAAATGCATATAGATTTTTTGGCATTTATTACATTCTTGTGTATCATTGATGTAACATTTAAAATTACTATATATTTTGTCATTCTGTCTATACTTAGCAACAAATTTGCATTTTTTATTTGATGTAACAAAGGCTTTAATGTAATTTTTGTTAGAAGAGTTTGCATTTTTTTCATTACTGTTGTACTTTATCTAACCTGACAAAATGACTGATTCTTATGTCATTGTATTAGTGTTGTGAATAATCATGTGAAATGTGTGAGAAGGAGTACTATATTTGTGAATATAATTTTATGGCTCTTTTCATTTAGTAGAAACCTTTCCATCAGTATGGAAAACTAAGAAAATTGCTTTCTACTGTAAAATCTGGCAGTCATCATAGATTAAAGCTTATTTTTCTGTGAATAAAACTTATTCAATAAAGCACTATTCTTTAAAATGATATCTTATTACTTAGTTTCATTTTCTCAGAAGAAAATAAAATACTTAAAAATACTAAAATGTAACCTCCTAAATATACCCTATGCCATTGGGCCAGGCAGTAAGGTACACATCAAGTCAGATCATTTTTTTTTTTTATGTTGTTTTTTTTTTAATTTTATTTATTTATGGCTGTGTTGGGTCTTCGTTTCTGTGCGAGGGCTTTCTCTAGTTGTGGCAAGTGCAGGCCACTCTTCATCACGGTGCACGGGCCTCTCACTATCACGGCCTCTCTTGTTGCGGAGCATAGGCTCCAGATGTGCAGGCTCAGTAATTGTGGCTCACGGGCCTAGTTGCTCTGTGGCATGTGGGATCTTCCCAGACCAGGGCTCGAACCCGTGTCCCCTGCATTGGTAGGCAGATTCTCAACCACTGCGCCACCAGGGAAGCCCAAGTCAGATCATATTTAAAAAAAAAAAGACATCTGCTTTCAAATTAATTTATAGAATTCTATAAGTGCATAAAAAGTTAATTTTTAACGTGTAAAAATATGAAACCCCCCTCCCCACAAAGATTGGCCTGGTTGACTCAAGAGATAGTATAGTCACCATAACAAGGCTTGAACAAGCAAGAGACCTAAGAAGCCACTGCCCCTTTGAGGCAGGCAGCAGAGAAGGATTTTTGTGAGTCTGTATTGGCAGCTGCGCAGAGAGTTTCAGAAGCTACAAGCAAATCTGGTGGAATAAAAAGTGAGGGAATAAAGGATCTTTAAAGGGAGAGAGAAATTTAGAAGAGGGCTATTTCCCCTACCCATGCCTGCCCACAATGGAAGTTCCTAAATTGAGATTTGTATTTCAGGCCTAGTCTGTATAGTGACTGATTATTGAATCCTTGACTATGTTATCACTCTTATCCGAGATATACCATTAAGACCTTGTTTTAAATGCAGTCCACATTTTGTACATGTTAACTACACTTTCAATGAATATTGATGAAGATGTGAATTTTCAAAGCTTTCTCTTACAGAAATTTTCAAACTTACATAAAAGTAGAAAGGGAAATATAATGAGTCCCATGGTAATCATCATTCAGCTTCAACAAATAACATTTTGCCAGTCTTGTTTCATCTAGGACTCTCCCTCCCTTTATTTATTTTTAGATTTTATTTATTTATTTATTGCTGATATATTCTAGAGTAAATCCTAGACAATATGTTATTTCTCCTGTAATTACCTTGTTATATACCTATACCAGATTAGAACATTTTTTAAATTGTGAATTTTTAACACCGCTATTACTGCTAAATATTAATGGACATCTAAACAAGAATTAAAGGCAACTTTATTCCCCCTTTCACCCTATTTGAAGATTAAGGTAAATAAACCCCCTCAAAACTGATATTATCATTTAAAAAATACTTCTAGGGCGTTCCCTGGGCGTCCAGTGGTTAAGACTCAGTGCTTTCACTGCCGTGGCCCGGGGTTCAGTCCCTGGTCGGGGAGCTAAAGATCCCACAAGCCACGTGGCGCAGCCAAAAAGAAAAAAAAAATTTAAATGATCTCACTATTTCATTTGTAGTTTGCTTATAGATTGTAGAATAAATGTGGTGCCTATTAAAAGTTGGTAGGTTAACTTGCAACAACATGGATGGACCTAGAGAGTATTATACTTAGTGAAATAAGTCAGAGAAAGACAAATACTGTATGATATCACTTATTTGTGGAATCTAAAAGTAAAAATATAACAAACATTCACAGATACAGAGAACAAACTAGGGGTGAGGGAGCAGGTAAGGGACAAGATAGGGGTATGGGATTAAGAGATACAAACTACTATGTATAAAATAAGCAATAAGGATATATTATACAGCACAGGGACATATAGCCATTATTTTGTAATAACTTTAAGTGGAGTATAATCTAAAAATATTGAATCACGGTGTTGTACACCTGAAACTAATAAAATACTGTAAATCCACTAAACTTCTATTTAAAATTTTTTTAATAAAAAAAATAAAGGTAGGCTAACTGCATGGTGTATGGATACCTACGGGTTCTCAAAGTGTGGTCTGGAGACCAGCAGCACCTGCATCACCTGGGAACTTGTTAGAAATACAAATTGTTGGGCCCCAGCCTAAACCTAGTGAATCAGAAACTCTGGGGTGTAACACAGCAGTCGGTGTTTTAACAAACCCTCTAGGTGGTTCTGATACAGGCTAAAGTTTGAAAACCACTGGCATATGGTATGGGGTCCGAATCCAGAAATAACTAAGTGACTGAAACCTGTAAGTTAAATTGATGTAGCTCTCTGCAGATGACTGTCATCCTTAACCTTTCTTCTCCTTGTAACTCATTGCTGATCCAGTCCTGTATTTTCTCCTGCTACCAAAATGCGAAGACTTAAAATGCAACATCCTGAAAATCCCTTCTGATTCCACTTTTCAACAAAATTTTCTTGCATACAGTACTCTTTGAATTTGATAATGAAAATCATTCTTCAGCCCCTACACTGCCAAGTTCAGAATAGCCTCACATTGCCCATTGCCATTAAACTGTCCTCCGATCAAGCAGTGAAAGGGTTAAGTATTTGAAGTCTCTCTTATAAGCACTAGTGTGACAGCAATTAGTTGAAATTGTACAGAACAGACCTGCACTTCTAGAAAGAGCCAAAGCTTCAGTGAAATGTGAGCAGTTAATCTACAAATGATAGAGTTGGAAGTGGTCAGCCTCTAATTCATAATAAGTAGCAGTTCTGAATTATTTTTTTAGGTCTGAAATTTTAAAGTGTGGCACAAAAGAAAATTCTTGTAGTGGTTTTAGGTCTCTAAAGGTCTTCATAGTTGCATAAATCCACACTAAGGTCAATATTGGTCTCTAACTGTATCCAAAATAAAAATTTTAAGGTAGATAAAGGCTAGATGAAAGTCAGGCTTAGTTTTCTTTTCCTGCAAACTAATTTGCTTATGACAAACACTTCCATAACCTAGCCATTTGGCTTTGTATAGATTTGGTCTCTTTAGAGTTTTTTTTTCCAATCTTATTCTGTTTAATTTGATATTTCCAAGACCCTATATGCGCCATAACTAGTGACTACAGCATAAGAAATCTTTTGCACGGGCCTATGCTTGTTAACTTTAGGCTTATGAATAAATAGTAGAAGAATACTGGTTCAAAACAAATAAGGAATAAGAACCCAAGAGAAACCAAACTTTATTTCCCCCTTTTATTTTCCCAGAAGAATTTAAATATTCAAAAAAAGAGTAGGGTATAATTAATTGAGGTAATAGTATTTAAACAATGATCTTGCTTCAAAATCTAATTCTTGTTTCAGAGAATTTTATGTTTCAAAAATATTTTTTACATGCAAAATTATAAATGTCCATTTGTTACAAAAACTTTTGAGCTTTTTTTAAGTCTGTGTTGTGTTTTAACTTTATTTCGTTACTAGGTACTAGGGATTTCTTTTGAATTCCATTAGCTTAAATAAGGGGCTTTGCATTTTTGGCTAAAGCATCAAAAATGTATTTTCTCATTAAATATTGGAATTTTGTTTGGCAGTGATTAGGCTCTCCTTCTGCCAGATTACTGACAATTGGATTGAGGAAGGAAAAAAGAACACACAAGTATGTTCATGAACAATTACTGATATTTCAGAGGAACTTAAATTGAAAACAAAGACCCCAAGTTTCCCCCATAAAATTAATCTGGAGTGGAGAAAAACTTGCTAAAAATTATTTTATTTTTCATTAAATAAATATTTTGCAGGGATTTCCTAGCAGAAATTTAACAAAGGCCTGTGTTAATCATTAAGAGAATGACCTGACTCACCTGGAAAAACTTGTTTTTCTTTCAACTAGATTTTTGTTTGTTATTTGACTACTAAAAACGTACTGTACTTATGCCTTGCTTGGTTTTCTACTGTAAATATTTCAGATACATTATGTTCTTATAGCTCATATAAGAATTAAGTAAAGGACTTCCCTGGTGGCATAGTGGTTAAGAATCCGCCTGCCAATGCAGGGGACATGGGTGTGATCCCGGGCCTGGGAAGATCCCACATGCTGCGGAGCAACTAAGCCCGTGTGCCACAACTACTGAGCCTGCGTGCCACAACTACTGAAGCCCGTGTGCCTAGAGCCCGTGCTCCGCAACGAGAGAAGCCACCGCAACGAAGAGTAGCCCCCGCTTGCCGCAACTAGAGAAAGCCTGTGCGCAGCAACGAAGACCCAATGCAGCAAAAAAAAATTTTTTTAATAAAATAAATAAATTTTAAAATAAGAATTAAGTAAAAAGACCTATACTTAGTATGAGTTATAAATCAATATATGGTCATTTACATGTAATGAAATGTAACAAAAATATTAACACATGGGGATAAATATCCCTGCTCCACCTACCTCAGAGGATTGTTGCAAGGATTGTATGAGTAAATGTACATGAAAGAGCTTCAAAAAGTATAAAATATATAAGCCCAAGGAATCATTCCTCTAATTAGAGTTTACTGGACTAATTATGGGTTAGTTTCATACAAAATTAAACAGTTGTGGACCAGTATCTGATTAATCAAGGATGTATAGTGATGAAATTCACTTATACAGTTTCTTGGCCATTTCCGTGGCTCTCAAAATCCTTTACATGCATTATCTCTTTGCCTTCCACTCTCTACATGGTTACTCCTGTGTTTAAATCAGAAGTGTATGGGTAATGGCACGGAGATAATTGGAGAAATTGTTGCTGTACAATTTTGGAAATTGTATTCATAAACCCTGCCATTCAAGTGGCCCTTAAATAGGTTTACTTGGGCAGTCAGGCCAGCTCTGTTTTCTAACGTATGAAAATAAGACTATATAAAACGGATAAATTCAGGGAGGATAAAATAATTGGTCTGGTACTCTTGCACTATGCCGTTGTGTCTCTCATTCATTACAGCCACAGCACCTCTATAATTTATAGCTGAAGAACCCCAGACATAGAGGTTACCTGACTCACCTAAATCATATGGTGAATCACGAGTCGAGCTGTTCTTATAGGCAGTGAATATGTTTCTGGCTAATTTTTGGCATGAATTAGCTAAATTGGCTGCCTCTGAACTTTTGAGTGTATACGTCCAAATCCAGGCTTTTTTTTTGTACAGCAAGACCTGGCTGGCCATATGATACCAAACCACAAAGCCAAATAGAATAAATAGGTATATGTGGTCCTTACCATGTCTACTCAACTAGAATTGAAAAATTAAAGTAATTCTAAAAAACAAAATTGATTAACTATGTTTCTGATCTTAAGAATTTGGAAATGAGGAAGAGAATGTTTCACTACGTTGCCAAGGCAAACCTTGGAGGTCAGGAACCATGTCTTCCTAATCACTACGTTCCCAATGAATAGCATGCTGCCTAGTCCATTAATAAGCAGAGTTAATTTTTTCAATACATAGATGTATGAGTGAAGGAACGAAAGAACAAATTAGTAAGTGAATGGAGTGGGAAAGCCTCCTCATCTGAAAGTTGTGCATTGACAAATGTAATACAATTTGGAATCAATACTGACTTTCTACAAATTTCATTTTAGTTTTTTTAATGCACCAACATTAAACACCTACTATGTGCCAGACTCTGTGCTAGATGCTAGGGAGTCAATTCTATCACTGAAGGGCAATAGGAACTGTATCTAATTCAAACTTTGGGGAGGGTGTTGGGGGGCAGTATTCTGGAGTATGGGGCCCTTGCAGTAGTCAAGGAGGTGGCAGAAGGGATTTCTGCCTGGGAGAGAAGCGTGTGCAGAGCTCAGACTCAAGAAAGTCTGACATATCTGAAGACTAAAAATGGAGGTTTTGAATGAGAGGTCTGAAGACATTTGCTGGGAATCCTCATGGCCATTTTGTGTGCGCTAGGTCTCCTTGGGTACACATTTTGGATCAGTTTGGTTTTCTTTCCCCCTACAGATTAGAGAAATTCAAGATGGTATGATGGGTTTTGAATTTCTGAGCACGAAACAGGTGAGTTTTTTCTAAAGCAGGTTATGTGAGGTATGTTGGGGTATAAAGGAAAGGATATCCACTCACCAGGCAACCATCACCTTTTCTAAGCCTTTGCTGGGGCTGGACGGTATATACAAGGCTCACACAAGTTTCTTTTTATTTGAAATATATATTCAAATTAAGGCACCTTATTTAATACGTTTAATGAAATCTTGTTTCACTTCATCATTGACCTCCACCAGTGTCTCTTAATCCTATTTAATCGTACCAACAGTGTGTATTAATTGCTTGCAGCGTACACAGAAATTCTGGGACATAGTGATAGAAGAAAGTAACACCCAGGCTGGGTCCTCCTGCAGTTTATAGTCTTGGTAGTAGAAAGAGATTTACATTCATCATTCACAAGGTATTCCCCCATTCCAAACATAATGAAGCGACCATTGCTAACCACGGTGTTGTTTAACTCAAAACAAATCAAAGGAACAAAAGAGTGTAAATATAGTGTGATACAGAGCTAGATTGTGTGGTATAGACTAACATTATTACAGGAACAAAGAAGGACAAGTGAGGGTGTAGCCCAATAATTGGAGCAGGTTTCATCAGAGTGGTGTGACCAAAGTTACAGGCCCTGAGATTGTTGAAGGCTGTTCAGATACTAAAATTTTATGATTGTATGTGATATATTTGTTGTTGTTTTGTTTTGTTTTCTATGCAAGGTTAATGGAGGACAAAAGTACCCACTTGGGCTGTTATGCTATAGGCTTCTGTGTGTGTTCTGGCATGTGTCTTGAATAATATTTTAATATATTTCCATACACATTCCATTAAATAATGACTCTTTGAACAGCATTTCATCTTAAAAGGAATTCAGCCTCCATTGCTTCTAAGCAAAAATTAGAAGCCAAAGTTCCCTCAAAGTCCTGCTCAAGCATTCCCTCTTCATTGGGAAATGGTCAGTTAATTCAAATGACAAATCAGGAACGGGAGCAACTCAGCAGGTGATTCATGGTGTGATTGAAAGGGCCTGGTACCCTTTCTGCATCAGTTTCTTCATCTATCTGTAGGAAATAATGGTCTCACAGAGGTGTTATGAAAAATAATTAAAGTTGGTAATGTGCTTTGAGATCCATGGATGAACTGCGCTTTCAAAGTGCATAGTTACACACCACAGTGAGTCTCTCAGGCTGGTTTCCTCTACTCAGTCTTTCATAGGTATTAAAAATGACCCAGTTCAGGTAGGTTTTCCTTGTTCTCCAGTTGCTACTACATTTTTTAGCCACTGATACCAGTCGCCTTTAAAATGTTTAGAATACAACCCACAGTAGTAGTAAAGACCATTAATCCTTTGGCTTTAGGATTCTTAAAGTCTTTTCTTTGGCGGGGTTTAGTTTTCCAGATCACTCTCTACCTTCATTCTCAATCTTTCCACTTCAGTTGACTCACTTATCTCCTCTCTGACGCCAGTCTCAACAGATTGTAAAAGATCAGCTCAATGGCTTCACTGAAACCAAACAGGAGGTCTCGCTTTGCTTTGCTTAATACTTGATCATTTCTTCTTTGCTGTTCTTATTCCTCTTCTTTCCCTCCTGCCCTCTCCCCCATTTTAATTGGCCTGTTGGAAACACCCAGCAGGTGAAATTCTTTAGATAACTCCACAGCAGGCTGAAATCCAAATGTTGCGCTGTTGAGTCGGGGGAGGAAAGAGGCTAGGATTGGCCAAGCAGAAAACGAGGGGAGTTGGGAGCAAGATGTTGTGACAACATCCAAGTCTATCTGGGTAGTAAGGGGAAACCTAGAACAACAAAACCAACTGAGAACAACATGAGAAAAGAACCACTGACCCCTAACCTGGGCAGCCTTCCCACAAACTCCTTTTGCCATTTGAGAGAAGGAAGCAAGAGAACGTGGTATTACTCCCCATCACAGGAAAAACAACGTCAAGCGTATATTTCATAATGCCCTTGGATTCACAGTGACATCTTTATGTTCAAAGGAAAGCACACTTCTTCCAAACGTTTGGTTCCAAGAAGGAATATGAAATGGAATGAGACTATGAGTATAAATCAAACTTTTTCTTAAGCGCCTTTTGAATTCTGTCATTTATCAATATGTGATACAATTTCAACATCTGAATCTCGGGCAAAAGCTTTCCTTCATTCCCCCCAACCCCAATGTTCTGTCTGCACTGCCTGGTGGAGGGAGGGGGCAGAGTTTCCTTTAATAGAAACCACTGCTTGAAGCAGTGCCCATGCTGAAGGGCTTCAGTTACCGTCACTAAATTAGAACTTTACCAGAGTAAAATACCCAGAGACTGGGTCAATTTTACTCTTTTACTTTGCCGGTAGGAAATATTTTCCTTCAAAGGGAGTAAAAAACACAAAGAGGGCTTTTACCGTTCTTGAAATACTGTAGCACTGCATATGCTTCTCACTCTAAGTGCAGAAAACTTTTGAAAAGTATCTATTTATATAACATTTTGGAAATGACGAAATGTAAGAAATGGAGGACGGATTAGTGGTTGCCACTAATCTGACTGCCTAGCCAGTGCTTTTCCAAAAAAGGGACGTGTAAGAAACAAGATGTAAAGGTCACTGAACTAAAAATCAAAAGAAATAGATTTTATTAGTAGCTCTGCCACTGTATGTTTTGAAAAGATACAAAATACAGACTTTTTTTTGTATAATGAGGAGGGGAGATCAGAGGGAGGTGGGTGTGGTTATAAAAAGGCAACTTGAGGAATCCTTGTGGTGTGGAACTGTTCTGTATCTTGACTGTGGTGGTAGATACATGAATCTACATGGGTGATAAAATTGTACATAAATTAATACAAACATGCATGCATGCACCCACAAACACACGTACACAAACTAGTACAATTAAAACTGGGGAAATCAGAAAGAGACCAGTGGATTGTATCAATGTCAACATTCTGTTGTGATATAATATTACAGTTTTACAAGATGTTAACACTGGGAAGACCTGGGCAAAGTGTACAAGGGATCTCTCTGTATTATTTCTTATAATTGTAGGCAAGTCTACAATTATCGCAATAAAATTTTCAATTTTAAAATAGTTAACCAGGTCTTTTCTAGGCCCCACTCAAATAGCATAGGCAAAGAGACAAAATACCCATGGCTGAGATAAAGAGAAGAAAGCTGGACCCTGAAGACTGACTGACCCAGAACCAGAGTTCGATAAATCAGAAAAGAAGAAAAAAAGGTTTTTGGTTACAACTTAACATTCCATGTAAAGGATTTAATTTACAAATTAGTAAAAAAAGATGCTGAATTGTACAATATTTATTTCTCTTTAAAGTTGGTCTAGGGCTTCCCTGGTGGCACAGTGGTTAAGAATCTGCCTGCCAATGCTGGGGACACGGGTTCGAGCCCTGGTCCAGGAAGATCCCACATGCCGCGGAGCAACTAAGCCTGTGCGCCACAACTACTGAGCCTGCGCTCTAGAGCCTGCGAGCCACAACTACTGAGCCCACACACCACAACTACTGAAGCCTGCACGCCTAGAGCCTGCGCTCCACAACAGAGAAGCCACCGCAATGAGAAGCCTGTGCACCGCAACGAAGAGTAGCCCCTGCTTGCCACAAATGGAGAAAGCCTGCACACAGCAACAAAGACCCAGCACATCCCAATATAAATAAATTAAATATTTTTTAAAATTAAAAAAAAGAAATGGTAAAATTTATTGAAAAAGACAAAGTTGGTCTAAGATATTAACTTTAAAATACAACTGTAATGGGGATATATATATATATATGTATATGCATAGCTGATTCACTTTATTATAAAGCAGAAACTAACACACCATTGTAAAGTAACTATACTCCAATAAAGTTGTTTAAAAAAAAATAAGATAAAAAGATGCAAAAAAAAAAAAAAAAAAAGATGCAATGTACAGCACAGGGAATATAGCCAAAATTTTATAATAACTATAAATGGAGTATAATCTATAAAAATAATGAATCACTATGTTGTACACCTGATACTAATATAATTTGTCCATTATACTTCAATAAAAAATATAAATTAAAAAAAATACAACTGTAGAGGGAGATCAGCTTGGTGCTTTGTGAGCACCTAGAGGGATGGGATAGGGAGGGTGGGAGGGAGGTGCAAGAGGGAGGGGATATGGGGATATATGTATACATATAGCTGATTCACTTTGTTATACAGCAGAAACTAACACAACAATGTAAAGCAATTATACTCCACTAAAGATGTTTTAAAAAAAAACAACTGTAGACAAGGACTTACTGTATAGCACAGGGAACTATATTCAATATCTTGTAATAACCCATAACGGAAAAGAATCTGAAAAAGAACATATTATATATATATATATTTATAACTGAATCACTTTGCTATACACCTGAAACACTGTAAATCAACTCTACTTCAAGTAAAAAAAACAAATAACTGTACCTCCTAATGCCTATTTAATTATTTTATTATAGAATTCTATTTTTATGAATAAGGGTGAGGAAATCATGCTGATGTCTGGGCAGAAATGTGTCTTAACCCAGGTGCCATAACTGAAATGACTGCCTCAGATTTGTTTGGAGAAATGAATAAATCTTATAAAGGTTAAATCTTCACACTGAGGGTATCAAGTGTCAGCAAATGTAGATACAGATTCTTTTTTTTGGAAATGAAGAAAAATATTAGGTCTAGGTTTTGAATATATATTTGAACCAAAAAGGTAGCAGTAGATAAGACCAAAGTGAGATGCAAAAGACTCTAGTTGTAGCCACTGATATTCTCAGTTAGATACTTATTATCCTGAGGGAAAAAAGGGGAAAAACCAGTTTAGCTCATCTGTTTAAGTATTAAAAGATTCTCCAATTAAATTATCCTGTGTGAGTCAATAATGAGGTAATTCAGATATAATCAAACTAATAAACACCTTGATATAGAACTGAAAAGAATTCCGGGTCAAAGTCAAATCTCTGCCTAGTATCCTATTGGTATAATATGCAAGACTAGGTGTGGCTGAACAATAATGAATAATGTATATGCTGGAAGTCCAACTACTGTACGGATATTCCTGGCAAATAGCAGCATTCTTTCAAACAACATCCTGAAGGCTCAAAAGGATGATATCTTCCATCCCCACAAAGACGAAGGATATCATCCAAGCAAAAAGGAAAATAATTTCCTGGAGGCTGAGTTAGGGATCTCAGCACCAGCGTGGAATAGGAGAGAGCTCATAACTTAGCAGACACAAGATCAAGAGTACCACATTGGGGAAAACATGGGAGAAAGGGAAGGGCTGCTCTCCTAGAGGTTTGCAAAGACACGGTAAAATGGAACTGTCCGCTAGGTACACTATAAAAGAATTAAAGGGCTATACAGTGATTTCTAATGAGCCAGAAAAGAAACTGGGTGGAGGGAATTGAAAAACAGTATTCTTGAAAGCAAAAAGGGGAAAAGAAGCAATGAAGAGCTCCAGATCCAGAGGCTGTGAATATTAGCACAGAACTGATTCCAAGACCTCCAGATGCCTGAGAAATTATACATGAATGAATCGGCCCTGGGCTGTAAGAAGAAAGTGAAAGAAAAATAGTAAGAACTTAAAAATGAAGATTTCAGAAAAGTATTACATAGTAACTGAAAAGGGAGTCTGGCCATATGTAATGTGGCTTTTTTGGCGCAAAGTTTACTTTGACATTCAAGTATTCCAGGTGGTCTCTTACCAAATCTGGTGGCATTAAGCCAATCACAGTTTCATGGCCACTTAAAAACCTAGAGTCTATTATTTCAGAAACAAATAAAGGATCTTGATGGCAATTCTTTCTGTAAATACAGTATTGTCTTAGATAATAATAACTATATGAAAACTTCTCCTTTTCTGGGGCTAAGCAATGCTCTATTGTAATCTACTGCCTGTCAATTTCACCCAATAGACTATAGACTTCTAGAAGGTAAGAACAGTGGCTTACTTTTTCTGAATCCCAAGTGCCTGGCATATGCTAGGAACTCAATAAATGTTTGCTTCTTTAATAAATGAACAGCAAAGAAAATTTAGCAAAAATGAAAGGCAATGTTAACTTACCCACTGGGCAGGCAGCTAAATTCTGAAAGTGTTTCTTAGTAATCTCTACATGATGACATTGAAGAAACTAGATAACGACCGAACAATTTCTTTGAGGAGGTTTGGGAGAAAAGAGTTCACAAAGGAAAGGAACAATACAAGAGGAGCGCAATTCCTGTGTGATGTTCTAAGATACGATGACATTAAACTGCAACTGGTAACAAGAGTTTTCCCTTCCAGACTTACATCCAGCTTCCCCTTTCATCAGCTCCTCCCTGCAGTATACCTCCTGTTTTCCTTTAGCCACACAATACCAATTGCCCTTCCTGAGATAGGCTGTGCACTTTGACACCTCTGTTTCTTTGTTCATTATACTCACTTCGCCTGGAAAGCTCTTGCTTCCATTATCTTCCTGGAGGATTCCTTATTCACTTTTCCATTGCCAGTTTGTCTCACTTACCTATTGCTGCATAAGGAACTCCCCCTCAACTGAGTGGCTTAAAGCAACCTGATTTATTATTTCCCAAGATTCTTTGGGTTGGCTGGGCAGTTCTGTTGGTCCTCTCGGGCTCACTTGTGTGGCTGCAGTCAGCAGGTGGGTCATCTGGGGGCTGGGCTCAGCTGGGACACTCTTACACCTGGTCCTCTCTCTCCACGTGGTCTCTCTTCCCCCATGGTCTCTCTCTCCACATAGCCTCTTTCCAGCAGAGTAGCCTGGGCATTTTTTCCATGGCAACTGGGTTCCAAGAGCAAAGGCAGAAACTGCTAGTTCTCTTAAGGCCTGCCTAGGCTCAGAAATCCCAGAATGTCACTTTTGCTGCATTTTACTGGTCAACGCCAAGTTACACGGTCAGCCCAGATTCAAGGGGAAGAGGAAATAGACTTCACCTCTTGATAGGAGGAGTCGTAGCATCACATTGTGAAGGGACATGAGCACAGGGAGGTATAATTCACTGGAAGTCATTTTTAACAATCATACAACTGAAATGTCACCTCTTTATTCATCACTTATGTTATATATATATATATATATATATATATATATATATGGAGAGAGAAATCACATTATCTCATTACCTGTGTCTATGTCTGTTTGAAGGAGGCAGGGGTTTAGGAAAACAGCCTGAAAGGACCACTTTCTGTAATCTGACTGGGGAAAGCTATGCTCATGAGATACAGTTGAAAATATAATTTGGGGCCAGATCATGGGGGACCTTGAATGCCGTACTAAGAAATTTAGATTTTATTTTGCAAGCATTCAGAACTGAAGTCAAGAAAATCTCTCCCCAAACTGCTTCTCCTATATTTCCTATCTGGGTGAATGGTAGAAATAAGGATTCACATCTTCTACCTACCTTATCCAAATGGCCTCTAAGTGCTGCTACTTCTTACAATTCCTAAATATCTCTTGACTCTGTCCCATGCTCCCATCTACACTGCCATAGCTTTAGTCCAGGGCCTCGCTCATCATTTCTCCTTTGACCTATTGTCACAGCCTATTAACAAGTTTCCCTGATACTAGTCTTGCCCCCTTGTCCATCGTCCATGATTCCATCAGAATCATCAGCTGACGTTAGCCCCCTCATTATAAGCCTTCATGGATTTCTATCACTCTCAAGATAAAGTTCAAAGTCTTTGGCACTGATTACAAGGTCCCTCCACAATTTGGTCCCTGTCTAATCTCACTCTACTGCCCCCCTGCCCTTGCCCTTTATATTTCAGCAATACTATACTTCTTGTTGTTCCTCGACTCATGCTGTATCCCCTTGTGTCTTGGTGCCTTTGCCCATGGTAGACTCTGTGTCAAAAACCATTGTCCCCTTCTCTGCTTGGGTAACTCCCAGTTTTCCTTCAAGACTCAGTCTCTAGGACTACTGCCCAAACCCCCCTCTCAATCTGGGTTAGGTGCCCCTTTTCTGTGTTGCAATATCACCCAGTGCTTATGGCTATCAGAATAATACTATTTATTGATCACTCACGTGAATAACTCAATTCTTGTATCAACTGTATGAAGTAGATTCTTATAGTGACAGCTAGTAAATGACAGAGCCAGGATATGAACCCAGGTGGCCCAAGGACCTACTGTTGAAAGCACTATACTATTTTCTCGCTCAGGCACCGCACTCATCACTCTGTACTGTAACTCAACTTACCTATATGTCTCCCCCACCGATTGTGAGTTTCTCGAGAATAGAAATTATGTCACATTTATCTTTTTTTAAAAAAATTAATTAATTAATTTTTATTTTTGGCTGTGTTGGGTCTTCGTTGCTGTGCATGGGCTTTCTCTGGTTCCTGTGAGCGGGGGCCACTCTTCGTTGCGGTGCGCGGGCTTCTCATTGCGGTGGCCTCTCTTGTTGCGGAGCACGGGCTCTAGGCGCGTGGGCTTCAGTAGCTGTGGCTCACGGGCTCCAGCGCGCAGGCTCAGTAGTTGTGGCGCACGGGCTTAGTTGCTCCGCGGCATGCGGGATCCTCCCGGGCCAGGGCTCGAACCCGTGTCCCCTGCATTGGCAGGCGGATTCCTAACCACTGCGCCACCAGGGAAGCCCACATTTATCTTGTTATCCTCAGAAACTAACATAGTGCCTGCCACATAATAGGCACTCCAAAAATATGAGTTGAATGGATGGGTGGACAAATGAACGAATGAATGACTCCTGAAATTTATGAGTGATACTTCTTGCTCTGTTGTTTTAGCCATTTTTTAAAGATAAAAAAATGCTTATAGAACTAGAAACATACTTCGATAAAGACCCAAATTATATTAAGGAAAAGAACAGAGAACTGTACACAGGTGATACATTTTCTGTTTACTGATGTTCTGTCAGCAGTTTAAAAAATGCAAGCAAGGGGCTTCCCTGGTGGCGCAGTGGTTGACAGTCCGCCTGCCAATGCAGGTGACGCGGGTTCGTGCCCCGGTCCGGGAAGATCCCACATGCTGCAGAGCGGCTGGGCGCGTGAGCCATGGCTGCTGAGCCTGCGCGTCCGGAGCCTGTGCTCCGCAACGGGAGAGGCCACAGCAGTGAGAGGCCCGCGTACCGCAAAAAAAAAAAAAAAAAAAAAAAAGCAAGCAAAATAATTTTATTAAGAAATATGCAACAGTCTAATAAAAAAGGCACTAGATAACAGTAAGAGTTTAATTCTTCCTTCAACTCCTCCCCATTAAGGTAAGACATGAAATGAAACCTACTATTAAGGGAAGCTAGAGAGGGACACAAAGGCTGCCTAAGAAAGATATAACCTTGACCAGAATAAAGATATTAATAATACATAGAAATATAATACAATAATATACTGAAAGGTCTTGGTTGTAGTAGAAAGTACATACATTTTACATCCTAATTAGATATGAGTTTGAATCCTGCCCTGGCACTCTCTGTGAAAGTCATTTAAACTCTGAAACTCAGTTTTCTCATCTGTAATATGGAGATCATAATATCTACCTTAGAAAGATGTTATGAGGTTTTACAGATAAGGTACCATGCCTAGCCCAGTGTTTGACATAGAATGGGTGGACAATAAATGGTAGCTTTACTTGTTATTTACTTGACCTTTTATATGCCTCAAATATATACATACATATTGTTGCAAAGTGAGTTGGGGATAGAGAAAGAAAATATGTCATGAAAACCTGCAGTATACTGTGGAAAAATCACTGGACTTGAAGTCAACCAGACCTGGGGCTAAATCCTGGCTCGGCCATTTCAGAGCTTTGTGACCCGGGGGAAATTCCCTTAACCTCTCTGAGCCTCAGTTTCCATATCTGTAAAATAGGGATAATAGTACCTACTTATAGAATGAGGGGGTTTGTTCACTTATACCCAGGTCTAAAAACCAATTTAAAACGTAGTATTTTGGTTTGTGAGCTCTGAAAAAACAAAACTCATACTTATGAACGACAACCTAATTTAGGAGTCATAGCCATCAAAAGGCTCAAATAATCTGGTGTGATCCCAGAGATTTTGAGAAGAAATTTTTGTTAAAAGAACATGAAGTACTCTGGAAAATGTAAAATAAGAAGAATCTACCTACTTATACCTGAGGTGGCTTCAACAGTACTTGGATATTGGAAACACGGTATCATGATGGGTTCACTGAAAAAAGGTCCTGGATGTGCAGAAATGAGTTCTGGATCCAGAATTAAGTTGATTCTCTCTAAAGTACAGCCACTCTGAAAAGCCCTGTTTGGGTGGAGAGCTGGCCTCTTGCCATACCATCTCTACCTCAAGAATCTTTATCAAAAAGCATCAATTCATAAGGTTACACACAAACCAAAAGGACTAGCTTAAAACTTTACAATCAGTTTTCATTAAACTAGTTTAGTTCCCTCCCATCAAAAGAAATACTGGACTTCCCTGGTGGCTCAGTGGTTAAGAATCTGCCTGCCAATGCAGAGGACACGGGTTCAAGCCCTGGTCCGGGAAGATCCCACATGCCATGGAGCAACTAAGTCTGTGTGCCACAACTACTGAGCCTGTGTGCCACAACTACTGAGCCTGTGTGCCACAACTACTGAAGCCCGCGCACTTAGAGCCTGTGCTCCGCAACAAGAGAAGCCACTGCAATGGGAAGCCATGCACCACAACGAAAAGTAGCCCCCACTCGCCGCAACTAAAGAAAGCCCCTGCGCAGCAACGAAGACCCAACGCAGCCAAAAATAAATTTAAAACAATACAAAAACAAAAAAACATATGTGAATGAAAACCACAAGCCACAAAAGGATATGTATGGTCTGATACCATTTATGTCAAATACTACAATACAATACTATGTATTTTTCTCTACCTATTTAGGTAGAAGTATTTAAAAGATTTATCTGGAAGAATGAGCATCAAACTAAAAAATGGTTATCTATGGGAAGAAGGGAGGGGAGCAAGTTGGGGAGGTGGCCAAGGGGACTGTGATAATCAGTCTTATGTGTCAACTTGAGTAGGCTATTTGGTCTAAGATTATTCTGGGTGTGTCTGTGAGGATGTTTTGGGGTGAGATTAACATTTGAATCGGTAGACTGAGTCAAGCAGATTGCCCTCTCTAACATGGGCAGTCCTCATCAAATCAGTTGAAGGCCTGAATAGAATAAAAAGGCTGACCTAAAAAAAAATAAATAAATAAAAATAAATAGGGCTTCCCTGGTGGCGCAGTGGTTGAGAGTCCGCCTGCCGGTGCAGGGGACACGGGTTCGTGCCCCGGTCCGGGAGGATCCCACATGCCGCGGAGCGGCTGGGCCCGTGAGCCATGGCCGCTGAGCCTGCGCGTCCAGAGCCTGTGCTCCGCAACAGGAGAGGCCACAGCAGTGAGAGGCCCGCGTACCGCAAAAAAAAAAAAAAAAGACTGACCTTCCCTCCTGCCTGATTGTTTGAGCTGCTCAAACTGAAACATCAGCTCTTCTTGGGTCTCCAAGCCTGTTCGCTCTCAAATCGGAAATAGACTGTTGGCTCTCCTGAGTTTCCAGATTTCCAGCAGCAGATCTTGGGATTTCTCAGCCTCCATAATTGTGTTGAGCCAACTCCTTATAATCAATCTCTCTCTCTCTCCACACACACACAGATATAGATATAGAAATAGATTATAGATATGGCTATGGATACAGATATGGATCCTTTAGGTTTTGTTTCTCTGGAGAATACTGATTAATACAAGGATTTTACCTTTATCTTTTTTTCTTTTTAAATATTTATTTATTTATTTGGTTGTGCGGGCTCCTTAGTTGCAGCATGTGGACTCCTTAGTTGTGGCATGAGAACTCTTAGTTGCGGCATGCATGTGGGATCTAGTTCCCTGACCAGGGATCAAACCCTGGCCCCCTGCATTGGGAGCTAGGAGTCTTATCCACTGCACCACCAGGGAATTCCCACCTTTATCTTTTTAGTGTCCTGATTTTTAAAAAGGAGAATAGATTCATTTGTTATATTTATTATTAAACGTATCTTCAAAGAACCAAAGTATGTCAAGCCTGTATTATTATTCCCAGTTAACAGATAATGAAACTGAAAGGTTAAATGATGGGCACAGTCCTTCCCCTTAGCTCCCCCCATCACAGTTGGTGCTTGCAAAGACAAATGCAACATTATAAAATAACAGTATTTGGAGCTCCTTGTTAGAAATTAAAGGTATTATCATTTCTTGATTTTTCCTTCTCACCTTCTTTTCTCAGATCTTCCACACCAAAGGGGTGAGCTCACACACAGAGAGGAAGAGAGAGGAGGCAACAAATGTCTCATAAACATGGTAATTAACCCCATGTTCCTTTCAAGTTCTGAGGATGTGCTAAAAGTTGTCTGACCCCCAGAGTGTGGAGTGAATACTGCTTTGGAAATCACTGACAATCAATGCTTCAGAAACATAATTCATGGGCACAGTAGCTAGACAACAACATTTGCAGTGGAAAATTCCTCTCACTCCCAGGTTAAAGGATGGGAATAATTGTTCTGGACAGGAAAAATGTGCTTTGAAATGTGTAAGTAAGAGGAAGGCAGAAAAAAAATTAAAAAGGGGAAAAAACGAGCGACACAAATATTTATAAAATATTCACTCTCTTGACTTCGTTGTCTGTGTTTCTAGGGGAAGAGATATTGACAGGAAATTTGTGGGATTTTCCGCTTTACTAAAGAGGGGACAATAAGAATAAAAGTGTTTCTTTCTGTTGTCAACAAAACCAGAAACCCCCTTTCCACCAAATTAAGAGAAAGTTACGTCATCTTAGATTTTAGGAGGTCTCCTGTAACTACCTGAATGTCTATAAACAGGGAGATAGAACAGTCTCTCTTCTCTGCCTCGCTCCAAACCAATGACTTGACCTTTAAATTAAAATGTGGGAATAGTTGTTACACAAATAAAATGTCCTATTATTCAAATAGAATTATGCATCTTTTCAAACCTGATCTTTTATCAGGACACTTCTGAAAGCTGCTTTCAGAATCCTTCCTTTTCCTTGATTAAGTACAACTTTTTTTAAGCAATGTAATTTAAATGTATAAACAACAGTATTGTATTCCAAAATGGTTATGTGGACTTCTGGTTTGAATTTGGACATGGTCTCTCAAGATACTGTATATGTTGTGCTTATGTGAATGTATGCTAATAATATTTTATTGTGAAGTTTCATTACTTTTATCTGTAGAAACTAATTTTTTTAGATTGTATCACTGAGCTTTTATTAAATATCCAAGTGCATTTCAACTGAAATGAAAAAGGGTTTCTGAATTTCACAGAATATTTATTTTGCATTATTTGTATAAATATTTAAACTACAATCAGAATTGTTTATTACATTGGAGATCCAAGACACATACTCTGGCTTTATAATATACCTTTTCATTTCTTCTGCTTAAAACTTGTTTTAAAAATTATGAAATTTTTTTTACAAATAAAGATATATAGAGAATAATATAATAAGCTTCATAGAGAATAATATAAGCTTCATTGTACTCACTACCCAGCACTGTCAAGTCTTAAATGTTTCCCATATTTACTGAACTTCTTTTTTGTAAAAGAAATAAGACTTTATGGATATAGCTGAAGTTTACTGCCTCCATTCATTTACCGTCTCCCTTTCTCAGAAGGAGCCACATTTGTGGATTTGATGCCTTTCATTTCCATGCATGTTTTCATATTTTTACCACATATGTGTCTATCCATAAGCTGTATAGAACATCGTTTTGCATATTTTAAGCTTTATTAAATGGTATCATACAATCAGTAGTAGAGGTAGTATAGTGCAGTGAATAAGAGCACAAACATTGGAGCCAAAGGTGGTCTAGAATATCTGCTGTACATGTTACCAGCTGTGTGACCTTGGACAAATTACTTAATCTCTCTGTGCCTCATTTTTCTCATCTATAAAATGGAAATTCATAATAATACCTACAATGTAAGGTTGTTTTAAAGACTAAATGAGTTGATACTATACAAAGCACTTAGAACATAATAAACTAAGCATGATGTGTATTATTCTGCACCTTGCTTTTTTTTTTTTTTTTTTTTTTTTTTTTGCGGTACTTGGGCCTCTCACTGTTGTGGCCTCTCCCATTGCAGAGCACAGGCTCCAGATGCACAGGCTCAGCGGCCATGGCTCACGGGCCCAGCCGCTCCACGGCATGTGGGATCTTCCTGGACCGGGGCACGAACCCGTGTCCCCTGCATTGGCAGGCGGACTCTCAACCACTGTGCCACCAGGGAAGCCCCCTTGCTTTTTTTAACATAACATTTTTGAGATTTATCCATGTCGATACATGTAGCATTAGTTCATTTTCACCACTGCATAGTATTCTATCATATGGATATACTGCAATACATCTACTCTTTTGTGATGGACATTTAGGTTGTTTCCATTATAAAAAGTGCAGCAACGAACATCCTTGTACGTGTCTTCTTGTGTACATATATGAGAGAATTTCTCTAGATTTCTCCATTTTTAACTAACTATTTCTAGAAAGGTACATTTTTAGGAAATATGGCTCTGATTTCTTTTTCACAGGCAAAGGAGCTATGTATGTGTTTTATCCATTCCAGTGTCTTCAAAATCAACAGTGCTTGTGACTTTCTAAACATTTGCAGCTATCCTCTTGAGCATCAAAATCACAATTTGGTTGAAATAATGATGGCACGACAGCAAATACTGGTCTCATTAATTAATTTTTAAAATTTTCATTATTTTTTTGGCTGCGTTGGGTCTTAGTTGCGGCATGTGGGATCTTTCGTTGTGGCACAGGCTCTTTGTTGTGGTGCAGGCTTCTGTCTAGTTGTGGTGTGCGGGTTTTGTCTTCTCTAGCTGTGGCATGAGGGCTCCAGGGCGCGTGGGCTCTGTAGCTTGCGGCACGCAGGCTCTCTTGTTGAGGCACGTGGGTCTAGTTGTCCCGTGGCATGTGGGATCTTAAGTTCCCCAATCAGGGATCAAACCCACGTCCCCTGCATTGGAGGGCGGATTCTTTACCACTGGACCACCAGGGAAGTCCCTCATTAATTAATTTTTGATTGCCTTTTATTTTTAACATACTGTTATCTGCGAATTGAAGGACAGAACCTGACCTCAAATCAAACAGTACACAAATTTTCTACTGTGTATAAAAAATCTGATCACTATACTTCAAAGGTTTTGAGGTCTATGTCACAACAGTTGTAACTAATGAATGTCTTTTCAAACTGACTGTTTTGTTATTTCTTCTTGGGAAACCACTGAATTGGTCAAGTGGCTGTTTTATTGGTCTTAACTTACTGAATGGTAGGCTGTAAACCTTAAGAATGTTTCAACAACTCATAAAGGAATAAATACCCCAGTTAAAAGTCTCTGATGATTGGGATCTTAGACTACTAACCTCATTAAGTTTCATCTGGTAGTCCTTTTGAAAATGTATTCAAATTTTATCATTTTCTCTTTCTGAAGATCGTAAGAAAGTGTTATGTTTTATAAATAGGGACAGACAACTTCTGATAGCCATTAGTTTTTGCATTTTCTTGTGCTACTAATTAATACACTTCTCCTTTAAGAATACCTAAATGGCTATAATATTTTGCCCTGTAAAGTGACTTTAAATTGATTCTCAAAGTGTTCTATAAACCATATTTAAATCTGAAAGAATAAAACCTCAATAAAGACTCCAAGGCTGATCTCATTTTATAATTCGGCACCTAGACATTTGGATGTCCCACCCTCTGGGAAACAAGTCATCTACTTTCATTGTTGATAGCCAGCTCTTCATTTACAGCTCTAAGAAAATACATGGCAGGTTTTATAGCTTCGTAAGTAAATCAAAAGGCATCTTTGAAAAAAAAAAGAGTACGCGAAAGGCATTCCAAACTAATGGATATATCAAGTGCTTATTGAGCACCAAATTTTATTCATTGAGCATCTACTGTGCTAGATAGATGTTCCTACTCTCGGAGGAAGTAAGCATGCTAAGTTTGGCCAGGAAGCAGAAGACTATGGTCTAATATTTAAGTCTGGTCTGGCAAGTGTGTGCTCTAGTGGTGTAGAGAAATAGCTCAGGGTTTGGGGAAGAGAGAGGAGGGTGTGCTCCTCACTCTGTCACCGGACACTGTGTTATACTGGGGACATTAGTCTCTTGGTCTTCAGTTTCTCCTCTGAAAAACGAGGGGGTTAGTCTGGATGCTCTTCTATGTACCTTCCACACAGTTTTATGAACTGGAAGGAAGGGACCAATGTGGAATGTGGTATTCAAGAGAGACCTTATGGAAGACATGAGGCTTCACAAAGTGCCAGGAAGAATTCAGATGCTTGGGAGGCAAGCAGTGTTTGGGCATAACTAAATTGATTTCTACTGTTAGATATGTGATTGCTTTTAGTTTACAGTGTACAATAAATAACTACAAAACTCAGATAATGTATATATTTACCTACTTTTTTGGGAAGATAAGTTTGAAAGATATTTTCAGGTGATTAGAGGATGACATATTAAAAATATTATTATTATTGAGTATTTAGCAGCACTAGATCTTTTTGAATGTTATCAACTCAGGTTAAAAGCAAATTATAATAACAGAAAAGTTTCATGAATCTAGACATTATCTTTGATTTTGATCCATGGCAAATATGTTTTAACAATTGGCTCTCCAGGGGAAAAAACAGCCCTGATCTATAGCATTTGCTGATTTTCATGGTATAAATGCTCTCACCATGGCTGGAGCTGGGAAGACATGCATACAATCAGCTCTCGGGAGCTGGTGCTGGCAGGTTCTAGCATGCTACCATAATATGTAACGTGTATATAAAGAATATATTTACCTTTCTTTCCGAACCATTTAAGTTGCGGACGTAATGCCCCTTTTATCCTTAAGTACTCCAGTGTGTATGTATCTCTTAAGAATAAAGACATCCACTTAAGTAACTACAATTATCAAAATTAGGAAATTAACACTGATACAGAATTATTACATACTCTACTAGACTGTATTCAATGTTGCCAACTGCCCCAATAATGCCCTTTATAGCTTAAAAAGAAAAAAAAAAAGGTTTGGTCCAGAATCTAATCCAGTACTGTCTATATTTTGGGGATAAAATGTATTTTCTCCGAAGTTTCTATCTCTAGCCCTCTTCCACTTTGCAAATCTCCCTTCATCCTTTCTTCGCACCTCTTAATCTTTCCACAAGCAGTTCTAGCATTAATTTCTAGAGTCTAACATTAGAAGTGCTATCAGCATATAACAGTAAACTTGCTACCAATGATAGACATCAAATGTTGACAGTGGTTCTAGAATTTGAATTTTACTTAATATTCGTAGTTACTAGTAAGAAATACTGCACTTAAATTCAAGGAGTCGTCTTTGTTGCTATTAAAGTTAGTGTCCCTCTTAGTTACTAATATGACTTTGGCTTTACAAATTTGCATGCATGCCAATAAAAAAGAGTCTTATTGGAGGCTCTGGGCAATGCTAAATTTATTCATTTGTTTATTTATTTTAAATATTTATTTGGCTGCGCTGGGTCTTAGTTGTGGCTTGCGGGATCTTTAGGGATCTTTAGTTGCAGCATGTGTGATCTAGTTCCCTGACCAGGATCAATCTCGGGCCCCTGCATTGGGAGCACGGAGTCTTAGCCACTGGACCACTAGGGAAGACCCTGGACAATGCTAAATTTAACCAAATCACTTTCCGCAATATAGGGAAATAGCTAAAAATGTTTATTTGGGGTGGCTGTGTTGGTGTGTTGTTCTGCTAACAACAATGTTACTGCTTCCAAAAATTGCTCTTTCTATAAAAGTGAATACCCAGCAACAGTTCCACAACGGCAACAAACAAAATGAAAAATAATGTAACCATTAAATGTGTATGGATTTGAAATGATAAATGTCTCTTGAACATACTGAAAAATCCTGCATCACAATAGGACCTTCAAAGTAATCCATAAGTTTGAGTTGATAGGTCTGCCTGTGCCATGATGTCTTTTTTGTTGTTGATTAAATGTTGGCGCTCAAAACAATAAGGCAAATGTCATCTGTCTCCGTAAACAAATCCTATGACATGTTTAACTACTTAATACAAATAGCTAGGATCAGTGGCAGCATTAAGTGATGAAAGTATTAGCTGCTGAAGGAATGAGTTATTTTGGCTACTATTTCTGAAATGATTTAAGCAGAAAGCAGTTTTTTCCTTGAAATTTCCAGATAGTCATACCAAGTTTCGATTTGCTTCCATGGAGATTTGGCCATTCAGTGAAGGCTGTGTCCCTGTATGTGAAAAGGAAAAGAAAAGAAAAAAGAAAGAAATAAAAGAGAGGAAAATTGAATAGATTACCAAATAAAGACAAAACAAAGATGTTCACTGTAATTATCATCTGATTTCAAGCGAAAAAGCACATATACCCCATCTAAACCCTGGCTACATTTTCACTGCCACTGCTTATTTAGTCCAAGCCCCATCACCTCTCAGACTGTCTAGCCCTTTCCAATCTGTCTTCCAGAGACATCTTTCTAAAATGTCAAAATGAGCAGGTGGCTTCCATGTCTCCCCGTGGCCTGTGGGATACCGGGCTCCTTCCTTAGCAAGGCATTCCAAGGACCCTCTGGGATTGGGCTCCTGCCTATGACCCCAGCACAAACTTCTCCAGCTCTCCTTTTAATAGAGCTCTCTGTCTTCCAATTCCTAGGTGTAAATCAAACGAACTACTTGCAGTTCCAGGAGAGGGTCTCACTGCTTTGACTTCCATGCCTTTGTTTACCCTCCTCCCTGGGCAAAGCT
This sequence comes from Phocoena sinus, assembly GCF_008692025.1. Classification (NCBI taxonomy): domain Eukaryota; kingdom Metazoa; phylum Chordata; class Mammalia; order Artiodactyla; family Phocoenidae; genus Phocoena; species Phocoena sinus. Next base: position 105,279,322 of record NC_045784.1, read on the forward strand.
TTTTATCTTTTGTTTACCTGATGAATACTAATCTTACTTTTCTTACAAACCCTCTTCTGACTCCTGCCCATATTCACCTTTGTACACACATTCTACTTTGTCAATCTTCTACAATAGCACCTCTAACACTTGATTGGATTTATTTGATCCCGTCTTTTCTTAATAGGTTGCAAGCTCTTTGAGGTCAAGGACCATGAATTATTCATGTTTGTATCATCAGCTCCTAGCCTATTTTGTGTCTGGCACAGTAAATACTGCTGAATGAAGAACAATTGTAACTAGAATTATCTAGATAGCCATGGTCCAATACGTAGCCACTAGCCACATGTGGCCATTTACATTTTAATTAAATAAAATAAAAAATTCAGTTCCTCAGTTGTACTAGCCACATTTCATGTGCTCAGTAGCTACTTGTGGCTACCATACTGGACCGCACAGATTATGAACTTGCCATCATTGCAAAGAGTTCTAATACATAGTGTTGATCTAGATAATTCTTTTATTCTCCCATTTCAGTTTAATATAAACATTGATTTTCTACTATATGCTAACATTTGTGCTAGGCATGGTGGTTATAGCAAATGTGAACAAAACATGAACACTATCATTATTTGCAAGGCATTCAAAATCCGGTAGGGAAGAGGCTTGCAAAATGAGAGAGATCATTTCCGTACTGGGACATCGGGGAAGGCTTTATGGAGATTTTCTCCTTTAAACTGGGCATTTAAAGATGAAGAGAATTTGGGAATTCCCTGGCGGTCCATTGGTAAGACTGTGCTTTCACTGCCTCAGGCGCAGGTTTGATCCCTGGTTGGGGAACTAAGATCCCACAAGCTACGAGGTGCAGCCAAAAAAAAGCAAAAACAAAACAAAAAAACAAAAATGATGAAGAGAATTTGAATGGGGCAAATCTTAGGAAAGGAGTGAAAATAGTGTGAGAAAAGGTATACGTGGGAAAGTACCAGGAAAATGGGAAGTAATTTAGTTTGCTTAGAATGTACGGTATATGAGCAAGGAATTGTTCAGTCAGTCATTCCTTCAATCATCCATCTAATGTTTTTTGAGCACCTATCTTGTTTCAGGCTCAATACTACGCGCTGGGGATATAAGTGACCTATACAGACACTGCCGCAGCAAAGTTCACAGTTATGAGTGATGAGATTTGGATAAGACTCCGTGGAAGGCACTAAAAACTACCCTAAAGTTTGTACTTTGTTCCTCAGGCCCTCACACTCAAAGTGTGGACTTTAGACCAGCAGCATGGGCTGGGCACGAACTGGGAGTTTGTCAGAAATGCAGAATCTGAGGTACCGCCCTAGCCTCAGGCTCATTGAATCAGAATTTGCATTTTAGCAAGATTCCCAGGTAATTCTTAAGCACATTAGTGTTTGTGGAGCATTGTTTTTGACCAGGTGAGCCAATAAGAGAATATGTAAGTGAATGAGTTAGAGTAAGTAAGGGAGTAAGAAAGAAGCAAGTAAGCAAGCATAAAAGTAAGGAAGTAAGGTAGAGTATTCTAATCAGGATTGGATTGGATGCAAAAGAAACTGGACATAGGACTATTATTGCAGCTTAGACGAGAAGTAGGAAGGGTTGGATGTGAGAGATTGAATCTTTCGTATAAAGATATAGCTTCAGTTCCATTAACTGATACTGGAAATATCGTATGTTATTCAAAGTAAGAAAAAAATCAGCAAATTCAGTAACATAACATTTGAGATGTCTCAGTAGGTACCAGCTATTCATTTCAGATAAGGCTTATTGATATGTCTAGTTCCTGTTGACGCCACAGTCCACAGTCTTCTCCTGAGTACCAAAGTATCAAGCCCTCAATCATATAAGTTCATAGAATATTGATAAGGATTTCAGAAATTAAGTCATTATACCTCAGTTCACAAGAAGTTGATTTGTATGAGAAATTCAATCTATTAATTTATAATGGAGTAATTACCTTTCTACTAACCAGAGATTTTTTCTTTTATTACCAGCATTAAATTTTTTATTACAACTTTTTATTTTGAAATAGTTTAGAACTCACAAGAAGTTGCAAAAATAATACAGAGAATTCCATGTACCCTTCACACAGCTTTTCCCAAAGATAACAGCTTACATAACCATAGTATGATGTCAAACCCAGGAAATCGACACTGATACAATACTATTAACTCAAGTACAGACATTATTTGGATTTCACCATTTTTTTCATATAGTTGTGTGTGTGTGTGTGTGTGTCTGTGTGTGTGTGTAGTTCAATAAAATTATTATTTTTTTGGCTATACGGGTCATGTGAGATCCTATTTCCCCAACCAGGGATCGAACCCGCCCCCCCCCCCCCCCGCATTGGAAGTGAGGAGTATTAACCACTGGACTTCCAGAGAAGTCCCAAGTTCTATAAAATTTTATCACATGTGTAGATTTAAGTTAACATCACCACAATCAGGATACACAACTGTTCCATCACTACAAAGAAACTCTCTCCCATTACTCCTTAATAGTTACACCCTTTCCCCAACCCTAACCATTGGAAACCATTAATCTGTTCTCCATCACTATCATTTTATCATTCTGAGAATTTATATAGTGGAATCATATTGTGTTGCTCTTTGAGATTGGCTTTTTCCACTAAGCATAATGCCCTTGAGGTTCATCCCAGTTGTTGCATGTATCAACATGCCTTTTCATTGTTGAGTAGTATTCCATGGTATAAATGTACCATAGTTTGTTTAGCCATTTACCAGTTTATAGACATTTGGGTTATTTCTTGATTTCGGCCATTTAAAGTACATTTGCCATGAGCATTTATGTACAGGTTTTTGTGTAAACATAAGTTTTCATTTCTCTGGGATAAATGGTCAGGAGTAAGATTGCTGGTCATAGGGTAAGTGTATGTTTATTTTTTTTAATTAATTAATTAATTTATTTATGGCTGAGTTGGGTCTTTGTTGCTGCGCACAGGCTTTCTCTAGTTGCAGCGAGCGGGGGCTACTCTTCGTTGCGGTGCGCGGGCTTCTCATTGCAGTGGCTTCTCTTGTTGTGGAGCATGGGCTCTTAGGTGTGCGGGCTTCAGTAGTTGTGGCCCTCGGGCTCTAGAGAGCAGCCTCCGCAGCTGTGGCGCACGGGCTTAGTTTGCTCGGCGGCATGTGGGATCTTCCTGGACCAGGGCTCGAACCCATGTCCCCTGCATTGGCAGGCGGATTCTTAACCACTGAGCCACCAGGGAAGCCCTGTATGTTTCACTTTATAAGAAACTGCCAAACTGTTTTCTGGAGTAACGAGTACAAGATCGTAAAAATTACCTAAGTAATACATGCTCACTTAAAAAAAAAAAATTAACATAACAATGTATAAAGTGAAAAGTTAACCTACAAGCCCTGGAACTCTGTACCACCTATTTCCTGCGAGGTATTGCTAACCTGTTAGGTTTCCTGTATGTTCTTCAGGAATGTTTTATGCCTATACAAGCACATATATATGTTTGTAAATATACATATTCACAAATGGGATCATACTATACAAGCTATTTCCAACTTGATTTTTTTTCACTTAACCCATCCTAGACATATTTGTGTATCAGTAGATAAATACATACTTAATTGCCTTAATAGTGGGCATAAAACCCTATTGTATGGATGTATCACAATTTCCTTAACCAGTCCCCTAATGACGCCATTTCTATCATTGTCAGTTTCTCTTTATTACAAAGCTATAATGAAAATCTTCTATATAATCTCTGTATAATTGCATGAGCATCTCTGTATGATAGATTCCTAGAAATGGAAATGCTAGGTCAATTTTTCATGTTATGACATACTTCATTTTTTAAACAATTTACACTCCCACCAATGGTATATAAGAATTCTTAGTTCTTCACCAACATTGAGTATTATCAGAATTTAAGGGCTTCCCTGGTGGTGCAGTGGTTAAGAATCTGCCTGCTAATGCAGGGGACACGGGTTCGAGTCCTGGTCCAAGAAGATCCCACATGCCGCGGAGCAACTAAGCCTGTGCACCACAATTACTGAGCCTGCGTTCTAGAGCCCGTGCACCCACAACTACTGAAGCCCGTGTGCCACAACTACTGACGTCTGTGCGCCTACAGCCCGTGCTTCGCAACAAGAGAAGCCACTGCAATGAGAAGCTTGCACACCGCAACAAATAGTGGCCCCTGATCACAACTAGAGAAAGCCCGCGTGCAGCAATGAAGACCCAACACAGCCAAAAATAAATAAATAGATAAATTAAAGAAAAAAAATTAAAATCTCTTGCCAATATGGTAAAAGTGGTATTTAATTTGCATGTCTTAGTGGTGAATGAAGTTGAGCACTATTTTATATATTTACTAGCCATGTGCATTTCTTGTCCAATAAGTTGACAGTTTATATCCTTTGTTCAGTTTTCTACTGGAGTATTTTTATCTTATTGATTTGTGAGAGTTCTTTGTATATAAGGAAATGAGCCTCTTTCATTCATGTAGCAAATATTTCCTCACAACTTATAGTTTATCTTTTGACTTTGTTTATGGTATTTTGATACACATAATTTTAAATTTCTGTGGACTCAAACATATTCATCTTTAGGCTTCTGGATTTTAGGTAACATATAGAATGGTGTTAGAAAATAAAAACTAGATATGTATGCTGTGTAAAGTAAGAGACTATCTGGAAAACCTAATTATAATCAGAAGCTTTCTCCATTTACATGGAGTCGGAGCAAAGAGAATTGTGGTATGCTTTATTCTGACTGTGGTAAGACTGGAGGATCATCTCTGCTACACAGTGGGGTACGCATTTCTAAAGAACAAAATATTTTTGCATCAAATACTGTCTTGCCCCTTACACAGTATCAAATATTCTAACTATTCAACTTTACTTTCTCAGTATTTATCAGGCACCAAAAGCTTCTGCCATTACAATATTATCTCATGAAGGACATGCTACAAATAATTAAGATTAAAGCTTATTTTACATCACTTACATATTTCATTTGATGACATTTTCTCACTTTGTCCTCAAATTCTAAGGGTGTACTCTTGGTCTTTCAGTACCCTAGGAAATAAATTCCACTTCTCAGATAGGACTGGGGCACACAGCACTCTGGTCTGAACATATTGAAGGTTTAAAAAATATTTTTTGAATGAACTCTAGAAAGAAAGAGGAGCTACTGTGAAACATTCTCAAATATTGGTATATATTTGCTATAAAATTTCTGATGTTACACCAGTTATACTTATTAATTTTCTTCAGCGGTATTTTTTACAAAATGAAAGTAAGTTTACTAAACAGAGGAAGTTTTCAATTTTGTTCAAAGTATAAAATTGTTTAAAGAAGTCTCAGTTGCTACATAGACAATCAGCTGAGAATGTTAATTTATAAAATAAAAAACTATTTGTACCATGTACTTTCAATGTGATGTTTGGACCAGAAAATCAGTAATTTTCAGCTAATACTAAAAAGGAAATCATTTAATATCAATTGATATTAAATTGGCACAACTGAACTAAATTAATGTAAAATGATTTGGTACAGAGCCCAATTTTTCTATTACTTTAAGTGGAATTTTGCATTAACTTATATAACTGTAAAATTTCCACTACTCCCTATTTAATGTTCTAGCTGCATCATTCTGTGACTTGAATCTGTTAAAAACTGAATAATTCTACCAAAGATGGTCTATAAAAGAAACGGAAATTTATTTTGAACAGTATTCCACTCTCCAAAGTTTTTGAGGTAAGTAAAAATGTCTCAGATTTTATTTCTTGTTATTGATATTTAGATGATTGTTTAACTTTTATTGTTCAGTTGAATAAATATACCATAACTCTTTTTTAAAGTTGCAGAAAAAAATTTAAAAACCAGTGAACAGAGTTTCTCTCCTAAGACACAAGCGTGATAAGGATATAATTTAAGGATTGAAAATAATCATTATATTGCATTAGGAATGTTTTAGAAGCGATATCGGGTGAATTCTCCACGATTTACACGGGGCTTGCATTATTTCTCATTTGGAAAATTTGTCTTGTTATTAAATACATTTTTTTCTTCTAATTGAAATCTAATTTAATATTAAAAGAATAGCTTAACCCAAAATTAAAGAAAAAGAAACAGACAGCTCTTATTAACTAAACACTATTGTATAAATTTGTAACAGCAAGGGAAACACTGTAATAGGTCACTTCTCCCCGTCCTAGGAAAAGCGGCGCTTCGGAGGACAAGCCGTCCCCGAGTTGATCCTTTCCCCCCCCCGCCCCCCCGTACCCCCCCCCCCCCGTAGAGAGCTTTCGGCGGTCAAAGGTCCGGGACGCTGGATTCGAAACAAACAAAAAAATAAATAAAAAGGATAAAGACTTAAGAGTTTGGGGTCTAAGGAGCGATAGGGTATCCTTTCGCATTTCAAACATCTTGAGGGAGGGGTGAGGAGGCAGGGTAAGAAGGAACCAAAATTCTTAAGTCGCGAGGCCACCTCCACCCACGCTTCCAGGAAGACTGTGGATAAGCGGGGGAGGCGGGGAACACCGGGTAGATGCTCCTCGACTCCTTCTGCCCGATTCTCGATTTCCCTCCACTTCGCTCCGTCCTGTTCCTCACCTCCGCCCCAAGAGTGGAGAATAAACTGTTCCAGCGCCCGGCCTAGCCTAGTAGCCCAGTTCCCTAAGTCTCCTAGACCCTGGAGAGAGACAGACCACGTTTTCCGGGAGACGGGACTAGTATTATAAAGAAAAAAAAATTTTTTTTTTCTCCAGCGCCAGGTCTTCCCGGTAGAGAATCAGCTCGCTTTCTCTCCACACCCGAAGCAAAAAACAAGCAAAACAAAACAAAACAAAACAACTCAAAAAACAACCCCCCTAAATCACTTAGGATCAGGTGCCGGAGTCACGCGAGTTGAGTTCTTTCGGTGGGAAGGAGTAGGCAGTGCGGTGAAGCGAGGGTCCGGGATCTAGGGCCGAAGGCCCTCTCGCTGGGGCCTGTCACAGAAGTGGACGTCGGAGGGTGATGCCCGACTAGGCTGCCACCTCGGGCTGCGCGGGGGGCGGAGAGGCCTGGAGCACGAGTCCCCAGCGAGCCCAGTTTCCGATTTCCCACAGCACGGGGGCTCCTCCGGACATTCCTACCGCCCTCCCCTCGACCCCCCCCAATAAAGAAAGAGGAAACGCGGCGCGCCCGGCTGCGCGGCGGAAGCGCTGCTAAACGAATGAGTAAGTCAGGCGCGGGCACGCCACCTTGTTTACCCCACTCGGCGGCGCGCCCCTGCGGGCGCCTCGTTGGGAGGCGGCGTCGGAGACGCTGAACCCGGGAGGCAGTCGGCCCCGATTGGCTGGAGATTGGGAGGAGGATGCTGGGTGGGAGGGCAGGGAGCCAGGCGTTGCAGTGGCGACTCTTTGCCGCTAGATGACGCTCCCTCCCAACAGGAGCCGGACGCGGGTTCGCGGCCGACAGATGGCGCCTGCGCGTTCCATTCGCCTCCAAGTCGCCGAAGAGCGAACACCCCAAACAATCCCGAAGCGCCACCAAAAAAAAAAAAAAAAAAAAAAAAAAAAAAAAAAAAAAAAGAGAGAGAGAGAGAGAAAAAAAAAAAAACCCCGCCGGATCCGACCGCCACTTTCAAAACCCCCCACCGCTCTAGAACCGCGGGAGCTTCCGTCCCTGAGTAGAATTCGAGGGTGTAAAGAAGAGGAAGGGAAAAATATCTTGTACCAGCCCAGGGGTGAAGAAGCCCCCGGCCTGAGAAAGAAGGAAGGAGGAGTGGGGGAGGCGAACACTCTCGTTGCTGCCTCTGTATACGCTGAGGGGGGAGGTAAGTTATAAAATGGCGGAGGCGAAGCTTCTAGAAGTTTGGAGGGGCACCCGGAGGGCGCGGGGCCCACCGTGAGGCGCGTGTGGTTGAAACAGGGCGCGAGAGAGGAGTTGGGAGGGAAAGACACTGGGCACTCTTGCCGTTTAATTTCCTCTCTTCTTCCTTTGCCTCCAGCGGGGCCCGCCGTGGAGCGGGCGGTCAAGTGAAGGCGGGGAGAAGCCTCCACGTCCCCGCGTAACCCCCAGCCCTTCTTTCTCCCCTCTTCCCCCAAGTGGCTCCCTCAGCACTACCAAGAACTTCCAGCCCCCCTTCCTCCCTACCTCCTACTCCTAGAGTGGCTTTCTACCGCAGGACTCTTCTTTTCGACTACCCTCGCTGAAGGTTTTCTCTTCCTTCCCTCGCCCCACTCTCCCTCGGGGCCTCTACGGAGACCCCCCCCCATGGGTGGCCCAAAATGGAGAACGCGGAGCAGCGCAAGATGGAGGCTCTGCTTCTCGGTGTAGTGTTAGATTTAGGTGCCTTTTCTCCGGCAGGCTCTTAAGCCTGGGAGAGCCCGAACTGGAGGTGGGGTGGGGTGCGAGCCGTAGTGGGGAAGGCCGGGCGGCCGCGGTTGGGGTGGGGGAGAGCGCGGCATCGCGGCGAGGGGAAGGAAGAGAGCAAAATGGTGGTGCTGGGAACCTAGGGGGGAGGGGAGGCGAGGAGGCTCGCTTGTGTATATTTGGGCCTCGGACCGAGGGAGGCGAGGGAAAATCTACTCTGATCACACCCCTCCCTCGTGCCCCCTCCCTTCTCCCTTCCCCTCCTTCCTTTCCTCCCTCCCTCCTCTCCCTCCCTCTCTTCCTCCCTTCCTAGAGAGGGAACAACATTCATGTGACGGGCCCCTCTGCTTCTCCCCCGCCCCATCATCTCCAGCGCGTGGTGGGGGAACTGCCGGGGAAAGCGATTGGCATCGATCTCTCCATCCCTTCCGAGGCCCGACTTCGGTCAGTTTTCTTCGGGCAACAATTTTCTGAATTGGTTGGGGTCTGGCGGTGTTGGCCCCCGCGTGCAGACCTTGCCCCGAAGGGGGCCCTGCCTGCCTGGCATGGGAGGAGGGGGGAAGGGCGGGAGTGGAAGGCTGTTTGTTGGGGGGTTTTGGCGCCACTTTTGTTTTAGTTTTAGTGCTGCTTTTCGTTCCCACCCCCACCCGCACTGTCTTTCTCAAGGCACGAACTGAGCTGATCCTTGCCCCAGGTAGGCAGCTTCTGCTTTTTCCCTCCACACTTTTATTCTTGCTTGGGGTCGACTTTCTTTTTTCTTCTCTCACGTACCCGGTGATCTGTGGACGGCGATTTTAGGACGGAAAGGGTCGGATGGGCCATGGGAGAGAGAAGGTGTGGGAAACAGCATCAAGTAGTTCCGCAAAACTTTGAGCCCCGTTCTCATTTTCTTCTGGCCTACATTCGTAAACGTATTGTTGATTTCTGCCCTTTTTTTCCCCCGTCGCGAGAATGTCTTGTTTTGCCTTTAGTTTTTTTTATAAACCGCTGTACTTTCGACATTTAGTTTCCGCTCCCCCTTGGTGTATATGCCATTTTATTTTTAATCATGAACTGTAATGGGTTTTATCGTGTGATTTTTCGTGCTGCAGTGTTCAGCTTTAATTTTTAATATTGCATTAGTAGTTTCATCTGGTTTGTGAGACTTTCTCTTCCGTGGCCTAGAAATGTTTTATATGTTGTTGCCTACCGCCCCCCCCTTTCTCTTGGATGTAGTTTGTTAATTGAGGGTCATGGTATTTGATTAAATGGTTATTTACAGTTTACGTGATATATCTATTAGAAACTTTTGATGTGTAGGATTAGATTTAAGTAAACGAAGAGCTCGTGTTGGTTTGAAATGGTTCCTTAAAATGCGCGGGCCGCCCTCCCCCCCCCCCACCGTAGAGCCTCATCTTCTCACACTGGAGTGTAAATTCCATACCCCTTTTCTCCCACGGACCGCCGTATTTCACGGCAGCCACACCCTGTATTTGTCTCTGTGGATTGGGCTCATTATCAGCTTAATTTAGTGACTCTTAAACCACCATGATGGGACTTGCTTAACACGAAGCTTCTTTTCCTGTTTAGTCCTAGTGGTTAGTGTCGAAAGAGGAATAATCGAGGTTTCTTGATGAAACCTGGTGCGGTCCAACCTCTGCCTTTTTTCTGTTGTCTTTTTTCCTACTCCGGGCTGTTGGCGGTGTCAGCACCGCTGCTGGGGGCGGGGGTGGAGGGGAGAAAGAGTCGGGTTACCGAAGTGCGTCATTCCTGGCTCTAGCAGGGCCTGCTTGGGAGCTGCTGGTGTTTGTTACTGTCCTCGCAGCACTTTCCTGCCAACCTTCTCTCTCTGCGTATTGGTTAGGAGCAAAAGCAGGAGGCGGTCTCCTAATTCTATCTGTAGCCTAGCGCGTTGCGTTTAAGGGTATATGTGAACTTATTAAAAAAAATCGGCCTGGAAAGTGGATACATTTCTCTTTAATGACATACAATTCAGGTAGTTTAGATTTGATTTCATATATTTTCCAGTGAACGGTGGGGTAATTTTGAACATTTTAAACCACTTACGTTAAAATGCCTGTTTTTTTTCTACATTGATATCAATCTATAATTAGGAATCAGAAGGACCAGTTAAGGCATAAGTGTTCAGCGGTCTTTCAAGTGCTTGAACTGTAATTTTATGACACATTATGTTAAATAGTATTTTTTTTTAGTTTTGAGCCAAGGTGCTACGTGAATGCAAGCTAATTGTAAATGTTTAAGTTCATTTTCATCACATTCTTATTTACCCTTTTAGACGTAACTTTAAATATGTCCTTGGGATCTTATTGGCTTTATCAGATTCTTAAAGATGGGTATTTCCCTTTTTAAAAAAAAATCCGAGTTCTTAAAAAAAATTTACCACCTAACAAGTAATTGTATAGGGTGGCTGTACAGTTACATTGTTAGATTCTTGACTTCTTGCTAGTCTTTGATACTTTTTTATCTTTGGATTTTTCTCTGTACATACTGAGCACAGTGTCTTCCTTTTAATTCTTTTCTGAAGATAATTGGGGGAGAGGTGGGAGGTAGAGATGAAACAAAAGTGGCCTTGAGTTGATGATTGTAGCTGGGTGATGAGTACGGGAGAGCTCATTGTACTATTCTCTCTACTTTAGCGTGTACTTGAATGTTTCCATACTTAAACAGAAAAAATTTGGAAGAAAAAAATTCAGATTGTCTTGCAATTTTGGTGTAATGACTTAAGTTTGTATTTACATATTATTTGCCTGGGAAACTTGGCCTTGTGTATAAGTAATTACACAATGTCAGACTTACAAACTCAAAAAATATTTAAATTGAACCAGCATAGAATAAGCAAGATAAATGGTTATAAATTGGTTGAACTTTAAATGTTTGTAACTTAGTCTGAACGTGCTCTACTTTTAGTTTCTTTTTTAATCCTTTGAAAATAGGAAAATTCCATTAGCAAATTTTGTAAATTCTGCTTGGTGTCTATTTCATTAAGTTGGAGTTCCAGTGAGTCAGTATGAAAGGGATTTACTATTAATAGGAGGGGCTTTGGCAGTTGGAATAAATGACAGTGGAAGGGATTCGGGTGCCCTAGGGAGCATTCCTGGTAAGAAGATCGAGGTAGGAGTTGAATTCAGTTTCAGTATTTGGTGTTTAATGAATGGGTAGAGAAGAGGATTGGAAAAGAAATCTACTTACCTGTTCTTTCCCACTGTGAAATAACTATAGCATCCTAAGGGGTGGGGTGGTTTTTTAAAAAATTGATCTGAAAATGAATGTTTACATACAAAATGAGTTAAAGCTCCCCTCCCCCCACGTTTAACCATCTGATGCCATAAATAGTTAAAGGTTGATATGTAAAATATTTTAATGTTTTATATTAAGAACATCTGACCATTACCCATCAACAGTAAAGTAAAAATGCGTTGCCATTAAAACCTTCAGTCTCCTTAATTAGTGTATTTGTAAATTGCTCCTACAAAGAATTTGTAGATCATTTGAAGTTAAGTGCCTTATTTTCTGCAATTTTATGTTGTTCAGTGGCAGGTTTTTTCACCCTATAAGATGTATTTTTGAACATACGTCAAAGTTTTAAAGGGAACCGAAAATAATGGATATTTAACTTCTGTATTTGGCGAAGTGTGATCCCTAATCATTATTAAAGCAAAAATTCCACCCTAGGCTGGGGACAGACATTTCATAATTGTTAATATTAGTCTGTATATTTCGTATTCATCACTTTAGCTTTAGAAGGATGTTAAGAGAAGACAGATTATGTATTTTGAACTCATGCGAATAATCTTAAATGTTGAGGATTGTGACTTCAGATTTATTTTATTGTGAGGCAAGAGCTAAACTACTAAAGCAACAAACTATGAGTTTGGTAACTTTGAAGTCTATTTAGTTAGGTTTATTTTTTTTTTAAAGCCCAAGTACTCAAGATTTTAATGAAATTAAATTATACATTATTTTTTCATTGTTTTCTTTTTGAACCTTAATGACGGTGGTTTCCTGAGAACCTGTGAATTAAAATGGGTGGGTTGGGGTGGGGGACAGGCTCAGGCTCAAACTACCCTTTGGGAATATAGGGTTAGATGTGAATATACACCTTGGACAGTTTAGTAATGCTTAATACTCTTCATGTTTAACTGATGCCACCCACAATTATGTGTGGGAAGGGAGTAAACAGTGAATAGCGTATTCTTCTTTGGGTTCTTTATAATAGATGGAAGACTTCAGTTTTTGATGCTGCAAGTTAACTTTCGAGCTTACAATTTACATTAGATGGACGCAATGATCTATTACACCTCAGTGGGATAAGGTTCATATCTTTAATGTGACTTTTTTGTCTCACATGTTAAAAAAACACTGGTCTTGTGTTAGTACTTTGACTTCGCTATTAGATTATTCGAAGACTTGAACAAACAGTTTACTGTGTAGTGGAGCACTATCCTATACCTATTTTGGGAGTTGGGGAGCATAGCAAAGGCAAGGGATAGTCCCAGTTATCTATGGGTGTCAGTATATATTGAAACACCGTTAATTATCAGAGAGTAAAGAAGAAACTTTAAAGATACAGATTATTTTAAGAGTTCTTTACATGTAGTTTATTTGTGTAATTTCTATATTTGATACATATTTAGGACTTTTAATTTGTGGTTCAGTACTGCTCCTGTATAATAATTTTCTAATATCTCTGGATATCATGAGTGGTGGTTATTGCATGTTCTCTTTACCAAAGATACATGAGAAAACAAAATTGTCAGCTTGATATTTTTCAGTCTCCTGAGTTGCCTGCTTTGTATTTAATTTAACCAAATTTTATATTTTGTCAGTGTGAGTGGTGTTGCTTGGTGGAGTCTTAATTTTTGTATATGTGCATTTAAAAAAAAACTGCATCTCTTTAGCAGCTATGGTAATCTGCTACCTGAACTGTATTTTTTTTTCTGAACTGTATTTTTAATGTATGCTTGCTATAGTTCTATCTTTGCTACTAGCCAGAAGAAAACAAATCTTTACATATGGTTGGTCTAGTCTAGAGATTATTGAAATTGTTTTAAGCCCCATCCCCTCCTCCAAATGAGGGGAGGGTGAATAATGTTGATGATCTGTTCTTTTTTATTTTAATTGGAAAATACACGACTAGGCTTGATGAGACAAACTAGAGTGATTTCTGTAAACTCTGGATAATCTAATGTACACCTCAAAGGTAAAATTCCTTTATAAAAATATATTGTTCAATCTTTGCGATTGGCTCCCTACTGTATCCCTTTAAATTCTTCAGGAACACCCAAACACTGGTAAATATAAACAGCTTGTGATCGCAATAAATATATATATATATTGTTTAAATTCTGTTGAATGTTGTTAGGGGGAAAAAGCAGGTCCTATTTACACTTTTGCATGGATAACATTTGTTGTAATGGGATTTGACCTATAACTTGTTGAATCCTGAGATATTCTAAGAAACTCTTAATTTAGTTGCCATTTGAGTGACTTTTAAATGCCAATAACTGTACACTGTGTGTTTTAACATGTATTGTTTAAACTTCTCTGCTACCTTGCAAGATAGATGGTTGTCATTTTACAGATGGGGAAATTGAGGCTCTCAGAGAATAAATGACTTGTCACATGATAATAATTGACAGTCTGAATTCACACCCATATTAGTCTGGCCTCAAAACCTTTGTACTTTTTTGTTAAACTCAGTAGTTTCTCTTAACTGTGTTAGGTCTTGGGTTATCTATCACTGAAAGCATGTATCTTTTCAGTGTTACAAAATGAAGATTTTTTTCACGTATAGTACAGGGTTAATGCAGATTTTTAATGTAGGGTTAGATGAGTTGCTGCCTGATGAACGGTCTAATTGTGTTTTATACTAATAGTTGAAATAGTTGAAATAAATCTGAGCTTTAGGTTTGAGTATGCTCATTATACAAAAGTTTGTGGAATAATATATATATTTTTTTGTTTTAGATGGGATAATATGTTGAATTGTATTCTTAATTTTTGGGGGGGTCATACTATGGTAGATAGAGTGGTTTCACTGATTTTTTTTTCTTTTGTCATTTAAGCTCTATATAGAATGGAGCTAAATGTGTCTGAGAATAGTTCCCCAATCATTCAGCATGTTTATCGAGTGATTTGAAAAGAGAATTTAGGTGACTCTTACAATTCACTGCTCTGATTGGTTCTGTAGGGGTTTTTTTGTTATTTAATGGTACCTTAAAAATATTTTCTTCTAAGTGTTAGTACCTTATCTGTTTCTACTTTCTATTCTAGTTCATCTTTTCACTTAATTAAAATTTCTTGTTCTTATTTTTTATCAGGTAATAGTTAATATTGCTGCCCTGGATTATTTGGTTCATTAGTGATCAGAATCTTGGTCTCAGCTTTCTTTGCTTTTCCTCTTTCTCCTTCCTGCTTTTCATAAACTATAACTAGAACTTTTCTAATCTGAAGGAATGCTAGATATCGTGTAGCTGGCCCAAGATAAATTAGTGGAAATGGGGTAAAACCAAAAATATTAGTGCTTTTCACAGCCATGAGTCAAATTTATATATTTTATGTTAATCATTTCCTTAAGCTTTATTCTGTAGGAAATATTTTTTCCAGGTGATACTGTCTTCTACCCAGAGTCAATATTGAGTCTTTTCATCCATATTTTCCCCTTTGTAGTCCAAGAATACCACTGGTGTTCTACCACAGAATTATGCCCCAAGGCATCCATTGTATATAATAAACTAGTTTCTCTCCAGTGCATCTAGAAAGATACTAGCTATGTACGGTTCTTGGGAGAATTCAGGAAATTGTCACTCAAATCATTTTCTGAGTTCTGTGGTTAATAACATGAGGAACCCTGGTTGAGAAAGGTTGCTAGAATATTAAGGGACTTGGTTTGATGTCAAACAAGGTTTTACTTTTCATGGTTTCTTTCCTGTCAGTAACCCTAATATAGCCTCTACTTAAAACTTACGTTTGATAAAAAGTGAATGCAGTTGCTGATACTGCCATTTCTGTAGGATAAATTGGTCAGTGTTGATTTCAAGCAGTTAGTGCTACTTAGTTCTTTTAAATAATTGAATATTGAATGTGGGAAGTTAAATGCATAATTTCATTTGTAAAAAAGAATATTGTAGGAGCTCTGTTCATTATATTATTCAAAGCCTTTTATAAGAAGCCTTTGACAGTGACTAACATTAACAGTAGGTAACACTAACTGTACTCTTACTGTGTGCCGGACACTATTACAAATGCTTTATGTGTATTAGCTCACTTAGTCTTCATAACCCTCTGAATTAGGATGACCATATGATTTTTTGTTCAAACCAGGATACTGTTGAGAGTGAAAGGGGGCACTAAGTGGATGGCATACTAGGATAATAGTATAAACTAGGACTGTCCCAGAGTAACTAGGATGTATGATGACCCTAATTAACAACCCCCACCCCTTTTTTAGAAGAGAAAACCAAAGCATAGGAGGCCAAGTAACTTGCCCAGTTAGTAAGTGGTAGGAAGAGATTCGAAACCCCTGTGGAGATTTCTTTGGGCATGAACGTGATTTAAATTACTTTACACTGCCATATTCTTAGAGTTTGTTTTTACTCTTTGGAGTTTTTATTGGTATGGGGTCGACAGTAAAAGACAAGATACAGTGTTTTTAAAAACCCAGTAGAATTTCCAGTTGGCTTTTTTCAAGTGACTCTTAAGACTTACGTGATGATGTCTTAATGTTGAAAAGCAACTTCTCTGAGTGAGGTCCTCCTAAATAAAAACAGAAAACTCCATGATAACTACTTTTACTGTTTACATCTGTATTTGTTTTCCTTACATTGTTTAGACTCCCTTTATGGGTTTCTTAGGAGGAAATGTGAATTGTATGATATTTCATGGGGGCTCTTAGATGGAAAATTTCTTAGAAGAAAGCTGAAAGAGACACAGTTTTGTGACTAAGGAGAAGTAGTATTAGAAAAGAAAGAAAAAGGTCTAGTTTAGAGACTTATTTGAAGTTAAACTGATTCTGTACCATAATTTGAAAATTAAGTCTTTTGGAGATTGATGTGTCATTTCATAAAATTAATAGTTGTCTTTTATTTTTGGTGACTTTTGCAACTGCTTTGTATTCCCAGCCTGTTTGTGGTACACACCCCCCCCCCCCCCCAAATGATTCAAACATTTGGTGAAATGATTTCAGCATAATCACAGATTTTACTATTTTGTAAAATAAGATTTTTTTCCCTCTTTTTTCTTTTAGTGAGGGTGAGTAGTAGAGAGCTGATCTTAAGAGGACTTCATACTTAGCTATTCTAATATTTCATTGAGGAATTTGTTTTTTTTTCCACTAGCTAGTTCACTTTTATAAGTTTTGTTGGCATCACTATCTTATAAACAACTGAGAGGCTATTAAGTAGGTCTATTCAATTCTTAAAGTCATTTGTTTAGTTCATTAAAGCCATCGTGAATTTGGAAGGTGGGGACTGCATATCTGACCAGAGGAAGGAATTTGTGGGCCGCATAATGACTGGTAAACAAAAGGTTATTTTGTGGATTTGATTTATTACAGAAATTAATGCAGTTGGTTTTTTTAAAAAGCTGTTGCTGGGTTTTAATATGGGGCCCATGGATAGGGTGGAGGTGTGAGAACCCTGTGAAATTAATGTACAAAATGTATAACTGCATTTATTCAAGTTTTCAAAAGAGTTCATTCGTTTTTTCAGCTGGTACTTAAAGTGCCTTCAGGGATGGGATATACAGTGGTAAACTACATAGTCTCTGCCCTCAGTCAATGTTGTCAGTTGAGTTTTATCACCCCAAAAGGGTTAAAACTAACCCATTTTGGAAACATTATGTACTGGGATTACTGTATATTAAAGAATACTAAGCTAAAACCAATAGCCATCAATGCAGTTTTTTTATTATTTTTTATTTTTTTTTTGCGGTACGCGGGCCTCTCACTGTTGTGGCCTCTCCCGTTGCAGAGCACAGGCTCCGGACGCGCAGGCTCAGCGGCCATGGCTCACGGGCCCAGCCGCTCCGCGGCATGTGGGATCTTCCCGGACCGGGGCACGAACCTGCGTCCCCCGCATCAGCAGGCAGACTCTCAACCACTGCGCCACCAGGGAAGCCCAATGCAGTTTTGATAGTGTCCTTAATTTAAGATTAGTGACAAGTATTTAAAAATAAGGAGTACTCTGAAAAGCTTTGGGGAAAAATAACAATTAAGGACTGTTGATGTAGCATTGCAATGCTTCAGTTCAGTCTTCGGTGGTTGTTAATAAACTAAGTTAAAGAAGCCCATGATCATTCCCTGTAACCAGTTACTGTTATCCAAAGGTTGAGACCTTCTAAGTGATATTGTGCTTCTGTGTAAAAGAAAAAGAGGCAATCAACAATCACTCTGTTATATGGGACTCTTGTGTGTCTTTCTCTACCTCAAGTTGTAAATGCTTGCGTTTAAATAGGAACTTAAATTTATCCATGCTTGTGTTTTGCTTTTTGACTTTGGATTCTTTGTTGGAGTGTTAGCTTGAAATGTCTTTGTAGCAGTATATGATATTCATTAAATTCATTCTCTACATATATATGATGATGTAGGTTTGGTATATTTAAAGTAGTATTTCCATGTCAGGATTGGGATGTATGATACTGTCTTTTCTTGGGTTTCTAACGTTTTTCTCTTTTCAAAAGCAAGAATTTTTCCACACTCACCAATGTATCTCCTGCCTTGTAACTAATTTGCAAGCTTTATGGTGGTTAGAATGTTACTACAGAGAACACATTTAATATTCTCTTACTAAAAAAGGCCTTTTTTGTGATTTAAAGAAATAGTATTAAAGATAGTTGGGAACATGAACCTTTGAGAATTTCCCTTCTATGCTAAAGAAGTAGAGAAAATGTAGGAAATATTACCAAAGCCATAATATTTTTCCTTTGGGATATGTCCCTCCCTGTTTTCACCACTCATTCAGGCCAAAAGACATTCCTCAGACTTTATTCCTGGCAGGAGAATTGAGGAAGTGGTGGTAGCCATGGCTGGCAGGGAAGTAGAAGCTTGAAGGTATGTTTTTGAAAAGCAAATTTGTCAATGACAAATGGATTTTTCCAGTTTGAGTATATGTACTTTTTTGAGTTTTGGTTACATGTCAATGCATAAAGTGCTACTGTTCATTGAGGAATATTCAGTGGTTGCATTCATATTTGGGTGTTCTAAATGTACTTGAAAAATTTCAGAGGGATTATCTGGACAATACAGGATTATATTAGAAAAGATCGTTTAGTAGGGAATTAGTTCCTAAACCTTTGAAGTTAGACTGAAACAGTTATCCAGGTTGCTGCAGAAAAATAGCAAACCTAACATGAGAGATAATTATTTGTGTGTATAAATATGTAATGTTTATATGTACAATATTGGTGAATATCCAAACTTATGTCTTATAACTAGTTTACCTTTTTCAGACAAGGGATTACGTTTTTATCTGATTTTGAATTCTTGTCTCATTGTGTAATATGTATCATGCAGATTCTGAAATGGTAATTAAAACCTTAGGTTTTCTAGGAAAGTAACCCTACATTATAATTACATTATTAATATCTCATCTTCAAGACCTGTATGTTGGAAGAGAAGTAGTCAGTTAGTTTCCTCTAGTTGGCTTTGCATTAATGATAAACTTTGTGTATCTACAGGATATCATTTATAGGATCTACTACACAGCAAGGCTCCCTAACATTTAATTTTTATTTCTTAAAACAACCATGTGAGGTAATTGGTGGTATTTTCATTTACTGAGGTTCAAAATAGTTAAGTGACTTGCTCAAGTTCACTCAGCTAGTTAGTGGCAGAGCCTACTTTTGAATCCAGTTCTGCCTAATTCCAGCACACTTCTTTACACAGTGATACATTGCCTTCCAGTGGGATATTTATAGACTTGTGTAGTGATAACTTTTGGCCGGGGTGGGGGGGGAAGAGTAAGAGGGGGCAAGCATCCTAACTTGATGAGACTGAGGAAGTTAGACTTCTCAAAGTAGAAAACTTTTGGAAATTAGGTAGGGGAAAGGCTTATTTTCTACCAAGAGCTGATAGGGAATAAATTATTCTCAGTCTGAAGTTAGATGTCATATGTTTCGTATTTTATAATAAGCATCAAATAACACCTAGAAGAGGGTTGGGTGGGGGAGATGATAAAGTTTGTTACATTGAATTTGTTTTAATCCCCAGTAAAGTGACATCTGAATTAATTTTAAGGAATTAAACTTCTTATAAAATAAACTATGGGGCTTCCCTGGTGGCGCAGTGGTTGAGGGTCCGCCTGCCGATGCAGGGGACACGGGTTCGTGCCCCGGTCCGGGGGGATCCCGCGTGCCGCGGAGCGGCTGGGCCCGTGGGCCATGGCCGCTGAGCCTGCGCGTCCGGAGCCTGTGCTCCGCAGCGGGAGAGGCCACAGCGGTGAGAGGCCCGCGTACCGCAAAAAAAAAAAAAAAAAAAAAAAAAAACTATGAAACAAAATGTTATCCAAAGCATTGTTGGCATATGTCTCACTAGTAGTGTTCCTACTAAAGGACAGTAATACTAATGGGAGCAAAATCTGATCAGGTAAATTGGTCTAAATCCAGATAACATCATGATGCTACTTTTATGTTCTTCTGTTCTGTTTTGATTTTCATTTTTCTCCAGCACCTTTTTCTGTTGCTTTTCCATCTCCACTATCTGTACAATTTCTAAAATTCTCCATGGAAAGTAGAACTGTTTTGATGATGATTTCCTTTTTTTTACTTTTATACTTTTACTAATAATACTATATAACTCCATATGCTAGGCACTGAAATAGAAGTGATTTCAAAAATAAACCCATTTTATCCTCCCAGCAACTCTGAGGTAGGTACTGCTATTGTTTTCTGTTTACAGGTGAGGAAACAGGTGCAAAACAAAAAGGTAAAATTGCACAAGGACACATACCTAGGAAAGCGGTGGAGACTTGATGTGAACCCAGGCAATCTGATTAGTGTCCCATGTTCTTAGCACTACAGTACCATACTGCTGATTGTTGACATTAATATGAATGGTTTCCTCATCTTGGCAGTGTATTTATTTTAAGTCTTCTCTTTAATCATGAAGTATGTTTGCTCATCCTAATAGGAATTTTAGAGGTCAGCAGAGGATTGGGAAATTTTCTGATCCTCAGGTTTCCTAGCTATAAAATGGGTAATCCTGCATGCCTTATGTTATTATGGGGATTAGATAACAATACTTTTCTGAGTGTTTTCTGTATGCCAGACAATATGCCTAGGGTTTTGCTGGCATGATAGACCCCCAGATAACTGTAATATTTTCATTTATTGAGTACATTCTGTATGTCAGATATTTGATGTAATATACTACTTTTACATCTTACATTGTATAGGGGATATTGTATTCATTTTACAGAAAACTGAGGCCTAAAGAAATTTAGTAATTTGCCCAAATATGTTCTCACCTCTCGGCAGTTGTATTTACTGTTCCCTCTGTCTGGTGCGGTTGCTCATTTCTTCAGGACATTTTGCTCACTCAAGTAATTAGCCTTTCAGTGAAGTATTCCTTGGCCATATCATGTAAAATATCTTTTGCTCCCAACACTTCCTTTTCTCCTTACTGTATTTCTCTGCATGGCTCTTTTCATTATCAAACATAGTTTTATGTGGGTTATCTCTTTCCCCACCTTAGAATGTAAACTCATTGAGGGCAAGAATATTTGTCTTGTTCATTGCCTTAACCCTAGCACCTAGAACAGTGGTTGGGACATAGTAGGTTGTATAATATTTGTTGAGTGGATGCATTATGTGGTATCCCGAGACTCACTAGGCTTACTTGCAAGCTGATCCTGAATTAGACTGATTTAATCTTAATGGACCAAGATGGGCATTTTCCGAAACAGAGTTGTGATGAGGATTGTGCTTGGGGCTGTTTGGGGTGGGAGTGGGGAGGCAGTGCAGTCTCATGTTGTAGTTTTTAGAAGTCTGTTCTCATGAATTGCCTTGAATTCCGGAGGAGTATGTGCCCTCAGGTCAGCTTCTAGGTTCTGTGAAGCCTTTTATCTCTTAGTAGAGGTTTGCTTTCCAGCTTCTTACTGTCTTAACTTTCAACCCCTCATTTTGCCTAAAGATTTGTTCATTGACCATTTATAGTGTATTTGTGATGTGCGCAGTGTGGAGCTGTGAAGCAGGGAGTTGGCTTCATACAGGAAGATTCCTAGCTTTGCCATGATATGTACATAAACATGTATGTATGGTAAAAAAAAAGAAAACTGCCATGTACTGAAACTTTAAATAATTGTTTTAGTTTTAATATTTTGATAGCACATAAAATCATTATTTTCTCATGTCTTGGAATTCATACCTCTTTCTTTCTGCTTCTCATAAAATTTGTTGCAATAATGTATGTAGTTGGAACATGGTAGTGATAATACTGAACCATGCTCTTGCACTTAAATGGTAGCTGATTTTTGAGAGAAAGACAAAATTGTATTTTTAGATATTTCAATCTTAAGCTGATATTAGCGCAACTGGAGTTCAGCAGATATAAGAGTAGGAGATAGACCTTAGGGATCCCTGTGCATACTGTGCATTGGTCTTTAGAGGGGAGAAGTTATAAATAAAGAGGAGTAGAAGGCCAGGAGTGAAAACCTTATTATTAACTGGGTAGGAGGAAGAAGTAGGAACATTGATAGACTGGTCAGGGATATAGGAGAAAATCTAGGAAAATGTAGCATAAAATCCATAAGCATCTAAAATTTGAAAAGAATCCAGATGGCATGTTCTCCCATCTGTGAGATGATTTTAAATTGTATACAGTATAAAAACTGTTGTTTCAATTATGTCAAGATGAAATCATCTTTAAAGCTGATATAATCAATGGTTATCTTTATGTAGATTGTTTTCTTTGTGGCATCTCTTGGGAGTTGGGTTCTTCTTCCACCCTGGGTCCCAGGTTACCAGACTAAGCTGGGAAGTGGTCTGGGACAAGAAGGGAGGGCATATCTGGCTTATTGCATTCTGAAAAGTCAATGAAAATTTTACTGGAATTACTTTGTATGGAGCTGTGGATAATCAAAGAATTGATTGTACTTAAATATGAGTGGTATTAGATAATATACTGCAATTTGATGTCCTCTTCAAAATAGCTGTGAAAATTATGGTTGGATTTGCTGGAGTCTATTTTGAAAAGGAAAACCTTTTCTTTTTTTCCTCTGTTCTTTTATATGAGATAAGTGTGTAGGCAACCACTTCACTTTTCTTCAAATTTTGTGGAAAAACTATCTTGGGTAGAAATAATGCCAGACGTGACTATCTTACAAAATTTTCTCACTTTTCTGCTTCTTGGGATAATATTTCAAAGGGAAATTATTGTTATCAGTCTAAAAAATTACTTATAATTCTACTTGCTTCAATCCAAAACAATTTTTTTTTCAAAACTATTTATTTTTAAAAATTTTGGTAAAATATAAAATTTTACCATTTTAAGTATACAGTTTAATGGCATTAGTTACATTCACATAGTGGTCCAAACATCACCACCATCTATCCCCAGAACTTTTTCACCATTCCATAATAAAACTCTACCCATTAAACAGTTCCCTATCTCCCCTCTGCCCTCAAACAGTTCCTGGTAACCAGCGTTCTGCTTCGTGTTCCTATGTATTTGACTAGGTACCTCAGGTAGGAGGAAGCATAGAGATATTTATCCTTTTGTGACTGGCTTATTTTACTTAGCACATTTTCAGGGTTCATCCTTGTTGTAGCATGTGTCAGAATTTTCTTCCCTTTTAAGGATATATAATATTCCATTTCTGTATATACCACATTTTGTTCATTCATCCGTGATGGACACTTGGATTGCTTCCACCTTTTGGCTGTTGTGAATAATGCTGCCATGGACATGGTATACAAATATCTGTTTGAGTCTCTAGTTTCAGTTCTTCTGTGTGTATACCGAGAAGTAGAATTGCTCCACAAATATTTGAGTGTCTATAAGTGGCAGGCACTGTGCTAAGCACTGGGGATATCAGTGAACAAGGCAGGCCTGGTTCCTGTCCTTAGAATTTACAGTCTAGTAGGGAAAAAAGATATTAAATAAGCAGTTACAATTAAGTATGGTAAGTGTTACAAAAGGGCAAGTACAGAGTGCCATGTGTATATTTTATATGGTCGTAATAATGTATATATTGTTAAAGTAAAAAGAATACAAAACATCAAATGCTTTTTCATATTCTGATATCCCCTGCAGCACTTCACTCGCCAACCTACCACCACATGGAAACTTTTTTGTCCCCCCCCCCCCACATTTAAAAATTTAATGCATCTGGAATATATTTTTGACTCTGATGTGACGTAGGGCTATTGTGCTGTTGTGGTTTATAAGCAGTATATATTTGGTCTTCTCTATTTCTGGCACAGAGCTCCCCAAACCCTTCGAATTTCCTCAGTGTTCAGAGTGATAGAGGTATCTTTTGTTATATCAATAAGGTGACTTTTAGAAAGCACCTTAGGGTGGGGACTGGTTGGTTGCTAGTGAAGCCAGCTGTGGTTAGAGGGTTAGAACTTTCAGTCCCCACCCCACCCTCACTTCTGGGGGCATGGAATGCAATCACCAGTGGCCAATGATTTAATCAATCCCGAAGCCTCCATAAAAACCCTACAGGAAAGGGTTCAGAGAGCTTCTGGTTTGGTGAACTTATGGAAATTTGGGGAGAATGGCGAGCTCCAAGAGGGCTTGGAAGCTTTCTCGCCTTTTCCCGGTACCTTGCCCTGTATCTCTTTCATCTGGCTGTTCCTGAGTTCCTTTTACAATAAACTGGTGATCTACTAAGTAAAATGTTTCTGAGTTTTGTGAGCCACTACAGCAAATTAATTGAACCCAAGGAGGGGTTCTTAGTGTCAAAAAAAATGCACAACCTGAAAGTTGAGAATTATGTTTTATTTGGAGGAATTTCTGAGGACTTCAACCCGCCAGACAGCCTCTGAGATAGCTCTGAGGGACTGCTCCAAAGAGGTAAGGGAGGGGCCAGGATAAATAGGAGTTTTGCAACAGAAAACAGGTAGTTAGAACATCAAAAGATTACTGTTAAAGAAAACCAGACATTTCAAGTTAATGAATTTAGCACTTTTCTTGTATGGGAAGATGCAAGAGTCTGGGCTCATTGAAGTCATTCCTTTGATAGACACCTTAACTATCTAGGGCCAGTATCCTGTTCTTTCCTGTCCTCAGTCCCCTCAGGGTGCACCGTTGAGGGGTGGCTGCTGTGGCTAAGGGTTTGCCAGCGGGAAGCCCCTTTGTCTCCATCCTGAGTTCCCTCAGGGCTCACCATCGGGGCAGCAGGTAGTGGCTGATGGCTTGATGGCCATAGATAGCATCCTTTGTTTGCTGATATGGCAGCAACGTTTTTCATTCGCATTAAGAACCTCTAATTTATAGCCAGTTGGTCAGAAGTACCGGTAACAACCTGGACTTGCGACTGCCCTCTGAAGTGGGGTTGGGCTGGGGCAGTCCTGTAGGACTGAACCCTTAAACCTGTGGAATCTGATGCAGTCTCTGGGTAGACAGTGTCAGAACTGAGGTGAATTGTAGAACTCCCAGCTGATGTCTGGAGAATTACTTGGTGCTGTATGAGATATCCCCACCCCCTCACCCCTGCCCGCAACACAACATTGGAATTTGGTCTCAGAACCAGTTTAGCTCTACACATTTTTGTCTTTTTGTGTGTGTGCCATACCATCAACTACCTAATTATTTTCCTTGCTGTACATTTGTCTCTTTCCTCCTCTGTTTGAGAAGGCACAGCTTCTATGAGTAACTTTGTCTTTTCCCCTTATCTAGTTATGTCCAGCAGTGGGATCATGCTGTCATTGAGTATGAACTTTTTGAAGCTCCTTGTAACTGAAGGTGTGTTGTTTTCCAGTAGGGTCGTACCTACCTTACAGTCCCACCGTTGCTGTCGTGTATGGTAACCACATTATCCCTGCTTTGGAGATGTTATTTTTATTTTATTTTATTTTTTTTTGCGGTACGCGGGCCTCTCACTGTGTGGCCTCTCCCCTTGCAGAGCACAGGCTCTGGACGCGCAGGCTCAGTGGCCATGGCTCACGGGCCCAGCCGCTCCATGGCATGTGGGATCTTCCCGGACTGGGGCACGAACCCGTGTCCCCTGCATTGGCAGGCGGACTCTCAACCACTGACTGCACCACCAGGGAAGTCCTGGAGATGTTATTTTAAGCAGTTTCGCTAGTGGTATCTCAGATTCCTTTAATTTGCATTTCTTTGATTAATAGCTAGAATGAACATTTCCCCTTATTATTTATTTATTTATTTA
Source organism: Phocoena sinus (assembly GCF_008692025.1). NCBI lineage: Eukaryota > Metazoa > Chordata > Mammalia > Artiodactyla > Phocoenidae > Phocoena > Phocoena sinus. The sequence continues at coordinate 105,304,982 of NC_045784.1, forward strand.
TTTTTTTGCTGTACGCGGGCCTCTCACTGTGTGGCCTCTCCCCTTGCAGAGCACAGGCTCTGGACACGCAGGCTCAGCGGCCATGGCTCACGGGCCCAGCTGCTCCGCGGCATGTGGGATCTTCCCGGAGCGGGGCACGAACCCGTGTCCCCTGCATTGGCAGGCGGACTCTCAACCACTGCGCCACCAGGGAAGCCCTTCCCCTTATTTTTGAGCAAGGTATTTTGAATGTGACAGCCAACACTTAAGTTTAACCTGAGGGCCTTTTAATTATGAGTATACAGTAGTTTTCTGGTTAATTACTGGTAGTGATGGGTTTTAGTATTAAGTCTCAATAGAAGTATCTAATTTTATTTGGATTTGTGTATTGTTTTGTAATGTCTGTTCACCTTATTCATGGTGTTAGTTCATTTCAGTTTACGAACAGCAGTTGCTTAGGAAACCTGCAATAATCTATCCATCCACTTGTCTAGCCCAGTAGTGTTAAGTTGCATTCAGTGGACAGTTTGTGGATGAGCTGTGCTCAAGTGTTTTGTAAACAGAATATGACAGAACCAGTGGGAAAAGCCCAGATTGTTTTTCTCACTGCAGTGTAATCTTCTTAGCAATGAAGCCGACAGTGAAATTAAATTTTTATTAGTAGTTCAGCCTGTTTTTCTTTCTTTTTTAAAAAAAATTAATTAGTTTATTTATTTTTGGCTGCGTTGAGTCTTTGTTGCTGCACGCGGGCTTTCTCTAGTTGTGGCGAGCAGGGGCTACTATTTGTTGTGGTGCACGGGCTTCTCATTGCGGTGGCTTCTCATTGCGGAGCACAGGTTCTAGGTGCACAGGCTTCAGTAGTTGTGGCTCGCGGGCTTTAGAGCGCAGGCTCAGTAGTTGTGACGCACGGGCTTAGTTGCTCCGTGGCAGGTGGGGTCTTCCCGGGCCAGGGCTCGAACCTGTGTCCCCTGCATTGGCAGGTGGATTCTTAACCACTGTGCCACCAGGGAAGCCCTCAGCCTGTTTCTTGATAGTAATGATTATTCTTAGTCATGAGCAGGGTAGATAAAGTGAAATTGGCTGTTCGACATCGTTCTTTGAAAAAAAATAATTACATGATGGCATTAATGGTTGTGCCATGTAGTAGTCAGTTCATAGACTACTTCCAGATAGTAAGTTCATAGACTTCCCCTATTGAGAATTTGTCAGTGTCAAGGCATTGTGAAACCAATGATAAAAGATACTCTTCTTTAGATATCTGAGAATGTTCTGGACTATCTAACTTTAGAGTGATTAAAGATACATTAGCAGCTTTGTAGTGAAAAAATGTTCAGGTCCGGGGAGAGAAGTTCAGGACAAGTGGAAATATAGAATAATTTGCAAGCATTTTTTGGGGGATTAGGACTGACTTTAGTTAGGAACATAAAATGTATTACTTATAGCTTTAGTTAAAATGATCATGCGTGTTATATTACGTTTAAATGTAGTGAATGGATCCCTGCTCCCCTCTCAACACAATCACCTTGTTTTATTTTCATGGTAGCTTTACCACTGCTTGCTATTTTCTTATTTCTTTGTGGTCTTCGCCCTACTGGAATTTAAGCACCATGGGAACAGGGGCTTTACTGTTTAATGCTGTTTTCTAACAATGCCTGGTATATAGTAGGTCCTTAAGAAATACTTGTTGAATGAATGAATTATTCACTAACATAGCTGGATATGATTGAAATATTCAGAAATAAATTCAGTCCTACTTGTGAATGTAACTAAACTTCTGAACTTAAGAGTGTCTCAGAGCTTTTTGTTTTTTTATTTTTTAAAGCAGTTTGAGAAGTGGGAAAAAGATCCGAGAGGCTTGTCAGTGTTACTATAGAATACAAGAAATTAGAGGTAAGGCTAAAAAGGCACCAGTCTCCAAAGATCATTAAGTAGATTTTCTGCTGTGTGTAACTATGTCTGAACTCATTATGTGAGCTATGACTATTAGCATATTTTCTTATCAGTTTTATCTTCACAAGTTAAGACAAGCTTTTACTCTTAAGCATCTCATTTGGTGTATCTTCAAACTTAGACGTTTCTTTTACAAGTTGCAAAAGTTAAGAAATCTGAAGCAGGTGAGAAAAGAGTAGTTAGAAAACTATATTGCCGTTTTGCCACCACCTTGTAGGGGGATTGATGGAGGGGGAGGTATGTTTGCTTTCACTGTGTTCTCCTGTGTTGAACCTATTACCTAATACCAAATTCTGAGTGTGCTGGTCATTACGTGTGTTAGTCAAATGTAATACTAGTGATGATTCCATCATAGTTTTAGTGCATTGTAGAGTTTACGTAGCACTTCCACTTTGTTCTCATAATAATCCTTTAGGGAGGGAGGTCTTGTGGTATTCATGGTATTTTACAAATGAGGAATTACCCTTTTGGAGGAGCCAAACAACACGGCCTAAGGTCACACAACTAGAATTAGTAAATTAAACACTAGAACATACATCTTATGTGTTCTGGTTCTGTGTTCTTTAGAACCATAGAATTTTAGATCAGGAAGAAGCCTTAAAGATTCTAAACTATATATATACATACATATGTATACACATATATATGTGTGTGTGTATACATATGTATACACACACACACACACACACACACACACACACACACACATGAATTTAACATTACAAAGCTGATGTGCCAGGATTCTAACCCAGGTCTTCTCCTCATATCGAATCTGTATTGTTTCTAGTCTTCTCTGTCTTTGATTTTGGAGATGTGTATGCTACTGGATGAACTGGCTGTCTGATAACAAAGGTAGTTGGGTTTCTTAATATTTTTCTGATTCACATCTATGTTTGTAATGGTGAATAGCTTCCAAAAACATTTAAATGTATTTTGAGGCAGCTTGAGATAGTGGAAAGAACATAAGCCTTAGAGCCTAGCAGATTTAAGTTGGAATCCTATGACTTCTTTCCTCATTAACTGTGACATTGTGGAAATTTCCTAACTTCTTTGTTTCCTCATCTATAAAATGGGCAGGATATTACCTATCTTGAAATAATCAAAGATAGTATAGTATGTTAAGTTCCTGACACATGGAATATGCTCGATAATGTTACCATTGTTTTATTTAGCATTCATACAAATTGATACGAACAGCTGTTAATGATCTTAAATGTTAGTGGATATGAAGTTTTCAATATTATTACTACTACCTGTTGATTTTTATTGGGTGCTAGGCACTAAGCTAAGTGCTTGATAAATGTGTCATTTTATTTTATTTATTTTTTAAATATATTTAAAAATACATTTATTTTTATTTATTTTTGGCTGCGTTGGATCTTCGTTGCTGTGCGCGGGCTTTCTCTAGTTGCAGCGAGCGGGGGCTACTCTTCGTTGCAGTGCGCGGGCTTCTCATTGCGGTGGCTTCTCTTGTTGCAGAGCGCGGGCTCTAGGCACGCGCGTTTCAGTAGTTGTGGCACACAGGCTTAGTAGTTGTGGCTCGCGGGCTCTAGAGTGCAGGCTCAGTAGTTGTGGTGCATGGGCTTAGTTGCTCCATGGCATATGGGATCTTCTCAGACCAGGGCTCGAACCCATGTCCCCTGCACTGGCAGGGGGATTCTTAACCACTGTGCCACCAGGGAAGCCCAAATCTGTCATTTAAAATCCTTAAGCAGGAACCACGCAAAGTACAGGTGCAAATCTCCTCACTTTACAAATAGCAAAAAATTGTAGGCATGCACCTTATCTCTAACCAAGAGCCCTAAAATAAATGTTGATCTACTTGGATCTAATAATGATAAGATAGGGAATAATTAAACATAAAGTATGTACACAGGAAGCGGCATTAGTTATTGTAATGAAATACTGTGGTCAATCTTAATGTCTAACAATAAATAAGTAGGTTATAGTACATCACGTGTGGTGGAATTTCATGAAACTATTAGTAGTAGTTATTACAAATATTACAGAAATGGTAGAAATGCATATAGAGATGAAAAATTATGCACAGTTACATCCATTCTGTGGTTATAGTTTTGAAAAATTTACACCTAGACATTCAGGCATGCACATATGGACAAAGCCTGGAAAGAAAAATGAGAAAAAGTGATTTATTAGTGTAATGGATGCTATATGATTATTCTAAGCGTTTTAAAGGTAATTTCGTGTGTCATTTTGTGGGAACCAAGGTCATATGCTTCCTGTGTAGTGTGCACTGAAGGACATTGATTGCCCTTAAAACATTCAGCGGGTTTAACCTAGATGACAGGGTCCAGTATACTGTTTCTTATACTTTGTGGACACTTTAAGTAATCTCAACTATTGGCTTTTTATTCTTTTAGTAAACTCTCAGCACACATTATCATTCAACCCATTGCATTTTGCAATGGAATTTTAGTTTTTTTTTCTTCTCTTTGTTCTTGAACGGGATAGCCACCACAAGTAGACCTACATATTATATAACTACTTTTGTACCTTAATGGATTTATTTGAGAATCTTCAAGTTCTTGGGCTTTAAACCCCAGATATATGTCCCACTGCAATATTATGAGGGGAACCATCCATTGTAATCTTTTTTGCCCATTACTTTTTCTTGTCAATCAGCAAAGCAAATACTTTACTGCTCTCTGCCTTCCGAATTACTTCATATACTTTATGGTTGATATATTTTATGGTATGTGTGTTCTTTTCTGTTTCATTGCTTCCATAAAAAAGACTGGTTTAGGTGTTAGTTTGATTCCTTCTGTTTTTCCATTTCTCTGTGAGTACTACAAGACACAGTGCACCATTGATTCTTGCATTTCTCATTTATATTCTGATTTTAAAACAAGCTTGTTAGAAAGAATTTGCCTGCTGCTTTTTCAGTTGTTTCCAGTTAAGGGTTGATTCTATGTGTGTCTGTCTGTCTCTCTTACGTATTTTATTCATTCATTCATTCATTTATTTATTTATTACGACAATTTATTTATTTAGGCTGCATCGGGTCTTCATTGCAGTGCACGGGCTTCTCATTGCAGTGGCTTCTCTTGTTGCAGAGCGCGGGCTCTAGGTGCGCGGACTTCAGTGGTTGCAGCAGGTGGGCTCAGTAGTTGCAACACGAGGGCTGTAGAGCGCGCAGGCTTCAGTAGTTGTGGCGCACGCGCTCTAGAGTTCAGGCTCAGTAGTTGTGGCTCACGGGCTCAGTTGCTCCGTGGCATGTGGGATCTTCACGGACCAGGGATCGAACCCGTGTCCCCTGCATTGGCAGGCAGGTTCTTAACCACTGCGCCACCAGGAAAGTCCCTCCCTGTGCCTTTTAAAAATGCAGAATTTTTCTGGGCATAGGACATACATATAATTTAGTGTTTTTTATTCCAGAAAAAATGGTATTGTAATTATTTCTCTATAATAAGTTAGCTTAGACATTTTTTGTTGTTGTCGTATTGGGAAGTTCATGGGGATGTGATTGAGGGCATATTTTATGTCAAAAGAATAAACTTTACTATACAGTTGTCCCTTGGTTTCTGTGGGGAGTTGGTTCCAGGACCTGCTGTGGATACCAAAATCTGCGGATGCTCAAGTTACCGTGGTCAGACTTCTGTATCTGTGGTGGTTCTGCTCCTGCAGATTCAGCCAACTCTGGATCATGTAGTACTGTAGTATTTACTGAAAAAAAATCTGCATATAAATGGACCCGCATAGTTCAAACCTGTGTTCAAGGGTCAGCTGTATCTTTTCAGAGTGAATTGTATATAAGATACAGTTTTTGTCCTCAAAGAGTCAGCAGTCAATACAGAAGGTAATTAAGGAAACAAAAACATTAAGAATACAGGATCATTAGGAACAGAAAGAGGTAGTGATTATTTGGGAGACTTCAGGGAATGAGCCTTACAGAGGGTAGTGATTGAGGTTCAGAAGCAGTTGACCAGGGCATTCCAAACCAACCCCCCACCCCATACATTGCAGTAGAGTATCCAACTGCTCTTAGTTGCCTTAACATACCACGAGTTTTGATGCCTCCATGTTTCTTTGCTTGAGCTGTTTCTAATGCATGGAATGCTCCTGCATCCACTTTCCAGCATACTGTGCATATCATTCTAGATTTAGATTGGGGTCACCTGGAAACCATGTCCGAGCTCCCCTTACCCAGTTAAGAGCCACTTCCCTGGGGCTTCCTGTGCATATTTATGCCAGTGTACTTTCTTTTTTTAATTTAAATTTAATTTTATTTTTTTGGCCACGCCACATGGCTTGTGGGATCTTAGTTCCCCAACCAGGGATTGAACCTGGGCCCTTGGCAGTGAAAGTGTGGAGTCCTAACCACAGAACTGCCAGGGAATTCCCCATGCCAGTGTACTTTCTTATTTTTTTTAAATAAATTTTTTAATTTATTTAGTTTTTGGCTGCATTGGGTCTTTGTTGTTGCATGCAGGCTTTCTCTAGTTGCGGTGAGTGGGGGCTACTCTTTGTCGTGGTGCGCGGGCTTCTCACTGTGGTGGCTTCTCTTGCTTCAGAGCACAGGTTCTAGGTGCGAGGGCTTCAGTAGTTTTGGCTTGTGGGCTCTAAAGCGCAGGCTCAGTAGTTGTGGCACACGGGCTTAGTTGCTCCGTGGCATGTGGGATCTTCCCGGGACCAGAGCTCGAACCTGTGTCCCCTGCATTGGCAGGCAGATTCTTTACCCCTGCGCCACCAGGGAAGCCCCTAAAAATATACTCTTTAATGCTTTTTTCCATTTGAGTAAACTTTTGTCTTGGGTTATTCAGAATTTCTAGAAACGGGCAGCTCCTGGTGTTCCTGTAGAAGATAGAAATTGGAAAGAAGAAGATCCAGTGGGAAATTGAAGTCTATATGGAATAAACTTCGTGGATATTTCAATCATGGTTAGCTTAAACTTGGGCAGTATCTTTTAGGAAAGACACATTTCTTTCTTGTGGAAAGAAGAGTGGTATGGTGACCACTGGTGGCTTAGACTTTGGGAAGCTTCTTAAGGACGTTCTGGGGGAAATGCATCATTGAGCTGTGGGTTTCTGGCATTTGTGTGAATAAGGTTCAGATGATTAAGTGGCCCAAGCAGGAACGGGGAAGTGTGTTTGCTTTTCTTCCCTAACTACTCATGCCTTCTCTGTCTCTAAAACTGGGTCATTCTGTATATCAGAAGTTGCTTATTCCATGACTTAACAGCAGCTTTTCTTAAAGTGGGATTGGACCCACCTACATAGGGGATTTGTGAATAATACAAGATGCCTGACACTTGTATACAGGTCTACTGAATGAGTCCCTAGTTGTGGGTCTTGTGACCCTGCATTTAAACAAGCGTTTATATGATTCTTATGCCCACTGGAATTTAAGAGAAGCACTCTCTTATAGATAGAATTTTCCATTATTTATTACGTGATCACCTATAAGTATGATGGTGGAGCTGCTGTTCCCCTTTGGGGACATACAATTACAAACAATAAGTGCTTATTTGCTTTATAAGATTGATGGTAAAGTGTAGCTGTTGGGGATTTTCTGCTGCTCAAGATTTTGCTAGAAATCATTTTGTGTACACAAGTGTAAGGAAAAAATATTGTTTTTATTGCATGTATTGAACAAGGTGTGTAAGATATTTCAGGGGTTTCCTATGTGATAGTCTTAGACATTTACGTAAGCATAGAGGAAGGAAACTAACACCTCTCTTATATTTGAAATTGACTGATTCACAGGACTTTAAGAGCATAATCTCATTTGTTCTGAAGAGCTGATATGTGGATTATCCTAACAGGGCACCCATCTATTTGTGAAGCAAATATGCAGAAGGCAGGTTCAAGCCCAGAGTTTTATCTCTTACTAGCTGTGTGACATTAGGCAAGACTTTTAATCTTTTAGAAAATAATCTTATGAGTGTTTAGGGGAAGTCAATGATGTGTTATGGAAACCATTTCATTACTTTAAGTATTTTGGTAAGGCTTCTGGTCTTACCATGGTGGCGTGAGGGTGTTTTTCTTCTTGCGTCTAATATAGAAATAACAAGGAGAACAGAAAAAAGCCCTCTGTAACTAAATTCCTTTCATTCTTTTTTACATACTTGGAGACATAAAACGTGCAAATCACAAAAAATGTGTAAGGGTGGGGGTGGGTAGTGCATCAAAGAAGCATGGAGAGTAGTGAGCTAGTTAGCCCAGGGATGGCTGATCTGAGAAATCTCAAGTGCAAAAGATAATAACATCCTTTGTATGTGGCAATGGGAGTAGATAAGGAGGTGAGCGGGCTGGAAGATAAAGCCCTTGTGGACGAGGTCAGATTAGGAGAGATGGTAGGGCAGTATGTAATAACTATTGCGCAAAGACGCCATTATAGCAGGAAGTGATCTGTCTCCTTGGAAGCAGTGGAGAGAATGTTTTGCTTTTTGAAGTCAGCAAGAAAGAGGTCATCAGCCTGTTAGGAATGTGGGCAAATGACATGAGCAGGGAGAGTTTATGGAAAAGACAGTAAGAATGACTCTTAAGTATAAGGAAATTAGAGAAGTGTAAATTAAAACTACAAGTATCGCTTCTTAGCCAGACCTATTTGGTTCCTGATTTTTATTAGTGGGCAAATACTGCATTATCCAAATCTTCTGGTTTACAAGTTTTGAATAACAAGGGATTTATTGAAAATGTATGTTTGGTTTCTGAGTTTGTGAAGTAAAATGTTATGTAGGGAGATTCATCTGTAACCTGAATTATCACTTTTCATTTTAGCAGATTGGCAAAAATTTGGAAGTCTTGACAGTGCGCTTAGCTGTACGGAAACACACCCATACATAGGTTGGTTGCTGGTGGAAGTACAAATTGGTATGGCCTTTGTGTATGGAGGCCAATTTTAATATTATTTGTTAATATTACAAATGCATATGGCTTTTGGCCATAATCTGCAATCATGTACCAGTTGGTATGAGGGACAGCTTATGTGCTAATTGACTAAAATGACCAGAGCAACATGGAATTAAATATTGTTCAAGTGGTTAAAACAGATAGTTTTGGTGTTCTAGTATAGATGTTGAAGAAATTAATTGGAAGAAAGCATTTGTGTGGTGGTGGGGGGAACAGCACTGATGGACACAGATTTAAAAATTTTTTATTAAGATATCATTTACATAAAGTCCAAGTTACTCTTTTTAGTGTACAGTTCTGTGAGTTTGGGCAAATGTATTATATAGTTGTATCACCATTATCACAGCAACATATATTACAGTTCCAATATCTCTACCCCCGAATCCCTCCAAAACTCCTTGGTGTGTTTTGCTCTTTTTTTCCCAATCTGAGCCCCTGGCAACCACTGATCTATTTTCCATCCATAGGTATTTTGCCTTTTCCAGACTGTCATATAATTGGAATCATACGATAAGCAGCCTGTTGAGTGTGGCAGCTTTCACTTAGCAGAATACATTTGAGATTCGGCTGACTTGATATATCTGAAGTTTGTTCCTTTTTTACTGTTGAGTAGTATTCCATTGTATGGATATAACATAATTTGCTTATCCATTCACCAGTTGAAGACATTTGGGTTGCTTTCCACCTTTTGGTGATTACAAATAAAGCCACCCAATTTTAGGGCTTCCCTGGTGGCGCAGTGGTTGAGAGTCTGCCTGCTGATGCAGGGGACACACGGGATCGTGCCTTGCTCCGGGAGGATCCCACATGCCGCGGAGCGGCTGGGCCCCGTGAGCCATGGCCGCTGAGCCTGCGCGTCCGGAGCCTGAGCTCCGCAACGGGAGAGGCCACAACAGTGAGAGGCCCGCGTACCGCAAAAAAAAAAAAAAAAAAAAAAAGCCACCCAGTTTTATAGTTGAAGGTTTTTACATTTGAGTCTAGGATTCATTTTGAGTTAATTTTTGCATATGGTACAAGGTATGGATTAAGGAACTTTTTTGGCAGATGGATATGTAGTCGTTTGAAAAGACAGTCTTTCTTCATTGAAATGCCTTGGTGCCTCTGTCAAAAAGTGAGTGACCATGTGTGTGGATCTATTTCAGGTCTCTATTCCATTGATCTGTCATAATCACCATTTACAACGTCTTGATTACTGTAGCTTTATAGTAAGCCTTGATACAGTGTATAGTGTACGTTCTCCAAATTTGTTCTTTTTCAAAATTGTTTTGGCTTTTCTGATTCCTTTACTTTTTCATCTAAGTATCAGTTTGTTGATTTTTTGGGGGAAAACAACTTCTAGGATTTTGATTAGACATTTTAAAGTTTGATTTTGGTATAATTAATATTAGATTCATAAGAAGTTGCAAAAACAGGAGAGAGGTCCCATGTATCCTTCAGTTAGTTCCTACCAATGGAAACGTCTTGCATAACTAGTACAATATAAAGACCAGGAAATTGACATTGGTGCAATCCACAGTGTATTCAGATTTTACAGTTATATGTGTGCTTTTTTGTGTGACTGTCTTTGTGTGTTTTTAATTTTGTGCAATTTAACACATGTATAGATAGATGTAACCACCACCACCATCAAGATACAGATCTGTTCCATCATCACAAAGATCCCTCATACTACTCCTTTATTGTTACACTCATTCCCCTCTCTCACCTTCTTCTATTCTGTTCCTAATCCCTGGCAACCACTAATCTGTTCTCCATAATTTTGTCATTTTGGAGGCTGTTCCATAAGTGGAAATCATACAGTATATGCTGTAGAGATTGACTTTTTTTCACTCAAAATAATTCCCTTGAGATTCATGCAAGTTGTTGCATCCCAACAGTTAATTCCTTTCTATTGATGACTCATATTCCATGTACTATGGTTTGTTTAACCATTCACCCGTTGAAGGATATTTGGGTTTGTATTAGTTTGCTTGGGCTGCCATTACAAAGCACCACAAACTAGGTGGTTTCAACAAATTTATTGTTCAACGGTTCTGGAGGCTAGAAATCCAAGATCAAGGTGTCAGCCAAGTTGGTTCCTCCTGAGGGCAATGAGAGAGAATCCATTCCATACCTCTTCCCTAGCTTCTGGTGGTTTGCTGGAAATCTTTGGGGTTTCTTGGTTTATAGAAGCATCACCCAGGTCTCCACCTTCATCTTCACATGACATTCTCACTGTGTGTGTCTGTCTGCAAGCTCCCCCTTTTATAAGAATACCAGTCATACTGGATTAGGGCCCATCCTGATGACCTCATCTTAACTTGATAACTTTTGTAAAGAACCTAACTTCAAATAAGGTCATATTTCAAGGTACTGGGGGTTAGGACTTCAAAATAGGAGCTTGGCGGGGGGGACACAATTCAACCTATAACAGAGTTGTTTCCAATATTTTGCTATTACAAATAAAGCTGCTCTGAACATTCATGTACACATTTTTGTGTGTGTGTGTGTGTGTGTGTGTGTGTGTGGTACACGGGCCTCACACTGTTGTGGCCTCTCCTGTTGTGGAGCACAGGCTCTGGACGCGCAGGCTCAGCGGCCATGGCTCACGGGCCCAGCCGCTCCGCGGCATGTGGGATCCTCCCGGACCAGGGCACGAACCTGTGTCCCCTGCATCGGCAGGCGGACTGTCAACCACTGCGCCACCAGGGAAGCCCCATGTACACATTTTTGTGTGGACATAGATTTTCAGTTTTCTGGGATAAATGCTCACAAGTAAGATTGCTGGTTTTTGTGGCAAATGTGTGTATGGCTTTAATTTTTTATCAAAATAATCTATATATAACATTGAATAAGTTTAAGGTATACAATGTGCTGATTTGATACATTTATATATATATTGCAAATATGATTACCATAGTAGCTTTAGCTGACACTTCTGTTCCGTTACATAATTATCATTTCTTTTTTTTGTGGTGAGCTGTATGGTTTTTAGAAGAAACTGCTAAACTCTTTACCAGAGTAAAGATATAGCTGAGACTACCTTACATTGTTCAACCAAATACTTCAAGTTTTTAAAAATTAATTTTTATTGGAGTGTAGTTGCTTTACAATGTTATGTTAGTTTCTACTGTACAGCAAAGTGAATCAGCTATACATATACATATATCCCCTCTTTTGGATTTCCTTCCCATTTAGGTCACCACACTGCATTAAGTAGAGTTGATTTTTTTTTTTAAAGCTAGATATTTCTTTGACTGTTTTGCCATAAAGATGCAAGCTTTGTTTTCTATTTACTGTGTAAATAGGAGACAAATACAGTATTCTGAGTGTAGATGTCAATTGTCAGTGTCTTAATTTATAAAATTACATTTTAAAAGATGTCAATAGTTATGTTGTATAGTATGCTTGTTCACTAGAAAGGTGTTCTCAAGTGATTGATAAAATCTTGTTAATGTTTGATACAAGAGACACTTGATAAAAGGGTTTAAATCTAAATTTTTTTATCGTGGTAAAAAAAACCGTAAAGTTTACCATCTTAACCATTTTTAGATGGACAGCTCAGCAGTGTTAAGTAAATTGACATTGCTGTGAAACTGATCTCCAGAACTTTTTCATCTTGCAATTCTGAAACTCTGTACCCATTAAACACCTTCCCCTTTCCTGCCTCCCCACCAAAATGTGGTAACTACCATTCTGCTTTCTGTTTCTATGAATTTGATACTTTAGATAGCTCATGTAAGTGGGATTGCACAGCATTTGTTTTTTGTGACCAACTGGCTTATTTCATTTACAATAATGTCTTGAAGGTTCATCCATGTTGTAGCATGTGACAGGACTTCCTCTTTTGTTAAGGATGAATAATATTCCAATGTATGTATATGCCATATTTTGTTCATCCATTCAGCTGTTAATGGACATGTGGGTTGCTTCCACCTCTTGGCTACTGTGAATTTGCTGCTATGAATATGGTTGTGCAGATACCTCTTAGAGACCCAGCTTTCAAATGTTTGGGATATATACCTGGAAGTGGAGATTTGCTGGATTATACGGCAGTTCTATTTAAAAATTTTTGAGGTACCTCCATACTGTTTTCCATTGCAGTCGCACAATTTTACAATCCTACCAACAGTGCACAAGTGTTCAATTTTTCCACATCCTTGCAGGCACTTGTTGTTATGTCCTTTTTATTCTAGCCATCCCAGAGGGTGTGAAGTGGTATTTCATTGTAGTTTTGATTTGGTTTCAATTCAAGTGCTTTGTCCCTTTTAAATTTGTGTTATTTGATTTTTTTGTTGTTGAGTTGTAGGAATTCTTTGTATATTCTGGATATTAACCTCTAATCAGGTATGATTTGCAAATCTTTCCTCCCATTCTGTAGGTTGCCTTTCACTCTGGTGGTTGTGTCCTTTGTTGTGTAAAAGTTTTGATGTAGTCCCATTTGTCTGTTTGTGCTTTTGGTGTCATATCCAAGAAATCATTGCCACGTCCAGTGTTATGAAGCTCTTCCCCTAAGTTTTATTCTATGAGTTTTATAGTTTTAGGTCTTACATTTAGATCTTTAATCCATTTTGAATTAATTTTTGTATATGGTATGAGATAATGAATGATCCGACTTCATTCTTTTGCTTGTGGATATCCAGTTTTTGCAGCAGCATTTTTTTGAAGAGAAACCCCATGGAGTGGTCTTGGCACCTTTGTCAAAAATCATTTGAATGTATATTCAAGGGTTTATTTCTGGCCTCTCCATTCTATTTCTTTGGTCTGTATATCTGTCTTTTTATTTTTTAATTAATTAATTTTATTTTTGGCTGTGTTGGGTCTTTTGTTGCTGCATGTGGGCTTTCTTTAGTTGCGGCGAGCGGGGGCTACTCTTCATTGCAGTGTGCGGGCTTCTCATTGTGGTGGCTTCTCTTGTTGTGGAGCATGGGCTCTAGGCGTGTAGGCTTCAGTAGTTGTGGCACACTGACTCCGTAGTTGTGGCTTGTGGGCTCTAGAGCGCAGGCTCAGTAGTTGTGGCTCACTGGCTTCGTTGCTCCGCGGCATGTGGGGTCTTCCCAGACCAGGGATCAAACTCCTGTCCCCTGCATTGGCAGGTAGATTCTTAACCACTGTGCCACCAGGGAAGCCTTGTATGTCTGTCTTTATGCTAGTATTGCACCTTTGTGATATGTTTTGAAGTCAGAAAGTGTGTTTCCTCCAACTTTGTTCCTTTTTTCCTAAACTGTTTTGGTTATTTGGAGTCCGTTGAATTTTACCATTTATTTGTGACTTCTTTAATTTCATTCAGCAGTGTTTTATAAATTTCAGTGTTTGAGTCTTCCACCTGTTTGGTTAGGCTTGTTCCTAAATATTCTTTTTGGTGCTATTGTAAATGGAATGGTTTCCTTTTTGGATTGTTCGTTTTTAGTGTATAGAAGCACAGCTGACTTTTGTGTGTTGACTTTATATCCTGCAACTTTGCTGAATTTGTTTATTGTAACAGTTTTTTTGGTGGTGGGGGTGAAATCTTTAGAGTGTTCTACGTATAAGACTATATCATCCGTGAACAGAGATAATTTTGCTTCTTTTTTTCTGATATGGGTGGCTTTTATTTCTTTTTCTTGCCTAATTATTTTGGATAGGACTTCCAGTACCATGTTGAATAGCAGTGGAGAGAGAGGGCATCATTGCCTTGTTCCTGATCTTAGAGGGAAAGCTTTTAGTCTTTTACCATTAGGTACGATATTAGCTGCGGGCTTTTCATAAGTGTTCTTTATTATGTTGAGGTATTTCCTTCATTGTCTAGTTTGTTGAGTGTTTTTATCATGAAAAAGTGTTGAATCTTTATTTATTTATTTATTTATTTATGGCTGCGTTGGGTCTTTGCTGTGCGTGGGCTTTCTCTAGTTGTGGTGAGTGGGGGCTACTCTTCCTTGCGGTGCGCAGGCTTCTCATTGTGGTGGCTTCTCTTGTTGAGGAGCATGAGATCTAGGTGCGTGGGCTTCAGTAGTTGTGGCACACAGGCTCGGTAGTTGTGGCACATGCATTTAGTTGCTCTGCGGCATGTGGGATCTTCCTGGACCAGGGCGTGGACCTGTGTCCCCTGCATTGGCAGGCGGATTCTTAACCACTGTGCCACCAGGGAAGTCCCAAGGTGTTGAATCTTATCAAATGCTTTCTCTGTATCAGTTGAGGTGATCATTAGGGGTTTTTGCCTTTCATTCTGTTAATATGTACATTACAGTAATTGATTTTCATGTGCTGAACCAGCCTTCCATTCGGGGAATAAATCCTACTTTGGTCATGGTGTATAATAACTTTTAATATGCTATTGAATTTGGTTTGCTAATATTTTGTTGAGGATATTTGTATCGGTATTCATCAGGGATATTGGTCTGTCGTTTTTTGTAGTGTCTTTATCTGGCTTAAGTTTAGTTTTTAAAAAGTAATTTACATGTTTTAATCTTTTTTTAGGAAAGCTTAAGTTTAGAGAGAATTAAAATAATTTTGGAGTACAACATATATGTGACTCTCCTGTCATTGTCATTGTGTGGAATTACCAGCCTTTTAGATTTGAAATGAGAACTTCGAAGTGCCTATACTGTGTTCATAAACTTTATTGTGAAAACATGATTTCTGAACTTTAATATGAATATAATTCAAGCCTGTGAATTGTGTACTGTGGATGTTAGTAGGAAGATTAGTGGTTTATATCAAGTGGATGCGAATGCTAGGTATTTTAATAAAGTGTTACCTAATCAGACGTGGAAGGGACAAGAAATATTAAATATAGGACTTCCCTGGTGGTCCAGTGGTTAAGACTCCACGCTTCCACTGCAGGGGTTGTGCAATCCCTGGCTGGGGAACTAAGAGCCACATGCCACGTGGTGCAGCCAAAAAAAAAAAAAAAAAAAGGTATTAAATATGTAGCATGTATGTTATGTTTGCTGCCATAATAAAATGAATAAAAAATACTGTGCTTGGTAGTAGTAACTGCAGTTCTAAATTTTAGATTAAAATTTCCCACTGTCCTCTATAAAGTGATTTATTTTACACTTTATTAACCGAATTGTATCTAAGTTACAGTTGTGTCTCTATCTCCATGTGAGTTATTAATAAACACTCAAGATTTCATTTAGATACTTTTTAGTGCCTTGAATAAATGTGAAAGTGTTTTTGGTGTAATCAGTCTGAGAGTATATGAAATAAAAATTTGGATTTCCCTCAAAATCTGGGCGGGATTATCCTGTCTTCATCAACTTTGTTAGGAAATCTGCCTTGATAACCGCTATTGATTGAAATCTGCCAGTGAGCCAGTGGTGCCCAGTGCGAAGTGGATTTGATGGTAGTGATGCACTGTGCTTATATCATGCTGTATACCATTTACAAGTGTTAACACATGAAATTAGCTCGTTGTTGTAAATTTGATTTTCAGATCTAGACATTCATTTATACCAGCTAATTTTGTCTCACCTCTGAAATGTCGAATGCCACTACACCCAGTAGTAATTGCTGCTGTTTACTCATGTCTTAACATACAGAAAGTTATGTCAGTGGGGCACATACATACTTTAAATTATTGCAGAAGGCTAACTTCAGAGTATGATATTCAAGTATAAGTGAGATGAAGAGTGAACATTGACAGTACTTCAAAAAATGATTCATGATTTAGCTGTTGACCTTGCAGACTGAGGTATGATTATGTATTTATTTATTTATTTTTGGCTGCGTTGGGTGTTTGTTGCTGCGCGTGGGCTTTCTCTAGTTGCGGCGAGCGGGGGCTACTCTTCATTGCAGTGTGTGGGCTTCTCATTGCGGTGGCTTCTCTTGTTGCGGAGCGTAGGCTCTAGGCGCGTGGGCTTCAGTAGTTGTGGCTCAAGGGCTCAGGAGTTGTGGCTCACGGGCTCTAGAGTACAGGTTCAGTAGTTGTGGCGCACGGGCTTAGTTGCTCCACGTCATGTGGGATCTTCCTGGACCAGGGCTTGAACCCGTTTCCCCTGCATTGGCAGGCAGATTCTTAGCCACTGCGCCACCAGGGAAGTCCTGAGGTATGATATTTGATAGTATATGATAAAACAAATGTTTACCTGTTTTGGTATTTATTTTGTGATAGGGCCAGATAATGTCTAGTCAACAGCAGCTGATTAGGCAAACTGGGGAAGTAGCAGACTTGGAATTAGATAGTTTATATATGTCCACTGTATCAGGTATGATATGGTATCCAGTGTCTAGCAGCAGTCAGTGTCAGTATGGTAGACAGATGAGAGGAGGACAGTATTGTGGCATTTGGATTAGGGCAACTGGAGAGACACAGGGAGACTTTTTAGGGTAGGTTTAGGGGCAGGATTCCAGTTCCTGGGATGGAGCTGGTAGATACATTACAGCAAGAACAAGGCAGAGTGTTGATCCTTGGATGACTAAGGCACAGGGTACGACTGAGTACAGAGTGATAGAGTAGTGGGTCTGCAGGAATAAGGCAGAAGCCTTTTCTTATCTCCCCCCTTCTCCCCCCTCCTCAAAATGGTAGCACTTTGTGCATGTGAAGTTAACGATGGAGTGCTAGATTTTCTACAGAAATCAGAACTGATGGTCGAGAACTGGGGCAAGCTGCGTAGGTTGGGCCAGGTGATCCTAATTGTGGTTAGTACTTGAGTCACATTTGGAAAGTATTGGGGAATGTGGGTAGACAAGAAAATAAGGAAGATTGCTGAGCATATACTATCATACATTTAAAAATAGGAGGGGAACAGGTGGATGTTTCCAGTTCTATCTGGCTTAGTTTCTGGCAGTGTATAGTGATGCCAGATGTGTGTAGACTGTGCCCCAGCTTGCTCCTTCCCCTCTTCCTGCAAGTAAAGGTTGTTTTTGAAGTGTTGTGGCATTAGGTGTGTTCACTTTGTCTACTTAGTTATTTTAGAAAGTTTTTTTTTTACTTTTGGCCTTCCCTTTCTTCTGTATATTATTTTTTAAGTTTGTAAGGGCAGATATTTGACCTCCCCTACGGTTAGTTAGGAAATGTAGACAGGATTATTAATTCTTTTACGTATTTAGATTTCTTCTAGTCCTACCTTCTCCAGATTACCTATTCCTGCACTAGAGCAGGTGCTCCCATTAGAAATTCTTTAGGACTCCTTCCTAGTTTGTGGAAAGGAAAATACATTTGCAAATGATTTATGTGGTGGGTGTAATGTGAGTATGCTATCAAGAAACACTTAGGTTAAAATTGTGTTGCTGGCCTGAATATACATGATCATTGTTTGATTTGTCATTCTTTTCACCCTGTTGTTTACTTAGAAGACTATTAGCAGAAATTAGGGAGATAAACAGAGGGAGGAAAAATATCTTTTTGAGCAAGGAGAAATCTTTTTTTAAAGGCTTTTTTCATTTCTTGCCCTACCTATGTACTCAAAGTTGCCATGTATCATTTGACATAAGGAATGATAGTGACTTTCCTGTTTTGAGTAAATAACTCCAGGAACTAGTCTCCCTTTTCTTTCACAGTCTCACCCTAAATGACAGACTTCTGTCTGCTATCTCCTAAGAAAGTAGATAAGCCAATAAAAGGAACATACCTTTGGGTCTTGTCAGGAGTTCATATGAAAGTTTCTGTTCCCTGCTAATCTTGAGTAGGTGAACATAATAAAGATATTTTATGATAGAACTCAGTTTCTTTTTGTAGATGTGTAACTTTTTGACATTATGTATCTGAAATATGAATAGATCAGGTTTTAGCAGCAGAGATAGTTTTGTAGTTCCTCTCAGTTCAGATTTTAAGAGAAGACATTGAAAAATAAATATCCACCCTCATAATTTACTTTTTTTCTTACTAACGATAACATCGTAATTAAAAATTTAAAAATCAACCACATTTTCACCACTCTGATATGTTAACTGTTTTCCTTTGTTTTCTTTTTGGTTAATATTGTATCCTAATATAAGGCTTTTAACTTATCAAACTTTACCCATGTTGCTACACAGTCATCATATGTAGTTTCAGTGTATGAATATGAATTACATTTTTGTACCGTAAGTTAATCCATGGCTGGGCATTTAAGTAGTTCCTATTTTTAAGTGTTTGCATTATAATGATGGTGGCATTTCAGAAGGGTATATACGTTTCCAAGATGTGATCCTTATAGATAGAAGAACATAACCCTTTTGGGCTAGTGTTAAGATAAGGGTGTGACGTGTGGTATATGTGCTGAATTTGCTAGCTTTTTTTTTTTTTTTTTTTTTTTATATATTTTTTGGCTGCATTGGGTCTTCGTTACTGGGTGCGGGCTTTCTCTGGTTGCAGCAAGCGGGGGCTACTCTTGGTTTCAGTGCACGGGCTTCTCTTGTTGTGGAGCACAGGCCCTAGATGCGCGGGCTTCAGCAGTTGTGGCACGTGAGCTTAGTTGCTCCGCAGCATGTGGGATCTTCCCGGACCAGGGCTCGAACTCGTGTCCCCTGTGTTGGCAGGCAGGTTCTTAACCACTGCGCCACCCGGGAAGCCCAATTTGCTAGCTTTTAGCAGTTGAATATTTCTGCATTTTTAGGGAAAGAATTAATACACCAGCTACTTTAAGTGCTTCCCCCACTCCCCAATAACATGTGAGTTCTGAGGGACCTTGTTAGTTTTTTATTTTCTATTTTGAAACCACTTGGGATTGAATTAAAGGAACTTTGAAACAATCATTCTTCTATAAAAAGAAATCAGAATTACCTTAAGTTTTTAAAACAATATCAAAGAAAATCGGGTTGTTTTTTGTGTATTTTTACTTTTTTTGGCAGTGGGTGGATAATTTTAATCAATTAAGTCATTTTTTGGAGTTAAGGATGCAAGCATAATTATATATATTTAGTATATATTTGTGTTTATGTGCTAGAGTAGTAGGTATCCAACAGGTTTTCAAAAGTGGAAGAAGAAAGTTTTTTTGTTATTGAATTAGTTAACTCGGGATCTAAACTGAGTAACAGGCCCTAAACATAGATTCATTATAGATAACTTGAAAAGTATGGTGATCAAATTTCAGCTTTTAGATCTCTGTTTATATCAAAAGCATTACTGCTGAGAGCATTTACTTGAATTTAAGGTATAGAATTAAAATATATATAATCACCTATTTTTAATTTTAATAAATCTTTAATGGCAGTGTATTACACACTTGAGCCTAAGGAAGTGGTTTTACCTTAAAGTATGTTATTCAACCTATCGATAAATGTGTTTGCTTAGTTTTCAGTAAGGAGAAGCAGAAGCTAGTTGTTCTTGGATGTATTTTTTCCCAAAAGGGAAATAGTGATTGAGAGTTAAAGCAAATTTTATTTCTGTGCTTTATCCTCCAAAGCTGTTGGAATGTTAACTCTCTTATAGTAGTTATAGAGAATTGGTACAAATGCTAAAAATCTCAGAGCTTTTCTTTGACATTAGGTGAGAGCTCCACCTTGTGATCTTTGAGCATATTTCTTAAAAATTAATAACCTACATACAGTAGGCCAGAAATGGTGTGGTGAGTTTGATTATTAAACTTATACTTTTATTTGAGCATTATGTATTCTTACAGTTTGGGGATTCCCAACTTAGGTCAAATGGCATTAAGTACATTTAAAGACCTTGTTTGTGAGTTTTTTAATGAAAATCTTTGGGGGAAGCAAATTGTATTTATGTATAGCTGTAGACATTTAAAATAAAAAGGGAAAAATTCGAAGTTCTTCCTGCAGATAAAGTTTATATTCTTGAAGAAAAAAAACCGCAGACCAATGCTAACATATCCATCGTTCCCCCTACCCCTTTAAATTACACAACAACTTTAATATATATATATTTTTTGAGCTATGAAGAACTGTTTTGGTGGCAAATTGGTTATTTAGAGCATGATTACAGTAGTAAAAACTCAAGATACATGGAATTTAATATTATGTTTAATAATAGGTTGCATTAGAGGAAGGTGCCTTTTCCTAGAAATATATTTTCACATTTACTGTTACAGGTAGTTCCATAAGGGCAAGAATCATTGCTCTCCTGTTCACTACTGTATGCCCAGTGCCCGCTGCTGCATTTGGCACATGGTAGATACTTTTACTTGGTTGGACGGATTTTTAATATTTAGAAACTTTTAAAAACAGGTGTTTCACTGGGATAGGGAGTTGGCTAGTTTAATAATTTTTTCTAAACCTATCAGACCCTGGCATGATATTTCTTTTTAAAATACAGACACCTTGTCTGGGAGACTCACATCTTTATAAATTCTGTTTTTCTTTTGTGTTTTCTTTGGTTTCTAATTACCAAGTACATGTTAGTATAGCCGTACTTTGAGAAAAATAAGTTGACCTGGCAAGACTTCTTGTACACTAGAAATTCTGTGCTATTTAGAGGAATGTAGTATATCATACAGTACCTGTTTTATTTAGTGCTCTCTGCTTTTCAGAGCTGATTCATTCTTTATGTCCTTTAGTAGAATACATTTATGAACTATCTTTAAAGTCTGCTTAAAAACTGTATATTTAAGGAATGCATCAAGTTTGGTTTTATAAAATGCTTAGAGAGAGAGGGGAGGGGACAGGTAGGTAGACAGACACAGCAAGCTCTTTATTTCCATCTTGCCATCTAGATGACCTGATGTGTTGGTTAGAACTTATTATCTCTGTACCTCTCCAGCTCACTTAAAAAAACAAAATTGTTCTCTTTTTAAAAAACAGTTTTCTTTTTTAAATTAGTTGGGATTTTTAGGAGGCTAGAGTGTATCCTACATGTGATGATGGCAAGTCTCAGAACTCTGATATACTACTTAGATAATTCCTTAGGTTACAATAAAAATAAAACCAAATTAACAATTAGTGGTCTTGGAGGGGAACAATCCTGAGACCATGATTTAGTGTGAGAAGACTATACTAACAGTGATATCTAAATAAATATTTTACAATATGAGTATTCTTCAGAAAAAAAAGAAACTCAAAGTGGTGGTATAGACAACCCTTGATTAGGGCTTAATTTGTATATTATTGATTCTTGTTTCTCCTCTTCATTATTTTGCTATTCATAGTAGCTTATTAGAGTGAGCAAGGAAATGCAGTGTTTTGAACTTTTGTATGTTAATTATATATTAAAAAATTAAAAAATATATATATTAGTAGCCATTTATGATGTTTTTTCGAGATTTAAACTTAATGGAAAAATTGAATGATCAGTTTCTTGTATAAAGTTTACTCTGCTGGAAGAGATCATTAGAAGTTCATCACTATGTGATATTTGAATATTTATTATTAATTGGATATGTTTAGTCTTTAGGTGGCCACCAAGTATGAGATTTGCTCAGAAATAAAAGCATAAAATTTTAAAAGAAAGTTAAAGATTCAGAGCTTCAAACCCAGTCTGTTTTCTCTTTTTTGTTACAGATTTGTCATTTGCTTTTAGGTCACTCTCTTGTTTAGGAACTGCATCTTCCTATGGCCAAACTTACTTTGGTCACAAATGGCATTCATCTGTTGTCCATATGACATTATTGGTATTTAAATTGATAATAAGTTCCTTGAGGGAATGGATCAGAGCTAACATTTTTCCCCTTTCCTGTTCAACGCAGATGGTATTATCATGAAGTGTAGTTATTTAGTAATAAGCCACGCTTTTGGACCGTATGTTTCGTCTATGGTAGAAGAACCTGTTTTTAAAGTATTTTAAAATTATATCTTAGATTTTTTTTTTATTAGCTCCTTTTAACTATACTGTACATCATAAGCAGAAAGCTATAGAATTTTCAGGCGTCTTGTATTATGGTTTAAACTTGTCATAAAGATTTTAGGATGAGTAAAAGTCACATTCTGTTCCTAGTTAGGGTATCTGTCTTTTTAAGCAAGGCTGGAGAATCATAACAAATTTAAAAAAATAATTGTAATAGAAGCTTCTTTCTTTGTATTTGTTGTTACTGTCGTGGGGCTACAACAGTTGTAACAAATCCGTATCTAGAAAAAGCAGTCAAATACAAGGGAAAGAAATCCTTATTTACTAAAACACATTAGCAGACACTTGGAAATTTAGTTTTGGGGCAGATATCCTTCCCAATATTTTTGGTGTGTTTATAATAAATATGGCGTTCTCCCTGCCCCCCGCCCCCTGTCCCTTTTAAAGGAATTGTCTGTCTTAGAAGAAAGAAGCAAACCATCATTTTACCCACGTAAATATATGAATATATTTCTGACATTGGGGCGTCCCAGAAGATGATAAAGAAATGATAGCAGCTCCAGAAATACCAACTGATTTTAATCTACTTCAGTAAGTACATTATGATAATCTCTAAATACTCGTTTTTTTCCACAAAATGGGAACTGTATTAACTTCAGTTAAAGTTACTTCTGCTTGAGAAGATATAATGTTTCAGTATAAAATAGCATGCATACTTGGAAATAGTTTATATCAATGCTTATTGGGTTCTGTAACAGTAATTCCACGCCTTTTTTTGTAGTATATTTTATAATTTAGATCCTGGAAAATTTATTATTTTTGCTGTTCAGTTCTTTGAGTCCATACTTGGTTTTACAATAGCAACTGTTTTGAAGGGAGTGTCATGAAATTCTTAAAATGTTAAGTGTTCTCATTAGTAAGGAATATATACCATGCAATACTATTTAGGATGTAATGTCAGATTTCTGTTTAAAATCAAATGACAGGCTAAAACAAATGTAGGAGGGTAGGACATGCTTTCCTTTTTTTTTTTAACCCCCCCAGAAACAAATTATATGCTAATTGGTCCATAAAGTGACTTCAACATAGCTATTTTCTTTACCCTTGTCTTAAAAGCTACTGTGCTCCTTATTCAGCTTTTATTCTCATTACTCTTTGGTGTTTTGATGTAGGAAAGAATTTGAGCTGCTATATGCAGCAGTGGTTTTCATACTAAGCTCCAGTTTCATGAGGTACCTAAGCGAAGAGTGAACCTTTAAACTGCTTGTGGACCCCCATTAACTTTACGCACACATATACCACATATTAGGGGTCTTTATAAGACTTGATTTAAAAACAGAGTCTGGTTGCTAAAAATTTTGAAAACAGCAGATATCCTTGTACATAATGGTGGCCAGTGTCTGCTTTTGATGTTTTATAGATTTTCATTTTTTAAATAATTTTATTATTTTCAGATTGTTAAGGGTCTGTTGGTATATTGCCAATATTTCAAAGTATGATTTTTAATGTGATTTTAATCCCAGTTTATATTGACTCTACTTTCAGATTTTTGAGGAAAATTTCTTGTTTTTGTTTGAGGGAGGATATGGGATAGTCTGAGAAAAAAATTAATTTTTGGTTTGACTACTATAAAATTATGAAATTTCTCAAATACATTAATACAGTAGAGGTAATTTAAAAGGTTTGCGTTATAAGCTGGACTGTTGACCATTAGAATATCTCGAGTAATTAGAGCCTGAAATAGGATAATGGATAAGAGGGAATCGATGTTGTGGAGGTAGAATAGACAGTATTTGATTGGGTATGTGAGGTGGGGGCAGGGTAAAGAGAAAGGAGTGGAAGATTCAGTCGTGTGATGGATGGCTCATGAAGTTTCCAGCACTAAAAGGTGAACCCAGTATACCCCATAAACATATTAGCATATGGTAATTTCACCTAGGATAGGTTTTTGTTGTTGTTCTTTTGATCTTAAAAACAGAAGGAAGCATTAGAGAAAGACAGACTCACAAGAATATTTCTTCTCTGGTTGGGGATATTTTAGACTCTTATTACCCCATTTACTCACTTCAGTTTTCTTCAGAAGGTTTTCCAGTTAGTAATTAAGCCTCTAGTGGCTCATTCTTCTAGTTGGGATAGTCTGGAGATGAGGATTAAGAATGTAATTGAGCCTTTGATTACTCTTTGGCCATCAGAATATTGGCAAAGACTAGTGATTGCAGACTTAGAGCATTTACTGAGCTCTCTAAGAGAGCTAGTCCCACAGATATCTTGGGGAAGAAAGAAGATTACTTACACACCAAGATGTTTAAAACCATTTTCAAAAATTCTTTTGCAAAGCCATATAGGCATGTGGGAAGATTATTGATGACAACAGTATTCTTAAGATGTAAGAGGCATGAGTTTCAAGGTTAATATTAAGTAGTCATTCAGTTTTGGTGCATTAACTATGGGAAATGGTGTTTATTACAGGCTCTTTTCCTCGCAACATTATAGGACATAGTTAGGATTGCCACTATCTTCAATACATTGTTTAAATAACTTTGTAGGTAAGTGCTATAAATAGTAATTTTTTTCCCCTGCTAGCATCTTAACCATTATTTTAGATTTATAAAGTATTCCTAACTCACAGCCTCTGGACAGCTGGTTATTATAGCAATAAAAATGGAAATAGAAGAAATCTAGTTAGAGAAGACTAGCTTTAGAAAGATAGTCTTGCACTTTGATTCTGTTTATTTTAAACAAAACCGACAATAGTTTTACACGTTAAAAATGGTAAAACCTTTATCTTTTATGTGTGTTGTTCAGTTCTAAAATCCATTGTGACCCAAATATTGATACTGAGTATGCCTTGCCTTAAGTATTTAAGTGTGGGTCTGTTACTACTATTTAGATAGATAGACCCATGTTTACATATATAGGAAGCATCACACATGTGTATTTAAATTGGTTTACTTCCATTTTGCCTTAGAAAATCCAGATTATACAAAGCACCCCTCCTACTCCAAAATAAGGGACAGTTTCTTAGAACTATAAATCTATATTTTAGAAATTAAAGAGACTTCAGAGATTTCATTCTTTCCTGCATAAACGTTGTTTGTAGATGAGAAGATTGAGTGTGGTTGTCAGTTGTCCAAGATCACAGTTTCCTAGTACCATATTAACTAGAACCAGTTTTCTTGACTATAGCTCAACAGCTTTTTGCTTCATAAAGGATTTTGATCAATTAGCACACTTCCCTACCCTGTTGATTTAGTTTGTAAAAATGTTTTACGTATATTCTTTCAGAAATACATGTTTTGTATAGTTACACTTAGATTATGAATATTTTTGTGTTATATAGGAAAGGTCATAAGATCCTTAATATTGCTAAAATTCCCTAATAAAGATTATCTCATACCTAGTGCTAAAATACAGTTTTACCTGAACACCATGGTCTTTGAATCAGAAAATGAAACCAGCCATTCCAATAGAACACCACGTTTCCTAGAGTTAAAAGTTTGAGAGCCCCTGGTTTTGTTTTTATGCTTTGGTTAAAAATTAACAAAATAAAAACATGCTTAGACATTTGTGTTTTAGATTAATGTTTTTGTGTTATATAATTTTAAATGTTTGGTAATATGCTACGATATGTTGCTTTGGGAAAGCATCTTAATTACATTTAATGCTAATATAGTTTTGTAATGAGTTAACCAAGCCTTTCTTTTAGAAAATATGGCAAAATTTAGAAACTCCATCTATATTTCTAAGGAAGATTTTAAATAATTGCTTATCTTTTTGTCATAGGGAGTCAGAAACACATTTTTCTTCTGACACAGATTTTGAAGACATTGAAGGAAAAAACCAAAAGCAAGGCAAAGGAAAAGTATGTATAGAATATGTGTCTTTATTTTGGTTCTTACGGTCATAAATATACATATATGAATAAATATAATTATATACTATATATAGTTGTTTTAGTTATGTCTCAGATGTTGTTGTCTTTTAAAAATGCTTTTTTCCCCTGACTGGTATGGCAAGTCTTTGAACACTTCTACTACTATAAAGTTGAAATTAATACGTCATTGTTTCTAGTAGTTTATTTTATAAAGCATGGTATGCTAAGCAAAATGTGGTATTCTGTTGGCTTTATTTTTATTTGTACATGAGTAGTCCAATGTAAAGCAAATCAGTAAATTTCTTATTCTAAAGTACCCTAAAAATGTAACCTACAAGCGTTTAAGTCTAATGGGTTACTGTTGACAGTGACTCTTTATAAGTAATGTCAAGGATAAAAACTAACAAAGTTCTGAGTCAATAGAATGCAAGTTTAGAGTATGAGTGGGTAGCCTGAGAGGTGTGGGTAACTTAGTGAATGGTTAAATCATTTTGCTGTTTTGGAAAGTACATTTGACTCCGTGCATGTGTAAATACATTGTGCAAAAGATGACTTGCTTTTGTTCAGCATTTTCTTTGCCAAAATGAATTTTGGATTTATATTTTCTCATGACACATTTACTTTTTTTTTCTCTCTTTTTTTTTGATGATTCTCTTATTTATTTTTATTGGGGTATAGTTGTTTTACAATGTTGTGTTAGTTTCTACTGTAAAGCGAAGTGGAGTTCCCTGTGTATACAGCAGGTTCTTATTAGTTATCTATTTTATACATATGTGTATATATGTCAATCCACATTTACTTTTAAAAAGTCTAAATAATGCAGAAATGTACAATGAGCAAAGTAAAAATTTCCCATTTTAAATATGTAAACATTTTTCATGAACATACAAATGTATATATACACCTATATATAAAAATGCACATAGAATTTTACTTAAATGGAATCATACTGTGCAAACTGTTTCATTTGCTTTTAAAACTTAATGACATGTTGTCAGCAGCTTTCCTATCAGTGAATTTTTCCTGTCTGTAATTTTTAATGGTGTCATAGGATCCCATTTTATGTATGGAACATAATTTATTTAACTAGTCCTTGGAATATCTTTTTAGAGTGCACATAATCCATGTGTTTCATAATTTCGTATGCATTCTTAGTCCCTTAAAAAGTGGTAGTTTGGCGGAGGGGAGAGAATGTGAATGAATACAAATGTTAACTCATGACTATCCAAAGACAGCCATAATTCTAGTGGGTAGTATATGCTTATTCATTAGAAAACCACTTTTCCTTGTTCTGCAGTCATCTTTCAAAACCGAAACTCTGCTTTTGGCTTTAATTTGCAAGCTGGGATAAGACTTATAGTGGCATCTGAATAGAGTAGCCACTGTTGTGAGTGAGGTATTAGGCATCAGATCAATGATTTATTATAACAATAATAATGTTTTGACCCTATACTATGTATGTTCCATGCAGTGTGCTAATAATTTTACATGTTATCTAATTTAATATTTGAACAGCCCTGTAGATTAGAAAACTTAATTTTTATAGATAGGAAACTGAGGTCTAGAGAAGCTTAGTCATTAACGATTTGAGCCCACATCTGTTGAAAGGTGGTATACTCTTAATGCACTATAGTATACTACCTCATAGTCTTTTTTTAAAAAATAAATTTTATTTATTTATTTATGGCTGTGTTGGGTCTTCATTGCTGTGCATGGACTTTCTCCAGTTGCAGCGAGCATGGGCTACTCTTTGTTGTGGTGCACGGGCATCACAGTGGTTTCTCTTGTTGCAGAGCACGGGCTCTAGGCACGTGGCCTTCAGTAGTTGTGGCTCTTGGGCTCAGTAGTTGTGGCTTGCGGGCTCTAGAGTGCAGGCTCAGTAGTTGTGGTGCACGGGCTTAGTTGCTCCGCAGCATATGGGCTCTTCCTGGACCAGGGATTGAACCCGTGTACCCCTGCATTGGCAGGTGGATTCTTAGCCACTGCGCCACCAGGGAAGCCCTAAAGTAGTTCGTAAGAGTAGGGTGGTTTTAGATTCTTGAAGAAGGAGAAAAGACCCTTTATGGAACAAAGTATAGAAACATACAGACTGTCAGTGGAAGTAAATTTGTAGATCTGGCTATAGATCAGGGATCTGCAAACTATGGCCTGTTTTTGTACTACCCACGAGTTAAGAATGGTATTTACAGTTTTAAAGGATAGTTAAAATAAAGAATATGTGACAGAGACAGTATGTGGCCTGCAGAGCCTTAAAATATTTACTATCTGGTACTTTACAGAAAGTTTGCTGACTGTTGCTCTAGATCATAGAAATGGGTAGATCTAAAAGAGACCCTCGAAATCATCTATTCTAACCTGTAAAGATATTGATACAACTCTGGCATTTTAGAAATGAGGACTCTGAGTTGGGGAATGACTTTTTTTTAATAATAAGGTATAAATGCTGTTGGAGGTGTTTTATATCTGAGGCATGTAGGCAGCCTATTCACTGATTTATGAAGTCCCTCCACCCAATGTTAACTTTCTTATAAAGGGGCTTCATTTCCATAGTGTTCGTTAATTGAACTTTCATGATAAATAAGTGTTGGAGGGAAGGCCCAGAACAAGAAAGAGGTTGATATACCGATTAATACTGTTTAGAATTCCTTTGTCAATGCACTGCAGTGATTTATAAGACTAACAATAGACATTAAGTTAAAATGTTGAACTCATTACGAGTTACTTATTTCATAGAGTTTTGTTATTCTTGCTGCCCACTACAGTCTGCACCCTAAAGCACGATCTTATGAAGTAGGCACTTTTTTTTTTTTACTTTTATCCTCACTTTACAAGTTAGAAAATCTCTCTGAAGCACAGTGTGGTTAAGTAACTTGCCCAAAGATCACTCAGCTAACAGGAATAGAAATTTGGGACTTAGGCAGTCTGTCAGTCTACAGAGACTGTGCTCCTAACTGCAGTGTCACATGAGGTATATGGTAGTATAAGTTAAAAAAATTGATACCACAAAGAGCCTGTCACAACCATATCATTTTATTATGACGCGTGTGTATGGCACTCCCCTTTAGGTCAGGTTTAAGTGTTTTATAATTATGCACGCTATCAGCTGCTCCTGCTGTAGCTTTATTTTGAACTCTCAAGGATAAGGATATAACTTAAGCAACTTGTATTTTTATGCAGACTTGTAAAAAAGGCAAAAAAGGCCCAGGAGAAAAGGGCAAAGGTGGAAATGGAGGAGGAAAACCTCCTTCTGGTCCAAACCGAATGAATGGTCATCACCAGCAGAATGGAGTGGAAAACATGATGTTGTTTGAAGTTGTTAAAATGGGCAAGAGTGCTATGCAGGTAATGTTTATTGTGTTCTTCCTGGTTCATTTGTATATTTTGAACTTAAGTGGGTTATATAAAATATATCCCTGATTTTTCTAATTGTGTTTAAAAAAGTTTTTAATACTGCGTATTAGAAAAAAGCAACAAACTAGTCAGAAAACAAGGGATCTGTCTATTCAGACATAAGACCTTTAAGCTGTGTCTTGAGTCATTTTCTGCTGCATTATTTTCTTTTAATGGCATATAATAAAAAATATGTCAAAAAATATGCTGATGTAAACCCTGACT
Source organism: Phocoena sinus (assembly GCF_008692025.1). NCBI lineage: Eukaryota > Metazoa > Chordata > Mammalia > Artiodactyla > Phocoenidae > Phocoena > Phocoena sinus. The sequence goes on from NC_045784.1 coordinate 105,334,890, forward strand.
GTGACATTTCAATTTCCTTTGAGTTTATATAGTGACTGTTAAAACATGAAGTTCTTTGCACATACAGAATTCTTGGCTGAGTGACCTAATGTAATCACTGTCCACTTTAGTGAATTCTTTTGATCACTGTTGTCTATTAGAAATTTTATTACTTGTGCTGTTTCTTAACAGAGGAGTACAGAGTTGGAGTCATATTCATGTTAAATCATCCTGAATTTGTTTCTTCATAATTTTATGACAGTAGAAGCATTTCAGCTTTACACTGGAGGCTAAACCCATATGGTTTTAAAAAATTGAATCAACACTATACTCAATATACACGCTTAATGAAATTATTATTTAATTTATAAAAGCTATAGGGAATAGTTTTTTTCCTTCATGGAATTAACTTTCATCTACAAAAGGTGCACATGGATGGTTTAGGGAAGGCTAGTCATTAAACTTTGTTATTAATGAATAAATGAAATGTAAATCTTGATTATAAATATGCATTTATCTAAATATGTATGGTTTTGTAAATAAAATTTAAAATATCAATTGGAACTAATAAGGCACATTTTTTACACGTAAAATGAAAAAGAATTGTTAGCTTTTGAACTATCACCAATTGTATAGTGCAACGTATTTTCTTAAATTCAAATTCACTGTCACTTATCCATATATGGTTAGCTTTCATAGGGTTGTGATTAGGATGTGGATTTTATTTCTTGTTTAATGTTTTAAATGATTATTTTGTGTACACATTTGAAAGAAATAATGTCTTATTATATTACTGTGCTATGGTTTATTTAGTCATTTCCTAATTTAAAAAATTATCCTCCTCTCTGGTTCCCATTTTGGGTTAATTTTATTGAAGAGATAAATTATCTCTGTTAAATTGTATACCATTTCATTACTTTCCTTTTTATATTTATACTTTTCTCTATAATATTTTGTTCTAAGTGGTTAAATGCATTATTTTTTTTTCTAATATCTTATCATTTTTGTTAACATAAGAAATCTCAACTTATATCTGCAGCTAATTAGGCTATTCTATTTTTGTCTAGTCTGTAGGGTTTTTTTTTTTTTTTTAACTTTTTGGCTCATCAGAATTTTTTAATAGAAAATGTGAGGGCTTAGCTTTATATTTCTTTTTGTTAATGGTATCTCAGTGTTTAAAGAGTGAACATTTTTCTTATTTTTGTGTTGCTTATGGTTTGTCATATGTTAAGATTGTACCTCTATGCCATTTGTTTTTCTATTTCTAAGTGTGATTTCCCGCTTAAAAGCAGTATATCCACAGTATCTCTCCATTGATTTCCCTGAATCATCTCTCCACCTCCAGTTTGTTTTGTGTACTCCCACTTGTGTTATCTTTCTAACACCAAATTTGATCAAGGAAGTCTCCTGTTTACAAACTTCTAAGAGTTCTTCCTTATCTAAAAGTTCCAGCCCAGATTTCCTTATGGCATACTTGCTGTTCTCTAGCCGCCATATGTTCTCTGCCCCTAGACCTTTCTTTTTGTTTTTCTTACTGCCTGGAATAGTCTTATTTTTCTCCCTTCCATATCACAGGATTGACTAATTCAAATGTCACTCTTTTTTGGGGAAACATTTTTGGACTCTATCTCCTTCTCCCCTTGAATGTATTTCTTATTCTTCTCTTTCCAGTATAGCACTTAGTATATTGTATTATAGTTATGCACACGTCTGTATTTGCTTCTAGATTGTTAATTCCTTGATTGGGGACTGTGTATTACTCATTTTTTTGTATCCCCAGGATATCGCTATTTCGGTGATTATGAGTGAGAGTGAATAAGTACAAGACTCACTGTTGGTTTTAAAATAGTTCTTAAATTTTAAGAAAGAAGAAATCATGCATGTGCCCCTAGTTCTATTAGATAATAGACGTTGAATTTTATTGAATGAGTTTTTAGTATATTATTTGATGATTAAAAATTTTAAATATATTTCATTGTGATAGCTTGTATTAGTTTTACTATTTGTATTTTATTTGTATTTATTACAGCAGCCTTATGTAAACTCTAGTATAAACTCTTCTTGATCTTCAAGAATAACTTTTTGATGTGATGTGATTTTTTTTTGTAAGATTTCATTAAATATTTTTGTATCTTTATTGATGAGAATAGCCCTTGTTCTAGTTATCTATTGCTGCATAACAAACCACCCCAAACTCAGTGATGTAAAAGAACAACCATTTTATTATGCTTAGTGATTCTGTGGATCTAGAATTCAGACAGAGGTAAATAGGGATGTCTCTTTTGTGCTTTCATCCATGATGGCTGGGGTCTTAGCTGAGATAGCTTGAATGCCTGAAGGTGACAAAAACAGTTATGGACTATAATAATCTGGAGACTTCTTTATTCATGTTTGGTACCTAGTCAGTAGTGATTTGAAGGCTGGGCTCAGCTGCAACTGTTACCTGGAGTACCTACAAATGGTCCTTCCACGTGGCTTTGGCTTCTTACAGTATGGCTTCTGAGTTTGGAGAGACTATCCTGAGAGGAAGTATCTAGTTCTGTAGTGCTGCAAGAACCCAATGCAGAAGTTGAATAGCCTTCTATGACCTAATCTTGGAAGCATCATTTCTGCTGCACTCTGTTCTGGAGAAGGGGACATAGACCTCACTTCTTTTGGGGGAGCAATGTCAAACAACTTGGGGCCATGTTTTAAAACTCCCATATCACATAATATATTCTCTTGATACTGCCCATATCATATTTGGGGATCATCTTAGAAACATTTCTTTCATAAATTGAGTTGGTTGACATACACAAGCTGCTATAAAATATAGAAAAGGACTGAAATCTAGAAATTAAGCAACATTTTAGAAATATGTCCAGTAAATCTCTATGAGCCAGGTTATTCTTAAATAATATTTTCTTTTTCTTTTCTTTTTCATGTGATTATATTATCTTTTTTGTACATCAAATTATACATATTTTATTCATTCAGTTCATACCCAAATTCCGTATTTATTGGTATATAACTTAAAACATTTTCCCTCCTGACTTTTCATTTTTTATATTAGCTGTAATTTATCATCTTAATTTTTTAAATTTCGTTTATTTAAAAATTTTTTAATCTGTTTTGTGGTTTCCTCTTTTGTCCATGAAGGAATAAAGTGCTGCTTTTGTTTGTTTGTTTGTTTGTTTTTGCGGTGTGCGGGCCTCTCACTGTTGTGGCCTCTCCCGTTGCGGAGCACAGGCTCTGCACACACAGGCTCAGCGGCCATGGCTCACGGGCCCAGCCGCTCCACGGCATGTGGGATCTTCCGAGACCGGGGCACGAACCCGTGTCCCCTGCATCGGCAGGCGGACTCTCAACCACTGCGCCACCAGGGAAGCCCCTAAAGTGCTGCTTTTATTTTTTAGTTCTGTTTTTTAAAAAATTGCTATATTGAAATATACTTCACAAACCATAAAATTCACCCTTTTAAAGTGTAAATTCAATGAATTTTAGTATTGGTACATTCACAGAGTTGTGCAGCCATCACCACAGTCTAATTTTAGAATTTTTTCAATACCCCAGAAAGAAACCTCGTGCCCATTAGCAGTCACTTTCTCCTCACCTGCCCCCAGGTCTAGGCAACCATGAATCTACTTTCTATAAATTTGCCTATTCTGGACATTTCATATAAACGAGGTCATAAATATATGGTCATTTTTGAGTGGCTTCTTTGACTTAGCGTGTTTTTAAGGTTCATCCATGGTGTGGCATGTATTATAACTTCATTCTTTTTTATTGCCAAATAACATTCCATTGTATGGATATGTCATGCTTTATTTATCCATTCATCCCTTGATGTATCTGTGGTTTGTTTCCACTTTTTGGCTGTTGTGAATAATGCTGATATGAGTATTATTGTACAAATTTTTGTTTGGACATACGTTTTCATTTCTCTTGGGTAATAAATACCTAGGAGTTGAGTTCCAGGGTCATTTAATTCTTTAGCCTTTTGAGGAGCTGCCAAACTGTTTTTACAAAGTGGCAGCACCATTTTACTTTTTTACGAGCAGTGTTTTAGCATTCCATTTCTCCAAATTCTTGCCAGCATTTATTATTGTCTGTACTTTTTATTATAGCCATCTTAGTGGGAGTGAAGTGGTATCTTATTGTGGTTTTGATTTCCATTTCCTTTGTGGCCAATTACACTGAGCATCTTTGCATGTGCTAAGGGCCATTTGTATATCTTCTGTATAGAACTGTCTATTCCGATCCTTTGCCTATATTTTTAATTGGGTTATTTGGCTTTTTAAAATTATTGAACTGTAGTTCTTTATATTTTCTGGGCACAAGTTCCGTATCAGATATATGATTTGCAAATATTTTCTCCCATTCTGTGGGTTGTCTTTTCACTTCCTTGATGGAGTCCTTTCAAGAATAAAGTTTTAATTTTGAATAAGTCAAATTTATTTTTTCTTTTGTCTCTTGTGCTTTTGGTCTAATATATAAGAAGGGTTTGCCTAACTCAATGGTTATGAAGATTTACTTCTGTGTTTCATAGGTTTAACTCTTACATTTAGGTATTTGATTGTGTATGATGTGAGAGAGGGTCCAGCTTCATTCTTTTGCATACAGATATCCAGTTGTCCCAGCACCATTTGTTGAAAAGACTAGTCTTTCACTATTGAATTGGGTTGGCATCCTTGTCAAAAATCAAATGACCATCAATCTAAGGGTTTATTACTGGACTCTCAGTTTTATTCCATTAATCTACGTATCTGTCCTTATGCCAGTACTCTACTGTCTTGATTACTGTAGCTTTGTAGTAGGTTTTAAAATCATGAAGTGTGAGTCCTTCAACTTTGTTCTCTTTTCAAGACTGTTGACTATTCTGGATACCTTGCATTACCCTAAGAATTTTAGGATCAACTTTTCAATTTCTGCTAAGAAACCAGCTGGGATTTTGATAGGGATTGCATTGAGTCTGTAGCTCAGTTTGGAGGGTACTGTCATCTAACAATATTAAGTCTCCAGATCCATGAACTATCCTACTTTCTTTTGATGCTTATTTCTTATTAATATGGGACTATTAGTGCTCACTACAATATTTTAGTCAAATATCAGTATTTTCTAAGATATCTATAATATCTATATAGATATCTATATAGATATCACTATATAGTGATATCTATAATATCACTAAGAAATTTCAGTTTATAGAATTGGGTCCCATATTTAGGTTTTAGATTCCTTTTAATGCAAAAATGAGGAAGATGGATCATTTATGTACAATCAGGTGATTAATTTACTGAATTTGATTCCATTTTATTGTTTAAATTTAACTTTAAATTTTAGTATACAAGTGTATGTATTTATTGAAATAATGTGATACCACTTAATGTTGAATCTTAACTATTTTAATCTGACTTAATTAACTCTTAGAACGTTAGAAAAAGCTAATGATTCTTTTCCCCCTCTGCTGTAGTCGGTGGTAGATGATTGGATAGAGTCATACAAGCATGACCGAGATATAGCACTTCTTGACCTCATCAACTTTTTTATTCAGTGTTCAGGCTGTAAAGGTAAGATATTTATTTTGGAAGCAGAATGTTATCAAATGTTCTCTTCTTTTTTGTTTCACCTAAAGATTATTAGCACTTCATGTGGAAACTAATGCCACGATACTGAGTTATTTGCATTATAACCATACAAAATGTATGTAAGGAAAAAAGAGCAAAGAACAAAGAGAGAAAGTCTGTTGAGACTGTTATATTCATATGTGAAAGTTAACTAAAAACTTGGCAATTTTATAATTGTTATGTTACTTTATTAGATATATTTCCCACTTTCAGCATCTGGTTTTAGGAGCAAAGAAATGGATTAAGAATGGAGGAGGAAGATAATGAAGAGATACAGGTTCAAGTGGCAGGGAATTGTAGAGTGTAGGGAGTTAAAAAGTGCCCTGAATAACAGTAAGTAAGTAAGTAAGTAGGTAAGTAAGTAACTAAGTAAGTAAGTAAACTAAGGAATTGGTGACATTTACAGGTTTTTTTCCCTAAAAGGTAGAGAAACTAGAGTGGGGAGCGGGGTCTTTTTTAAAGTGTTTATACTTTATTTTAAAAGATTTTGAAGTAAGAGTAGGGAAAATATAAAATGTCTTCCCTGAGACAAAAACATGTAGCACACACATTTGGCCAGGGAGACAAAATTGTGTAAGTTGGGGAGTCATACATCCTGATCTGGATCAGTAAATGAGTTAGTCAAGATCATGGGCAGGTTCTGATTTATTCTGTGTCTCCCTAATACTTGGCCCATCCTTGAAATGCTAGAAGATGCACAGGCTAATAAATGTTACAGTTTTCCAAGGGTATTACATTTTTTTTAATGAAAATGACACCAAAAACATGGGCATTAGAAGTTAGGAGGAGGGAAGATTGCCTAAAAGTAGATCTAAAGAATTAAGGTGCTAAAGAATGACTGATTTAATAAACAAATCTGAAAAGAGATCCCAGAAAACAATTTACTTATGTCTACTCCTTTAATTCTACAAAACTTCTTTTAAAATCCTGTCATTGGAATTGGAAAACAAGTAACATTTTAAGAACTGATGCATTTTATGAGGTCAATCACAACTTTCAGTGCAGTCTACATATTAAATGTTATATATGTGAGGCCTGATAGACAAATTTATTAACTTATTGAGTCTATGGTCTTCATAATGCCATTAATATGGCCATTTTTTAGAAATTTTAATGTCTTTAGAGTGCAGAGAGTTGCCTAGTTTACTTCTTAGCTAAAGGTAGCTGTAAATCAGTATTAGAAAATTCTACTGATTCTGCTCAGAGGAAGTGTTGTAGTAATGACAGTATGATGAACCAGATTAACTCCTCAGAAAATGAGATACGTTGATACTATTTTTTTTTTGTCTATGTCCATTCCATCTTTCTGGAGTAGAAGGGTACAAGTACCTGTTTGTGGTGTTATGTAATCAAGGGCAATGCCCTTTCTCTTTAGATTCTTTGAAAATGGAAGGTTGATTGCAGAACAAGTGAACAGGTGCCAGAAATAATTTAATGAGTTGAAATTCTAATTTTTATATTCAGTCTTACCTATTATACCATAGTTTGATCAGTTTTAGTTTCCTAACTAGGCTTCTGAATTGCAGTTTTAAAACAAAGCCGTAGTCAGAGCATTTCCCTTTATCAGATACATTCCTTTTCTGGCATCACTGTATTTATAAATCAGGAGCTTGCCCATTAAACATTTGGACATACCTTGTCACAAACAAGGTTGTGAAAATTTTTAAAAATTGAAGGTGTTGAAAACTTAGGTAGATTTAAACACTGCTATAGTATTTATTTTAGAAGCAAGGAAGCTCCATAAAGAGGAATTTACCATGTAATCAAAGTTAAGGTCATTAAGTACTTAGAAAACATACTCAAAAATATTTTGGTAGAATTCTTTCATAAATGAATTAGAAACATGCTTAAGTATATACAGTGTACCTTTTCCTGTGGATTTAGGACTGTTATTATGAGCATCAGTTATTTTACTGTAGTTATGCCTTCTGAAGTATTGAGGTATGTGGAGAGATGTTTGGCCCTACACTGAATGGCTCCAGACTGCTCTGTGGTTGGTGATTCTGTGGCCAGTTGTTTCCTTCTTTCTTTCCTGGTCAGCTGTCACTTTTCAGTTTACCAGTTTTTAAAGCAGTCTTGCTTCATGTCCCCCACACTTTTAAGGCAGTGGGAGCTGGCCTGATGTCCTGATGGCTCCTTTACACCTGCCTCAGGAGTTATTATATGCATGGAGTTTGTGACAGCTATTTTGTTTTCTGCTTATATTTGGGTTTATGGCTGTTATATGGTCTATGAGATGAGAGGAGGAGCTTTAGAAGTTTGTCAAAATGTATGCAATATGTTTACTTTGAGATTTATTTATATATAAATGCTTATTTCGTAGAAATTATTTCAGGGATTGAGTTACTTGTCCTTCTCTAGCACTGCCACATTTACAGTACCTGGGTATAAAGTATGAAAAGGTTCTGGAGATCCATGGATCTAGATATAAATTAAAAACCTCTCAGAAGGTTTTTTTTTTTTTTTTGCGGTACGCGGGCCTCTCACTGTTGTGCCCTCTCCCGTTGCCGAGCACAGGCTCCGGAGGTGCAGGCTCTGCCGCTCTGCGGCATGTGGGATCTTCCCGGACCGGGGCACGAACCCGTGTCCCCTGCATCAGCAGGCAGACTCTCAACCACTGCGCCACCGGGGAAGCCCTCTCAGAAGGTTTTTGAGAATGTGCTTCTTTAGTCAGGGAAATCATGCTTTCTTTCAAATTTGTTAATATTTTTAAACAATCATTTGATTTTTTAATGTGGTAAGTAAGGGCTCTTTCACAGTACCAGTAGAAATTGATCTCACCTGGGGCTGGGCAGCAAGATGTAGACTAATAATCTCATACAAATTATTTAACTTCTCTTTGCCTTAGCATCGGTTTCCTCATCTGTAAAGCCAGGATTATAGTACCTCCTATATAGGCTTGTTGCCAGGGCTGAAGTGGCTGGTGCATACGCGGCTCAATGGATGTTAGTTCCTATTCTACTCCTGCTGGTTTTGTTACGCTACTGGAAGGTCTTCAGATTGCATGCCCATAGAGAAGGGAGCTCACATAGCAGTTGTTCTTTTCAGATTTGGGGTTGGAAAGAGAGTATGATGTTCTATTGTTGTTTTTAAATTTATATGCACACACATGTGCATGCGTATATAAAATAGAGCTTGGTCAATTGAAATATATCTAACTTTTATAATAAATCTCATATTCCTGTACCAAGACATTCTTTTATTTTTAAATTAAAAAAATTTTTTTGTTTGGCTGTGCCGTGCTGCATGTAGGATCTTAGTTCCCCAACCAGGGATCGAACCTGTGCCCTCTGCATTGAGCGTGTGGAGTCTTAACCACTGGACTGCCAGGGAAGCCCCAAGACATTCTTTTAGATGTTACTATATTTATGGTATTCATAGTGATTAGACTGGCAAAGAATAAATAATCTAGCATTAGAAATGTGGTTTAGGAAATTCACTTTTTACATTTTTTCTTTTTTAAAAAAATATCTGACACCCCATCAGTGGAAATTCATGTATGACTTCTTCTTGCATTGTCTCCTACTCATAACTTTTTCCTAGAAACCCCTTTTTTGATATTTGACCTATACCTGGCTAACTTTTACTACCTTTTTTTTTTTGAAATACAGTTGATTTACAGTGTTAATTTCAGGTGTACAGCAAAGTGGTACAGTTATACTACTTGTAATGTGCATCCTTTCTCCTTGCCTCTTCCATACTCCTTTAAAACTCTAAATGTCCTTATAAGAAACACCTACTTATCCAGATCTTTTTTTTTTTTTTTTTGTCTGAGCTATAGCCTTTCTTGGCTTTTCAACTCATTTGGGCATTTATTATGTACTAACTTTAATACTTTATTTTTCCCTTTCTCTCTGCTCCCCCCCCCCCCCAGTTATTCTTTGTTTAAACTTACAGCTAGATTACAGGCTTCTGGATGAGCAGGAACTACAGCTTACTACTTAGGTTTATTTGAAGCCCTTCGAGGGGATGATGGGATGTAGTTGCCTTACATATTGTTGTACTTAATAAAGAAACCTGGCTAAAGTGAAGTCTTCCTATTACTCTTTCCGTTATTTTCTTCAGGTTCATCCTCAAGGTTTTAAATGTTACCCTGGATGCTGCCTCATGCTTGATGACATATGCTTTATATTAAAGGGTCTTAGTCATTCTATGCATGAGTAAAGTTAAGTCAAGTAGAAATGGCTAAGGCTGATTGTTCTAGGAAAAAAAGATACCTGTCAGAAGTGTGGGGCTATTTTCTTGTATATGTTGATAATGGCATTTGTGCTTTATAGGGTTGAGTAACACGGTAAAGATCAAGTGCTATTGAAGTACACCTTATTGTGTGATTATAGACATTTTAGTGTTAGAGATGGACTTAGAAGTTATTTTTTTAATTTACCATTAACTTCTTACACTTGCAAATTTCAGGTGTTGTCACAGCAGAAATGTTTAGACATATGCAGAACTCTGAAATAATTCGAAAAATGACTGAAGAGTTTGATGAGGTAAGTTATTACCCTAAATGTTATGATAATTTTATGCATCTTGATCTTGATTTACTCTTCAGAGTATTAAATTCTGAATATTAGTGTTGTGGGTAAGAGCTTTGGCAGTAGAAATCCAATCAAATGATGGCCATGTGACCTTGGGCAAGTTGTCTTAGCATCAGTTTCATCATCTGTAAAATGGAGCTAAAAATACTTATAAGGCTGTTATGAAAATTAAATGCAGTAATGTTTGAAAAATTCCTTAGCATTTTACAATGCCTGGCATATAGTAAGAACTTAATAAATGGTAGCTGTTTTTATTTGTCAAAAAATTAAAATTTCAAGTAAGAATAAAATTAAGTGCCTACAAACATATCTTAGAATGTTGTAGAAGGAAGATTTGATAAATACTTGGGGAACCAGGTGCAAGCTTAGGCAAAGGAAAATACATACATACATATATATGTATAAAATTGTTTAAAGTCTTATTTATGTTTCAAATATGAGTAGTAAGAACAATACAAATCCATAATAAGTAGTAGCTTAGACTTTAGTTGATCCTTTATCACGGTGATGTCTTTGAAGTATTGTTGCCAATAAAGACATATTTAGATTTACTTTAATATAAACTCCTTCAGGACAGGGATTTTTGTTTGTTTTGTTCACAGCTGTATTCCAGCACCAGTAGTTTTACTCTTTAAAGCTTTTCACCATGAATTTTCAAGTAGAAAGCCTTGTCTCATTTGAGTTTTATTTGATGTTTTTTGGTTTTTTTTTTGCTTACTCAGATGAAGGAGCTTTCAACTATCATTCTAAAAGATAGACAAGAGTTGTTAAAATGGCTTTGATGATCACTAAGTGCTATTAATCAGTCTCTAATTGAGATATAATTATGAGGAAAGGTATTATTTTAACTTTCTGATATTAAATGTTTTAGTGAGAACTTTCTTTCTTCTAAACAGCTATTTGAAATAAGAATCCTGAAATAAGATTTGAAAATATCAGCAAACCAAGTTGCTAACAGCAATTAAGATGACACTTTTCAATATAGCACTAAATGAGCCAATCAGAAAATGTGGAAGAAAACCTTTTTGTGGAGTATTAGGACCTTATTCTCAGATGAGACATAGTTCAACTTGTTTATGGCATGACTTAAAATTTTTAAAAATGTATGGCCCTAACGACAAAATTTAATTGTTAAAAATTTTACTAAATCATACTGATAAAATGACCTTAAGTTTCTAGGACATTCTTGTCAGAAACTCTTACTTTTAGAGGTTCTGTGTAGTATTGATCTCTGTTTTTATCTTTATGACTTGCTTGTTTTTAATGATTTATGGAGGACCTCAGTGTATCTTCATTGGTGAATGCCCCATCTTATATATAGGAGTACTTGAGTACCTGTCTTTCCAGGTCATTCTAGCTACATTTCCATTTAAAAAAAAAATATCTCATTGTTTACATCTGCTGACTATTTGATGTCCTGAAGCTAATGAAAACATACATTGTAATCCTTCGATTATTTATAACTCATACATCAATCCATTAGACTGGCTGAGAATGTGATTTCATCATTTTGAATCCATTAAAACATATAACTTTGGTTTGATGTTGGTTTGGTTTTGTTTTAAAGAAATTTAGTAACCGTATCTTTGCTTATCAGAATAATGTTTTGTTTGATGGGAGAGGCTTTTTATTTTAGTATGTAATTGGTATATGTTTTCATTGGTAAGAGTGAATTCAGAATATCCATTTTGTTTTTTAAAAGATTTATTATTTATGTATTTATTTAGGGCTGCATTGGGTCTTAGTTGCAGCATGCGGGATCTTTGTTGAGGCACGTGGGATCTTAATTTGCGGCTCACGGGCTTCTCTTTAGTTGTGGAACGTGGATTCCAGAGTACGTGGGCTCTGTAGTTTGCGGCATGCGGGCTCTCTAGCTGAGGCGAGTTCAGTAGTTGTGGCTCATGGGCTTAGTTTACCCCATGGCATATGGTATCCCAGTTCCCTGTCTAGGGATCGAACCTGTGTCCCCTGCATATTGTAAGGCGGATTCTTTACCACTGGACTACTGGGGAAGTCCCATCCATTTTGATCTTAAATAAAAGAGATGTGTTCAAAGGTACCTCTACCTTTGCATATTATTCTCCTGCCTACTTTGAGGATTTATTATAGAAGAAAGATGAGATAAAGGAGTCTTTGTTTAAAAAATAAATTTGTTTATTATATTTTATTTTCGGCCGCATTGGGTCTTCATTGCTGCGCACGGGCTTTCTCTAGTTGCGGCAAGCGGGGGCTGCTCTTCGTTGCGGTGCGCGGGTTTCTCATTGCGGTGGCTTCTCTTGTTGCAGAGCATGGGCTCTAGGCGTGTGGACTTAAGTAGTTGTGGCACATGGGCTCAGTAGTCGTGGCTTGCGGGCTCCAGAGCACAGGCTCAGTAGTTGTGGCGCACGGGCTTAGTTGCTCCGTGGCATGTGAGATCTTCTCGGACCAGGGCTCGAACCTGTGTCCCCTGCATTGGCAGCCGGATTCTTAACCACTGCACCACCAGGGAGGTCCGATAAAGGAGTCTTTTCAGCTTCTGCCTAGGGTATTTGAAAAAAAAAAGTAAAAGTTTATTAAGTCATGTGTTTTAAATGAAATTGCTGTTTAAAATTTCTGTTTTAGGATAGTGGAGATTATCCACTTACCATGGCTGGTCCTCAGTGGAAGAAGTTCAAATCCAGTTTCTGTGAATTCATTGGCGTATTAGTACGGCAGTGTCAATATAGTATCATATATGATGAGTACATGATGGATACGGTCATTTCACTTCTTACAGGATTGTCTGACTCACAAGTCAGAGCATTTCGACACACAAGCACCCTGGCAGGTCAGTATTTAGAAATATTTTCTGTGCATTTTCTTAGGTTAGAGATGAAAATGATTTTCATTAAAAGAAATGAAATAATGGTGACAAATTAATTTTATTTATTAAGTAGCCCCTAAGAGGACACTCTCCCCTCTCCTTCAACCCTCACGAATTACTGGGAATGGAATGATATCTTCAGTTTTGATTTTCTGAAGGCATAATTAATTTTCTTGTGGTAAACCTACTTGTTTCCTATCCACCTCTTCTCCCTTTCTATGGCATAGTGATCTGTTGGGTTCTTGAAATACGTTTTATCAAGGAAGGTATTGACAGCAAATTTGGGGAACAGTCATTTTGGATATGTAGTTCTAAATGACTTTTATGCGTAGTCTCTGCTAGCATAGTCCCTCCTGGTATGATGGTCACTATAGGATGATGCTTATTTAATCACACCACAAAAAGTTGATTTTCCTTACGCTTCTGAGTAACTTTAGGCTGAGTCAGATTCTTTGCTCTTTAAATTTTAATGAAATGAGTTACATTTTTAAGGCTCACATGATTAATTCTAGAACAGTGGTTTTTAGTGTTGATGTTGATAAAATATTCTGGTTTCTCTTTTGTGCTGAAAGTACTATTATTGAATATGTGCTTTTTGGTTTGAGTTTGAATAAATCAACTAGGCATTAATTGTTACTATAGTATTCTAAGCCTTAATGATAGAATATTTTGATTTCTACAAAAATGTTTCTTTCTCTAAGTGTGGGGATGTTTTTTCCTTTAGAATATTTCCCCAGAGAATTAAAGCTATGATTAAAGATGTACTTCTGCTCAGCCCTCCATTTAAAAAAAAATAAAATGCATACAGTCAACCTGTAGGTTTTGCTTTTAGATTTGAGGTCACAAAATATGAATGTGATCTTGCTCTGTGAATTTAGGTAGCTTTGATGTTAAGAACTTGAACAGTTAAAGTAAATTAAAACATATATGATGGGGTAAGGTGGGTAATTTTAGATCAGAATGACAAACTGGTTTGCTGAAGGTGTGGAATAGCTCAGAAGATTGGGTATCTCTTTTAAAGAGAGCCAATAGCCACAAATTAAGGTTTAGTTTTGTGGTGTTCTATCACGCAGTGAACCAGGTGTGAGACATAGTCTGGACTAAGCTATATTAAGCATAAAGTGTTCAGATATTTCAACTAATAAGTTTGAAATCACAGGCAGTGAGTCTTGTCTCAGTAGCAAGAGTTCAGTAACAGAAGGTAGAGATCTGGAGGAACTCTGATAAAAAGCACTTTATTGAGTGATATTTTACTCTTTGTACTTTTGACTTTTTATCTAGATCTGTCCTTCATAATCGCACCATTGTCTTTATGATGATATGTAATAGAGTAAAATTAAAGGAAATCAAGTACTGATAAAACTTCAACATTTCTACACACTGTACTTTGATAAAAAGCACTTAAGTTCCCTCCCCCTTTGGTTACTGGATAGCTAAATGACTGCTGTATGAATCAAAATTTATTTAGAAGGTGAATCATGGTCTCTGGAAAAGGTCATTGTAGGAGACATATATATCATAGTATAGTGGGATCTGAGCATAGTCTAGAGTCAGATTACCTAGTTTTGAATCTTGGTTTAACTATGTATATGAACTGTGTAGTCTGAGGCAGATTTCTTAATCTCCCTGAGCTTCAGGTTCTTCATGAATGAAATGAGGATAATACTTAACTTTGAGGGCTGTTGTAAGGATTAGGAGTTAATCCAGGAAAAGTATTTAGCATAGGTAACTGACATATAGTAAGTATTCAATACACATTAGCTGTTGTTTTACTATTGTTGTTGTCATTTGTAGCAGCTATATTTTTCTTTTCTGTTAGAAGCGGAACAGCCCATCTTGTTTTTAATTTCTCTTAAATTGATCTTAACTTGTAAATTTTTGTGTCTGTGAGACTAAGTTCAACATTTTCCATTTAAAAATAGCTATGAAGTTGATGACAGCTTTGGTGAATGTGGCACTAAATCTTAGCATTAATATGGATAATACACAAAGACAATATGAGGCAGAACGGAATAAAATGATTGGAAAACGAGCCAATGAGAGGCTAGAACTCCTGCTACAGAAGCGGAAAGAGGTACGTACACTTTTGCACTGAATATTTAAGCTATTAATCTGTAACTAACTTGGTCACCATTAATTATGATATAACTTTGCTAGTTCATCGGATAAGTTTTTTTGAAAATTTTAAACAACATGTTTCAGGTTGTTTATACATCTAACTTATTTTTGTTGATTATTCATGCCAACAGTACCTTCTGTGTATATATTCTTTCTATGTGGACTAGGATTAAGAGTTCAAGGCTTCACATAAGGAGTCCTGGGCCAGTCTGACAAGCTGCTTAATGCTTTAGTGTTGTTCATCTCTACTGTGAAAATATCTCTGCTAACTGCCTCCGTCAGCTTATTGTCAGGATGAAATGAGGTTTCACTTATGTAAAGTCACTTTGAAAAATAACTTATAAGCTATTTATGCTGTCATAATCTGTGTTTTTGGTTTTTTTATAGTGTAAGAGGCACTTGGTTAACATTAATGACCACCAAATTCAACTTTGAATGAGGAAAATATATTTTTTCAGTTTTATGCTAAGTAATAATAAATAAAATCTTTCGATGTTGTGTATTTTGGTCGTTGTTGTTGTTGTCTCCCCTGCCCCCATGCCGTGCGGCTTGTGGGATCTTAGTTCCCTGACCAGGGATTGAACCCAGGCCCTGGCAATGAAAGCGCCGAGTCCTAACCACTGGACCGCCAGGGAATTCCCTTGATGTTGTGTTTTTGATTTAAATTCCTCCTTCATTGGTGATGTAATATTTTACTATCTGATATTGAGGATGTTTATTTTTATTTCTAATAGGCAAAGTCTGCTGTTTCAGAAATACTAGTAATGCAGTTGAGTTAAAATATTTGCCGTGGTGTTCCATAAATTACTTATTTGATTTTGACATTTTTTTGGGGGTAGTGGTAACTATAATTTAAAAGTTGGTTATTTCTGAGATAGCCAATAACTTTTTTAAATGCCCCCTGCTCAAGAGAAGCCAGAAAAATCTTGCCCACATTTCCACCATGCCTAAACTCCTCATCTTTTTCACGTACGGTTGACCCTTGAACAATACAGGTTTGAACTGTGCAAATCCATTGATACTTGGATTTTTTTCAGTAGTAAATATTACAGTACTTACATGATCCACGGTTGGTTGAATCTTTGGTTGTGGAACCTTGTATGTGGAGAAACTGTGGATACAGAGAAACTGCATATACGGAGGGCCGACTATAAGTTTTATTTGGATTTTCAACTGTGTGGAGGGTCAGCGTCCCTAGCCCCTGCGTTGTTCACGGGTCAACTGTAGTTGAAATGAAGAATTGACCTTTTTGCCCCTTAACTTAGTTAATAAGTTGCATTGGATGCTTTATTAGATGAACATAATGCATGAAATTATGGCCTGATTCTAAGATTCTGAACATAGAATGAGTGGATATAGGTAAAAAGGGGTTTTGAGTTTAAAATTCTTGTACAAATATAAGATATTAATACTTCTAGCGTGGGTTAAGTTTTTAAACATGTTGAAAGACCACCTGTGCCTTTGACTGTGCTAATTAATACAAGTGCATGCCCTTGTTAGCATTATTTGGAAATGTGAGATTATATTCATGAAAAGAAAAAAAGCATTTTACAGAAACATAGAACATAATCTAAAAGCTAATTAATACTTAGCGTGTGAAAGATTTTCCTTGTACTTCTCAAGCTCTGAAACAATTTTCTCTTAACTCTCAAGCTCTGAGTTGAAAATACATGGGAGTAAATAAGTCAACCCAGATTTGAAATGTTTAGTTGGTTATTTCAAGTGAGCCTTGTTTCCCTCAAAAATATTTAGCAGGGAGACAAATTTTTTTGCCAAGTTATTTTACTCAAATCGTTTTTGTTCTTTGAGCAGGCACTAGTTAACATGACTTATTTTTCAGATGCTACAGACCAAGATAATGAAACATTGTTATGCTCTTTTGATTATATGTTATATAATATGTATTATAATAAACTACATAACAGATTTCTTTATGTACATTTATACAATGAAAATACGTGACCATTTAAAAAATTAGTCTACCAGCTAAACATTAAAAACCAAGTACAAATATTCCAGGTATCAAGGGACTGTGGCTACCTGATAGACAACAGATGTTAATTTTTGTATGTGGACACTTTTCGTTTAGTGGAATTAAGAATTGGGTGCTCGCTTCGGCAGCACATATACTAAAGTTGGAATGAGAAGATTAGCATGGCCCCTGCGCAAGGATGACATGCAAATTCGTGAAGTGTTCCATATTTTTGTTGTAAAGCAGAAACTGACACACCACTGTAAAGCAATTATACTCCAATAAAGATGTTAAAAAAAAAAGGAATTGGGTGTAATAACCAAAACACTGGAGAAACCTGCATTTGTGTTTGTAACAACTTTTAGATGTCCTTTTGGTTCTCTTCCATTACAATTGAAAAGAAATGATGTGTTCTTTTCAGCTTCAAGAAAATCAAGATGAAATAGAAAATATGATGAATGCAATATTTAAGGGAGTGTTTGTACATAGATACCGGTAAGTCAGGGCAGTTTTTTTAATGTAACTCTTATCCTGTTCAAGTTTGGATATTTAGTGGTTTATGTAATATAAATTTAGTGGAAATCATGTTAGAGTAAGATCAGTGTTAGAATCTAAGCTCTTCCACTGATTGAGACACTCTATGCAAGTTACTTAACTGCTCTCAACTTTGTTTTCTATCTGAAAATGGGGTAATGTTGTGCTTGACTTGTAGATGCCCAGAAAATGGAAGCTACTGCTGTTATTAGGAGTCAGGGTACAGAATACTTAATTGATTTTGGAGGTACTATGTTAGTAGAGACTGTACGTTCTGATTCCTGACTCTTTCCTCTTCCATTTGAATATTAGTGGGAAAAGCTGGATAGATTTAAGTGAGATGTTTCCCTTATTTTGAATGAGTAGAGGAAAGAAATAGGTAATCTTACCACCATTTCTGCTGTAACCTATTCTTTAAATGTTGGTGGCATGTTTATTTAACTTCTCTGTCATTTCCTTAACTTGGCAGTTATTGAATCAGGTTAATACTTCCTTTGTAATATCCCTTTGTCTATTCTTACCTTTTTATTTCTGTTGTCACCATTACCTTAGTCTGTTCCCTCGTCATTCTCATGCCTAGAGATTATTGCAGTTGTCTTAAAATGTTCTTTTGTTGCATCATTCTTCTGCTCAAAAGCCTTGAATGACTTACCATTACCTACAGGATGAATTCAAAATAATTTAGTCTGACATTCAAATCCAAATTGAGCTTGGCCTCAATATTAGGTGTAACTAATTCTCACCCGGAAAATATTATCTAACCAGACTAGTGTTCCTGCTGTCTGAACACACCATGCCCAGGAGGTGTGAACAAAGGCTGGGGTATGGCATGGTATAAAAGGTGGGGATTGGATTCTGTTTGTAGGTTTATTTAACTTTAAATATTTATATGGTGATAATTATGCTTTGACAACTAGACTGTAAGCTCTTGGCATTCGGGGGCCATGCTTCAATTCTACATTTAAATCCCCAGTAATACTTAAGGTAGTGGTATATTCATAGTAGGTATGGAGTATTTGGTGCTGCTTAAATAAACCACAAGTCCTGTGGTATACTGGCACTAATATGCATAATTTTCCTTCCTCCATGCAGGGATGCAATAGCTGAAATCCGAGCTATTTGCATTGAAGAGATTGGCATTTGGATGAAAATGTATAGTGATGCCTTTCTTAATGACAGTTATTTAAAATATGTTGGTTGGACTATGCATGATAAGGTAAGATATGCCTTATATACTGCTTTTCTTTTTACACATAGGCATAGCTATCTGCTGCTCTCATTCATAGTGACTTATCTGCATATAGGTAAAACTGGGAACACATTCCTATAGGCCTCTCTCCTTTATTCTTTTCTGTCCACTCCATGAAAATATGGTCTCTATCACATAAAGTCCCCTAGTTTTTTGAATCTTGATGACTGATTTAGCCTTCAATCTTGAAACAATTTTTGTACTGAAACAATTGGATCATGTAGGCGGTGGTGGTAGTGGTGAGACATTTCTTAGAGCAGTAAGAAGAATTCTTACTCTGTTAATATGTAAGTGCTCTATACATTTTAAAATTTCTTTAATTTTGATTCTCTTGATAAACATGTATCTTAGCCAGATTATAAGTTACAACTTGGCTTCTGACCTTTTTTATTTTTTTTAAATTAATCTACCTTTCTCTTAGTCTGCCTCTTTACAAGCCTTGAAGTTCTTTGTATATATTCCTTACAAATACTAATTTCTGTAAAGGAAAACTTACTGTGAAATATGCTACTATCGTCTTTCACAATAGTATTGCTCTGAAAAAATTTTCAAAAAATTTTCATTTGACCCACAGCAGTAGTAACCCCAAAGGTATTTAGTTTTAAATGTTTATGTATTGATTCCTATTTTTGCATTATCAAAGATGAGAGTTTCCGAAGAAATGCTATTGTATAGAGCATATTTAAAGTAGAAAATATTGTAAGTATCTTGAATGTTCAGGTTGAAAATATGCAGAGTTTTAATGCATTTTCTCCTCTTGTTTCATTCAGCAAGGTGAGGTAAGACTCAAATGTCTCACGGCTCTACAAGGGCTTTATTATAACAAAGAGCTTAATTCCAAACTGGAGCTATTTACCAGTCGGTTCAAGGTTAGTATTACTCTAAGTATTTAAAAATTATCTGTTATTTGAAAGTATTTTTTCTGGCTTTCCCTTTAAGAATATTTTAATTATTTTTGTCCTTAGGATAGAATTGTGTCTATGACCCTTGACAAAGAATATGATGTTGCAGTACAAGCAATAAAATTACTCACTCTTGTTTTACAGTAAGTATGTTTTTTAAAAAATATTTATTTATTTATTTGGCTGCCCTGGGTCTTAGTTGCGGCATGTGGGATCTTTTAGTTGTGGCATGCAGGCTCTTAGTTGTAACATGCATGTAGCATCTAGTTCCCTGACCAGGGATCGAACCCGGGCTCCCTGCATTGGGAGTGCAGAGTCTTAACTGCTGGGCCACCAGGGAAGTCCAACAGTAAGTATGTATTTATCGCATATTGCTAATGTCCAGTTATCTAAATAATACATTAGAATACTTGGTTTAAATTTATCTAGATCTAAACTTTAATAACTTGGGGGTTTTACAGCAAAAAGTTTAATTTTTTCATGTAAAGTTGAGAAAACAGGAAGAGAGAACCATTGGACTAGAAAATTCTGAGCTAGGAATTCATGTGTTCTCATTCTCTTGACTAGTTTCCTTTCAATTTTACTGTCTCTAGATACTCTTGAAATAAAGTTAAACACTTGAATGTGTTAAATATGCCTATCATATTTTGTCACTATTATTTTTTTAAGATTTTATTTATTATTTATTTATCTTATTTATTTTTGGCTGTGTTGGGTCTTAGTTGCAGCATGCAGGATCTTTGTTGAGGCATTTGGGATCTTTCGTTTCAGTGCGTGGGCTTCTCTTTAATTGTGGCTTGCGGGTTTTCTCTCTCTAGTTGTGGCGCGCAGGCTTCAGGGTGCGTGGGCTCTGTAGGTGTGGCGCACGGGTTCCAGAGTGCATGGGTTCTGTAGTTAGCGGCACACGGGCTCTAGTTGAGGTGCGAGAGCTCAGTAGTTGTGGCATGCTCGTTGCCCCTTGGCATGTGGGATCTTAGTTCCCTGACCAGGGAGCAAACCTGTGTCCCCTGCATTGTAAGGCAGATTCTTTACCATTGGACCACCAGGGAAGTCCCTTGTCACACTTTCAGAAATTAGTATTTACTGAAACTTATCTGTAAACAATCTGAATTTAAAACGTATTCTATCATGTTAAAATGTAAAAGTGATGGAATTAACTTTTTTTCTTTTTAAAAAGGTGTGGTGATATATACAAGATTTACCATTTAAACATATTTAAGAGTACAGATCAGTGGAATTAAGTACATTCATAATGTTGTGCAGCCATCAGCGTTATCCATCTCCAGAACCTTTTTTATCTTCCCATACTGATACTCTGTAGACGACTGCCAAGTGTGATTTTAAGTCATATTGTCTACTCTTTATCTCTGAATTTGATTATTTTAGGTACCTCATATAAGTGGAATTATACAATATTTGCCCTTTTGTAGCAGGCTTATTTCACTTAGCATAATGTCTTCAGAGTTTATCCATGTTAGGTTATGTATCGGAATTTTATTCCTTTTTGAGACTCAGTATATTCCATTGTATGTATAACACATTTTATTTATTCATTCATCTATTAATGGACATTTAGGTTGTTAACATGATCCAAATAATTGCAAAAGGGCCTTTTCAAAAAAAAAAGCATAGCGTGCTAATTCTGATACTCATATGTATGGGAAAGTCATCATGTAAGAGTAGCCAGCAAAATTCTGATTAAAAACTAACGAGAGACGACTACCCGGTATGATTTTAAGTCACTATATTGTAAAACCACAGTAACTTTTATTATTATTAATTTAAAAAATGAAGTATAGTTGATTTACAGTGTTGTGTTAATTTCAGGTGTATAGCACAGTGTTTCGGTTATACATATATATAGTAGGTCCTTGCTGGTTATCTGTTTTATACATATCAGTGTGTATATGTTAATCCCAAACTCCTAATTTATCCCTCCCTACCCCTACCATAGTAACTTTTAAATTTTGGCACTAGTATGTGAATAGACAAACCAGTGGCACAGAATAAAGAATAGAGACAAACTTAAATGCATCCAGGAACCTAGTGTAGGGTAAGGGTCGTTTCCTATTAGAAAATAAATGGTTTTGTGACACTTAGGTTCTATTTGGGGGGAAATTAAATTGGATTCATATTTTGACCTTATGTAGAAATGATTTCCAGGTGGATGAAATGTTTAAATGTAGATAAATGAGACCATTAAAGTGCTAGATGAAAACTTAGGGGAAGATTAAACATTTATATTTTATATGTAAACTGAGCAATGTCTTTCTGAGCATGACATAAAACCTAGACATTAAAAAAAATACTGAATTTTAACTACATGAAACTAGAAGAAAAAAAACTAGAAATGTGTATAT
Source organism: Phocoena sinus (assembly GCF_008692025.1). NCBI lineage: Eukaryota > Metazoa > Chordata > Mammalia > Artiodactyla > Phocoenidae > Phocoena > Phocoena sinus. The sequence continues at coordinate 105,356,990 of NC_045784.1, forward strand.
GACATAAAATATAAACAAACTCAGAAAACAAATGACAGACTGGGCAAAATATTTGCATCATAGGAGTCACTTTCAATAAATCAATAAAAAGAACAGAAACCCAATAGGAAAAGAGTCAAAAGTTAGGAACCACATCATAGACAGAAAAGAAAATAAAAATTTAAACATATGAAAAGTTGTTTAGCTGTACTTAGAGATATGTATATTAAAATGAGACCATCTTTTACCTATTGCTTGACAAAGATACAAAATGTGTTTGGTAATACACTACGTTGGTAAGGCTATGCAAAAACAGACCCTTACATTATTGATGGGACTATGAATGGTATAACCTCTTTGGAGCAAAGCTTGGCAGTATCTATTCAAAATATAAAATGCTTATTCTCTAACATAGTACTATTTGTAATAGAATTTTGGAAATATTCTAGATGATTATTAATAGAGGAAGAATTAAATTTTTATATAATAACTAATAGAAGCACCTCATAAGGGTTATCTCATTTAATGCAGCAGTCCTGTTTGAGGAGCATGGTTATTAACGCCATTTATATGAAATGGACTACATTGCAGTCATTAAAAAGAAGGCAGCTCTACTTCAAAATTTAAATTAGGTGGTTGGGATTAATATATACACACTACTATATATAAAATAGATAATCAACAAGTACATACTGTATAGCACAGGGAACTTTGCTCACTACTCTGTAACAACCTATATGGGAAAAGAATCTGAAAAAGAATAGATATATGTATAACTAAATTGCTTTGCTGTACACCTGAAACTAACACAACATAGTAAATCTACTGTACTCCAATATAAAATAAAAATTAAATTTAAAAAAAATCAGAAAAAAAGAAGGCAGCTCTAGATACACTGACATTTTCTGAGAATTCACTTAACTGCGGGAATTTTGAGCAGTCTTAACAATTGCATTTTTCTTTAATTTTTAATTGGATTTATAAATTATTATATGCACGTTATAAAAATATTGAAAGAATCCTGAAGTAAATAAGAAAATAATAGTATCCTACTTATAATTCTACAGCTTCTCCCCTTTTCCTCCGTAATACCCTGTGGACATCTTTTTTTTTTTTTTTTTTTTTTTTTTTTTGTGGTACTCGGGCCTCTCACTGCTGTGGCCTCTCCCGCCGCGGAGCGCAGGCTCCGGACGCGCAGACCCAGCGGCCATGGCTCACGGGCCCAGCCGCTCCGCGGCACGTGGGATCCTCCCGGACCGGGGCACGAACCCGCGTCCCCTGCATCGGCAGGCGGACTCCCAACCACTGCGCCACCAGGGAAGCCCCTGGACATCTTTTTTTGTTGTTTCTGGTATTTTAATGAAGGGTAATGGCCATTTTTGTTGATTCAGCCATGTATATACCTAATAACTGAAACTTGTCAGGAACATTCCTTATTGGTTAAAATGAGTGAACTACTACACATTTACTATAGTTTCACTGATTTGATTCAATATATATGTATATGTATATATTTTATTATAAGATGGCACAAGTGGTTTTTCCAAAAATGATCCAGTATTACACATCGAGTTAATTTAAATTAAAGTGCTTTTCAAACTTTTTAACATTTTGGTTTCATTTTTCTCAAAAAGAGGTAATACTTCCTTAGACATCAGACTTCTGGAAACCTTGTGCACAGCAGAAAACCAAAAAGGATCTGAGCTCCTGAACTAACATCTACTATCCTTAGGCTTTTTTCTCTGATGGTGGTCCTATGATTCCTAATTTACATATAATGGTAAAAACCTAGATTGTTTATCTCACAGTAGACTAAAAGCATATTAGGAGGGAAAGAGGTGCCAGAGGTCAGGACTTAGAATGCAGAGTCCCACTATGGAAGCACCCAACAAGGTTTACTCTGGGGTACTGTGGTTGATGGGCCTAATAATGACTTTGATTTACCAAGATTTTGTTAGGTTTATTTTGTTCTTTTAAAATAAGGTCAGTAAAATGAGCACTGCATTTTAGTAAGATTTTTTTAATGATACATTGTAAAGGTCTTTGGCACTTAAATTTTAATTATTTGCTAAAATGCTTTTGCATTGCCTTATATGGTGTTTAATACATGGTGAATGAAGTATTATTCTTCATTGTGAGATAACTGGAGTGTTAGTATATTTTAATGTTGCAATATTGTCTCTTGCCTTAATATTACTATGAAATACATGCAAAATGTTCTTTGAGATTATTAACTCTAAGCTCTTAGCATACCACCACTTTTTTTCCTATGTTAGTTTATATTATTTTGTCTTCATTTCCCTTTAGCATATTTGTCACATTGTTATTTCTCTTAGTATATATTTCATTATACTCGGTATTCACTCTAATTTTACCTCCCATTGATCTTAGGTGTTAACAAAATACTCAGCTGTTTTGTCAGGGGATGCTTTTACTGATAGACGATAATCAAATAAGGTTGATTTCTTCTTTCAACAGAAGTTCTTAATGAAGGTTTTTTTTTTAAACACAAGTTTAAAAGTGGAAGTGTACTATTTTGTAATGTGTGAATATGAATTTTTGTAATCAGTATGCTTAAAATTACAACATTACTGTGAAAACTGCTGTTGCTTATTTCTTCTTAGGAGTAGTGAAGAAGTTCTTACTGCAGAAGATTGTGAAAATGTCTATCATCTAGTTTATTCAGCTCATCGGCCAGTAGCAGTAGCAGCTGGAGAATTTCTCTACAAAAAGTAAATCTGTATTTCTGTTGTTCATTTGTCTAAAGTATACTTTAATGGAAGTAACTTATTGTGTTATCATTCATATTAAAATATATATAAATATAACTTATTAAAAATTATTCAGTACCGGTCTTAAGCCTATTTTTGCGTTACAAAAAATATTTTTCAAAATAATAAAAGGTTTTACTTCGAGTACTTTGATAACGGTTTGATATAAGAACCACAGGAATCCTTTAGTCTCTTTTCTTTTATGTTGCTGTTTAACACCTCAGATTAGGTAGTATAGATAGCAGTGTGAATATCTAATCACCGAAAATATTTAGCAAATGTTATGTAATGGCTTTTAAAGAGAACAATTTGAACCACTTGGACTAAATTGTAAGATTTTAGATTGTAAAATCTTAAAGATTTTATTTAAATGCTCGTTTGGGGTGAAGCATTTATTAGAAAGAGTACATGATGTAAAACATTTACACTACAGTTTTCTATTCATTGTTATCCAGTGATAACTTTTGTTGTTTATAAGAAAGAGTGATCATGATACCCGTAGAAAGAGGCCACTAAGTTCAGACTTTGGGATAAATTGTGCAAGCAGGATAGAAGGAAAAGACATGTCATTTTTAAAGAGAAGAATGTTTATCATAGATTTATGTGCATAAATGGTATAGGTTAGTCATTGTGATACTTTTATAAAAAGAAATGCTTGCTTAAAATGCAGTAAGGGTTTTAAAAAGAAATAATTCACAATGCAACTAACTTGAGAAGTTAATTTTTTTTTTTTTTTTTTTTTGAGAAGTTAATTTAAAAGGATTTAGAAGTACCACCAAGTGTGAAATGAAAAAGGTTTATAGCAATTACTTAGTATAAAGTTGGAAAATACTGTACCTACCCAGCTCCCATGTACTCCTTTGTTAAATGCTTAAATATGGAATTCAGACAGTTTTTTTAAATTAGGAAATTTTCGTTTTAAAAGTAAGTATTTTGCATATATTATCATAGGCTCTTCAGCCGTCGAGATCCAGAGGAGGATGGAATGATGAAAAGAAGGGGACGACAAGGTCCAAATGCCAACCTTGTTAAGACATTGGTTTTTTTCTTTCTGGAAAGTGAGGTTAGTTGATGTTCATGTTAATACTTACGTTCAAAACAATTTGGAGGTGGGGTTCAAATGATGTAAATCTTAAAATCTTCCAAATATCACAGTGAGTTGGATAAAATAGAGTTCTACCAATTCCACACCAAAAAAAATTTTTTTCTGTGGTAGTAAGATACTCAAATAGTATATTTATATATAGTGCTAAGAGCATGAATTTTGGAACCAGAAAGACCTGATTACTGATTGGGCTTCCCTACTTATTATTTGTATAACCTTGATTCAGTTACTTAATCTTTCTAAGCCCATTTTCCTTGTAAAAATGTGGATAATAATTTCTTAGATAACGCTGAGATAATCCATGTAAAACTATTAGCACAGACCTAGCATTTTGTTAGTTCTCAATATTTGGTACCTGTGATTATTATTGTTGTTGCAGATACAGATTTACATTTAACATCAGCTCTTTTAGGTCTCCCTTAGGTTGAAAACCTACCTGTTCACCAGAATTTGAGAGGGCCCAACATACATTTTTAGTATATGTGTATTATTTAATCAGTGTTAGGGCCTTTTAATTAGATTTTCTAATTGTTTCTATATATAGAAATACAGTTGGTTTTTGCATATTGACCTCTTATCTGCAGTTTTGCTAAATTCACTTTTTAAAGTAAGTTTTTAATAAAATTCTTAGTATTTTCTATAATATACAATCAAGTCATTTGCAAATAATGATGATTTTACTTCTTCCTTTCCTACATTTATGCCATTTTTTTCCCCAGCCTTATTGTACTGGCTAGGGCATCCAGTAGAATGTTGAATAGAAGTGGTGAGAGTGGATAGCTTTGGATTGTTCCTGATCTTAGGGGAAAAGCATCCAATATTTCAACATTAATTACGTTTTTAGTTATAGGTGTTGCGTAGCTATTTATTATATTGAGGATGTTTCCTCCTATACCTTTTTTTGCTGAGAAGTTTTTTTTAATTTTATTGAAATATAGTTGATTTACAGTGTTGTGTTTAATTTCTGCTCTGCAGCAAAGGGACTCAGTTATACATATGTATTCTTTTTCATATTTTTTGTTATGGTTTATCACAGGATACTGAATATAGTTCCCTTGCTGTACTAGGACCTTGTTGTTTATCCATTTTATACATAATAGTTTGCACCTGCTAATATCCTAGACTCCCAGTCCTTCCCTCCCCCACCTCTCCACCCCCCTTGGTAACCACAAGCCTGTTCTCTATATCTGTAAGTCTGTTTTTGTTTCATAGATATGTTCATTTGTGTCATATTTTAGATTCCACATATAAGTGATATCATATGGTATTTGTCTTTCTCTTTCTGACTGACTTCGCTTAGTATGATAATCTCTAGGTCCATCCATGTTGCTGCAAATGGCATTATTTCATTCTTTATTGTGACTGAGTAATATTCCATTGTATGTATATGTGTGTGTGTATATACACACACAAACACACACATATCTTTCTTTCTTTTTTGGGGGTGGGGGGCCGCCCCGCAGGGCATGCAGGATCTTAGTTTCCTGACCAGGGATCGAACCCATGCCCGCTGCAGTGGAAGCATGGAGTCTTTTTTTTTTTTTTTAGCATCTTTATTGGAGTATAATTGCTTTACAATAGTGTGTTAGTTTCTGCTTTATAACAAAGTGAATCAGCTATACATGTATCCCCATATCTCTTCCCTCTTGCATCTCTCTCCCTCTCACCCTCCCTATCACACCCCCTCTACGTGGTCACAAAGCACCGAGCTGATCTCCCTGTGCTATGAGGCTGCTTCCCACTAGCTATCGGTTTTACATTTGGTAGTGTATATATGTCCATGCCACTCTCTCACTTCGTCCCAGCTTACCCTTAACCCTCCTCGTGTCCTCAAGTCCATTCTCTAGTAGGTCTGCGTCTTTATTCCCATCCTGCCTCTAGGTTCTTCATGACCTTTTTTTGTTTTGTTTTGTTTTGTTTAGATTCTGTATATATGTGTTAGCATATGGTATTTGTTTTTCTCCTTCTGACTTACTTCACTCTGTATGACAGACTCTAGGTCCATCCACCTCACTACAAATAACTCAATTTCGTTTCTTTTTATGGCTGAGTAATATTCCATTGTATATATGTGCCACATCTTTATCCATTCATACCACAGCTTCTTTATCCATTCATCTGTCAGTGGACATTTAGGTTGTTTCCATGTCTTTGCTATTGTAAATAGTGCTGCTATGAACATAGGGGTGCATGTATCTTTTCAAATTATAGCTTTGTCTGGGTATATGCCCAGGAGTGGAATTGCTGGATCATATGGCAACTCTATTTTTAGTCTTTTGAGGAACCTCCATACTGTTTTCCGTAGGGGCTGCATCAGTTTACATTCCCACCAACAGTGTTAAGTGGGATCCCTTTTCTCCCCACCCTCTCCAGCATTTATTATTTGTAGACTTTTTAATGACGGCCATTCTTACTGATGTGAGGGGATACCTCATTGTAGTTTTGATTTGCATTTCTCTAATAATTAGCGATGATAAGCCTCTTTTTTTTTTTTTCTTTTGCTGTACGCGGGCCTCTCACTGCTGTGGCCTCTCCCGTTGCGGAGCACAGGCTCCGGACGCACAGGCTCAGCGGCCATGGCTCATGGGCCCAGCCACTCCGCGGCATGTGGGATCTTCCCGGACCGGGGCACGAACCCGTGTCCCCTGCATCGACAGGCAGACTCTCAACCACTGTGCCACCAGGGAAGCCCAATGAGCATCTTTTTATGTGCCTATTGGCCATCTGTATGTCTTCTTTGGAGAAATGTCTATTTAGGTCTTCCACCCATTTTTTGATTGGGTTGTTTGTTTGATATTGAGTTGTATGAACTGTTATGTATATTTTGGAAATTAAGCCCTTTTCAGTCACATCATTTGCAAATATTTTCTCCCAGTCTGTAGGATGTCTTTTTGTTTTGTTTATGGGTTCCTTTGCTTGCAAAAGCTTATAAGTTTGATTAGGTCCCATTGTTTATTTTTACTTTTATTCCTGTTGCCTTAGGAGGCTGACCTAAGAAAACATTGGTGCGATTTATGTCAGAATGTTTTGCCTGTCTTTCTCTTCTAGGAGTTTTATGGTGTCTTGTCTTATATTTAAGTCTTTAAGCCATTTTGAGTTTATTTTTGTGTATGGTGTGAGGGTGTATTCTAGCTTCATTGATTTACATGTGGCTGTCCAGCTTTCCCAGCACCACTTGCTGAAGAGACTGCCTCTTCCCCATTGTATATTCTTGTCTCCTTTGTCAAAGATTAATTATCCATAGGTGTGTGGGTGCTGAGACATTTTATCATGAATGGATGTTGAATTCTGTCCAATGCTTTTTTCTTCATCCCTTGAGATGATTATTTTATCTTTCATTACATTAATATGATAAATTATGTTGATTGTTGTTTTGAATGTTGAATCAACCTTGCATTCCTAGGATAAACCCCTACTTGGTCATGATCTGTTATCCTTTTTATATATTGCTGGTTTTAGTTTGCAAATTTTTTGAGAACATTCCCTCCATGTTCATGCAGGGTGTTGATATATATATATATATATATATATATATATATATATATATATATATATTTAATTGTAACGTCTTTGATGGGTTTTGGTATCATGGTAATGCTTGTCCCCTAAAATGAGTTGGGAAGCTGTAGGGCCTTTTTAAGCTTCACAGAATGAAGAGAAATGATTTAGTTATATATTGAATTGATAAGTAATCATGTATTTTGTATTTTAAGTAATCGTTACAACTCCCATTAAATTACAATAAATTTGTAGTATATTTTATAACTGAGAGTAGTTCACCCGTGTAATACAGTTGGCCCCCCATATCTGTGGGTTCTGCATCTGTGGATTCAGCCAACAGGGGATTCAACCAATAGTGGATTGAAAATATTTTTTGAAAAATTCCAGAAAGTTCCAAGAAGCAAAAGTTGAATTTGCCATATACTGGCAACTATTTACATAGTATTTACATTGTATTGGGTACTATAAGTAATCTAGAGATGATTTAAAGTATATGGAAAAAAAAAAATAAAAAAAAAAATAAAGTATATGGAAGGATGAGCATAGGTTATGTGCAGATACTACACCATTTTATATAAGGAACTTGAGCATCCTCGGAAAATTGACGGGGGGTCCTGGAACCAATCCTCCTTAGATATAGAAGAATGACTGTATTGAGTCAGGTACTAAATATGCATGCATATAGTCTCTTCAAAAATAATTTTCATGTGAATGATTTAATGATTATTGTGAGAAATGTTACTACCTAGCAGGGTTTACTTATACATAGCAAGCTAAGGCAGTTCTTCTCTGTCCTTTCTTCCATTTGACCTCAAAAAACAAATTGTTTGAGTTTGCACATGGTGCCAACAAAGCTTCCATTCTTTTGATTAAGGCTAGTATGATATTTGTCTAAGAGCACATTGCTCTTCTTAAATTTTAGTTACATGAGCACGCAGCGTACCTTGTGGATAGCATGTGGGACTGTGCTACTGAGCTGCTGAAAGACTGGGAATGTATGAATAGCTTGTTGCTGGAGGAGCCACTTAGTGGAGAGGAAGGTAAGGATGTTTAATTATGGTATTTTTGTTGTCTAGATAATTTTGAAAATAGAGTTTACTTATTCCATTTCTTTATCTTTTAGCATTAAAATAATGATTCAAAGTCTTTGAATAATTTTGTTTTCATACACATGAATATTATGCTATGTAGAAGGATGTAATTGCTGTCAATATTCTTTATTTTGTTTTATTATATTTTTTTTGTATCTGTTCATATTTTCATTTCTCAAATTGTGGAGCAGTGTTTTACAGATTTGTAATGCTTAGGAGGGTTTAACTTGTTCTGAACCTTTTTGTGATATAGTAATGGGATTTTCTTTAGTACATTAGGTCAGATTCTGTCACAGGCAGAAGGAACTGTTATGTAATATTATAAATGGCATATAAAGAAAAGAAATAGGTTAACTTTCTGATTTTTTTTCTTTCAGCGCTAACGGACAGACAAGAGAGTGCTCTGATTGAAATAATGCTTTGTACCATTAGACAAGCTGCTGAATGTCATCCTCCTGTGGGGAGAGGGACAGGAAAAAGGGTAGGCCAACATATTTTCAGTATTCTAAATTATATGTCTCTTTTTCAATATCTTTTTTAAAGTTCTTATTTGTAACCATATAATCAAATTTTTGAATCTTAAATTTTATTTTTCAGGCGATCTTTGCTTATAAATATGTGTTAGAAGTAAATTTTAAAGCATTAGCAATTTGTGAAATCCACGTTCCTTCCATAAGATACTTTGTGAGTTAACTACAGGAGATGCAGTGGTTGACAGTAACTACAGGAGATACAGTGATTGACAGTCCCTGCCTTTAAGACCGCATGTTGTGCAACATTTTAGAATGGTGTATTTGTCTGTTTTGGTTTATTTATAGATTTGCTTTCTTTTTCTTTTAATAAAAGTTTGAAATAAAGACAGGATAATCATTCATTAATATGGGGGAAATTCCTATTTCCTGGGATTTGATTTTAATGCATTATTTCAAAGTTCACATATATTTGTATTGTAGACCAGAGTTGCACAGGCTTTCAAACTTTGTGAAGCACAAAAATACATTTTTATATCGTGACCTAGTACACATCTATTTATATGTGTTTGTGTGTAACTGAAACAGAATTTCATCAAACAATACTGCAACTTAGGTGATACATTCTATTTACCTTTGTTTTCTTTTCGTGTTTTTTTTCTTGTTTTTCTAATTGCTGGTCGTTACTTATGTTGATTTCATAACGCATGGATCATGGCACAACTTATAGTAGACTGAAATCCTACTCAGTCCTATTATTATATAAACTCCTAAACTCCTAAACTACATTTCCTAACTGCTTCTCCTTTCATCTAAAGGTAGAGTTAGTTAATCTAACTGGGTATTGATTTTGCCTCTAGACCTATTCAAAGTGTTGCTATTTTTAAAAAATATAATGTGCAAGCTATTCTCTTTGTTACTTTTGGGTTTCAAGTTCTATAGTAGAAATTCTTGTCTCCATCATTACTTATTTTGGATATCTTAACTTAAATTTGAGCACCTAACAGTGTCAGTGGGCTTATTAATAAATACTTAGAAACTTTGTTGTGTTACCTTAGGTGCTAACAGCAAAGGAGAAGAAGACCCAGTTGGATGACAGGACAAAAATCACTGAACTCTTTGCTGTGGCCCTTCCTCAGTTATTAGCTAAAGTAAGTTTGTGTCAGTATCAGGAGTGTTACTAAGAAATTACAAGTTTTGTTTGGAAGTGCCACACAGAATTTTGCACTTATCATAATATTTACTTACCATTATTGTGATGTTTTTGACATGATTTTCTTTTTTTTTTATTTCAAAGTACTCTGTAGATGCTGAAAAGGTGACTAACTTGTTGCAGTTGCCACAATACTTTGATTTGGAAATATATACCACTGGACGATTAGAAAAGGTATGGTGTTTCTATGTATAAAAAACCTTGAAGAAAAATCGTTAACTTAGTTCATCCCATCATATTGTTTATTTATATTTTTGAAATATGTTTTTGTAACTTGTAATGTAAAAGGAAACCTGTATCTTGTATGCCATACATATTTTAGATAAGGTGGATTTATTAGAGAATGGCACTAATGAGGTTTCCCTTTGATTCATGCCCATATCCGTACCATCATTGCTAGCCATTATGTGACTGTATCACTGATCATTTATGGAGATTAGGGGTGGGTAACTAGATAATAACAATTGCAAAATGAAAGCAGCTAATATCCATTAAATACATTTACTGTGTTCCAGGAACATATATATTTATATGTATTAACATCTCACCAAGGCCCTGTGAGATAGGTAATATTATTCCTGTTGAAGCTGGGGAAATAAGTTTGGGTGGGTCAGTGCATTTATTTATTATGACTAGAAGAACTTAAAGTATGCCCTACTGGTTGTAAAGTTACTGTGTTTGAAGCTTTTCATCCCAGTTGTGTAGTCATTTTATGCCTATCATATATACCTTAGTTTTAATGAAGAAAACTTTGATTTTGCAGCATTTGGATGCCTTATTACGACAGATCCGGAATATTGTAGAGAAGCACACAGATACAGATGTTTTAGAGGCATGTTCTAAAACTTATCACGCACTCTGTAATGAAGAGTTCACAATTTTCAACAGAGTAGATATTTCAAGAAGTCAACTGATAGACGAGTTGGCCGATAAATTTAACCGGCTTCTTGAAGATTTTCTGCAAGAGGTATATATTACAAGTATTTTGTCAGCTGTGCCCCACTGCGCACCCCCCCGCACCCCCCAGAACCAAATTAGTCACCAGTCTTGGTGATAATCCCTAGCAGTATGTTGAAAAGTCATTCAGACTTTTTGTTCTGTGATTCATCGTGATACTATTATTCATCCACCAAAATAGGAAGGTGGCAAGAATCTGCGACTAAGAGAGGGTGAAAGCAAAGCTAACATCTTTCCCCTTTTTTTAATTTAAAGAAATGATCTGGGAAGTTTCCAGGGTTTAGTTGAACTCTAGAGGCTGTTAGGGAACAGGGTGTTAACAGAAAAGTTGAGCTAGACTGTGGCCACGTAACCTCAAAAATTGGGGTATTTCTTAACATTTTGGAAGTTTATTTATGGTCTTTGATATTATAAAGCCTTGATAAATTATAGCCACTGTCGATTTTGTTGTTTTGTTGTTTTGTTGTTCTGTTGTATTTCCAAAGAGGCTTAAGTGTGGTGCTCAAATACACTTGTATTTTTATTGTGATTTTTATCTTTTCTGGAAAGGCACACTTAACAGTTTAATTGATTTGCATAAAGTAAAAAGTTGTGATTCTCAAATTAATGCATTTAGCCTTTTCCACATCACTTTTGTCATTAATGCTGCAAAAAATGATGTGGACTTTTGTAATTTCCAGTTACTTTGTTTAGCAGTTGCTTCTTTAACTTTCTTATTTCTGTGTATAACATTTCATGCTTACTATGTTTTGCTTAATTGGAGGTTTGTGCAAATATGTTGATGTACGAATGATCACATTCTTAAAAATTGTAATGGCTCTACTGTTGGCTGGATATGATTCTGATTAGGACAAGTTAATTTAAAATCAAACTATGGTTTGTTAATTAAGTTTAATTACTTACCTTGTATAAAAATTGATGGTGAAAAACAAGCATTTTTTTGAGAGACCCGGGATTTAATACAGTAAGTTCGATAGTATTTTTTAAAATTTGTAAATTTCTTATAGTGAGACTCATAAAATTGTCAAAAACTTAAGTTACTCTAAATTGGAAAGTTGATACCCAGAAAAAGGATTAGTATATCTAGTCCTTATGCAGAGGATTTTTTCCAAATTAATTTTAATTGGTCTGATATATCTTTCTTGAGCTCTGTGTTTCATTTACTTAGTAGATTTTGTCCTTTAGGTATTATCTTTTATGATCTCTTGCTTGTCCTCTAATATATTTCTCTTTATTGTCCCAATGCATTTATTACTGTGAAAGAGTAGATGTCTTCATTGTTTTGTGTCAAGATCATTTAAAGGAAGAAAGGAGAATGTCATTCAGTTTTTCGCTCTTGGGTATAATGTATCTGTTATAACAACTCTATGTTTACCCATTATTCTGGCCACATTGCTTTAAATTTGGCCAGGTCTAAGTATTGAATGACAAAGTTATTTTGTGGTTTTTAATTAGGTTATTCTTTATTTTCAAGGTGTGGAAATCACCAATGTGATAGCCTAAGATTTTTCACTTTTGTGGTTATTAATGTTTAATATGATATAATTAACATTCATAGGGCGAAGAACCTGATGAAGATGATGCATATCAGGTATTGTCAACATTGAAGAGAATCACTGCTTTTCATAAGTAAGTTGAATCTTAAAGTTTCTGATTTCTTAAAACTGTAGCAAAATCAGAACCAAATTGCATGTTTGGGGATTATAGTGTCAAATTTTTTGCTGGATTTCTTGTGCTTTTTGGGAAAAAAGTGCTTGATAGAGTCATGTTGTGAATTGGGGAACAACAAATTATCAACTAATATACTTTTTAAAAATACACATTTTTTTTGTTGTTCTTGTGGATGCATGTTAGAAAGTTTACTACATTTTACTTTAATAGTATTCTGTTAACACTCAAGTCCAGAACAAATGTGATTAAGCTTAACTTTTTAATATAACTTAATTCTTTTTTACAGTGCCCATGATCTTTCAAAGTGGGATTTGTTTGCTTGTAATTACAAACTATTGAAAACCGGAATTGAAAATGGAGACATGCCTGAACAGGTTTTTATTTATTTACAAGTTACATATTTAACTTTGAGAAAGAAAACTTGTGACTTGTAAAATTTAACTGTATTCTCTTTGTTCTTTTATAGATTGTTATTCACGCACTGCAGTGCACTCACTATGTAATCCTTTGGCAGCTTGCAAAGATAACTGAAAGCAGCTCTACAAAGGTTTGTGGTGGTTCAGTGGCATCTTTTTTTATTAAATTTCATTAACTTTTCAGCAAACTTAAACATAAGACATCAATAAAATCTTGCTTATTTCTAATCTATTTAGGCATGTTTACTTTCAAAAACAGTTATTTGTAGTTGTATATTCAGTGAAAGAACATTAATATGTTTAGGGTATGATTCTAAATTTTAAAAATCACATTTATATGTGGCATAATTTATGGATTTCCATATCATTCTCAAAAGTACTGGGTACATAAAGAACTACAGATTTTGTAAATCATGACCAAGAGCCTTTGAAACATACAGATACAGCTGTTGGGTTATATAAATTAATTATTACAAACCACCTGTCCCTAGATCTTGTGCCTTGTATTGTTTTGGGATCTCCTTATTCATACTCAGGATCTCTGTACTGATGTTCCAAATTCATGATGAATCACTTTCTGGTTGAGTGTAATGTGCCAGCTACTAGGTCATAGAACTTTCAAATTTTTATCTATAGTGGTAATCCTTGATGTGTTTATTAATTGAACTAAACAGTACTGCCTTTTTCATTTGTAAATTAGAAACTTAAACTTTGTACTTGTAGTAGTAGATGTTGCCTTAAATATTATTTGGGCACATTTTTATAAATATTAAGTAATTTCTGTAAGCTATAGAGTTAGCTGTTCATAGTTATTTTCCTCAAAAAGGAATCCTCTTGATAATGTTTGTTTTGCATAATTCACAGAATAATTTTAGAATTTTTTTGAGGTTTTTAAGCACAAGATGCAATTATATCTACAAATGGATATTTTCCACCTTGAAAAGACAATGTAGTACTGTTGTTAAACTAGTGTACTTTTTGTCAGACACCCAAAAAGTTTAATTCGATATCAAGCTTGCAGTAGGAACAGTGACTGTATTAGCAAATATGATTGCTCACCTAAATCAAAAGCATTGAGTTACAAATTAACATGGGAAAAAAGGTAATACTTTTAGTAGAGGAAACGGTAAAAATGAAGGTTATTAAATGCAAAAATTATTTCTATTGAAGCTTGGTTGAGTTTTCTTCACCAATCAATCTCTAAGTTAAACCTGTTTTTATTTAACTTGTCTATTACATATACCAAATATGTACTGATGCTCTATCGTTTGGCATCCAGTATCAGGAGACGGGCCAGAGGTTATGCCTTAAATAAATTAGTGTGGCTGATCTTTATAAAGTAGTTTTCTATTTTAAATTAACTGATGTAAATATTTAGAAAAAGAAAAAAAAGATTCATCCTTTTAGTGTAGGTTAAAATTTTTCTTTCTTACCACAAAACTAATTTTTCTTTGGTCCCTCTCTGTTTTTAAAAAGCACAACCACTATCCTACAAATGAAAAATGAAACATGCTGTCCCTTTTTTATCATTTATTTTATTCCATTCATCAGTCGGCCACCCATCAAATTACAAAGTGAGGATGGAATATAAATCTTTACTTGTTAAGCATTCTGAGGTAGTGGATTTATATGGATAGCCATATATAGTCATATAAGTTTTCTCATTCTAAAGGACCCAGATCACGTAGGATATTGTCCGTTAATATACCTGGTATTTTTTTTGATAAAATTTTATTCTTATATACAGATGCTTTTTCTATATGATGATATTTGGCTTTGAGTGAACACTCAGCTTTGTGAAAACATATATTTACTACACCACCAGTATTTATATATTCATTAATGATATGCATGTACTAATAGTCTGAGGATTTTAAGTACTAGGCCTACAATATTAAGTACATAGTAAATTAAGTGTATTACAGAATGAACAGAGAAATGGAAATTGAAAAAGGCTGAGTTAAAGATGATATAAACAATATTTTTAGATGTCAGCTAATTATCATGAATATACCTGGTGTTTTTAAGCCTGCAATTTGTTGAGATTTTAAAAGTGGTTTTTGTTTTCCTTTTTGATAAATAATAAAGATTTAAAATCTAATATACAAGCAGAGTTAACATAGTTAAATATATGGTGATGTTTTATGTAATATAAAATATCTTAAATATTGAATGAGTTTTTAATACAGTATTTTAAAATGCTCATGTTAAATTTTTTTCAAGGAGGACTTGCTACGTTTAAAGAAACAGATGAGGGTATTCTGTCAGATATGTCAACATTACCTGACCAACGTGAATACCACCGTTAAAGAACAGGTTAGTAATTACTATAGATAGCAGTCTTTTGTAAGCAACCCTGAATAAATATCTGAACTAATATAGAAAATTTAAGAAATACTGAAATTGGGCAAAGTAGAAATATCTTGTATCTGTCTGTATATATACTATGCTCAAAAAATAGATTAACATTAATTCCATGTGGAGCATTATAGATTACCCGCATATTGCAGTTATTCTGTGTTATTGTTTCTTTATGCCACACATGGTAAACAGACCCACATATACAAAGTAGGTGTATGCAGTTACATAAATTATTCCTGAAAGCAACAAGTATAACAGATATGCCTCAGGGAGGAAAGGTCCATCTGGTTTTGTTATCTCAGAGTATTATCAGATGTTGGCATTCCTGCCCATTCCTGATTGTGTGAGTTATTTTTTCTTATGTGGACTTTGAAATAAAAATTTTAGTCACTTCCGTCTTCACAGTGTTACCTTCCCACCCCATATGCCCTCTTGATTCCATTGCTGCCAAGCTTCTCAGTCTGGAAATACATTGTTACTTGGTGCCATGGGTAGTTTTCCCATCTGTAAAATAACTTCTGATCCTGGGACCAAGAGCCTATTTAGTTTTGAACTGTAACAATAAAGGACTTGGGACATTTTCTTCTCTATAATTCAGATAAGAGGGACAAAATTTCAGAAGGTAGTAAAATGAGTTTATAGTTAATGTCTTAGAATAGGATTTCAGTGAAGTATACACTGATCCAAACTTAATACATGAAGTATTACTTGATATATTTTCATAGGCCACCAAGATACTCAGCTTAATATTCCGTATTTCTTACAGTGTTAGCAAGTAATTCCTTATGGGTTATTGTGTGTAATCTCCTTTATATATAATCTGTTGTTCAGGCCTTGGAGATTAATTATTTGGTCATTAAATAGCCTGTGTACTAGTCTTCCTAACAGCTTCCAGGAATATGTCCTGGTTAGCTCACAAGACCTGTTAGTTCACCTAATTAGTAAATGTCACCACGCTTATCACTGTGTATCCTTACTGTGTATGTTGCAAAAGCTTTTGTAAACTCATATATCTTGATAGGTATAAATTATTACTATAGTAGTAAAATGAGAGGAAGAGACCAAAAGAAGAGGTAAAAGCATAGAGAAAAAAATAAATGTGGTTAGTTCCAAAAAGGCAAAGCTATTATTAAAATCTGCTTTGAGGTCTATATTATAATCTGTCCTTCTAGTAGTAGTCTTCCATTAAATGTAATTTTCTGTTGACTTTGTGATCAAAAAATTTTATTTTCCTTATCCCTTCCCAACAAATAACTAAATTTTTTCCAGTTACCTTCTGACTACTTTTTTTTTTTTTTTTTTTTTTACCTTCTGACTACTTTTACCAGTGTTTGACTCTATTTAAAACTCCTGGCAGAGTTTTTTTTTAACATCTTTATTGGGGTATAATTGCTTTACAATGGTGTGTTAGTTTCTGCTTTATAACAAAGTGAATCAGTTATACATATACATATGTTCCCATATCTCTTCCCTCTTGCGTCTCCCTCCCTCCCACCCTCCCTATCCCACCCCTCCAGGCGGTCACAAAGCACCTAGCCGATATCCCTGTGCCATGCGGCTGCTTCCCACTAGCTATCTACCTTAACGTTTGTTAGTGTGTATATGTCCATGACTCTCTCTCGCCCTGTCACAGCTCATCCTTCTCCCTCCCCATATCCTCAAGTCCGTTCTCCAGTAGGTCTGTGTCTTTATTCCTGTCTTACCCCTAGGTTCTTCATGACATTTTTTTTTTCTTCTTAAATTCCATATATGTGTTAGCATACGGTATTTGTCTTTTTCTTTCTGACTTACTTCACTCTGTATGACAGACTCTAGGTCTATCCACCTCATTACAAATAGCTCAATTTCATTTCTTTTTATGGCTGAGTAATATTCCATTGTATATATGTGCCACATCTTCTTTATCCATTCATCCGATGATGGGCACTTAAGTTGTTTCCATCTCTGGGCTATTGTAAATAGAGCTGCAATGAAGATTTTGGTACATGACTCTTTTTGAATTTTGGTTTTCTCAGGGTATATGCCCAGTAGTGGGATTGCTGGGTCATATGGTAGTTCTATTTGTAGTTTTTTAAGGAACCTCCATACTGTTCTCCACAGTGGCTGAAGCAATTCACTTTCCCACCAGCAGTGCAAGAGTGTTCCCTTTTCTCCACACCCTCTCCAGCATTTATTGTTTCTAGATTTTTTGATGATGGCCATTCTGACTGGTGTGAGATGATATCTCATTGTAGTTTTGATTTGCATTTCTCTAATGATTAATGATGTTGAGCATTCTTTCATGTGTTTGTTGGCAGTCTATATCTTCTTTGGATAAATGTCTATTTAGGTCTTCTGCCCATTTTTGGATGGCAGAGTTTTTATAAAGCTCCTCAAGATATAACTTCATCCAAAATATATATATATATAACACTTCAGCTTTATTGCTTTATTTATTTATTTATTTAGCTGTGCCCGGTCTTAGTTGTGGCATGTGGGATCTTTAGTTGTGGCATACGAACTCTTAGTTGCGACATGTGGGATCTAGTTCCCTGACCAGGGATCGAACCCAGACCCCCTGCATTGGGAGCGTGGAGTCTTAGCCACTGGACCACCAGGGAAGTCCCACTTCAACCTTATGTTTATTATACTGTCAAGTTTGCCTGATGATTAGTAAGCAGACCCACACTTGGTTATGTTTTTTTTACTTAATCATCACATATACTGACAATGAGAGTGCTTAAGAAGTCCTATAGATTTTGTGATCTCTCTTCTAAGAGATCTTCTAGGAGATATTCATCTTCTTGGTATAAGTGTTTTTCTTCCATAGAAGAAAAGAATGGTACCAAGTTTATGCATTATTTGATATTTGAGAATGTATACCATGAGACATTGTGGTATATATAGTGTAAAGGGTGGGGTTTGGAGTCAGAAAACCTGAGATTGAGTCTTGATTGCATGTTTTGATGATGTTAACATATTGTACAAATCACTTAAAAAATTAAAAGAAAATTGCTGAAAATTAAAAAGAATATTTGTGAAATTATCTTGCAGTTAGTAAATTACAGTGCAAATATCAGTAGTTATTGTTGAAAAAATTACACTCTTCACTTTTAAAATCTTAGGAAAATAGTAGACATTTCTTTTTCTTATGAGTTTCAAATATAGAAAGTTGGATTTTATTTCCACATTGAATATGTAAGTTACTTGTGGCAGTTCGTGAGAAACTTTGGTTTATGGCATGCTATCCTTTTTTTTTTAATTTTTTTTATTTTTATACTAGGCCTTCACTATTCTATGTGATATTTTGATGATCTTCAGCCATCAGATTATGTCAGGAGGGCGTGACATGTTAGAGCCATTAGTTTACACCCCTGATTCTTCATTGCAGTCTGAGTTGCTCAGCTTTATTCTGGATCATGTCTTCATTGAACAGGATGATGACAATAACAGTGCAGGTAATTTTATTGCCATCTTTTTGTTAAATCTGTGTATCTACTATAAATCAAATTTAACAGCAATGTAAAGTGTTACACTACTGTTTGATATTTTATTCTTAAAACATGAAACACAGGTACATTTTCCAGTGCAATTTGTGTTCATTGCCTGTAACATTGTAAAGACAATGTGGTATCACAGAGCATAGGCTTTGGAATCAAATCTTTGTTTCTCACTAGTTGTGAGCTTTTTTTTCTAATTTGTAGCTACCTTACAGGCCTGTACAAGTTAATTAAATTGAGCAAAGTGACTAGTATAGTGCCTGGGCATGTAGTAGGTAGGTACTCAACAAAATTTACTTCTCTTTCCCCTTAATCATTGGTAATACCAATATTCAAGTAATTAGAGCAGAATAAAGTGTTTCTTTAAATGACCTTTTTGTTGTATACTTTCATAGCATAATTTTTCTGTAAAGGTCTGGGGCAGTACAGAATGTTACAGGTAAATAATCAAACCAACGTTGCCTAGTGTTAAGTTACTCTTCGCACCCTAATTGCATGCACAGATGCCTTACTTGAACAAGAAATCGTGGAAAAACAGATAGTATTTGGTGACTTCTTCTGGGTTTTTTTTTTTCCAATTTGAAGTTAAACTTGAAGGATATATAACATCAGTATGTGTATGTCCATACATAAACTGACACATCACTGCAAAGCTTTTAACTATATATAATTCTAGACATGGCTTGTAGCTTATTTTTTATCAATAGAGAGCTTTGTTCTCAAGTATTAAAAACTTAACCAGAACAGAATTGAGAAACCTAAGTAGCTAAAACAGATATCAAAATCCATGTACTAAAGTTTATATACTTAGAATTTTCCACCATTCACTTTCAGCTATTGGTTTAGTTACACTTTATTTTTAACATTCATTTGACATTTATTGGGCAGCAGGCAGTATACTAGATGCTGTGAATATCAAAAAAATGAGACATGGTCTTTTCCTTTAAGAATTCAATTCAAGTGGAAAAGACATATCTAAAAACAAGTAATTATAATGTAATTTGATAAGTAATAGAGGTAGGTACAAAGTGTTGTGGGCATGTAGAGGAAGTTCTAACTGTTCTGTAGGAGTCAGAACACCACTGAAATAAGCTAACATCAGAAATGGATCCTAAAAGATGAGTAGGAGTTTTTAAAACTTCTATAGGAAAACATAGTTATATTCCCAACACTGATACAAAATTGGTTTTGGTCTATAACCCTTTTGATAGTTGGGGACTACCTCAACTTCATTTAGATCATAGGAAATAGGAATGAGAATAAGCTTGCCAATACTCCTAAATTTTCTGGGAGCTTCCTGGAATTACACTTTGTCTTACCTCCTTGGACTTTGTGTTTTTCTATTTCCACTTTAAAAATGAAATGTATTCCAGTTCTATGGAAAAGAATAAAATGTAACACACTTGTATATACCAACCACCAGCATTTGTCAAATTTTGCTGTTTGTTTCATATTTGTTTTTTAAAGGAATAGATACAAAAGAAGCCCTTGTTTGTATCCCTCCCCATCCCATTATTCTTTTTCCCTAGAGATAACTGCTATCCTGAATTTGCTGTTTATCATGCCTTTGCATTTTAATTTTATTTTACTAGGAATTTATGTATCTTTTAACAATATATAGTTTATTTTCTGTTGCTAGCTTCCACATAAATGGTATCATGTTGAGCATTTTATTTTTCATCTTGCTTTTTTGAGTTAACATTATTTGTGAAATTTGTCAGTATTGACATGTGATTATAGCTTATTCATCCTGACTGCTGAATACTATGTGATATGAATTAACCACACTATCCATTTTCATATTGACGAACATTTAGGTTGTTTCCATCTTTTCTCCTATTATAAATAGTGTTACAAAAATGTTCTTATACTTATCTCCTTGAGCACATGTGCAAATGCTTTTCTAGTGTACAGGCATACCTCCTTTTATTGCACTTCGTAGATACTGTGTATTTTAATAAATTGAAGGTTTGTGACAACCCTTCATCACACATGTCTATGGGTGCCATTTTTCCAACAGCATTTGTTCTCTTCATGTTTCTGTGTCTTTTTTTGGGTAATTCTTGCAACATTTCAAACTTTTCCATTATTATAATATTTGTCATGGTGATCTGTGATCTTTGATGTTACTACTACAACTCGCATGAAAGTTTAGATGATTAGCATTTTTTAGCAATGAAATGTTTAATTAACGTATGTACATGTTTTTAGACATAATGCTATTGCACACTTAGTAAGACTACAGTATAGTGTAAACATAACTTTCATATGAACTGGGAAACCAAAAAATTCATGTGACTCATTGTAGTATTCTTTATTGCGGTGGTCTAATCAAACCTGCAATATCTCCGAGGTGTGCCTGTATACCTAAGAGTGGCATTGCTAGATTATGTAGTCTATGTGCATCTTAAACTTGACCACAAGTTGCCAGATTATTCTCCAAAGTCGTTTTATTCTTTTACCCTCCCACCAGCAACATATGATAGTTTCCATTGGTTTTCATACTCATCTAACCCCTGGTATTGTAGACCCATGGTTATTTGATTTGTTAGCCCACATCAGACTAGGAGGGGAGAATAAAATAGGGAATGCTTCTAGAGGCACTGGCAACACATAATAATAATGGCAACTGACATTTATTAAAGGCTCAGTGTGTTAGACACTTCTCTAACATTCTTTAATCCCCACAAGAGAAAAAGGTGGCTAATTTTTGATAAGTAAGAAGTGAAGAAACCTAAAAATCAGGGCTCAAAAAACTCTTAATATCTGGGTAACTTAGTCTGCAGGGGGAATAAGTCTGTATCCCTCTAGTTCCTGAGAACAGTACCAAACAATGATTGGAAACAATATTGTATAGAAATCCATTATAATCACAGAGTCATTAAGAAAAATTTAGCTTGTATGTTCAGTGTACTCTTTTAAAAGAATGAACAGTACGTTTTAGGTTTCTAAGCAAATGACTTTGGCATTCTGGAATAGGCACTTTTGATAACAGAAACTTTTCGGATGGTCTGTCTTAAACAAACTCCTATTCTTAAAATTTGGTTTTTATTTACTAGCAGTTACCAAGGATTATCAGAGACAGGGTAAAATAAATACTTGTTTTAAAAGAGTTCTTATTTTATACACAGTATTTTTTATGTAAGTAATTTCATTTGTAAAATTTGTCAAGAGGAAAATTCTTTGCATAGCTTTTTATGTAAAAGGCTTTGTTACAATTTTATGCACAGTATCAAATAATTTGAAAATCCTTTGGCAGTACTTGGAGGCTGTAATCCGGCTTTCTCAGCTATGAATTTGGAAATAATTTTGTCCCTTTGATAACTGAATATTAAGATCTTACATAATGGATCAGAGCAGATATATGTGAAGTTACCTTAAAAAGACAGAATGGGTTTCTAGGCCAGTCTAACTGAATATCTGTAATATGTATAAAGAAAGTATCTGTCAATAAAAGTTGGGTTTGAGGTTGGGTGGGGTCATCTTTAGAAGGGATAACAGAATTTCTGAGGTTGTCTGCCCCTAGGGAAGAAAGAGCCTTACCCAACAGATACTGAATATGCAGGTCTCATCGGCAAACTGTCCTGCTAGGGAAGTAGATTAATGTGTTAGGCAAGCTTAGCCTGATTTCACTAAACATCAGTTCCTTTCACTCACTCCACTTGTTCCTGTTACATGTTCACTAAACAGCCTTCTGATTTGGCGTCACAAAAATTTTGTGTATTGGAGTAAATGGGCTGGTCATTCATGAAGATATTGAGTGATTATAATTTTTATTTTATTTAAATGTTTTTCCCTTATTTTTCAAATTCTCCAAAATAAAGGTGTTTTATATTGAATTTGATACACACACACAGACACACACGCATGTACATACACATGCGCGCGCACACACACACACACACACACACACACACGGCTGAAGTAAAATACAGATGGCTTAATGTTGGAAACCTTTTTCCCCAGATGGTCAGCAGGAAGATGAAGCCAGTAAAATTGAAGCTCTGCACAAAAGGAGAAATTTACTTGCAGCGTTTTGTAAGCTAATTGTATATACTGTGGTGGAGATGAATACAGCTGCAGATATCTTTAAGCAGTATATGAAGGTAAAGTTGAAAAATGGATAGCGAGATATTTTTATGTCGCTTTTATGTTTGGTTGCCATTGAATTTTTTAATAGTAAATTACTTTTCTAGTGTAAAAGAAATCTCTTAAAATATTTAACATTTTCAGTAAATTTTCTCATACCTCCGATCCTCCATTAATGGACATTTTGGGTTTATTAAGTTCATTTGTGTTTGGAATATTGCAAACAGCTTGTCTTAGGTTAACTGTCACTAATAGAAATTGCTTTTGTGATTTAGTTTAAAACAACAGGATGGTGTCCCTCCCCTGCTTGATGTAACATAAAAAAGTGTTTAGGAGTCAGAGAACTAGATAATACAGTTTTGGCTTGGTTACTACGCAGCTTGTGACCTTGAGTAATTCAGTACCTTTTGTGTCCTGCGTTTCTTCATCTGTTCCACTGTGATAGCTAAGGTTCCTTAAGCTCTGAAAATCTGATTTGAGTCACAGTGGGTTATTCACAAATTGTCATAAATATGTGTGAGAGTCTTTAACTTGTAAGTAGTAGTAGAAAGGATATTGTTGATTGTACTAACAGAATGTGACTAAATACGGTGTGATGATTTTTCTGTAATCCTTTTTCAAGTAAAATCTAATTATAAATGTAAACTTTGTTTAAGCTTTTTCTTTTACAGGATAAAACAGGTAATACATTTATCAAAACCTAATTAATTCTCTTCAGAATACTTTCCTATATGATAGAACCATTAATAAAGTACTTTGGAACTTAAGTTATTTGGCCTGATACTTGTTAGATTTTTTTTTTTAACTAATGTTGTTTTTGAAGTCATTTTGCAAATTTTAAACTTTTAGACTTAGGTATTCTAAATTAAAGTCAATTTTGTTAGACATATAGGAGCATGGTTATCCTGTTATCTCTGGTAGTTGTTAATGTATGCATTTTGAAACAAGATCTTAAATTAGAAAAAAAATTCCTGCGCAGTGTGTAATGTAAATGCCACATACAGTAAGTTTTCTTTTAAATGTTGTTAACAGGCTGTTAGTTTCTATAAGCCAAATCAATAAATTTGGAAACTGCTCATGAACTACATGCCATTAGCAATGAATAAGTTATGAAAGTAACTGATTACATTGATTGTCTTAATAGTTCACAAAGAGCACAGAACTTTGTTTCTGTCCTTTGTTTTATTTCTGAAAATCTGTATAACTTAATTATTGTTAAACAATATACCTCCTTAAAACCAACTGTGGAGCTTAATGTGATTAGATCTTAACTGTCTGATATTTCTGAATTTACTGATGTTAGGGATTATGTGTTTAAAGATTATAATGACGTTTTAGTAACATTCTTTCATGTCTTTGAAGGCATAATTCTAGCCAAATAACATTCTTGTGATGTGCTTATGTGACTAACCTAAAATTAGTCTTATTGTCCAATAGTTTTAAGAGACAAAGGCCTAATTTGTACAAATTTCTTTTCTAGTATTATAATGACTATGGCGATATCATCAAAGAAACAATGAGTAAAACAAGGCAGATAGACAAAATTCAGTGTGCAAAGACCCTTATTCTCAGTTTGCAACAGGTAAGACATGAAGAGTACCAGGTTTAGGCTAGCAAAATAAGCACTTAATAGTTTTCAAGTTAACAGTTGAAAACTGGGAAAAGGATGCAATAGATAGTTCATAAAAGTGGAAATGAAAAATACTCAATCTCACTAGTAGACATTGTACAAGTGAGATCATTTTTTGCTTTGAGACTGGCAAGAGTGGCAAAACCTATAGCCACCTAAGGTATGGGAGAAACAGGTTCTGACAGCAAGGTATATTGGTTCAACCTTCCTGGCAGGTAGTTTGGCAATATATGTCAAAATTTATAATGTGTATGCCATTTGAGGCAGCAGTTCTACTTCTGGAAGTTCGTCCACAGTGGTAATAGGATAATTTTGCAAAAATGAGTGTAGAAGATTATACATTGCAAAGTTATTTATAATAGCAAGAAATTAGAAAATATAAATGCCTGTCAATAGGATATTAGATGAATATATTGTGTAGTATATTTCTGCAGTGGCTGTGTAGCACTTAGAATTGGTGTAGGTCTGTATTCATTAATTTGTAAAGATCTCTATAATATATAGTTTGAGAATAAAAAAAGATTGCAGTATAGCATCTCTATAAAACTGTGCACATCTCTGTGTACCTATTTGGAAAAAATAATCACCAAAATGTTAGCTGTGGTTAACTTGCTTTGGTAGGTTCCAGGTGAATTTTACTTTATTCTTTGTACATTTGTACATGTATTGTAATGAGCATTTATCAACCGTATAATCAAAATGTACCAGTCATTTTCATTTTGGCAGTGTCAAGGCAGGTTTAATTAGGCAAAAATCATTTACTTAGTATACTTTTGTCTGTAGAGACCAAATGCATGCAGAACATAACCCAACCCATTTCACTTTGATAAACTTTCTTGCTTTTTAGAGATCTAGGTATGAAAGTTCTTAATTTCATTTGCATATTTTGATATTCTTTATTTAAATTAATAGAATTTAAAAGGTTTTAAAGGCAGCATTTCAATAACTTTTGGTGTAAAATAATAGCTCTTTGCTGTAGAAAGTTTAGAAAATATTATAGGAAAACTAGAAAAAATACAACTTATCTTTAATTTTTTTCACTTAACAGTGTTTTAATTTTTAACTTCCTAATCTTTTTTATGCCTATGTGAAATGTTATTTTACAAAAATAAAAAATCATATTGCACATTGTCTTGAAATGCTGAATTTTTCATATTAATAAATCCTGAACACTTTCGTGCCGTTAAATACTTTCCTCTGCATTTTTAATGACTGTGTAGTATTCCATTTTATAGAGGGACTATAATTTAACCAAGATCTCTTCTCGTTTGATGTTGAGGTTTTTTACAATTCTTGCCATTATAAATAGCACTAAGACAAACATTTTTGTACTTAATGTATTGTATACAGATATTACTATTATCATTCCTTTTGGATAAAGTCTGATAATAACAGTTGCTTACTCAAAGGGCATGAAAATTCTTAAGCTTTCACTACACATTGCCAGATTGCTCTGTAGAAAGGTTTTCTCAGTTTATGTTCCCAGCAGATCAGTGCCCATTGCACTGTATTCTTAAGTAGTAGCCATTATCTGTTTAAAATCTTGGCAGCTTGATAATTGAAAGATTGTATTTTGTTTTGCTAACTTTATTATGAAAGTTCTTGATGTGAAGATCCATCATTTAAATGTCAATAAGAACATAGTTGTTAGTTGGTTTCCTTTTTCTTTATATTTTTATATGCTATTTTAATATCCAATTAATACCGGCAGAAAAGAATTCTGTCGTAAGTAATCTAAGGAGTTTCTAATGTCAATAACTACCTCTAGTCTGAATATATGAAGTGCTACAATTTTGGTCATTTGTATCATGTTTTTAAAAATCCATGTTATAGAATGAAGTACAATGCCTTATTTATAGAACATCAAGTATATTTTAAATATAAAATGTAGTGTTTTAAAATTAGATGTTAATCATCCATAGTTATTAAAAAACTTTAACATGCTTTCTTTCTTTCCAAACAGCTTTTTAATGAAATGATACAGGAAAATGGCTATAATTTTGATAGGTCATCCTCAACATTCAGCGGCATAAAAGAACTTGCTCGACGTTTTGCTTTAACTTTTGGACTCGATCAGTTGAAAACGAGAGAGGCCATTGCTATGCTACACAAGTAATTTCCAAATATTTTATTCAGCTCTTCTGTTTGTTAATCATGAAGTTTTTTTGTACCTTGCTCTTTTGTTTAGAATAACCAAGTTCAATTGATGCTTTATTACTTGTTTACAAATCTGTGGCATGTCTCCTTTCTTAAGAACCAGTTATAGTGCTATCTCTGTTAACACATGAATTGGGACTAAAACACCTTTTATAGAAAAGTCTTTGCTTTAATTAAAACCATACAAAATCTTTATAAATTACGTGAAGAAAAGCAACATATATTCATCAGGTATTATAGAATCTCTTTTAACAGTTTTTGTCATAATCTCTCTTGCTGGGTAGATAATGTTTTGAGATTTGATTTCTTTGTTTCAAGTTTTTTTGTTTCTGGTTCTGTTCTCTATTTTGCAGTGACCTTTTCTCTTGTTTTGAGCCACAGTCTTTATTTTGTCTGCATGTTTTCTTTGCCTTATCAAAATTGGAAATCATCTGATTTTATTTTAGGCATGTAATTTAGTGATCAAGTATACTTTTAAGTATATTTTAGAGCTCTAACATAACCAACATGTGGTTATTAATATCCTTTATGTCTTTATTGTGGATAAAGAGCCTTGCCTTTGGAAAAATCAAGAGGCTTGGGCTCTGTTTCATTGAAAGCTCTCTGTTTTGTGTCTTTTTAAAATTCCTGTTGCTTACTTAATTATGAAGTGTTAAATGTCTCCCTTCAGAAATTGTTCTGCTCTTTGTTAGTCCTATACCTTCCTCAAATTTAATTTACTCTCTCCTTTTCACTTTGCTCTAAAAGTCTCAAATTTCTTTTTATGCCTTTTAATACTATGGATGAGAATTTTAGGTAATATTTAAGGACCACACATGTAGTAATTATTTTGAGAAGTAATATATTATTTACTTCATATATATATATATAATGTTGGGTAGTTGTCTTGATTAATAGAGGTATTTATTGTTAAATAAATATAAACTGGGCCTTGAGTGGAGTTTAATTTTTAAACTTTACTCTTAAGTGGGTCATTACAGATAGTCTTGAATCATTTATTTTTAAGTTGATCCTATGTGTTATAGTTGATCTCCTTTGTGTCTTGAAAAATACAGAAAATGTACTGATCATTATGTGAAAGGATTTGGGTTATTTTCTATGGAAAAGAGAACTGAGGAGAGAATGTAGATATACCAAACCACATTTTAAATAAAAACCAGCTGGTGTGTGTATGTGTGTGTCTGTTTTGTTTTAAAGAAAGTAACAGTTGGGAGTTCCCTGGCGGTCCAGTGGTTAGGACTTGGCGCTTTCACTGCTGGCGCAAGGGTTCAGTCCCTGGTCAGGGAACTAAGATCCTGCAAGCTACGTGGTGCAGCATCCCCCCCGCCCCCGCCAAAAAATAAAAATAAAAACCAAAACAAACAAAGTAAAAGTGGCATAAAATGTAAATATATTTGCTCATTCTCGCACTGTAGCCTCCTTATTCTCTCTATTCCTCAGCTTAAATGCATGACAAAGGAAACATCTTAGTAGTGGGATGAAGTATAGAGAAATTCCCTAAGTTATTCAATTTTGTATTGTAGTCCTTTAAATATTTGTCTTTTTTTGTTGTTGTTTTTGTTGCAGAGATGGCATAGAATTTGCTTTTAAGGAGCCTAATCCACAAGGAGAGAGCCATCCACCTTTAAATTTGGCATTTCTTGATATTCTCAGTGAATTTTCTTCTAAACTACTTCGACAAGACAAAAGAACAGTGTATGTATTTGTTAGAAATACTCTATTTAATTTTGTTTTGGAATTCTTAAAGATTAATTGTTACACTTGGTTTCCCTCTCAGATTAGATTAGATTTGTAGGATTGCATTAATGCACAAAAAACTTTATACTTCAGAAATTTTATAATTTAAGGATTATAACTGTTTTATGCATAATACTCCATTTTAATTCTGTGAGTTCCCCTTACAGTGTAGTTGTGGCTTTAGAGGTGTAACTGGAATGCTTTGTGTATTCCTATTTGAGTTCTTGGCTCAGCCTAACTAATGAAGGAGCATTTAACAGATAATGATATCACTGATCCATCAGGAGCACCTTAGTCTGTGTCCTGAGCCGTGACTACACTGGAAAGTAGAAGTCCCCCTCTTTTATCTTTGTACTTTAACTACAAGTCCTGTTCTCAACAGGCCATTTAAACAGGATACTTTTATGGTTTGGTCTTCTAAAATCGTGACTTACGTTCTAGGAGAGCCTAACAAATGGAATTAAAGTCTCAAAATCTTCTTTCATCTCTTCCACCCCCACCCCGCAACCCTGGGCTTTGAGGTATAAAAAGACAGAAGAATATGAATAACTCATAGGTAATGTCTTCTGAAAGCCCACCAGTATTTTGCTTTTAAAGATTGTATAGATCTTGGGGACTTCCCTGGTGGTCCAGTGGTTAAGACTTCACCTTCCACTGCTGGGGGTGTGGGTTCAGTCCCTGGTCGGGGAGCTAAGATCCCACATGCCTCGCGGCCAAAAAACCAAAACATAAAAAAGAAGCAGTATTGTAACAAGTTCCATAAAGACTTTAAAAATGGTCCACATCAAAAAAGTCTTTAAAAAACATCATTGTATAGATATTATATGAAATTCTAAAGCAGACAAAACGGTGATAGAAATCACAATAGTGGTTACTTCTTGTGGTTGGGGAGACTGAATGGGAAAAGGGATACAGGGTACTCTGTAGGGTCATAGGAATGTCCCATATCTTGATAGGTGTATGGGTTACATGGCTGCATTCGTTTGCAAAACTGATCCAACTTTACTGTTAATTTCTGTGCATTTTATTATATATAAATTTATCCCAGTTCAAAATTGCATTGAGGAATTACCTGGTGGTCCAGTGGTTAGGATGCCGTGCTTTCAGTGCCAAGGGTCTGGGTTCAATCCCTGGTCTGGGGACTAAGGTTCCACAAGATGTGTGGTGCCCCCCCCGCCCCCCCCAAATTGCATTGACACTATTAATTAGAGAAATAAAAATTAAAACAATAAAAAAACATTTCTCACTTAG
Source organism: Phocoena sinus (assembly GCF_008692025.1). Lineage (NCBI taxonomy): Eukaryota > Metazoa > Chordata > Mammalia > Artiodactyla > Phocoenidae > Phocoena > Phocoena sinus. The sequence goes on from NC_045784.1 coordinate 105,386,868, forward strand.
CATATTAGCAAAACTTAAGACATTGGATAACGCCAAGTATTGCCAAGGATGTGGAGCAATAGAGGCTTTTTTTTTTTTTTTTTTTTTTTTTTTTTTTTTTTTTATGCGTTACGCGGGCCTCTCACTGTTGTGGCCTCTCCCGTTGCGGAGGACAGGCTCCGGACGCGCAGGCTCAGCGGCCATGGCTCACGGGCCCAGCCGCTCCGCGGCATGTGGGATCCTCCCAGACCGGGGCACGAACCCGTGTCCCCTGCATCGGCAGGCGGACTCTCAACCACTGTGCCACCAGGGAAGCCCCCAATAGAGGCTTTTATACATTGCTGGTGGCAGAGTAAATTGGTACAAGACCACTTTGGAGACATTTGGCAATGTCTAGTAAAGTTTAAGATTCTCCCTACCTCATGATCCAGTAATTCTATTCATTGGTAGATACCCTAGGGGAACTCTTACACATGTGTAGAAGGATAACTATTAAAGTACTTGACTGTTGTTGCATTGTTTGAATAGGGAAAAACTCAAAACTGACTAAACATCTATCAGCTAGAAAATGGTATCAATTGATTAATATACAATGGAATACTATACAGTGGTCAAAATGGTTAGATTTTTAAAAAGTAAACACAATTCCTTAATTTTATTAAAAACCCATTTAATTGTTCAAATTTCTAGTATCAGATGTCATCAATGACTTTTATTTGATTGAATTGGGATTGAAATAAGATTCACACAATCCAATTGATCTGCTTTTAAAATCTTAAATTTTTTCAAGTTTATTGAGCTATAATTGACACATAAAATTGTAATATATTTAAAGTGTACAACATGATGATTTCATATACATTGTGGAAGGATTCCCATAATCAAGTTAATTAACGTATTTATCACCTCACATATTTACCATTTTTTTGATCAGAACACTTAAGCTCTACTCTTTTAGCAAATTTCAATTATATGGTATTATTTAAGTACACAGTGTCATCAACTGTAGCCACCATGTTATACATTAGACCCTCAGATCTCGTTCATCTTAAAAAAATTTTTTTTCTGACTTCATTGAGATATAGTTGACATATAATACTGTGTAAGTTTGAGGTGTACAACATGTTGATTTGATACACTTAAATTATTGGAAAATGATTACCACCATAGTGTTAGCTGACGTCACTCTTCCAAAATGGTTAGATTTTAAAATTATAATGTTGAGTGCAAAAAGCTAAGTACAAAATTGTGCTATGATATTTACAGACAAATAGGTATTAAAACATTACAAATGGGGACAAAAAATAGCAAGTTCAGGTTAATGGCAACCTCTGTGGCTGGAAAGAGGACAAAGGGAACTAGCATCAGGGAGGGCTACTTATCTGGAATGTTCTGTTAAGCTTTGTGGTAGATACATAGTTGTAAATCTCTCAACTAGTGAGTGTATTGTGTCTCAGACTGCACATCTTGTGTCAGGCTGGTAAGTTCTCAGACTAATAGCCAACTTCCAGACCACACTTTGATGAGTACTGTACTACTGTGTGTAGCTGAAATATATTTACAATATATACAACTAACACTAAGCAGTATGTTTGTAACTCATCTCTCCTGTCCTTTCTCTTATGATGTTCAAAACTGGTAGTTCTGAACTGATTCAAATTAACCATTATTATGACAGCAAAATTTGGTTTGCACTTTACAGTTAGTTGATGAAACTTGTGTGAAGCATAATTTACACAATAAAGCACTGAACTCTTAGTGTCAGAAGCCTGGGATTTGAATCATGGTTATACTGCTTTCTCATTTTTATGACCATGGTTATATTACTTAACTTTTCTTATCCTTTCTCTCCTTATCTGTCAAATGGGGAGAATGTCTCCCTCACAAGACTGTAAGAGTAAAGTTAAAGACCCCAAGAGGAAAATGCGTAGCACACAGTAGTCACACAAATGTTAGTTGATTTTTGATTGCTATATTATATATGTCATAAAATCCTTGTGATACTTGAATCCAAGGGTAGATGTATGACTTCCATCAGGCTGAAAATATTGTGCAGGTAGAGACCATATCTGATTGACCTTTGTATCTATCCCCATTGCCTGGGACATAGATGCTCAACAAATAATAAGCTGAAATGCTATGAATTATTTCATTTAATGTGAGAATCTTGATAGAGACAAAATTGTTCATTAGTGTACTGATGAGGCTTAGATTGAGTAGTGAAGTAATATGCCTATGCTCACACAGCTACAGGTTGGTAGAACTGGGACTAGAACCCAAGTTGTGTAATTTTTAAATCCGATCCTCTTTCCGGGAATATGACTCAGGTTTGTTCTTCTAACAGAGGACTTGTAAATGTTAGGATAAAACAGAGACTTCTCGAGAAAGAACGCTAGTAATCCTTCGGTTGTTACTGTATGCGTTGAGGAAATGTAGACCCATCAACCACTATTTTCATTCTAATTTACTTTTTATTTAACTCATTAAATCATTGTATGTTCCGTTATAGTGTGTGAGCCTATAGGAATAAGCAAAAAGCAAAAAAAAAAAGCTATGTCAATTTAATGTATCAAAGCTAATGGTTTCTACTCCTTTTCAAGGTATGTTTACTTGGAAAAGTTCATGACCTTTCAGATGTCACTCCGAAGAGAAGATGTGTGGCTTCCACTGATGTCATACCGAAATTCTTTGCTAGCTGGTGGTGATGATGACACCATGTCAGTCATTAGTGGAATCAGCAGTCGGGGGTCAACCGTGCGGAGTAAAAAATCAAAGCCATCTACGGGAAAACGGAAAGTGGTTGAAGGCATGCAGCTCGCACTCAGTAAGAATATAGTTTATTCTCTTTATATTTGTCCTTTATGTTTACCGTAAACCTTAATGACTGAATTGTCATTAAGGGTCACCTTATTTTTAAATTTGAGGTATGTGTTGTTAAATAATATCTTGAACAATGTGTCCTCCAATTATGTATAAATGTACTGTTCTAAGCATTTTAGATACATAAATTCAGTTCTTACAACTCTTTAGGTACATACTCATTTTTCAAATGTGAAAGCTGGTACAGAGAAGTTAAGTAACTTTTACCTAAGGTCACACCAATATTAAGTAGCAGAGCCAGGCAGTCTCATTCTAGAGGACCTGCTTTTAAATCACTGCACTATACTCTATGTATAGGGATATGGACTCAATATTTTAGAGCTAATCATTACCTAAGAGATCAAATCATCTAGTTTAAGTGGTACAACAGATTCAGAAAGGTCCCAACTTTTGAATTTCTATGAAGAAGAGTATTAATCATAAAGAACTTGATAGAAATACAAGTTGCTGTCTATAATCTTAGGGTTAAGAATACATTATGACACTTGAATCTCTTGGACTCTTAGTACTCCAGGGTTGGTTCAAAATGGGTCTGGGGACTTTTTTCCTCTCCTTAGGAAACTTTAAACAAATTAGCATAGTTGCCAAAATTTGCTGCAGCTATTATTCCTGAGTAATAAACTACCCCCAAAACTTACGACATAGCAGGGACATGATGTCTGGTGCTTCCGCTAGGAATACTCAAAGGCTAGTGACTGGAATCATACGGAGGCATCTTCACTTACAGATGTATCTGATACTGGCTGTCAGCTGGGACCTCAGTGGGATTGTCTGCCAGGACCACCTTACACATGTCCTTTCCATGTGGCTATTTGGCTTTCTCACAGCATGTGACTGGGCTCCAAGAGCAAGTGTCTCAAGAGACAAGAACTCTGGAAGCTGCCATTTTCTTAAGGCCAGGAATTGGCATAGCATAATTTCCATCATATTCTATGGACCAAGCAATCACAGGGCACAGGTTCAAAGGAATGGGACATCATCCCCCACCTGTTAACGTGAGGAGTGTCAAAGATTTGGGGGCCATATTTTAATTTTATTTATTTTTTTAGAGGCCATATTGTTAAATTGCCACATGGATTAATGGTTTTAGTACTTTTTGTCCAATAACATAAATGCATAAACTCATAACTTATAACTTAAACTTGTAACTTAGATTTGGACTTGATTGGTCATATAGTCCCAACATCCCAGTCTGTGGAGAAATCTCTCTTACAAAGTGTCCCTGACCAGTTAAAAGAGTTAGGGCTTGATAGCAAGTTAAAATAAAATTTCCTTTTTTTAAATAGAAAAGTTATCAAATTAAAAGATGTATTCCCTGCATGCCACTATAAATTTTAAAGCGTTCTGAACCTCTAACTCACCTGGTCTACACAGTTAACCTCCTAAGTGGCCTGTTGGCTTACTAGTCTTCATATTCTTTTTTTTTTTTAACATCTTTATTGGGGTATAATTGCTTTACAATGGTGTGTTAGTTTCTGCTTTATAACAAAGTGAATCAGTTATACATATACATATGTTCCCATATTTTCCCTCTTGCGTCTCCCTCCCTCCCACCCCTCCAGGTAGTCACAAAGCACCGAGCCGATATCCCTGTGCCATGCGGCTGCTTCCCACTAGCTATCTACCTTACGTTTGTTAGTGTGTATATGTCCATGACTCTCTCTCGCCCTGTCACAGCTCATCCTTCCCCCTCCCCATATCCTCAAGTCCGTTCTCCAGTAGGTCTGTGTCTTTATTCCTGTCTTACCCCTAGGTTCTTCATGACATTTTTTTTTCTTCTTAAATTCCATATATATGTGTTAGCATACGGTATTTGTCTTTCTCTTTCTGACTTACTTCACTCTGTATGACAGACTCTAGGTCTATCCACCTCATTACAAATAGCTCAATTTCATTTCTTTTTATGGCTGAGTAATATTCCATTGTATATATGTGCCACATCTTCTTTATCCATTCATCCGATGATGGGCACTTCGGTTGTTTCCATCTCCGGGCTGTTGTAAATAGAGCTGCAATGAAGATTTTGGTACATGACTCTTTGAATTTTGGTTTTCTCAGGGTATATGCCCAGTAGTGGGATTGCTGGGTCATATGGTAGTTCTATTTGTAGTTTTTTAAGGAACCTCCATACTGTTCTCCATAGTGGCTGAAGCAATTCACTTTCCCACCAGCAGTGCAAGAGTGTTCCCTTTTCTCCACACCCTCTCCAGCATTTATTGTTTCTAGATTTTTTGATGATGGCCATTCTGACTAGTCTTCATATTCTTAAGTCCACCCTCTACACTACCACTACATACTTTGTCTAAAACATGTAACTACCACATTGCTTCCCTGTCACCTTAGCACAGCTTATAAGACTTTGCATAAATTGATACCTGCCTCTTTATTCAGCCTTTTGCCGTCTACTCCAGGAGTACTAAACTCTTAGTTTGAACCATATGAAATTACTATTTTTGCAGGTCAAAAATTGCTGAATATCAGTAAATTAGTATGGTTCAGTCATTGTTTCATGCCTCGGTGCTTTTGCTTATGTCCTCCCCCCTGCCTGGGAGACTTCACAGTCCACACAGTATCTACTCTAGTCAGAAGTAACTTCTGAGTAGCCGGCTCTGATCCCTCTCATTGTTCTCATTCTATCTGTGCTTCCGTCTCTTTTAGCACTTACCACACTGTGTTATAATTGCCTGTGTTTTCTTTTTCCACAACTAGGCTGTAAGGGCATGGCAGGGACTGCACCTTACATACCTTTGTATCCTTCTGTTCCAAGCTCTAGCATGTGGAGAGCAAACAGATGATTTTTGACCTGAACACATTGTATCAGACACTTGGTTAATCAAAATTAGTGACTGAACTTCATTGCTGTTAATTTTCTTTCTCAGCTGAAGAAAGCAGTAGTAGTGACAGTATGTGGCTAAGCAGAGAACAAACACTGCACACCCCAGTTATGATGCAGACACCACAACTCACCTCAACAATTATGAGAGAGCCTAAAAGATTACGACCTGAGGACAGTTTCATGAGTGTCTATCCAATGCAGACTGAACATCATCAAACTCCTCTTGATTATAAGTAAGTACATTTGATCATTTTCTGTACTATAACTTTATTAATTACATAGAAAATAGTTAAGTTAAAGAAGAATAAAATTCTCCTTGAAGCACGCAGGTAACATGGATGTTAGCTCAAAGACAACAAGAGGAAGCAAGGCAACAGCAGGAGAGAGCAGCAATGAGCTATGTTAAACTGCGAACTAATCTTCAGCATGCCATGTAAGTGAGAGTGCCTTATTGTCTGAGTACAGGAAGTTCACTAATTCATTTTAACATATTTTAATGTGTGCCTTATCTAAAGATTTCAGCAAACTCTCTAGAGTAACTAAGCTGAAATAATCAAGGAACTAAAAATTGGTCTTTCCAACAGAAAATAAAAACTTAAAGTTAAATATTAACTAGTTAGCTAAAGGACTGATCATAGGTTGATCTGTTGGAAAAGTTTAAATATGAATCCTTGTTTATTTTGGTACACAAAACTATAGCTAAAAATTCAGTTTTGTTACATCTTAATTGATCCCTACCTTAGTTCAGGCCCTCATCTCTCACCTGAACTATTATATTAGCTTTCTAACTCGTTTTCTTCCCTCAAATCTCCCATTTATCCTCTCACCAACCCCTTCCCTCACTCCCCTCACCACCACTCCATCATTCACACTGCCATCAAGAATTGCTGTTCTAGAATAAAAATCTGATAATGTAATTCTTTTCCTTAAAACCTTTCCATGGATCCCCATTGCCTGCAAGATACAGTTCAAACTCCTTAGCTCATGGCATGCAAGATCTTTCTAAATATGGCCCCTGCCTACATTTTAGTATCATATCCTACTCCCTGGCAACTGGTAAAATCATCATAAAAGAACAAGCTCAGGTGTCTCCTTATGTGAAGCTGTGATGTCATCTACGCTCCCACAACACTGTGTATACTCCTATTTCTTATAGCACTTACACATTGTATTGTAATTTGTTTGTGAATTTGTCCCTTTCTCTAGACTGTGAGCCCCTTAAGGGCAGGGACCTCTTTCTTTCTCTTTTTTTAATTGAAGTATACTTGATGTACAATATTATATAAGTTACAGGTGTACAATTTAGTGATTCACAGGTTTTAAGGTTATACTCCATTTATAGTTATTATAAAATATTGGCATTTCCCTGTGTTGTACAATATATCCTTGTAGCTTATTTTATACATAATAGTTTGTACCATTTAATAGGGACTACTTTCATTTCCTGTTAGTGCTCAGCACATTAAAAAGTACTAAGTTAAATAAAAAAGTACTAAGTAAATGTTCATTAATGAATAAATGTCCAATGCTAAAAAAATTGTAGTTTAATTTTCAAATACTTTGTTTTTACTGGAATCTGTATGAGAGTTTTATAAATCTTTATTAGCTTTGGCTCCAAAAGAAATGGCATATAAGTAGTCTTTAGATGACTGGTACAAAGGGGGAAGATCTGATGATTCTGATTAAGTTTTTTAGTTTGAAAGCTTTGTATTTGTAACATAATGTGGTATATGTTTTAATGCTGGGAGATAATAATTGTTACCTTTTTTAAATTTATATTTTGTTTCATTTTATTGGTTCTTGAATGATGAGAATTTTACCTATATTTCTTAAGAAATGATCATTTACCACATGAGTGGTAGTCTACTTAAATTCACTTTAGTTATCTGTAGTGGTGTTAAGAACCTCTACAGACAAGGTATACTTTATCACATCTATAGATTCTGATCCGAGTATGTCTAATATGTTCATTCTCTATACTATCTCTTGATTCTGTCCCCTATTCTGTTTCTATAGCCACATTCCCTTTAATATATGTTCTTATTTCACGCTGAATTCAACAAGTGATTTCTTAGCTTCTGACCAGTCACCAGTCCAAACACTTCAGAATTCTGCTATGCAATCATTTGGTCCTTAATGTCTCCCCTGAAAACTTTCCCACCGGTGCCCAAGATCTTCCACAGCATCTCATTACTCAGTACCATTTATCATTATTCTTTTGTTTGTAGATTGATTGATTAACTTTTTTTCTTCAAGTTTTATAGAGATAAAATTGACATACAGCATTGTATAAGTTTAAGATGTTCAGCTTAATGATGTGACTTACATACATCCTGAAATGATTACTACAAGTTTAGTGAACATCCATCGTCTCATATAGATACAATGTTTGTAGTTAGTTTTAATTCTTCTTAGAGATAAACTTCCTCAGGTGACTAAGAAATTATCCCAGTTAAATAATTATTACTAGAAGATCCTTTTGGGTGTTGTACCATAAGTGTTCTATTGCTTGAGACTTTAAAATATTTTTGTTTTACAACACTGGTTCTGTAATGGTATCTGCCCTATAACTGAAAATACTTCCAAATTCTCCCTCCCTCTCTCGCTCTCTCTCTCTCTCTCTCTCTCTCTCTCCTCTCTCTCTCTCTCTCTCATGGTTTGTATCACATATATCTTTCTTATACTTCAAATGAAGTGCAGAATGAATTTCTGTTTTTCTATAATATATGGTCCCCAGAGCACACATATCCCCTTCACAGTTGCCTCCACCAAATATAGTAAAATTGTCATTTACTATCCAGAACTCTTGGGAAATAGGGACTATTGTCAGCATATTTGTCCAGGTAGTCTGGACTAGACATCACGTCTTGCTATCTTTATCTTTTAAGACTCAACATGGTATTGTGTAAATTGTAAGCAAGAATTCAATAAATAATTGATTTTTGAGGTGGAATCTTTAAATGAGTGAGAAAAGAAGGAAATGTTATCCAAACTGGGGAATAAGAAGTCACCCTCAATTTCACTATTATGTTGACTCTTTTATGCTGATCTGGGCTAATTTGTGAACTTGAAATTTGAGTTTTTTCCTTATAATAATGTGATAACAGAATTTTTGTTCTTAATTTTTATTTTACTTTTCTATATATGTCTCAGTTTTGAGTTTTATAGGATACAGAATGCAAGTTTCAGCATAGATGTTGCTCATTTCTTCCTGAAGGAGAATTAATCTCTTCTTTCAGTATATCTTTATATCACTAAAGGCATATTTCTCTTGAAATATTTATCACACTTTGTCATAATTAATTCTCTCTGTTTCCCAGAGTAGACTGTGAGCTCCTTGAGGGCAGGAACCATGTCTTATTCATCTTTTATTTTGTATCCATAGGACACAGTAGAAGCCTGTCACATAGTAGGCACTGTGTGAATGAATGAGTGAGTGAGTGCCTGGTACATTTTAGGTACTGAGTGAGTGATGGGTAAAATTAACATGTTCATGAAAATACGTGTATTCTGAAAATGTCATTTCTTTGGTCTCTGTTTTATACTTGTTTATTAATTTATACCCTGCCTACTTTCAAAAAGGATTTGAGGTATCTTGTCTGTTCCCATGTGGGAAATTCTCATTGAACTTCTAAATGGGATATCAGAACTATCAAGCTAAATGTATTGAAGTAATATCGAATAAACATAACTCCTTAGCATTTTTAGACATTGGGGTTTTGACATCACTGATGACATGATCAATGCCTAATCAATCATTTTCCCTGGCCTTTAATTCCATCATTTTCCATTACACTTGAATAGACAGAGCCACATAGTTGCTGCCAATATATTAATAGTCACAACTTTGGTTCAGATCTTGACCTTGTTTTGTATTTCTCTAGTCGGCGTGGTACAAGCCTAATGGAAGATGATGAAGAGCCAATCGTTGAAGATGTTATGATGTCCTCAGAAGGGAGGATTGAAGATCTTAATGAGGGGATGGATTTCGACACCATGGATATAGACTTGGTAAGATACAATGATTCTGTAGGATTTTCTATTTAGATTTTTTGGAAATTAAGTTGGATATTTACTAGAGGAGAGAAATACTTGCTATGAAAAGTAAGTTTTGCAAAATTCTTAAATAAAATAGTTGCCAGGAGTTTAGATACATGAGAAGGGATTGAGGAAGAGGGTGAAGTTGGTGGGGGTGTTAGGTCCTAATTTAAGATGATGAACTTTCAGATTAATTTAGGAATATATAGATTTAAAGGATTTATTTTGCTTAATAGTATACTAAGTATAATATCACCTTATAATTTGCCATCTTTTTACCATTATCAAAATAATACATTGTTAACATGATTTACCCTGTTATTGAGATCAACTGCCGTATCAGATAATAAAGTAAAATACTTAAACTTGGGAATTTAATATATATGAGGGTATATTCTTTGATAATTACATCATATATACAGTTAGGGCTTTATTGCATACAGAATGCTTGTACGTATTTCATTTTGCCACACAGCTTATTCAACTTTGTGAGGTAGGTTGAAAGGCTTGAGGATATTGAAGCTTAGACAGCCTATCCAAGGAGACAAAACTAGTAAGCAGTAAAGCTGAGATTCATTATAAGCCAGGTCTTCTGATTCTGTTTCTCAGTATACCTTGGTATATTCTCCTTAAAGGGAAGAAATAATTAAATATGGCTTCTCTTCAGAATAGTGTAATTCGGTATCTTGAAAGGAAAGTTGAGGGAGACATTTTTAAAGTAAAACAAAAAAATTGGTTTTCCAGTTTTCATCTTTAAGAATAATTTTCCACGAACGAATTGGTTTTGCATGTTTAAACAGTCTGTAGTTTGAATATATAGCATTTGAAATATTGTAGGGTACAATTGCAATTACATGGACCATGTGAACACTTAATGATAATTTCAATATTTTCAGTTACTATTTGGCTTATTATAGGTATGACAATTGTCAACTGACTTCCTTTTTTCTCCCTTAGCCACCATCAAAGAACAGACGAGAGAGAACAGAACTGAAGCCTGATTTCTTTGATCCAGCTTCAATTATGGATGAATCAGTAGGTTTAATTTAAATATGCCTCAAGATTATAAAATCAAAAGTAATAGGCAGTCCCTAAGCCTGAGGTTGAAGAGCTGGGACAATACATTGAGAATGGATAAAAACAACTGGACAGGAGGAAAAGAGGCAGGCAGGAGGGATTTTGGGGTAGGGTTGGGGAGGGGTTATGCAGTGGTGGTAACAGATTCAAAGTGCCTTTGAATCCCTTGCCAACTGGGACATGATATGTTAAGGAATTTGGACTTTTCCTGTACGCTTGAGTTACATATTGAAGGATTTTGAATGAGGGAGCGGCATGATCAGAATTGTGTTTCAGAAAGATTTCCTTGGATAGGATGAAAGAGAAGAAAAATAATCATAATAGTCATAATCATAATATGAAGGCATGGTGAAAAATAGAACTTGAACAGAGGCTTTGGTAATAAAGATAAGGGGATTGAGATAATTGGTTATTGTTAGGTATTGTCAGTTGTGTTTCTTCTATCAGTCCCTGTTACCATGTTCTCCCTGAGAATGCCTTGGTTCAAATCTTATAGTTTCTCTCAGACACACCATGCTCTTTCATGACTCCATGACCTTGTAAAAGCTTTTCTTTCTGTCAGAATTGCCCCTTTCCTTTAACTCGTATTGAATTCTTTCTTCAGTAGTCAGTTTGGACATTACCTGTGGAGTTTTTCCTAACCTTTTTAGATAGATACTTTATTCTCAGTTCCCATAACACTTTGTATATACTTCTATTTTGATAACTACCAGATTGGTGTAGTGAAATAAGATATTACATTCCACTCAATAGACTGAACTCCAGGCAGTGATGATTTTATTCATTTTGAGTTTTGCCTAGCTTAGTAGGTATTTAGTTTTATTTGTCAAATTAATAAATCGGTTAAGTGCCCTTCTATCTCACTTTTAGGTGTCTACCCATTTATGCTCCTTCTTTCTAACACCTCCTGCCTCAGGTGACTGTTGTATCATCCTCTGAGGCCTGCCTTCTGTGCCCCTATCTCTGCCATTCTCTCCTTGCCCTCTTCTTGCCTCATAATCTGCTTTCAGATAGCTCTTGGAAGAATTTTGACAAACTAACTCATGCTAACATGTTTATATTAATAAGGCCAGCTATTTGAGCTAAAAGACAAATATTTCATAGATCAGCGGGTATAGAAATCTTTCGACAAGCCTTGGGATCCTTTAAACCAGTGTTTCTCAATCTCTAAGGTGCATATGAATCATCTGGAGATCTTATTAAAATGTAGGTTCTGCTTTAGTAGGTCCGAAGTGTGGCCTGACATTCTGCATCTCTAACAAGACCGTAATTTGAGTAACATAGGTGACCTAGGCCTACCCTTAAGTCTGTAGTTTAAGTGCCTATTGAAGTATGTGGTTTCCCTGATAATCTAGGAGTATGTATCTTCCAGTTCGTTAAATAAAACATTTAGGTAGTGATTGTGATGAGGAATAAAAGAGAATCTTTTCAAGCAGATACAATGAAATGCATTAATTCTGTAGTTTATCAAGTTGGAAATTGGTACTAAAACGAATAAGATGCTCCCCCTGCTCTCAAAGGGTTTGTATTCTAGTCCAACTGTACTATCACTTTGAGGTGAAAAGGGATGGAAGCTGGTATTTGAAAACTTATGTGCCTGACACTATGCTAGGCACGATTTAGTTTGATCTAATCAGCAACCTTGTAAGAAAGGTGGTGGGATCCCACTTTTACACTCAAGCAAACTTGGACTGAAGAGGTGTTTCAGTGACTTGCTCAGAGTTATACAACTTTAGTGTCAGAGTAGTAATTTGACCTGAGTTCCTTTTGATTTAAAAATCTCATGCTGCCTCTACTGTGGAAGAAATACCAAGAAAAATATTTTAGAAATTGGAATGATTAACTGTAGTCAAAATTGATGTGGGCAAAGATCTTATTTTTTCATGTGTTCATCTAAAGTCAGGAAAACTGTAGGCATTTGTTTCCTTAGTCTCTTACTAGATTTGCAAAAAGGTGCCCTTCACTTCAGGTTACTACAGTAGTTGAACAGCAATGTAAATGTGTGTATATTTTTGACATTTAACATTTAGGGAAAACTATAATCTGAGTGAGGCCAGAGATAGGAACCTAATAATTATTTGTTATTTATAGAAAAATTTTGGCATTCTTGTGTTTATTGAATATGTTATAACTAAGGGGATAGTTCTGCTGCTTCTAAAATTGGGAAAATGAGCACATGCGTCTGTACCTGTAGTTTTATAGTATTACCACATGATGGCAGCAGTCACATAACTGAGTGCTCAGTATCTTTAAAAGTTCAGGTATCTTTAGACATCTTTAACCATGTATATATATTTAAGTTAATACTAGTTTGTTTTAAAATATACATTAAACTTTACCTCATTATCTCAACAATAATTTAAGAAGTGGAATAATAGAAATTTTTAAATGTAAAAATCTGCATTTGCTTTTCTGCAATAGCTTACATCTGTTTTTATTCAAGCCTGTGATAAATGAGTCATCAAAACAATAGTAAAATTGGGACTTTAAATCCTTTTATACTCAGTTCTAAGATTCTCTAATTTTAAGTGAAGTAACCCAAAGCATCCTACTATAGATACTAGCATCCTAGTATAGATACTAAATAAATCCTAAATGTGTTTTTCGTAACATGTTATCCATGTAATTCAGAAGTGGTAATAGGAAAACTCTGAGCAGATCAGTTTTGGGTTGCATATACACAACATTCTAGATTTATGATTTATTTAGTTTCATATTTGGAAACAGTGTCAACATTGGTTTATCCCATTGTGCCAGTGGTTGCTTTCTGCTACTAGTGGGCCAGTATTGTCTCAACACACCAAAGCTTGCTATTGGTACTTTTAAAGTATGTGCTTAAGTGGTTATTAACGTTAACACCAGAAACAGGTGTAGCTTATGTTAGCACAGAAAGAGAATAAGTATCACTAATATCATTCTTCTGTGTTGAGACTCTTATTAGAATTATCTGTAGTATAAAATTGGTAAAAGAAGGGTTTGGTATAATTGAGCTAATTTAACTGTTCTAATAGAAGAATCTACTTATAACCTAGACTGTACAAACACAGGAGAAAAGAAAAAAACCTGTTCAGGCCATTTCTAGGTAGGCACTTGGTTTGGAAAGAACTTGAGTTCATCTTCATGCCACACTCTACACTAAAATTGCTAATTAAGATTTTATCCTTTCATTCACCATTAGATCTTCCTTTACCCAGAGTCACAGAGTGTTATGGCTAGAAGGGATCTTTAAACATCACGTATCACCTAGGCCTCTTTGGTGGAAACATTCTAATCACCCAAACTCTGACTCTAACCAAAAAAGGAGAACCCTGAAACTTGGGTGGGGGCGGGCAAGGGGTGAGTAGTGGTGGTGGTTTTGGTGGATGACAGGTAAGAAATGGGGTACATTAATTCTCTATTGCTTTCATTACTGGGGATTCCAAACACTTTACTTGATAACTTACTACAATGAGCCTGCAATGAGATAGATATTTGTTTTCTGGTCTGAAAATACACAATTCCTTCAATTCAGATCAGAACAATTTGTGAGTTCTATGACTTTTGTTAAAGTGAGGTTTAATAATTTACAAGAGCCCTTTGTAAACTCAGTCTTAGCTCATTACCTCTGACTCTAATATCAGTTTTTTACTAGTTTATTATAGTATTTTAAAATATTACTTAATTGTCATAGTAAGTGCTGGAATTTTAATTGAAGAGCCTAACTTTTAGTATATACAACTGAAGGTTATATCTTATTCTTATTTAATGAACGAGAGGGAGTTGCTCCATTTATTACCTGCTTTTACTTTTTTAAGTTAGTGACAAGTAACTATTAGATTTTACTTAACATTCTTTTCCCAACTGAAATGTAATGAAAAGCATCAATATAACTTTGTTTGCTCAGATTTTACCTTACTTATTTGATTTCTTAAAATTTGTAGTCCTGTTCATTCACCCAGAAAGCTTCCTATTTTCTACATATTTATATTGTTTTTGGATGTTTTTGGTCTGCATGTTCAAAGGCCTTTTTAAAAACTATACCCACTTCACAGTGCAAATGACCGAGTTTGCCATACATCTTGTGCCAGAAGTGTATGTCAAGAAGCACATTCATTTGTTCATTCAACAAATGTCGGGTGCCTATGTTCAGGGCATTATCTAGGCATTAGGGGTGTGTATAAACATATAAATGAGACATGATCTTTGCTTTTAGTTATATTTGTGAGGTAAGTAGCATTGTGATTAGGCCTGATGTTATTTCATTATATGTTAATGGTAATTATAATTTTAGAATTATATATCTGAGAAGGGAATTTTTCAAAGTGGGTTTTAGCATGTTATTAAACTTAATATTACCAAGTATCAATGTAATATATTTTACAAAGAAATGAGTGACAATTTTAACAAGATTTTTTTTCCTCTCTCTCATTAGGTTCTTGGGGTGTCAATGTTTTAATACCAGTACACAATTAAATCTGTGGTGAAGTCATTTTCTAAGTGGAAGAGGAAATTTTAAAATAAAGTGTGGTAGATACAGTGAAATTCTGTACAGATTTTTCTCTAAGGAGAATATGACGTGCTTATACTTACCAAGATCAAGTGCATTTGAGGGGCAGTTTTGTTTGCCTGAAAAAAGTAAAGGACAAGTAAACAATTTGATGATAAGCTACAGTTTTTCTTAGAAAGTAAATATTTTATTTATGCGCTGTTAGTTGGCTTTTGAATCAATTATTTCATGCTTTTTTTAAAGAAAATATAACAATCTGAAGAGGCATTTGGTACAGACATGAATCCTCTCACATTTATTTACTGGGTGTACTAAGTAATGATGACCTCTGCTGGATTTCTGTTTACATCCAAGAGACAAAGTTAAGGATGGATTTATTCCCCTACCCTGAAATTATAGGATAGAATTGTTTTTAGCATTCTAAATTTAAATGCTTGAAACATCAATCAACAAAGCTTTCTTTTAAAATATTGTAATTGTGGAGAAAAGTAAACTTATAAGCAGAACTTTTACAATTTTTTCATCTAAAATGTATTTTAAGATATTTTTAAAAT
Organism: Phocoena sinus; assembly: GCF_008692025.1. Taxonomy (NCBI): domain Eukaryota; kingdom Metazoa; phylum Chordata; class Mammalia; order Artiodactyla; family Phocoenidae; genus Phocoena; species Phocoena sinus. The sequence continues at coordinate 105,402,718 of NC_045784.1, forward strand.
CCAAGAGCTTCTCTATACTTTTCAGAAATACCCAGATGCAGTGAACTGCCAGAAGGTAACCAGTCTCAAACATGCTTATCCCATTATCAACCCTGAAAGTTTGCTTGTCCTTTAAGATAAAAATGTAATGTTGTGATATTCCTTCCAGTAGTGCCACTGTATTTTGTCTCCAAATAAAAGAAGCTTATTGTAGTATGTTTGCAGAAAAAATTCTAAACAAAAATTATACAGCTTATTAGAGTGTGGGAATAGGGATCTAAATTTTAAATAAAATTATATATATATATAAATTGGTGCTGATTTTATAATTGCGCAGTTTGTTTAGTTTTTTCTTACTTTTAAATTCCAACTTAAAATTATGAGGTTTCAGAAATATATTGAAAGTTTAACAATGTTTAAAAATAGAAAAGCATGAGTGTTCATGCTTTAAAATGATTTTTAAATTTGTATTTTATATTGTTTTATCTATCTGTCTTTGCAAGCAGTCTTCAGGTTAAAGATACTTCTAACAGGTTACAGTACATTTCCTCTGTATGTAAATTAGATGGGATAATAGAATTCATAACCCATAATATTCTTTGAAAGCTAAGCTTTAAACTTCATTTTATGTCCTTTCACAAATTAGTTTAAAACAGAAAGTGGCTACTTGCCATTTTGACATCAACTCATTTTGCGAGGCTTAGGCAGCTAGACATCGTTTAAAACAAAATATTAACTTATATTACATGTGTATCTATCTTTTGTCAGTCGTCTCTCAGTTCTTGAGGTATATTATTTTAATCATTCCATGCCTTAATATGCTTGCAATACTAGAATATCTTCAGATGGGTGAATACCAAAAGGCTTCCAGTTCTTAGAGTCAGAAATCAACAAGCATTGGGCTGTGGTAGCCAAAAACCATAGGTTAGCTAAAGATCATGATAAAATTCAATTATTTTATTAAATCATGGTTAATAACAAATGAAGTCAGACTTGTCTAACAGATTTTCCATCAACAAATATTGTTATGTGCAAAAAAGTATTGCCTATGTTGTTTTTCACACCACTGCATTTACTAGAACTGCTGAGAGGACTGTATATATGATTTTAAACCTAAGTTGATTTTTTTTCTCACTCTTGAAAGGAGTACTTCTTTGTGAAAGCAGTTCTTACAGCTTTGTTTTCAACCAGCTAAAAATGTTTTATATATTACTCTAACCTGTTGTCCTCCACATTCTATTGTCCTAATTGTACTGTTTTCTGATTTGTATTTATGTCTTGAGACAGTAACTTTTTGAATAAAAATAAACCTACAGTATGTTGTATGTTTTATCTTTTGTAATTGAAGGAGGAGGGTGGCTATAAATGGTTTAGAAAGTGTACCTGTTATATCTTTTAACATGTTTGGGTGGGAATAATTTATAGAAAACATTGCCATTTTATATTTTTAATAAATCATACTTTTTTTAAATGAGACTAAATCCCTAATTGGGTTATTACTTTAAAATAGAAACCTGTGACCATTATTACTTTAATTTTTATCTGGTATGAGTTAAACGCTCTTTAAAATATCTGCATTGTTCATCCAGGATACATTTGAGTGCCCGCTATGTGCTAAGGCATGTGTTAGAGATCTAGCAGTGAACAAGATAGACAGGGTCCCTCCCTCGTAGATCTAGTGTGGCAAACAAATAAGGAAAGAATCAAATAAAATAATTAAACTTGTAATAAGTGCTAGGAAGGAAACCAGCAGGGTGTGCTGAGCTAGAGAGTGAGAGAAAGAGTTTGTGTGTGTGTAAAACCTCCCTTCGATAAGGGACTGATGCTTGGAGGTGAGTGAAAGCCCATAATTGAAAAAGAATTTACTAACTGAATTCTTACTGAAAACTCTTTGTCTTCAACGTGTTAAGATTTGCATTGTACTCTTTAATTTTTTAAAAAATTTTTGGCTGTGCCACGCAGCTTGTGGGGTCTTAGTTCCCTGGCCAGGGATTGAACCCAGGCCATGGCAGTGAAAGCACCGAGTCCTAACCACTGGACCGCCAAGGAGTTCCCTGCATTGTACCCTTTTTTTCCCCCTAGCTTTATTGAAATGTAATTAACATATAACATTGTGTAAGTTTAAAGTGTACAACATGAATATTTGTTACATGCACATATTGTGAAATTATTACCACAAAGATTAGTTAACACATCTACCACCTCATATAATTACCATTTTTTGTGTATGTGGTGAGAACATTTAAGATCTACTCTCTTAGCAACATTCACATATACAATACAGTATTATTAACTATAGTCACCACCCTTCATTGTACTCTTAAAAAATGATTTATATCAATGTAACACTGGCACACTGGTCGTTTAGGCTACTTTGTAGATATTATAAGCCCAGTCTTCTGCCATTCGTGATGTGGAACTGAACATAATAAATGACAGCTAAAAGCTGGGCACTGTTTGGTTTACATGCAGTAACTTACTAATAAGGCTCATGACAACAGGTGAAACATGTTATTAGCATCCCCCCTCCCCTACACCACCCCTGTCCCTCGACTTTTTTTTTTTTAAATCAGGAGGCCGTGAGGAAAATGAAGCACAAAAAAGTTAAAACACCTTGGGCAAGGTTATATGGCTAGTAGGTGATGCGGTTGGCACTCAAGCCCAGACAGTCTGGCTGCATTAAGTCCTGGCAGTATTGAAACTATTTGATACATAAGGATTACATAGATAATTGCATAAAGATAAAATGGCACATATTCATTGTGCCATGGTGAGGAAATGGAGCATCTTTAAGGAGTCCAGGTGGCTATAGAATTGAGTAGTATGAATCAACATAGTCCTTAATATGCTACCCAGCTGGCTTCTGTAAAGAGTATAAATTAAATCTGAGCCCTGAGCACATTGATAGTTACTAGTTAATAGTTTTTAAAGTTGAGAGACTGGGGAAGAGGAGTAGGATTAACCAGAAGCGATGTCTTCAAAATCTTGCCAAAAAGGGAACTTGTAAGGATTCACATGGATTAATTCCAGGTCAGATAGATTATTCTGGGAGCTGTAATGATTCAGCAAAAGAAAATGAGCCAAGGTCTTTGATTATAAGGAAACTAGGAGATGAGTTCACTAAGCATCACTTCAGGTCAACAAATCTTACTGTCTACTGTGTGCCTGGCCTTGTGCTAGCTGCTGAGACCAAGAAGACAGACTTTGTTTTCAAGTTAATTACAGTTCGTTGGGGTGCAGATGCAGAACTAATAAAATGGGGTAAGTTCAGTGTTTTTACTGGGTGTTATGAGAGCCCAGAGGAGGGGCAACTAACGGTGGGTATGCTCTGGGAGGCTTCCTATAAGGCTGACACTTGAGTTTTTCCCTCAGCGTTTTACTATGAAAAATTTCACGCAGCAACGCTGAATTTTACAGTGAACACATTTTACATTCTTGCTTTACCATATATCCATCTATCAATATGTCTTTTTCATGTAATTTAAAAGTAAATTGCAAACATGGGTACACTATCCCCTAAATATTCCAGCATTTATCATTAGGAGTTTAATATTTACCATGTTTTCCTTTTGGTATAAAACTCATATATGATGAAAAACACAAACTGTAAGTATATATTTGCTGAGTTGTAACAAATGCTTACAGCTGTTTAACCCAAACCCCTATCAAAGATATTGAACATTACCATCAATCCAGAAAGTTCGTTTGTACTCCTTACCAATCAATCTCTGCTTTCATCCCCTCTGCAACAACTCTTGTTTATCTTTCCACCATAGATAAAATTTGGCTGTTCTAGAACTAGATATGAATGGAATCATACAATATCCTTTTGTGCCAGGTTTCTTTCACTCAGCCTGTTTTTGAGATTTATCCATACTGTGTATCAATAGTTTATTTGTTCAATAGCTAATGGACATCTGGGTTGTTTCCACTTTCTGACTATTATGAATATAGCTGCTACTTGACTTGAATTTTAAAAGCTGAAAGGTGGGCTAGGTGAAATGGGGGCAGGGTGACCAAGGCCGAGAATTCCAGGCAAAGGGGACAGCATAAATGACCATCATGGACAACACTAAGTCACCTGTACTTCAATTTTTTAAAAAGTGGCCATCATGGGTGTAAGAACTATTTAGTAGCCACTTAAGGGTGGGTAGGGCAAAACTGGAAGATAGTTGGCCACCCACTACCTCACAACAGCTTTAAAAAAGAAAAAGGGCATTCACAGCTGTACCTTTGGTCACTTCATTGTTAAATGCAGTGTTCTCAGAATTGGCAAGTATCCAAGATAATAGTAGTAGTGTGCCTTTAAATGAGCTGTAATAAATTGATTTGTATACTAATATGATGGATTAGTCACATTAGGCCTTATTCTACCATTGAGAAAAATAATACATTCCCTACAGTTTCAGTTGTGTAGTTGTATTAAATTCCTGAGAAGTAGGTTCCTCAGTAGAAGTCAGTTTGGGGCTGATCGTGCAAACTTAAAATGGAGGGTCAGCTACAGTAAGTTTACTTGCTTTTTATTTTACCTCTTCCATCTTAAGTTCAGGATAAGCGGGAGGAGTTTAGTGAATCTTTGGCAAGTTAGCTTTTAAATAATTTTACAGTACTTAATAGCAAAATTATAACTAATTTTGAGGAAATAACAGCCAATATTTGTTGGATGTTTACTGTATGCCAAACTAGTCAAAGCGCTTCACTGGTAGTTAATTCTTGCATCAGATTTCTAGTTGATATTATCCACATTTTACAGATAAGGAAATGATGCACAGGTTAAATCAACTTGCCTAGGGGCACGTAACTCAAAAGTGATGGAATTTAGATTGAACCCATCATCTGACTCCACGGTGCATGCATGCTCTTAAACCACCTCTCTTCATCTTTGTGATACTAAATGTACCCAGCTACTTGCCTCTATTTGTATACACTGCATTTCCTTTTGTTACAGTGGAGAAACTGTCCCTGTATCAAAGACACTGGATTTCCCTCTCTCCCCTCCCTGCATTATCAGTTTTCCCCACAACTCGATCATTCCTAACAACATGCAAACCTTCCATCTTCAAAACTAGGGGAAAAAGCATTCCCTGGATTAAACATCTCCCTTTAGCCACTGCCCTGTTTTTCTCCTTTTGCTGTCTGAACTTCCTCTTCTCCGATTCTCTCTTGAAAGCTCTCCAATCAGGCCTTCCTTCCTACCACTCCAATGAAACTCTTCCATGTGCCAGTCCTAGTGACCTTCATTTTGCTGGATTTCCTTACCAATATTCTCTCTAACCTATCTACAGAGCTTTGTTTCCTCCAAATCACAGTTTCTCGCTCTGTACCCCAAGCTAACTCATTGATGGCAGGTTGAGAATCGCACCCTTTTGGTGGAGTTCTGAGGATGCCTTTCTTTGGCAGCCATCTCTCAGGGAACCGACAGAAGGGTGTTCCCATGTGGCTTTCCCATAGCCTGAACTTCTAACTGTTATATGAAGCCCCCAACCTCCATAGCTGTCAGGGTCTGGCTTATGCCACATGGAAACTTGCCAGTGATTTCCTTGTTAGTGAAGCAACCAATTTCATCATCTCCTCCTTTGCAAATGGCTTTGGTAGTGAGTTGAGAGAGGTTTGGATGGGGTGTTAAGATTAAGCTTGGAGCAGAGCGTGGCACTCGATTTCACGCCTGCCAAAACCTGTTTGGGTCAGATTCATTTTCTGATTCTAAATCTCTTGGGACCAGTGTCCTTTGTACCAAGTTTCAGTATAAGTGTAGACACATTTAACTGGCCCTTCCATAGCATTTAAAGGTTTAGCTGGCATTTCTTAGGATTTTAGCACCTTCAAAAGCCTTTTGTTAAGAATTGTCTGCTCTGAGAGCCCCAGTGGCCTGTGTATTAACTTCAGAAGGCTAAGCTGTTGCAAGGAGAGACTCAATAGCGATTCAGTGGTTTAATACATAAATTTTCTCCCGCTGGTAGTAATTCAGGACAGCTCTTCCAAATTGGCAGGTGCCTTTTTTCTATGTGGTTGTTGAAAGACACAGGCTCATGGCAGGCAACTCTGACATCTTTAATATATGGTTTCCCAGGTTGTTTGGTCATCGCCATTCTAGCCCACAGGAGGTGGGGAAAGATCATGGATGTGCGCCTGAAAATCGCACACATCACTTCTGTTCACATTTCATTGGAGAGAACTTTGTTATATGGCCACACCTAACTTGCAAGGGGGCTGGAAAATGTAGCCCAGGAAGAAGGGAGGAATGGATTTTGGCTGACCACTGACATTCTCTGCCTCAGACTTTCCCCTCTGGCCATCCGTGTATATCTCTCCTGCCATTCTTAGGACGTGCTTGCCCCATTCCCCATGGGAAACAATCCAAAGTCCTATCCAGTTACTACATGCAACTCAAAATTTAGTTTCTCTGCCTTATGCTCAGTCTTCTCCATCAGGTCCAGATACAGATGGATATCCTCTAACACCCAATATAGAATAGTGCAGCATGGACAGAATAACCACAATGACCCGCATTCAGAAGGAAGAAGGATGGCAGTGGAGGAAGTCCTTTGGTCAGATTCTCGTTCTGCTCTCTGGATGGGATTTCCTTATCCTTTGTCTTCCTTATCCTCCTTCTGGAAGTTTTTCCTTGTTCTTTATTCTCCATGGCCACCTCTGAACTGGGCAATGCCAAATACTTTATTTTGTTTGGCAGCATGCTGCTTTAAGGTACCTGATCTGTACTAGGTGCAGGATACCCTGCTGTTAAGCTCCAACGATGGCTTACATACAGTGGCTTACGTAAGAGGGTTTTTTTCTGCTCTTCTATAATCCAGGGTAGCTGTTCTAGGTTAGGATGTCACTCCTATGTGGTTATCCAGGCTGACAGTGAGAAGTTCTGTCATTTTTTGCAACTACTTTTTAGTATTTTACTGCGTTACATTTAAAAATTAACACGAGGAAAACTGATATCTTTATGATGTTAAGCTGTTCTATTCAAGAACAAGCGGTATCTTTCCATTTGTTCAAGTCTGCTTTGTATCTTTCAGGACCGTTTTAAAGTTTTCCTCACATAGGTTTTGCACATTTCTTGTTAAGTTTATTTCTAAGTATTTTATCTTCATTATTGCAAGTTGAATGGGGTTTTCCTCTACCATTATCTCCCCTATTATTGCTTGTGTATATGAAGGCTATTCATTTCTGTATCTTAATTTTATATTCTGCTATCTTACTGGATAAAATGGTGCTGGAATAACTGGTTAACCTCAACCCTCATCTCACACTATGCACAAAATCAATCTGATATGGAATATAGATCTAAAGCTTCTAAAAGAAGACAGCGGGGAGGGACTTCCCGCGTGGCACAGTGGTTAAGAATCCGCCTCCTAATGCAGGGGACACAGGTTCAATCCCTAGTCCGGGAAGATCCCACATGCTGTGGAGCAAATAAACCCATGCACCACAACTGCTGAGCTTGCGCTCTAGAGCCTGCGAGCCACAGCTACTGAAGCCTGTGTGCCTAGAGTCCGTGCTCCACAACAAGAGAAGCCACCGCAGTAAGCAGCCCACTCACCGCAACAAAGAGTAACCGCCGCTTGCCACAACTAGAGAAAGCCTGCGTGCAGCAACGAAGACCCACCGCAGCCAAAAATAAATAAATAAAATTTATTTTAAAGAAAGGAAAATACATCATCAGTATCTTAAAAATAAAAAAAACAGAGGGGAATATCTTTGTTATTTGGTGGTAGGCAAAGGTTTCTTAGGACATAGATAACAATATTTACCAAAGAAAAAATTGATAAAATAGACTGCATCAAAATTTAAAAATTGTGCTACTGAAATGACACCATTAAGAAAATATATAGTCAAGTTATAGAGTGGGAGAAAATACAAAACATATGTCTTTAAGAGGACTGATATCCAGGATATATTAAAAAAAAAAACTCCTGACGGCTTCCGGGAAGATGGCGGAAGAGTAAGACGCGGAGATCACCTTCCTCCCTATAGATACACCAGAAATACATCTACACGTGGAACAACTCCTACAGAACACCTACTGAACGCTGGCAGAAGACCTCAGACCGCCCAAAAGGCAAGAAACCCCCCCACGTACCTGGGTAGGGCAAAAGAAAAAAGAATAAACAGAGACAAAAGGATAGGGACGGGACCTGCTCCAGTGGGAGGGAGCTGGGAAGAAGGAAAGGTTCCTACACACTAGGAAGCCCCTTCGCGGGCGGAGACTGTGGGTGGCGGAGGGGGGAAGCTTCGGAGCAGCGGAGGAGAGCATAGCAACAGGGGTGCGGAGGGCAATGCGGTGAGATTCCCGCACAGAGGATCAGGGCCGACCGGCACTCACCAGCCCGAGAGGCCTGTCTGCTCACCGCCGGGGCGGGCGGGGCTGGGAGTTCAGGCTCGGGCTTCGGTTGGAGCGCCGGGAGAGGACTGGGGTTGGCGGCATGAACACAGCCTGCAGGGAGTTAGTGCGCCGCGGCTAGACGGGAGGGAGTCCGGGAAAAGGTCTGGAGCTGCCGAACAGGCCAGAGACTTTTTCTTCCCTCTTTGTTTCCTGGTGTGCGAGGACAAGGGATTACGAGCGCTGCTTAAATGAGCTCCAGAGACGGGCGCGAGCCGCGGCTAAAAGCGCGGACCCCAGAGACGGGCATGAGACGCTAGGGCTGCTGCTGCCGCCACCGAGAGGCCTGTGTGCGAGCACAGGTCACTATCCACACCCCCCTTCCGGGGAGCCTGTGCAGCCCGCCACTGCCAGGGTCCCGGGGTCAAGGGACAACTCCCCTGCGGGAGCGCACGGCGCGCCTCAGGCTGGTGCAGCGTCGTGCCGGCCTCTGCTGCCTCAGGCTCGCCCCGCACTCCGTGCCCCTCCCTCCCCCCCTCCCCCCGGCCTGAGTGAGACAGAGCCCACGAATCAGCGGCTCCTTTAGCCCCGTCCTGTCTGAGCGAAGAACAGACGCCCTCTGGCGACCTACACACAGAGGTGGGGCCAAATCCAAAGGTGAGGCCCTGGGAGCTGTGAGAACAAAGAAGAGAAAGGGAAATCTCTCCCAGCAGCCTCAGAAGCAGCGGATTAAAGCTCCACAATCAGCTTGCTGTACCCTGCATCTGTGGAATACTTGAATAGACAACGAATCATCCCAAATTGAGGAGGTGGACTTTGAGAGCAAGATTTATAATTTTTCCCCTTTTTCTCTTTTTGTGACTGTGTATGTGTATGCTTCTGTATAGCTTTGCTTCCACCATTTGTCCTAGGGTTCTATCCGTCCGTTTTTGTTGTTTTTTTAAAATTTTTTTCCGTAATAATTATATTTTTATTTTAATAACTTTATATTATATTTTATCTTACTTTATTTTACTTTATCTTTTCTTTTTTCCTTCCTTCCCTCCTTCCTTACTCCCTTCCTCCCTCCCTCCCTCCTTTCTTTCTTTCTTTCTTCTTCTACTAATTCTTTCTTTCTACTTTTTCTCCCTTTTATTCTGAGTCGTGTGGATGAAAGGCTCTTGGTGCTGCAGCCAGGCGTCAGGGCTGTGCCTCTGAGGTGGGAGAGCCAACTTCAGGACACTGGTCCACAAGAGACCTCCCAGCTCCACATAATATCAAACGGCGAAAATCTCCCAGAGATCTCCATCTCAACACCAGCACCCAGCTTCACTCAACGACCAGCAAGCTACAGTGCTGGACACCCTATGCCAAACAACTAGCAAGACAGGAACACAACCCCACACATTAACAGAGAGGCTGCCTAAAATCATAATAAGTCCACAGACACCCCTAAACACACCACCAGACGTGGACCTGCCCACCAGAAAGACAAGATCCAGCCTCATCCAACAGAACACAGGCACTAGTCCCCTCCACCAGGAAGCCTACACAACCCACTGAACCAACCTTAGCCACTGGGGACAGACACCAAAAACAACGGGAACTACGAACCTGCAGCCTGCAAAAAGGAGACCCCCAAAACAGTAAGATAGGCAAAACGAGAAGACAGAAAAACACACAGCAGATGAAGGAGCAAGATAAAATCCCACCAGACCTAACAAATGAAGAGGAAATAGTCTACCTGAAAAAGAATTCAGAATAATGATAGTAAAGATGATCCGAAATCTTGGAAATAGAATAGACAAAATGCAAGAAACATTTAACAAGGACCTAGAAGAACTAAAGATGAAACAAACAATGATAAACAACACAATAAATGAAATTGAAAATACTCTAGATGGGATCAATAGCAGAATAACTGAGGCAGAAGAACGGATAAGTGACCTGGAAGATAAAATAGTGGAAATAAGTACTGCAGAGCAGAATAAAGAAAAAAGAATGAAAAGAACTGAGGACAGTCTCAGAGACCTCTGGGACAACATTAAACGCACCAACATTCGAATTATAGGGCTTCCAGAGAAGAAGAGAAAAAGAAAGGGACTGAGAAAATATTTGAAGAGATTATAGTTGAAAACTTCCCTAATATGGGAAAGGAAATAGTTAATCAAGTCCTGGAAGCACAGAGAGTCCCATACAGGATAAATCCAAGGAGAAATACGCCAAGACACATATTAATCAAACTGTCAAAAATTAAATACAAAGAAAACATATTAAAAGCAGCAAGGGAAAAACAACAAATAACATACAACGGAATCCCCATAAGGTTAACAGCTGATCTTTCAGCAGAAACTCTGCAAGCCTGAAGGGAGTGGCAGGACATATTTAAAGTGATGAAGGAGAAAAACCTGCAACCAAGATTACTCTACCAGGCAAGGATCTCATTCAGATTTGATGGAGAAATTAAAACCTTTACAGACAAGCAAAAGCTGAGAGAATTCAGCACCACCAAACCAGCTTTACAACAACTGCTAAAGGAACTTCTCTAGGCAAGAAACACAAGAGAAGGAAAAGACCTACAATAACAAACCCAAGACAATTAAGAAAATGGGAATAGGAACATAAATATCGATAATTACCTTAAATGTACATGGACTAAATGCTCCCACCAAAAGACACAGATTGGCTGAATGGATACAAAAACAAGACCCATATATATGCTGTCTACAAGAGACCCACTTCAAACCTAGGGAAACATACAGACTGAAAGTAAGGGGATGGAAAAAGATATTTCATGCAAATGGAAACCAAAAGAAAGCTGGAGTAGCAATTCTCATATCAGACAAAATAGACTTTAAAATAAAGACTATTAGAAGAGACAAAGAAGAACACTATATAATGATCAAGCGATCGATCCAAGAAGAAGATATAATATTTGTAAGTATTTATACACCTAACATAGGAGCACCTCAATACATAAGGCAAATACTAACAGCCATAAAAGGGGAACTCGACAGTAACACATTCATAGTAGGGGACTTTAACACCCCACTTTCACCAACGGACACATTATCCAAAATGAAAATAAATAAGGAAACACAGGCTTTAAATGATACATTAAACAAGATGGACCTAATTGATATTTATAGGACACTCCATCCAAAAACAACAGAATACACTGGAATATTACTCAGCCATAAAAAGAAATGAATTTGAGTTATTTGTAGTGAGGTGGTTGGAACTAGAGTCTGTCCTACAGAGTGAAGTAAGTCAGAAAGAGAAAGACAAATACCACGTGCTAACACTTATATATGGAATTTTAGGGGAAAAATGTCATGAGGAACCTAGGGGTAAGACAGGAATAAAGACACAGACCTACTAGAGAATGGACTTGAGGATATGGGGAGGGGGAAGGGTAAGCTGTGACAAAGCGAGAGAGAGGCATGGACATATACACGCTACCAAACGTAAGGTAGATAGCTAGTGGGAAGCAGCCGCATAGCACACGGAGATCAGGGAGATCAGCTCGGTGCTTTGTGACCGCCTGGAGGGGTGGGAAAGGGAGGGTGGGAGGGAGGGAGACGCAAGAGGGAAGAGATATGGGAACATAGGTATATGTATAACTGATTCACTTTGTTATAAAGCAGAAGCTAACACACCATTGTAAAGCAATTATACTCCAATAAAACAAAACAAAACAAAAACAACAAAAAAAAACCTCCTGACAACTCAAATGAAAGAAATACCCAATAAAAATGGGCAAAAATTTGAACACACACTTCACCATGAAAGATAGATGAATGGGAAAAAAAAAATACCTATGAAAAACGTGTTCTATAGTATTAGTCATGAGGGAAATGCAAATTAGAATGAGATACCACTACACACCCACCAGAATGGTCAAAATCAAAAAGACTGACGGCATAAAACATTGGCAAGTATGTGGAGAAAGTGAAACTGCTATTTTGTTTTGGAAAAAGGTCTGGCAGTTTCTTAGGAAACTAAACATACACATACATACCCTGTGATCCAGCAATTCTACTCTTAGGTGTTCACCCAAGAGAAGTGAAAGCATATGTCTATAAAATGACTTGAACAAGAATATTCATAGCAGCTTTAGTTATAATAGCCCCAAACTGGAAAAAGCCCAAGTTCCATCAACAGGAAAATGGATAAGTAAACCGAGGTATATTTATACAGTAAATATGACTCAGCAATAAAAAGAAATGGTGGAAAAAGTCGTAACAGTGGTTGTCTCCACTGTGTAGAGGCCAGGATTGACTGGACAGTGAGACAAGCGAACAATATGTGGTGATAGATAAACTTTGTCCTGTGTGACTCAAATGCTTAGACTTAAGATTTGTGCATTTCACGTTATTTATATTTTACCTAATAACAAAAACCATAAACATTTAACTCTAGTTAATATTTATACTGAAGTGTTTAGGTGTGAAATGAACTTCTGTCTTATTTCAAAACATACCAAAAATAAGAGTAATTCATGGATGAGCTGGATTAGATGGATAGATATGTGTAGTTAAAATGTTAGCTGTAGTCTCCAGGTGGTGGGTATATGAGTGTTCATTGTAGAAATCTTTCAACTTCTGTGTTTGAAAATCTCCATAGCAAAATGTTGAACAGGAAGGAATGAGCAGAGAGGAAGGGTGGAGGAGGGGAGGAGAAGAAGAGAGGGAGAGGGAAGAAAGAATCACTTATCCCTAGCTTTAAGCTGGGACTATGTGGTCCGTGGAAACAAGGAAGGTTAACAATCTGTTCCTAGTACCAAATAAAGAGACTAGGTAGTTCACCGATCGTATGCAGACAGTATACGGTTTTGGAAGACCACTTAATTTACCATTGTTTTAAAAAATACATACAGTTTTAATTCAAGAGTTTAAGTAAAAAAGCAACAAGAACACCACTAATGGCTTATTCACTTCCCCTACGGCAGAATTCCTCAAGCTTAAATCAATGCAATCTATTTAAATAAGATTTTGCCTTGTTAAATAATTGGTAGTGTGGCTGCATTCAGAAAGCTATTTAATTTTTGTGACTTATGATAGAGTGGCAGAGCTGGAAAGAACCTCAGAAATTTCTAATCCAACTCACCTCGTTCTACACAGAAGAAAGCATGCCCAGGGAATAACAAAGCAAGTTAAGGGCAAACCCAAGTTTTCCAACTACCTGTCTCTTGTTTTTCTCACTCCCAGGGATTTTCAAACATGTTAGAACTATTTTGTAAACTGAAATTGTACATGGAACCCCTATATGTGAAATGGATGAAAATAACAAATGAGTTCCATAGGTAGTTTGAATCTCTGGTAGAAAACATTTAACTGAAGAACTTCTACTATTTCTAGGATCCCAGTTTAGAAAATGTGGATAAAGGTAAAATGACTTTTTTATTTATGTCTTGTTAACTTACAATTTTCCACCTCTGCCTTGAAGGCAGTTATTGAAATTTAAGAGGATGTGCATATGGTCCTCTTGCCCAAATGACTTCTAGTTTGCTTTCTCTCAATATTCAAGGCCTTGTTTCTGTTCAGTCATGACTTGTAGAGGGGGCTAAATGGCCACTAATGTTTATACCCCATGCTTTTCAAAAAAGGATAATACAACAATATAAATATAAGCAAGCAATCAGGCTAGAAGACAATTACAAGTAAAAAATCAAGGTCCTGTATACCTGCTAGAAGTGGGCCATAAACTTGTTTCCAAGCTTTCTAAAGTGAACACCAAGAGTGAAAAAATAGTTACAGGATTCAGTGTCTCTAAGCATCTAAAACAAAACCAGTTTTTCAGATTAAGCTTAACTCTTATGAATTCTTATAAATAGGATCCTGGGCAATAAATTTTACTTACTGTCAAAAATCTCACATTTCTAGTATATTTCTTGTGATATCCCTCAGTGTAAGCTACTAGTGTAATGCTAAAGTGCAACTCATTACAAGTAATTCCAGGCAATTCCCTGATTGTCCAGTGGTTAGGACTTGGTTCTTTTCACTGCAGGGGCCCAGGTTCGATCCCTAGTAGGGGAACTAAGATCCCACAAGCCACGCAGCATGGCCAAAAAAAAAAAAAGAGTAGTTCCACAGCAGCATTATTCACGATAGTCAGAACGTGGAAGCAACCCAAGTGTCCATCAACTGATGAATGAATGAGTAAAATTTGGCATATCCACAAACGGAATATTATTCATCCATAAAAAAGGAATGAAGTAATGATACATGCTACAACATGGATGAACCTTGAAAATATACTTAGTTAAAGACTCCAGTCAGAAAAGACCACATATTGGATGATTCCATTCATGAACCATTTAGAAAAGGCAAATCTATAAGAGAAAAGAGAAGTGGTTGGCAGTGGATGATGGTGGTGGTTGGTGAGGGGAAAGAGGGTGTGACAGCTAATGGGTATGGGATTTTTTTTGGAGGGGAGTGATGAAAATGTTCCAAAGAATAACTGTGGTGATGGTTACACGACTCTGTGAATATACTAAAAAAAAAACATTGAATTGTACATTTTATTTATTTATTAAAATAAATTTATTTATTTATTTTTGGCTCTGTTGGGTCTTCTTTGCTGCGCGCGGGCTTTCTCTAGTTGCGGCGAGTGGGGGCTACTCTTGGTTGCGGTGCGTGGGCTTCTCATTGCGGTGGCTTCTCGTTGCGGAGCACGGGCTCTAGGCTCTCTGGCTTCAGTAGTTGTGGCTCATGGGCTCTAGAGTGCAGGCTCAGTAGTTGTGGCTTGCGGACTTAGTTGCTCCACGGCATGTGGGATCTTCCCGGACCAGGGCTCGAACCCATGTCCCCTGCATTGGCAGGCGGATTGTCAACCACTGCACCACCAGAGAAGCCCAAATTGTACATTTTAATTTTTAAATAGGAGAATTTTATGGTATGTGAATTATATCTCAATTTTTAAAAAGGCAGTTAAGTCGGAGCCAAAGCAATTCAGTCCAGGGATACAGTATTCTTGTATTCAGGGGAACACTTTTTTTTTTTTTTTTTTTGCGGTACGCGGGCCTCTCACTGTTGTGGCCTCTCCCGTTGTGGAGCAACAGGCTCCGGACGCGCAGGCTCAGCGGCCATGGCTCACGGGCACAGCCGCTCCGCGGCATGTGGGATCTTCCCGGACCGGGGCACGAACCCGTGTCCCCTGCATCGACAGGTGGACTCTCAACCACTGCGCCACCAGCGGAGCCCCAGGGGTACACTTTTATCCAGGGATAAATTTTAGACCAGAGAAATGGATGGACTTCATAGCCTTCAGGCAATCCTCCATCAAATTTGATTTCTCTCAGCAGAGCTTTTGATAAGTTGAGCAACTGTGGGTTTGAGGGTATGCGTCTGACAAGTCCTTAGAGCACAACTAGTCTGTGTTTGCCAAAGTACAGAGCCATGTGTTTTAAAAGTCAGCCTGAGTAAAAGATAAGCCAAACAAGAACCCATCCCGGAGTAGAAAGCCACTGCCCTTCAGTGTGAAGGCAGGCCAAGGGAATACTCACTGTCAGGGCCAATGTAAGTCTCGAGAATTAAGTTGGGATTTGCTTTAGCACACAGATGAATCAGATCCCCAAATTCTAAAGTAGAGAGCGACACTATAGCAATTTTAGGCTGGAAAAAATTCAAAGCAGTAACCAAATCTGCCATGAAAAAAGAACAGCAGGAAAGATTTAGCTTTGAACAGTGTGACTTCGTGATGAGCCAGCCACCGAAGAGGTACTAGTTGTAAAAGGTATGCCCAGGTAACCGAATGAATTGACTTACTGAATAAGATTGTTAGTGCTGAACTTGATAAATGTTGGGGAATGTCTACCCAAATGGTGACTTTGATTTTTTAAAAGTGATATTAAGTTATGAAGGTACACCTAAACTGAGCAGGAGCTAGAATACATGCCCATTGGATGAATCAGAAAACTTACAATGGGTTAAGTGAAATATTCCTAGTGATTCTGCTGTTCTTGTTTACTTGGTGACTAGAGGTGCACTGAATATACATTTAGACAAAATGCTATATGCCCACATGTTAAAAACAATATTTTCCTGAAGCTAAGGCCAAAACTAGATAACACTATCGTAGAAAAAACTTCAGGAATAGAAGAGTAAATCCAAAATTTTATTGAAAAACTATTTAAAATTTTTGTTTAAAAATGAGGTTTTTCACATTAAAAAATTTGGGCATTATGATGCAGGAACACTAATTTCTCAGCACTGTCAGTTTTGTGCACTGCTTGAAGAAAATGTTTTCTGAATATTTTTAATAGACTTTATTTTTTAGAGCAGTTTCAGGTTCACAGCAAAACTAAGTGGAAGATATAGAGATTTCTTATATACCTCCTGCCCCCACACATGCATAGCCTCCCCCATTATCCACACTCTGCACCACAGTGACACATTTGTTAAAATCAATCAATCTATATTGATACATGATTATCATCCAAAGTCCATAGTTTACATTAGTGTTCACTCTTGGTGTTGTACATTCCATGGGTTTGGACAAATGTATAATGACATGTATCCATCATTAGAGTATCAAAAAGAGTATTGTCACTGCCCTAAAAATCCTCTGTGCTCCACCTATTCATCCCTCATCCCCACCCCAACACCAGGCAGCCGCTGATCTTTTTACCATCTCCACAGTTTTGCCTTTTTCGGAATGTCATATAGTTGGATTCATACAGTATATAGCCTTTTCAGATTGGCTTCTTTCACTTAGTAATATGCATTTAAGATTCTCCCATGTCTTCTTTTTTTTTTTTTTTTTTTTTTGCAGTACACAGGCCTCTCACTGTTGTGGCCTCTCCCGTTGCAGAGCACAGGCTCCGGACGCGCAGGCTCAGCGGCCATGGCTCACGGGCCCAGCTGCTCCGCAGCATGTGGGATCTTCCCGAACCGGGGCACGAACCCGTGTCCCCTGCATCGGCAGGCGGACTCTCAACCACTGCGCCACCAGGGAAGCCCCTCCCATGGCTTCATAGCTTATTTGTTTTTAGCACTAAATAATATCCCATTGTCTAAATGTACCAGTTTATCTATTTACCTGCTGAAAGACATCATGGTTGCTTCCAAGTTTTGGGAATTATGAATAAAGCTGCTATAAACATCTGTGCACAGGTCTTTACATGGACCTGTTTTCAGCTTCTTTGGGTAAATACCAAGGAGCATGATTGCTGAATTGTATGGTAAGAGTATGTTTAGTTTTTTAAGAAACCACCAAACTCTCTTCCAAACTGGCTGCACCATTTTGCATTCCCAGCAGCAATGATTGAGAGTGCCTCTTGCTCCACATTCTTGCCAGCAATTGGTGTTGTCTGTGTTCTGGATTTTGGCCATTCTAATAGGTATGTAGTGGTATCTCATTATTATTTTAATTTGCATTTCCCTGATGACGTATGATGTGTAGCATCTTTTTTTTTGGCGGTACGCGGGCCTCTCACTGTTGTGGCCTCTCCCGTTGCGGAGCACAGGCTCCGGACGCGCAGGCTCAGCGGCCATGGCTCATGGGGCCAGCCGCTCCGCGGCATGTGGGATCTTCCCGGATGGGGGCACGAACCCATGTCCCCTGTATCGGCAGGCAGACTCTCAACCACTGCGCCACCAGGGAAGCCCCTAGCATCTTTTCATATGCTTATTTGCCATCTGTATAGCTGCTTTGGTGAGATGGTTATTAAGGTCTTTGGCCCATTTTTTAAAATCAGGTTTTTTGTTTTCTTATTTAGTTTTAAGACTTCTTTGTGTATTTTGGATAACAATCCTTTATCAGATATGTCTTTTGCAAATATTTTCTCCCAGTCTGTGAATCAACTTTTCATTCTCTTGATAGTGTCTTTTGCAGAGCACAAAAAGTATTAATTTTAATGAAGTCTGGCTTATTAATCCTTCCTTTTATGAACTGTGCCTTTGGTGGTGTATCTAAAAAGTCACCATCAAATCCAAGATCATCTAGATTTTCTCCTATGTTATATTCTAGGAGTTTTATAGTTTTACATTCTACATTTAGATCTGTGATCCATTTTGAGCTAGTTTCTTGAAGGTCTGTGTCTAGATTCTTTTTTCTTTTTTGCATGTGGATGTCCACTTGTTTCAGCACTATTTGTTGAAGAGACTATTTTTGCTCCATTGTATTCCTTTTGCTCCTTTGTCAAAGATCAACTGACTATATTTATGTGGATCTATTCCTGGGCTCTCTATTCTGTTCCATTGATCTACTTGTCTGTTCTTTAACCAATACCACACTGTCTTGACTACTTTATAGTAAGTCTTGAAGTTGGGTACTGTCAGTTCTCTAACTTTGTTTCTCTCCTTCAATACTGTGCTGACTATTCTGGGTCTTTTGCCTCTCCATGTAAACTTTAGAATCAATTTGTTGATATCCACAAAATAACTTACTGGGGTTTTGATTGGGATTACATTGAATCTGCAGATCAATTTGGGAAGAACTGACATCTTGACAATATTGAGTCTTACTATACGTGAACATGGAATATCATTCCATTTATTTAGTTCTTTGATTTCTTTAATCAGAGTTTTATAGTTTTCCTTATATAGATCTTGTATATATTTTGTTAGATTTATAGCTAAATTTTACATTTTTTGGTGTGGTAATGTAAATGACATTGCATTTTAAATTCCACTTATTCATTGCTGGTATATAGGAAAGCAATGGGCTACTTTGTATACTAACCTTGTATCCTGCAACCTTGCTACTATAATTGCTTATTAATTCCAGGATTTCTTTTTTTTTTTTTTTTTTTGGTCTATGCATTCAGATTTTCTACACAGACAATCATGTCATCTGGAATAAAGACAATTTATTTCTTCCTTCCCAATCTGTATACCTATTATTTCCTTTTCTTGTCTTGTTGCATTTGCTAGAGTTTATGATGTTAAAAAACAGTGGTAAGGGGGAAGTCTTGCCTTGTTTCTGTTCTTAGTGGGAAAGCTCCAAGCTTCTCACCATTGTGATGTTAGCTATAAGATTTTTGTAGATATTCTTTCTACAAAAGTTGAAGAAATGTCCCCTCTATTCTTAGTTTACTGAGAGTTTTTATCATGAATGGGTGTTGGATTTTGTCAAATGCTTTTTCTTCATCTACTGATATGATCATGTGATTTTTCCTCTTTAGCCTATTGATGTGATGGGTTAAATAACTGATTTTTGAAAGTTGAACCAGTTTTGCATACCTGAGATAAATCCCACTTGGTTGTGGTGTATAATTCATTTTATGCACTGTTGGATTTGATTTGCTAATATTTTGTTGAGGATTTTTGCATCTGTGCTCATGAGAGATGCTGGTCTGTACTTTTCTTCTAATGTCTTTGTCTGGTTTTGGTATTAGGGTAACACTGGTCTCACACAATGAATTACGAAGTATTTCCTCTGCTTCTATCTTCTGAAAGAGATTGTAAAGAATTGGTATTAAATACTTGGTAGAATTCATCTGGGCCTAGTGCTTTCTGTTTTGAAAGTTGATTAATTATTGGTTCAATTTTATTAATAAATATAGGCCTATTCAGATCATCTATTTCTTCTTTTTTTAAATTAAAAGTTTATTTTATTTTTTACAATTTTTAAAGTTACTTTCCATTTACAGTTATTACAAAATATTCCCTATATTCCCCGTGTTGTATAATACATATTGAGCCTATCTTACAATACTTTGTACCTCCTGCTCCCCATCCGCTATATTGTTCCTCCCCACCCCTTCTGCCTCAGTTATTCTGCTATTGATTCCTTCTAGTGTATTTTTCATTTCAGTTATTGTATTGTTCATCTCTGTTTGTTTGTTCTTTAATTCTTCTACGTCTTTGTTAAACATTTCTTGCATCTTCTCCATCTTTGCCTACATTCTTTTTCCGAGGTCCTGGATCATCTTCGCTATCATTATTCTGAATTCTTTTCTTGAAGGTTGCCTATCTCCACTTCATTTAGTTGTTTTTCTGGGGTTTTATCTTGTTCCTTCATCTGGTACATAGCCCTCTGCCTTTTCATCTTGTCTATCTTCCTGTGAATGTGGTTTTTGTTCCACAGGCTGCAGGATTGTAGTTCTTGCTTCTGCTGTCTGCCCTCTGGTGGATGAGGCTATCTAAGAGGCTTGTACAAGTTTCCTGATGGGAGGGACTGGTGGTGGGTAGAGCTGACTGTTGCTCTGGTGGGCAGAGTTCAGTAAAACTTTAATCCACTTGACTGTTGATGGGTGGGGCTGGGTTCCCTCCTTGTTGGTTGTTTGGCCTGAGGCAACCCAACACTGGAGCCTACCTGGGCTCTTTGGTGGAGCTAATGACAGACTCTGGGAGGGCTCACGCCAAGGAGTACTTCCTAGTACTTCTGCTGCCAGTGTCCTTGTCCCCACGGTGAAACAGAGCCACCCCCCGCCTCTGCAGGAGACCCTCCAACACTAGCAGGTAGGTCTGGTTCAGTCTCCTATGGGGTCACTGCTCCTTCCCCTGGGTCCCGATGCGCACACTACTTTGTGTGTGCCCTTCAAGAATGGAGCCTCTGTTTCCCCCAGTCCTGTCGAAGTCCTGCAGTCAATTCCCACTAGGCTTCAAAGTCTGATTCTCTAGGAATTCCTCCTCCTGTTGCCAGACCCCCAGGTTGGGAAGCCTGACGTGGGGCTCAGAACCTTCACTCCAGTGGGTGGCCTTCTGTGGTATAATTGTTCGCCAGTCTGTGAGTCACCCACCCACCAGTTATGGGATTTGAGTTCACTGTGATTGCGCCCCTCCTACCGTCTCATTGTGGCTTCTCCTTTGTCTTTGGATGTGGGGTATCTTTTTTGGTGAGTTCCAGTGTCTTCCTGTGGATGACTGTCCGGCAGCTAGTTGTCATTCTGGTGTTCTCGCAAGAGGGAGTGAGAGCTCGTCCTTCTACTCCGCCATCTTGGTTCCTCCAAAAACATGATTTTTAATGGCTAATATTTCACCATAGATATGCACCAAATTTTATTAACTTAACTCCTTTATAAAATTAAGTCACTGTCAAGGAACATGGTATATATATCTCTACTTACTCAGTTTCTCTTTATACCTCTCAGTAACATTTTGTGGTTTCTTCATAGCTATCATACATTTGTAGGTTAACTATTTTTGATGGATTTTATTTGTTTGCTGCTATTGTCAGTGGAAACTATTTTCTCTTATCTTCTAATTGCTTATTACTAGTATACAGAGCAGCTGTTGAATTTTAGATATTTACCTTTTATCCAGCCACTTTACAGAAATTTATTTTTATTTTTGGGGGGCTGTTTATTTTCTTTTTTGGTTTTGATAGACAGCCCTAGTCATCTGCAAATAGTAGTTTTGTCTCTTTCTAGTAGCTATAACTATTAGTTTTGCTTCATGTCTCATTACACCAACAAGAATTTGGAGATCGATGTTAAATAATGATGATGATTTATGTTTAGGTCCTGGTTTCAGTGAGAATGCCTCAAGTGGTGCTTCACTGTTGAGGATGTTGTTGCCTGTTGATTTGATAGGGTTTTTTAAAACCATGTTAAGAAACTGCATTTATTTCAAGTTTGTGTGGTTTTTAAAATGGTGAATGTATATTGAATTTTATCAAACGTCTTTTGTATTTATAGAGATGGTTATATTGTTCTTCCTTATTTGACCTATTGATGGACTGTATTACACTAATTCCCTAATGTTAAACCCTCTTTTATTCATTATTCAACAAATGATTGTCGAGTGCCTTCTATTTGCCAGGCGCTCTTCTAAGCGCTGCACAATCGGTAGAGAGCAGCGTAGGTAAGGTCTCCTCCAGCCTTGGTTCTTGCTTCTGTGCTGTTTGATGCTAGTGTCACGTAGATGCCTGTAATCCACTAATGCATTCCATAAACATGTGAATACCTTTCATGTGCCAGGCGCTGTGTTCTGGGGATATAGCAGAAAGCAATATAGGCATGGTACTTCATGACACTTAGTGAGGGAAACAGAATTTAAACTGATAAGGTATAGTCGTATAATTGCAGGGGTTTTTTTTGGTTTGTTTTGGTGGGGGTTTTTTTGGCCACACCGCGTGGTTTGTGGGATTTCAGTTTCCTGACCAGGGATCAAACCCAGGCCCTCTGCAGTGGAAGCCCAGGATCCTAATCACTGGACTGCCAGGGAATTCCCCATAATTGCAGTTTTGATAAATGCTATCAAGGAGAAATACAGAGAGTTTATAAGAGTGCTAACTAAATTAGGCAGGGTACTCAGGGAAGGCCTCTTTGAAGAAGTGACATTTAAATTGAGACCAGAGGGGATAAGTAAGAGACAGGTGAAAATGGGGAAGAGTATTCCAGGTAAAAGGAACTGCATGTGAAAAGGTCCCAATTTGGGAAGTAGCTTGACACTTTCTTTGAAATGAAAGAAGGCCAGGATGCCTGAAATAAGGCTCAGGCACCAAGGTAGGACAGGCTAGGACCAGATCCAGTAGGGTCTTGTAAGCCATGATAAGGAATCTGGATTTACAGATTTTTAAAAATTGAAAGAATATGAAGGATTTTATGCCTATGTTTGGGTGCCAGTTGGGAGCCTCCTTCAGTAGTTTAAGCTAGAGAGTATGGTGGCAGTAAGAATGGAGAGAAGTGGACAGATCTGATAAATGTTTTTGGAGGTTAAGTCAACAGAGGTTGGTGTGGGTGTAGGGGGTGAGCTGAAGTGTCAAGGATGAATCCGAGATTTCTGGCATGAATGTGGATGGTGGTACCATTTGCAGAAATAAGAACGTTGCAGGAGGAATGAGTTTTCCTGTGGTAGGGGTCACAAACTCAGTTTTAGCTATGTTTACTTTGAGATTTCTTTGAGACATCTGAGTGTAGGTGATAAATTGGCAGTTGGATGTATGCATCTGAAGCTCAGAAGTAAAGTCTGGGTCTCTAGCACATGGAGGGTATTTGAAACCATGAGAGATGATGTGACTGTATATAGAGCTGTGCTCTCAGATACCATAGCCACTAGTCGTGTGTGCCTATTTAAATTAGTTAGAACGAAATTAGAAAGTCAGTTTCTCAGTTCCTCAGCACTAGTCACATTTCAAGTACTCCTTAGCCACATGGGGTCATTGGTTACCATATTGGACAGTGCCGTTAAAGAACGTGTCCATCATCACAGAAAGTCCTATTGGACAGTGCTGATACACAGTGAGAAAAAGGTTTAAGACTGAACTCACTCTACTTTTTAAAGTTCAGATAGAGGAGGAGATGCTTCAAAGGGCACTTAAAATTAGTGACCAAAGAGAGAGATAAACTAGATGAGCATGGTGTCATAGAAGCCTTTGGAAGAGACTATTTCAAGGAGGGGTCAAGTGTTGATCTCTGCTGCTAGGTCTGATAAGATGACTGAAGAGTATCCATTGGATTTAGCAATATGGAGATCATTGGTGACCTTAACAAAGCAATTTCAGAGGGGTTTAGCAATATGGAGATCATTGGTGACCTTAACAAAGCAATTTCAGAGGGGTTTAGCAATATGGAGATCATTGGTGACCTTAACAAAGCAATTTCAGAGGGGTTTAGCAATATGGAGATCATTGGTGACCTTAACAAAGCAATTTCAGAGGGGTTTAGCAATATGGAGATCATTGGTGACCTTAACAAAGCAATTTCAGAGGGGTTTAGCAATATGGAGATCATTGGTGACCTTAACAAAGCAATTTCAGAGGGGTGGTAGGAGCCAAAGTCATATTGGAGTGGATTAAAGAGAGAAATGGCAGGTGAGCAGGTAGCAACTGTGTGTCTTTTAAAGCTTGACTGCAAAGGGGGAATGTAGAGGTGGACCGGAGTTGGAGGAAGATATGGGGTCCAGGAAGGTTTTTTGTTTTTTCAATGAGGAGGATATAGAACATGATTTATTTTAATGCTTATGAGAAGGAGCCTGTGTGCGGAAGAGGTTAAAGCTACTTGGGGGAGGTGTCTAGAGAATGACTGTGAGATTCCTGAGAGAACCTGAGGGGTTGCAATTCAAAAAGAAGATGGCCTTTGATAGGAGGACTCCTCCTTTGTGCATCAGAAGAGAAAGGAGAAGATGAGTACAGATACAGGTAGGTTTCCATGTGATGGCTTCCGTTTCCTCTGAGGTATGAGGTAAAGCTCATAAAGTATGAAGAAGAGAGCTTGAGAAGAGGGGGATCCAAAGATTGAGGATAAATGAGAAGGTGTGAATAGTGGTTCCAAATAGTAGTGGGAGACAAGTGGACTATGGAAACTTAGATTGCTTCCTATCATATAGGGCCCCGTTGAGGTTAGCAGTCAATTTATAATGGTGTGTGTGTGTGTGTGTGTGTGTATGTATGCATGTGTGTATGTATGCGTGTGCGTGTGTGTATGTGTGTGTGTGTGCGTGTGTGGGTGTGCGTATGTGTCTGTGTGTGCATGTGCGTGCGTGCGTGTGTGTGTGTGGTTTTACTCCCTCAGACGTAAGTACAGAGAAGGCAGTTAGTTTGATTTCTGAGGGTTGGGAGTTAGCCAGATAGGTGTTAGCCAAAACAGAGTGAGAGTGGTAAGGCAGTTCTGGGTTTTTGCAACAGAGTGAAATGATGGCATCTGTTTGATAAAAAGGGAAGTGAATGGATACTGAGAAAGTGGAGGGATCAGTGCGCTGGAGGTTCCCATAAGAGCAGGTAAGCTGGAAGGAGTAACAGTTCAGAGTGGGATATTTGAATTAGAGATTTATGAGGTGATGGTGTTTCTGTGATGAAAGGTCCAGGGTAGAACTGAGGCAGCCCCAGTAGGGACTGAGGGAGTAGGTGGCTGAGGTGGAGGGGCGAGGTCGTTGGATGAGGAAGTTGAAGGTGTTGACTGAGCTCTCTGTGCTAATTTTTCAGGGACGCAGAGTTAAAGCAGGGCTGTGAGTGGAGAGGAAGTCTTAATCAGGCCTGGATTTGGAAGTTTCTGGGAAGTTGGTACATGATTCCATGGAGGAGGGAAGGGAAGAAGCTGGCATAGCCCAGTGGGTGAGCCTCAAAGGAGAAGGGATTTTTCATGAGGGAGGAGGAGAGGGAATGGTCTGGAGATGGCATTAGGACAAATAAGGACATCAGTCTTAAATTACATAGGGTGTGAAAGGCTATAAATAGCCTCTAGTTCAGAGGGCCGCAGCGGGAGCTAGTCTCAGGGCCCAGCCAGTTTGCAGGTGACTCTGATTTTCAGTCTGGATGCACTAGACCACCTGGAGGAGTGTTTTAGAAACTCCCAGTGCCTGGGCTTCACCCCCAGAGATTCTGTTTTCTTGGCCTGGGATGGGGCCCCAAGTGTCAGTATTTCCTAAAGCGCCTCTGGTAATTCTAATGCATGCTTAGTTGAGAACTACTGAGAGATGCAGGGAGTATTCAGAGGAGAAATTGAAGATAGAGGAGTGTTTGCTGATCACAAAGAGGCCAGAGGGGCTGGAAGGGAGGAGAGTAGAAGGTTGGGTGGTGGAGGTAATTTGTCCTGTTTCCCATGCAACATGGTGAGAAAGCATCTAGTGTTACTTTGTAAAGCAATTTCTGGAATCTTTTGTCCGTTAAATGGGTCCGTTTATTTTTTATATTTGCTAAAATAAATCTTTCAAGGATTGTGGGACAGAGAGAATGTGTGTTCTTGTTCTAAGTCTGTATCAGGTAGGAACTGCTCTTTTTTAATTTTTTTCTACTTTTAATATAAATTATCTGAGAAAGAGAGGACTACTTGTGCCCTGAAGGAGGTTTTCCCATCGTATCTTCAAGGCTGCTCTAATTGACAGTCCTTATTCATGCCCCCTCTTTTTTTCTCCACCTTACAGTGGCACCCCCGTTAATTTTCTTATTGCTGGTCCTCTTGGGTGCCTTCTTTTTCATTTTTTTCCTCTATGTTTATCTCTTTTCTTCTGATCACTAAATACCTGTGAATACAGAAACTTAAAGAAATGCAAAGAAAGAGAGAGTCAAAGGTTCAGAAGTGGATTTCTACCATAAGAAACTAGGATTTTCATTTTATTTTCTCACCTCTTTGTTATTTACAAGTGTGAAAGAGTCCAGTTTGGTAGTCATTAAATGCCTTCTGTCTGTGAAGTCTGATGTCATTGTTATCAATAAAGTGACTGATGAGCCCAGTTTGCCTGGGACTTTCCCAGTCTTAGCTTTCGAAGTCTTGAGTCCTGAGAAGCCCCTCCGTCCCAAACAACCCCGGGAGACCATTGAGAGTGTTGTGTTGGATAACCGGTATGTGCAGCCTGCCTCTTGCCCTTAAGGAGCTTATAGTTTCCAGGGCCATGAGAAAGCAATAAATGTAATAAATCAGTTAAAATAAGAATGTAAACAAGGACATGGGTTTCCTGGGTCACCATATCCAGACAGTTGATGGTAAATAGAGGGCATTAGAAAAGGGAGACAGTATGTTATATACATAAGAAACTAAAGTCCCAGATAACTTTGCTTCTAATTATACTGTTTTCCAACTGACTGTACTTGAACCAGACCACTCCTGGACATGGGTCATTATATTGTTTTTATGAGTTTATTCAAGACATACATTTTTCACTTGAGGTAAATGAGGTATAGATGCTCCTTTTCAGAATAATTCAAACCAATCCCATTATGCTTTTCTTTTTTAATTAGCTTATAAGTTCAATTGCCTGGGTACAGTCTGTACCTAGGAACAAACCATCATATTTCCTTTTTTCCCTTCGCTCTTCAGAGACTCTTACTATATGATTTGGATTTGAAGTGGTAGGAATTTCCAGCTAGGAGATGGGAGGAGGGTGGTTGAGGAATTGATCTTCTGCTAGATTTTGGAGGTTCCTACAGTGACATTTGAGCAATATATCAGAAAGTAGGAAACTGTGATTTCAGTACATATCATATCACTATATTGGGCTGCTCATTTACACAGTTCATCAGCCTTCATTAGATTTTCCTCTGTGCATCACCCCCAGCACCACCACCACACCCAATCCCTTGATCTTATAGGCATGCTTCACACGTTAGAGGTCTGGAATATTTGCAATCTGGACCTTCTCCTATTAAATTGGTAAGTTGAAAATATCCCAAGAAAACATTATTTTCCGTAGCTATATGTACATGGATTTCCATTCTTTTTAGGTGGCTGCAAAATTCGGATTCAGGGGGACTGGACCAGAGAGCGCCGCTTTGAAATCCCTGATGAGGAACGCTGTCTGAAGTTCCTCTCAGAGGTCCTTGCTGCTCAGGAAGGTAACTCAAGCCTCAGCAGTTTTCTTTCTACTACTTGCATGGGACATGCTGTACAGAGGCAAGTGGCCATTAGCAAAGTACCTCACCCCTAGAGCCTTGATAGGCGATTTTTTTTTTTTCTTCAGGAATGGCCCCAGGGATAGGTTAGGGAATAAGTCTATTCAGCTTTAAGGACACTGAGTCAATTTCCAGAATCTTCAGTTTCATTCCTTGGACAGCTTACTGCAGACTGTAATCCTCCTCTGGTCCCAGATGATCCCAGAGCTGCCCTCATTTTCTTAGTCTCTTCCTTTGTATTCAAGAATGGCGCTGGCCCCTGCACTTGAGTGCTGAGTGAATGGCCTTTGGTTATGGTATATTCCATTCAATGGAATAGTCATTCCATTCTGACTATGACCCTTATCTCTCCAGCGCAGTCACAACTTCTTGTTCCAGAGCAAAAGGACTCATCCAGCTGGTACCAGAAATTAGACACTGAGGACAACTCTTCCGTTTTTTCAGGTACTGAAAAGATTCTTTTTTTCCCTGGTTGCTATGATTATTGCAGAGTCAATAGATTTTATCTGGGCAGATAAGATAATGTGGATTAATGTCAGTGTCAGATACCTTCTCCTATGGAGTGGTTTTATCAAGTCCGTACCCACTGACTCACGTTCACTCCTGATCCTTTCTGTGGCACATTAGCTCTTTCAGTGCCAGCTTAGCAGAGGGGTAAAAAGTGCAGGCTCTGGAGCCAGACTACCTGGGTTTGAATCCCCGTTCTCTGACTTACTAGTTACATGACCTTGGTCCAATTACTTTGACAACTCTGAGCTTCTGTTTCTTTTTCTGTAACATAGGAAGATTTTTAATAGCACCTACCTCATGAGGTCTTTGTGACAATTAAGTGAGATAATGATATAGCTCCTTACTATCAACCAGGCATTGTGCTAAAAGTCTTCTATAAAGACTAGCTCTTATTATTCACGTTCCAAGTTAACGTAACTTACTGTCATTCTAGTTAACATGTCAGTGCTTCAGGGACAGATGTGCTTCTTCCCCCAATCTACGTTATCACTACTCTTATACCTTTCCGTTTGGTAACGCCACTGAGCAAATAGTGATCAAACCAAAACCGCTGATCAAAGCAAAGTCCTATCAATCCTGGATAAGTTGGATGTTATCTCTCCCCCCTTCCACTCTGGGTTCTGTGTCCTTCAGGGCTTCTTGGATTTGAGGATAATTTTTCATCTTTGAATTTGGACAAGAAAATAAATTTGCAGAATCAGCCTACAGGGGTTCATCGGGAACCGCCACCCCCACCGTCTTCAGTGAATAGAATGTAAGTCCTATGTTGAAACAGATTTCCCACGTGTGAGACACACATGGGAATTGTTTAAGGCAATTTCAGTTTTGAATTCCTCATTTATTTGCTAGGCTTCCACGTGAAAAGGAAGCTTCTAACAAGGAACAGCCCAAAGTGACCAATACCATGCGGAAGCTCTTTGTACCAAACACCCAGTCTGGGCAGCGGGAGGGTCTCATCAAACACATCCTGGCAAAGCGAGAGAAAGAATATGTCAACATTCAGACTTTCAGGTTAGTCTCTCTTCTACTTACTGAGGCTAAACGTTAGTACATATAGGAAAAAATGGTCTTTGGGTATTTAAGGTATTAGTTTAATTAGCTTAATTCAGAATAAAAGCATAAAGAAAAGAATGGTGAGCTGATTCAAGCCCCTGTCTTTATGCTGGTCAATAACATACATATCCAAAATAATGCAAGTGCTACAGTTTCCCTTGGATTTTCTAATTACTAGTGATACCACCTCTACTAACCTTTCTATCCACTCTTAGAGAACCAAGTCAAGCTCACAAGTACTAGAGAATTGTCTCCTAGTACATTCCATAAGCAAGTGTGTTTATCTATCTGACCTGCTGAATTTCTTCTTGCCAATATTGGAAAATTAAGTCCGCCATTACCACTAGACTTTAATTTACCTACTTTGGGAAGTTAACTGAAGGAAGTTTCACCCAAGCATCTTGATTGGGAGGTCTATCTTCGATTCTTTCCTCTATTATATTTTTCATTTCATCTTGGTGATATCCTCTTTTCTGGACTCACTACGTGTGGTGTGTGTCGTGTATCCCGATGTTCAAAGCAGCAATGCTTTTCTTTGTTATTTTCGAACAGCATGTACCCTTTTAGTCCAAGATTCCAGTCCCATCTGCTATCCCATTATGCCTCATTTATTCTAATTCAGTCATGACTATATCCCTATGCTGAAACCTCCAGATCTTCAGATTTCCCGTGATGCTTATATTTGTATGTAAACAGTTAAGACAGTCATGAGTTTTCCCTTCTGCTTTCCCCCTTAATACTATATCTGTCTCAACAGAATTTCCTACACAGATGTCCTTGTAATCCTTCGGGAAGTGAGTTTTTGGATTTAACTACAACTCCTTACGGAATAGTTATCCATGTTAGACATCCTTATAGCATGAAGATACCTCTTTCCCATCCACAAGCTCTCCCTTCAGATATGAGTTTGGATGGAATGTAATAGAAAGGAAATGTGGTAGAGCAATTAAATTTGTGTCTTTTAAATAGAGACTTGGTTCCTTTCTGTAGGTTTACCTGATGTAAAATTTGGAGAGAATAAGCCCACTGCCTTTGTCTCCTACAGGCAAGAGGGTTTGGTGTGTGTGTGTGGCAGAACAGTTTGAGAAATTATGTTGCTTATTGTGACTATCCACACTTGACCTTTGTTTTTCAATTATTTTTTGGTATCATGTATTAGATTCTTTGTTGGAACATGGAACGTGAATGGCCAGTCTCCAGATAGTGGGCTAGAACCTTGGCTGAACTGTGATCCGAATCCTCCTGATATCTACTGCATTGGGTAAAATGCGCGTCTGGAATTTCATTTTGGCTGTATGTTTGGTGTTAGTTTATGTGACATTTTGCTTTTTTTTCCCCCACCATTTGTAAAAACCTACTGTAGACTATATGTGAGAGTTAACTTGTGGGTCAAATTTGTGAGATCATAAAGGAAAAGATACCTAAATTGGTGTAAGGAAGCATCTAATCCTCTCAAAACCCATAGAAAACTATATACTTCATAGAAACTGAGATTTGAGGTTAATTCTAACAGTGACTATTTCTAGGATATATAAGCAAAGCTCTACTGTTATCCCTTATGGAGGTTTTTTTGTTTGTGTTTTGCATAGCCTGTGCATATACCTGTGGCGGGGAGTCTTTTGAAAAGAAAACTACTTGTCCTTACTGATCACCTGAGTCAATAGAGCAGTTCTCTAAAATTTATCTTTTCCGCATTGTTTCATCTAATGTCTCAGAAAATGGGACAGGAGGTAGTCAGAGATAATTATGGGATGTGTGTAGATCCGACATCCTCTTGTTTTCTCAGATTCCAAGAGCTGGACTTGAGCACAGAAGCCTTTTTCTGCTTTGAATCTGTGAAGGAACAAGAGTGGTCCTTGGCTGTGGAGAGGGGTTTGCATTCCAAAGCCAAGTGTAAGAAAGTAAGCCGCATTGAATTATCTCTTTTAGTATACAACTAAATAGAACTCACTAGAAGTTACTCTGTTGTCTATAGCTTGTTCCAAAAGAGTGGTTTAATTGAATTCTTCCCCATGTGTAATACTGGAATAGGGCAGACTAATCCTTTTTATTCCTATTTCCTAGAAAAAAAATTCCCTAAGTTTCCCGATCTTATAGTTTCATTGCTTAGGTAGTTTTTAGGAGAAAAGAAGAATTTTATTGTCCTCATAGCAGTAATTAACTCAAATAATGACACATAAGATAAGTGATTTTTGCAATGAGAGTTTAAGATTGAAATTGTTCGCTGACATGGTCAGAACTGGATGCTTTACAGAAAAGCAGTTTGAAGCATGTGGGTGCATAGGGCAAGCTTTGGAATTGGAGGAAGAACAGGAGTGTTGTGGAATTTCAATGAGCTCGAAACTTGGTTGTAAGTCAAGAATAGAGTTGACTTTAGCAAGGTGGCCCAATTTGTTGGTCTCTAGAAGGCACGTGGTAGAGGCTACCAGAAGAGTCATTTTAATTATGGGGCTACCATACCAAGCCCTTTAAAAGGAGTCATTTGTCTAAGTAATTTTCATCTGCATCTTCTAACAGCTGATATAGGTGATAAGACTCCTGAAGATGTTATTCCTCTCATATAGACTAATACACATTTCAGACATATTTCTAGTTCACAGACTTAAAAGTAAAAAGGATTGTTATACATTTTAATTTCTTAGGAAATTGTAAATCAGAAACTAGGAAGAAGAGGCAAAAGGAACAAGCTGGGCTAGAGGCTTTGTCATTATTATTCGAATTTTTAATGCTGCCTACTCACGGTAGGCTAAAAAGTGATTAAAATAATGAATCTAGAGCTGAGTGTACTCGTTGTCTCCAAAGACTTTTAACTCCTACTGGTCAGAGCCAGATTAAAGCTTTCCCAGAGAAATTTTGTTTTCTCTTTATGAGGCCCACTGGGAAATTAGAGGATTTGGATTCAGATTAGGGCATGGTTATATCTTCTTGGTGGAAAATTAGTTGTGGGAATTCGATATGTGGCAAAGAGTGGTATTAACATGAAGCTCTTCTAACTCCCTGCGACTCATAGGTTCAGCTGGTCCGCCTGATTGGGATGATGCTCCTGATATTTGCCAGAAAGGACCAGTGGCGATATATCCGTGATGTTGCTACAGAAACAGTTGGGACTGGAATCATGGGGAAGATGGTGAGTTACTTTGGAAATGAGCTCAATTATGATTTATGTCCATGTGAAGTTCAGGTGCTAGTTGCATCTTTGTACTAACTGTGGATAATTACTCTTGCTAACAGGGAAACAAAGGTGGGGTAGCTGTGAGATTTGTATTTCACAACACTACCTTTTGCGTTGTCAATTCCCACTTGGCTGCCCACGTGGAGGACTTTGAGAGAAGGAATCAGGATTATAAGGACATCTGCGCACGAATGAGTTTTGTGGTCCCAAATCAGACCCTCCCACAGCTGAACATCATGAAACATGAGTGAGTGGTTAAGTCTTCCTTAGCCTTTGAATAGTGGAGGTGAGAAGAGACTGAACGTGGTGAGAAGCTATAGAAATGTGAAGAGTGAAGAGATTATTGTTTAGGGATTGGGGTCAGGAAGAAGGGGGCGGTGTGAGGAATAGCAGATGCATTGAGTCAGAGGAATTAGATTTGCTCTCAGAGGAAAGGTTAGTTCTGTTAGTGGGCATCTAGAGTAATGGTAGAGGGGGGTCTGTCAATTGACATCAGTTTTTATTATTTTTTATTATAAAATAGAAATGTTCATTGTCAATGTAATAAAAGGTAAAAGTTAAAAATCCCTCATTTCTTACCTCTGCTCTCCCCAGCCAGTCCCTCCTTCCGAAGAAAAACACTGTGGACAATTCAGTGTGTATCCTTCCAGATCTGTGCTGTCCATTATGACAGCCAGTAGCCATAGGTGGCTGTTGGGCACTTGAAAGTAGCTAGTCCAAATTGAGATGTGCTGTGAGCATATACACTGAATTTAGTAGGGAAAAAATGTAAAATATCTCAACTTTTTAAGTATTGATTACATGTTGAAATAACAAAAGTTTGCATATATTGAGTTAAATGGGATTTGTTTTTTTTTTAAAGAAGGCATTGGGGTTTTTTTGTTTTGTTTTTTAAATTTATTTTTGGCTGAGTTGGGTCTTCGTTGCTGTGCACGGGCTTTCTCTAGTTGCGACGAGCGGGGGCTACTCTTCGTTGCGGCGCATGGGCTTCTCATTGTGGTGGCTTCTCTTGTTGCGGGGCACGGGCTCTAGGCGTGCGAGCCTCAGTAGTTGTGGCACACGGGCTCAGTAGTTGTGGCTCACAGGCTGTAGAGCGCAGGCTCAGTAGTTGTGATACATGGGCTTAGTTGCTCTGCAGCATGTGGGATCTTCCTGGACCAGGGATCGAACCCAAGTCCCCTCCATTGGCAGGCAGATTCTTAACCACTGCCCCACCAGGGAAGTCCCTATCTGTTCTGAATAGTGCTGTTGTAGACTTTTCTCTATGCACACACAAACACACACATACTCATTATATAGGACTGTATTATCCTACTTATTGTGAATCTCTTTTCAAGTCAGTAAATAGAGATCTACATTATTCTTTTTACTGGCTGTGAATCATTAAGAAAAGGGGCTGTGGAGATTTAAAGACACCAATGGATAATGTGAAAGGTTAGTGAAGAATGGGACTTAATAAGGATAGAAACAAAAATCAGTTGAGGAATGGATTGTTAGTAGTAAATGGTTAGTTGTAAGGAAATTAATACTAGTAATTGAAATTCTGAGAGGGTGATGAGATTTGGAATAGTGGTTTGAGATGTGAATTAGTAGGAAAACAAAAGATAATTTGGGGGTATTAGGATCAGTAGAGAGTGGGGTAATTGAGGAAAGAGTAGGGAAAGGCAGTGATGTTGGCCTCTTTCCATATTGTCTCAACAATTAGGATCATATAGAATTCTGTTTCACAGTGGTAAAACCAGACCTTGACATCAGTAATCCATTCTTCTGCCTCAGTTATTCTGCTATTGATTCCTTCTAGAGTATTTTTCATTTCAGTTATTGAATTGTTCATCTCTGTTTGTTTGTTCTTTTATTCTTCTAGGTCTTTGTTAAACATTTCTTGCATCTTCTCGATCTTTGCCTCCATTCTTTTTCCGAGGTCCTGGATCATCTTCACTATCATTATTCTGAATTCTTTTTCTGGAAGGTTGCTTATCTCCACTTCATTTAGTTGTTTTTCTGGGGTTTTATCTTGTTCCTTCATCTAGTACATGGCCCTCTGCCTTTTCGTCTTGTCTATCTTTCTGTGAATGTGGTTTTTGTTCCAGAGGTTGCAGGATTGTAATTCTTGCTTCTTGCTCTACGTCTGCATATTTATTCCTGTCCTATCCCTAGGTTCTTCAGAACCTTTCTTTTTTTTTTTAGATTCCATATATATGTGTTAGCACATGGTATTTGTTTTTCTCTTTCTGACTTACTTCACTCTGTATGAGGTCCATGCACCTCACTACAAATAACTCAGTTTTGTTTATTTTTATGGCTGAGTAATATTCCATTGTATATATGTGCCACATCTTCTTTATCCATTCATCTGTTGATGGACACTTAGGTTGCTTCCATGTCCTGGCTATTGTAAATAGAGCTGCAATGAACATTGTGGTACATGACTCTTTGTTTTTTTTTTAAGAAGATGTTGGGGGTAGGAGTTTATTAATTAGTTAATTTATTTTTGCTGTGTTGGGTCTTCGTTTCTGTGCAAGGGCTTTCTCTAGTTGTGGCAAGCGGGGTCCACTCTTCATCACGGTGCACAGGCCTCTCACTATCGCGGCCTCTCTTGTTGTGGAGCACAGGCTCCAGATGTGCAGGCTCAGTAGTTGTGGCTCACGGGCCCAGTTGCTCCGCGGCATGTGGGATCCTCCCAGACCAGGGCTCGAACCCGTGTCCCCTGCATTAGCAGGCATATTCTCAACCACTGCGCCACCAGGTAAGCCCCATGACTCTTTTTGAATTACGGTTTTCTCAGGGTATATGACCAGTAGTGGGATTGCTGGGTCATATGGTAGTTCTATTTTTACTTTTTTTAGGGAATCTCCATACTGTTCTCCATAGTGGCTGTATCAATTTACATTCCCGCCACAGATTGTCTATTTCTTCTTAACGTGAGTTTTGGTAGATTGTATCTTTCAAGGAATTGGTTCACTTCATCTGGGTTATCACATTTGTTGGCATAAAGTTGGTGGTGTTATGCCTTCCTGTGTTACGTTTTTAATGACTATCAGATCTATAGTTCTTTCTTTCATTCCAGATATTAGTAATTTGCATCCTCTCTCTTTTTTTTTAATTAGCCTGGCTAACGGCTTATCACTTTCAGTGATCTTTTCAAGGAACCAGCTTTTGGTTTCAGTGATTTTCTCTGTTGATTTCCTGTTTTCATTTTCATTGATTTCTGCTCTAATTATTTTTTGAAATTAATTAATTAATTAATTAATTTTTGGCTGTGTTGGGTCTTCGTTGCTGCATGTGGGCTTTCTCTAGTTGTGGCAAGTGGGGGCTACTCTTCATTGTGGTGTGCAGTGGCTTCTCTTGAGGAGTACAGGCTCTAGGCGCACAAGCTTCAGTAGTTGTGGCACGTAAGCTCAGTAGTTGTGGCTCATGGGCTCTAGAGAGCAGGCTCAGTAGTTGTGGCACACGGGCGTAGTTGCTTCAAGGCACGTGGGATCTTCCCAGACCAGGGCTCGAACCCGTGTCCCCTGCATTGGCAGGCGGATTCTTAACCACTGCACCACCAGGGAAGTCCCTCTGCTCTAATTCTTATTATTTTTTCCCTTCTGCTAACTTTGGATTTCATTTGCTTTTCTTTTTCTAGTATGCTAAAGTGGAAGCTTAGATCATTGATTTTACATCTTTTTTATTTTCTAATATATGCATTCAATGCTGTAATTTTCCCTCTAAGCACTGCTTTTACTGTACTTTACAAATTTTGACAAGTTAGGTTTTCATTTTAATTTAGTTCAAAATATTTTCAAATTTCTATTGAGATTTCTTCTTTGACCCATGTGTTATTTGGAAATGGGTTGTATTTCGGAATTTTCCGTCTACCTTTTGTTGTTGTTGTTATTGATTTCTAGCTTAATTCCATTGTAGTCTGAAAGCATGCATTGTATGATTTCTACTCTTTTAAATTTGTTAAGGTGTGGTTTTTGGCCCAGAATGTGGTCTATCTTGATGAATGTTCCATGTGAGCTTGAAAATAATGTGTATTCTGCTGTTTGATGAAGTAGTCTATAGATGTCCATTATATCTAGCTGGTTGATGGTGTTGTTGAGTTCAACTTTGTCCTTACTGAATTTTTGCCTGCTGGATCTATTTCTGATACAGGGGTGTTGATGTCTCCAACTATGATAACGGGTTCATCTATCTCTCTGTGCAGTTCTATCTGTTTTTGCCTCACTGGTTTGATGCTCTGATTTTGAACACATACACATTAAGGACTGTTATGTCTTTTTGGAGAATCAACCCCTTTATCATTATGTAATGCCCTTTATCGCTGATAACCTTCCTTGGTCTGAAGTCTGCTCTGTCTGAAATTAATATATCTACTCCTACTTTCTTTTGATTAGTGTTAGCATGGTATATCTTTCTCCATCCATTTACTTTTAATTTATATGTGTCTTTGTATTTAAAGTGGGCTTCTTGTAGACAACGTATAGTTGGGTCTTGTTTTTTCAATCCACACTATATCTGTCTTTTAATTGTTGCATTTAGACTCTTGATATTCAAAGTGATTATTGATACAGTTGGATTAATATCCACCATATTTGTTACTGTTTTTTACTTGTTATCCTTGTTCTTTGTTCCTATTTTTGTCTTCTCCTCTTTTTTGGCCTTTTGTGGTTTTAACTGAACATTTTATATAATTCCATTTTCTCTCCTTTCTAAGCATATCAGTTATACTTTTTTTAAAACTTTTTTTAGTGGTTGCCCTAGAGTTTGCAATATACATTTATGACGAATCCAAGTTCACTTTAAAATAAGACTATACTGCTTCACATGTAGTACAAGTACCTTATAATAACAAGATAATCCTAATACATCCCTCCTGTCTTCTGTATTATTGCTGTCATTTATTTCACGTATACATAAGCGTATACATATCTCATTTTATTGCCCCTCACTTCATTGCACTTCATAGATATTATGTACTTTACAAATTGAAGGTTTGTGGCAACTCTTCATCGAGCAAGTCTATGGCACCATTTTCTCAACAGCATTTGTTTGTTTTGTGTCTCTGTGTCACATTTTGGTAATTCTTCAAATATTTCAAGTTTTTTCATTATTATTATATTTGTTATGATGATCGGCACTCTTTGATGTTACTATAATGAGTTGCTGAAGACTCAGATGATGATTAGCATTTTTTAGTAATGAAATATTTTTAAATTAAGGTATATACATTGTTTTTTTAGACATAATGCTATTACACACTTAATAGACTACACTATAGTGTAAACATAACTTCTATATGCACCGGGAAAACAAAAAATTTGTGTGACTTTATTTGTGTGTAGCTTTATTTGTGTGTAGCTTTATTGCAGTATATGCTTTGCTGCGGTCTGGAACTGAATTGCAATATGTCCGAGGTGTGCCTGTACATGTACACACATACACACAGGCATAATAGTTGAATACAGTGTTGCTATTATTATTTTGGACAAACTATTATATGTTAGATCAATTAAGAATAATAAAAATTAAAGTTTTAATTTTACCTTCAATTATTCCTTCTCTGATGCTCTTCCTTTCTTTATATAGATCTGAGTTTCTGACCTCTATAATTTTCCTTTTCTTTAAAGAAATTCTTTTAACATTTCTTGCAAGGCAAGTGTACTGGCAACAAATTCCCTCAATTTTTTTTTTTTGAGAAAGTCTCTATTGCTCTTTCATTTTTGAAGGATTCTGTTGCAGAGTACAGAATTCTAGATTGGTGGTTTTCTTTTTTTTTTCACTCAACACTTTAAATATACTCACTCTCTTCTTGCTTGCAGTGTTTCTGAGAAGTTGGATATAAATCTTATCTTTGCTCCTTTATAGGTAAGGTGTTTTTTTTCCCTTTGATTTCTTTCAGGAGTTTTTTCTTTATCTTTAATTTTCTGTAACTTGAAAATAATATGCTTAGGTGTAGTTTTTTCGGCATTTATCCTGTTTGATGTTCTCTAAGCTTCCTGGGTCTGTGGTTTGGTGTCTGATACGAATTTGGGGAAATTCTCAGTAATTATTGTTTCAAATATTTCTTCTGTTCCTTCCTCTCTTTCTTCTCCTTCCAGTATGCCCATTATGCAAATATTACATCCTTTGTAGTTATTCCACAGTTCTTGGATATTGGGGGGTAGGTTCAATCTTTTTTATTTTTTTGCGGTACGCGGGCAGTGGTTAAGACTTCATCTTCCAATGCAGGGGGCACAGGTTTGATTCCTGGTCAGGGAACTAAGATCCCACATGCTGTAGGGCGCAACCTAAAAATAAATAATTTTTTTTTTTTTTTTGCGGTACACGGACCTCTCACTGTTGTGGCCTCTCCCATTGCGGAGCACAGGCTCCGGACGCGCAGGCTCAGCGGCCATGGCTCACGGGCCCAGCCGCTCCGCGGCATGTGGGATCCTCCCGGACTGGGTCATGAACCTGTGTCCCCTGCATCAGCAGGCAGACTCTCAACCACTGCGCCACCAGGGAAGCCATAGGTTCAATCTTTTATTTGCTTGCTTTTCAGTTTTGGAGGTTTCTATTGAGATATCCTCAAGCTTAGAGATTCTTTTCTCAGCCATTTCTAGTCTACTAATAAACCCATCAAAAGCATTCTTCATTTTTGTTAGTGTTTTTGATCTCTAGCATTTCTTTTTGATTCTTTGTTTACATTGTCCATCTGTTCTTGCGTGCTGTCTACTTTATCCATTAGAGTTCTTAGCATATTAATCATTGTTGTTTTAAATTCCTGGCCTGATCATTCCTACATCCCTGCCATGTCTGAGTTTGATTATGATTCTTGCTCTATCTTTTCAAACTTTTTTTGCCCTTTAGTGTCTTGTAATTTTTTCTTGATAGGCAGGTATGATGTACTGTGTAAAAGGAACGGCTGTAAATAGGCCTTTAGTGGTGTGGGGGAAGGGGACGGACTCTATAGTCCTGTATTAGATCTGTGGAAGAATGTTGCCTGCAATATCAGTAAACAAAAGATGCCATCAAACCTTCAGCCACTGCAGCCACCCTCAACTGTGCCCCCGAGGGTATTCAGGATAGAGAAAAGCAGGGTACTGGCCCTTAAGGTGCGTATCAAAGGAATGACTTCAATGAGCCCAGACTCTTACATTTTTCTATACTTAGAAAAGTGCTAAATTCAATAACTTGAGATGTCTGGTTTTCTTTAATTAACAGCAACCTTTTGATATTCCGACTACCTGGTTTTTGTTGCAAAACCTCCTATATATCCTGGCTCCTCCCTTACCTCTTCAGAGCAGTCCCTCAGAGCTATCTAAGAGGCTGTCTTCTGGGTTTAAGTCCTCAGAAATTCCTCCAAATAAAACATAATTCTCACCTTTTAGGTTGTGCATTTTTTTGGGGGTTGACAGATCTCAGACTTTAAGGGAGACCTGTCCCTCTGGACTGTGAACTTCACATGTGCTTCTCAGGGTTTTTTTCTCCCCCCTAGGTGGGACAAGATGGCTTGAGTGGACTGGAGTTGGGTATTTCCCTTTTCCCAGGTGGAAGGCTAGAGTTGGCTGTATTTATTTCCCTTCCCCAGGTCAGTTAGGCTCTGATAAAACCCCAGCAAGTTAGGCTTTAGTTATTAAATAGTTTCTCCTGAGGGCAGAGCTTGTTAAGGAGAAAAGAATGCTCCGGAGTATTTCCTTTTCCCCTCCCCTTGCTGGAAGCAGGAGGGGATTGTTCTCTGATATTCACTATGAGAACCTGGTAGAGATCCAGGAGGTAAAACTCACAAAAGTCTGGGGGACTCCTGATGGCTGGGTCCTCCTGCAGTTTTAAGGATGACAAAAATTATGTAACAGATGAAGGAGCAAAGTAAAACCCTACAAGACCAAATAAATGAAGAGGAAATAGGCAACCTACCTGAAAAAGAATTTAGAGTAGTGGTAGTAAAGATGATCCAAAATCTCAGAAATAGAATGGAGGCATGGATCAAGAAAATACAAGAAATGTTTAACTAACACCTAGAAGAACTAAAGAACAAACAGTGAAGAACAACACAAGAACTGACATGAAAAATACACTAGAAGGAATCAATAGCAGAATAACTGAGGCAGAAGAACAAATAAGTGAGCTGGAAGATAGAATTGTGGAAATAACTGCTGAGGAGCAGAATAAAGAAAAAAGAATGAAAATAATTGAGGACAGTCTCAGAGACCTCTGGGACAACATTAAACACACCAACATTCAAATTATAGGGGTCCCAGAAGAAGAAGAGAAAGAGAAAGGGTCTGAGAAAATTTTTGAAGAGATTACGGTGGAAAACTTCCCTATCATGGGAAAGGAAATAGCCACCCAAGTCCAAGAAGCACAGAGAGTCCCATACAGGATAAACCCTAAGAGAAACACACAAAGACACATATTAATCAAACTAACAAAAATTAAATTCAAAGAAAAAATATTAAAAGCAGCAAGGGAAAAGCAACAAATAACATACAAGTGAATCCCCCAACAAATAACACACAAGGGTTATCAGCTGATTTTTCAGCAGAAACTCTGCAGGCCAGAAGGGAGTGGCAGGATATACTTAAAGTGATGAAAGGGAAAAACCTACAACCAAGATTATTCTACCCAGCACTCATTCAGAGTCAAAGGTGAAATCAAAAGCTTTACAGACAAGCAAAAGCTAAGAGAATTCAGCACCACCAAACCAGATTTACAACAAATGCTAAAGGAACTTCTCTCGGTGGGAAACACAAGAGAAGAAAAAGACTCACAAAAAAAACCCAAAACCATTAAGAAAGTGGTAATAGGAACATACATATCGATAATTACCTTGAATGTAAATGGATTAAATGCTCCAATCAAAAGACACAGACTGGCTGAATGGATATAAAAACAAGACCTGGGGCTTCCCTGGTGGCGCAGTGGTTGGAGTCCAGCTGCCGATGCAGGGGACACGGGTTTGTGCCCCAGTCCGGGAAGATCCCACATGCCATGGAGCGGCTGAGCCCGTGAGCCATGGCCGCTGAGCCTGCGTGTCCAGAGCCTGTGTTCCGCAACAGGAGAGGCCACAACAGTGAGAGGCCCGTGTACCACACAAAACAAAACAAAACAAAAACAAAAAGACAAGACCTGTATATATGCTATCTACAAGAGACCCACTTCAGATCTAGGGACACACACAGACTGTAAGTAAGGGGATGGAAAAAGATATTCCATGCAAATGGAAATCAAAAGAAAGCTGGAGTAGCAATACTCATATCAGATAAAATAGACTTTAAAATAAAGACTATTACAAGAGATAAGGAAGACGTAGAGAATGGACTTGAGGACACAGGGAGGGGGAAGGGTAAGCTGGGATGAAGTGAGAGAGTGGCATGGACATATATACACTACCAAATGTAAAATAGATAGCTAGTGAGAAGCAGCCACATAGCACAGGGAGATCAGCTCAGCTTGGTGCTTTGTGACCACCTAGAGGGGTGGGATAGGGAGGGTGGGAGGGAGACTCAAGAGGGAGGAGATATGGGGATATATGTATATTTATAGCTGATTCACTTTGTTATAAAGCAGAAACTAACACACCATTGTAAAGCAATTATACTCCAAAAAAGATGTTAAAAAAAAAGAGATAAGGAAGGACACTACATAATGATCAAAGGATCAATCCAAGAAGAAGATATAACAATTATAAATACCTATGCACCCAACATAGGAGCACCACAATACGTAAGGCAAATGCTAACAGCCATAAAAGGGGAAATCGACAGTAACACAATAATAGTGGGGGACTTTAACACCCCACTTTCACCAATGGACAGATCATCCAGACAGAAAATAAATAGGGAAACACAAGCTTAAATGACACAATAGACCAGATAGATTTTATTGATATTTATAGGACATCCCACCTGAAAGCAGCAGAATACACATTCTTCTCAAGTGCACATGGAACATTCTCCAGGATAGAGCACATCTTGGTTCACAAATCAAGCCTTGGAAAATTTAAGAAAATTGAAATCATATCAAGCATCTTTTCCGACAACAGCACTCTAAGATTAGAAATCAATTACAGGAAAAAACCCGTAAAAAACACAAACGCATGGAGGCTAAACAGTGCACTGGTAAATAACCAAGAGATCACTGAAGAAATCAAAGAGGAAATAAAAAAATACATAGAAACAAATGACAATGAAAACACAGTGACCCAAAACCTATGGGATGCAGCAGAAGCAGTTCTAACAGGGAAGTTTATAGCAATTCAATGTCACCTCAAGAAACAAGAAAAATCTGAAATAAACAATCTAACCCCCTGCAGTTTTAAACTCTCAGACTTGGCCACACCAAGCTTCCAGCAATTCATCAATTACAGTTTAGGTTTCCCTGCTCAGCACTGGTTCCCACAGAAGTTTCTGCTCAGGTTAAGTTGTGATTCTCCTGCATTCACCCGTTAGTCTCTCCCATTTGGTGAGCAGCAGTCTGCCCTGTGACATCATTTCAGTCACGGATCTAAGAAGAGTTGCTGAGTTTTCAGTTTGTTCAGCCTTTTACTTGTTAGGTTGGAGAGGTGACTTCTAAGTTCCTTACATGTTGGACTGGAAACTGGACCTGTATTGTTAGTAATCTCTGAGATCCTTTAGGTCAGAAACTGTGTCTTGAACTTTGTCATAAACTCAGCAACTTACATAACGCCTGGCACATAATAGGTGCTCAGCTAATACTTGTTAAGTGAGAGAATAAATGAATGAAAGAATGAGTATTGGCAGAACAACTCACAGATGTTCTCACCGAGATCTTCAAATGTTTTATAGCCTCCTTATGAACTCCCCAATTCTTTGCCCAAATGTATAGTATCAAATATGGGAAAAGAACTATTTTCCCTCCTAGTGGAGACTTACAAGCTTCTTTCATGCTGGACTGGAAACTGGAAGTTTTGCTTTCTTAAGATTTTTTAGATGCCATTTTAAGATTGCTGCCCTCATTTATGTTTTTGTTTCTGATATTTTGTATGCCCTTGGTGTTTTTTTCCTTTTGATTAATTTTATTTATTTATTGTTATTGGTTTGTAACATTATATGTTTCATGTGTATAATATTACATTTCAACTTCTGTATACCTTACAGTGTGCTCACCACCAAGAGTTTAGTTTCCATGCATCAACACACAGTTTATCCCCTTTACCCATTTCACCCTCCTGCAACCCCCTTCCGCTCTGGTAATCACTACTCTGTTCTCTGTATCTATGTGTTTGTTTGTGTTTGGTTTGGTTTGTTGACTTACTTTGTTTTGGTTTTGTTCCACATCTGAGTGAAATTGTGTAGTATTTGTCTTTCTCCCTCTGACTTAGTTCACTTAGCATAGTAACCTCAAGGCCCAACTATGTTGTTACAAATGGCAAGATTTCACCTTTTTAAATGCCTGAGTAGTATTCCATTGTGTGTGTGTGTGTGTGTGTGTGTGTGTGTGTGTATGTATGTATGTTTCTATACCAACCACATCTTCTTTATCCATTCATCTGTCAATGGGCGTTTAGTTTGTTTCCATACCTTGGCTACTGTAATGCTGCAGTGAACATAGGGGTGCATGTATCTTTTCAAATTAGTGTTTTTGTACTCTTTGGGTAAACTCCCAGAAGTGGAATAGCTGGATCTTATGGTAGTTCTATACTTAAGTTTTTGAGGAATCTCTTTATACTGTTTACCATAGTGGCTGCAGCATGGTATTGGCAGAAAAATAGACACATAGATGAAAGAAACAGAATTGAGAACCCAGAAATAAACCTGCATATATATGGACAATTAATTTATGGCAGAGGAGCAAAGAACATACAACAGAGAAAGGATAGTCTCTTCAATAAATGGTATTGGGAAAACTGGACAGCCACATGCAAAAGAATGAAACTAGACCACTATCTCACAAAAATCATACACAAAAATCAACTCAAAATGGATTGACTTGATTATAAGACCTGAAAACAGAAAACTCCTAGAAGAAAACATATGCAGTAGATTCTTTGACATTAGTCTTAGCAACATCTTTTGATTAATTTTTATTTTAAATAGTGTTTATCTTATTTTTCTTCTATTTCTCAATTTAACATACAGTAAAATTACTTCATTTTTGGTGTATAGTTCTATAAGGAGTCCATAAACCACTTTCTAGTGTCATTTTCCTGAGTCCCTCCCTCTCCACCAACTCCCTGGTCCTTTCTGGTTCCTAGGGCTCCCCTATTCGGTCCTCTGGCCAGAAAGCTGGGACTTTTGTTACCCTGTTCTGCCATGTACCTCTTGTGACTGTGTCCATATCTGGAGTAAAGAGAAAAAAAGCAATGGTAGTTTGCCTCACCCTTTTGGTACTACATCTTCCTGAAGAGGAAGGTTCCCCTCTCTGAGTGTTAGGCCTCCATGGGTCCCTGCTACTGCTACTGTCAGTGCTGTTTCCCCTGCCATCACAGGATTGCTTAAGGGTGCCAATTTTGTGGTACTTTGAATTCTTATTTTCCAAGATGTGTGGTGGCACTTACTGTACAGAGTTCTTAAATAGCTGCTCCATGCATTCTGTCCAGTTTTTATAGCTGCATTCAGTGACAGAGACAGAATGGAGTGTATATATCTTAGCAGGAATGGAAACCAGCCCTTGCTGTTTTTTTA
This sequence comes from Phocoena sinus, assembly GCF_008692025.1. NCBI lineage: Eukaryota > Metazoa > Chordata > Mammalia > Artiodactyla > Phocoenidae > Phocoena > Phocoena sinus. The sequence continues at coordinate 105,447,569 of NC_045784.1, forward strand.
AATCATTTGAGAAAATTTCCCTTTAATTTTTGGATCTAGAAATGTGACAATGGAGTGATGTAATTGACTCAAGGTATTAAAATCATCTATGAATTTCCACCTATATCTTAGTATTCATTGCATGTATATATCCAATCAACCCCCAGAGGCAGATTTACCTAGTTGACCCACAGCTGCTCATAGACACATGAAGAAGCTCAGCTGAGACCAGAACTGCCCAGCTGAGCACAGACTGAACTGCCAACCCAAAAAATTGTGAGCTAAATAAGTGATTGTTATATTATTAAGCCACTAAGCTTCGGGGTAGTTTTTTTTTTTTTAACATAGAAATAGCTGATTCTGTAAGCAAGTAAAACAAAAGCATCAATCCATTGTGCTGTCTGATTAAAATTTTTTTTCTGGGTGTTTCTGCATGTCCAAGTGTATGATGCACAAAACTTAAAAAATAGCACATCTAATGGTATCACTAATCATTTTGTGCACAGTAGAATATAATTCAGAAAAAAACGTTTTCCAGTAACTTAATTTCCAGCATAAACTTTGTACCTGGGATTTATAGCTTGGGCACATCTCAAAATCCTTCCATTTCAACTACTGAAAATCGTTAGCAGTCTATAAGCATCATTTCAACAAGTTTTGTTTAGATTTTTGAACTCCATAGACCTAAAATTATGAGGAAGTTGAAAGCATTCCTGTAAAGTCTGTTGTTTTGAAGTTTGCTTAGTGAGAATCAATCTTTGGCTATCTCACTTGTCTCTAATACCTTCTTCTCTTTATAGTCACTACAATCTTTATCACTACATTTGGATAGAACACGATTTATCATGGGTGTTGTGCATGGTTTTGAAAATTTTCTTCGTTATAAAATTTTGAGATGGAAAAGTTGACATTTAGCTTTTATTACAGCTTCATACACCATGAAGGATTTTCAAATAAGGCTTCTTCTTAAAACATTCATTATAATTAAATAATTAAAAACCAAATATAGTCCTTAAAGGCTATTTTGCTTACTGTTATGAATGCTAATACAAAAGACAACTCTACAAAGGTTAGAATATGGTGTCTAATTTTTATCTTATACTTAATTAAAAAATTATTGGCTCAAAGAAGATGATTCTTTTAAAGTTATTTGGTCACTTCATTTTTCTTAATAATTGTGTTGACTTCATATATTTCCCTATTTAAGTTCCTAATAATTATTTTGGTACATAAAATTGAAAGTTTTCATAATCATCAATAAGTATCATAGCATTTTACTCCTGCCATGATAAATATGCATTTCTACTTCAAATGACTGAGAGATTTCAACATATAAAGCATATAGGGAGATTTTTCATTCCAACTGACATCTAGAATGCTTACCTATATTTGAAAATAAATGTTTAGCTATTAAAAATAAATGCAGGTGATATTCTTTGTTCATTTTTTCTGACATTTGGAGACTGATTATAAACGATGGTAACATACAAGATTCCATTCTGCACGTGTTCCAGGATGGCAGAAGTGATATTGAGGTCGACATTTGGCCTTTAAAAGAGTGAGGCCATAGCTGAGAGATTTTGGCCAAATACTTCAGTACTTCCCTACAGTTGACATTCAGTAATTCCCTGCTCCAGAACTTTCCTGGATTATGTGACTTGAAACAGTTGTGGGATGATTTTTATCCATAGCAGCACACAGAGGAACGTCATAAAATCCTGCTTCATTCAGCTCCACTTCCACATAGCATCATGTGTTTTCATTAACACCCCATACCTGCCCCAAGAAACACTAATCTCTTCCATTTGTGAGCTGGGTTTTTTTTTTTAACATCTTTATTGGACTATAATTGCTATACAATGGTGTGTTAGTTTCTGCTTTATAACAAAGTGAATCAGTTATACATATACATATGTTCCGATATCTCTTCCCTCTTGTGTCTCCCTCCCTCCCACCCTCCCTATCCCACCCCTCCAGGTGGTCACAGAGCACCAAGCTGATCTCCCTGTGCTATGTGGCTGCTTCCCACTAGCTATCTATTTTATGTTTGGTAGTGTATATATGTCCATGCCACTCTCTTGCTCTGTCACAGCTTACCCTTCCCCCTCCCCATATCCTCACGTCCATTCTCTAGTAGGTCTGTGTCTTTATTCCTGTCTTACCCCTAGGTTCTTCATGACATTTTTTTCTTAAATTCCATATATATGTGTTGGCATACGGTATTGGTCTTTCTCTTTCTAACTTACTTCACTCTGTATGACAGACTCTAGGTCCATCCACCTCATTACAAATAGCTCAATTTCATTTCTTTTTATGGCTGAGTAATATTCCATTGTATATTTGTGCCACATCTTCTTTATCCATTCATCCGATGATGGACACTTAGGTTGTTTCCATCTCCGGGCTATTGTAAATAGAGCTGCAATGAACATTTTGGTACATGACTCTTTATGAATTATGGTTTTCTCAGGGTATAACTGTTCTCCATAGTGGCTGTACCAATTCATATTCTCACCAGCAGTGCAAGAGTGTTTCCTTTTCTCCACACCCTCTCCAGCATTTACTGTTTCTAGATTTTTTTTTTTTTTTTTATGCGTTACGCAGGCCTCTCACTGTTGTGGCCTCTCCCGTTGCGGAGGACAGGCTCCGGACGCGCAGGCTCAGCGGCCATGGCTCACGGGCCCAGCCGCTCCGCGGCATGTGGGATCTTCCCAGACCGGGGCACGAACCCGTGTCCCCTGCATCGGCAGGCGGACTCCCAAGCACTGCGCCACCAGGGAAGCCCTAGATTTTTTGATGATGGCCATTCTGACTGGTGTGAGATGATATCTCATTGTAGTTTTGATTTGCATTTCTCTAATGATTAATGATGTTGAGCATTCTTTCATGTGTTTGTTGGCAGTCTGTATATCTTCTTTGAAGAAATGCCTATTTAGGTCTTCTGCCCATTTTTGGATTGGGTTGTTTGTTTTTTTTGTTCTTGAGCTGCATGAGCTGCTTATAAATTTTGGAGATCAATCTGTCAGTTGCTTCATTTGCAAATATTTTCTCCCATTCTGAGGGTTGTCTTTTGGTCTTGTTTATGATTTCCTTTGCTGTGTAAAAGCTTTGAAGTTTCATTAGGTCCCATTGTATTTTTGTTTTTATTTCCATTTCTCTGGGAGGTGGGTCAAAAAGGATCTTGCTGTGATTTATGTCATAGAGTGTTCTGCCTATGTTTTCCTCTAAGAGTTTGATAGTTTCTGGCCTTACATTTAGGTCTTTAATCCATTTTGAGCTTATTTTTGTGTATGGTGTTAGGAAGTGATCTAATTTCATACTTTTACATGTACCTGTCCAGTTTTCCCAGCACCACTTATTGAAAAGGCTGTCCTTTCTCCACTGCACATTCCTGCCTCCTTTATCAAAGATAAGGTGACCATAGGTGCGTGGGTTTACCTCTGGGCTTTCTATCCTGTTCCATTGATCTATCTTTCTGTTTTTGTGCCAGTACCATACTGTCTTGATTACTGTAGCTTTGTAGTATAGTTTGAAGTCATGGAGCCTGATTCCTCCAGCTCCGTTTTTCGTTCTCAAGATTGCTTTGGCTATTCGGGGTCTTTTGTGTTTCCATACAAATTGTGAAATTTTTTGTCCTAGTTCTGTGGAAAATGCCAGTGGTAGTTTGATAGGGATTGCATTGAATCTGTAGATTGCTTTGGGTAGTAGAGTCATTTTCACAATGTTGATGCTTCCAATGCAAGAACATGGTATACCCTCCATCTATTTGTATCATCTTTAATTTATTTCATCAGTGTCATACTTTCCTGCATACAGGTCTTTTGTCTCCTTATGTAGGTTTATTCCTAGATATTTTATTCTTTTTGTTGCAATGGTAAATGGGAGTGTTTTCTTGATTTCACTTTCAGATTTTTCATCATTAGTTACAGGAATGCCAGAGATTTCTGTGCATTAATTTTGTATCCTGCTACTTTACCAAATTCATTGATTAGCTCTAGTAGTTTTCTGGTAGCATCTTTAGGATTCTCTATGTATAGTATCATGTCATCTGCAAACAGTGACAGCTTTACTTCTTCTTTTCTGATTTGGATTCCTTTTATTTCCTTTTCTTCTCTGATTGCTGTGGCTAAAAATTCCAAAACTATGTTGAATAAGAGTGGTGAGAGTGGGCAACCTTGTCTTGTTCCTGATCTTAGTGGAAATGCTTTCAGTTTTTCACTATTGAGAATGATGTTGGCTGTGGGTTTGTCATATATGGCCTTTATTATGTTGAGGAAAGTTCCCTCCATGCCTACTTTCTGCAGGGTTTTTATCATAAATGGGTTTTGAATTTTCTCGAAAGCTTTCTCTGCATCTATTGAGATGACCATATGGTTTTTCTCCTTCAATTTGTTAATATGGTGTATCACGTTGATTGATTTGCGTATATTGAAGAATCCTTGCATTCCTGGAATAAACCCCACTTGATCATGGTGTATGATACTTTTAATGTGCTGTTGGATTCTGCTTGCTAGTATTTTGTTGAGGATTTTTACATCTATGTTCATCAGTGATATTGGCCTGTAGTTTTCTATCTTTGTGACATACTTGTCTGGTTTTGGTATCAGGGTGATGGTGGCCTTGTAGAACGAGTTTGGGAGTGTTCCTCCCTCTGCTATATTTTGGAAGAGTTTGAGAAGGAGAGGTGTTAGCTCTTCTCTAAACGTTTGATAGAATTCGCCTGTGAAGCCATCTGTTCCTGGGCTTTTGTTTGTTGGAAGATTTTTAATCATAGTTTCAATTTCACTGCTTGTGATTGGTCTGTTCTTATTTCCTATTTCTTCCTGATTCAGTCTTGGCAGGTTGTGCATTTCTAAGAATTTGTCCATTTCTCCCAGGTTGTCCACTGTAGTGGCATAGAGTTGCTTGTAGTAATCTCTCATGATCTTTTGTATTTCTGCAGTGTCAGTTGTTACTTCTCCTTTTTCATTTCTAATTCTATTGATTTGAGTCTTCTCCCTTTTTTTCTTGATGAGTCTGGCTAATGGTTTATCAATTTTGTTTATCTTCTCAAAGAACCAGCTTTTAGTTGTATTGATCTTTGCTATCGTTTCCTTCATTTCTTTTTCATTTATTTCTGATCTGATTTTTATGATTTTTTTCCTTCTGCTAACTTTGGAGTTTCTTTGTTCTTCTTTCTCTAATTGCTTTAGGTGCAAGCTTAGGTTGTTTATTTGAGATGTTTCCTGTTTCTTTTTTTTTTTTTTTTAAATAAATTTATTTATTTGGCCATGTTGGGTCTTCGTTTCTGTGCGTGGGCTTTCTCTAGTTGCGGCGAGCGGGGGCCACTCTTCATCACGGTGCGCGGGCCTCTCAATATCACGGCTTCTCTTGTTGCAGAGCACAGGCTCCAGACGCGCAGGCTCAGTAGTTGTGGCGCACGGGCTTAGTTGCTCCGCGGCATGTGGGATCTTCCCAGACCAGGGCTCGAACCCGTGTTCCCTGCATTGGCAGGCGGATTCTCAACCACTGCGCCACCAGGGAAGCCCCTTCCTGTTTCTTAAGGTAGGATTGTATTGCTATAAACTTCCCTCTTAGAACTGCTTTTGCTGCATCCCGTAGGTTTTGGGTCGTCGTGTCTCCATTGTCATTTTATTCTAGGCATTTTTTTATTTCCTCTTTGATTTCTTCAGTGATCACTTCGTTATTAAGTAGTGTATTGTTTGGCTTCCATGTGTTTGTATTTTTTACAGATCTTTTCCTGTAATTGATATATAGTCTCATAGCGTTGTGGTCGGGAAAGATATTTGATACAATTTCAATTTACTTATATTTACCAAGGCTTGATTTGTGACCCAAGATATGATCTATCCTGGAGAACGTTCCATGAGCACTTGCGAAAAATGTGTATTCTGTTGTTTTGGGATGGAATGTCCTATAAATATCAATTAAGTCCATCTTGTTTAATGCATCATTTAAAGCTTGTGTTTCCTTATTTATTTTCATTTTGGATGATCTGTCCATTGGTGAAAGTGGGGTGTTAAAGTCCCCTACTATGAATGTGTTACTGTCGATTTCCCCTTTTATGACTGTTAGTATTTGCCTTATGTATTGAGATGCTCCTATGTTGGGTGCATAAATATTTACAATTGTTATATCTTCTTCTTGGATCAATCCCTTGATCATTATGTAGTGTCCTTCTTTGTCTCTTGTAATAGTCTTTATTTTAAAGTCTATTTTGTCTGATATGAGAATTTCTACTCCAGCTTTCTTTTGATTTCCATTTGCATGGAATATCTTTTTTCATCCCCTTACTTTCAGTCTGTTTGTGTCTCTAGCTCTGAAGTGGGTCTCTTGTGGTCAGCATATATATGGGTCTTGTTTTTGTATCCATTCAGCCAATCTGTGTCTTTTGGTGGGAGCATTTAGTCCATGTACATTTAAGGTAATTATCAATATGTATGTTCCTATTCCCATTTTCTTAATTGTTTTGGGTTCGTTATTGTAGGTCTTTTCCTTCTCTTGTGTTTCTTGCCTAGAGAAGTTCCTTTAGCATTTGTTGTAAAGCTGGTTTGGTGGTGCTGAACTCTCTCAGCTTTTGCTTGTCTGTAAAGGTTTTAATTTCTCCATCAAATCTGAATGAGATCCTTGCTGGGTAGAGTAATCTTGGTTGCAGGTTTTTCCCCTTCATCACTTTAAATATGTCCTGCCATTCCCTTCTGGCTTGCAGAGTTTCTGCTGAAAGATCAGCTGTTAACCTTATGGGGATTCCCTTGTGTGTTATTTGTTGTTTTTCCCCTGCTGCTTTTAATATGTTTTCTTTGTATTTAATTTTTGACAGTTTGATTAATATGTGTCTTGGCGTATTTCTCCTTGGATTTATCCTGTATGGGACTCTCTGTGCTTCCAGGACTTGATTAACTATTTCCTTTCCCATATTAGGGAAGTTTTCAACTATAATCTCTTCAAATATTTTCTCAGTCCCTTTCTTTTTCTCTTCTTCTTCTGGAAGCCCTATAATTTGAATGTTGGTGTGTTTAATATTGTCCCAGAGGTCTCTGAGACTGTCCTCAGTTCTTTTCATTCTTTTTTCTTTATCCTGCTCTGCAGTACTTATTTCCACTACTTTATCTTCCAGGTCACTTATCCGTTCTTTTGCCTCAGTTATTCTGCTATTGATCCCATCTAGAGTATTTGTAATTTCATTTATTGTGTTGTTCATCGTTGCCTGTTTCATCTTTAGTTCTTCTAGGTCCTTGTTAAACGTGTCTTGTATTTTTTCCATTCTATTTCCAAGATTTTGGATCATCTTTACTATCATTATTCTGAATTATTTTTCAGGTAGACTGCCTATTTCCTCTTCATTTGTTAGGTCTGGTAGGTTTTTATCTTGCTCCTTCATCTGCTGTGTGTTTTTCTGTCTTCTCATTTTGCTTATCTTACTGTGTTTGGGGTCTCCTTTTTGCAGGCTGCAGGTTCGTAGTTCCCGTTGTTTTTGGTGTCTGTCCCCAGTGGCTAAGGTTGGTTCAGTGGGTTGTGTAGGCTTCCTGGTGGAGGGGACTAGTGCCTGTGTTCTGGTGGATGAGGCTGGATCTTGTCTTTCTGGTGGGCAGGTCCACGTCTGGTTGTGTGTTTAGGGGTGTCTGTGGACTTATTATGATTTTAGGCAGCCTCTCTGCTAATGGGTGGGGTTGTGTTCCTGTCTTGCTAGTTGTTTGGCATAGGGTGTCCAGCACTGTAGCTTGCTGGTCGTTGAGTGAAGCTGGGTGCTGGTGTTGAGATGGAGATCTCTGGGAGATTTTCGCCGTTTGATATTATGTGGAGCTGGGAGGTCTCTTGTGGTCCAGTGTCCTGAAGTTGGCTCTCCTACCTTAGAGGCAGAGCCCTGACTCCTGGCTGCAGCACCAAGAGCCTTTCATCCACACGACTCAGAATAAAAGGGAGAAAAAGTAGAAAGAAAGGAAGGAAGAGAGAAAGAAAGAAAGGAAGGAAGGAAGGAAGGAAGAAAGAAAGGGGGGAGGGAGGGACGGAGCGAGGTCGGGAGGAAGGAAGGAAGGAGGGAAGGACGGAAGGAAAGAAAGAAGATAAAATAAAGTTATTAAAATAATTATTAAGAAAAAAAAATTTTTTTAAAGAAAAAAAAACGGACGGATAGAACCCTAGGACAAATGGTGGAAGCAAAGCTATAGAGACAAAAATCTCTCACAGAAGCATACACATACACACTCAGAAAAGGAGGAAAAGGTTAAAAAATCATAAATCTTGCTCCCAAAGTCCACCTCCTCAATTTGGGATGATTCGTTGTCTATTCATGTATTCCACAGATGCAGGTACATCAAGTTGATTGTGGAGCTTTAATCCGCTGCTTCTGAGGCTGCTGGGAGAGATCTTCCTTTCTCTTCTTTGTTCTCACAGCTCCCGGGCTCAGCTTTGGATTTGGCCCCGCCTCTGCGTGTAGGTTGCCGAGGGTGTCTGTTCTTCGCTCAGACAGGACGAGGTTAAAGGAGCCGCTGATTTGGGGGCTCCGGCTCACTCAGGCCGGGGGGAGGGAGGGGCATGGAGTGCGGGGCGGTCCTGTGGCGGCAGAGGCCAGCGTGACGTTGCACCTGCGTGAGCCGTGCCGTGCGTTCTCCCGGGGGAGTTGTCTCCGGATCCCGGGACCCTGGCAGTGGCAGGCCGCACAGGCTCCCCGGAAGGGGGGTGTGGATAGTGACCTGTGCTCGCACACAGGCTTCTTGGTGGCGGCAGCAGCAGCCTTAGCGTCTCATGCCCGTCTCTGGGGACCGTGCTTTTAGCCGCGGCTCGGTCCTGTCTCTGGAGCTCCTTTAAGCAGCACTCTTAATCCCCTCTCCTCGCGCACCAGGAAACAAAGAGGGAAGAAAAAGTCTCTGGCCTGTTCGGCAGGTCCAGACTTTTCCCTGGACTCCCTCCCGGCTAGCCGTGGTGCACTAACCCCTTCAGGCTGTTTTCACGCTGCCAACCCCAGTCCCCTCCCTGGGCTTGGACTGAAGCCTGAGCCTCAGCTCGCAGCCCCGCCCAGCCTGGCGGTGAGCAGACAGGCCTCTCGGGCTGGTGAGTGCCGGTTGGCCCTGATCCTCTGTGCGGGAATCTCTCCGCTTTGCCCTCTGCACCCCTGTTGCTGTGCTCTCCTCCGCGGCTTCGAAGCTTCCCCCCTCCGCCACCCGCAGTCTCCGCCCGCGAAGGGGCTTCCTAGTGTGTGGACACCTTTCCTCCTTCACAGCTCCCTCCCACTGGTGCAGGCCCCGTCCCTATCCTTTTGTCTCTGTTTATTCTTTTGCCCTACCCATTTACGTGGGGAGTTTCTTGCCTTTTGGGAGGTCTGAGGTCTTCTGCCAGCGTTCAGTAGGTGTTCTGTAGGAGTTGTTCCACGTGTAGATGTATTTCTGGTGTATCTGTGGGGAGGAAGGTGATCTCCGAGTCTTACTCTTCCGACATTTTGCCCTCATCCGTGAGCTGGGTTCTTTTTAGATTAATAGGCGGGACAGTAAGTGGGGAGTGCACCTGTAGTGGGGAAAGAGAGATCCTAGAAAGAGATGAACGAACTTGACTATGAGAGGATATGAGAAGAACCAGGGAGGACTCTGGTTTTCTTTAGAGAATAGAAGGCTGCAGACGTAGGGCATCGTTATTAAACGATTGTTGGAGGTTACTCATTGTTTCTAATTTCCCCTAGGTATGGGTGTAAAAATTGTTAAGTTTTAAGGAGAACAGTGTTTGATGGAAGAAGCCACGTTAAATGTTGAAGAAAGTTGCTGAGGCAGGATCTCAGGAGCAGTAAGGAGGAAAAACCAATGGAATGATGATATTCTCTGAAACCAGCAAACATTCTTACTAGGCAGACTTTCCAGTTTGATGTCTTTATGGTTTTGTAAAAAGTGAGAATCACTTTGCTATAACAAAGCACAAAAGATGGGTTTCCTTCAAGCTCCTGGTTGTCTATTGCAGATTAAAAGGAAGGCCTGCTGAATGCAATGGGGTTTCCTGGATTGGATCCTGGGACAGAAAAAGGACATTAGTGGAAAAAACTGGTGAAACCTAAATCTGGAGTTTACTTAATAGTAATGTACCAATGTTGGTTTCTTGGTTTTGACAAATGTACCATGGTTATATAAGATAGTAACCTTGGGGGAAACTGAGTGGAGGTAAATGGGAATTCTCTGTACAAATTTTCTGTATATCTAAAATTACTAAGAAAACTTAAAAATAACTAAAGCTGGGGGTAAAAAAAGAAGGCTTCAATTTGAAAGAAGGATGCTGGGTTTTGATAGAGAAGTGTTGCCTTTGGGGCAAGACAGACTCAACAGAGGTCAGATTAGAAAGATGAAAGGACTGCTCTAGTTATGGACTAGAAAGTAAGGTGATGGAACACAATTAAGGAAAGAAGTAGGCAGACTCGCATCGGGGTACTTAGTATAAATTTTAAGGAAAATATCTCAATAATAATATGCATATTATAATGAAATAGTAATGGTTGGCCTAATACAAACTCATTCTCTAACATAGGGTATCCTTTAGTCATTAGCCAATGTTCAGTTCACATGGAACTGACATTTGCCACCTTTAGTGAGAGTTACAGGACACCAGATATATTTCTTCCCTTCTTCCCTATAGATGTGAGCTGCAGTTAAACTCTAGTTTTTGAGTGAGATGGTTCAATTTTTTTCTTCTTAGTGTGTTGTTTCATAGTATCAAATTCTGCATTTAAAAAATTAAACAGCTTCAAACATGATCATAAACCACATCCACCTTTTTTTTTTAAAACCACATAATACAAGAAGCATGCTTTGGTAGTGAGACTAGGCCTTCTTCATATCCCTTGAGTCTGTAAATGATGGCTGGGCCTTAGGTCACAACTTCTTGGATTTCTGAATGGTTACTACGCGTGTAACAAGTCACAAGATATTCCACCACCTAGCCTGCTCTCTACTGCTAGGTGTGTAAATTGTGCCAGCCAACCAGTTTAGTTGCCTCACTCCCTTTTGGTAGACTTGGATAAGAAAGGTGGACTGGATAAGATTTTGGTTTTAAATAGTAAATAGTGTCTCAAGCCAGCTTAAGCAAAAAACCTATACATTGTCATTTACAAAAAGGAAATGGTGGAGGCCTCATGGTATCTACAGGCAAGAATGTAGGTGGGTCTCAGGTGGAAACTAGAACCAGGAACCAGAAAGCCAGCAAGGAACCCAGGAATCATACTCTCTTTTGGCCTCTCATCTTTGCTTCTCTTTGCAGAATGACTTTCTTGGCTTCTCTGTCTACACAGAGACTGACCATCTGACTCTAGGCCCCATGAAAAATTCCCCAGAGAGAAAAATCTGATTGGCTAACTCTGGCAGACACGACCCTTAGTCTAATAAACTGAAACCATGGAGGCAGAGTCACATAGTGTAAGCGTGGCTTCCTATCCATATAAGTAGAAGAATAGTACTGAGAGAAACAAGAAGTACTGTGAGCTATGCAGACACCTCAGAGGTTATCTACTAAAGGAATTGGTGATAACCATAACGCAGAGCAGAAAGCAGAGATCTGATTGTTGTGTGAAACCCACACAAGCACACAAACCATGTGGTATTGAACATCCTCTTAGAGTTAAGCATCAAATGTTGCTTCAGTTCCTCAAAGAATATTGAATATTTACTTTGTGCATAGGTTTGTCTAAGTACCATGGGCAGAAAAGAAGTTTTAGATAAGGTCTCAGCCCTCACTTGAGTTAGGAAGATGTGTCTATGAGAAAATAAACCAACACTACAAGGGAGTATAATATTAAATATCAAGTAGTACAGATGTTAAGTTCTACTGGAGTTCATGTCTAGAATGAAAACTTTTTGTTTATCTTTTGATTCAAGGTCCATTTTATTAATGGGGCAAATACATACTGGTGTTAGTTTTATCTTATATAGTATGAAGACTGTAGGGGCTATGGAATGGCATAGGGTTAAAAGTCCAACTCCTGTGTCTCAACAAGGAAGCTGTTTGAAGAAATCTGTGCAGCAGTGATCTAATTAAGCCCAGCACCTCCAGGTCCTGCCCCACCATAGGTGGGCCAAAAGACACAGTCTCATCTCCTCTGGTCATTTTTATGAACATTGCTCCACAAATTCCTTTTGAAAAAAGCAATATGCTATCTGGACTACCCTATTTGAGTGCAACTGCTCTTTGGAATACTGTATGATCAAGCATACCATAGCATAGATTGGTTTATCTTATCCTAGAGAGTGGTACACTTGGATGAGAAATCCGAAAAGATCTTGAGTATAGTGTATGGGCAATAGCCTCTTTGGGGGTCTGTGGTGGTGAATGATGAGGTGTAGAATGAGATGGTGAGAGGCCACTGGAAGTTACCTCACTTAGTTCAGGTTGTTGCCAAGTGTTTTGAAGTCTCCCCTAACTTCGGTTCCCAGAAAGCTTCTGTAAAAGTCTTAATGGCAAAGATTAAATCCTCTGTTGTCTTTTTCTTTTTTTTTAATTTTTATTTTATGTGATCCTCTGTTTTCTTTTTAAAGTCCTATAAAGGCTTATACTCATACCAACTTTCCTCATTCTTGCAGAATCCTGTAAATAAATCTTCAGTTGACTGAAGGATCAAGATTAGGGAACATACTTCCGTCAGAAGAGCCAGTCATCTGTGTAGCCTCTTCCTCCCACCCCAAAATAGCTCTCTGACTGGTCTGATGCCAGGAAATTTCTTATTAGAGTCCTTGCTTTGGGGTATTATTAACCAAGCCTGGCTAAGATGGTGTTCAGTAGTATTTGTTGTAAGATGTGGTGATGACATCAGGGATTAGCATGAATGTCTCTCAGTTTAATGAGATCAGATTACCCATATAAAAGATGTTGGGTGGGGGAAAGCTGGTAAAATATGTCATGGTTCTATTTATTCTATGACAGTGTAAACATAGGACATTTTAAAAGACCAAAATAGAAAGTAAAAACGGACCACGAGCACAATGTCAGAGAGAGGCTTACCACTACCACATCACATTGCTTCCCTTCTCTTCAATGACATCCTAGCCACCTGCTGATTGATGTCTGCTAATAAGACCAGTGGTGGAGGCTGAACAGCGCTGCCAAAGTGAAATATACAAAGCTACTGCTCATCCCTCCTCAGCTGTTCCAAACAAATCATCAGAGGGTGGAAATAACTCAGTGGCTAGATTGCCTGATTTGACTGGTTCAAAGCAATTTATCCAGATAAACCTTCCTATTTCCTCCATCATTCTGTGAAAAATACCATCAGAAAAGGTCATGCAAAGTAAATACACTAGGTTTTAAGGAAGTCTTTATATATTCCACTTTGAAGAAATATGTTTAAGGGAAACAAAATGAATTATGGAGTTTTCACTGCCGGTTTTAACACAAATCAACCATGTCTTCATCACCTGGTAATAACCTCACCTTTTGTTTCTAAAAAATTAGATAGTGGTTGTATATGGTGGAAAGTATGCTGATAAATCAAGAGGAAAAATTTTTAAATTTTAAAATGAAATATTGAGATTAAAAAACTACACGGAGAACTTGGAGAACAACTTGACAGAATTCAAATCAACCTTTGTCATTTTATAATATAGTACAATTGACTCCAAGGACTGTGTGTCTAAACCAGATTAAAATGACTAGGCCCTGGAGAGAAGGGATTTGAATGCATAAGTACTTTTCTATGTCAGCCATATTTTTAGTAAAATTCTGAGAAGACTTTAAAGCTCACATTTGCTACTAAAATTTTTATTTTTTAGAAATGTAGCTCATGCAAATAAAGGTCTCTTTGGGCCCAAATGAACATTATTTTATGAGAGAAACTGTCTCTAGTTTCAAAACTATACCATAACATACCTATCAGTATAAGAAAACAGTTCAATTATTTTTTAATATTTGTCCAGTCAAAACGGCACCGTATCTGACTTAATTCCATTATAAGAATTTCAATACCCTGCTATTACAGTATTGATACCCTGCTGCTTTTATGGTATGCCTTATTTTACAATAGCAATGAATTCAGAAAAATACACATGGAAATAGAATCCTATTACCCTCCACTGATATTGTCTAATATGGTTCTGCTGATTAAGGAGACTGCTCAGTTACCCCTCCCCCCTTTTCCCTCATTTGTCCCCATCCTCACCCCTGCACAGTTCAGTAAAGTGTACTAGACCAATGGGATGGGGTGGGAAAGAGTGAAAAATTGCTGAATGCAAACCACCTCAGGGTAGTATGAAAACACATTTCACATAAATGGAATCATATATGACCTTTTGTGTCTGGCTTCTTTCACTCAGCGTAATGTTTTCAAGATTCACCCACATTGAGGCATGTATCAGTACTTCATTCCCTTATATGGTTGAATAATATTCCATTATGTGGATATACCACATTGTGTTTATCCAGTTATCAGTCAATGTACATTTGAGTTGTTTCTACTTTTTGGCTATTATGAATAATGCTACTATGAAGGTTTGTTACAAGTTTTTGTGTGAATGTTTTCACTTCTCTTGGACATATGCCTAGGAGGGGAGTTGATGGGTCATATGCTATCTCTATGTTTAACTGACTCAGGAACCACCAAACTGGTTTTCACAGCACTATTTTATATGGTCATCTGCAATGTATGAGGGATCCTATTTGTCCACATCCTCACCGACACTTGTTACTTTCTGTGTTTTATTTTATTTATTTTTATTTTTTGTGGTACGCGGGCCTCTCACTGTTGTGGCCTCTCCCGTTGCGGAGCACAGGCTCCGGACGTGCAGACTCAGCGGCCATGGCTCACGGGCCTAGCCGCTCCACGGCAAGTGGGATCTTCCTTGACCGGGGCACAAACCCGTGTCCCCTGCATCGGTAGGTGGACTCTCAACCACTGCACCACCAGGAAAGCCCTCTGTGTTTTATTTTTTTAATAGCCATCCTAGTTGGTGTGAAGTGGTGTCTCATTGTGGTTGTGGTTTTGATTTTCATTTCCCTGATGACTAAAGATGTTGAGCATCTGTTCATATGCTACTTGGCCATTTGTATATCTTATTAGGATAAATGTCTATTCAAGTTCTTTGTCCATTTTTTAATTGTTTTTTTGTTGTTGCAGTTGAGTTCTAAGAGTTCTTTATTCTGAATACAATACCATTATCAGATATATGATTTGCAAATATTTATCTCTCATTCTTTAGGGTTTCTTTTCACTTTTTTGCTGGTATTCTTTGAAGCATAAAGTTTTTAATTTTAATGAAGTCGAAATTATCTATTTTTTTCTTTTGTTTCTCGTGCTTTTGGTGTCATATCTAAGAAAACATTGCTAATGAACATGATTTACTCCTATGTTTCCTTCTAAGAATTTTAAGATTTTTTTTTTTTTTTTTTTGCCGGTACGCAGGCCTCTCACTGTTGTGGCCTCTCCCGTTGCGGAGTACAGGCTCCAGAAGCGCAGGCTCAGTGGCCATGGCTCACAGGCCTAGCTGCTCTGCGGCATGTGGGATCTTCCCAGACTGGGGCATGAACCCGTGTCCCCTGCATTGGCAGGTGGACTCTCAACCACTGCGCCACCAGGGAAGCCCAGAATTTTAAGAGTTTTTGCTCTTATATTTGTCATTGATATATTTTGAGTTGATTTTTATATATGGTGTGAGTTAGGGGTCCAAATTCATTCTTTTGCATATGTCTATCCAGTTGTCTCAGCACCAATTAATGAAGAGATTATTCTTTCCCCATTGAATGGTTTTGGTACCCTTGTTGAAAATCAATTGGCCAGAGATATGTGGGTTTATTTCTGTACTCTCAGTTCTGTCCCGTTGGTCTGTATGTCTGTGCTTAAGCCAATAATACACTGTTTTTGATTACTGTAACTTCATAGTATTGAAACCAGGAAGTGTGAGTCCTCCAACTTTGTCCTTTTCAAGATTGTTTCAGCTATTCAGGGTCCTTTGCAGTTCCATATGAACTTGAGGATTGGCCTTTCCATTTCTTCAAGAAAGGCCGTTGAAATTTTAATAGGGATTGCTTTGAATCTGCAGATCACTTTGGATAGTATTGCCATCTTAAACAATATTGCCTTCCAATCCATGAATATGGGGTGTCTTTCCATTTAGTTAGGTCTTCTTTAATTTTATTCAGCAATGTTTTGCAGTTTTCAGTACACAAGTCTTGGACCTCTTTGGTTTAATTTATTCTTAAGGATTTCATTCTTTTGGATGCTATGGTAAATGCAAATGTTTTCTTAATTTTCTTTTTGGATTGTTCATTGCTAATGCATAGAAATACAATTGATTTTTGGATGTTGATCTTGTACTCTGCAAATTTGCTGCATTTATTAGCCTAAGTAGATTTTTCTGTAGTCTTTGTAATTTTCTGTATACAGGATCTTGTCATCTGTGAATAAATTTTTCTTCTTCCTTTCCAATTTGGATGACTTTTCTTTTTCTTTCTTTTTTTTAAACTGTAGCTTTTTCTAAAAAATAGATTTATTTAATTAATTTATTTTTGGCTGTGTTGAGTCTTCGTTGCCGTGTGTGGGCTTTCTCTAGTTGCAGCGAGTGGGGGCTGCTCTTCATTGCAGTGCGCAGGCTTCTCATTGCAGTAGCTTCTCTTGTTGCGGAGCACAGGCTCTAGGCATGTGGGCTTCAGTAGCTGCAGCACGCAGGCTCAGTAGTTGTGGCTCACAGGCTCTAGAGTGCAGTCTCAGTAGTTGTGGCGCACAGGCTTAGTTGCTCCGTGGCATGTGGGATCTTCCCGGACCAGGGCTCAAACCCGTGTCCCCTGCATTGGTGGGTGGATTCTTAACCACTGCGCCACCAGGGAAGTCCTGGATGCCTTTTCTTTTTCTTGCCAAATTGACCTGACTAGAACTTCCAGTACTATGTTGAATAGCAGTGGAGAAGAGATGTCTTTGTCTTGTTCCTGAATTGAGGAGGAAAGCTTTCAGTCTTTTACCACTGCGTATGATGTCAGCTGTGAATTTTTTATAAATGCCCTTTATCAGGTTGAGAAATTTCCTTTATATTCCTAGTTTTCTGAGTGTTTTATCCTGAAAGAGTGTTAAATTTTGTAAATTTTTTTCTGCATCAGTTGAGATGATTGTGTAGACTTTTTCCTTCATTCTACTAATGTGGCGTATTACTACATTGATTGATTTTCTTATGTTGAACTACCCTTGCACTTGTGGGATAAATCTCACCTGGTCATGGTTTATAATCCTTCTGATACACTGCAGAATCCAGTCTGATAGTATTTTCTTGAGGATTTTTACATTTATATTCATAAAGGATATTGGTCTGTAAATTTCCTTTCTTGTGATGGCTTTGTCTGGCTTTGGTGTCAGGGTAATGCTAGCCTCAAGAATTAGAAAGTATTCTCTCTAATTCTATTTTTTGGGGAGAGTTTGAGAAGGGTTGCTGTTAATTATTTTTTAAATGTTTGATAAGTTTCACCAGTATTGACATCTGGTCCTGGGCTTTTCTTTATTGGAAGGTTTTTTTTGTTTTTTTTCCCTTGTTTTTGTTTGTTTGTTTGTTTTTTAGGCCATGCTGCAGCATGTGGGATCTTAGTTCCCTGATCAGGTGTCGAACCCGCACCCCCTTCATTGGGAGCACAGAGTCTTAACCACTGGACTGCTAGGGAAGTCCCTGGAAGGTTTTTGATTACTGATACCATTTCTTTACTTGTTATAGATCTGTTCAGATTTTCTATTTCTTCTCAAGTCAGTTTCAGTAATTTTTTTTTGTATTTTTTTTTTTTTTTTTTTTTTTTTTAACTCGGGCCTCTCACTGTGGTGGCCTCTCCCGCTGTGGAGCACAGGCTCTGGACGCACAGGCTCAGCAGCCATGGCTCACGGGCCCAGCCACTCCGCGGCATGTGGGATCTTCCCGGACCGGGGCATGAACCCGCATCCCCTGCATTGGCAGGCGGACTCCCAACCACTGCGCCACCAGGGAAGCCCAGTAATTTTTATCTTACTTATTTTTTTAAGTATTATTTTTAAAATTAATTAATTAATTTTTGGCTGAGTTGGGTCTTCATTGCTGCACGCAGGCTTTCTCTAGTTGTGGTGAGCAGGGACTACTCTTCGTTGCAGTGTGTGGGCTTCTCATTGCAGTGGCTTCTCTTGTTGCAGAGCACAGTCTCTAGGTGCACGGGCTTCAGTAGTTGTGGCACGTGGGTTCAGTAGTTGTGGCTTGCAGGCTTAGTTGCTTCACAGCATGTGGGATCTTCCTGGACCAGGGATCAAACCCGTGTCCCCTGCCTTGGCAGGTGGATTCTTAACCACTGTGCCACCAGGGAAGTCCCTTTTAAAAGTGTTTTCAACATATGCATGAAATCTACTTTTCATTTCTGATCTTGTCTTCCTTATTTATGTCTTCTTCCTTGAATAATCTCACCAAAATTTTGCCAATTTTATTAATCTCAAAAAATTTGGATTTGTTGATTTTTTCTATTTTATGGATAGTTTCTATGTCAGTGGTCTCTATTTTTTTTGTTCTTTTTCTTCTGCACTTTGGTTTTTGTTTTAATTCATTGATTTTCAGCCTCGTATATATATACATATATACATATATATATTAGGCTGGGCTATGTAAAATTGTCTTTTTTATAGGAAAATGATGATCAAATATTGGCAGTTTAATGTGGTTCATTCTAATACTTAAGGCTAAAAAGGTTTGCTGTAAGCAACATTTCCCACAAGTTAAAAAAAATGATATTACAAAGTTATTTATTGTTTATGAGTGCATTTATTGGTAGTAAAAGTGCAAGTCATACATGGGAAATATACACACCAATTTCAGGGTAGTAGTTACCTCTGGGAAGGAAAGGAGGTAAAGGGATATATGTGTAATATTTTATTTCTTACAAGGAAAACTTTAAACTATAAATAAAGATGTAAAGCAAATAAGGTAAATTATCAATATCTGTTTAATTTTGTTGGTGGGACAATCCCACAAGATTTGATACTTTTTGTTATTCAGTTCAATATATTTTCTTATTTTAATATAATTTATGATTTCTTTCTTCCTTTTTTAACCTTTGAGTTGTTTGGAAGTCTATTTTCAAGTTCCTAAGCATATGGACATTTTCTAGTTATCTTTGTGTGCGTGTGTGTGTGTAAATAAAGAGAGAGAAAGAGCGAGAGATGTGGTAATACATCTACATTTGAGGAATCTGGGTGAAAGGTATATAGGAATTCTTTTTTAGCATTCTTGCAACTTTCTTATGTCTCAAATTATGTCAAAATAAAATGTTTCAAAAATCTAAAAAAAAAAGATTTGCCTTTTCTAGAGACTCATGCTTAAAATGAATTTTGCTTCACATAATATTAATCCTAAAAAACTTGTATTTTAAACTTTCTCCTTTTAGCTCTTCCTTTTATAATACATTAAACAAGTAGATATGCTAAACTATTCCATTACTCATATTTGATATTCACTATACCTCATGACTATATGCAACTATGGCATATTGGGTTCTGTTGGTGAAATTAGCCTGTTTTTTTCTTATTGGGATAAATGTGTCATGTTACTAAATATTATTATTTAATTTTCACAAATCTCCATAAGAATTATTAATATCATTTTATATAGTCAATATTCACTTACACTTACCTATGTACTCATACGTATATATATATTTTTGATCATCATTTCTTTCTAAATCTCAGGTTGTTTGCTTTTTTTAACATCTTTATTGGAGTATAATTGCTTTACAATGGTGTGCAGTTTCTGATTTATAACTAAGTGAATCAGTTATACATATACATATGTTCCCATCTCTCTTCCCTCTTGCATTTCCCTCCCTCCCACCCTCCCTATCCCACCCCTCTAGGTGGTCATAAAGCACCGAGCTGATCTCCCTGTGCTATGTGGCTGCTTCCCACTAGCTATCTATTTTACGTTTGGTAGTGTATATATATCCATGCCACTCTCACTTTGTCACAGCTTGCCCTTCCCCCTCCCCATATCCTTAAGTCCATTCTCTAGTAGGTCTGTGTCTTTATTCCTGTCTTGCCCCTAGGTTCTTCATGACATTTTGTTTTCTTAAATTCCATATATATGTCTTAGCATATGGTATTTGTCTTTCTCTTTCTGACTTACTTCACTCTGTATGACAGACTCTAGGTCCATCCACCTCACTATAAATAGCTCAATTTCGTTTCTTTT
The DNA here is from genome assembly GCF_008692025.1 of Phocoena sinus. Lineage (NCBI taxonomy): Eukaryota > Metazoa > Chordata > Mammalia > Artiodactyla > Phocoenidae > Phocoena > Phocoena sinus. The sequence continues at coordinate 105,467,677 of NC_045784.1, forward strand.
TATGGCTGAGTAATATTCCATTGTATATATGTGCCACATCTTCTTTATCCATTCATCCGATGATGGACACTTAGGTTGTTTCCATCCCCTGGCTATTGTAAATAGACCTGCAATGAATATTTTGGTACATGACTCTTTTTGAATTATGGTTTTCTCACGGGATATGCCCAGTAGTGGGATTGCTGGGTCATATGGTAGTTCTATTTTTATTTTTTAAGGAACCTCCATACTGTTCTCCATAGTGGCTGTACCAATTCATATTCTCACCAGCAGTGCAAGAGTGTTCCCTTTTCTCCACACCCTCTCCAGCATTTATTGTTTCTAGATTTTTTGATGATGGCCATTCTGACTGGTGTGAGATGATATCTCATTGTAGTTTTGATTTGCATTTCTCTAATGGTTAATGATGTTGAACATTCTTTCATGTGTTTGTTGGCAGTCTGTATATCTTCTGTGGAGAAATGTCTATTTAGGTCTTCTGCCCATTATTGGATTGGGTTGTTTGTTTTTTTTGTTATTGAGCTGCATGAGCTGCTTGTAAATTTTGAAGATTAATCCTTTGTCAGTTGCTTCATTTGCAAATATTTTCTCCCATTCTGAGGGTTGTCTTTTGGTCTTGTTTATGGTTTCCTTTGCTGTGCAAAAGCCCTGAAGTTTCATTAGGTCCCATTTGTTTACTTTTGTTTTTATTTCCATTTCCCTAGGCCGTGGGTCAAAAAGGATCTTGCTGTGATTTATGTCATGGAGTGTTCTGCCTATGTTTTCCTCTAAGAGTTTGATAGTTTCTGGCCTTACATTTAGGTCTTTAATCCATTTTGAGCTTATTTTTGTGTATGATGTTAGGGAGTGTTCTAATTTCATACTTTTACATGTACCTGTCCAGTTTTCCCAGCACCACTTATTGAAGAGGCTGTCCTTTCTCCAGTGTACATTCCTGCCTCCTTTATCAAAGATAAGGTGACCATATGTGCGTGGGTTTACCTCTGGGCTTTCTATCCTGTTCCATTGATCTTTCTGTTTTTGTGCCAGTACCATACTGTCTTGATTACTGTAGCTTTGTAGTATAGTCTGAAGTCAGGGAGCCTGATTCCTCCAGCTCCTTTTTTCGTTCTCAAGATTGGCTATTCGGGGGTCTTTTGTGTTTCCATACAGATTGTGAAATTTTTTGTTCTAGTTCTGTGAAAAATGCCAGTGGTAGTTTGATGGGGATTGCATTGAATCTGTAGATTGCTTTGGGTCGTAGAGTCATTTTCATAATGTTGATGCTTCCAATACAAGAACATGGTATACTGTCCATCTATTTGTATCATCTTTAATTTCTTTCATCAGTGTCTTATAATTTTCTGCATACAGGTCTTTTGTCTCCTTACGTAGGTTTATTCCTAGATATTTTATTCTTTTTGTTGCAGTGGTAAATGGAAGTGTTTTCTTGATTTCACTTTCAGATTTTTCATCATTAGTGTATAGGAATGCAAGAGATTTCTGTGCATTAATTTTGTATCCTGCTACTTTACCAAATTCATTGATTAGCTCTAGTAGTTTTCTGGTAGCATCTTTAAGATTCTCTATGTATAGTATCATATCATCTGCAAACAGTGACAGCTTTACTTCTTCTTTTCCAATTTGGATTCCTTTTATTTCTTTTTCTTCTCTGATTGCTGTGGTTGAAAGTTCCAAATCTATCTTGAATAATAGTGGTGAGAGTGGGCAACCTTGTCTTGTTCCTGATCTTAGTGGAAATGCTTTCAGTTTTTCACCATTGAGGATGATGTTGGCTGTGGGTTTGTCATACATAGCCTTTATTTGTTGAGGAAAGTTCCCTCTATGCCTACTTTCTGAAGGGTTATTATCATAAATGGGTGTTGAATTTTGTCGAAAGCTTTCTCTGCATCTATTGAGATGACCATATGGTTTTTCTCCTTCAGTTTGTTAATATGGTGTATCACGTTGATTGATTTGCGTATATTGAAGAATCCTTGCATTCCTGGAATAAACCCCACTTGATCATGGTGTATGATCCTTTTAATGTGCTGTTGGATTCTGTTTGCTAGTATTTTGTTGAGGATTTTTACATCTATGTTCATCAGTGTTATTGGCCTGTAGTTTTCTATCTTTGTGACATACTTGTCTGGTTTTGGTATCAGGGTGATAGTGGCCTCGTAGAACGAGTTTGGGAGTGTTCCTCCCTCTGCTATATTTTGGAAGAGTTTGAGAAGGAGAGGTGTTAGCTCTTCTCTAAATGTTTGATAGAATTCGCCTGTGAAGCCATCTGTCCCTGGGCTTTTGTTTGTTGGAAGATTTTTAATCACACTTTCAATTTCAGTGCTTGTGATTGGTCTGTTCTTATTTTCTATGTCTTCCTGATTCAGTCTTGGCAGGTTGTGCATTTCTAAGAATTTGTCCATTTCTTCCAGGTTGTCCATTTTATTGGCATAGAATTGCTTGTAGTAATCTCTCATGATCTTTTGTATTTCTGCAGTGTCAGTTGTTACTTCTTCTTTTTCATTTCTAATTCTCTTGATTTGAGTCTTCTCCCTTTTTTTCTTGATGAGTCTGGCTAATGGCTTATCAGTTTCGTTTATCTTCTCAAAGAACCAGCTTTTAGTTTTATTGATCTTTGCTTTCGTTTTCTTCATTTATTTTTCATTTATTTCTGATCTGATTTTTATGATTTCTTTCCTTCTGCTAACTTTGGGATTTTTTTGTTCTTCTTTCTCTAATTGCTTTAGGTGCAAGGTTAGGTTGTTTATTCGAGATGTTTCCTGCTTCTTAAGGTGGGCTTGTATTGCTATAAACTTCCCCCTTAGAACTGCTTTTGCTGCATCCCATAGATTTTGGTCATCAAGTCTCCATTGTCATTTGCTTCTAGGTATTTTTTTATTTCCTCTTTGATTTCTTCAGTGATCACTTCGTTATTAAGTAGTGTATTGTTTGGCTTCCCTGTGTTTGTACTTTTTACACATCTTTTCCTGTAATTGATATCTAGTCTCATAGCATTGTGGTCAGAAAAGATACTTGATACAATTTAAATTTTTTTAAATTTACCAAGGCTTGATTTGTGACCCAAGATATGATCTATCCTGGAGAATGTTCCATGAGCACTTGAGAAAAATGTGTATTCTGTTGTTTTGGGATGGAATGTCCTATAAATATCAATTAAGTCCATCTTGTTTAATGCATCATTTAAAGCTTGTGTTTCCTTATTTATTTTCATTTTGGATGATCTGTCCATTGGTGAAAGTGGGGTGTTAAAATCCCCTAGTATGAATGTGTTACTGTCAATTTCCCCTTTTATGGCTGTTAGTATTTGCCTTATGTATTGAGGTGCTCCTATGTTGGGTGCATAAATATTTACAATTGTTATATCTTCTTCTTGGATCGATCCCTTGATCATTATGTAGTGTCCTTCTTTGTCTCTTCTAATAGTCTTTATTTTAAAGTCTATTTTGTCTGATATGAGAATTGCTACTCCAGCTTCCTTCTGATTTCCATTTGCATGGAATGTCTTTTTCCATCCCCTCACTTTCAGTCTGTATGTGTCCCGAGTTCTGAAGTGGGTCTCTTGTAGACAGCATATATATGGGTCTTGTTTTTGTATCCATTCAGCCAGTCTGTGTCTTTCGTGGGAGCATTTAATCCATTTATATTTAAGGTGATTATCGATATGTATGTTCCTATTCCCATTTTCTTAATTGTTTTGGGTTCGTTATTGTAGGTCTTTTCCTTCTCTTGTGTTTCTTGCCTAGAGAAGTTCCTTTAGCATTTGTTGTAAAGGTGGTTTGGTGATGCTGAACTCTCTCAGCTTTTGCTTGTCTGTAAAGGTTTTAATTTCTCCATCAAATCTGAATGAGATCCTTGCTGGGTAGAGTAATCTTGGTTGCAGGTTTTTCTCCCTCATCTCTTTAAATATGTCCTGCCACTCTCTTCAGGCTTGCACAGTTTCTGCTGAAAGATCAGCTGTTAACCTTATGGGGATTCCCTTGTGTGTTATTTGTTGTTTTTCCCTTGCTGCTTTTAATGTGTTTTCTTTGTATTTAATTTTTGATAGTTTGATTAGTGTGTGTCTTGGCCTGTTTCTCCTTGGATTTATCCTGTTTGGGACTCTCTGTGCTTCCTGGACTTGATTAACTATTTCCTTTCCCATATTAGGGAAGTTTTCAACTATAATCTCTTCAAATATTTTCTCCGTCCCTTTCTCTTCTTCTTCTGCAACCCCTATAATTCGAATGTTGGTGCGTTTAATGTTGTCCTAGAGGTCTCTGAGACTGTCCTCAGTTCTTTTCATTCTCTTTTCTTTATTCTGCTCTGCAGTAGTTATTTCCACTATTTTATCTTCCAGGTCACTTATCTGTTCTTCTGCCTCAGTTATTCTGCTATTGATCCCATCTAGAGTATTTTTAATTTCATTTATTGTGTTGTTCATCGTTTCTTGTTTCCTCTTTAGTTCTTCTAGGTCCTTGTTAAATGTTTCTTGCATTTTGTCTATTCTATTTCCAAGATTTTGGATCATCTTTAGTAACATTTTTCTGAACTCTTTTTCAGGTAGACTGCCTATTTCCTCTTCATTTGTTAGATCTGGTGGGTTTTTACCTTGCTCCTTCATCTGCTGTGTGTTTTTCTATCTTCTCATTTTGCTTATCTTATTGTGTTTGGGGGTCTCCTTTTTGCAGGCTGCAGGGTCTTAGTTCCCCTTTTTTTTGGTGTCTGTCCCTAGTGGCTAAGGTTGGTTCAGTGGGTTGTGTAGGTTTCCTGTGGAGGGGACTAGTGCCTGTGTTCTGGTGGATGAGGCTGGATCTTGTCTTTCTGGTGTGCAGGTCCACATCTGGTGGTGTGTTTTGGGGTGTCTGTGGACTTATTTTGATTTTAGGCAGCCTCTCTGCTAATGGGTGGGGTTGTGTTCCTGTCTTGCTAGTTGTTTGGCATAGGGTGTCCAGCACTGTAGCTTGCTGGTCTTTGAGTGAACCTGGGTCTTGGTGTTGAGATGGAAATCTCTGGGAGATTTTCGCCGTTTGATATTATGTGGAGCTGGGAGGTCTCTTGTGGACCAGTGTCCTGAAGTTGGCTCTCCCACCTCAGAGGGACAGCACTGACTCCTGGCTGGAGCACCAAGAGCCTTTCATCCACACTGCTGGCACAAGGTGGCCATCCCTGGTTTCACATCAACATGATCTCAGGCACAAACCTTGTTTTTCCATTTTGTCTTTAAGTTACTTGTTGAAACAACCGGCCCGCCGTCCCCACGACTGTCGTGGCTTCGGCCGCCGGGGCCCCTCCAGAGCCGGCAGCCTCTGTGAGGCTGCCCTCCCCTCAGGCTCCGGGGCAGTTCCGTGACGGCGGAGGGAAGAGACCCCGAGCCGTTTCCTTTAATTTTGAGAACTGTCAGTCCTACAGAGAAATTGACAGCCTGTATACCCTTTACCTGGATTCACGAACTGTTAATGTTTTGCTACATTTTCTTTCTTCTTCTGATTTTCTCCCCCTCTTTCTCTTCCTCCCCTCTTCTTCCTGTCTCCTCCTTTTTTTCCTCTTCTTTTTCTCTTTCTTGTTAACACTAACCCAATTAAGAGTACATTGCAGATATTATGACACTTCACCCCTAATTCTTCAGTATGTATCTGTTGAGAACATAGACATTCTCCTGTATAACCACAAAATAATTATTACAGGATGCTAATGTTAATACAATATTATTACCAAATATTAAGTCCACATTTACATTTCCCCAATTATTCCAATAATGTCCTTTACACATTTTTAAAAAATCCATGAACCACCCCAGGACCATCGTACATTTAGTTGTCCCGTCTGTGATGTTTGAAGAAGTATCTTTCTTTATATGTATTCTGCTTGGGAATCATTGGGTTTCTTTAATCTGTTTATTGCTGTCCTTCATAGGTTCTGGAAAATTCTCAGTCATTACTTTCCTGTATATTGTCTTTGTCCAATCTTTCTCTCTTCTCTCTCTGGAACTCTTATGAAATACAGTAAATCCTCATTATTTGTGGATTCCATATTTGCAAATTCACCTACTGGCTAAAATTTATTTGTAACCGCAAAATCAATACTTCGTAGTGTTTTGTGGGCATTCGTGGACATGCGCAGAGTGGCAAAAAATTTGAGTCACTTGACGTGCGTGTTCCCAGCTGAGGTCAAACAAGGTGATGCTCTGCCTTCTTGTTTCAGCTCTCCTGCTATAAACAGGTGTCCTTTTTTCAGCCTATTTAGTATCATGTTTCTTGCACTTTGTTTAAAATGCAGTGTTGATTTTGTTGGTTATTTCTACTAGTTCTTGCTCTTGGAGTCTAGTTTCCTTGTGTGCTTGGTCATCTTGGACTGTGTGTTGCTCATTGTATTTAATTTTTTTTGTAAGAATAATTTGAGATCAAGAGTTAAAGGTGTTTTCTGTTGGTAGGAATATAAGTTGATGCAGCCACTATGGAAAACAGTATGGACGTTCCTTAAAATACTAAAAATAGACCCACCGTATGATCCAGCGATCCCACTCCTGGTCATAATAGCCAAAGAAAACTCTAATTTGAAAAGATACATGCACCCCAATGTTCATTGCAGCACTGTTCACAATAGCCAAGGCATGGAAGCAACCTAAGTGTCCATCAACAGATGAATGGATAAAGATGTGGTCTATATATATTTATATTTATACACACACACACACACACACACACACACACACACACACATAATGGAATACTACTCAGCCTTAAAAAAGAATGAAATAATGCCATTTTCAGCAACATGGATAGACCTAGAGATTATCATATTAAGTGAAGTAAGTCCGAAAGAGAAAGACAAATACCATATGATATCACTTGTACGTGGAATCTAAAATATGACACAGATGAATTTATTTACAAAACAGAAACAGACTTACAGATATAAAAAACTTATGGTTACCAAAGGAGAAAGGCGGTGGAGGAGGAGTAAATTAGGAGTTTGGGACTGGCAGATACAAGCAACTAAATATAAAATAAACAGCAAGGTCCTACTGTATAGCACAGGGAACTATATTCAATATACTGTAATAAACCATAATGGAAAGGAATATGAAAAAGAATATATATATACATATATATGTATATATATATATATATATATATATATATATATAAAACTGAGTCACTTTACTGTACACCAGAAACTAACACAACATTGTAAATCAACTATACTTCAACTAAAAAAAAAAAAGAGGGCTTCCCTCGTGGCACAGTGATTGAGAGTCCGCCTGACGATGCAGGGGACACGGGTTCGTGCCCCGGTCCGGGAAGATCCCACATGCTGCGGAGCGGCTGGGCCCGTGAACCATGGCCGCTGAGCCTGCGCGTCTGGAGCCTGTGCTCCACAATGGGAGAGGCCGCAACAGTGAGAGGCCCACGTACCACAAAAAAAAAAAAAAAAAAAAGAGTAAAGCTGTCTACCTCCGAAGGGGATATGGATTTGTTTCTGTTAGGCACTTGGGGGTACCAGCAATATGGGACTGCCTTAAGTCTAGTTCAAGGATTGAAGTTCTCAGAATGACCCAGAGTGTCAGATTTGGGCTGTATCCCTATGTAAGGACTGTCCCAATTCTGGTTCACCATTTCCCTGAGGGTGTCGCATTTTAGGGTCTAAGCTTATTGTGGGGAGAGTCTCCTGTTTGTAAGGGCTCTGGGCTTTGACTTATGTCCTGCTGCCACTTGTTCTGTGAGTTTCCAATGTGAAAATTTGAAATTTTTGGAATTGTCAAAAACCCCCAGGGAAAAAGTTCCTTTTGTTCTTATTCACCTCTCTGGTGAATATTTTCCCTTTACTTTTGGTCTGGTAGTTCCACACTGTCTTGTTGGGTCTTTTATGCTTTTAAGATGGTGATTTTTATATTTTTATCCAGGGTTTTCAGTTGTTTTCAGTAGGAGGGTTGTCCAAATAATCTAGCCCTCAATGACCAGAATTAGGAAGCTAGCATTTAATTCCATCCCATGTTATTTTCTATCTCTTCTGCAAGGTGAGAGCCATTCCTGTCTGTTCTTTCAGGCTCAATTTCTCATCTCCTGTATGTGAAGATATATTTCCACAAGGATAAGCAGTAGTTATAAGGCAAAGGACAGTTCCCCAGGGCAAAAAAACAAAAACCTGCAGAAACATAAGGTAACTGTAGTTCAACTACACCCAACGATTTTTGCAACACTTTACATTACCAAACAGAACTCAGTTCATCAGTCTAAAAACATTCAGGTTGCTTCATAGTTTCCTTCAAGAACAAAGCATCTGGGCTTCCCTGGTGGCGCAGCGGTTAAGAATCCGCCTGCCAATGCAGTGAGAAGCCCATGCACCGCAATGAAGAGTGGCTTCCTCTCGCCTCAACTAGAGACAGCCCGCGCGCAGAAACGCAGACCCAATGCAGCCAAAAACCAAACCAAAACAAACAAACAAAGTATCATTATTTGCTTTGCATGTATGGAACTGAAGGGCCCGTTCAAGGGTTCTCCCCAACCTCTCCCCAGAAAGGAGCAGTTTGAACTAAAGATGGATTCACATTTCCAGTTTCCGAGCTCTGTGCTTGTTTTTTGTAAATAACAACCTTCTTAACTTTTATGTACCAATATTTTCAAAAAATTCCTAGGCCTCACAATTCATTCTAGGCACCTTGCTAACTTTCCATCATAACAGGCAGAGTCCAACTGACTCTCTCCTCCATTGTTCATGTTCCCAACCTTGGATAGTTTAAATGGAACAAAAGTTGATAACCTGCAATGCTGCCTTTCATAAAAGCTGCCTGTTGCTGAATAGGTCTTGCCAACACATTTGTTTATAAAAAACAGGCACCTCTGTGGCAATATGTTATTCCAATGATGCTATTTTCATTCTACCAGTACATGCCAGAAATGCAGTTGTTTTGGTTGATTGCCCTTAGTACAATGGAGTCAACTGTTTAGCTTTACATTTTTTGGTCTTGTGTTTTGGCTGGCTAAGAAGCCCGAGCTGAGGTGTTTACTGAATAGGAAGAATATGAATAAGAAAGAGGGTGGTACTTGAAGGGGCTCTCTATTGGGTTTTTGTCTTTGTTTTTGTTTTTGTTTATGCGGTACGCGGGCCTCTCACTGTTGTGGCCTCTCCCGTTGCGGAGCACAGGCTCCGGGCGCGAAGGCCCAGCGGCCATGGCTCACGGGCCCAGCTGCTCCGTGGCATGTGGGATCTTCCCGGACCGGGGCATGAACGCGTGTCCCCCGCATCAGCAGGTGGACTCCCTGCGCCACCAGGGAAGCCCTCTCTATTGGTTTTTAAATTTGAAAATTAGTGCTCACTGTCCAGCAAGTTTTCAGTCATTATTTGATATAAGTACAGGATATTTCAAAGAAGCATCTTAAAATATTGAGTTTTAGAACAATTCATTTTAATACGAGGAGTTTTGTATAGTGGGCATAGATGGGAAAAGAAGGGAGAGTGTCTCTGTGTAATAGAAAATCCATCAGAAAAAAGGATGAAAGGAGGGAGGGAGGGAGGGAGTCAGCTCCTTCTTAGGCAAAGGAGAAGAATGGACAATTTGGTTAAAGCTGGCCACCTGCCTCCTCCTGTCCCTCCAAGTCTGTAGGGACATTAGTTGAGGATATTCTAGGTTATGACATGGTAACAAATAACTCCCAATGTTAGTGCCTTAATGCAACAAAGATGTATTTGTCTCTCATATCCAATGTAGGTCTGAGGGACTTCCTAGCGCAACTGTACCTCTATGTGGTAACTATTCCCTCCAGACTGATGGGGACCTTGCCATCTGATAATCGTACCCTCTTAAACATCTGGTTGTTTTAACCTTAGTTGATGTAATATTGGAAGAAAGAGAGTTTGAGGATCTTGCACAAGCAATTAAATACTCTGTTCCAGAAGTGATACATGCCACTTCAGCCCGTAAGCCACTGGCCAAACTTGTCATATGGCCCTGACCAAGTTCATGATGGATGGAGAAGTGTAATCTCCTATGTGCTTGGAAGGAGAGGAGAATAAGACATCAATGAGCGTGAGAAGTCTCTACCACAGAGGTGCACAACTGAGGCTCTTTCCCTGTCTTGCAAGTTATTGTGTCATAAAACATAAGTGGGAATGTATGGTTCTTAGCCACAAGATACAAGCCTGTCAGATGTATGGCTGTGGCACACAGTGTAGAGGAAGGAGCCGTTTGTTTTTAGAAAAACTCACTCCCACTCCTACTGCCATTAGGATAAAGTCCAAGTTCTGATTTCATGGTTTGCAAGGCTCTCCACTACCTTGTTAAAAAGAAAAGCTCCAGGCCCAAAATAGCGTCACTTGTGCTAAGGCCTATGATACCAAACCTAGATTTAATGCATAATTGCAATTTTGACATTCACTGGAAATGTAACCTTCATCACCCAGTCTGGAACTTTCTGGTCAGCACTGACAAGGTCATTTGTCATGTGGGCTCTCTCCATCCCCTGGAGAAAAGACAGTTTATTTGTCTTCCTCACCAGGATGTGAGCTCCATAAGGGCAGAGACCACCACGTCTGTCTTGTCCAATGCCTAGCACATGGCTTAGCAATTAATGGGTGTTCATAAACGTTTGTGAATGAATTACTAAGTAAAGGAGTGAATGAATGTCAGACATTCTGTAACTCCTGATGTCAGGATTCTCCCGGTACGTCAGCCTCCAAAGAAATTGCTGAGTTTTCCTGGGAAGGAACTCCCACCGATTTTCTTGTTTAATTTGACCCATATATGCAGCACAATCTTCCAGATACACACAGGGCAAAGCAGCCAAGTTCAGGGTTTGGAGGATGAGGCAATAGGGCAGTGGTGGTACTTGTGTTCCTGGTAGGTTAGTAGTATTGCCTGTGTAGATGAAGGCTAATTTTTTCATACTTGTAATTACAAAATTTTTTAGACAATTTCAACACAATGTAATAAATGTTATCATAAAGATATGTGCAGGAATCACTTTCTAGTGATTAGTTATTCATTTACACTAGTATAGTTATTCATTTACACTACCTACAGCATTTCCTCTTCATTTTGGGGTCCTCAGTGTCATGGCCATTGCCTCTTGCATCACAGAGATTTTTTTTAATTAAAGTATAATTGACCTATGACACTGTGTTAGTTCTAGGTGCACAACATAGTGATTCCTAAAATGTTTCTTAATATCACATCTGTCTCTCTCAAGTGGAATGCCAATTCCATGAGGACTGGTGCCAAGTTTTCTACTACTTTTGGAGGCCTCCAACTTTGCTGGTCCAGTGCTTACCAGTAGATAAAGCAGCAGCCCCAGGGGCTGATTGAAAGTTTGTGTGCAGGGAGATTGATTGAATGCTTTGTTTAGCTCACCTTGCCAGAGGTAGCAAAGTTTTGCTGTTGCTGATTGGTTGCTGATGATTTTGAGGCTCACTGGCAAAGATAACCAGCTGAGAAGCTCTTGCCCTTGTTTTATAGTGGTGTGGGGTGTCCTCTTGAGTGCAGGCACGGCCATATGCTAATACTGGGTTATTGTTATAACAACTCTGCTGTGGGAATAAAGTTTCTCCCCAGGTCTTTGTTATTCATTTTAATGTGTAAACATGTCAACTACAGAGTCTCCTTGGAAAATCCCACCAGCCACTTCTGAAAAGAAAAAGGGGCGCTTTACATCTGGAGGAAGAGATTACTCTTGTCGTACCCTCTGTATAATGAATGTCACAGTTTTGATTTTACTGTGCCTTTTAGTCTTCTCCTGGAGTTTAACTAACCATGAACCCCAGAGAACCTATGGTGGCTTCACCTAATAATTAACCCAGGTAGGACTGGTGCCCTCTCAGCTCTATAACAATTAGAATCCTGGAAGGTAATCTGTAAGCTGATACAATTCCCTTCCAGAAACCCTCCAATCCTGTCTCTTCCAGACCAGAGGCATACTGAACTACACTGTAGGTCTTGTAAAACAAAAATTCGAGGGCTATCTGAGTCATGATTCCTTCAGTGACTGTTCTTTTGCTAACAGATCCTGTACCCTTAGTCAAGAGGTGACCGCCTGACCTGAAGTGGACTAATCAGAATCCTTCCCCAGAATTTTTCATACTAATATAGGACATGAGCTGTAAAGATATAAGCCAAGATCTGTTTAAAGCCTTCTTTCCTACCTTGTGTGTAGAAAAGGTAGACAGCAGGAGGTAGAAAAGTAAACATTCCAAGAGAAGCAGCGATGAGAAATAGAGAAATGGAGATCTAGAGATAGTGAGCGAGAGCCAGCTAATGGTATTCGTGTCCCTTCAGCCAGTCATCACTGAGGTCAGCTCCATCCCTGCCATTTGTACATTTTTGGTTCTTGAGTCAATAAAGGTACTCCCCCACCCCCACTGCTTCTTTGGCTCAGGTTAGTTTGAGTTGAACTTCTACCACTTACAACTAAATGAGTCCTGATTAGTAAAGTGGTTTAAGCAACTCTCTCTCTTCTTATTCTTATTTTAATGTGACTTTATGTCAGTGTTTCCCAACTCTTTTACATCACAACGCAAATGGAAAGTGATTACATTTGTATGGCACCTGGGGGTAAGCTGGTGGGGATTTGTGGGTGTCTATATGGGACAACATTCATTACTTGTTTGTATCATTCAATTACGGTAAGAAAAATGAATAGAAAATATTCAAGAAGATATTAAATATGTATGTCAAACTTTTAAGTAAAATATTTTCAAAAACGTTTCATGAAAAACTTGAGGTTGCTTCCTTCAGTATAACATTTTACATCTGGTGTTGTGCTTGAAATGATTATGTACAATTCCCTATCAAGATTTTAGTGATGACTCTTTGAATTCTTCCAGGTCACCACTGACAAGGAATTTTGTTCCCACAAGTAGGTGATAAAGACAGTTTCAACTGTGTTTTACAGTCATTTCCAAAATTTACAACAGTTGAAATTATCTTTAGAGTCTAACAGCTTTTCATTTTCTTTCACTGATAAATACTATGATGAAATATCTTATGATGACACAAATGGATTTCAATTGCAATCGAACCTTTTCATGTCAAGTGCGGTATTTCAAAATAACGATGATGCTACAATTCACAGCACACACGTGCAGTCACATGTGGCGAACTTGGATGCAACTAAAAGGGTGTATCAAACAGATGTTAAGTATGTGGCGTGTGAAGATATGGATTTGAGTATGGTACCTGGAGGCTGTGCCACCCAGCAGCCCCCCTCCTCACTCTCTCCCCTAACCTCCTTCAAATCCCTGTCTGGTGGTGCAGCACCTCCTCGGGTGCACTCAGCGAGAAACAGTGGAGCAGCCGGAAGTGCCCTCAGTGCTGGCTGCCCGTGAAGACTGTAGGACAAAATCCCAGATTCTGTTCTACAGGCTCTGTCTTCTGAAGGAAAAAAAGCTCTATCAAGGCTGCTAGCAGCTGGTGGTGACTGGCCTGGGGGCTCTGGCTCCCCCAAGCCCTGTCTGATTGCTCCAAACCCTGAGAAGATAAAAAATTCTTGCCCACTTCTCACCCATTGGCAGCACCCAGTGTGCCAAGGCCCGTCGGTTGGGAAGCTCTGCTTTATCTTTCACAAGAACTACACAAGAGGATAGGAGGAAGTCTCACCATTTTAGGCCTTCAGAAGAGGGGTGTCCCCTTGCATTGTCTCTCTCAACCCCTCTGTCTCTCAAGTCCCCCCAGTACTTGTTCTGAAGTCCCTCCAGCATTCTAACCCTCTTCCTCGAGAAGCTTATCTCCTCAAGAGAAAGAGTCGCAGAGTGTTCTGGTTTCTTCATCTCAATGCAGATGGAGGCTTGCTACTACTCCAGCTTGACAGGCTCTGAGGCTGAGGCCTACGGGTGGCGTGACCTGCCCACACCTGAATATAACACTTCTGCTTCTACCCCCTCCAATACCCAGAGAAGCTTCTGTGCCTGTGCAAGCTTCAACCACCATGACACCAGGGATGGGGTTGGACTGCTGGACTCCTAGCAATGCCATGTTGTAGAAACAGCGACAATAGCTGAAGAAAACATTTCCTAGGTGGACCGAGCAGGCTTCCAGCTTTCTTTCCTCAAAGCAACAGAAACCAGCACTGACCCTTTGAAATGAATATGTAGCCCTGAGATTTGTTGAACTCTTGTGAGAGGACGCACCCTAGAGAGGGCAGAAGTGTATTCCAATGATAGGTAAAGTGAGGGGCTAGGGAGAATTTAATTAGAAAAGTAATAGAAGTTTAATTGTTTTACTTCACGCTAGATAAATGGTATATACTTTTTTTTACACTTTTAATTTGTTATTTTCCAAAACATAATTGCCTTAAGTTATTATTGGCTTCTGGCACAACTGGCCATAAGGGAGATGTGATGACATATTAAAGGAGTGGAACAAAATGGGCTGCCCTCTCTGTTAATCTTGCCTGTTGTGGACATCAAATCTCATTCTAAACCTCATTTTCTTTGGGAAGCTAGTCCTTGCACTGTCAGCTTCTTTAATCCTGGGTGTCCTTGGACAAGTAGAACAAAACTTTTGAATTTTTTTCCTATTTGTTCATCTGCTCAGATGTATAGGATTTAGTCCATCAGCTGACCACTCAATGTACTGAAGTGCTCCCCATTCTGTGGCTCTGGCGTGCCTGGAGAACGTGAAGAAAAGAGCGAGGTACAAAGGAATGTTGCACTGAGTCAAGGTCCTGGGAGTTGCCTTCTTTTCTTCTCCTTGGAATTATAAATATCATTTAAGTCATGAAACTGCTACCCGGTAAGCAGCCAAGATACCGTCTACCGTCAGTGGGGCTGGTATTCCAGTTCACCAATTGTACTATTCATTTCTTGTTGACCCTCATGCTTCCTCCTCTATGCTCCCCTAAGCAAGTTAAGCTTTTCGCACCATAGCATTTAGCACCCTGCTTACTTTGTCTTCCCCACTATCCTAAAAGCTCCATGAGGCCAGGGCTTAAGTCTGCCTTGTTCTCCACTGTACTTGCCACACCTGGCGTAGGCTCTGCCTGGCATAGAGTCAGCATTCAATACATATATATATATTTTTAGTATTTTTATTTATTTATTTAGGCTGTGCCGGGTATTAGTTGTGGTATGCAGGCTCTAAGTTGTGGCATGCAGACTCTTAGTTGCGGCCTGAAAACTTGTAGTTGTGGCATGTGGGATCTAGTTCCCAAACCAGGGATTGAATCCAGGTCCCCTGCATTGGGAGCACAGATTCTTACCCACTGGACCACTAGGGAAGTCCCCTCAATATATATTTATTGCATGAATTGAACCAAACTCTATTTGGCTTGGTGACCCAAGAAAATACATTCCTTTCTCTAAGCCCTATCTGTAAAATGAGGGCTATGGGGTAGATACTCTCCAAGGTCCTTTCAAGTCCTGACATTTTAGGGTTTACTTTCCTCAAACCTCAATCCAATCCCAGTCACATTTCTAACTGATGACTTCACTTTCCATTTTGTAATCCCCAAATTGTCCAGTGAGATCTTGCAATATATCCTGTCCATTTCAAAATTAGTTTGCATAGCTGCCTCTTCCCCCTTTTATTACCTCTTGTTTCAAAGAAGAAAGCTTTCTCCTTCTGGCCAAAGCTCACTCCTTCATCCATACTCTCTACCCATCCCTGCCATTCTCCTCCGGGAGCTTACTTTCATCCATTCAGTCAATGAACATTTGTTGAGCATCTACTATGTGCCAAACCCCATGCTAGACACCAAGGATAGAACTATAAGTGTCTAAGCCCTACCTTCAAAGGCTTTATACTCTTCCTCTATCATATCTCTGCAGATGCTCTCAAATCTTTATCTTCAGCCTAGATACTTTTCCAAAGCTTCTAGCTTTTATTTCCATACGGATGTCCCATCAATCCCTCATATTATATATGACATAGCCCAAACTAAACTCTTCTCCTCCAAACTGTTTTCACTTCTTGTTGATATTCTTACTTGTGTTAATAATTCTATCATGATTTGAGTCATGCAGATTTGAGGTCCCAGAGTTACAGTTGCCTTCCTTCTTTTTACTACCTGTGATAGGTGAATAATGCTCCTCACGTGGTAGTCACACCCTAATCCCTGGAACCTGTGAATGTTGTCTTGTATGGCAAAGGGACTTTGTGGATATGATTAACAATCTTGAGATGGGAAAATTATCTGGGTGAGTCTGATATAATCACAAGTGTCCTTAAAAGGGAGAGGCTGAGGGAAAATTGACACAGAAGAGGAGAATGCCATGTGACTGTGCAGGCAGAGATTGGAGTGACACAGCCACAAGGCAAGGAATGCTGGCAGCCACCAGAAGCTGAAAGAGGCAGGGAACAGATTCTCCCTTGGAAACTTCAGAAAGAACCAGCCTTGCCTAAGCCTTGAATTTAGACCCATAAGACTCCTTCTGGATTTCTGGCCTCCAGAACTATAATAGAATAAATTTCTGTTGTTTTAAGCCACTAAATTAGTGGTAGTTTGTTACAGCAGTAATAGGAAATTAGTACACCGTCCTACCTCAAATCCACTGCTAAGTCCTTTTGAGTCTCCCTCTGCCTGTCTTCCAAATCCATTCTTCCCACAGCATGGCTACCACTAAGGCCCAGTTCAAGTTCTCATGACCTTTCCCCCATGTTACTGAAATAGCTTTCTAGCTAGTCTTCCTTTCTTTTTTTAAAAAATATTTATTCATTTATTTATTTATTTGGTTGAAGCAGGTGGGCTCCTGAGTTGTGGCTCACAGGCTCCATAGTTGTGGCTCGTGGGCTCCTTAGTTGCGGCTCACAGGCTCCTTAATTGTAGTTCGCCGGCTCCTTAGTTGCGTAATGCATGTGGGATCTAGTTCCCTGACCAGGGATCGAACCCGGGTCCCCTGCATTGGGAGCATGGAGTCCTATCCATTGCGCCACCAGGGAAGTCCCTAGTCTCCCTTTCTTAAGTCTTACCTCCTCCGATTCATCTACCAGACGAATGATGTTTTTTGTTCTAAAAACAAAGTGTGGATCCTAGCTGTCTTAAGTATTCCAAATATTTTGGCTGTAAATCTCTACTTGAATATATCCAGAGACGAGGAGCTTCCTGACTTATGATATAGTCAAAACGATTATCAGATAACTCAAGTTGTTTGACAGTTATTCCTGTAACATTTATTAGCCGGAAGTCTACCCATCAGGCCATTCCTGGTTTCCAGCCTCTACTTCTGTCCTTACTGTGCAGTTCATTCGGCTAAGCTGAACTACCTTTCCCAGAATTTCCTTCCCTGTGTAGGGAAGACAGATTCTTGTGTGACATTTGCAAGGTGGAAATGAAGCAGTAGCCATTTTGTAGCTCATACATGTTGTTCATCTGTTGACCCACTTCGTTGGTATGAGGCAGTCTGGGCCTGCCACTGCCCTACCTTCCCACAGATCTCTCTTCAGCATCTCCAACTCTGGGACAGGTGTGTGTGTTTCTCAGGACACCCATACTACCAAAGTCAGTGGTGACCAGAACTGACGTGGGTTTTGGTTTGTCCTCCCGGGCTTCAGCTTGTGCTTGTGGGTTTCAGCGTGTCCTTGCTCTACTGCATTTTACATCCATCTTCCCTTGCCAACTGCCTGCCCTGTGGACTTCAAGCTGGAATATCCGATGCAAAGACCACAGCCTGATAGAGATCCAGAGAATGCTTAATCAGCTTTCACAATTATATAATGTCAAATCTCTGCAGCAAACCCATATAACCTACATATATACAGGATATATATGTAGGTATAGTGGCTCCTAGTGGCTAGGGCCACTCCTAGCGCCTCTGCTTCTTGAATTAAACCCTGACTGATGCACTCCCTCTGCTGGGACCATTTACTAGGGGATCATCCAGTTCCTGAGCTACAGTGTCAGCTCTGTCCCAGGCTCTAGGACCCACCCTGACCACAGGCCAGAGGGAATTCGGTGATGGTAAGCCAGCACTCTGACACTCTTCCTCAGGTCACTCTTGCTTCTGGGCCAGCCTCGAGTTCAGGTCCCACTTCTGATAACTGGGCAGCTGCCTTCTTCTTGAGACCCAGTCTCCTCCAGGTGTGATAACTGGGGCCTGAGTGAGGTACACTTTTGCTCTCACCACGTTCTCACTGCAGCCCACATATGAGGCACTAAGAGGATAGAAACCACAGAAGCTTCTGAGTGGGGACTCATGAACCACATCTTTAGAAGCGCTGTCATTGATTTACACAACTCCCATCTCCTTCGGCACTTATGTGTCTCCCCTTAAGTCAGATTCCTAGAAGAGGGAGTTAAGTTGGTCTAGCTTGGGTCACATGTGCATCCTTGTGATTGGCAGTACAACAGAATCCTAAGAAGTGCAGGGGATGCAGATCCTCGGTGGACAGAAGTGAGATGTTCATCACATGTCCGCCAGTTTAGTTTATCCCCAGACCTTCAGCTCAATCCAGAAGTTCACCTTTCCTCAATTATGTATATCCCATCACAGGGGGCCTAGCAAATTTCCAACTATAGCCCTTCCCAGTGCTGTTTGTGGACTACATTTTTTTTTTTTTTTTTGCAGTATGCGGGCCTCTCACTGCTGTGGCCTCTCCCGTTGCGGAGCACAGGCTCCGGACGTGCAGGCTCAGCGGCCATGGCTCACAGGCCCAGCCGCTCCGCGGCATGTGGGATCTTCCCAGACCGGGGCACGAACCCGCGTCCCCTGCATCGGCAGGCGGACTCTCAACCACTGCGCCACCAGGGAGGCCCTGTGGACTACATTTTGCTGTGTTCTCAAGGTATGAATTATTCTGCCATTTGGAATAACGTAGAATAAGTCAATTCCTCTTTTATACAACATTCCTTTCAAGAGTTTAAAACAAGCTTCAGACTCTGCTTGACCTCGTTCCTTCCCTCTACCTTGGAGCCATCTCTTTTTCATGGTCCACTTTAAGTCTGCTTTTTGACAGCAGGAACTATACCTTAAGGCTTGGCACAGAGTAGGTGCTTAGTCATTGATCCATTAACATGGTTTCTATACTAATCACTCTCCTGGTCAGTCTTCTGGAGGCAGTCAAATTAGCATTGGTTTCAATCGTGCACACAGACTGGTGCAGAAGAGAGTTGGAGGGATTCTTTCTTTGGCTGGGATGCTATGCTTATCTGAACGTAGTCCACTGAGCTCAGACCACATTTGAGAACATGATAGCAATAGCTCCATGATGACTGCTGAGCTCACTTCTACTCCTCACAAACCCCACAAAAAAAGTCCAGAAGCTTGCTTAATTGCATTTTCTTGAAACTGCTTCAAAGGGATGCACTGGCAGCAAACCAGTTGTGCCTGTGAAAGAAAACATCTTAGCGCCCACCAGCGTGTCTGCACCGATATGCTGCCCAGGAAGGTTAATTCTAGAGAAATAAGGGAAAATGAGCAAAAAGAAGAATGTAAAATCCCACAATTCTGCCATCCTGAGGCAACCACCATTAATACTTTGGGTACAATATAGTTTATAACCTTCCAGGTTTGAATTCTGACTCTGCTAATGCTTTTTGACTTTGGGCAAGTTTTTAACTTTTCCTAGCCTTAATTTCCTCATCTGAAAAACTAAGATAATAATGCCAATCTAGCAGGGCTGTCGTGAAGATCTGACAAGATAATTTATGTAAAGCACTTAACCCGTAGTTACACTGAAAATTGTAACTATTATTATTTTACCAGGTTATTCCAATTCCAAGTAACAGCCTTAACCACTCTTCTGATCTTTCTTGTCATGCTTTTCTTCCATAAAAAAAAGAATTGGAATATAGATGGAACAAAATTGGCCATAAGCTGATGATTATTGAGAACGTGGGTTCATTGTACTCTTCCCTCTACTTTCTATATGTGTGTGGGAATTTTCCATAAGAAAATGTTTTAAGAAGACAAAAACCAGTAAGAAACCCTGAATTTAGATGTTGCCCCAATTTCTTGTTACAAACTCGTTTTCTACAGCTTAGGAGCTAGCAGGAAGGGACCTTGCAAGTTGGGGCTTGCAAGTATGAACTGGGGCCCAGAAGTAAGGGTATTTTGAGCTGTAAGTGTGTGCCCATGAGCATTAGTTTTGGATTGAATAGTTTATGGATATTGAGGTGAATGAGTGACTTTCTCCCTACAGGGCATAAAGCCTATGAGAGGTGGTCGGGGCAGTATAGAGGTCTGCGTAAAGAGGCTAATATGGTGGTGACCCGACTGTGATGTTGAGTAGTTCTTGCTATGAAGACCCTCTGGTACTGCCTAGTTGCTGACCTTCTTCTGTCTCCCTTCCATCCTGTGAGCTTCTCCCTATCAGCTCTGAGGGCCTATTGTTAACTTTTCAGGAATTTTGGGAACCAGATAATGTCACGTCAGTAGCTTGCAATTGGCCATGGTGGGAGTATTTATATGATGGAAATAAGTAAACCGTACGAGTCAGATTTGTTGTTGTTGTTCTGAAGAGCTGGTTGTTAAATATTTACCAGTGTACCACCGACCAGACCATTCCTGTAAATTCCCTTTTTACTCAAATGAGCCAGAGTTGGATTCTGCCACCCCTCTCCTAGGTTCTCCGAGTAAAACAATTAGTAAAAAGGTATACCTCGAAGAGAGAGAACAGCTTGTTACTGCTGCTGCTTCGAAGAGCTAAACATGGCATGGGACTCTTTTAGAGTCGGTGACTCCGTAGATACCATTAAAGTGCTTAATTTCCTTTTCTAATTGTCAAACAGCTCTTTGGGGGAATTCTAAGTGACAGGTACCAGCACTGGAGGCCTCAGAGAAGGCAAAATGCACAGCCTCTTCTTTTTTTTTTTTCACAGCCTCTTCTTGAACACCTCCAACCTGATACATTCCATGGTGTCATAACAAGCCTCTGTCCTTCTCTCTTTCCCTGTTCGCTGAGAGTGGAGGACTGGGTAGCACACGTCTCAGATTTAGTGGTTCACTGGTTCCTACTGTCATTTCCAGTTTTCTCTCTGGTTTTCGAATACAGTTTTCCTATGGCATTGAGGAGACCTGGGTTGTACACTTAACTTTGTCACTAACTCACTATGTCAACTTGGGCGAGTCGCATCTCGAGGTTGTGATCTATAAATTCACGCTGGGCTCTGGCATTCTCTAATTATGCTTGTTGCTGCTAGAGTAATGGGGCTACTACTGATTTCCCCCATCCCAATGTGTGTTAATGTTGTCTAAAAGCTTATCTTAAACAAGTTTTTGAACTAGATGATTTTTTTTAGTGAGCTGAATTCACTGCTGTTCTAAAGGTTCAAATAACATAGAGTTACATAGAGTAAAATGTGAGAGTCCTTCATTCCTTCCCCATTCCCCCATTTCTCTTCTTAGAGGTAGCTATGGTTATTAGTTTGTGTGTTTCCATCCACTTCTATTAAAATGAATTTACATACATACATAAATACATATACATGTATGCAGTACACACACAGGCAAATGGGATTATACTACACATCTTGGTTTATTACTTGCTTTCACGGGCTGAATCTGAGGATATCGAATCAGAACAATAGTGGAGACAAGGGACTCATCTTCAATGCCCCATTTCCCTCTACATGGCTATTTTGCTGTCTGATTTTGCTCTCCCCTCCAAGTCCCAAATCCTCTCACCCTCCCCCCTGACACTATCAGATAAGAATATTTGGCCTCCCCATCTGAGATTTGGGCAGAGGAGGAAGCCAATTGCCGATGATGTTAGGTTGGAATTTCTGTCACCATAGGGTATATATTGCAGGGTCTGTGATGCCATAATTTACTTAACCACTCCCCTATTGGGCACCCCTGTTTGCCTTCAGATTTTCACTACTACAATCTTGCAAAAAACATCCCTGTAAATATACCTTTATGCATGTGAGTGAATCCATAAGCTAAATTCCTTGAAGTGGAATTACTGAGTTAAAAGGAATTCACATTAAAAAATTTGAGAGATTATTACCAACTACACACTAAAAGTTATTATTTCATATACCACCAATAGCATGTGAGGGCCTATTTCCTCACACATTACTGTCAATACTAGATATTCTCAATCTTCTTAGTTTTTGCTAACTAATAGACCAAGGATAATTTCATTTTAATCAGCACTTCACTAATAACTAGTGAGGTTGAACACCTGGTATTCATGACAAGTGATCACCTAGTTTTCATCTTAAGAATTGCCTGAGGGCTTCCCTGGTGGCGCAGTGGTTGAGAGTCCGCCTGCCGATGCAGGGGACGTGGGTTCGTGCCCCGGTCTGGGAAGATCCCACATGCCGTGGAGCAGCTAGGCCCGTGAGCCATGGCCGCAATGAGAGGCCCGCGTACCGCAAAAAAAAGAATTGCCTGAAACATCACTGAAATGGCAAAACAGGGAACTCCAAAAGTCCATTCCTCCATAAAAACAATGAAAAAACCTGTGAATGCCGTTAGAATAAACTTTTTCAGAACTCTGAAAACTAAACAAATACTTACAACAACCAGGGGAATACTTAATCAAGAAACTGTATCTGAATCTCAGTAAGAGAGATTTGTGGCATTTAAACTTACCCTGGTACCACTCCCTACCCGAAGCTTGGCAGTGGCCTTGAAAACAAGAGCCCATATTCCTGGTACAAGCACCCAGTACTGGAGGAAGTAGAACAGACCTTATTCTCAAAGAACTGTGGTTAATATTTTGACCTATCTGGTATCTCCCTGGAGGATTAGCTCAAAAGGCTTGCGTTAATTTTACCTAACTTGGAACTTTCCCAGGGCTAAGGTGGCTACCCAGGGGATATTGGTTGAAAATATTTAAAGGCAAGTGTTTTTAGCTGCTGCTCCCTGGAGTAAGGGATAACAGTAGTAGCAAACAATAGAAAACTGAAAAGCTTGGGAGGAGAGGCTGGGAAATGAGGTGCTTTGGGGGAAAAGAGCTTTGAAAAGCTATGTATTCCTGGGAATCTACAAGGCCACGTGTATGTCCAAGGCTGTGCAGATGCTCAGGAAAGATCTGAGAAGGTTGTAAGCTCTCACCTATGGCTCACCTCGAGGATCTGGAAACGGGGAGGGAAGGTCAGGCAGAGCTGTAAAGTGCCTGATTGCTAGTTGATGGCTCAGCACAACACACACAGAGGCCCTCTGCACAGACCAGGAGATTGTTGCTGTAGTTCCAGGCATTTAAGGAATTCTCTGTTAAATCACTAGCTGACCACTAAGTGTATGGAGGAAGGAGGTCAGTGGCCACACATGACAAAGAATACAAACCTTAAAAAATTAGTTCAGAAAAGTCACTAAAGAAAGAAACAACAACCCTTCTCAAACTCTTCCAAAGTATAGAACAATAGAGAACACTTCCTAACTCCTTCTATGAGGCCAGTACTACTCTGATACCAAAGTCAGACAAAGATCCCACTGAAAAGAAGAATACAGACTAATATCCCTTATGAATACAGATGTAAAAATCATCAACAAAATACTAGCAAACTGAATCCTGCAGCATATTAAAAGGATTATACTCCATGACCAAGCGGAATTTATCCAAGGTATGCAACGGTGGTTTCAACATATGAAAATTAAACAATGTAATATGCCAAATTAGAGGATGTTAATATTCTCTAATTAACATTCTCATATTAAAAGAATGAAGGATAGGACTTCCCTGGTGGCGCAGTGGTTAAGAATCCGTCTGCCAGTGCAGGGGACATGGGTTTGAGCCCTGGTCTGGGAAGATCCCACATGCCGCAGAGCAACTAAGCCCGTGTGCCACAACTCCTGAGCTTGTGCTCTAGAGCCCATGAGCCACAACTCCTGAGCCCATGTGCCACAACTACTGAAGCCCACACGCCTAGAGCCCGTGCTCCACAACAAAGAGAAGCCACCGCAATGAGAAGCCCGCGCACCACAACGTAGACCCCACTCGCCGCAATTAGAGAAAGCCTGTGTGCAGCAACGAAGACCCAACCAGCCAAAAATAAATAAAAATAAATTTTAAAATAAGTTCTTAAAAACTCTTAAAAAAAACCCCAAACCATGAAGCTACAGTAATCTTAACAATGCGGTACTGTCATAAGTACACACATAGAGACCAAAGGAATAGATTTGAGAATCCAGAAATAAACCCATACATTATGGTCAATTCATTTTTGACAAGTCTGCCAAAACTGTTCAATGGAGAATAAATAGTCTTCAATCAATGATGCTGGGACCACTGGATACACACATACAAAAGAATGAAGCTGGACCCCTATCTTAAAACATATACAAAAGTTAACTCAATATGGATCAAAGACCTAAATGTAAGAGCTATAAAATGCTTAGAAAGAAACACAGGTGTAAATCTTTGTGACCTTGGATTAGGCAATGGTTATTTGAATATGATACCAAAAGCACAAGCAACAAAAGAAAAAAAAGGAGATAAATTGGACTTCATAAAAGTTAAAAACTTTTATGCTGCAATGGATAATACCAAGAAAGTGAAAAGACAATCCACAGAATGAGAGAAAATATTTGGAAATCGTATATCTGATAAGCATCCAGAATATATAAAAACTCTTACAACTCGACAACAAAAAGAAAAACAACCAATTAAAATGTGCAAAGAAATAGACATTTTTCCAAAGGATATATGGAAACAGCCAATAAGCACATGAACAGATGCTTGATATCATTAGTTTTTAGGAGAATGCAAATCAAAACCACAATGGGATACTACTTTATACCCACTAGGATAGCTATATAAAAGCAAACAAACAAACAAATCCGAGAAAATAACAAGTTGTAGCAAGGATGTGAGAAATGGGAACGTTCATACATTGTTGGTGGGAACTTAAAATGGTAGAGCCGCTGTTGAAAACAGTTTGCCAGCTCCTCAGTAAATTAAACAGAATTACCAAATGACCCAGCAATTCCACTCCTAGGTATATCTTTGAGAGATTTAGAAATATATGTTCACACAAAAACTTGTGTTTTTGGATAGCCCAAATGTCCATCAACTTATGAATAGATGAAAAAATGTGGTATATCCGTACAATAGGAATATTTCAGCCATAAAAATGATGTATGTATTGATACGTAATACAATGTGGATGAACCTTAAAAACATTATGCTAAGTGAAAGTAGCCAGACACAAGAGGTCACACACTGTATGATTTAATTTACATGAAATATCCAGAATAGGTAAATCCATACATTTATGTCAGCGGTCCCCAACCTTTTAGGCACCAGGGATGGGTTTTGTGGAAGACAAGTTTTCCATGGACCTGGGGTGGGGGGATGGTTCAGAGGGTAATGTGAGCACTGGTTCAGGCAGTAATGTGAGGGATGGGGAGCTATGGGGAACGGCGGGTGAAGCTTCGCTTGCTCGCCCGCTGCTCACCTCCTGTTGTGTGGCCTGGTTCCTAACAGGCCTCCGACCGGTACTGGTCTGTGGCCCTGGGGTTGGGGATCCCTGATTTATGTAGATTGTGGATTTATGTAGAATGTAGATTAATGGTTGCAAGGGGCTTGGGGTAGAGAGGAATGGGTTACTTATTGGGATGATGCATAGTGGTGATGGTTGCACAACATTGTGACTGTATTAAAAACCCTCTAATGAAAAGAATTGCCTGTTTACATCTTTTCACTATATTTCTATTGTATAGTTGGTGTTTTATTAATTTGTGGAAACTCTTTATATTTGGTGGATAGTTATCCTTTGTTTTATATGCTGCAAATATTTTCTCCCAGTCTGTTGCTTGTCCGTTAAATTTGTTTGCATTATTTTTTGCTGTACAGAATTTGAAAATTTTTACATAGTATGATCTGTTAATATTTTCCATTATGGCTTCTGAATTTGAAACTTAAGAAGATATTTTCCATCCCAAGATTATAAAAATGTTTTCAACATTTCCCTCTAATCTTATTGAGCTTTTTATAAAATGTAGATTTTAAAAGTAGAATTTTTATATGTTTAGCATAAAGTGGGAGTTTAACTTCATTTTTTTCAAATGGTCCCACACAATTCATTGAATAATTCATGCTTTCCCCACTGAATTGAAATGTTCCCTGTACATATTTTGATAATAACATTGAAAATGTAGTCGTCTTTCACACTTAGGTCTTTCAGAGATTCCTCTGTAACAACTGATGGTCAGTGTAGCCTATTCTATTTGAATTATAGACATAAAAACAATGATATTTATACCTATGCAGTTATTTTAACTATTTTCCCCACAAGGCACTTTTGTATCTCTTAAATTATTTGATTGTCTCAACATTTTTCATGGTGGGTGTATTTGTTTGCTAGGGCTGCCAAACCAGAATACCATAGACTTGGTGGCTTAAACAACAGAAGTTTGTTTTATCATAGTTATGGAGACTGGAAATCCAAGATCAAGGTGCCAGCAGGGTAGGTGTCTGATGTGGACTTTCCCTTTGGGTTGAAGATGGCTGCCTTCTTCCTCTGTGCTCACCCAGCCTTTCCTAGGTGTGTGCATGGTGAGAGAGAGAGAGAGAACTCTCTGGTGTCTCTTTTTATGAGGACACTAATGCTATCAGATCAAAGCCCTATCTTTATGACCTTATTTAACTTTAATTACTTCCTTAGAGGCCCCATCTCCAAGTACAGCAACCCTGAGGGTTAGGGTTTCAACATAAGAATTTGAGGGACACAAACATTCAACCCATGATATTCCATTCTTTGTCCCCCCAAATTCATGTCCTTCTCACTTGTAAAATATATTCATCCTACCTCAATAGCCCCCAAAGTCTTAACTCATTTCAGCATCAACTCTAAATTCCCAAATCTCATCTAAATCAGATATGGGTGAGGCTCAGGTATGAGCATCCTGAGGCCAAATTCCTTTCCAGCTGTGAACCTGAGAAGCTAGACAAGTTACGTGCTTCCAAAATACAGTGGGACAGGCATAGGACAGACATTCCCATTCCAAGAGGAAGAAATAGGAAAGAAGCAAGGAGTGACAGGTCCCAAGCAGGTCTGAAAGCTAGCAAATTCCATTAGACCTTGAGGTTTGAAAATAAGCCTGCCATCCAGACCAACTGGGGTTTGCAGTGTTGTTCCCATGGCCCTACGCGGTGTTCTCACCCCTGAAGCTCTGCTGGGTGGTGTTCCAGCCCCTGTGGCTCTGCTCCAGGTTGTGGCAACCTGGTCTGTTGAAACTTGAGAGGTGGGCCTACCCTCAAAAACTGAGGAGGAATCAAGTTTGTCCCCTGGGACTATGGTGGGAGTGGTGGCCCTATGATCTCTAGCCATTCTTCTCTTCTGTGGATGGATAACACACGTTTCACAGTCAGGTAGCTCTATGATCCCACCCTATAGAACTCAAGAAGTTCAACGGCCTTCTTTCTTTTTTTATAATTTTGTGTTTTTTTTTTAAACCCCACATTTGTTTATTTATTTATTTTTGGCTGTGTTGGGTCTTCGTTTCTGTGCGAGGGCTTTCTCTAGTTGCGGCAAGCAGGGGCCACTCTTCATTGTGGTGCGCGGGCCTCTCACTGTCGCGGCCTCTCTTGTTGCGGAGCACAGGGTCCAGACGCACAGGCTCAGTAGTTGTGGCTCACGGGGCTAGTTGCTCCGCGGCGTGTGGGATCTTCCCAGACCAGGGCTCGAACCCATGTCCCCTGCATTAGCAGGCAGATTCTCAACCACTGCGCCACCAGGAAAGCCCGGCCTTCTTTCTTTTTGAAGCCTCTCTCCCCCTTCAGTGGGAACTGGCAGTGTTTCTGCTTGTCTAATCCCAACATCTCTTTATTGAGTGATAGTCTAGCCACGCCGTACATGTTCTCCTCAGAACATCCATTTTCATATTTTACAATATGAGGAGGGTGAGAATTTTCCAAATATTTAAGTTCTGATTCCTTTTTGTTTAACAACTTCTTCAATTTCCCTCTCCTCTCACATTTTACTATAAGCAGTCAGGAGGACCTGGGCCACACCTCCAACATTTTTCTTAGCAAGCTCCTCAATTATATAGCCAATTTCATTGTTCATAAATTCTATCTTCCACAGAACACTAGAACACAATTCAGCCAGATTCTTTGCCACTTTATAACAGAGATCACCTTTCTTCTAGTTTCCAATAACCTGTTTCTTGCTTTCCTTCTGAGACCTCAACACCATGAACTTTAATAATATTTCTACTAACATTCTGTTCATGAATATTTATGTGTTCTCTAATAAGATGGAGGCTTTCTCTCCAGCTCTCCTCTTTTCTTTCTGAGCTCTGCCCAGGATTGCCTTTAACATTCCCATTTTTACCATCAGTCCCTTTAAGGCAATCTAGGCCTTTCCTAGTCTGCACCTCAAAACTCCTCTAGTCTCTACCCATTACCCAGTTCCATAGCCACTTCCACATTTTAGGTAGTTGTTACAGAGGTACCACACTTCTTGGTACCAAAATCTGTATTAGTCAGCGTTCTCCAGAGAAACAGAAACAAACAACTGCCCTCCCTAATGTGGGTGGGCCTCACCCAATCAATTGAAGGCCTGAATAGAATAAAAAGGCTGACCTTTGTGTGAGTAACATAGAACTCCTCCTGCCTGAGCCTTTGAGCTGGGACATCTGTTTTTTCCTGCCTTTTGACTCAAACTGAAACACTGGTTCTTCTTGGGTTTTGAGCCTGCTGACTTTCAGACTGGAGCTACACCTTCAGGTCTCCTGGGTCTCCAGCTCACCAACTGCAGGTCCTAGGACTTCTCAGCCTCCGTAATGGTATGAGCCAGTCCCTTATAATCAATCTCTCTCTGTCATTCATTCTCTCTCTCTCTCTTCACACATACACACACACACACACACACACACACACACACACACACACTATAGGTTCTGTTTCTCCCTCAAACCCTGACTAATACAGTGGGTGAAGCAAGTATTATTAACCTCATTTTGGTGATGGGTAAGTTAAAGCCCAAGAGTGGTTAAGTCTTACTAAATAAAGATCATTAAATGAGTTACAAACTATGACTAGGTCTTTCAGGTCACAGCCTCTTGTCTACTCAGTATCCCTACTGAGAATGCACATGGTAAAGGTCATTGTACCTGCCTACATTTTATAGTGTATCAACTCTTCTGAAGCAATGAAACCTCCTCTCAGTTCCTTGCATTATACTGATACTGGATAGCAAAAGCCCCTCTCACTTTAATATCCCTTTGAATGCAATTTCCCTGTTTTGGGGTCAATGACTTGTCCCCCATAGAGAGTCCCAGGAGGCCTGACCTCTAGGGCAATACTTAAAAACATTACTTAGTAATTTTTCTTATTAAGAACTTACTTTTTAAGTACTTTCTTCCTAAGTACTTTCTTACTTAGCCCTTAGAAAAATACTTTATTCCTTTCTCCTTCCTTTCCTGCATCCGTTCTACCTACTTTTGGCCAGAGGACGTCAATTTCATTTTGAGAGATTCTCTCTATATGTAATGGATAAAGTCTGGCAGGAATATTAAAGATACCTTGTCCTCTCCTAGCTCAGGAGCAGTGATGTGGACCCAAGCTGGGTCAGTTAGAAGCTTCCACTTGGATTTGGCTAGTGAGTAGAGTGATAGAGACTAGACAAAATGCTAAGCAGTTCTTGCACAACACCTTCTGGAGTTGCCTGGTTTCTGCCCTAGTTTCTGGAGAGCTTGGTTCGCCAGGCTTTTCTTAAACCTGTTTGCTCCCCTGTATCTATCCTTCAATTAAATCCCTCTTTTTCCCCTAAGTTAACCAGAATTGGATTTTGTTATTCACAACCAAAAATCCCCAATTCATATAGTAAAGGTGATTCATTCATTCATTCAGCAGATATTTATTAAGTATTTACTATTTTTCAAGCACTGTGCTAGTCAGAGGGCAGGGCTTTCCAAGTGCTTAACAGGCTGATCTCTTTTTGTCAATAAGAGAGAAAACCTGGGGTTAACTCTACACGCCTTCATTTTAAGTGCCAGAAAAGAAAGAGACTCTAGGAAACTCCCAGTGCTTCACTGAGAGTTAATTATTAACTACCATTAAATAAAGTTTAATAGAAACAATAAAAACATGAATGTTGGAATTGTAATACTTTTCTCTAACTGAAATATTTAGTTCAGAGCTGTAATAATTTTTAACTTTGTAATGAGTTTCTTTGGACGTCATATGTATTGTTATATTCTGGTGAGGTTTGAGTAGATCCCTGTTGCTAACCACTCAGGAACACAGTACATTGTGTTGCCTGTATGAGAAGTAGCTCCATCACAAAACAACGTTGATTATTTGAAGCATCTGTGCTTGTGATTTATTAATAGCCATGAGGCGAAAGATACTCAGTATTTCAGGCATTTAAAAGATGAAGGGGTAGTTTGAGGGAATGGGTGGTTTGGGGGAGTTAAATACTGATTCCTCTCTACTGCACCCCATGGAAATATACAGTTTAAGCTCTGATATTATCTTAAAGATCTTGGAATTCTGAATGCTGCTTCATTAATAAAGATTTTAGCAATTTTGGGGGCTTAGTAATTGGCTCCGACACGACCTTTTCATTGGAACATTTAGGCTCTCCTTTCAGATTCCAGACATAGAACTGGTGTAGATTCCTTGGCATAATTGATTTGGAGCTCAAATTTAAAGGCACTATTTTCTCTAGCAGAAGCATCTGAATTCACAGCTCACATATCTCCTGATCAGTGGCCAAGTGTCTCTTTGAACTGGACTTTGGTTTCAACTGCCTGTGAAAGAACATGACTCTCCTGATCGCCCACCAAGCATTCTTCTCATTGCACTTTCATGTGCCCTTGAAAGAGCCTATCTTTCCAACTGGCCCGCACATGGGTATGCCTTTCAAATTGGGTTTCCATCTCTCTTAAAATTCTCATTTAAAATGCTCTTGGTGACGTGAAGCTAATATTTATTACAAATCTTTGGTGTGGATTTTGTGGTATTTAATTTCTTTGTGTTCAGAGAAAAAACAAAATTAAAATTAATAAATTTGAAAAACTAATGCAATTTTGGAATGTCCTCTTCATCCATGACATTTTATTTTAGCAAAATTCATAAGGTGTACATTTCTTAACTCATACAAACCTTTCAAATGATGGGCCACATAATTCACTAAGAAAGGAAAAAATAACCAAGGCACCCTCCAGGGTCCCCAAAGTTAGTTTTGTCAATACAATGCATTCTAAATCACACCATCTTAAACATAGCCTGCAAATTTGGTGAAAATCTGTGTAGCTGTCACCATACCACAAAGAAACAGACAAAACTGGATGTTAATTACATATAGATAAGACATAGGTAATCTGTCCAATCAGTGATGACTCTGGCCCTTTCTTCCTTGACTCCTGCTACTCCTTAGTAACTCCACCAGAGGGCAGGCAGTAAACGAGAAAGGAAAGGAAAGGCCTGGCGGTGAGGCCCTCACCACACAAGGAAGGACTCAAGCTACCTAAACCCATTTCTGTACTCACTCCCCCATGGTCCTGGTGGGTCTAGCTTATTTGAGTGAAGTTCATATTTCAGATAGGGACACTGGGTCCAAATCATGGCTCAGTCAGTTCAGGTAGTCAAGAACTATTTATTGAGTGTCTGCTGTATGCGAGGCACTGTTTTAGGCACTGGGGATGCAAGACAGACAAAAACATTAGCTTCTGGAACTAACATTCTAGTATTGTATTTTCATAATCCCTGTGAGCCTCAGTTTCCTAATCTGTACCATGGGGGCAATAATACTAGTTTCTGTGAGCATTTAAATGAGATACTTACACATCTAATGAAGTTTCTGGATTTATTATAATTTACAGTTTGTATACAGCTTTGCATAGTGTTTATAAAGTTTTGTGTCTGGGACTTCCCTAGTGGTCCAGTGGGTAAGACTCCATGCTTCCAATGCCCAGGTTCTATCCCTGGCCGGGGAACTAAATCCCACATTCCACAACTAAGAAGTCTGCTTGCTGCAAGTAAAGATCCCACATGCCGCAACAAAGATCCTGTGGTCCGCAACTAAGACCCGGTGCAGCCAAAATAAATAAATAAATAATATAAGAAAGAAACATTAAAAAATAATGCTGCTTTAAAAATAAATAAATAAAAGTTTGTATTCTACTTTACATTTTCATGAACGTTTTCCTATGAACATTTCTTTTCTACTCAGTATTTTAACAGTAATGTAATATTTCATTGTGTCAATTTATCATAATATTTAAACGTGACTCTGTTCTATTGTATACTTGGTTCATAGCAGGTTCTCAGTAAATATTTGTTGAAAGAAGACATGAATACCACACATTTATATTATTTGCATCTTTTCATTATCACAAATAATACTCTTTTTAGCTTCTGAATAATCTTTCTGGGAAAAGTTCTAAAAGTAGGGTTATTATATCAAAATGCATGACACAAGGCATGAATATTTTCATGATCCTCAATGTATATTACCATAATGCTGCCATGAAGACTGTACTAATTTACAATTAATGACAGCCACATTGTGGTTTAATTTGTATTCTATAATTATTCATATTATCTAAGTTCTTTCATATAGTTACTATTTGGATATCCCTGTTGTAAAACTTATGTGTTTGGGCTTCCCTGGTGGCGCAGTGGTTAAGAATCCACCTGCCAATGCAGGGGACACGGGTTTGTCCCTGGTCCGGGAAGATCCCACATGCCATGGAGCAACTAAGCCCGTGTGCTACAACTACTGAGCCTGCGCTCTAGATCCCGTGAGCCACAACTACTGAGCCCACATGCCACAACTAATGAAGCCCGCGTGCCTAGAGCCCATGCTCCACAACAAGAGAAGCCACTGCAATGAGAAGCCTGCGCACGGCAACAAAGAGTAGCCCCCAGCTCACTGCAACTAGAGAAAGCCTGCGTGCAGCAATGAAGACCCAACGCAGCCAAAAATAAATAAATAAAATAAATAAATTTATAAAAAAACAAAAACAAAAAAAAACTTATGTGTTTGAGGGGCAGGACACTTTGGGGGGAAGACAGGGAAGACCCTACATGTAGGATGCTAATTGAGCAGGGCGAGCCTCAAAACTACCCCCTAAGCCATCAGGCCAGCAGGAGCAGAGAATGAGGTGACAGAGGAAGAGTGATGCAGAAAATAAATCAGAGGGACATTGAAGAGATATGTTACATTTTTGCCAAAGACTTACAGATGACAGATAAAGACTATTACCACAAAGGAGTACCTCTTTGTTACATCACAGCAGGGGTGGGGCTGTTTTGTGCAATGAGCACCTGTGACATTGGAAGTGAAGTCTGCAAACCCTGCTGTCTCAGTTGGACTTGAGAGAGCTGATGCAGCACTGGGCATGGAAATGTTGATGAATTAGTTGATGAATTGGGGCCTGGTTAGCAGTGTGATTTGCATACCTGTGGTTTGGGGTTAGGCGTACCATATCTTTACCTCTTTGCCCTGACGAATACAATTGGTTGAGAGGTTGAAATTAAGCAATGAGCCTTTGATCTGAAATGGTTTGGTAAAATAAGCAATTGTGTGGTTTTGAAAAATAATGTATTTTGAAATGTTTTCAAACCTACAGAAAAGTCACAAGTGCAGTACAAAGAACTTCCACATCCCTTTCATCTAGTTTCCTGTGTTAACATTTCACTGCATTTGTGCTCACTTGCTCTCTTTCTCCCTCTATAGTCCCCAGACTGACCCAGCAATGTTTCATTTTCCTCTCTGGTCCAGGATTCCATCCAGGAACATGTGTTGCATTGAGTTGTCATATCTTTCAGGCTCCTCCAATTTGATTTTTTTTTTTTTTGGCCACGCTGCGCGGTGTGTGGGATCTTAGTTCTCGGACCAGGGGTCAAACTTGTACCCCCTACAGTGGGAGGTGGAGTCTTAACCACTGGACTGCCAGGGAAGTCCCCAGGGTCCCCCAATTTGAAATAGTTCCATAGTCTTTTCCTATCTTTCATGTCCTTAGCAGTTTTAGAAACTTCTGGTTTTACATTTTGTAGGATGACCCACGTGTTTCCTTAGGACTAGACACAGGCCATGTTTTCTTCTCAGTGCATCACATCAGAGGGCACACAATGCCAACCTGTCCTGTCACTGGTACCATTAACCTTGATCACCTGGTCATGTTGGTGTCTGCAGGTTTCACCACCATAAAGACACTACTTTTTTCTCTTTGTAACTAGCATTTTGTGGGGAGATATTCCCAGATTATGCCAACGTCTTGTTCCTCATCAATCCTCCACCAGCCACCCTTAGCCTCCTGAATCAACCACTATTTGTCATGGTGGCCAAATAGTGATTTTCTAGTTCCATCAATCTTTCTACATTTATCAGTTGGCATTCTACTATAAAGAAAAAACAGGATTCTCTCCTGTTCCAACTATCTATCGCTGTGTATCAAAATATTCTCAAACTTAGTAGTTTAAAACAATAATCATTGATCTAGTTCAGGAACCTGCATCTGGGCAAGGTGATGTATCAACCAGTGCAGTCGACTGGGTCTGGAGGATCCACTTCCAAGGTGGCTCACTCACGTGGCTGACAAGTTGGTGCTGACTTTTGGCTAGGACCTCAGTTGGTCAGCCTGAACCACTACATAAAGCCTCTCCATGTGGCTGCTTGATTTCCACTGTAGCATTGTGACTGAGATTCAACAGCAAGCATCCCAAGAGAGTAAGGTGAAAGTGCTTGGCCTTTTTCTGATACAACCTCAGAAGTCACAGGGCTTCACTTTCATTGTACTCTCGTTTAAAGAAGTTACAAGTATCCACCCAGGTTCAAGGGGAGGGGACATAGCATTTACCACTCAGTGGGAAAGTTGTTAACATCACATTGTAAGAATGGCATGTAGGATAGAATATATTGTGGTGGGCTTCTTTGTAAAATACAGTCTGCCCCATTCCCCATTTGTTTATTCATTCGTTTATATCAATATGGACTCGTGGATTCCAATTTTATATAATCGGCTGTAATCCATTACTATCATTATTTATTTTGATGCTCAAACTGTCCCACATTTGACTATTGGGAGCCTCTTCCAAGGTGGTAGCTGTATTCTTTTGACATGTTGCCATTATTTTTTGCACATTTTCTTTGGTGGAGGGTGGTACATATAAACCAGGATCTGGGTACTTGGTGTGCTCATTGCTAACAGGCTGTCATTGCCTCTAGGTCCTCTTATAGATAGAGCTAGTCTGTAAGAGGGCCTAGAATAAACACACACACACACACACACACACACACACACACACACACAGATAAATACATTTCCCCATCTCTCTGAGTATAAATGTTAAAAAAGCATGGGTTCATATCAAAACCTCCAATTTCAACTCAGAATCTTGGGGTTCAGTCTGGTCTTGCTCCTTTCCATGATTTTTCTATATTCTCCAACAGCAAGAAACCTGGTGTTTATTATCTTCAATATAATCCTCACTTATTTGCTCAATTAATATAACCAGTCTCGCAAATACACTAGCTTCTCTCCTCCACCTACCACCCCTGCACCCTGCCACCAGCACTCTGCATTCTCAGATATCAGCAGGCACGTTGCCATATCTTTGGGCACTAACAGGCACACCTCCAGTGCATCTCTGTGCGGCTCCCCTCTTCTCCCCCTTACCATCCCATGCCCTTGGGTGCCACTGGGGATAATACTGACATCCCTCCATACAGCACCTCCTGTATCCCTCCCTAGCACTATATCCTCAGGCACCAGCAGGCATACCACTGATGTGTCTCCACGTGGCAGCTCTCTTCACTGCCACTGACTCCTCCAAGCTTGGAAGGGAAGATGGAAAGGGAAAGTAAGCAACTGTGTTTTAACATGATTGAAACTGGCCAATACGTGGTCCAGAGTCCTCTGTCTTTGAACATCCACACTAGCTCCTTTTTAATCATTTAAAAATGCAAACTTGATCTTGCTGTTCTGTTTCTTAAAACCCTTGGATGATTTCCCGGCCCTAAGGCTAAAATCCAAAAACTCTAATATGACCTACAAGACCCTACATAATTTGACCAACCGCCTATTTTTTCCAGTATAATCTCTGTTTTATTTCTCTGGGTTCAGTCAGTTTCCCAGAGCAGAGTCTTCCAATCTCCAACTTGGAGTGTGTAAACTTTGGCTGCCAGTATTTTGGGGAACTGAGCCAAGGAAAGGGCCCGGAGGTCTCAATGATCAGAATGCAGACTTTAACTTAATCCCTATTTTCAGAATGTCATCTCGTGCTTGGTTTAAGTGTCTCATCCTTTACTCAGATGGAGGAAGGGATCTGGGAACTAGCTGCTCCTTATAAATATGTTCAATCAATCATCCTGATTCCAACTGCATACTCCCATTTTCAGAGATACCTGGTACATTTAGTTCTTGAGACTTTTGGGGTTTGCAGTACAAATAGCTTCCTTAGGTTTCAGCTTTCTCTAGCCTGCTAAATCAGTTACTACTCGTTTATCCATTTTCTAGTTTCCACATTTTTTTCGAGGTAGGTGGGGGGAGGGTGTTGTCTTGCCTGTTGTAGCCTCTCTTCCCATTTCCTTTGTCCTCGTGGTGTTTGGCCTTTTAATTTCTTTACTGTCTTTTTTGTGGGGGTCTCAGGAAGGAGCTAAGTGCATGTGTTCAGTTCACCAAAGTTAACTGGAAGTGGAGTTGTCTTAAATAGCAAACACCCTGGTTCCTTTTAAAGCAGATTCCATGAACACAAATTGGATTTCATAGAATCATGAAATATTGTATTATAATTAGAAACATTCAGCCCAGTGGTTCTGTTTTTTTTTAATAGACTTGATTTTTTAGAGCAGTTTTAGGTTTACAACAAAATTGAGAGGAAGATACACACATGCATAGCCTCCCCCATTACCAACATCCTCCACCATAGTATTGTGGGGCCTTTAGGGACTTTCCACCCCCTCACTTGTTCCCGTAAACCAATTCTTCTCCCTATCGTGCGCCACTCCTTCTCCCTATCGAAACCAATTCTTCTCCCTATCGTGCGCCACTCCTTCTCCCTATCGAAACCAATTCTTCTCCCTATCGTGCGCCACTCCTTCTCCCTATCGAAACCAATTCTTGGAGTTTTTCAGTTGACGGGGACTTGCCAGACAGCGGGTAATTTTCCAGTTGCCCGTAACAGGTATACGCCCTAACCGCCACAATGAACAGACAACTATAACGGCCAGAAGGTGGGACAAAAGTTCCTAAGCCAATGAATTCAAAAGTCACCACATTTACCCAATCATTGTGAGAATATACCCGCCCTATGAGTAAATAAACCTATAAAAAGTATGTGATTCCGCTTTTAGGGGTTCCCCATCGGCCTCCTGCGTGAGGTTCAGGGAACCCCGGTGCATCGGCTCCTAATAAACCTCTTGCGTGTTGCAGCGGCTCTCGACTCTTGGCGGTTCTTGGGTGAGTTGGAATCCCTCGTAGACCGTTTGGGTCTAACAGTATTAGTACATTTGTTACAATTGATGAATGTACATTGGTTGACACATCACCACCCAGAGTCCATAGTTGACCTTAGGGTTCACTCTTGGTGTTGTGCGTTCTATGGGTTTGGTCAAATGTATGATGACATGTATCCGTTATTATAATAACAATCAGAGTATTTTCACTGCCCTAAAAGTCCTCTGTGCTCTGAGTTCATCTGTCCCCACCCCCACCTCCGGAGATCACTGATCTTTTTACTGTCTCCATAGTTTTTCCTTGTCCAGAATGTCATATAGTTGGAATCATACAGTATGTAGTCTTTTCAATTGGCTTCTTTCACTTAGTAATATGCAATAAGCTTCCTCCATGTCTTTTCATGGCTAGACAGCTCACTTATTTTTATTTATTTTTAAAAAACATTTTAAAAAATATTTATTTATTTATTTGGCTGCGTTGGGTCTTAGTTGTGGCTCACGGGATCTTCGTTGCCATGTGCGGGATCTTCATTGCGGCGTGTGGGATCTTCATTGAGACATTCAGGATCTTTAGTTGCAGCATGTGGGATCTTTAGTTGCAACATGCGAACTCTTAGTTGCAGCACGTGGGATCTATTTCCCTAACCAGGGATCGAACCTGGGCCCCCTGCATTGGGAGTGCAGAGTCTTAGCCACTGGACCACAAGGGAAGTCCCAGCTCATTTATTCTTAGTGTTGAATAATATCCCATTGTCTGGATGTACCACTCCTTGTCTTTTTACCACCAGGTACCTCTTTTATTATATATTCACCTTCCCTCACCAAATACCCGTATTTGAAAAGAGTTAGACTTCCAAAACGCAGTTTGAGAAACTATGGTCTAGTCAGAGCCCTCATTTTACAGATGAGACTGAGCCCCAGAAGGAGAGGTGATTCGCCAAAATCTCACAACTACTGATGGGGTTCAGGGCAGGCCATCCCAAGATGTGCCACTTTGGCATGCGGATTATTTTGAGCTGAAAACAATCAAGGCCCAAAAGCCTCAGGAAGAACTTTTGAGCTCTCCTCTAACTGCCTAAAAGAATTTACATAGAGGACCTGTTCGAGGAAGGGAGATATCACCATGGATAACTACAGCATAATAGGAACTAGGTGTGGAGGGCAGGGAGGAACCTAGCAAAGTCTGTTAAAATTTCCCTCTGTGTCCCACTGTTTCTGTTTGGCCCAGCAAACGTTTGTTTACAAACATTTGCTCTTTTTCATCTTCCTGTGAATTGCCTTCCTTCCCTTTGAAGTCCCAGACCCCTACCCCCTTCTCCTTAGTCCAGGATGACACATATACCCTATTTTACCTGACTGTCCTGTGGGCCTCATAGTCCTACGGAGCCCACATATGCACAAAATTAAATCTGATTTTCTCCTCCTATTAATTTGTTTTATGTCATTTAAATTATTTGACCAACTAAAAGAACCAAGAGGGGAAGAGGGAAATTTTCTCCTCCCTGACACTAATGAGGGGCCACGTTAGGATGTGAACCCAGGTCTCCTGCCTTTTGCTCTAGTGCTCCTTTTAGATCTATGATATAAGATTTATGTTCCCCCAAACTGATAAGCAGGTGAGGGAAATCTTTCCTTCTGACTCCATGCAGTGGTCTTTTTCTCAGCAGTATCATTCGTGGCATTGAAACATTACTTCTTCTGGTGCCTAGGAGGAAAAACGGCCTCCCTCCCATCTTGAGGGCCACAGAGGGCTAAACACACTGGGAATCACTGGAGCTTTCTCAGGGCCCTGGGGGAACTGTTTGCTTGAAATGTAATAAAGGTTCCTCTCCACCAAACATGGAGAAAAAGCAATGCTGGAAACAGGGCAGAGTCAGCGTGGGAGGTCTTGTCTCTCCTAGTCAACCAACCAATCATCAGGGATAGATTAGACTCCTACTGTGAGCTCTTCTATGCTAGAAGTTACCAAGGATACATAGGCTTTGCCCTGAAGGGATTTATGATCAAATTGCAGAGACAAAACGTTCCATCCTCTCAACCTCTCTGAAGGCACGGCCTTTGTCTTCCCCATTTCTAGCCGGCCTCAGTGCACCTGGCCTCCTTCTGGATACATGTTCGTTATCTATGGTTTGATTAAAGCTTCTTTGTTGCACTATTTCCTCTCCTACGAATGAGGAGGCTAACGATAAAACCCCTACTGTTTGTATAGGCTTTGTAGTTTACCTGATCTCAGTTAATCTTCTATCTTATCTTTTTCCTCAGCTGCTTTGTACACAAATGTTATTGATTCCCTCCAGAGGCAGCCATGTGTGGTGGAATAAGCAGCATTAAAACTGGGGTTTTAGCACATACCCCTTCAACTAACTATCTGAGTGTCATTAGGCAAGATGCTCCCCCTCCCCGGGCCTCAATTTACCTACATGCAGAAGGAGGAAAGGGTTTGGATTCCACAGAATCTGAGGCCCCTTCCAGTTTCTAATTTGAGTGCAGCGCCATTGTGTGGTTTTTGCTATGCGTGTTGTTCCAAACCAAAGGGCAGGGACAGGATGCAGTCTAATAACCAGGGACAGAGGAGGAGTGGTTGAGCAGCTTTGCACATTTGTGGGTGCCTCGCTCCCTGTCCTTAGATTTCCCAGGCTGTTTAAGTTCACGATCCCAGGGCACTGCTTGTCCGCCCCTTGCCATACATGCCATGCTATTCAGGGTTTCTTTCCCAGGGTCTGCTTTGAAGCCAGAGGAAGATTTTCAGAGCTCTCGAATCTTCTTACTTCTTGCCCTCTTGACATCTGAGGCCTGAAAAGAACTTGGGTTGCCTGCCTAGGCAGGCTTCCGGAGGCCACAGCCTTCTGTCTTCAGGGGCTGGGGGCAGGAGGATGCCGGAGCCAGCGCAGGCAGTCATTGTTTGGGTATTGACTCAAAGGAGCCAGAGACACAATGCACAGGAAAAAGGATGAGCTCATGACGGCTAAATGAAAAGATTCTTATCTTGGAAACAGCGGTTTCTTATGCAAAACAGGGGGCGGCAATGTGATTGTGCCCCACGGAGTACATTCAACAACAGGGATTTCAAATGAAGAAGCTGTTTTGCATACCTACGGGAGCGGCAATGGGCCAGATTGTTCATTAATTAAAAAGGGGGGGCGGGTGCTGAAAAACCCACGCTCGCACTTGCTGCTGAACCGAAATAATTCATTTGCCTTCCTCTCAGTCCCAGTTGATCAGCTGGGAGACAAATGTCGTTTTTTCAACCGTAGCCACCTCTGGAGAAGGGAGGGGAGGGCAGAGGGGGAGGGAGGACGGGAGAAGGTATGGGCGGGGAGGGGAGCGCGTCACAGATAACTGGAATAGCGGTGATCTCTCAACCATTTCCACTTGGTGGTGTTCAAATGTATTGTACAGAGGTGGGTGGCTTTTTTGTTGCCTTCTCCCCCCCCCCCTCCGCCCCCAGGAGATTTACCTTCCTAGTTCTGTTTGATTTCATATGAAAGAAGTCTAAGCGAATCCCCATTGATGGGGTGGAGACGAAAGAAAAGAAGAGGGTGGGAAAGGGAGAGGCTAGAATGTGTCCCTTAACTACAGTCCCCCTTTTTCCCCAACTCTGACATGTGGTCCCCTGAGTGGATGGACCAGAGCTGTGGCTGTCCCGGAAATTCCAGAATAGAGGTCACCCACTGAATGGGTAATGTCACAAGTGGAGAGCAGGGTTGAGTGTGGTTGCAGGTGGGAGGCAGTAACCCCTCCCACGTAACTTTCCTACCAGCCAGACTGCTCTCCTTCTACTGCACATCATCTTTTGATTTAGGAATAAGATTGGTTATCATTTATCAAGCACTTTCCTATACATTACTTCCTATGTTATGTCCTATCACTATGTTACACCTGGTGTCAGGCACTTTCACTTATGTTACTTATTTGAGCTTCTTAGTTACCCAGGGAGATAACTGGGTATTATTGCTCCTGTCTTAGAAATGAGGAAACTGAGGAAACTCAGACACATTAAGTGGGTCACCCAAGGTCACAGAAGTTGGAAATAACAAAGCTAGGATTTGAACCCACATCGGTCTGATGTCAAAACCTGTGCCCTAAACTACTGTGCAACACTGACTCTCCTCCCTTTCCTCCATTCTTCCCTAAATAGTATTTGCCCAACTGTTAATCAAAAGGCAAACCTCCCAAGGATGGCATTCTGGCAAGCAGGGCAAGGATGGAGGTCCTTCCTGAATGTGCGACATTCCCCCCAAACACGCATACCTTCAGTATAGAAGACAAGCTAAGGAAGACAAGCTTGGTGGACCTTTTCTCTACCATAGGCTCACAATATGATTCATGTTTTTTTTTTTTTTTTTTTTTTTTTTTTTTTTAATGCGTTACGCAGGCCTCTCACTGTTGTGGCCTCTCCCGTTGCGGAGGACAGGCTCCGGACGCGCAGGCTCAGCGGCCATGGCTCACGGGCCCAGCCGCTCCGCGGCATGTGGGATCCTCCCAGACCGGGGCACGAACCCGTGTCCCCTGCATCGGCAGGCGGACTCTCAACCACTGCGCCACCAGGGAAGCCCCTGATTCATGTTTTTTAAAGTCCAGTTTATGGAGGTATAATTTTCATACAGTAAACTTCTTTCAAAAGTGCTGTTCGATGAGTTTTGACAAACGTCTACTGTTGTGTCACCACCAACACAATCAAGATATAGAATATTTTCATTACCCCCCCAGAAGTTCTCTGAGCTCCTTTGCAGTCAATCTCTTACCCCTATACCCAACCTTTGGCAACCACTCATCTATTTTCTATTTCTGTAGTTTTGCCTTTTCCAGAATATTGTATAAATGGAATCATATCTTATGTATACTTTTGAGTTTGACTTTACTTAGCATAATGCTTTTGAGATTCATCCATGTTTTAGTTCAGTCCTTTTTATTATCAAGTAATATTCCACAGTATGATTGCACTATAATTTTATACATTCATCAGTTGATAGACATTTGGGTTGTTTCCAGCTTGTAGTGATAATTAATAAAGCTGCTATGAATATTTATATACAGGTTTCTACATGAATATATATCTTCATTTCTCTTGGGTAAATAACTAGGAGTTGATTGCTGGTTATAGGGTAAGTGTATACCTAACAACAACAAAAAATCCCTGCCAAACTTTCCAAAGTGGCTGTACCATTCTGAATTCCCTTAGCAATGCATAAAAGTTCTAGTTGCTCTGCATCCTTGCTAATACTCGGACAGTCTTTTTAATTTTAGTGATTCTAATAGATGTGAATTTTAGCTGACTGTAGTTTGGCTTTGCATTTGCCTAATGAGTGATGATGTTGAGGGTCCTTTCATGTGCTTATTTGCCACCTGTGTCTCTTCCTTGGTGAAGTATCTATTCAGATCATTTGCCCAATTTTTAATTGGGTTGTTTGTGTCCTTATGATTGAGTTTTGAGTTCTTTATATAGTCTGGGTATAGGTCCCTTATCAGATGTGTGTTTTGCAAATATTTTCACCCAGTCTGTGGCTCACCTTTCATTTGCTAAGCCTACCTTTGGAAGAGCAGAAGTTTGTCATTTTGATGCAACTCAATGTATTAATTTTTTTCTTCTATTGTTCATTCTTTCTTTGGTTGTATCTAAGAAATCTTTGCCTAACCAGAAGTCACAGTGTTTCCTTTTGAATATGTTTTATTCTAGAAGTTTTATAGATTCAGCTTTTACATTTATGTCTGTGATCCATTTTGAATTAATTTTTATATATGTATATGATATGAGGTAAGGGTTGAGGTTCATTTTTTGGCACATAGATGTCAAATTGTCCTGGTGCCATTTAAAAAAAAAAAAAGTTTATTTATTTATTTATTTTGGCTGCGTTGGATCTTCATTGCTGTGCGCGGGCTTTCTCTAGTTGCAGCGAGCGGGGGCTACTCTTAGTTGTGGTGCGCGGGCTTCTCATTGCGGTGGCTCCTCTTGTTGCGGAGCACCGGCTCTAGGCATGCAGGCTTCAGAAGGCGTGCGGGCGTCAGTAGCTGTGGCACACGGGCTCAGTAGTCGTGGCTCACGGGCTCTAGAGCGCAGGCTCAGTAGTTGTGGCGCACGGGCTTAGTTGCTCCACGGCATGTGTGATCTTCCCGGACCAGGGCTTGAACCCATGTCCCCTGCACTGGCAGGCGGATTCTTAACCACTGTGCCACCAGAGAAGTCTAAATTACACTGATTGATCTTCAAATGTTTAACCAGTCTTATATTTCTGGGATAAACCTTACTTGGTCATGAGGTATTATCCTTTTTATGTATCGCTGAATTCGATTTACTGATAATTTGTTGAGCAGTTTTTGGCCTGTGTTCACAAAGGATATTGGCCTGTAGTTTTCTTATAACACCTTTGTCTGGTTTGGTATTTGTCTGGATTGGGTTTTGAATTGGAGTTATTTTTCAAGCGGAGGGACTGAATTTAGGGCTGGTCTGATGCAACAGTGTTATAAGAAGGCCAAGTTTCTCAGAGGCACTCAGTTTGCCTTCCTTTACTCTGCTGAGCCACACTACTGACCTTCCCACAACTGCAGATGGTGCTGGACCCTCAGTAGTCCCTGTGCTGCTCAGAGCGCTGGAATTTTCTGTCTCCCTTCTCTGCTCCATTTCCAAACCAACAACATGATGCACAAAACAATAGAGACCTGCTCCCTATGTGTAATATTTACCTAATCAGTTACATCAAACATCAGAGGCCCAAGAGACCCGTAGTCATATCTCTGTCTATGCTTCGGGTCAACTTGAATGTGCTCCAGGGGTGCCTGTGCACATGGTCACCAGGGTGCAAGGGATGTCGAGGGAAGATTGCATCCAGCTTGTGAATGGGAGCACTTTCAAATCATCACCTGTACTTAGCAAAGGTATGAGAGTTCTCTGTAGTATCCTGAGTATTTACCAAGCATTCTGATGCTGAGTAATGATTACAGCCGTACATAAAATAGAAAGATTAGAGTCTCAGTTCCCTGCTTAATATGTAAATGTATCCAGTTATGTGTGAGTGCTTTTAATGAAGTAACTTGCGCTTCTGTTTCCTACGCTGAGAGTGATTGATGCAAAAAACACTCTATAACCCCATCAGAAATTAGCAGCCCTTTGAGAGGGCTCTGTGGTGCTTGCCTGGCCTGGGGCTAGGAGGCAGTAGGAATGGGTTTTAGCCCTGGCTTTACAGTTAATTTCCACTTTTTTGGGCAACAGGAAGTAGACTGCCTTATCCCCAACTGAGCTCAGAGAATTGTTGGTGATGGATTGTGAAAGAACTTCACTCACTTATTTACTTTAGATTGGTTCTCATTCCAACATACAGGAATGGATAATAAAAATAGTCGCTACCACGTGCTGTGCTAAGTGCTTTGCTTATATCATTTCTTTCAATCATCATACCAGTCTTGGAAGAGAGGAATTAATATACCCCTGCTTCATAGATGGAGAAACTGAGG
Organism: Phocoena sinus; assembly: GCF_008692025.1. Taxonomy (NCBI): domain Eukaryota; kingdom Metazoa; phylum Chordata; class Mammalia; order Artiodactyla; family Phocoenidae; genus Phocoena; species Phocoena sinus. The sequence goes on from NC_045784.1 coordinate 105,512,334, forward strand.
TTCAGAGAAGATACGTCCTTTGCCCAACCTCACCTTGGTAAGTTAACAGCTAGGCTGGGATTGGAATTCAGATTTCCATGGCTACACCTCACTGTCTCCCAATACTGAGGATGCTGACATCTGTCTGAATTTTCTCACATACCCGTAACGGGATGAGCTTGGAAGGACAAGGAGCGTTCTGTGTGTCTGTGATGAGGACCTAGTTGCAGACAGTGACTAGGGTTGAGCACTTCTTTCTGCACCCTACCACACACACACTGTTCCCAGTCTTTCAGGAGAAGGGCCATGATTTGAAGTCCATCTCTTCTGAAGTCTGGCTTAAGAAGCATGAATGAGTTCCACCTGCTATCTCTGTAGCAGAGAAAGGTCTTTCTCTGCAGAGGCCTCTCAGTGGCTGTGGGAATGCTGCTCTACTGAGTGTCTCTAATTGGAAAACAATTATATATAGCACTTATTAAGCACCAGACACTTCTCTAATCCCTTTATACATAGTAATTCCTGGAATCCTTATAACAGTCCTGTGAGAATCCTTATTATTCCCATTTCACAGATGAAAAAACTGAAGCACAGAGATGTTAAATAATTTGCCAAAGTCTCCCAGCTAATAAGAGGCAGCTCTGGGATTTGAACCCAGAGAGTTTGGTAACTCTAGACCTGTGCTGGTCCATGGTAGCCACTAGCCATATGTAGCTATTTAAGTTGAAATTTAAATGAATTAAAATTAAATAATATTTAAAATTCAGTTTCTCAGTCATACCAGCCACATTTCAGGTGCTTAATAGCCACACGTGGCTAGTGGCTACCATATGGGATAGTGTATTTGTAACACATTTCCATCATCACAGAGTTATATTGTGTAGAACTCAGCTAGATGCTGTGCTTTTAAATGGCTAAAAGACATTTAAATGGTATGGCCCTCTCAGAGAACAACCTGAGTACAGCTCCCTATGTTCCTGGCTTGGTCTCCTCTTAACTTTCTCTCCAATTTTCTGTCCCATTCCCGCCCCCCACCCCTTTTCTTTTTTAGCTTGACTGGTGAAAGGGGAGCATTTTCAGCCCCTTTAAAAACTCTGAGCTAAGTCTCATCTGCTGACTCACTCCCGCTGCCCCCTCCACCACCCCAACCAGGCTCACCTGACCTCAGACCCCTACTTAGGCTTTGATGTTTGAAAAGCCACAGCCTCTGCTCGGGACTCTGTGTTAAGCCTGCAGACCCCTCTGGAAGCCTCAAGTCATGGCAGTGAAAGGAAAGATGCCAAGTGGGTGTTGGCTGTTAAGCCCCTTGCTACTTCTGTCTCTAGGCCTTGGCCCTTATCAAATCGGTGCTGCCTACAGGAGGAGAAAAAAATAAAGGAGCTTTCAAAGAAGTGTCAAAGTCTGTAGCAGCTCTCCGCCGCTACACTGATTTATAGGCAATACCACAAAATTCCTCAGGACTGGGGCCAGCAGCCAAGTGATGGACAGTGATTACCAAAGGAGATTTTTGTGGGTTTTCAGAGGCCTAACGAAGTAGGGTCCTCCTTATTAGCAGGTGGCTATCTATAGGGAAACAGACAAAACTCTGTGTCCCTCCACCCCTAAAATAAATCTTCCTCTGGACCTTGCAGGAAGTCTGCGATGCTTCCTCCCCTTCAAAGTGAGTGTGCTGTTGACTTGTTGGCCAGCACATCATGTCAACGTCAGTGGGGCAGAGTGTTGCCTATTCTCCCCCCGCAGGGCCCTGAGATGAGGGTGGGGATGTTTTGATGAGTGGGGAGTAGTTTGCTGAAAAGTTATAAATATGCCAGACACACTCCAGTTACTTCTCTCTTTAGCCTGTGGTCCTGTCTGCAGGCTCAAATTCAGTTGCAAGGAAGGTTTGCAAGGGTTCTTCAGCAGCACAATGCCTCTTATAAATGGATATTTCTCAGGGTGTGCCAGGACCAGAACTTCGAGAATGATAATGACAAGTTTTCAAAAAGAATGGGGAGGCCACGGAATGGTTATCTGTGGGTAGGTCTTGGCATCTGTGGTTGATACAGCAGGTGCTTTGCTGTCATGTTGACAGGAGGTGAGGGAGCGTGGTGGCAAGTATCCTACCAAGTACCCAGCACCTGGGTGAGAGGTGACTTGGAAAGACTACGTCTGAGTCAGGGTTGTCCCCTCTCCTTGTTCTTATTCTTGGAAGCAACCTGTTGCCCTCATGTGTGTTGTTATGAAACCTTTCAAGGCGAGAAACAACAAGTGTTGGCAAGGATGTGGAGAAAAGGGAACCATCATGCACTGTTGGTGGGAATGTAAATTGGTGCAGCCACTATGGAAAACAGTATGGAGGTTCCTCAAAAAACTAAGAATAGAACTACCACACAATCCAGCAATTCCACTGCTGGGTATTTATCTGAAGAACACAAAAACACTAACTAAAAAAGATACATGCACCGCTCTGTTCATGGCAGCATAATTTACAATAGCCAAGATATGGAAACAACCTAAGTGTCCACTGGCAGATGAATGGATAAAGAAGGTGTGGTATATATATATATATATATATATATATATACAATGGGATATTACTCAGCCATAAAAAAATGAACAAAATCTTGCCATTTGCAGCAACATGGATGGACCTAGAGGGTATTATGCTAAGTGAAATGTCAGACAGAGAAAGACGAATACTGTATGCTTTCACTCATATGTGGCATATAAAAAAAAAAAGTCAAACAAGACAAAAACAAAGGCATAGATACAGAGAACAGAGTAGTGGTTACCAGAGGGGTAAGGGTGAGGGTGAGGGCAAAATGGGTAAAGGGGATCAACTGTATGGTGATGGATGGGAACTAAATTTTTGGTGGTCAGCATGCTGATATACAGAAGGAGAAAACATAATGTTGTACACATGAAATATATAATGTTACCTCAATAGAAAATAAATCTAGGGCTTCCCTGGCGGCGCAGTGGTTGAGAGTCTGCCTGCCGATTCAGGGAATGCAGGTTCGTGCCCCGGTCCGGGAAGATCCCACATGCTGCAGAGCGGCTGGACCCGTGAGCCATGGCCGCTGATCCTGCGCGTCCGGAGCCTGTGCTCCGCAACGGGAGAGGCCACAACAGTGAGAGGCCCGCGTACCACACACACACAAAAAAATTAAAAATAAATAAATAAATCTTAAAAAAAAAAAACCTTTTCAAAATGCCTTGCTGGCCCATCTGAATAGAAATAATGAGCTCTCATGCCTGATTGGTCAGCTGCAGTTGATAGAGCATTTTTGAGCCCTTTGTCTGTCTTTACTCTCACCTGCTGTCTAGGAAGTTGGGAGGATGACAGTATCATCTCCATTTTTTTTTTTTTTTTTTTAGCCTCGCTGTGCAGCATGTGTGATCTTAGTTCCCTGACCAGGGATCGAACCCATGCCCTGTGCAGTGGAAGCAGGAAGTCCTAACCACTGGACCTCCAAGGAATTCCCCATCTCCATTTTTTTTTTTTTTTTTTGCGGTACGCGGGCCTCTCACTGCTGTGGCCTCTCCCATTGCAGAGCACAGGCTCCGGACGCGCAGGCTCAGCGGCCATGGCTCATGGGCCCAGCCGCTCCGCGGCATGTGGCATCTTCCCGGACCGGGGCACGAACCCATGTCCCCTGCATCGACAGGCGGACTCTCAACCACTGCGCCACCAGGGAAGCCCATCCCCATCTCCACTTTAATGGTGAGGAGATGGAGGCTGAGAGAGGCCTCAAGGTTTCTTTGCAAGGTAGTGTTTGAATGGTGCCTGACTGGAATCCCAGACATCTGGCTATCTTTCTGGTTCTCAAAGGTTCTAGTAAGCCCATCCTGCTGTCTCCTTTGCTTTTGGGAGAAGGTAGAGAAGTTTGGTTGCTGGGAAGGGGAGGCACCACAGCTGGCATGATGTGCTTCTTCATGGCATTGAGGTGTTTATAGGGGTTGACAGCACTAGTAGTTTCTGTAGGCTCTCTTCTGCCTCACTTTTTTTCCCTTAGCTCCTCCCTTCTAGCCCAGTCTCTCTTTCCCTGGAGTCAGAAAGCCCCTCTAAAACCATGCAATCCAGATTGGGACTTGAACCCACGGTCTTTTAATTCAGATCACACACCTGGTCTCAGGACTTAATGAAGCTTGGGTTCTTTATGTCTCATCACAGAAAGAATTCAGTGAGAGACAAAGTGATAGGTAAGAAGTAGATTTATTTAGAGAGATACACATTCCATAAACGGAATGTCATCCATCTCAAAAGGCGAGAATGGCCCTTGGAGAAACACACTCCACAGAGTGCAGGCCATCTTAGAAGGTGAGAGGCCCCAAAATATGGGGTGGCTAGATTTTATGGCCTGGGTAATTGCATAGGCTAATGAGTGGAAGGATTATTCCAACTATTGATATTTTGGGGGAAGGGGTGGGGATTTCCAGGAATTGGGTCACCGCCCACTTTTTGGACTTTTATGGTTAGCCTCTTCAGAGGCTGTCACAGCACCTGTGGGTGTGTCATTTAGCATATGTTACTGTATTACAATGAGCATATAATGAGGCTCAAGGTCTACTGGAAATCAAATCTTCCGCCATCTTGTATCTAGTTGGTTCTAACCAGTTTTTGTCATGTCCTATGGCTATGTCATTCTTTTAAAGGTTGTGCCCTGTCCCCTTCCCTGCTGTTTCACCTCTAGCATAACCCACCTCCCACCACTGGCCAAAGTCCAGCGAGGACAGCATAGACGCAGGAATCAGGGAATGTTCTGTGCTGCCCTGTCTTCTATCTTCCTGAGCTAGATGTCCAGCATGCCTTGCTGATTTCTGATGCTTATGGGGATTAAGCCATCCTTTCAGGACCATGGGGTACTTGAAATGGCAGGTTAACAAATTTGAGCTTTATCTTGTAGGCGGAGGTTAGCTGTGGAAGGGTCGGTGTGCTGGGAGTTAGAAGGAAACTCTGGGGGAAAGGTGTGCTCTGGGATGTTGTTGTAGAAAGATAAGCAGGAAGCAGGAGCAGCTCTGCAGGGTAAACAAGGTGAAGGCGTCACCTCAGAGGGATGATCCAAGGAAGACTTTGTGCCAGTTAATCACAATAGCTGGTTCCCCACCTTCCAACAAATGGTTACAAAAAGCTGGTCACAGCTCTCAAGTGTGCTGTAATTATCTGTTTACTTGTCTGCCTTCCCTGCTTTTCTATGAGTTTTGAGAGCAAAGGGGCCTAGTTTTATTCCCCATTTCCTAGCACAGGGCAAGACCTGGAGTAAATGCTTGTTTGAATGATGGGAATTTCATAACCTTGCTCACAGATACTGCAAACAAATGCCCATCAAGGACTGCCAATCCTTAGCAGTCTTTCCTACTTATATATTAGGCACCTGGGTAGAGCCATTGGGGTCCTGCTTAGTGGGCTGAAGTAGGCCTTGACTAGCCAGAGAATAGTTGGCTAAAATGGAGTCCTGGTGCCTGGCAGAGGTAGTTTTTTCCCTTAAGGGCCTGTTAAAAGTTATTCTGAGGCTTGTTAAAATGGTAAAGAAGACTTTCAAGACTGTTGCAGTAGGGGAGAGAGACTGAACTCAACTCCTTTTTTTTTTTTTTATAAATTTATTTATTTATTTTTGGTTGCGTTGGGTCTTCATTGCTGCGCGCGGGCTTTCTCTAGTTGCGGCGAGTGGGGGCTACTGTTTGTTGCGGTGCGCAGACTTCTCATTGCAGTGGCTTCTCTTGTTGCAGAGCACAGGCTCTAGGCGTGCAGGCTTCAGTAGTTGTGGCACGTGGGCTCAGTAGTTGTGGCACATGGGCTTAGTTGCTCCACGGCATGTGGGATCTTCCTGGACCAGGGATCGAACCCGTTTCCCCTGCAGTGGCAGGCAGATTCTTAACCACTGCACCACCAGGGAAGTCCCTGAACTCAACTCTTAATATAACAAGGACAAGTGGAGTTTAAAGCCAATGAGCAGGGTGAGGGGGTAAGTGGATGCAAAATTAATAAGAGGAATTTGATTAGATGTTGTTATGGACTGAATGTTTGTGTCTCTCCCATTCGTATGTTGAGACCCTAATCCCCAATGTGATGGTATCTGGAGGTGGGGCCTTTGGGAGGTGATTAGGTTTAGATGAGGTCATGAGGGTGAGGTCCTCATGATGGGATTACTGTCCCTATAAGAAGAGGAAGAGAGGCCAGAGCCCCTTACCCTGACTCCTCCCTCTTCCCCTCTCCCATGTGAGGACACAGTGAGAAGGAGGCCATCTGCAAGCCTGGAAGAGGGTTTTCATCAGGAACTGAACCTGCCAGCTTCTTGATCTTGGACTTTCCAGCCTCCAAAACGGTAAGAAATAAACGTTGTTTAAGCTATCCAGTCTGTAGTAGCTTGTTACAGCAGCCCTAGCTAAGACAGACTAAGGGTGAGGGAATTCTTGCTGAGCTGGCTTAACAGTATTATTACTAAAGGGAAACCAAAGACTTAGAAATCAAAGGTGAGGGGTAGGAACTTGATCAGACATCAAGGGTGATCAGGTATCTCAGGTGGGGGAATTTTCCGCTAAACTGACTTTGCAGGATTCTTTGCCAAAGACAGGCCAAGGGCAGGGCTGAAGAGGAGGTCTAGTTGAAAAGAGGGCTTAGAGGAGCCTGACTAAATGTTGGTCAAGGAGGGAGTCTCTTTCAGGCCTAGTCTGCTGGGGCATAGCTTTGCTTATTATGTCTGGCATCTGCCACACCACTGTGACCTCCATTTGCCCAGGCAAATTTTGCATGAGTAGGCACACCTGGTGGGAAACCTAAGCTGATGCCGGTGGTTGCCAGGTGGAGCCGTCCATTAGAATCACCTGCGGGGCAGCTTTAACAATACCTATGCATGGGCCCCATACCTGCTAAATCTGAATTGATGTGGGGATGAGGCATCTATATATTTAAGAAGCTTTCCTGGTGACCTTCATTATCAGCCAGGTTGGGAACCCAGAGGTTTTACACGATGGATTGACCAAGAGAGTGATAGAAAGGGAATGGGAACTGATTGTTGGGGAGGGGTGGGGAGAATGCTGGAGGGGATACGATGTCTACTTTGCCCCCTCTCTCCATAGACTTGGGTTCTCTCCACATTTGCAGGGTGCCAGGAATTGTGTACTCAGCAAAATAGCAAAGTAGGTGAACAGTGTTTGTAACGTCTGCCACTTTTGCTTCTCAGGTCTTTGTTTTTTTCTTTAACCCCTTTAGAGCATCTGTTACCCCTCAGACATCTGGTACCCTCACCTTCTCTCTACTGTCTTCTTTCTGAAAGAGGCTGTTCACTAAGGTTCGTACTTTTGATGAGGCAGATTGGCATTTTTTAAAGGGGGCAGATCCAGAAGTTAAAGAACTGGATGTTCCAAAGTAGGAAATTCAGACATCTGAGAGGTGGCGGCAAGGTTGTGTGTGTGTGTGTGTGTGTGTGTGTGTGTGTGTGTGTGTGTTCGTGTTCGTGCGTGTGTCCAGAGGTGGTGAGGGAAAGGCTCTCTAGTATCCCTACAACTGACACAGACATAGCTGCTTTCTTTTCCTGTGCCTAAGGTTGGCTCAGATACGTTGTCTATGCCCCAGATTCCTAGGACTTTCTGGGAGCTATCAGGCAGACTTCTATCTTTTTCCTAAAAGAACAGAAAAATGAAAGGTTTAAAGCTAAACACTGACTCTCAGGTAAGATGCAACCCTTACTGAAATAGCACTATGTCAGCAGAACACGGTCTCATTGGTTCATTATCAAGCAAGGTCAGGACATTATTTCTGGCAGCTTCTGAAAGCCACAGCCTGTTAGAAAAAAGTCTTCTTCCTGAGGGTTTAATATAGCTTGCTCTCACTTGCTCTTCTCTGGAGCGCACGTGCTCTCTCTTTTCTTGGGCCTCCTTTTAAAATGCTAATTAAATTTGTTTGATCTCTGTTGCCCCCACCCCTAGCTAATTTTGGAGATCAAGAAAGGGAGCTTGATATCTATAAAAGATGTGCCTGTTTTTCCACCTGAGTTACCTTTGTATTTCATTCTGTTTTATTACAGGAAATTGTGAGGGGGCCCTAAACACTAACATACATAACATTGATTGTATTCTGCATAACAAATTGGATTAGGATAATTACCACACAGATGTTAAAAAAAAGTTGAATGCAAATCAATGCAATTAGTCATGACTTAATATACTATAATTCACACATTGGAATGTCTTATTGTGATTATACTATTTTAGAACAAAATGCTTTAACAAAAAAAGAGGAAGAAAAGAATTCTTTTACTCTGGTGCTGCACGTGCTCTGAACGAGAAATTGTTTTATGCTAATTTGGAATTTCACTACTCAGAATTCTTATTAACTAATCAGATCCTTCAATTTCTCTTGCCCCCTTTTATATAGAGAAAGCTGCTTCTTTAGCAAGACAATTTCATGCGCAATTCAACTTAAATGCCACCATTATGAACAAAGGAATTTGCACACGGATGCTTTTGACAAACATGGCTTTAGAAAAGCAAGCCTTGGGTGGTGGGGGGCAGGGCCACCCCCCCACCACTGATAGCCCGGACCCTGAAACAAAGCAGACAGAAAGTAAGCAGTTGGAATGAATCCAAGTCAGCCAGCAAATAGGCGGATCTGTCACAAGGGCAGTAGGCTCAGAGCTGCCACAAAGGGTTGTGTAGCTTGTGCCTAACTGAGGGGGCCCATGGGGGCTGAACTCCAGCCCAGGATCCATGCACCAAGCTGCACAACCAGGTGACCCAAGGAAAGGATGCCTTTTTCCAGTTCACACAAAGGTGCCTTATGGGTACAAGGCAGGAGTTTGGTCAAAGAGAGGAAAAAAATTCTCATGGCCAGAAACTACAGAAGCTGGGACCTCTGGAATCTGAACTGTGAACTTGAATATAATTCCTAAATTTTCTGGTTTATCCTACAGCACCCCCCCACACCCCCCTTGTTTAGAATTCCCCGAGATCTAAGTTTTACACTCTGGAGTGCTTGCTCTTTGTAATTGCTATCATGTCAAAGCTTTGCACACCCAACTGAGCTGGGGGACCCTTGAGGGTATGTGTAGGAGGAATCATTTCCCCTCTATTCTTCTAGGTTCTTGGCTTAGACTCCCCACCCCGGAATTAAAACAGATTAACAGGAGAAAAACAAGTTTAATAACATGTGTACCTCTTGTATACCTGGGAGAGACCGGGAAAACTAACTCCTTGAAATGGGCCAAGCCACCACCTTAAATACCATCTCCAGCTAAAGACAAAAGATGCTGAGGGGAGGGCGGCCAGTTATGGGAGGATATCAGGAAGAGCACAGTAAATGAGGGTATGGTTGTTATGCAGATTGAAGTGACTGCCTTCTCCATTGATAAGCATTTCTAGAGATTTAGTCATCTGGTGGTACAAAGAGGGAGACACCCTTATAAATGGAGATTTCCCTCATAAATGTAAATGTCTGTTACAAAAGGGTACCTTCTGCTCAGTTTTTAGAGTTTTCCCAGTGTCTGCTGTTTAATAATCAGCCTAAAATAATCCTTGTGCTGAAGAGGCACATTTCGGGGTGGCAAATTGTGCTTCCCTTCAAGGGCTAGGCTTGTGTCATCATCATCCTGCCTGAAGTCTCCCCACCTAGAGTTGCCAGATTTAGCAAATAAAAATACAGGATGCCCAGTTAATTTGAATTCCAGATATACAACAAATGCTTTTATAAACATACAATAAAACAAATATATCCCATGCAATATTTTGGACATATTTACACTAAAATTAGTGTTGTTTATCTGATATTCAACTTCAACTTGGTGTTCTGTGTTTTATCTGGCAACCCCACCTCGGCACAGAGCACAGAGCTTGTGGATTAAAATACATCTAGGCCAGTGGTTACCACATTGAGTGTGCACCAGAATCACCTGGAGGTGATTAAGACACAGACTGCTGGTTCCCACCCCCAGAGTTTCTGATTCAGCAAGTCTGGGGAGGTGCCCCCAAATGTGAATTTCTAACAAGTTCCCAGGTAACTGGGTGCTGCTGGTCTGGGGACCACACTTGAGGAACCACTGCTCTAACACAGCCTCAATAAATACATCCAATGGGAATGAAGCTCTTGTTGCCAAGTTGATACTAAGCAAGCAGAAAGCTTCGCAGACTGCTTGCAGCAGGTCTGGGGGCTCCCAGGCAGTGCTCCTTCAAGGGGAGTGTAGTCACCCGTGCTGCCCTCAGCTACCTCCCTGCATAATCCCTCTTGACTGTGTTAGGTTGATGATAAGCAAAATTGTGGTTTGGATTTGTTGCTTCTGGTCTTGTTTGTACCTACATCAACTTTAACTCCTCTACCTCTGTCCCTTCCTCTAGGTGCCAGTGTCTTTCCATTCTCTAAACCAGGGATGTGAAGACACTGATTCACTTTGAGGCTTTCTTCCTTTCTTCTGGGAAAGTCACCAGAATGGCCCTTTAGTTACAAAAATAGAGATGACTACATGCCCATTGTCATAGGATACTGACACTTGTCAGGGGAAATTTGTATAAGGAGTATCAGAATTTCTATTTGAGATTGAGATCCCGAATTTCTGACTGAGATCCTGACCCTTTCTACTTGAGGCCCAAAGTTATTGTAACATAATTGGGATGGACTAGGGTGGCCCTGGCCCATTCCAGGGTTCGAGAAAGGGTAACAAAGCTCCAGAGATAAAAAGCACTATGAGGGTAGAAGGAGCCAGAACCAGGTGGCTGGCCTCTGCACTGGAGGTCCTGTGGTACAAGGGGGATTGGGAGACATTTCTGCCAAGTCTTTGAAGCCACTGATACCAAAATCTGCCTCAACATAGCCCCTCCCGGGAACAAAGTTAAGCCACAAGCAAAGATCCATGTGTATGAAAGAGTTGGAAGAGCTGCAGCCTACTTTATCTAGAAACATTTGTCTGGGGCAGTCAAGTCCCATCATCCTTATGGGACATAACCGGCCCAGCAGTCAAGGTTGTATAGTCATCCCTCAGTATCCATGGGGGACTGATTCCAAGACCCCCACGGATACAAAAATCTCAGATGCTCAAGTCCCTTATATAAAATGGTGGCATAGTATTTGCATATAACCTAGCACATCCTCCCCTATACTTTAAATCATCTCTAGATTTCATATAATACCTAATACAATGTAAATGCTATGTAAATGGTTGTAAATACAATGTAAATGCTATGTAAATAGTTACCAAGGCGTTGCAAATTCAAGTTGTAGTGTTTGGTACTTTCTGGAATTTTTCTTCCAAATATTTTCAATACGTGGTTGGTTGAATGTGCAGATGTGAAACTCACTGATACAGAGGGCCAACGACCGTGGTCTCAGGGAGTGTGTCTGATACCCTGTGTTCTAAGGGACCCCAAGATAAAGGCTGAATTTTCTGTCAATATGGGCATATAAAAATACAGTCATAATAATTTGAACACTGAAAGAAATGTTAAAATTTGTACTTTGAGTTGGTGAAGTGGCAAGTACTTCTTATGCGTGATATATATATATATGTTGTCACCTCTCTCTTTTGCTCTCATGGTAGACACTGTTATGTGATCACAGCCCCCTTTCCGATTGACCCTGGGCATGCCTTTTGTATCCTTCTGTTATTAGTTAGGGTGTTCTTGGTTGCAAGTGACAGAAAAACTTAAATCCTTATCTAGCACTTACTATGTGCCTGGCACAGTTCTAAAGGCTTTATAAATTTTCAAATTCACAGACTCTTTTAAATAAACCATAGAAGGTAGTTATTATCCCAATTTTACAGATTAAACAAAAAGGGGATTTTTTTTTTCTTAGTATGGATTCAGGGGTGTCTCACAAAACCCAAGTGAATGTAAGTGAACTTCAGAGATGAACTGGGACTATGGGATAAATACTGCTTGGGTTCTCTCTCTACCACTTGTTTCTCTACCTCTTTCTACTGTGTTCATTCTTCTCTCTTATATTAGATCAGCTTTCTCTTTCTAGTCCATATGGAGGAAAATCTGGTGGCTAATACCACCCAAGTTTTATATGTTTTGAATCTGACCATCCAGAGAGAGAAACTGATCTCTCTCTTAATTCACACATCCTCTTGGAGGGAACTTATTAGTTCAGTTTGGGTTAGGTGTCCAGCCCTGGATTCAGTCTCTTGGGGATAAACTTTGGCTAACCAAATGTAACTCATAAGAGGGGGATTTACAAAACCATGGACAGAGGGCTGCAAGTCATGTTGTAGGAACAAGTAGTTCCTACTGATACCATGTGGAAAGACGAAGGAAAGGGAAAAGTCCTTGAAACGAAGTATACGGAAGACAATAGCTGTTCACAAAATCTTAACTCACCATTCCATTTGCCTTCTACCCAGTGATCAGAACTGGTACATGGTACTATTTGTCATCTCTCCTCTGACGTCTTCCCTTTAGGATAGGTAATGAATGTGGTCGCCTCATTTACATTCATTGCATTGGTCCAAAGGGAGGATCCTCATATCTGTCCCAAGTTGGCCCTGTTCTCTGCCCCTGTGGCCCTTTTCTGTTCATGTCCAATATTGCTTGATCTCACCCTGCAGGTGAACTCAGTCAACTGAATGCACTTTCAATGAGCTTTTCCTAGACATGGTGACAGAGCTGTTATGGACAAGGAAATTACCCCAGATAGGGATATGGCACTTAGAGGAGTGAGGCAGGGTGGACGTGTCATTCAGAACGTTTGTCTGTCTGGCAATTTAGGCAGGACCTCATAGGGTAATAGTTAGGCCCAGAAACTGAATTTTGTTAGAGATGCTTAGAGGTCAGTAATCTCCTGGGGATGGACTCATGCTAACCAGATTTAAATCACAAGCGATAGCCATCCAAAGCCAGAATTCCAACTTACTCATTTTCAGGGATACAGGTACTGTTAATCAGACTGGAGTTGGCATGTCAGCCTGTCAGGCCAGATTTGAAAGGGAAGTTTAATGGTAGTAGAAGGTTGTTTGGGGAGAAAGGAATGGGAACTAGGGGAATTCCTTGAATTATCTCAACGGCATCTGCCATCCACCTGTGATAGCCCCACCCTAGGAACAGATCAGAGAACAAAGACTAAATACTCATATTTGTTTATGAGAATGAGCTTTTCTGGACCAGTTGACCAACAATTGAGAGCTTCTTGTTCTTTGACTCACCACCTTCTAGATCTCCACACTAAGCTCTTCTTTGGTTAACACATCTGTCCTCAGCTTCAGTCAAATTATCATGCAATAATTACCTCAAACAAGTGTTCTGAGAAAGGAACCTAGTTCTGCCAGATGATAACTGATGGTTGCAGCTAAAAATGTTTTCCAAGTCAACACGAGTTAAACTTAAGTAGGTTTCTTTTCCATAGGATTTCTCAGAGCCTTTAGTGAACTAACATGCACTGAGAATTTCTAATAGAAGGCTGGAGATCACAAATTTATTTGACCACTTAGTTGTATTTTTCAAAAGAAGTCATGACGGCAAGTATATTGGTTTCCTACCGTTGCTGCTAACAAATCAGCATAAACTTCCGGGCTTGAAATGACACAAATTTATTATCTTACAGTTCTATAGTTCAGAAGTCCTGAAATCAAGGTGTAAGCAGGGCTTTGTTCCTTCTGGAGGCTCAAAGGCAGAATCTGTTTCCTTGCTTTTTCCAACTTCTAGAGGCCACCCACGTACCTTCTCCATCTTCAAGTCCACAGAATAGCAACTTTAAATCCCTCCCCTCTTTTTTCCCCCCTACTCTGCCATCACATCTTCTGACTCTGACACTCCTGCCTCACTCTTATAAGGACTCTTGTGATTCAGGATAATCTTCTCAAGATATTTAACTGAATTGCACTTGCAAAGTCCTTTTTGCCATGTAACCTAACATGTTCATAGGTTTTGGGGATTAGGATGTAGATATCTTTGTTGCGGGGTGGGGTGGGGGTCATTATTTTACCTACCACAGGAAACAATGGGAAACACTGGACTGTGGTATTAAACACGCAAATACAATCATAGTCTTTGGAGACTGTGCTAAGGTCAAACTTCATTGAATTTGGGGGAGTTCCTGACATTTCTCAGCTAACTGTTTAGAGGTTAGAATGGGCTCCTATACATCTCACAGAATTCTCAAAGGGTACTTACTACCTGTGCGACCTAATGCTCTCTTCTTGCCAGGCAGTGGCAAAAGCTCCTGGATGGAAAAAAAGGAAGGGCTTGTGCACTGAAGAAGGGGACTTTCCCCAAGACTCCTTCCCAGAAACATGCAGTTCTCAGAGACCAAAGTCATGTAAAGGAATTCCATGGCAATGGGTTAAAGTTACTTGTTTAATCGAAAGTAGAGATAATCTATTATTTGAAATGGAAATTAGGGCTCCAGAATGTCTTAAATGAGAGCGTTACCACGCTGGGAAACCCCCTGCCGACTTGTGAGCCAGAAAGTAAGGCTGCAAGCAGGTGACCTTTTCATGCCGCCCAGACATATTTGTGACAGGTGCTGCTCTGCGTTTGCAGAAATTGACACCCAAAGTTCTTCACTTTCCTGCAGAGAAAATTTGATCTCTTTTTCTCTTCCTCTAAAGATATTTTAACACATGATGGTAATAATTCTTGACTTTGATCTAGTTTCTATTGGGTATAGGGTCCCCAAAGCTAATGATGTCACCAGAAACCAAACTGAAGATGGAGTTACTGAAATTCCGTTAAACACTAATTTGACTACTTAAGCACCTGACTGTGCTAAAGATTCCATTGCAGGGCTTCCCTGGTGGCGCTGTGGTTGAGAGTCCGCCTGCTGATGGCAGGGGACGCGGGTTCGTGCCCTGGTCCGGGAGGATCCCACATGCCGGGGAGCAGCTGGGCCCGTGAGCCATGGCCACTGAGCCTGCGTGTCCGGAGCCTGTGCTCCGCAACGGGAGAGGCCACAACAGTGAAAGGCCCGCGTACTGCAAAAAAAAGATTCCATTGCAGAGGGCAAGTAACTCAGATTGTTGAGAAATAATTCCACATGAGGCTTTGGGTCTGCTTGGGAAAATACATACCAGAAGTTCCCAGACATTTTTGCTCACCAAATCTCAATAGCCTTTTCTTCACTCCCATGTTTTTCTTGTTCCCACTGACTACCCTAACTTACTAGATTTTAAAAATATTTTGGCTCCAGTGACCAAGCCCTATGCTAGTTTTCCTTCTATCCCTTTGGCCACACCTCTTGTACTTCCCGGTTCTCTTTTTTTTAAAAAAAAAATTTGTTTTTATTTTTGGCTGTGTTGGGTTGTCGTTGCTGTGTGCGGGGCTCTCTCTAGTTGTGGCGAGGGGTGGCTGCTCTTGTTGCGGAGCACAGGCCCTAGGCGCGCAGACCCCAGTAGCCGCGGCACGTGGGCCCAGCAGTTGTGGCTTGCGGACTCCCAAGCACAGGCTCAGTAGTTGTGGCGCATGGGCCCAGCCGCTCCGTGGCATGTGGGATCCTCCCGGCCCAGGGCTCGAACCCGTGTCCCCTGCACTGGCAGGTGGACTCTCAACAACTGTGCCAACAGGGAAGCCCTCTCTCTTTTCTTCATTCAAACTATGAATTCTCCTGAAGACACAGTCATTGGCACTCTTCTCTTTATGTGTTCTTTCATCCATCCATCAAACATTTTTAATGTTTATTTATTTATGTTTGGAGACTTAAATTGCACTCTGGGGATACAGAAATGTATTAGATACAATCCTTCTGAGAACTCAAATTAGGGAAGGAGACGGACAGGAAATCAATGAACACAATATAGTGTAATATCTACTATGAAATATATGTGAAATCTTTTAATGGAAATCCATGGCAGAGGCATCTATATGTGTTTCCAAGTGGGACGCTTTCAGGTGCAAGTAACAGAAAACTCAAGATGACTTAAACCATAAAAATAAATATTATTTCTTATAAAAAGATATATCTAAAGGTAGAGAGGTCCCAGAATTGCTCAGTTCAGTAGCTCAAGGACCTCATTAAGAACCCAGTCATTTTCCATCTTTTCATCTGCTATCTTTAGCATATCCCTTGCAGAATTGGAAGATGGTTGTAGCAGTTCCACATATTACATGTAGAAATGATGATGTTCATCTAAAAAGGGTGTTTCCTGCAGTGTGTTTAATTTTATGAGTAAGAAAACCCATCTTCCATACCCCCACCCAACTTCCCCTTGGGACCCATCAGCTATAGTTACCTAAGTCAATTACTGACAAGGGGAATGAAACTACCATGATTGGTTTAGATGAGTGGATCTCAACTTTGTCTGCATATGAGAATCACCTTGGAGAACCTTTTAAAAGCCCCTGCCCCAGGACTTCCCTGGTGGCGCAGTGGTTAAGAATCTGCCTGCCAATGCAGGGGACATGGGTTCAAGCCCTGGTCCGGGAAGATCCCACATGCCATGGAGCAACTAAGTCCGTGCTTCACAACTACTGAGCCTGCGCTCTAGAGCCTGCGAGCCACAACTACTGAGCCTGTGTGCCACAACAACTGAGGCCCGCGTGCCTAGAGTCTGTGGTCTGCAACAAGAGAAGCCATCGCAGTGAGAAGCCCATGCACTGCAACGAAGAGTAGCCCCTGCTCACCACAACTAGAGAAAGCCTGCATGCAGCAACAAAGACCCAACGCAGCCAAAAATAAAGAAAGAAATAAATTTATGAGATGCAGATGTAGAGAATGGACTTGAGGACACAGGGAGAGGGAAGGGTAAGCTGGGACGAAGTGAGAGAGTAGCATGGACATATATACACTACCAAATGTAAAATAGATAGCTAGTGGGAAGCAGCCACATAGCACAGGGAGATCAGCTCGGTGCTTTGTGACCACCTAAAGGGGTGGGATAGGGAGGGTGGGAGGGAGACGCAAAAGGGAGGAGATATGGGGATATATGTATAGCTGATTCACTTTGTTATAAAGCAGAAACTAACACACCATTGTAAAGCAATTATACTCCAATAAAGAGGTTAAAAAAAAAAGAAAGAAAGAAATTTATGGAAAAATAAATAAATAAAAGCCCGTGCCCCAGCATGTCTTAGAGCAATCAAATCAGAATCTGACTGTAGGATCTGGACATCAATGTTTTTAAAGTTCCCCAGATGACTTCCCTGTGCAGCCAAGGTTGAGAACCATTGGCCTAGACCACTCCCTCTGATTTTTTCCTCTGCAGCAGAGGCATGCCTAGCCTCCCTTAAGAGCACAAGTATCTGCTATAGGACAAAACTGGGATTCTGTAAGCAAAGAAGAAATGAGGAAAAGCTTTGTGGTAGGCAAAGCACAATGTCTGCCACAGTAACTAATCAACATTCATGATTTCAACTAGCACTTCTATGTGGAGACTGACGCTTCTGGTTCTGACTTCATCTGAGCTCCTGACCTATTTCAACTGTCTCCTGGCATTTCTACTTGGAGTTTTTGTCCGCACCTCACTCTCAATTTGTTCCAAACCAAGCGTTCCAGCCTGCTTTCCGTCCTGATGACATTATTTCCATCATGTGGTACCAGCATTCTCAGCGTACTTCAGGCTCAAATTCTTGGAATCTTTTCTTATCCATCCTATTTTTAAAGTCACCCTGTTTTTTTTTTCACCCTTAAGCTGCAACATTTTAATTCTACTCCATCATATCACCTTCTATCCTTGTTCAGGCTGCCCTACAGCACTGCATGCTTGCATTCTGTAACAGCTACCTAGCCGGTTTCCCGATTCCAGTCTTTCACTCTTTGGGTCATTCTTATATCACTGTAGCTTCGTATTCCTAAGATAGTGCCTTCTGCATGGGATTCTGCCTTTTGATGGTTACAGATTCTTACCTGTTTTCAAGGCCCTTCAAATTTCAAGCCCTCCACATCTTTTAAGGCCTGGTTCAAGCCCTAGTTCCTCCAGGAAGCATTCCCTGTTTACTCCAATCCTCTTGCATTCAGACAGTTCTTGGTTGAACTCCTGACTCTGCTACTTACTATCTGTGTTTCCTGGGCAATTTGCATAACCTGAGTTACGGATTCTCATCTGTACAGTGGGGATGATACTAGTTTCTACCTTGTAGGGTTATTAGAAGGATTAAATGAGTTCCTTTTCTCCCTGCCTCTTTTCTGACCTCTTATGTTGCCTACTCTTTACTACATAACTTTGCCTTTTATTATCTAATGCCCTGTACCCTGGCCTCATTGTTTCATGGATATAAGTATCTTTTCTCCCCAACTTGATAGAAAAGCTCTTTTAAGGGCAGGCACCGTACTTGCCACTTGTCTCTGATGCCCTCTGAATTCTCCTATGGTACACTGAGCCAACACAGAAGGTATTCCACACATGCTTGCTAATTTTGTAAGTATTTAGTAGCACAAACTAAAAGTACTATAGGAGCTGGGAGGAAAGAACTGTCTGCAGCTTAAGGGGATGGAGCTTCCATACAGAGTTACTTCCTTTTTGCTACCTCCCTTCCTGTCAGCAACGTTCATGCTTGCTTCCCGGCACTGAGTTTCAAGCCAGAATCTTATTTGGATGGAAGAATCTCCACCCAGTTTGTATTGCTTCCACCCTTGGGGCAAGGTGGAGGCCTGAACTACTGTGGCACTGAACTTGCATTCAGCGACCCGTTCATCACATCAGTAAAGGCCAATGGCTTTGCCTTCCGGTAGGGTGGGTGGAGTAGTTTTATGTGGTAGTGGTATGATTTTTCTCCTTTGAATCTCTGTTTGGCTGTTGCCTCTGAGTGTTACCAAAGTTGTTGCAAGATGATACTGCAAATGGGGATTAAGAAAAGTGTGACTCTGGGAATTCCCTGGCGGTCCAGTGGTTAGGACTCCAAGCTCTCACTGCTGAGAGCCCGGGTTCAATCCCTGGTCTGGGAACTAAGATCCCACAAGCCGTGTGGCACGGACAAAAAAACAACAAAAAAAAACAAAAAAAACTGTGAGTGACTCTTTGGAGAAAAATGTGTCATGTACTTTGCTCTGTGGCTTTACACTGTTTGGTTTCTTTTGTTTAGTTGTTTGATTCTTTATCTCAATTGTGATATTCTCCTTGCATGGAACCCCGTTTGAACCTGAATCTACATAATTGGAAGTTGAGTTGAAAAAGCTCTGGGAGGAGAATTAGAGGACCTGAGTCTGTGTGTACCTTTAGCCAAGTTACTCCCTTTCATTGTGCCTCAGTTTCCTCATCAGTAAAATAAGAATAATGCCTGCCTTACCTATCTCACACTGGTATGGAGAGAATAAGATGATTAGCTGTGTGAGCACGCTTAGGAAAGTGAAAAGCCTTAACAGCTTAGGATGTGTTATTTTAAATGGAGTTTAAACACAATCTGGCTTCAGGGGAACATTCTTTAACCACTGGGAGTTGGTAAATTTGCTTGTGTGATTAAGCATAATATTTATATTATTGTCTAAAGGTATTTGATGGCTTCCGCAGCCTTTTCCTTACAGCGTTTATAGTTCTGCATGTGTGGTGGTGGTGGGCTTCTGGAACCTGTACTCTATATGATTTTACTTTGGTTAGATGTGATTTATTTAGAAATCCTCTTTTTTGCACTATAACTAAATCACACCCTGCCCTTTTCACTGTTTTTGCAGGTTTTAATGTCATAATTAAATTCATTTCAAAACATAATAATAACAATGAACATTCTTTGAACACTTACCATGTATTGTAAACTGGCCTTAGTCAATTTAACTGTATCTGTGTTTGTTTGGAGATAATGGGAGCTGTCAAAGAAGTTTGAGTTTGAGATGGGTGACGGTCTCACTTTTTCACAATCTCCCTATGAGATTATAATGAAAGAAAGTCTTGGATGATGAAATTTTGTCATACACATTAACATTTATTAAATGAATATTCATTAATAGCAGTGACAAAATATTTCATGCAACCAGTTCTATAAGCTTGATAATGTCCCAGCAATTAATATCCCTGTCATTTAAAAGGCTTTGACCACAACATGCCTAAGAAAGGTCACAGAAAGAAGGTACAACCACACTTCAGAAGAAGGATTTTAAAAAATTATTCCTTCGGTTAACGTAAAATTCAGACAACATAAAATTAACCGTTAATCATTTTAAAGTATACGATTTGGTGACATTTGGTGCATTCACAGTATTGTGTAAGCATCACCACTAATTCCAGAACATTTCATCATCCTCAAAGAAAATCCTATACCTATTAAGAAATCATTCCCTACTCACTTTCTCCCTCCCCGCTTCCCAGCCCCTGAAAACCACTAATCTACTTACTGTCTCTATGGATATACTTATTCTGGGAATTTCATATAAATGGAATAATGCAACATGTGGCCTTTTGTGTCTGGCTTCTTTCCTTAGAATAATGTTTTCTTTTTTATTTTTTATAAAGATTTTTCCTTTATTCTGTGCTGTGCCTTTCAACTTGTCACAGTCCTTTTTTTTTTAAGGTCTAAAACATTTATATTAACATATTTCCATACAAATAACCCAAAGAAAGTTTAGTATTAGTGGTTTTTGTTTGTTTGTTTGTTTATACTGCAGGTTCTTATTAGTCATCAATTTTATACACAACAGTGTATACATGTCAATCCCAATCGCCCAATTCAGCACACCACCATCCCCACCCCACCATGGTTTTCCCCCCTTGGTGTCTATATGTTTGTTCTCTACATCTGTGTCTCAACTTCTGCCCTGCAAACCGGTCAATCTGTACCATTTTTCTAGGTTCCGCATACATGTGTTAATATACGATATTTGTTTTTCTCTTTCTGACTTACTTCACTCTGTATGACAGTCTCTAGGTGCATCCACGTCTCAACAAATGACTCAGCTTCATTCCTTTTTATGGCCGAGTAATATTCCATTGTATATATGTACCACATCTTCTTTATCTATTCGTCTGTCAGTGGGCATTTAGGTTGCTTCCATGACCTGGCTATTGTAAATAGTGCTGCAATGAACATTGGGGTGCATGTGTCTTTCTGAATTATGGTTTTCTCTGGGTATATGCCCAGTAGTGGGATTGATCGATCATATGGTAATTCTATGTTTAGTTTTTTAAGGAACCTCCATACTGTTCTCCATAGTGGCTGTATCAATTTACATTCCCACTGACAGTGCAAGAGGGTCCCCTTTTCTCCACACCCTCTCCAGCATTTGTTGTTTGTAGATTTTCTGATGATGCCCATTCTAACTGGTGTGAGGTGATATCTCATTGTAGTTTTGATTTGCGTTTCTCTAATAATTAGTGATGTTGAGCAGCTTTTCATGTGCTTCTTGGCCATCTGTATGTCTTCTTTGGAGAAATGTCTATTTAGGTCTTCTGCCCATTTTTGGATTGGGTTATTTGTTTCTTTAATATTGAGCTGCATGAACTGTTTATATATTTTGGAGATTAATCCTTTGTCTGTTGATTCGTTTGCAAATATTTTCTACCATTCTGAGGGTTGTCTTTTGGTCTTGTTCATGGTTTCCTTTGCTGTGCAAAAGCTTTGAAGTTTCATTAGGTCCCATTTGTTTAGTTTTGTTTTTATTTCCATTACTCTAGGAGGTGGATCAAAAAGATCTTGCTGTGATTTATGTCAAAGAGTGTTCTTCCTATGTTTTCCTCTAAGAGTTTTATAGTGTCCGGTCTTACATTTAGGTCTCGAATCCATTTTGAGTTTATTTTTGTGTATGGTGTTAGGGAGTGTTCTAATTGCATTCTTTTACATGGAGCTGTCCAGTTTTCCCAGCACCACTTATTGAAAAGACTGTCTTTTCTCCATTGTATATCTTTGCCTCCTTTGTCATAGATTAGTTGACCATACGTGCATGGGTTTATCTCTGGGCTTTCTATCTTGTTCCATTGATCTATGTTTCTGTTTTTGTGCCAGTACCATATTGTCTTCATTACTGTAGCTTTGTAGTATAGTCTGAAGTCAGGGAGTCTGATTCTTCCAGCTCCGTTTTTTTTCCTTCAAGACTGCTTTGGCTCTTCGGGGTCTTTTGTGTCTCCACACAAATTTTAAGATGATTTGTTCCAGTTCCGTAACAAATGCCATTGGTAATTTGATAGGGATTGCATTGAATCTGTAGATTGCTTTGGGTAGTAGAGTCATTTTCACAATATTGATTCTTCCAATCCAAGAACATGGTATATCTCTCCATCTGTTGGTATCATCTTTAATTTCTTTCATCAGTGTCTTATAGTTTTCTGCATATAGGTCTTTTGTCTCCCTAGGTAGGTTTATTCCTAGGTATTTTATTCTTTTTGTTGCAATGGTAAATGGAAGTGTTTCCATAATTTCTCTTTCAGATTTTTCATCATTAGTGTATAAGAATGCAAGAGATTTCTGTGCATTAATTTTTATCCTGCTACTTTACCAAATTCATTGATTAGCTCTAGTAGTTTTCTGGTGGCATTTTTAGGATTCTCTATGTGTAGTATCATGTCATCTGCAAACAGTTACAGTTTTACTTCTTCTTTTCCAATTTGGATTCCTTTTATTTCTTTTTCTTCTCTGACTGCCGTGGCTAGGACTTCCAAAACTATGTTGAATAATAGAAGGGAGAGTGGACATCCTTGTATCATTCCTGATCTTAGAGGAAATGCTTTCAGTTTTTCACCATTGGGATGATGTTTGCTGTGGGTTTGTTGTATATGGCCTTTAGTATGTTGAGGTAGGTTCCCTCTATGCCCGCTTTCTGGAGAGTTTTGATCATAAATCGGTGTTGAATTTTGTCAAAAGCTTTTTCTGCATCTATTGAGACGATCATATGTTTTTTATTCTTCAGTTTGTTAATATGGTGTATCACATTGATTGATTTGCGTATATTGAAGAATCCTTGCATCCATGGGATAAATCCCACTTGATCATGGTGTATGATCCTTTTAATGTGTTGTTGGATTCTGTTCGCTAGTATTTTGTTGAGGATTTTTGTATCTATATTCATCAGTGATATTGGTCTGTAATTTTCTTTTTTTGTACTATCTTTGTCTGGTTTTGGTATCAGGGTGATGGTGGCCTCATAGAATGAGTTTGGGAGTGTTCCTTCCTCTGCAATTTTTGGGAAGAGTTTGAGAAGGATGGTTGTTAGCTCTTCTCTAAATGTTTGATAGAATTCACCTGTGAAGCCATCTGGTCCTGGACTTTTGTTTGTTGGAAGATTTTTAATCACAGTTTCAATGTCATTACTTGTGATTGGTCTGTTCATATTTTCTATTTCTTCCTGGTTCAGTCTTGGAAGGTTATACCTTTCTAAGAATTTGTCCATTTCTTCCAGGTTGTCCATTTTATTGGCATACAATTGCTTGTAGTAGTCTCTTAGGATGCTTTGTATTTCTGTGGTGTCTGTTGTAACTTCTTTTTCATTTCTAATTTTATTGATTTGAATCCTCTCCCTCTTTTTCTTGATGAGTCTGGCTAATGGTTTATCAATTTTGTTTATCTTCTCAAAGAACCAGCTTTTAGTTTTATTGATCTTTGCTATTGTTTTCTTTGTTTCTATTTCATTTATTTCTGCTCTGGTCTTTATGATTTCTTTCCTTCTGCTAACTTTGGGTGTTGTTTGTTCTTCTTTCTCTAGTTCCTTTAGGTGTAAGGTTAGATTGTTTACTTGAGATTTTTCTTGTTTCTTGAGGTAGGCTTGTATAGCTATAAACTTCCCTCTTAGAACTGCTTTTGCTGCATCCCATAGGTTTTGGATCGTCAGTGTTTTCATTGTCATTTGTCTCTAGGTATTTTTCGATTTCCTCTTTGATTTCTTTAGTGATCTCTTGGTTATTTAGTAACGTATTGTTTAGCCTCCATGTGTTTGTGTTTTTTACGTTTTTTTCCCTGTGATTCATTTCTAATCTCATAGCGTTGTGGTCAGAAAAGATGCTTGATATGATTTTAATTTTCTTAAATTTACGGAGGCTTGATTTGTGACCCAAGATGTGATCTATCCTGGAGAATGTTCCATGTGCACTTGAGAAGAAAGTGTAATCTGCGGTTTTTGGATGGAATGTCCTATAATATCAATTAAATCTATCTGGTCTGTTGTGCCATTTAAAGCTTCTGTTTCCTTATTTATTTTCATTTTGGATGATCTATCCATTGGTGTAAGTGAGGTATTAAAGTCTCCCACTATTATTGTGTTACTGTCGATTTCCTCTTTTATAGCCGTTAGCAGTTGCCTCATGTGTTGAGGTGCTCCTATGTTGGGTGCATATATATTAATAATTGTTATATCTTCTTCTTGTATTGATCCCTTGGTCATTATGTAATGTCCTTCCTTGTCTCTTGTAACATTCTTTATTTTAAAGTCTATTTTATCTGATATGAGGATAGCTACTCCAGCTTTCTTTTGATTTCCATTGTCATGGAATATCTTTTCCATCCCCTCACTTTCAGTCTGTATGTGTCCCTTGGTCTGAAGTGGGTCTCTTGTAGACAGCATATATATGGGTCTTGTTTTTGTATCCATTCAGCAAGCCTGTGTCTTTTGGTTAGAGCATTTGATCCATTCATATTTAAGGTAATTATCGATATGTATGTTCCTGTGACCATTTTCTTAATTGTTTTGGGTTTGTTTTTGTAGGTCCTTTTCTTCTCTTGTGTTTCCCACTTAGAGAAGTTCCTTTAGCATTTGTTGTAGAGCTGGTTTGGTGGTGCTGAATTCTCTCAGCTTTTGCTTGTCTGTAAAGCTTTTGATTTCTCCATAGAATCTGAATGAGATCCTTGCTGGGTAGAGTAATCTTGGTTGTAGGTTCTTCCCTTTCATCACTTTAAGTATATCATGCCACTCCCTTCTGGCTTGTAGAGTTTCTGCTGAGAAATCAGCTGTTAACCTTATGGGAATTCCCTTGTATGTTATTTTTCGTTTTTCCCTTGCTGCTTTCAATAATTTTTCTTTGTCTTTTATTTTTGCCAATTTGATTACTATGTGTCTCAGCGTGTTTCTCCTTGGGTTTATCCTGTATGGGACTTGCTGCGCTTCCTGGACTTGGGTGGCTATTTCCTTTCCCATGTTAGGGAAGTTTTCGACTATAATCTCTTCAAATATTTTCTCTGGTCCTTTCTCTCTCTCTTCTCCTTCTGGGACCCCTATAATGCGAATGTTGTTGCGTTTAATGTTGTCCCAGAGGTCTCTTAGGCTGTGTTCATTTCTTTTCATTCTTTTTTCTTTATTCTGTCCCGCAGCAGTGAATTCCACCATTCTGTCTTCCAGGTCACTTATTGGTTCTTCTGCTTCAGTTATTCTACTATTGATTTCTTCTAGTGTAGTTTTCATTTCAGTTATTGTGTTGTTCATCTCTGTTTGTTTGTTCTTTAATTCTTCTAGGTTTTTGTTAAACATTTCTTGCATCTTCTCGATCATTGCCTCCATTCTTTTTCCAAGGTCCTGGATCATCTTCACTGTCATTCTGAATTCTTTTTCTGAAAGGTTGCCTATCTCTACCTCATTTAGTTGTTTTTCTGGGGTTTTATCTTGTTCCTTCATCTGGTACACAGCCCTCTGCCTTTTCATCTTGTCTATCTTTCTGTGAATGTGGTTTTTGTTCCACTGGCTGCAGGATTGTAGTTCTTCCTGCTTCTGCTGTTTTCCCTCTGTTGTCACAGTCTTTTTGTTTGCTATATAATATTGTTAGGATAAAGCTGAGGCTGGGAAGCATGGAGAAAGGTAACTGGAGAAAAGGAAAAGGTGAAGGAATCATTGCTCTGCACAGGCACAACTAAGACACAGATTTCTTCACAGGACGCTGGTCCAGAAAGTCAGCATAATGTTTTCAACGTTCATCTATACTGTAGCATATGTCAGTACTTCATTCCTTTTTATGGCTGAGTAATATTCTGCTGTATACATATTCCACATTTCTTAAATTAATTTTTATGGAAGTGTAGTTGATTTACAGTGTGTTAATATCTGCTGTATAGCAAAGTAATTCAGTTATACATAATTTTTTTAACATCTTTATTGGAGTATAATTGCTTTACAATGCTGTGTTAGTTTCTGCTTTATAACAAAGTGAGTCAGCTATACATATACATATATCCCCATATCTCCTGCCTCTTGCTACCTTCCTTTTTAAATATTCTTTTCCATTATGGTTTATCATAGGATATTGAGTATAGCTCCCTGCATATCTTCCACATTTTTTAATCTATTGATATGGCCATTTGGGTTGTTTCTACATTTTAGCTATTGTGAATAGTGCTGCTTTTAACATTCACATGCAAGTATTTGATTAAGTTCCTGTTTTTAATTCTTTGGGGTATATACCCAGTAGTGGAACTGCTGGGTCATATGGTAATTTTATGTTTAACGTTTTGAGAAACTGCCAAACTGCTTTCCACTGGACTGCCACATTTCACATTCCCACCAGCAATCTATGTGGGTTACCATTTCTCTACATCCTCACCAACTCTTGTTATTAATATATTTTTTAAATTATACTCATTCTAGTGGGTATGAAGTGGTATCTCATTTTGGTTTTAATTTGCATTTCCCTAATGATTAATGATGTTGAACACTTTCTCATGTGTTTGTTGGCCACTTGGATATCTTCCTTGGGGAAATGTCTATTCAGATCCTTTGCCCATTTTTTTCATTGGTTTTTTATCCTTTGGTTGTTGGGTTAGGCCTTTCTTGTTCTTCAATTTCTCCATTACTACCTTCTTTTATGGTTAATTGGTTTTTCTTCTAGAGTACAATTTTGATTCCCTTCTTGGCTTTTTTTCCCCTGTATGTTTTAAAGTTTCTTTCTTTAGAGTTTATCCTAGAGATTACAGTTAATATCTAAATTTTATACCAATCAAGTTTGAATTAATACTAATTTAGTATTAATAAAATCAGTAGTATACAAAAACTGCTCCTTTACATTTTTGTGCCCCTGCGTTGTGTTGTTTTCACAAATTACATCTTTATATATTGTATGCCAATTAACATGGCTTTGTAATTATTATTTTACACATTTTTCTTTTAAATCATATGGGGACAGAAAAGAATGATAAAAAGGAGTTAGAAATCATATATGCAATATCACTGGCTTTTATGCTTACCTATGTAGCTTCCTTTACTATTGTTCTTTATTTCATCATGTATCTTTGGATCATTGTCTAGTGAGCTTTCATTTCATTCTGTAGGATTCACCTTAATATTTATCGTATGGCAGGTTTACTGGTGATGAACTCCCTCAGTTTTTGTTATCTGGAAATGCCTTAATTTTTTCTTCACTTTTCAAGGATAGTTTTGCTAGATGTAGAATTATTGGTCTACATTATTTTTCTTTCAAAACTTTAAATATGTCATCCTACTTCCTCCATGGTTTCTGAAGAGACATTGGCTATTAATCTTTTGAGGCTCCCTCATATGTGATGGGCTGCTTCTATCAAGATTCTCTCTTTGTCTTTTGACAATTTGACTATTATGTTTCTTGCTGTGAAGCTCCTTGAATTTATCACGACTGGGTTTAGTTAAGCTTCTTGGATGTGCAGATTCATGTTTTTCATCCAGTTTGGGAAATTTTTGGCTATTATTTCCAACATTCTTTGTGCTCCTTTCTGGCTCTACTCTCCCTCTGGGAATCTGTTTATGCATATGTTGGTACGTACTGGAAGGTGTCCCACAGGCTTCTTAGGCTCTATTAATTTTTCTTTACTCTTTTCTCTTTCTGCTTCTCTGACTGAATAATCTCAACTGACCTATCTTTAAGTTTGCTATTTCTTTCTTCTACTTCCTCAATCAGCTGCTAAACCCCTCTAGTGGATTTTTCATTTCAGTTTCCATTTGGTTTTTTATAATTTCTATCTCTTCATTGATAGTCTCTATTTATTGAGACATTGTTCTACTGGTTCCTTTAGTTCTTTGTCCATGGTTTCCTTAAGTCTTTGAGCATATTTGACAGTTCACTTAAAGTCTTTGTCTATTAAGTCCAACACTTAGGCTTTCTAAGGAATGGTTTCAATTTTTTCCCTATGGATGGGCCATACTTTCCTGTATCTTTGCATTCCTTGGAAATTTTTTTTGTTGAAAACTGGGCATTTTGAATATTATAGTGTGGCAATTCTGAAAAACAGATTTTCCACTCTACCCAGAATTTGTTGTTGCTGCCTGTTGTGGGTTTTTCCAAACTTTTCATAAAGTCTGTATTCTTTGTTATTTGTGGCCCTGAAGCCTCTGTTCTGTTAGTTTAGTGGTCAGCTGGTGTTCTGACAGAGTTACCTTAAATGCCTACAGCCAACAAAAGATAAAAGGAAGAAAAAATAATAAAGAAAGAAAAAGGACTACTCTCCTAGTCTTTGCAGGTTGGTTCTGTGTTGGGGTTCTCCTTCAATGCTTAGCCAGGCTGATTACAACTCTTAGTCTTTACTTCCTACTTGTATAGAGCCTGAAAGCTAGCCAGACATTAAAGCTTAGGGTCTTCTTTGGCCTTCTATGAATATGCATCCCACGTAGGGCATGTGTATGCATTCCTCGATTCCCTGGTATACATGGGAGCTTGTGAAAGCCTTTATTCCCACATGTAGCTCCTTTCCCAACCTCTTCCTTCCAAGACTTCCTGGTCTATTTCTTGTTGCAAATGTTCCTTTTCCCAGACTGCTTCAGCTAATACCTGTACCTTTTTGAATGTTTTTGCCCAGTAAACTGCCCTAGCACTGGGAACTCAGAGTTTTGCCCAGTAAACTGCCCTAGCACTGGGAACTACCTCAAAACAAAGGGTAGCTGGGCTCTGGTTCTTGAGAGAAATGCCTTACAGGTCAAGGCCCAACTTTTTGAGAATAAGGTCCGTATTGCTCCCTCTGGCATTAGCAATCTGCATCAGAGGTGCAGGCTGTGGTTTGCACAGCCACTGCTAGTCTGATGTGTGTGGGGGGGTGGGTGGGTGATTTAAAACAACACTGCACTCTATTACCACAAAGCAACCTCCTCTTTCTTCACATCTCTCCCTGGTTATTGTCAGTTTTCGATTTTGTATTCAAGAGTTCTTCAAAAGTTGATTTTGGCAGTTTTTGCTGGGTCATTAGTTGCTATTTAGGGAGGATTCTTATAGTCCTCTATTCGTCTATATTCAGTGACATTCCTCCCAGAAGCAGGATTTTTGTGCCTTATAGTAGACATTAGACAACCAAGAAAAAAATTTTAAATCAATGGCTGGAATAAGGCTCTTTAGATATTTTCAAGTCTTTCATTAATGGTACAGAGAGGTTACGAGATTTGTTAGATTCTTATACCCTGTTCATGCAAGGGTGGGAGTGTCTCTAAGATTTTTTTTTTAACCAGTTAGAGCCAATTTTTATATTTATCTTTCAAGTTAGCAGGCATCAATGAAACAAATTTTTGACACTTGGTATGCTAATTACCAAAGTATAGGTTCCATGTCGGAGATATAGGTAACAGAAACACTTGTGGTCATCAGCTCTGTATTGTGGCCCTTTCTGCTATAGCTCTGGCTCCCTTCCCCCGTCTATATCCTGATGAGGGCAAATGACTGACCCTAGAAGTAAAGCTAAAACCTACTGTCCCATATGTAATATCACACTGTGTATGTAGAAGTGTTATAAAGTAGATGGCAGACATCGTACCATATATATTATGTTTATTTTTTTATTTTATTTTTAAAAATAAATTTATTTATTTATTTTTAATTTTTGGCTGTGTTACGTCTTTGTTGCTGTGCGTGGGCTTTCTCTAGTTGCAGTGAGCAGGGGCTACTCCTCACTGCGGTGCGCGGGCTTCTCATTGTTGTGGCTTCTCCTGTTTCGGAGCTGGGGCTCTAGGTGCACAAGCTTCAGTAGTTAGGGCACGTGGGCTCAGTAGTTGTGGCCTGTGGGCTCTAGAGCGCAGGCTCAGTAGTTGTGGCGCACGGACTTAGTTGCTCCGCGGCATGTGGGACCTTCCCGGACCAGGGCTCGAACCCGTGTCCCTTGCATTGGCAGGCAGATTCTTAACCACTGCGCCACCAGGGAAGCCCACATATACTATGTTTAATACTCACAACAACCCCATGAAGTAGTAGTATAATTATCATCCCTATGTCATAGAGTAGGAAACTGAAATTTAGGGACATAAAGTTATTTGTTTAAGAATGCCCAGCTATTATCTTTGATAAAGGAGGCAGGAATGTACAGTGGAGAAAGGACAGCCTCTTCAATAAATGGTGCTGGGAAAACTGGACAGGTACATGTAAAAGTATGAGATTAGATCACTCCCTAACACCATACACAAAAATAAGCTCAAAATGGATTAAAGACCTAAATGTAAGGCCAGAAACTATCAAACTCTTAGAAGAAAACATAGGAAGAACACTCTATGACATAAATCACAGCAAGATCCTTTCTGACCCACCTCCTAGAGTAATGGAAATAAAAACAAAACTAAACAAATGGGACCTAATGAAACTTCAAAGCTTTTGTACAGCAAAGGAAACCATAACCAAGACCAAAAGACAACCCTCAGAATGGGAGAAAACATTTGCAAATGAAGCAACTGACAAAGGATTAATCTCCAAAATTTACAAGCAGCTCATGCAGCTCAATAACAAAAAAACAAACAACCCCATCCAAAAATGGGCAGAAGACCTAAACAGACATTTCTCCAAAGAAGATATACAGAATGCCAACAAACACATGAAAGAATGCTCAACATCATTAATCATTAGAGAAATGCAAATCAAAACTACAATGAGATATCATCTCACACCAGTCAGAATGGCCATCATCAAAAAATCTAGAAACAATAAATGCTGGAGAGGGTGTGGAGAAAAGGGGACACTCTTGCACTGCTGGTGGGAATGTGAAATGGTTCAGCCACTATGGAGAACAGTATGGAGGTTCCTTAAAAAACTACAAATAGAATTACCATATGACCCAGCAATCCCACTACTGGGCATATACCCTGAGAAAACCAAAATTCAAAAAGAGTCATGTACCAAAATGTTCATTGCAGCTCTATTTACAATAGCCCGGAGATGGAAACAACCTAAGCGCCCATCATCGGACGAATGGATAAAGAAGATGTGGCACATATACACAATGGAATATTACTCAGCCTTAAAAAGAAATGAAATTGAGCTATTTGTAATGAGATGGATAGACCTAGAGTCTGTCATACAGAGTGAAGTAAGTCAGAAAGAAAAAGACAAATACCGTATGCTAACACATATATATGGAATTTAAGGGAAAAAAATGTCATGAAGAACCTAGGGGTAAGACAGGAATAAAGACGCAGACCTACTGGAGAACGGACTTGAGGATATGGGGAGGGGGAAGGGTGAGCTTTGACAGGGCGAGAGAGAGTCATGGACATATACACACTAACAAACGTAGTAAGGTAGATAGCTGGGGGGAAGCAGCCGCAAGGCACAGGGATATTAGCTCGGTGCTTTGTGACAGCCTGGAAGGGTGGGATGGGGAGAGTGGGAGGGAGGGAGACGCAAGAGGGAAGACATATGGGAACATATGTATATGTATAGCTGATTCACTTTGTTATAAAGCAGAAACTAACACACCATTGTAAAGCAATTATACCCCAATAAAGATGTTTAAAAAAAAAAAAAAAAGAATGCCCAGCTAGTAGTGCTAGAAGTTGGATTTTAACCCAACTCCTTGAGACTCCACATATCTTAAGTATTTATGTCCAAAAGCATCTATTTTATGGTAATTTTTTGATCACGTGAAGAATGCTTTTAAAAACTTCTGAACACCAAATGTTTTTAATGGTTGGAGGCTAGCCCATAGGTAGAATATGGTTGCCTGGCTTCATTACCTGCCTTTGGTCCTCTTACATGCTTGCCACATAGCAAGTCTCAGGTCCAAAGAAAGATTATGGGAAATGGGAGCACTGACCTCTATTGGGGGGTGTCTGGGAGGATGTAGTTATGACTTTCGTGCTTGTGTTGTCCTGCAATGGACGAGGAATTGGACTGGAGCATAACTTTCTTTTTCCCCTCTGCCCTGCCACTAGAGTACTGCAGTGCTTGCTGAGAATTTTTGTTCCTCTGGCCTGTCACAGGGCCCTAGGAGCATACACAAGATGAGATGCACTTAGGTTTGATAGACATGTAGAAGGACAGTCTTTTAGGACAGACTACTAGTGATTGTTGACTGGAAATAGTTAGGAACATGAATTCAGCTTTGCTCTTGAAGTATCAGACAGGTATGTGTTCTCATTATGGTTTTCTGAATGGACTTTCCACTGACTGTGGAGAGCATATTCAGCCTTCTGGTAACATCTTCAAGTTAACCCCAACAGAGTTAACTTTAAGAAGTGGCAGAAGACGTGGTCATCTACAGAATGAGATTTGAGGAAACAGCTGGCAGTGCATTACTCCCCCCAGTTCTGCTGCCAGCCGTTCCACCATTTCTCAATTTGCACCTAGCAAAATGCCAAATTTGGTAGATTCTACTAAAGCCTTTTCAGAATAGACCCCACCCCCACCCCCGAAAAGTGACTTCTCTTCCTTTTCATCAACTTTTGGAGGGCAGACAACAGCACAGGGATTGTCAAACTTACACTGAGGGAAATGAGGACATCAGGAATTTTCCAGATGGCTTGAAATGAATGCAGGTGTGCCTGGAACTCTGCCATTGCTCTTCATCTTGAAATGGTAGTCAGTAAATGCACTTTTGGTGAACAATTCAAATTTTAAATATGCCAGTGGAATATGCTAGCTAAAGAAACCCAGCTATGAATCTGTTTATTCAGCAAATAAGTGTCACTGTTTCTGAAATTTGCATTTTTATTTGGGTTCTTTAGATTCTTAAAGTGGTTTCAGAACTGTCATCACAAAAGAGAGTTAAAATAAGTACAAAAGCTTATTTAGATGGTGTGAGTTGTAGGGGACCCAGAAGGAGAGAAGAGGAAAGATTTATGCTGATGGGCTACGGGGTGTGTGTGTCTGCGTGTCTGTCTGGCAGGGAGAGGTAACTAACATGTTTACTCTCTGCCAGGCACCGTGCTAAGTGTTTTTCGTGTATTATTTCATTTAATTCTGATGTCAACTCTAAGGTAGATACTATTAGTCTCCTTTTGCTGCTTAGAGAGGTCACAGTACAGTAGAGATTTGATTCTAGGTCGCAGGAGACCCAGACCCAGATCCAGCTGTGTGACCTTAGGCAAATCACTTCTCTCAGGGCTTCAGTTTCCTCACCTGTAAAATGAAAGATTATCTTTTAAGTACTTTTAGCTGTGACAGCCTATGATTCTGCACCTGCGCTTCTTTCTACTGTTTTCTGGCTGTTGTTTCCTAAAGAGACAAAGGCCAGAAGTCAACAATGACCGACTTGCAAGTAGGAATATTTCAAAATGTAGCTTTACTGTACAACTGAGCTAGTGTCAGAGACAGCAGGTTACCATGGACAATATATTTGTTTAGGTTTTTGTGTTGTTATTAGCGGTGGTTTTTCATTATGTTGATATGAGTTCTCGACACTATTAAAATGCTTTGTTATCACCATTAGCTTTTGTTTTAAGAGAGATGGACACTTACAACATTTATAATAACTTTTTTCTTGACTAAATTTGGATTCCTTTAGTGCTTTTATTACCCCAAAGTGCTGTCCTTGTTGACTGGTATGATATAGATTCAGTCATTCAGCCACACAAATTAATTGAGCATCTGCTATGTGCAAAATATTTTTCTAGGTACTGGAGATATATCAATGAACGACAAAACCCCCCCACATTTCTGCCCTCATGGAGATTATATTTTAGTGGACTGGGCAAACAATAAACAAAATATAGTAGTTCATTGTACAGTATGTTAAATAAGTTCTATGGCAGAAAATAAAGCACGATGGGGGTTTGGAGTTCTGAGTACAGTTGCTTACTATCTCCCTGGAAAAATCAGTGCTGGTTCTCATCAGGGCTTAGGTAACAGGAAATTCTGTTAGGTAACAGGAAATTCTTAATTCCTAGGCAATTAAGCGTGGACTTTGGAGTCAGATAAACCTATTTGAATTCACAACTCTGCTCCCAGCTTTACGACCTTGGGCGAATAATTTTACTTCATTGAGCCTTGTATCACTCAGTGTTGAATTAGAGAAGCAGTACCATTAGGAGTGATATAAAACAGAGGATCTATCATGGGAATTTGACCTTAGACAATTGTGGGAGCGGATTAAACAGTTCGCATCAGGCCGTTGCTTCCGCATTTGGTGTTGGGCCTGAAGTCAGCAGGACAGATAGTCAGGAAAGATGAATGTGAAGTAGAGGAGAGGAAGGTCAAACTAGAACTTATAAGGACCAGCTGGAACCCACAAACTGGAATCCACATCAATCTCTCATAGTGTTTTAAGTCTCCAAATTCGAAGATGGGGCTGTCCTGCAGGAGAAGGTGGTGTGCTTCATTATGGAACTAAACTCACACCTGGCCCCTGAGTCAGACAGGCTGAAGGAGGAGGCTTAGCAGTCGCTGGGGGCTCAGACACTGCCCCACTCGAAAAGCAGAGCCAGTACAGAAGAGGCAGCATGCCTAGGCTGGAATAGCACCTGGCGCCCTGCCCCTACCATCTGGGCATAAGAAAATGATGGCTGCCACTTCACTTACATCTTTCAAATTTCATGCAAAATCTCTCTCATGGCCCTGATAAAATTATTTGGAATAAGGAAGGAAATTCTAGAGACCCTAGTTCCAGCTTAGCTAGGTTGACAGAATACGAATCCACCACAAGCCTATTTCTTAATTGGGATAATAATACCCAACTCATAGGATTGTTGTAAAAAAATTAATGAGGTAAAATTTGTGTAAAAGTATCTAGCGCATAGTGGGTTGTCAATTTTCTTCCTTTCTCCTACCCTTTGGCCAAGGGATAGCAGAATTTCTGGCATCAGGGCCTGTGGAGAAGGTTTTACTGTTTTGGGGTTGTTTGGGGAGTAGTACTGGGGGAGACTGGGAGGGGGACTATTTAATCGCTAAACAATTATATCAGATTGCAAGCTGTTATGTCTACATTTGAGGTTGGCCCTGTTTGAGGATATGAAATGAAAGAGAAACTGAATGACCTGGACCACTGAAGATATATCCAGCATAGAAACATACACACATGCAATGAAGATGGATTGGAAAAGATCACATAAGTTGGTGGAAGGCCACAGTCTAGGAATGTCAGAGCTGGTAGGGAATGATGGGGAAACCGAGGCTCAGAGGGGGGCAGTTAATTTGCTAAAGGTGTAACTTGTTTGACCCAGGAACATTTTTTACAGGATTTTTTTTTAGAATCGTGCAGAAACAGTTAAATACATTTTAAGGATGTTGTTGAAGACTCCATCCACTCTATTATTCAGCGTCCTCCATATGATATCCCCACATGAGAAATTTTAGAACTAAGTGCCAGGAAAAACTTTTTTTATCCTGAGGAACTGGGTTGCTTTTATTCCTCATGGACAATACAAATCTGGTAAATAATCATGCATGATCATATTGCTTTGGCTGCCAGGATGTTCAGAGCCAAATTTGAAGCTCCAACTTTATTAACCATGTAGGATTCTATGGCTTGAACATCTATGTCCTATTCTGCCCTCTGGCTTTGTTGCTTTTTTTTCCTCCCAATTTTGATATTTAGTTAATATAATTTTTACATGTAATGTGTTGTATGTATAAGTTTGTATACATAAGTATGTATAAGTTGCCTCAAAT
This sequence comes from Phocoena sinus, assembly GCF_008692025.1. NCBI lineage: Eukaryota > Metazoa > Chordata > Mammalia > Artiodactyla > Phocoenidae > Phocoena > Phocoena sinus. The sequence continues at coordinate 105,547,802 of NC_045784.1, forward strand.
CCTCTGTGGTATGAGGAAGGACATTAACATATAAACAGACGAATCCTATATTATTTTACCTCTGTGGTATAGTGAAAAAGCACTGGATTTAAAATAGCTTCTAGTCTAAGCACTATCATTTTAATAGACTTCTTAGAACTTCAGTTCCCTTTGATCAGTTTGGATAGTGTAACCCCTGCCATCATTCAGATGATTATTAAAGAGGAGAGGTATCTGAAACCTATGTGATGATTGTCCCTGATTTATAAAAGGTGTGTGTGATTTGAAAGAAACATTTTACTCAATTCTGGATAGGAAACAAGGATTAGAGTAAGTTTCAAGATTAGTTAGAGAACAGTACTTAAAGTAAAATATATTCACTTATTTGATTTGATTTAAATTTTTTTTTAGTTTTTCAAATTATCATACAGTAAAATTGACTTTTGGGGAAGTACACAGTTACATGAATTTTAGCACATGTATAGATTTATGTAAACCATCTCCCCAGAAACCTTCCTTGTGCTGTCATTTTATACTCACACTCTCCTCCCACTCATATGCCTTGATTTTATTTTAAAATGTTCTACCCAATATTTTAAGAGAATACATTAAGAAGATGAATTTGATTCAACCATTCATTTACTCTAGAGTTCCTACCAGATGCTCACCTCCATGGTAAGTTCTGCAGGCTATGTAAGAAGTATCATATGCAGACCAGGGCTTCAAGGATGTTACAGTATGGTTGGCAAGATCAGCTTAACACATTGGAAGCAATTAGAGGACCATAGAAGACACTGTATAAGCAAGTGCAAATCTGGCACAGATCAGGAGATGGGGAAACATCTGTCTAGGCTGGACTAAAGGCTTCTGCAATTGATGACACACAACTTGTATGTGTATGTATCTTTCTGTGTGAGGACAGGTTGGAATGTATTTAGAAATGTAAAGAGTTAAGTTTTGCCTCTGAAAGTGATATAATAGTCTAAACAGATGAAAGGGAATCACATGCTTGTGAGAATATTTACAAAAGTCTTCAGACTCTACAGTCAAGGAAGTCTACCTGAGTACAAAAAATTATTATTTTACTTTTATAAGACGTGGAGAGACATATGACTGCCAAATGGCTTTGCTCTGTGTCCAGAGAAATTTAACAAAGCTGACATCCAGATATCTATTGCAGAAGTCTAACTAGAATTTTCCATTATGAATACAGTACATGTAAATTCTGAACATATGGCTCCCATCAGTGATCTATGAGGAGGTGATGGAATGTAGGTTGGGGAAGACAAGAGGAAGGCCAAGTCTCTGACTCTGAAGTGAGAGGCAGCTGGACACCATATGTGTGTGTTTGGACTTGGAGCCAGCTTTATGTCGAGTGCATAGGCAGTCACCTAAGCCTCGTGATTTGTAGGGTGTGGGGAAAGGATCTTCCTTTGTCAAATTCTTCCCCTACAGGCAAGCCCCAAGGCCTGAACTTCCCATTAGAGAAAGAAACAAAATATTGTTTGTTCTGGAGCCCCTCTCAAAAATATAGGGAGCTGGATGGGGAGGGACACCAATACATTAAGGTGGAAACAGTTATCAGAGACTTGCTGGGGAGGGGTTTATCTAATTAGTCTAGCAGAACTAGAGGGAAGAATAGGACCCACGGGATAGGGTAGGGGTGTGTATGTGTGTGTCTGTATCTGTGTGCACGTGTGTGCATGCTAAGAGTCAGTGTGTTCGCAAAAGCTGACCCCATACAGATTACAATGATAGTATTTAGTGCACATGTATATATCTCAACTCATTGACCATATGTTTGGTGTCTGCAATGGTTTACTCTCTGAGATATTAGGTTGATTGCAGAGATCTGCTAAGAATTGGTCAAGAAGATGGCCCACTGAAGCGTCACTGTCCTGAACATCTCAAGGGGCTTTCTTTTTTTTTTTTTTTGAGGATGAGGAAAAAGTTTATTATCTTGATTACTGTGGCAAAAGTTTCATGACTATATACATATGTCAAATCTTATAACATTATACATATTACTTACTTTCAGTCATTGTATGTCAATTATACCTCAGTAAAGCTATTAAACCCACACATATAAAACACATCTTTTAAAAGCCTGGTCATGGGCTGAATTGTCTCCCCAAAATTCATATGTTCAAGTCCTAACCCCTAATACCAAAGAATGTGACTGTATCTGGAGACAGAGTCTTTAGAGAGGTAATTAAACTGTAATGAGGTTATTACGGTGGGGCTGAATCCAGTATGACGGGGTCTTCATAAGAAGAGGAAATTAGCACAGAGACACACATGTATACAGAAAAAAACCTTGTAAAGACACAGGGAAAGACAGCTATCTACAAGCTAAAGAGTGAAGTCTTAGAAGAAACAACACTGCCAACATCTTGATCTCAGACTTCTAGCCTCCAGCACTGTGAGAAAATGAATTTTTGTTCTTTAAGCCACCCAGCCCATGGTGATATATTATGGAAGTCCTAGCAAACTAATATACCTGGTAAGAGATTCCATAATTTATATATGTAACTCACGCTGTCCATGTGGCTATAGCATGAGTGCTTTCTTTCCTATTTCAATGATTTCCAGAAAGTGGGGGCAAAGTTAGGAGTGTGAAGCCCATGACGTGAATGGAGAGATTAGCCATTACAGAAGTTGTCACTTCTCTACAAATAACCTAGATACTTTAGGTTAGAAGCAGGACTGTCTGGTGTGTGTGATGCCTGCCAGAAGCCCCACCCTTTCTAAGCAAATGAAGTGATGTGGAAAGCAAAGCTTTCTGATTGTGTCCTCTATACTCTGCACTCTAGGTATGGCCCAGCCTTGCATCCTGAAAACTGACCTTCTTTAAAACAAAATTGCCTCTTGGGTCTTCTTTCCAAGCTATTTTTAGCAATCAGTCCAACCTCACTAAGCTGGGAAAACATAAAGCTCCCAGTTTGAAAGTGAAGGAAAATGTACTCTAAGAAGCTATGAAGATGTTGGACTTGACTACTTGAAATGTACAAGTAAAAATCAGTCCAGAGTCTTGTCTAACCCTCAGAATATAGAAGGAGCGTTGGACCTACAAAGAAGGAACTTTATGGAACTTAAAATCTAAGGCCAAAAGGAATGCCATGGCGGGGGTGGGGGGGGAGGAATGCCACATTCATCGACACCTCTTTGACCTAAAATAGTTAATTTATCATCTCACAATCCCATCTCACTTTGTTAATTCTACAACTGAGCCTTTTGTATTCAGAAAGAAATGTACTTTTCAGGATGGTTTGGGGTGCAGAAAATCAACAAAACCCCATGTGGGTGTGGCGTTGGCTTTTCTGAGTTTAATGTTGGATGGAAAATTCAGATTACTTCTCCATGAGTCATCTGAAAAAATTGGATTTGCTCATTTGCAGGTGGAAAATTTAATGTGCCCATTAATTTCTTCAGATGATGACATTTAAAGGTGAAAGTGATAATGGTGCTGGGAAGGTGCCTGGCGATCATGATCTTTATGGTGCCGGGGCAGAGAACTACTGTTGCGGTCATGTGAATGGGCTTTGTCAAAGGCAGAAGCCAGGGTTCCCGTATGGTTTCCCAGTAGATTGATAATGGAAATTTCCCATTACAGCTGGTGGGCATGTGATGTATAAGCGATTCATAAATACAATTCTTGGGACCTGGAACCTACTTTCTGCCAGATGAATGGGTGTTTGTAACTTTGGGGCGGTATCTAGGGTTGGGGCCCCGCTGGCTTTCTCAGCAGCCTGCTCCATTTCCAGGGAAGTCAGGAAACTTTATTTCCAACCATGTCCCTCTTACTTGAATTTTGCTCATTTCTCCTTGATCAGTGTTTCATTTACAATGAGAACAGCTTCTCAGCGCTGTCCCCATCCAACCCCTTCATGGACCATTGGACCATACTCCTCAAGCCTTCTCTAGGCTAAATAACTTTCTGTAGTGACAACATAGGCTTTTCTCAATTCACTCCAGAAGAAATGAATCTTTAGGTTTCTTGCTTTTACAATAATAATAGCTAATAATCATCATTTTTAAAAAAAGCTAACATTTATTGAGGGCAAATTGCCAGGTAGTGTGCTAAGGATTTTACATGTATTAGTTCATTTTATCCTCCCAATAATCCAGTGGGGGTAGATATTATTATTTTGCCATTTTAAAGATTGGAAACTGAGACTGAGAGTTAATTTGCCCAGAGTTAATTTACTCAGTTTAACCCATATCTTTCTGTGATGCTCTATAGCTTCTCTAATTACTAAGAATACTCTGGTTTTCTTGTATGTTAATTTTTCAAATATATATATATTTGTGTGTATATGCACAACACATACATATATGTGTATATGTAAGTATGTATGTAAATTTGCTAAATGAGTGCCACGCTACTTTGTGCCATGCTGAGGTATTAACACTTTTTAAAGGAAAGACTAGCTGACCTTCATCTGTACTGAAATTATTCCCTCAGGAATATTCCATTTCTTTTTTCCATTAATAAGCTGCCTTGAAGAACAAATTAGTTCTATGAAGGATGCTACATTAAGTTTCAAAGTGCTAAATCCAAAGGAATTTTAATATTTTCACCTTTATTCTATCCACATATGTCATAGTTGATAAAATTTTGCAGTAGCTCCTACTCTGTGCGTTGCCTCCCAGTCCTAGGAAATGTCATGTGGTAACTAGGAGGAACCAATGCGTATCCCCAGTGAATGGACCACAGGCCACTTTGCAACCCTTTATAGTCTGGTAGGAAGAATAAACTTAAGCATACACTGTAGGTGAAAACATCCCACGCTGCATGTGGCTTTTGTGCACTAAGTGTATTTCCAGAGTTGCTCCTGGTCCTTGGAAGACTGAGGAATACAGATAGCAAAGTGGACATTTTCAGGGGGTTTAATACTGTCTGGGAAGTCAGGGGTCCAGGATAAGCCATTCTGTTTAGGATTTGAAGGCAAGGACCCAAGGAGGATTAGAGGAGTTCCTGAAGTGGAATTCATTAGTTTTGTATTGGAATTGAGCTGCTGGCCCCAGATTGGCGCTGCTGTGTACCATGTTAGGCTGGGGGCAGAAGGAAGAGAAGCGACACTTGAATCCTAAGCTTGGCTTTGCCATTTTGTAAGTATGCAACCTTGAGCAAGTAAAGTCTTCCCTCTGGGCCTCAGTTTCCACACTTATAAAGTGGGCATGAGATTACATATATCTCATAGGCTTGCTGTGATGATTAAACAAGTTAATAAATGGGAGACTGCTTTGAGTCTATAGGGAGCATTAGAAATGTTAGTAATTACTAACAATTATATTTTAGATATGTTGTATTCTATATGAAATTTCTTTATTAGCTTTTCTTTCTCAGAAATGTCTATTACTTTCATAAGAGTGTCTCACAGTATGGAATTGAAAATATTGTTTTAGCACCTGATAGTATTAAGTTTAGCCACTGATCCTATTTTGTCTTAGCTACTCCTTCAGCCCACTTCTGAGCAGACCTAGGATGGCCTTCCCCTGGTTAAGGACACTGTGTGAGCTACTCAACTCTCTTAATTACTCACCCTACCACCCACTTAGTCATTTGGCTTCAAAGTTTATGGCTTGCACTTAATCAGTAACCTAGGCCAGTGGTCTCCAAAGTGGAAGAAAGATGTATGGACCCCCAGGGGGTGTGCAAGATGACCTATTTGAGTATGAGGAAAACATTAAAATTTATATTGAATTTTTATCTCAAAAAGAAAGAAATTAAGCCTTACTAAAGTTTAATCTTTGGATTGACACTGCTCCCCTCACTTGGATCTCTGAGTTAGATGTGTCACATATATCCATCAGCACCGTGAAGGAAGAATGAGTGCTTCACAATTCAAAGTGGTTCTCAGCAGTGGCCTCACTTGTTCTTGCTTTCAGTATATTACAACACGCTGTGGTCCACCTGTGCAGGGAGAAGGTTATGGCTCATATAATCTTAAATAATAGAGTCTTTTGAATACTTTGTAGGGAGAATGACCATTGGAAATCTTTTGTACCACCCAGAGGGTTCACGAGTTATCTTGAGGAAAAGATTTGAAAAGTAGTTGAACTTAGAGATGTTATACTCTTTTCTTTTAAACAAAAACAAGTGTTCCACATTTGCTGACTTTTACTTGCTAAGTAGTTGGCAATAATATGATATAATATTATATATATAATATATAATAATATAATATGATATCCAGAAGAGATTATTTAAAAAGAAAAAGACTTAATCTATCCCTTCAAGGTGACTTTTAATGAGTGAAAAGTAACTGCTTTAAAAAAAAAAGTGTCTTTTAAGTGGTTTTGTTGCTTTGTCACCTAAGAAAGATCTCTGGTATCTGCATAATTTTTAAAAATTGAAAAAATATTTCTAACCTCTTTAAAACTTTTCCAGATGAAGAATTTTGTAGGCATAACATCAGGAAATATGGAAATTTGCTAGACAAATTACAACAAAAACACTTGAATGATTGGAGTATGAAATCTTTAAAACTGCTTTTGTGATGATACATTAAGCACAGACAATGATGTACTTTTTCTCTTTGGATCTATGTATCTTTGTGTCCTTTCTTTTTCAACCAAGATATCCAGTAAAACCTAGTATTGAAATAACCTAAATTTAGAACCAGTCCTTCAAATGGATATAAGATTTTAAAAATTAAGAAACTGTGTTGTCATTTTGCTCTCATTTAATAAATTAAGCTGAATAATACTTTTAAGTGAGAAAGAAATTATTTTTGTACCATTAATAAAAATAGTCTTATTTCACTTATTTTAATGGACGTATAGTTGATTTGCAATGCTATATTAGTTTTAGGTGTACAACATAGTGATTCAAAATTTTTATAGATTATATTCTATTTAAGGTTATTACAGAATATTGGCTATATCCCCTATGTACAGTATATCCTTGTAGCTTATTTCCTTTATACATAGTAGTTTGTACCTCTTAATATACTACCCCCTATCTTGCCCCTCCCTCCTAAAGTTTTATTTTAAATACGACTGATTTTATCTTTTCTCATCCTATTAAAGTTCATATTTTGTGTATGTTTATATCATGATATATGCAATCCATTAGTATAGTTGTAGTATGTATATATAATTTGTAAATAAATTTATATTTACTTTTTTTTGGGACTATACACCTTTTTTTAACTTAATTGTGTTAAAAATTTGGAGGCCACTGAACTAGACTAACTAGACTACCTACTTGCTCCAGACACTTGATAGGGAACATAACCTTGAATTGTCTGCCCTAGCTCTTATCAAGAGCCTGGTTGAGATAACTGACATTAGGTAAGGGACATGTTACCCACTCCCACCCCCTCCACTCCTATAGGTATTATGTGTTCTGTCCTTGGCTCAAGGTAGACCACTGAAAGGCTACATATCTAGGAGGTCTAAAGATGGGTTAAAGTGAAAGAGTAGAAGCTGGGAAGGTACTAGAGAATGAATATGGGTCAGTAACCAGAGACGGAGAAATGTACCGCCGTATGGTGAGACTGAAATTTTTTGACGCTCTCCATCTCCAGTTTGACCCACCTTTAATCCTTAGAAAGGTCATCCCGAGATAATATTCTACAGCACGTCTCATTCTCCTTATGAACCTGCCTCCAGTCACACAAAGCACACAAGACCATAAAGAGGAATGAGAAGTGCTGAGCAGTATTATCTGGTATTGTTCCTTAATTGTTTTATGCACGTAAGCCTTGGATAATGGAGTAATAGTTAAAAGCAAGAACATCAGACAGACCTTAATTTGAATCCTGATTCCACGGGTTGATTGCTGACTGTGACTTAGGGCAAGTAATTTAACCAATTTTTTGGTTAATCTTTTTTTTGAATCGTAGTTCCTTCATCCACAAAATGAAGATACAGTTGTCCCTTGGTATCCATGGGGGGGGGGGGGTTGGTTCCAGGACGCCTATGGATACCAAAATCTGCAGATGCTCAAGTCCCCGATATAAAATGGCGTAATATTTGCATATAACCTACGCACATCCTCCCGTATACTTGAAATCAGCTCTAGATTACTTCCAATACCTAATACGATGTAAATGCTATGTAAATATTTGCTGATGCACAAAAAATTCAAGTTTTGCTTTTTGGAACTTTCTGGAATTTTTGTTCCCTGAATATTTTCGATCCATGGTTGGTTGAAACTGCAGATATGGAGGGCCGACTGTACTAAACCTATCTTACAGGGTGGTTGAGAGGATTAAATTCATGTAAATTCATGGGAAGCATTTAGTAACGAATCTGGCACAGAGCAGGTACTTAAGAACAACGGCATTATCCCCCAGATTGTTAACCTCCTGATGGTTGGGACCATGCTAGATGCTCTATGCTTCTTTCCTATCCCCACACTGCCTAACACAGAGATCAGAGTACACTAGGTGCTCAGTTAGTACTTGCTGAACTGAATAGAAATAGTGGGAAAGACATATCAGGACAAGGTTGATTTAGGAATCTAGTGCAAGCTGAGATTAGAAACTTTCAATTTACCTCCTTCAGCCCACCAAAATACCTTCTTCTGGGACAGCATTCTGAATTTTTTCTAACCTCAAATCTTAGTGCAGCATCTCTTTTCAGAGATTTATACGTTTCATCCCTTTAGGGGAAAAACAAAAAGCTTCCCATTTCCATCAGTGGTATCACTTTTTATTAGTAAAGTTTGAAATACTTGGCTCTATCCTCTCCTTCAACCCTAATAGGCCAGTGCTAGCAATATCATTATGCTTCTCTCTGCATAAACACCATCTTCCCTGTTTGCCAGTGAAGCCCAAAGTCCTGGATCTGGCACTGAAGGCCTGACGTTTAACCTGGCCACATCTGACCTATCCAAATCTGTTTCCTACCATGCCTCCTGCTCCAGCCAGATGGGCCTTGCCATTGGGCTCTAAGCACTATGCACAACCCAAATTCTTATCTTTTCCTTTTGCTAGGGAGGGATCTCCCATTTCCAAATGTGACACTCTACCTAGCTACTGAATGCCCACTGAGTTCTTGTAAAATGCTCACTAGCTATACTGCTCAGATTCTTAGCTAAGTGTTGTATGTTGTATATTTGTTTTCCACAAATGAGATTTGACCCCCCCTGAAGGCAGGGAGAGTTATCTATTGCCCACAGTGCCATGTATTCTGCAGAGCACATAGTAAGTGATTGATTAAGATGAAAGAACCACGAAAGTGCTTTGTAAACCTACTTATATATCAGAATTCATTCACGCATATAATAATGGTTTACTGAACACTTGCTGTGCTGGATAAGTAGGATAGATCTAAGGAATGTGTAAGTATTCCTTAGGGACTCTCAAAGACTCCCGGGGAGGGAAATCTGGTAAAAGATTAGATTTTCTGTAGTTAAGTGGGATAATGCTTAGATTTGGTCATTAAAAGGTTGTGTGACCTCACAGATCAGTGAAATCAGAGATAATTAGGGGGCTTTCCTGGTGGTGCAGTGGTTAAGAATCCACTTGCCAATGCAGGGGACACAGGTTCGAGCCCTGGTCCGGGAAGATCCCACATGCCGCGGAGCAACTAAGCCTGTGCGCCACAACTACTGAGCCTGCTCTCTAGAGCTTGTGAGCCACAACTACTGAGCCCGCGTGCCTAGAGCCTGTGCTCCTCAATGAGAGAAGCCACCGCAATGAGAAGCCCGCACACTCCGACGAAGAGTAGGCCCCACTCTCTGCAACTAGAGAAAGCCCGTGCACAGCAACGAAGACCTGACGCAGCCAAAAATAAATAAATAAAATTTATTTTAAAAAAAGAGATAATTAGGTTGTAAATATACTAACCTAGTTGAAAAAAGAATGCACCCATCAGAAGGGATTTGTTAATATCTGTATTACTCACCATTACATCTTACTGCCTAGAACACAGAGTCTGGCACACAGAAGGCTCTTAAGGAACACTGTTGAATGACTAAAGGTGAGACTTCTGGGAGATTCAATTTACTCTGGGTACGCTGACAAAATAAGGCTCCCGAGATCATAAGCCCGAAAGTCAGACAATGGTAAATTCACTAAGTTGCCGTTGCCCCAAAAGAGTTCTTGGAAAACACCCAGCCAGGTTGCTAAAGGGCCCCCAATCTGTCCTTTTCTATTTGAAACGTCCTTAAAAGCACCTTTTGGCAATAATAACACCTTTTCCTCTCATCTGCGAACTAAAGTAACTTGATATATTTTTCATACATAATTAAAACACTGGATCTTAGTTTATCTTCTTTTCCATATCTGGCCTACATTCACTGTGTCACATTTTGTAAGTACCACTCTGAAACAACCTACCTTAGTCAGTGTGTATCTCTTACTTGCGGTATTTGACACTCAAAAATTTTCAGTTAGCCGCCTTCTTCACTTTTAGCAACCTCATAGTAAACCACACCAAAATATGAGAAAACAGTTGCTCATTCTGTCACCTCAGAAGGCAGGTCATTTGGCAGTCATTTAGAAATACATGTAAAAAACTCGAGCCCAAGATGGGCTTGAGGACTAATTACTATTGCTGTTTTTGCTACTCAATCTAGGGAGGGAAAGTTCCCAAAATGATTTGGGAATCATTTTCATTCCACTGCTCAGAGCCAAATCATCTGGTTTGTGTGCTGAGTTCAAAAAAAAACACTGCTGCATAGTTTCCCCAAGGAACAAGCCAGGGAGAGAGAATCTGAAAGATCACAGTAGGTTTTAGGTGAGAACTTCCAGAACTTCCTCGAAAATAAAGGTTACATGTGATAAAAATACTGTTTTCCAGCCATTGCCTCTGTGTTTTCTCTCTTGTATTAAATGGCAACGGAGGCAAAATGCCACTTGCCTCTCTGTTCTCTCTTGACCTATTTTTGGTGCTATTTCCTTCACTTCAGCCTTTCAAGTTGCTGTCCTTTAGTGGAAAGAGTGTGAAAGCAAGCATGGGGTGAGGATTGATATCTTGGGGGTTACAGGATGCATTTACCAGGCCATATCAGCATTGGTCCTGTTACTAACTCTGGGAACAAGCATTGTGGCCTGTGTTCTGCTTGGATTGCTCTTCCTTTGGCTCTTGGCATGTTGAACTCCTAGTTCTTCATTCCTCAGGTTATATGTGTGGTTATGTCTTCAAAGAGGCCTACCCTGACCATCCCTTCTAATGTAGCTGGTCTCTCCCCAGCCTATTCGCTCTCTGTATCATATTCCTCTAATGTCTTTCGAAGCAACTTATCACTATCTGAAATAATCTAGTTTATTACTTATTTTTCCCCTCTTCCCTCCCCACTAGACTATAACCTCTATGCAGGCAGGGACCGTGCCTGTCATGTTTAGCTGCTGTATATAACCAATGCTTAGCACAGTGCCTGGTGCATTCTAGGTGATCAGGAGCTATTGTTTGTTCAATGAATGAATGAGGAGGACAGAGGGCAATGCAGGATCGCCACAGTGTTCCTTCTTCCTGGAGTGGACAGCCACAAAACAGAGATTCTGCCAAGATTTGTCAAGCTCACTGACCTCTATCCACATTTGTTGATTCACATGGGAATAAATGAAATAATCAAGAGACTGAACGGGTTTGTTAGTGATTCTGAAGTTGGATGTGAAACTTGAAGGGCTTGGGAGTTATAGGTAGCATTTTTATTTCTTTCATAGGGTGAAAGGGATGACCTTGGCAGAGAATGGAAGATACAAGAAATTAACAGTTGACCACATTCATGATGTTGAGCAGGATCTAATTTTCTGGACTGTGCCTCATGGTAGAACAATGAGGCTTCTGCTTAAGGATGAAACGTATCTTGTGAAGACAGAAAAAATAGATTTGTTTAGGAGACTCATGAACCTCCCCAGTGTAGGGTTGCCATATTTAACAAAATCAAACAAACAGGAAACCCAGGATGCCTAATTAAGTTTGAATTTTGAATTTCAGATAAACAATGAATACATTTTTAATATAAGTATGTGCCATGCAATATTTGGTGTCCTGTATTTTATGTGGCAACCCTACACTCCAGTTTTCATCCAGTTCTCATTACTCTATAGTATTCACAAGAATATTATAAGAACTTTATCAGATTCCCATCCTCATGTCATGTGACCAGCTTTGCTGAAAGTTTTGGTTCTGTCACTGGGCCAGGTTTTGTACTGGCTGACTTTACCTTTCCTCATGGGTACAAAGAGCACAGAAACCTGAGATCTGGGCCCTGAAGAAAAATTTTACAGTCTGGCTTAGGGTCTTGCTGCTATCCTCAGCTGTGTGAGAAAGCCAGGGCCGTTCAGGAGCCTTCTGAGGTTGTGTGCTCCTGACCGCATATGTGCCCAGCTTAGATGAAACCCTGTAGTGGCAATCATTCATTGCTTTAGACATATTTTGTTGCTATGGTTTTTAAAGTAGAGTATAACAATCTTAGTGTGGAAAAAACTAGTTTACTGTAGGAATTAATTTGTGCATAATTTTCTAGGTAAAGTCAAGAATGCATCTTCTTCAAAGGTAAACTTAATGACATTTGGTTTATAAATACCATCATTCCTCACTGTCAGTCCTCTGTGAATGCTCTAGCCTCTGACATTCAATAGAGCAATAAAGAAATCAAACATGCCTACCTAACCTTTAGGAAAATATTTTAAATTATGATTTAATTTTTAATCTCCCATGGCAGCAGTAAAATAAATGATATAAATCTCAACAGGACCAACTGTCTGCTTTGCAATAACACTTAGGGTACGGCCTAGACAGTCAAGATTTCCTCTTAATCATAAACCAGTGTGGCATGGGCTGGGAAAAGGGAGGGTGGTAGATGTGAACATTCTGCATTTCCTGGGGACCATATATGGTCTTTCACAGTGGTGGAGAGTGGAGAGATGGTTTTGACATGTCCTGTGTTAACAGTTTGGGTTTTCAAATAATGTCTTGTTCTTCCTTGCCACTAAACTTCTCCCTCTTGCCATTAAATAAACAAATACCAAAAACCTCAAAACACAAAAAACAACCACCACAACAAGAATAAGGCGCTTCCAGTGCAGGGGCTGTGAGTTCAATCCCTGGTCAGGGACCTAAGATCCCCCATGCTATGCGGTGCAGCCAAAAAATTAAAAAAAAAAAAAAAAAAGAAGAAGGAGGCAAGAAAAAGTGTGGCTTTTCTGTTTAAAAGAAATGAAAGAATTACTCAGTAGTCTAAAAAGATGGGATTTGAGGTTTATAGAGTCCACTGTGAAATCTCTTACACAAGTAGCTGAGGCCTGGAGCACTAAGCCACAAATTAAATAAGTTGGTTTATTGTGTTGAAATGATACTAATACAATATATTGTAGATGTAGTAACTAGTTTCTCAGTGTTTCCACAATTTAAAAAGCTAGAATCAAAAACCTCACACCCTTAGGAAGCAAATTTATTAGCTTTATAACATCTTGTGTATAATATATATTACATAAATGAATGGTTATATGAAGCTTAGGTTGTGAATACTTTGAGGCAGGCCAGAATCGGGCTCATATATACATGCTCAGTACATGTATGTTGACCATGAATGTCTTATACATAACTGCAGTTTCAAGACAAAGTGATTAGATCTATGAGCAGTTGTCTATCCTACCAAATCTCTCTGGAACCTCTGGCAACTCAGCTAATCTCTTAGATTAAATTGACATGGTTTCTCAACCTAGGCATTGTTGACATTTTGGGCCAGATATTTCTTTATTGTGGGTCCTGTCCTTTGAATTGTAGAATGTTTAACGGCATTTCTGGCCACTACCCACTAGATGCTAGTAGCACACCCCTGGCTGTGACAACCAAAAATATCTCCAGATACTGCCAAGTATCCCCAGGGGGCCAAGGGGTTGGGTTGAAATTGCCCCCACTTGAAAACCACTGGGTTAGAAGATGGTAAAGGTTCAGGTTTCCATAAGTTGACTATAGTTCCGTATAGATCACAAGGTTCTGCCACATTTACTTTGACAGACAGGACCCAAAGACTTTCATGATTACAAGAGGAGGAGGCTCAAGATGAGAGGCCAGCCCAAAAGTCCACTAAATGGATAAATAAAATGTGATACATCCATATGATGAAATAGTATTCATCCTTAAAAAGAATGAAGTACTGATACCTGCTACACTGTGGATGAATCTTGAAAACATTATGCTAAGCGAAAGAAGCCAGACACAAAGTCACATATTGTATGACTTCATTTTTTTTTTTTTTTTTTTTTGCGGTACGCGGGCCTCTCACTACTGTGGCCTCTCCCACTGCGGAGCACAGGCTCCGGACGCGCAGGCCCAGCCGCCATGGCTCACGGGCCCAGCCGCTCCGCGGCATGCGGGATCTTCCCGGACCGGGGCACGAACCCACGTCCCCTGCATCAGCAGGCGGACTCCCAACCACTGCGCCACCAGGGAAGCCCTATGACTTCATTTATATGAAACATCCGGAATAGATAGATCCACAGAGACAGAAAGCAGCTTGGTGGCTGCCAGAGGCTGGGGGAGGGGAGATGGGGAAAACTGCTTAATGGGTACCGGGTTTCCTTTTGGAGTGATGGAAATGTTTTAGAACTACACAGAGAGGGTAGTTGTACAACATCGTGAATGTACTAAATGCCACTGAATTGTTTACTTTGAAATGGCTAATTTTATGTTATATGACTTTCAATCAATAAGTTAAAAGGAAAAAAAAAGGCCGGACAGATCCAACAGAGGCTCCACCAAGGGAGAAGGGAGCAGACTGGAGGAAGTAGAATTGCCCAGGTTTAAAAACTGTGTTTCATAGAAACAGTGAAAAAAGTGGTTGCCAGGGGCTGGGAGGTGGGGAAATAGGCAGAGATTGGTAAAAGAGTACAAACTGTCAGTCATAAGATGAATAAAGGTCTGAGGATCTAATGTGAAACATGGTGACTATAGTTGACAACATAGTATTGTATAATTGAAATTTGCTAAAAGAGTGGAACTTTACACACACACACACACACACACACACACACACACACACACACACACACACATATAGTGATTGATGTTTAACTAGATGGGAGGAATCCTTTCACAGTGTACATGTATATCAAACCATCACAACGTACACTTTAAATATCTTACAATTGTATTTGTCAATTATACTTCAATAAAGCTGAAAAAATAAAATGCAATCTTGATAACTTTTCTCTTTCATGACACATTTCTTAAAGGGAACTATGAGAATGTGTGGGTGTAGAGGGACTTGAAGAAATGTGCCTGTGAAGAGAAAAACATTGGTTGAAGGGACTTTGAAATGAAATGTATTTTGAGTGATCTCAAATTCCATACTGGGAGTTTAGGTGGCTCTTTCAGCTCTTTATGGGGAAAAAAAGGCTTTGGAGTACATTCTTTTCATTAGTATTAGACCAAGTTATTTTATATAAATAAGAAAAAGAAAGGCAAATGGGGGTTTTATGCTTTGGGCATGCTATTACATTTTTCTCCTTCTGATGCCATCTGTCTTCCCAGCAGATTCAGGAATTAGAGGGAGAGGTGACGTAGAATTTTACCTACATAGAATCACAAACATGCATATTTGATCCACTGATGCTTTTCAGACTTCCTCTTTCTTTGTTTTTCCCAGTAGTATTGAAAAGTATTGACTTCATATCAGATCTAGAAAAAGTTGGAGGGAGCTACGCACCGACGTGAAAAAAATCACCTGATGAAAATATAATTCCTTCTACATAAGGAGATCCAAAATTGAATATAGATAAACACCTTTTATTGTTTGATTGAAACATTCCATTTCAATGGTAAATTGTATGAGCTTTGTTATTCTAGTGATGGATGTCTATTAGGAATAAAGACCCAGTGATTGGTTTTGCCTTTTCTAAATTCTGAGAAGGAGGTCTCAGAGGTTTCTGGCACATTTCCTACAGCAAAGCACCGGCTCCTTCTGAGAGGAAGGTTGGTTCTTTGGGCTGGTCATCTGGGGCACTCCACCTCGCTGCAGACTGCCTGCCCTGGACTAGTAGAGACTTCAGCTGGCTGCAAAACATGGCCATCAGAGACACATGCTCTTGCGTCTCTCAACAGACCAGAGATCAAGAAATGAGGCCCTGGACAAGGAACCTTGTGTTCAAGCAAACAGTAGGCATTGTGAGCACAGTAGAAGCCTAAGCAAAGTTTCTTGTCCCTGAGAGAAGACAGGCCCCCTCTGTTTCCAACACCTTTGTAGAGGCCTTAACAGTTGAGAGGCAGAGCCGGGAAGGGAGACGGCCAGACCTTTCAACTCTTCTCCAGTTCCAGGAAAATAAATAAGAATGATTGATTTTTCAGGAAGGGAGCCATGTGCAAAAGAGGGCTCCAGGACCCCAGAAGAAGGCAAGGGGAGGTGGGAGGAAACAGATGTTTGAATAATAGCAAAGGGACCCAGGAGGCTGTTATGCCTTGTCGATGATGTAATGCTCAATTGAAATGACTCCTAACTAGAGATGTGCAAGCTGTCCCTTGTCCTGGGAGTAAAGACTGTTCCCATGCAGGTGCACGTTCCTAAGTCCCAGACAGCAAGTCGCAAATAAACTTGTGCGTGCTCCAGTCTGTGTATGTCGTTTTGGCCCAGTCTGGTTCTTAACGCCAGGATGCTGATTACTCTGGGGATAGAGATGAAAAAAGCTTTGCAATGTGATTCAGGAAGAGCCCACGAACCAGGGCTGGAGAGGGCTGGTGACAGACCTTGAGCAACAGGTTTCTAGCTCTCCCAGTCTTATGCTTTCTTACCCTGCTTTCCTTGGACTGAAGTTCCCCTTTGATAAGACCCAGAACTTTTATCTGTGGATTTCTCCTAGAAATCCCCGACAGTGCGCAGATTGTCCCTAAGGGCACAGATTATCCCTAAGGGCTGGACTGCACACTTTATGGTGAGAACTGGCAGATGCCATGAAAGAAAAAAAAGAAAAAACCTAGTAGAAAACCTACCACTTCCTTTCTTTTTCCCATCTCTATAGATTCATCTTATACCACTCTACCCCCCACTTATTATGCTCTTGTCTCCCTGGCTTTCTATCAGTTTCTAGAACACTCCAGGCTTTATCTCACTACCAGGATTTGGCACTAACTCTTTTCTCTGCTTAGAAAGCTCTTCCCTAAGATCCTTGATGGCTGGCTCCTACTCATTCTTCAGTTTTCAGGGCCTAGCCAGTGCTTAGTATGTACCTGGCACCAAGGAAACACTGATTGGGAGCAGACTGTAGTGGGATGACTGTGTTTCTTTTGGCCTGGTGATAGGAAGGGGCTGCAGAGAGTTGGTGGAGGGGCCAGGATTGCGGGTGAGAATGAAGATAAAGATGGGGCTGTGAGGCCATTTGTAGCTAGAAGGAACAAATGGAGAGAGTAGAGTGAGCAGGGGAGGGGCAGCGGGTAATCCTTGGGTTTAATCTGTTATCCAAGGTGGGTGGAGTTCTAGTACTGGGAATTCACTGATAGGTGCTGCTATAACCTGAAGCAAGGAGTAAAACACCTGGTCAGACTCATTTATTGACATAATCTAAGAAAGCCAAATAGCAGCCCCTGGGATTGCTAGGGAGAATTTCATTTACATTTTTAATTAAGAGGCTGATTATTGAATTATCATCTCTTCTTGGCTGATCTCCATCTTTGAGAGATCTTTTTCCAAACTCCTTCCCACTCATGGCTGGAAAAAGTGTCCTTCCTCTGCATACTTCACTGTACTCTGTGCTTCTCTCCAACAAGACTCTCATGTCACTGTACTGTGCTTGGCTGGTATGAGTCTGTCTTCCCCATCTGGCTGTGGGCTTGGTGAGGGAAGGGTCCATATCACTAGCAGGTGCCTGGCAAGTGTTAGGGATTTGTTGCTGGATGAATGAATGAAACATTCTCTGAACTTCCATATAGCTGCCCCTATAGTATGTGTATATATGTGTGTGTGGGGGGCACACAATGTCTTACCATACCCACTCACTCAATCACTCATTCATTCAACAACCCTTTTTCTCTTTTTTAAGCAATGAACTCTATCAAGACTTCTACTAAGCGCTAGAGCTACAAAGGCAGATAGTGGAGGAGACAGACAAGCTAACAGGTTATTGCAGTACAATGTGGTGAGTGCTAAGAGAGGGAATGTAAAAGGTGCTCTGGGGCACAGACAGGAGACTAAAGAGCATTCCAGGTGAAGGAAACAGCATGTGCAAAGGCCTAGAGGAAAGAAAATGTGGAGCAATTGAAAAAAAAACTGGTTGGAGCAGACAGTAAGTCTATTGTTTTTAGATCTGCCGCCAGCCAGAACTTGTGGCCTTGGAAACTATGTCTTTTGGGTGTGTCATCACCCAAAAGTGAGACAGATCTTCTGACCACTAGGCCCACAGACCACGTCCTCAAAGAGCTCACAGAGATGAAATGCACCTGCCTCTCACCCCATACAAAACACCAAAAACAAAACAACTTACCATAAACAAAGTGAAAAGACAAGTATTAGTATCCAGAGTATATTGAGAACTATAAATCAAGACCAAAAAGGCAATCAACCGAATAGAAAAATGGGCAAATGAGAGGGAATTCATAGAGTAGAAAACACGAACGGCCCATAAATAGGAGAAAAAATGCTCAACCTCACTAGTGATCAAGGAAATGAAAATTAAACACATTGAGAAGTCATTTTGTACCCATCAGACTGACAAAAAGTGAAAGTCTGACAGTACCAATTATTGGCTGGAATGTGAATCAAAGAGAATTCTCACTCACTCCTGTTGAGTAGGAGCATAAATTGGTTTTGCACACTTGAGAGAGGAATTTGACAATACGTAGTAAACTTGACACTGTGCACATAACCTAGCAATTATACTTCTGGGTAAATACCTAGATAACTCATGTACATATGGACAAAAGCCATTCATTTTAGCATTGTTTCTAATGGTGAAAAATTGGAAACAACCTGTATATTCATATGTAGACTTCTAAATAGCAGATGAAAGGAATGATCTATATCCATTTGCAACAAAATGTTGTATGAGAAGAGCAAGTTGCCATATATGTACATTTAAAAACATACCAAAAGTATACTCTGTTATTTATGGATGCATGTAAATGTATTTAAAGTATAGAAGATGTTCTGGAATAACATACACCAAATTTATGATGGCAGTTGCCTCTGAGGAGGGGGAAGGATAATGGTATTGGGAGTGTGGGTCCAAGACAAGCTGAATTTACCTGTACGGGCTTTCTTTCTTTTATATATAAGCAGTAGTGTGCTGATAAATGTCTAACAACTGGTTCTCCAGGAATTAAAAAAACCCTGATTTATAGCATTTGTAGATTTCCGTGGTATAATACTCCCACCATGGAAAATTTCAACCTACCAAAGATTTAGCAATCAGCTCTCAAAATTCCCCAAAACTTAACGAAAAGCTCTTGAGAATAAGTTATGAACTGGCTGCAGTGCAACAGTGTGTGTGTGTGCAAACTTGAAGCATTGATGACAATATTAACAATCCTCAGTTCTGTATAATGAAAATATATGTATTTTTTATATTATCCTCTGAAGTTTTATATACATTTTAAATTTCTTAGAAAAAAAGACAATCTTACAAGAATCAGAGTGAGTAGAAATACCTGACAGTTTAAATTGTAATTGGAAGTAGAATAAAGCAGGGCTTTGTCTTAGATGCCCTTCTCTCTACCTTCCATTTAAATAACTTGATAATTGAATATACTGAATAAACACATAGTAAGTCAAGCACCTTCTTCTCTGCTGGTGACATAGTTTTATAAACCAGAAGGAGCCTTCAGAAACAGCAAACTTTTACAATCAAATTAAAAAAAAAACTTGTAAGAAAAAACCCCAGCAAACTGAACAGAATGGTGTGAATAATTCCCCAGTATCTCTCACAGGGCCTGACACTTTGTTGATGTGCTGTCAGAATATGTCTCATTCCATGGATGCATCACAAAAACAATTGCTAGATTATTTGGACAATATATTTTTTAATGAGCTTCAAAATCTTAGAGAAGTGATGATATATTATCCTACTGTATATATGCTGTTACTTCTTTCTGTTACTGCAACTGAAAGAGGCTCAACTATTAGTGTGGAAGGAACAGAGCAGTTAAATGTAATAAATAATAGTGCCTTGGTTCCCCATTCCCCTGCTATTTAGTGAGTGCCGAGAATGAATCTAGTTCCTATGGCTTTAAAACAGTTGTGAACTAATCAGGCATGCACTCCACTGAAGCATACACAATGAGGAAGTTATTCTTTCCTTAGTGATTGAATCTTTCCTTTGATTTTTGGAGATCAAAATGGGAAACCAGGAATCCAGAAAGAAATGCCTCAAAATGCCTCCTTTCTCCCTCTTTTATCAACCATTTATAAAATAATTTATTTTAGAAATAATATTCAGAAATTAATTCTATAAATAAGCTATATGATATCTGTTAAAAATATATTTATACTTAAAATTAATATTTTATAAACAAATTCTGTTTATAATATTACAAATAAAATTTATAAAAAATTACAAATTTATTTATAAAATAAATTAGGAATAAATGTAGATTTATAAAATATACATTTAATAAATAATTTATTTGTAGATTTATAATGTATATATGAATCTTCTATATTTTCTATATAAATTTGTAATTTACAAATAACACTGGAATAAAATGAATATTAATAAAGGATATTTGTGCTTTAGAATTAGATATAAAGAGAATTATTACTTGCTATGATAATTACATGTAATAAAAAGTCCTGTTATATTAAACATTTGTGTAAAATCAAACATTATAAGTAAAATCCACCCATGGAGGTGCCACACATAGGTTGCATGTTCTTGACCATTTCTAGCTTATGCAGCATGCTTTTTAGACAGATGCTCCTTCCATAGATCCAGGTTCATTATAAACAAAGATATACTCACATTCTTGGTCAACTGGGAGTCCAGACCTCACTTAGCACATGCCACTGAAGAAGCTGAATTTTCTTATCTTTAATGCAGCCTATGCTTCCAAATCTTCAAATTGGATAGAGCACAGGGAATTGTTTCTAATACATTAATTTGGACTGTACCACTTATTTTCCATGTGATGTTTTCTTTATTAAAAATATTTTATTTCTTGGAAAGATATACCATGCTCTTGGATTGGAAGCATTAATATTGTTAAAACGGCCATACTACCCAAAGCAATCTACAGATTTAATGAGACCCCTGTCAAATTACCCATGACATTTTTCACAGAACTAGAACAAATAATCCTAAAATTTATATGGAACCATAAAAGACCCAGAATTGCCAAAGCAATCCTGAGGAGAAAGAACACAACCAGAGGCATAACCCTCCCAGACTTCAGACAATACTACAAAGCTACAGTAATCAAAACAGTGTGGTATGGGCACAAAAAACTGACATATGTATCAATGGAACAGAATAGAGAGCCCAGAAATAAACCCACACACCTACGGTCAATTAATCTTCAACAGAGGAGGCACGAATATACAATGGAGAAAAGACGGTCTCTTCAAGTGGTGTTGGGAAAGCTGGACAGCTGCATGTAAATCAATGAAGTCAGAACATTCCCTCACACCATACACAAAAATAAATGCAAAATGGCTTAAAGACTTAAATATAAGAAAGGACACCATAAAACTCCTAGAAGAGAACATAGGCTAAACATTCTCTGACATAAATTGTACCAATGTTTTCTTAGGTCAGTCTCCCAAGGCAATAGAAATAAAAGCAAAGATAAACAAATGGGACCTAATCAAACTTATAAACTTTTGCAAAGCAAGGAAACCATAAACAAAACAAAAAGACAACCTACGGACTGGGAGAAAATATTTGCAAACGATGTGACTGACAAGGGCTTAATTTCCAAAATATACAAGCAGCTCACACAACTCAATAACAAGAAAACAAACAAGCTGGGAATTCCCTGGCGGGCCAGTGGTTACGACTCTGAGCTTTCACTGCCGAGGGCCCTGGTCAGGGAACTAAGATCCCACAAGCCATGCAGGGCAGCAAACAACAACAAACAAACAACAACAACAACAACAAAAATCAAAAAATGGGCAGAATACCTAAGTAGACATTTCTCCAAAGAAGACATACAGATGGCCATGGCACATGAAAAGATGATCATTATCGCTAATTATTAGAAAATGGAAATCAAAACTACAATGAAGTACACCTCACACTGGTCAGAATGGCCATCATTAAAAAGTCTACAAATAATAAATGCTGGAGAGGGTGTGCAGAAAAGGAAAGCCTCCTACACTGTTGGTGGGAATGTAAACTGGTGCAGCCACCATGGAAAACAGTATGAAGGTTCCTTAAAAAACTAATAATAGAGTTGCCATATGATCCAGCAATCCCACTCCTGGGCATACATCTGGAGAAAACTCTAATTCGAAAAGATTCATGTATCCCAATGTTCACAGCAGCACTATTTACAATAGTGAAGACATGGAAGCAACCTAAATGTCCATTGACAGATGAATGGATAAAGAAGATGTGGTATACACATACAGTGGAATACTACTACTAGGCCATAAAAAAGAATGAAATTATGCCATTTGCAGCAACAGGGATTGACCTAGAGAATATCATCCTAAGTGAAGTAAGTCAGACAAAGACAAATATCATATGATATCACTTATATGTGGAATCTAAAATATGATATAAATGAACTTATTTACAAAACAGAAACAGACTAACAGACACAGAAAATAAACTTATGGTTACCAAAGGGGAAAGAGGTGGTGGAGGGATAAATTAGGAGTTTGGGATTAACAGATACAAACTACTATATATAAAACTGATAAACAACAAGGTCCTGCCATATAGCAGAGGGGACTATATTCAATATCTGGTAATAACCTATAATGGCAAAGAATATATATATATAACTGAATCACTTTGCTGTATACCTGAAACTAACACAATATTGTAAATCAACTACACTTAAATAAATACTATAACTTCATTTTCATGTTTTACTAATTGCAATTTTAGAAAATGTACATAATGCTGATTGTAGGGGGAATTCTTGTTTTGTCCCTGACTTTAAAGGAAATGCTTCTAGTGTTCTACCCTTAAGTAAGGTTTTGGCATTTGGATTAAAAAACATTTTTATCTTAATAAAGAAACATCCTTGTATTTCAAGTTTATCAAGAGATTTTTTCATTCTGTTTTTTAGAAGTGAAATTAATCAAATGTACTATTGCCATTGTGTTTATAAACACAATATTTTCTTCCTTTGCTTCAATGATGTGATGAATAGTATGGATAGGTTTCATTATATTTGTTATATTCCTGAAATAAACCATATTTAGCAACATATTCTTTTTATATGCTGTTGGATTCATTTTGCTGGTACTTTATATGGAATTTTTGCACATATACTCATAGCTAAAATTGGTCTTATGTTTGTGTGCACACACGCTATCAGCATGGAATAAGGATTATGATTACTTTGAAAAATAAATTGGAAGGTTTCCATTTTTATCCTTGTTTTTCTATTTAATAACTGTCATTTTGATTTCTTCTTTTTCTTTTCCTGTTAACCTTTTGCTTTGCACTTCTGTTTTATCCCACCTTCAATGTGACTATTACCTGGTATTATTTCACTCACCTGTGAGCTCTAAGAGGGTGGGGACAGAGTCTATAAAAGCAACCTAAGTGGCCATCAATAGACAAATGGATAAAGAAGTTGTAAGAGACATATTTATATACACCACACAAAATGGAATATTGCTCAGCCATAAAACTGAAATCCTGCCATTTGCAACAACATGGATGGCCCTAGAGAAGTAAAATAAGTCAGAAAGAGAAAGACAAATATTTCATGATTTCACTTATATGTGGAACCTAAGAAACAAAACAAAGTGGACAAACATAACTAAACAGAAAGAGAGTCATAGATACAGAGAAGAAACGGGTGGTTGCCAGAGGGGAGGAGGTGGGGCATGAGAGAAATAGATGAGGGAGGTTAAGAGGTACACACTTACAGTTACAAAATAAATGAGTCACAGGTATGAAATGTAGAGTGTAGGGAATATAGTAAAAAATTATCTAATATCTTTGTATGGTGACAGATGGTAACTAAATTTTTCATGGTGATCATTTTGGAAGATATGGTTGAAGCACCTCCTGTACCCTTCCAGGGCCCCATTTTCCTCCATCCTTCCCTGCCCCCCCAACCCACCCCATGCACTATCCTGAACTTCATATTTAACATTTCCATGCATAGTATGTACTTTCAATGTATACATATCCATAAACTAAAAAAGTATTAGTTTTCTATAAAACTACGTAAGTGGCATCATCGTGTATTTATCATCTTGCAACTTGCTTTTTGCTCAGTCATGTTTGAGAAATTTTCCATGTTGACACATGTAGCTCTAGTTCACTCATGTTGACTGATCTGTAGTATTCAACTGAATGACTATATCACAGTTTACTCATCCGTTATCCTGCTGATAATCATTTAGGTAGCCCTAAGTTTTGTTATTGTAAGAAATACAGCAATGAACATTCTTATACTAGTTTCCTTATGTACATATGTAAGAGATTCTCTAAAGTATTTACCTAGAAGTGGAATTGCTAGTGCTCCCTCCCCCTCCTTCTCATCAAATGCTTTAGTAGCTTATTAACAATTATTTAACTTCAGTTTTTCTGAGACTTTGTAAGAGTGCCTTGTATTAGAGTTTAGACTAAATCAATATAACGGAGATACGAAATATGCTGGCCAAACAAAATAGAAGTATATTTCTCTCATGTAGTAGTCTAGAGCTCAGTTCAGATAGCTGGCTCTGTTCCATGAGTTGTTTCAGAACCCCAGGTCCCTCTGTCATAATGCTCTGACATTCCCTAGGGCAGGGAGCCACAAACTATAGTCCTAGGTCAAATCCTGTCCACCACTTGTTGTTTTATTTTCCCCCACCACCTGTTTTTTTGTTGTTGTTTTGTTTGTTTTGTTTTTCTTTGTTTTGGCCACGAACTACGAGTGGTCTTTATATTTTTAAATGATTGGGGAAAAAAGACTATTTTGTGACATGTGAAAATTAGATGAAATTAAAATTCCGGTGTCCATAAATAAAGTTTTATTGGAACATAGCCATATCCATTTGTTTCCATATTGTCCAAGGCTGCTTTTGAGCTATAGTGACAGAGCTGGGTAGTTGGGACAGAGGCTGCATTGCCCACAGAGACTAAAATATTTATTTTCTGGCCCTTTATAAGAAAAAGTTTGCTGATTCTTACCCTATAGTGTAGTCCATGTCTACATGGTTCAAACTGGATAATGAGCATGACTTCTTCACTCTAGCCATGGAAAGAAGGAATGAGGGGTGGAGGATAGCCAGTTTCCTTTTCAAAGGATATAGTCCACTGATATCTCATTGGCCAGAACTTAGTTATCTTTTTGCTCTAATTTCTTCAACTTTATTTTCGTTCTAATTATTTTTTTTTACTCTGTTACCCAGTTTTAAATTTCTAACAGCCTTTCCTTTTGTTCTCCAAATGTTCCTTTTTTATAGAGCCATGTTTTGTTTTGTGGATGCAATCTCCTTTCTTATCTCTATTAAGATATTAATATTTCTTAAAGTTTCCCTCAAATAGTCTGTTTCCTCCAAATTGCTTTTTGAAAAATATTTTATTGTAAATCAAAAGATGCAGAAAATAAACAAAACAAACATATAGTTCAATGAACTACTATAAAGAGAACATTCTTGTAACTATTACCCAGATCTAGGAATAGAACTTTGCCAGCTCCCCCAGAAGCCCTTCCATGATCCCCATCCCAACCGCAACCCCCTCATTCCTGTCCTAAGAAACCACTATGCTGACTTCTAGAGTAATTGCTTCCTGTGTTTTAAAAATAGTTTTATCATTAAAATATGCACATTTTGATATATCTTTTAAGTTTGTTTAATCTTTAGGCTCACCCTTTATCCCTCTCTTTTCTTTACAATTTAACTCTCAATGAACTCAGAGAATAAAATCTGTCGTTTCCCAGTCTGGTTTTTGCTGATTTCACACTCATGGTGGAATCCAACATGTTTCTCCGTCCTCTGTGTTTCTGGAAAATTGGCAGGTGAATGCAGAGACTGGATCAAACTCAGGTTTGATTCCTTTGGCAAAACTATAGGTGGTGTTTGGCAAGAATATGGGAGGCATATAGTGTCTGGCCGTCTCTCTTTTTGTGATGTTAGCAGCTATTGATGCTTAATGCTTATATCTATTAAGCCGTAGAAGTTGCAAAATGGTGATATTTTAATTTTATAATTTCTTTTCCATTCATTAGTTGGAATAGATTTATGAAGAGCAATCACATTCATCTACTATTGGGTTAACCAGTGGCATAGTTCCTGTGATTTAAACATATTAGACCTGTTTCAATTCTCTGTAATTTTTATCAGCTTGGCTAAGCTAGAACTATGTTTTTCAGAATGTTCTTCCCTTTATGGTACCAGGTTAGAGTTGGCCAAAAGAGAAATTTGTTTGAGATTTGGAAGGGAGAAATGAAGCAGCTATTTCACTCTCTGAAGGCTGTTGTCACATGCAGTGAGAGCCAGATGCAGAGGTGCCTGCCAGTTCCAGCTTGTCCTTGCTTTCCCCCAACTCAGAGTCCTGCTCGTCTTCCCAACTGCCAGACTTGCTGACTAAGGGCTATCCCTGGCTAGGGCTGTGAGTTGCCAGGTAAATCAGGACACCAGTTAAACTGAATTCAGAAAAACAATGGATAATTTTTTCGTATAAGTATGGCTCATGGTATACACACACACTACCTATATATGTATATATATGTAATTTAAAAATATATTTATATGTAAAATATGTATATATACATACACACACATGCACATATGTGTGTTTTATACACATATTCAAAACATACATATATATATGTGTGTGTGTGTGTGTGTGTGTCTTTATACACATTACACACACAGATTTCCATAGACTTCTCCATCATCAATCCTGTGAATTCCTACTCTGACAGCAGGACATGCCTGGATGTTTTGTGTCTTTCCCCTGATTTTCCAACTCTCTTTCTGATCCTTACTGTCCCAGCCTCTTTCACAATTATGTAAAGTTATATTCCTACAACAAATCTCTTATTCCATAATACATATAATTGTTCAGCTTTCTTGACTAAATCCTTTCTGCAAATACAACCACATGTTTCATTCCTTGTCCGTAGGCCAACTCTAAAATTAGAAAACTAAGTAAAAAATTATATATGTTCATATAATTGTCATTCGAGACTGAGTCATGTAATGTTGGGCCAAGAAATGCCAAGCCAATCTGTGTTAAAAGTACATCACATTGGGCTTCCCTGGTGGCGCAGTGGTCGAGAGTCCGCCTGCCGATGCAGGGGACACGGGTTCGTGCCCCGGTCCGGGAAGATCCCCCATGCCGCGGAGTGGCTGGGCCCGTGAGCCATGGCCGCTGAGCCTGTGCGTCCGGAGCCTGTGCTCCGCAATGGGAGAGGCCACAACAGTAAGAGGCCCGAGTACCGCAAAAAGAAAAAAAAAAAAAGTACATCACATTCTCTATGGATCCTACTATCAAGGTGAAATGAATTTTCTGTATGTGTGTATTTTATAGTATTTTCTTACATCAGTTGAATAAAAGTTATACTAATTTAGTTTGCTTGATGTTTGTAATATGGTTTCTTGTACATTTAAAATTTTTTTCTGGTATTTTATATTGGCTTTATTTCCTTCCTTCCCTCCTTCCCTCCTTCCTTCCTCCCTCCCTCCCTTCCTTCATTCCTTCCTTCCTTCCTTCCTTCCTTCCTTCCCATGATTGGCAATGTTAGGTTTTTTTTAATTTTTAAAAACTTTTTATGGGAACTCCCTGGCGGTCCAGTGGATAGGACTCCACACTTTTACTGCCAAGGGACCCAGGTTCAATCCCTGGTTGGGGAACTAAGATCCCACAAGCCACAGAGCATGGTCAAAATAAATAAATAAATAAAATCTTTTTATTAAAATATAGCACATGTAGAGAAAAGTAAAATGATCATAAATTTATTACAAAGTTAACAAACCCACATAACTACCACCAGGTCAAAAAAAGTACATTACTAATCTCCCCAATGTTTCCATCATATAGCCTCCCAATTACCACTCCTCATCTTCCTCCAAAATAATCACTGTCCAGACATCTAGCGTTACAATTATTTTGCTTGTAGCTACAGTAATCAAAACAGTACAGTAGTGGTGCTGGGAAAACTGGACAACTACATGTAAAAGAATGAAATTAGAACATTTTCTAACACCATAAACAAAAATTAACTCAAAATGGATTAAAGACCTAAATATAAGACTGGAAACCATAAAACTCCTAGAAGAAAATACAGGCAGAACGAACACTCTTTGACATAAATTGTAGCAATATTTTTTTGGATCTGTCACCTAAAGCAAAGGAAACAAAAGTAAAAATAAACAAATGGGACCTAATTAAACTTAAAAGCTTTTGCACAGCAAAGGAAACCATCTACAAAATGAAAGGGCAACCTGCTGAATGGGAGAAAATATTTGCAAATTATATTACTGATAAGAGGTTAATATCCAAAATATATAAACAGCTCATACAACTCAACATCAAAAAAAAAGAAAAAAAAACTTGATTGAAAAATGGGCAGAAGACCCAAACAGACATTTTTCCAAAGAAGGCATACAGATGGCCAACAGGCATGTGAAAAGATGCTCAACATTGCTAATCATCAGAGAACTGAAAATCAAAACCACAATGAGATATCACTTCACACCTGTCAAAATGGCCATCATCAAAAAGACCACAAATAACCAGTGTTAGTGAGGATGTGGAGAAAAGGGAACCCTTGTACACTGTTGGTGGGAATGTAAATTGATGTAGCCACTGTGGAAAACAGTACGGAGGTTCCTCAAAAAACTAAAAATAGGACTACCATATGTATGATCCAGCAATTCCACTCCTGGGCATATATCTGAAGAAAACTAAAACACTAATCCAAAAAGATACATGCACCCCAATGTTCACAGCAGCATTATTTATAATAGCCAAGATATGGAAGCAGCCTAAGTGTCCATCAACAGATGAATGGATGAAGAAGATGTGGTATATACTACACACACACACACACACACACACACACACAATGGAAATACTACTCAGTCATAAAAAAAGAATGAAATTTTGCCATTTGCAACAACATGGATGAACTTGGAGGATATAATGCTTAGTGAAATAAATCAGAGAAAGAGAAATACCGTATGATATCACTTATATGTGGAATCTAAAAAATAATACAAATGAATGTATATACAAAACAGAAACAGACTCACAGATATAGAGAAAAAACTAGTGGTTACCCGTGGGGAGAGGGAAAAGGGAGGGGCAATGTAGGGATAGGGGATTAAGAGGTAGAAACTACTATGCACAAAATAAATAAGCTATAAGGACATATTGTACAGCAGAGGGAATATAGCGAATATTTCACAATAACTAAAAGTGGAGTATAACCTTTAAAAATTGTGATCACTGTGTTGTACACCTGAAACTTATACAATATTATAAATCAACTATACCTCAATTTTAAATAAATAAATAAATAAATAAAATGATTAGTTCAGTTAAAACAGAAAAAACACTGCTCAAAAATCCCTCAGCCACCAGCAGTTTTTTAAAAAAAATTAATGTTCAGTATACTTGAAAAATTATAAATGAGTATGGTTAAACTGAAAAAAACCCCTATTTTGCTCATTTTGGGACTTTATATGAGTGAAATCATACGGAATATATTCTTTTATGTCTGGCTTCTTATATTCAATCTTTGTGAGATTTCATCAAATGATTGTGAATAGCTGTCATTTGTTCATTTTCATTTCTATGTTGTATCCATGGTAATATTAGTTTTGATCAATTGGTTAAGTTGCCCATTCTTTTTTTTTTTTTAATTGTGGTAGGAATACACATGACATGAAATTTACCATTTGAGAAAGATATTTAGTACTTTTACAATGTTGTGCAATTATCACCCCATCTAGTCTTAGAACATTTTTGTCACCCCAAAAGGAAACCTCATACCACTGAGCAGTCACAACCCATTCTCCCTTCTCCCAAGCCTCAGGGAAATGCTGATCTGTTTTCTGTCTCTATGGATTTGCCTATTTCAGATACTCCATATAAATGGAATTATATAATATGTAGCCTTATGTATCTGGCTTCTTTCTCTCAGCATTTGAGTCCAAGATTCATCCATGTTGTAGCATGTATCAAGACTTTATTCCTGTTTATGGCTGAATAATATCCCATTGTATGGTTATTCCACATCTTGTTTAACCATTCATCAGTTGATGGACATTTGGGTTGTTTCCACTTTTTGGCTACTATGAATAATGCTGCTATGAAGATTTGTTATAAATTTTTGTGTGAACATATGTTTTCAGTTCTCTTGGGTATATTTCTAGGAGGAAATTCCTGGGTCATATTCTATGTTTAACTCTATTGAGGAATCACTAAACTATTTCCCACAGTGGCCACCATATTCATTCCTACCAGGAATGTATGGGGGTGCTAATTTCTCTACATCCTCATTAGCATTTGTTATTTTCTCTTTTTTTGATTGTAGCCATCCTAGTGGGTGTGAAGTGGTATTTTGTGGTTTTGATGTACATTTCCCTAATGACTACTGATGTTGAGCATCTTTTTCTGTACGGTTGGTAGTAATTTCCCTACTTTCATTTCTGATTTTAGTAATTTCCATCTTCTCTCTATTTTCTTAATCGAGTTAAATGTTTAACAATTTTGTTGATCTTTTTTCAAAGTTCAGAAAACCAACTTTTGATTTAATTGATTTACTTCATTGTTTTTATATTATCTATTTCATTAATATCTGCTGTAAACTTTATTTCCTTCCTTCTGCTAGCTTTGAGTTTAGTTTCCTCTTTTTTTTCTTCTTATTGATTATGGTGGAAAGCTAGGTTATTAATTTGAGATCTTCCTTCTTTTTTTATTGTAGGTGTTTACATATATAAATTCCCCTCTAAGCACTGCTTTCACTGCATCTTGTAAGTTGTTATGTTGTTTTTGCATTTTCATTCATCTTAAAATATTTTCTAACTTTTCTTCTGATTTCTTCTCTGATCCATCGGTTATCTGAGAGTATCCACAAATGTGTACATTTTCCCGAGTTCCTTCTGTTGTTGATTTATAGGTTCATTCCATTATGGTCAGAGAAGATACTTTGTATGATTTTAAACTTTTCAAATTTATTGAGACTTATTTTGTAGCCTGCCATATGGTTTATCTGGGAGAATATTCCATGTGCACTTGAGAAGAATATGCATCCTGCTCCTTTTGCATGAAATGTTCCGTATACATCTGCTAGGTCTAGTTGGTTTATAGTGTCCTCATTTCCTTATTGATCTTTTGTCTATTCGTAATTAAAAGGGGAGTACTGGGGCTTGCCTGGTGGCGCAGTGGTTGAGAGTCCGCCTGCCGATGCAGAGAACACGGGTTCGTTCCCTGGTCCGGGAGGATCCCACATGCCGCGGAGCGGCTGGGCCCGTGAGCCATGGCCGCTGGGCCTGCGCGTCCGGAGCCTGGGCTCCACGGCGGAGGAGGCCACAACAGTGAGAGGCCCGCATCCCGCAAAAAAAAAAAAAAAAAAAAAAAAAAAGGGGAGTACTGAAGATTGCAACTATTATTGTAGTACTATTTCTCATTTCATTCCTGTCAATTTTTGCTTTATATATTTTGGGGCTCTGATGTTAGGTATGATATGTTTACAACTATATCTTCTTGATGGGTTGACTCTTTTATCAACATATAAAGTCCTTCTTTGTCTCATAAAATTTTGACTTAGAGACTATTTTGTCTGATACTTATATAGCCAACCCAGCTCTCTTTTGGTTACTATTTGTATGGAATGTCTTTTCCCATCCTTTCAATTACAAATTGTGTCTTTGGATCTAAAGTAAGTCTCTTACAGACTTCATATAGTTTGGCCATGTGTTTCTATCCATTCTGCCAATCTCTGTTTTTTAATTGCAAAGTTAAATTTCTTTACATTTAATATAATTATTGATAAGGAAGGACTTCTGCCATTTTGTTTTCTATGCCATATATCTTTTTCCTCCTCAATTCCTCTATTACTGCCTTCTTTTATGTCTCATTGATTTATTTCAGTGTACCATTTTAATTCCTTTCCCACTTATTTTCCCTATGTTTTTAGTTATTTTCTTAGTGGTTATCCTGAGGATTACAACTGACATGCTAAATGCATAACAAAGAAATTGAATTAATACTAACTTGTCTTCACTAGTATGCAAAAGTTGTATATAAAACTCCCATCTCATACAGCTCTGTCCTTTTCCCTTTATGTTGATATTGGCACAAATTACATCTTATACATTGCATGCACATTAACATAGATTTATAATTATTTTATTCATTTGTCTTTTAAATCATATAAGAAAAAAGGAGGAGTTACAAATGCAAAATACTGGATTTTATATTTACCTCTGTATGTAAAGAACATTTACTGGTGTTCTTTATTTCTTTATAGGGCTTTTACTGTCTAGTGTGCTTTAATTTCAGCCTGCAGGACTCCTTTTAGTATTTCCTAGAGGACAGGTGCACTAGCAATGAACTCCTTCAGGTTTTGTTTATTTGTAAATGTCTTAATTTCTTCTTCACTGTTGAAGGATAGTTTTGCCAAATATATAGAGTTCTTGGTTAACAAATTTTTCTCTTTCAGCACTCTAAATATTTTATAGTCCTGCCTTCTGGCCTACAAGGTTTCTAAAGAGAAATTGGCTGTTGATCTTATGAGAATCCCTTATACATAATGAGTCACTTCTCTCTTTCTTATTTCAAGATTCTCTATCTTTCAACAATTTGATTATAATATGTTTTGGTGTGAGTCTCTGAGTTTATCCTACTTAGTGTTTGTTGAGCTTCTTGGATGTTTAGATTCATATATTTCATCCAATTTTGGAATTTGGGGGCCATTATTTCTTCAAATATTCTTTCTGCTTATTTCTCTCTCTTTCTTTCTGGGACTTCCATTATGCCTATGTTGGCATGCTTGATGGTATCCTACATGTCCCTTAGGCTCTGTTCATTCTTCTTTTTCTGCTCCTTAGAACCTATCTTTAAGTTCTCTCAACCATTTTTCCTGCCTGCTGAAATCTGTTGAACTGCTCTAGTGAATTTTTTGTTTTAGGTATTGTATTCCAGAATTTCTATCTGTTTCTTTTTTTGTTTGTTTGTTTTTTCAAACATCTTTATTGGAGTATAATTGCTTTACAGTGGTGTGTTAGTTTCTGCTGTATAACAAAGTGAATCAGCTATACATATACATACATCCCCATATCTCCTCCCTCTTGCGTCTCCCTGCCACCCTCCCTGTTTCTTTTTTATAATTTATTTTGCTTTATTGGATATTCTCTATTTGACACAGTATTCTCTTAGTTTCCTTTAGCTCTCTGTCCATGATTTTCTTTAGCTCTTTGAGCATATTTATGACATTGATTTAAAGTCATTGTTTAGTTAAGTCCAACGTCTAGGCTTTCTCAGGGAGAATTTCTATTGATATCATCTTTTCCTGGGAATGGGCCATACTTAGTTTCTTTGCATGCCTTGAAATATTTTGTTGATAACTGGACATTTTGAATATTAATGTGGTACATCTGGAGATCAGATTCTCCCCCCTTCCCATGGCTTTTTGTTGCTACTTGCTTTGGGTTATAGTTGTTTGGTTGTTTAGTGACTTTTCTAAACTATTTTTGTACAGATTCTATTCTTTGTTTTGTGTGGCCAATGAAGTCTACAATCTATGAGCTTGGTGGTAAGCTAGTGTGTTGACAGTCTTCTTAAATGCCTGGGGCCAGAGAAGGAAAAAAAATCTGCTGCCATTCTTGACATATTAGCTTTGTCTTGGGCACTCTTTGAAACATTAGCCACATTGTTTACAACTCTGCCTCAGCTTTCACTTCATGCTTATACAGAGCCTGAAGGTCAGCCATAAGTGAAACTTACGGTCTTCTCTGGCCTTCTCTGTTTAGTCATTCAGCCCTGGGTATGTGCATGGCCTTCTCAATTCCCTGGAATATCTGGGAGCTTTCAAAATCTGTTACATCCACACATAGCTCCTTTCATAACCTCTTCCTTCCTATATGTTTTGGTCTATTACTTGTCCCTGTTGCTGCCCCTTGCCACAATCTGCTGCAGCCAATACCTGTGCCTTTAATTGCTTTTGGTAAATACTACCTAAGAAGCTGTCCCAGTTGTGAGAATACTATGAGTCATGTGAAATAAAGATAAGCCTTTGTGCCTGTTCTTCAAAGGGCTGCCAGATAGGTAGAAATGGACAAGTCTTTGAGAATAAGTTTTGTTGCTCCCTCTGGTACTAACGACCTACTCCAGGAGTGTGGGCTGCCATCTTTGGAGCCACCGCCAATCTGGAGATTGGGGGATGATAGGCAGGCAATTTAAAATGCTGTATCTCTTTCTTTTACCATGTAGCAGTCACTTCTTTCTTTATCAAGCCTCCTCTGTATGTTTTAAGTTTTTGAGTAGATTCCAGAGTTCTGCAAAAGTTGATTCTGACAGTTTTTGCAAGCTCAATAGTTGCTTTTGTGAAGGGATGGAACAGTGGAGTCCCCCACTCTGCAATTTTTGGTGCTGTCACTACCCTGTCCATTTGTTTTTAAAGAAAAATTACTGGGTAGCTGATGTGGGTTTTCTTTTTGTTGTTTTGGAAACCAGGTCTGTTTCCCAGGTAAAGCAGGTCTGTTTTCCAGGTAGCTCTCTTCTCTAACGGCTGACTGGGAATTCTGACAGGGAAGTCTTTATGAGGTAAGGCAGGCTTGGCAAGCTTTATTTCAGGGTTGGTAAGCTGGGAACTGATTGTCTGGCTATGAGCCCTCTAAATGCCCAGTGAAAAGGGCATTTCTCTGAGAAGCTGATATCCAAACTAGAAGTCTTAACTTTCTCTGTGGCATTCATTAGTTTTTAGATAAAAGCCCTCTAGTTTTTGTTTTGTTTTTAATTTTTTTGCTTGTTGGCAGATGCCAGTAACTGGTACTCTGGGCAAAGAATTTGGGGAAGATTTTGGTGGTGGAGACTGATGCAGCTGTTCTGTTTTACAAATCTCCAATTAATTCCCCAGTTTAAATCCCCACTTCTCATTCCTGCTCCCTTCTGTACTTGCTGACTCAGAGCCCAGAGTATCTCCAGGGTTCTGCCAGGCAGGCTGGCTCCCATCTCCTCTGTAGCTTCCTCATAATATATTCTAGACTGTGGTTTCATCCATCTGTTTCACCTGCCAACTTGCTCATATCCACTTTCCTTCTCCCAGAAATTTGTTGGAACCTCTTTTGTTGGCAGTCCCCTCACCTTCAACTCATTCTTTTTCCTGTTAGAGGTTCAGTCCTTTATGTACTGCTGTACTTTTATTTTAGTGGACTATAGGAGGGATTGTGAACAATGCATATACATAGGTCAATATCTTGAACTGGAGTCTACAAATAGTTTTGAGCACCTTCCCTATACCAGATACTATGCTAGGTTCTGGGGGTATAAAAGTGAGTTAAACTTATTTCCTGGTGTCAAAGAGCTCATAGTGTAGTAGTGAATGCAGTCCTATGCAACAAATATTAAGATAGAACTTTCCTGTTTCGGTTTTAGATGAGAATCCAAAGTTGAAAACAAAGGGAACACATATTTAAAGCAAGGTGACACACCATCTTTATGGAATTTGCTAAAGGATGACTTCCAAAACATGATTTGTGGCCCCTTAGCCAGAGAATTGATTGAGAGAAAAGTAGTAGAAAGGATGATTTTGAAGAGAATTTTAAGAATGCCTTGGAGTCTTTCCTGCTCCTGGGGGAGTGGAGGAGGTACTTCCCATTCACTTAAGTGGAATGAGGCTACAAGAGAAACAATCCAATGGCTTGATATGTATTCTCTGGGGATTGACATTTGCAGGGACTGGCTACTGACTTACATCTGAAAACAAAATCTTAAGGTGAGAGAGGCTATGGCTAAATCAGCCTGTGATAACAGAGGAAAGGGCTGCACTTGCAGAGAGCTGTATTTCCACCAACATATGGGCAAAGCTGTCTATTTCTGAGGGGCCAGAAATAGTCCCCATGGTAGGAATTTAGAGTTGGGTCATCTTATAAGGGATGTCCCCTAAGAAGAATACTCAGAGGTGTGAAGTGACTGCAACAGAGGAACGGACTGACAGAAACCAGGGACAGAGGAGTTGAAAGAGGCTGTTGCCAAAATAAGTTCACGTGCCCAACACACAGTGGGGCCAAACCAAAATGTTTGGAGTTTGGAGCAGAGAAAGGTTTATTGCAGGGCCAAGCAAGGAGAATGGGTGGCTCATGCTCAAAAGACCTTAACTCGCCAATGCTTTTGGGGAAATAGTTTTTATAGGCAAAATTTGGGGTGAGGGCTACAGGATGAATCACTTTTTTCTGATTGGCTGGTGGTGAGGTAACAGGGCAGTGCTCCAGGAATCCTGTGCTCAGCCTGAAGTTACCATCCTCCACCTGGATGGGGACATTAGTTCCTGCAGAAGAACTCAAAGATATATATATATCGGGTTGGCCAAAATATTCCTTTGTTTTTTAAGTAAAAATAAAAGACACATTTTTCATTTTCACCAATAACTTTATTGAACAACGTATTCACCCTTTTGCTCCACTACCTGCTGCCGTTTTTCAGGCAACTTCATAATTCCATCTTCCCAAAACTTTTTATCTTTTTGAGCAAAGAACTGTTCCAGGTGCCTTTTACAGTCTTCCAGGGAACTGAAATTTTTTCCATTAAGAGAATTTTGTAAAGACCTAAATAAATGGAAATCTGAAGGTGTAACATCTGGTGAATACGGCAGATAAAGCAAAACTTCCCAGACAAGCTGTAACAGTTTTCGCCTGGTCATCAAAGAAACATGCAGTCTTGCGTTATCCTGATGGAAGATTATGTGTTTTCTGTTGACTAATTCTGGATGCTTTTCGTCGAGTGCCGCTTTCAGTTGGTCTAACTGGGAGCAGTACTTGTTGGAATTAATCGTTTGGTTTTCTGGAAGGAGATCATAATAGAGGACTCCCTTCCAATCCCACCATATACACAACATCACCTTCTTTGGATGAAGACCGGCCTTTGGTGTGGTTGGTGGTGGTTCATTTCGCTTGCCCCACGATCTCTTCTGTTCCACATTATTGTACAGTATCCACTTTTCACAATTTGTTTTTAAAATGGAATGTTTTTGTTACGTTTAAGTAGAGAATCGCATGCAAAGTATGGTCAAGAAGGTTTTTTTCTCTTAACATATGTGGAGCCCAAACATCAAAGCAATTAACATAGCCAAGCTGGTGCAAATGATTTTCAGTGCTTGATTTGGATATTTTGAGTATGTTGGCTCTCTCCCGCATGGTATAACATTGATTGTTCTCAATTAATGTCTCGATTTGATCGCTATCAACTTCAACTGGTCTACCAGATGGTGGAGCATCGTCCAGTGAGAAATCTGCAGCATGAACCTTCGCAAACCACTTTTGACATGTTTGATCAGTCACAGCACCTTCTCCAGACATCACAAATCTTTTTTTTTTTTTTTTTTTTTTGCGGAGCACAGGCTCCAGATGCGCAGGCTCAGCAGACATGGCTCACGGGCCCAGCCGCTCCGCGGCACGTGGGATCGCCCCAGACCGGGGCATGAACCCGTGTCCTCTGCATCGGCAGGTGGACCCTCAACCACTGCACCACCAGGGGAGCCCTGCACAAATCTTTTTTTTGTGTTTCAGTTGCGTTTTAATAAAGCACAATATGCCAAAAATGTTGCTTTTTCTCTTTCATCTTCAATATTAAAATGGCTACACAAAAATTCACCAATTTTGATACATTTTTAAAAAATGAATGCTGAAATGACAGTTGTCACAATACAATCTAACAAAATTGTTTCAAATGAAGTTAAAGACAACTAAGCGCTACTAGAGCCATCTTATGGAAAAAAACGAACGAACTCTTTGGCCAACCCAATATATATATACATACTTTTTGGCCACGCCGGGCAGCTTGTGGGATCTTAGCTCCCCAACCAGGGATTGAACCTGGGCCATGGCAGTGAAAGCATGGAGTCATAACCACTAGACTTCCAGGGAACTCCCTCAAAGATATTGTTATGTATAGTCCTTGAGGAGGAACTAGGACTCTGCTTTATTGCTGTGCTATTGCTTCTTGACTGCTCCTCCTTTGCTCTTGACTGCATTCCTTCCCTTCCCTGATTAGCAACTGTTTGAATTTGCCCTTTGGTACTCAGGGAAGGTCTAGGAGGCTGAAACCTTTTTCCTGCAAACAAGAAACAGGACACAGAGAGGCTTTTGTACCGAGGAAGGCCCCACAGGGTCCTGCTCAGTCTCAAGGCCAGCCAGAGGACGTGTTGCCCAGGCCAAGAAAACTGCAGGTGAGAGATCTCCAGTGACAGGGGAGTTCCAAGTAACCCCCTGGAGAAAGTATCAGATTTGGACATCTGCAACACTCTCCAGTGCCAGGTTAAAATTGAACCAGTGAAGGAAAGCTTGTTTAGGTCCTTCCTTCTAGTCCTTCCCTGTGCTTCAACCCTGGAGGCAGGGTTTGAGGCAGTACAGTGAGTGGGAGAGGAGGGATAAAAGAGAAAAATGGATGAGGGGGGAAGCCAACCACACTCCATACCCTTCCCCCACTGCAAGTCTCCTGGCTGAGTTAGACCTGCGCTGGGAGAGGGGAGAAGCTTGGAAATAGGTGACAGACTGAAGCTGTGATATATTAGACTGGACTGGAATTTTTAATGCCTAAAAAACAAAACTATTTTTTAATATCTGAGAGTGACTGAAAAAGGTATGAGCTCTGTCTGAAATTTCATGCAGGGGTGGGGAAAAATGATTCCACAGAGCTTGTGGTGTGAAGCAGTGGTGTGAAAGAACTATATTGCTTTCTGCTTACACCCTACTGTGTCTAGCTCATTCAATAAACTAGTTTATATAAGTGCCACACTATATGTATAGTCAAGGTTCAGTGAGTGGTAGCACATAGGAGAAAGTAATAAACTCTTCCCAGGGAGGCCAGGGAAGGCCTGACACCTTCTCTCAGAGGAGTTAGTGCTTGAGCTGGATTTTAAAGTACAAGAAGGAATTTTCTGGGTGAGGATGGGGTGGGAGGACATTCCAGGAAAAGGGAATGGTATGTACAAATGTAGGTATATATGCGCGACTGCATGTGGTTTAGTGATTTTGAATTACTATAGTATAAACTGTGGTTGGGTAGGGAAGGAGGTAGGCTAACATGTGGAAACATGCTTATGAAATGCCTTTTTTCTGAAAGCGACAGAGGGCCAGAAGAGCCAAGTATTTTAAGTAGGGGAGTGACACGATCATGTTTGCATTTTAAATGATCACTCTTGTCACAGTGTGGTGGGTAGATTGGTAGGGACTGTGGATACTGGGAAGCAATGCCAGGTTAAAACTGACCCAGTCAAGGAGATCTCTTGATTATGTACAAATATCCTAATAATAGACCCATCTAGTTTTAAAAACATTTCATCTAAATATAGTAGGGTTCCCAGCTTGAGTCCTGGCTGGGATTTGGATTTGTCTGGGCTTATGCAATGAACTGCAGGGATGGGCAGCTATAAGTCTTTTAGCATGAGGCCCTATGAGTACTCTTTAAAGAGAACTCATTCTAAGGCAGTGATTCTTAACCTGGGCTTCAGGAATAGAATTCATGGGGTCTGTGAACTTGGAAGGGAAAACAATTACAGCTTTGAAATTTAGCATTTTCCCCCAATTATGAACATAGGCAACAAACCACAATGGAGTAGCAGTATCTGTCACTCTGTCATGGAAACAAATCATAGATATTTTTATACCACACTGCGATTTTTTTCAAATGTCTCAAAATATTATTTACTCATGCACTACTTTGAATTATTGTGGTGTTAGACTTGCTGCTAGATCATTTATCTAACAAGCTAATAAAAAGCATATATATTACCATATAAAATTTGTGTTTAAAAATTGTTTGATAGGGACTCCCTGGTGGTCCAGTGGTTAAGACTTGTGCTTCCACTGCAGGGGGCGCAGGTTCAATCCCTGTTTGGGGAACTAAGATCCCACATGCCACGCAGCAGCGAGGCCAAACAAACAAAAAAACCCAAATTGTTTGAAAAACTGTATTTCAACATAATTGGTTTCCTTTGTAATCTGATGTATTTTATTTTATGCATATGAGAACATTATTCTAAGAAAGGGTCCATAGAGTTCTCCAGACTGCCAAAGGGGTGCATGGCATACAAAAAGGTCAGGAACTCCTATTTAAGGAAAATAGAATCACTCAGATTTGTCTCCCTGTCCATTTAAATGTGAGACTGAGTACTGTAGGGGAGGAAAAATTATTTCCCCTCTACCCTCTACATTCTTGGCTGAGACCCCTCCCTGTAATGAAACACAGATTAACATGAGAAAAATGAATAGAAGTTTAGTAGCATGTATTCCTCCTGCATACATGGGAGAGACCCAGGAAAACAAAGTAACTCTGAAATGGCCCAAGTCAACACCTTAAATACCATCTCCAGCTAAAGACAAAAGATGTTGGGGGCAGGGGAAGTTATGGGAGGTTGCCAGGAAAAGCACAGTAAACAAGGGTAAGGTTGTTATGACACTTTAAGTCATTGCCCTCTCCATTGGTAAGAGTTTCTAAAGATTTAGTCACCTTCCCCTCCTTTTCTTGGGGGAGAGACAGAGAGAAAGAGAGAGGTGAGTGCTTTACAAATGGAGATTTCCCTAATAAATTCTAATATATGTAAATTTCTCTC
Organism: Phocoena sinus; assembly: GCF_008692025.1. Taxonomy (NCBI): domain Eukaryota; kingdom Metazoa; phylum Chordata; class Mammalia; order Artiodactyla; family Phocoenidae; genus Phocoena; species Phocoena sinus. Next base: position 105,588,569 of record NC_045784.1, read on the forward strand.
ATAAAAGGGTAACTTGTACGTGGTTTTCAGGGCTTCTCCTGTGTCTGCTGTTTTTTAAAAAAAAACCAACTTAAAATAATCCTTATGCCAAAGAGGTATAGTTTCATGTTGCAAATTCTGCTCCCCTTTGGTAGCTTATGATGAAAACGATATCTGCATGCTCCCAATAAGAATGATGAGGCTTTTAGTTCACTTATAGTATCCACTCTTCCTCCTTTCACTAAAAAAGATAATAGGGCATAAGCAGCCTTCTTCCCCACTTGTCCACACAGCACCATGCAGATCTGACATCTCTAGACTCCAGTGCCTCAGCTTCAATGAGACATCGAGAAGCCTGGTAGAAGATGGCAGAAGATGACTAGAGGGGGACAGTGGTGCCTGGCTGATGCCATAGTGCCCAGCGAAGAGAGTGGGTACGGAAGGTAGAAGCAGAAGAAATGGCAGAAACCACATGGCAGTTGATTAGACAGTGGTTAGAGTTGTTTGTGCTCGCAGGTGATATCCATTCCTCAGGAATGCCTAGAGGGCTCTTATTGAAGAAGTTGGGGTTTTGGGTGCACTGAGTGGAAGAAACAGTAAAATTTGGTGATTACATTTAGTTCTGTAGTATCCACAGGCTAGAGGAGCCTGAAGAAATTTGTGTTCTAAAGGTATTTGTTGTGAGAGTAACAGCCATCATGTTGGCTTTTATTATTACTTTTTTATATAAAAGATAAAAACCAAGTGAGGTCTCCTTTTTGTGTTCAATATTCCATTAGCTGAACATCCTCTACATGTGTTCACAGAAATATTTTATGACCTGAGTGTAACTTCAGAGGCTGAGAGCATATTTCCCCCAGCAGTTGCTTTAGAGCTCACTCGAGTAATCACTTCCCAGCTTCCAGAACAAATCTTAGTTTTCTTGAACGGCAGTATCATCATTCACTGATGTATATTTGAATGGAAAAAATGCCAGGTGTTTCAGCTTCATCCCCTGCAGGTTTACAATTAAGCTGTCAGTAGTTTGCTGTTGGTTTTACGAGGTTTGTTTGGTTGGTTTGGTTTGTTCGTTTTATGAACAGAAAAGGAATTCTCTAATCCTTTGGGTGGAGATGTGCCACTGGAAATGCTGCTACCCTGTGACAGAAAAACGCTGGGTCTACCATCAGCGGTGTCCACTGAGATTTATCAATTGTAAACTGAGGATCCTGCATTACAAATGCAGGGTATTCCCTTTTTTTTTTTTTTTTTTTTTTTTTTTGCGGTACGCGGGCCTCTCACTGTTGTGGCCTCTCCCGTTGCGGAGCACAGGCTCCGGACGCGCAGGCTCAGCGGCCATGGCTCACGGGCCCAGCCGCTCCGCGGCATGTGGGATCTTCCCGGACCGGGGCACGAACTTGTGTCCCCTGCATCGGCAGGCGACTCTCAACCACTGCGCCACCAGGGAAGCCCTGGGTATTCTCTTTTTCTGCAGGGTATTAATTAAAACTAGGCCATGGTATTAAATAAAACGATACGTGACAAGTGCTTAGAACAGAGCTTATTGGTACAGAATGAGTGCTTGATAAACGTTAGCTATCATCGTCATTATCACCATCACTATCACCATCATCACCCCACTCAAGAAGCATGAATTTGAATTCTACTCTCTAGGCTGCTGTTCTTCTGTATAGAGTATATATGTGAGCAGAGGGGCAGTGGAAGCGAGGAGTTACAGACAAAGAAAGTCTTCTCACTTAGGTATGTGTTTGTTTGCAAGGTTATAGTTAATGCAAAAGGAGATAAACTAAAGGCTCAGCCTGGTAAGGGCTTAATTTGTTTAGGAGACAATTTCCCTAACCTTTTTCTGTGGAAAATTAGTCCTGCATGATTCCCTAGGAGAAAAGAGGTCCCTTGTCTAATAAGTTCGTGAAGCACTACATACTTTAGTTCTCTCTCAATCCCCACTTTGGAGAGTCATAATGTCCTTTAGCACATTAAGAGAGCTGAGAAGTCCACCAGGAAAAAAAGCTATTTAATTTTTAAACTCAGTTTGACAAAATTCCTTGGCCACATAACTCCTTTTTCTGTCACACTTATTAACATCACCAAGCACTACTGTTCTACATGTAGTGGGTGTCCTATCCAATATACAATCAGCCCTCTGTATACACAGGTTCCAATTTCATGGATCCAACCAACCACTGATCAAAAATATTAGAAAAAAATTCTAGAAAGTTCCGAAAAGCAAAACTTGAATTTGCCATGCCAGCAACTATTTACATTGTGTTTACAACTATTTACATAGCACTGACAATGTATTAGGTACTACAAGTAATCCAGAGATGATTTGAAGTCTATGAGAGGATGTGTGTAGATTATGCGCAAATACTATGCCAGTTATGTAAGGGACTCGAGTATTCACAGATTTTAGTATCTAGAACCAACCCCCTGAGGATACCGAGGGCTGACTGTAATTATATTTTCTACTCTTCAGAGAAAGAAGCTGCCAGTTACTTTCCGTACAAGCAGTCAGAAGGGTACCCTGGAGCAGATCTTTGAGAGGCCATCTCAGTTATGCAGATGTTCACCAGACAGATGTACATATGTCTGGGGCAAGGGTGGGCCAGTCACCATGGTAAGTCCAGGGAGGGAAGAGAATTATATGTCTAGCCTCTCTGTCCTGAGATTTGGAGTTAGGAGGATCTATCAAGGTAGAGAGAGTGGCCATTTTTAAGGCCTAATGCCAGGGAAGGATAATAGGACCCATGAAATAAATTTACCAACAGTTTAAAGAGAGGCTGGTCTGGTGGGCTGTCGCTGGCACTGAGTAAAGAGGAGTGCAGGGAGTGGCAGCAGAACTGACAATATAATTTGTGGCGCCCAGTGCAAAATGAAAATGCAGGACCGCTTGTTCAAAAATTAAGAATTTCAAGACAGTAACAGCAAAGCATTAAACCAAGGGCGAGGCCCTTCTAGGCATAAGGCCCCGTGCAACTGCACAGGTTGTACACTCATGAAGCCAGCCCATGGTCTTGGTTTTCTGAGGCTGTGCACAAGAGAACTGTTCTTGCCCTGGCTCCTCTAGAGCTGCCTTACTAGGGAGGAAGGAGTTAGGTGTAAAATGAGATTGCTGGCCACTAAGAGCTATAACTAGATCCACTGAGGTCAGTTCCTTCATTTTCTATTGCTGCTGTAACAAATTACTACAAACATTAGTGACTTAAAACAACAAGAAGTTAGGATCTTCCAGTTCTATAATTCAGAAGTTTGAAATAGGTTTCACTGGGTTAAAATCAAGGTACTGGCAGGGCTAGTTCCCACTGAAGACTCTAGGAGAGAATGCATTTCCTTGTCTTTCCTAGTTTCTAGAGGCCACTTGCATTCCTTAGCTCATGGTCCCCTTCCTCCATCTTCAAAGCCAGATTATGTTGCATTTTTCTGATCATTCTTCTGTAGTCACATCTCCCTCTGACTCTACTCTTCGGCATCCTGCTTCCCCCCCGTTTTTTTTTTTTGTTTTTTTTTTTGCGGTACGCGGGCCTCCCACCGCTGCGGCCTCTCCCGTTGCGGAGCACAGGCTCCGGACGCGCAGGCTCAGCAGCCACAGCCCACGGGCCCAGCCGCTCCGCGGCACGTGGGATCCTCCCGGACCGGGGCACGAACCCACGTCCCCTGCATCAGCAGGCAGACTGTCAACCACTGTGCCACCAGGGAAACCCCTGCTTCTCCTTTTAAGGACACTGGACCCACCTGGATAATCCAGGATAATCTCCCTATCTGCTGATTAGCAAATATAATTTCATCCACAACATTATTTCCCTCTTTCTAGGTAACCTATCATATTCACAGGTTCCAAGGATTAGGACATCTTTGGGGCATTATCCTGCCTACCAAACTCAGGGAGAACCAAACCAAACTGGACCTTGCCTTTAAAACAAATTATTGGTTTTAACATATAAAACATGCCCAAATTTTAAGTGTACAGCTTGATGAACTTTATATAAACATACGCCTGTGTAGTGTGTAAATATACACCTGCATAACCACCACTCAAATCAAGATACGAAATAAATCTACCATGCTATCACATGCTCCTTCTCAGTCAATATCCACCCCCAAGAGGTAACCGGTATTCTGTCTTATATCAATGTATCGGTTGTCTATCACAAACCACTCCAAAACTTGGTGGATCAATACAACAAAACAACCATTTTATTTGCTCATAATTCTGTGGTCAGGAATTTAGGCTGGACTCAACTGAAAATTCTTCTGCTGGTCTCACCTGTGGTGACTCATTTGGTTGCAGTCATTTGACAGCTTGACTGGAGCTGGATGGTCCAAGATGGTGTCATACATGTATTTGGTGGTTGGTACTGGCTGTCAGCTGGGCCCCACTCTCCACATGGGTATTTAATCCTCAAAGAGGTTAGACTGGGCTGCTTCACATGGAGATCTCAGGGCAGCAAGAAGGCACAGCAAATTGCCCAGAAGTTGTACAGCATCACCCCCCACTGCATTCTTTCAGTCAAAGTAAGACACAAGGCCATCCCAGATTCCAGGAGTGGAGAAATAAACTCTACTTCCTGATGGCAGGAGCTGCAAAAAAGCTTGTGGCCATTTTTTTCACCACATTACAATTCGTTAATTTTGCCTGTTCTTAAACTTCAGATAAATGGAATCATACTGAAAGTATTCTTGTTTCTGGCTTCTTTTGTTTAACATTAGGTATGTGAAATCCAACCATGTTTTTTTTTTTTTTTTTTTTTTTTTTGCGGTATGCGGCCCTCTCACTGTTGTGGCATCTCCCGTTGCGGAGCACAGGCTCCGGACGCGCAGGCTCAGTGGCCATGGCTCACGGACCCAGCCGCTCCGCGGCATGTGGGATCTTCCTGAACCGGGGCACGAACCCGTGTCTCCTGCATCGGCAGGCGGACTCTCAACCACTGCGCCACCAGGGAAGCCCCCAACCATGTTTTTGTGTGTGGCAGTAGACGGTCCTTTTCTATTGCTGCTGCTCATATTCCATTGTATGAATATGCCACAATTTATTTATTCATTCTACTACTGATGAACATTTGACTTGTTTCTGGTTTGTGGCCATTATAAAAAAGCTGCTATTATATTCTTGTGCATGTCTTTTGAAGGGCATATGCACTCAACTATCTTGGGTATCAACTATCTTGGCTATGTACCTAGGAATAGAATTACTGGATCTGGGAGTAGGCTAGTATTAAGCTTTAGAAAATATTGCCGAATAGTTTTCTGAAGTGATTGCATTAATTTACACACCCATAAGCAATGTATGAGAGCTTTGGTTGCTCCACATCCTTGTGAACACTTGGTACTGTCAGACTTTTAAATTTCAGCCATTCTAATAGGTATTTAGTGGTATATCATTGTTTTGATTTGCATTTCCTTGATGACTAATGATGCTGAACATATTTTCACGTGTTTAACGGTCAGTTGGCTATCTTTTTTGTGAAGTGCTTATTCAGACAAAATTGGGTTGTCTGTCTTTTTCTTGTTGATTTGTAGAAGTTCTTTCTTTAGTCTCCCATGAGTCTGTTATTGTATATATCAACTGGGCCACACAGCAGGAGGTGAACAGCAGGCAAGCGAGTGAAGCTTCATCTGCTGCTCCCCATCGCTCACATTACTGCCTGAACCATAGCTCGCGTTACCACCTGAACCATCCCCCCAATCGCTCGCATTACTGCCTGAACCATCCTCACCAACCCCCACCAATTTTTCGTGGAAAAATTGTCTTCCACGAAACCAGTCCCTGGTGCCAAAAAGGTTGGGGACCGCTGGTATATATGTATTACAAGTGGCTTGTCTTTTCCTTTTCTTAATGGTCTCTTTCGATGGACAGAAGTTCTTAATTTGAACAAAGTCCAAATTATCAATATTTTCTTTTATGATGAAAGTTTTTTGTGTTCTACTGTGAAATCTTTACCCACCCCATTGGATCCTAAATGAGTTTTATAGCTTTAACTATTACATTTAGGTCTTTGATCCATTTTAAGTTCAGTTTGGTATATGGTGTGAGGTAGGGGTCCAAATTTATTCTTTGGCATGTGTTTAGCTTTTCCAGCATCATTTGTTGAAAAGACCATTCTTTCCCCCATCGAATTGTCTTGACATTATGAATGACAGCTTCTCCACAACACTGAAAACTGACAACACAGTAAGGAATTATCATGTCAAAAATGAAGGGAAAATGGTAAAGAGCGTGGAAGCTCAATATTATAACAGACAATACAAAATTTAAGGTAAAAATCATTACTAGAGATGAAAAGGGAATCTTCATACAAATAAATGGTTCAATTCACCAAGAGATATAAAAATGTAAAACATTTATGTTCCTAATAACATAGCCTCAAAACATAAAGGCAAACATTGAGAATACTACAAGGAGAATTAAACAAATCCACAATCACGGTGGTAGAGTTCAACATACTTCTCTCAATAGTTGACAGTACAGGCAGAAAAAAAAATTCTCTCTCTCTCCCTCTCCCTCTGTGTGTGTGTGTGTGTGTGTGTGTGTGTGTGTGTGTGTGTGTATAAAATTTGGACAATACAATAAATAAATGTGTTTTTAATAAACTTTTAATTTTGGAATAACTTTAAATATATAGAAAAGTTGCAAAGATAGTATAGAGAGTTCCCATATCCTCTTCACCAAGCTTCTATGCATATGAACATCTTAAGTAACAATAGTACATTTGTAAAAATTGAGAAATTAACATTGGTAGATATATTGTTAATTAATGTGTAGACTTTATTCAGATTTCACCTATTTTTCCACTAATGTCCTTTTTCTTTTTCAGTATCCAATCCAGGATACCACATTGCATTTAGTTGTCATGTGTCCTTAGTCTCCTCCAGTATGTCACAATTTGTCAGTCTTTGTCTTTCATGACCTTGGCTAAATTTGAATGATCAAGTATTTTGTAGAATGTCCATCAATTTGGGTTTGTTTGATGTGATATTTTCTCATGATTGAAATTTCATGATTTCTCTGGGGTTATGGGTTTTTGGAAAGAACACCATAGGAGTGAAGTACCCATCTCTTGCATCTTATGAGGGGGGTATGTGATTTCAATATGACTCATCACCAATGATGTTAACTCTGATCACTTGGTTAAGGTGGTGTCTGCCAGGTTTTTCCACTGTGAAGTTACTATTTTCCCTTTTTCATAGTCTGTTCTTTGGAATTGAGCCATTAAGTCCAGCCTATACTCAAGGAATGGGGTGTTATACTCCCCCTCCTTTAGGGTAGGGTGTCTACATAGTTTATTTCAAATTCTTTTGCATGGGAGATTTGTCTCTTCTCCTCCATTTATATGTTTATTCAATTATTTATTTATATGTGTAGAGACTCATGGATATTTATCTTATTCTGAGTTATAATCCAATATTATTATTTATTTTGTTGCTCAAATTGTACAATGAACAAATTTGAGCTAATGAAAGGATATTGAATACTATACCAAAAACTGCAGAATGTAATTTTTTTCAGGGACATGTGGAACACTTATCAAATATGATCATGAACTGGGCTATAATGATATGCCTAATATTTCAAATAATTAAAATCACAGAGAATATACTTTCCAACTTTGATATAATTGAATTAGATATGAGTTACAAAAATATATACAGAAAACCCTCACATTTGGGAAATTAAGAAATAGATTTTGAAATAAGACTTGGATCAAATAAGACATTGGAAATTAAGAGATATTTTGAACTTCACAACAATGAATATATCACATATCAAAATCTGTGGAATGCAGTTAAAGTAGTACCTGGAGGAAAAGTTACAGCCTTAAGTGTATATATTAAAAAGAAGAAAGGTTGAAATTTAAAAAGCTAGGCTCATAAAGTTAAAAAAAAATTAGTCCAAAGATTGCAGAAGGAAGAAAACAATAAAGATGATGTGAAAGACAAAATCACTGGACATTTAAGGAGATAATTTTATACAAGCTATTGCAATCAGGTGAATATTCCTTAAGAATGTCTCAAAAGGAAGGGGTCTGGGATTTTATAGAAGCAGGTAAATAAGGGAATTGTAGGTAAGTCTTATGAGATTCACGAGGAGTGAGGAAGATGGATCTTACTTGAGGTGTTGAGGAAGAGTGGAGAAGGTATGTCTTCTTTAGGGATATGTGAGGGCAGGGTGGTCCTTTGCAAGTTAGCAGGAGTACTAAAGGGTGGGAACACAAAGCTCAGATAATGTTCAACATTGTCAGTAAGAACAGAAATTAATGAAACAGAATATAAAATAATAATACAACAGAGTAGACCAGCAACACCAAAAGTTCTTACAAAAGAACAATAAAGTTAACAAATCTGTAGCAAGACTGATCAAGAAAATACGAAAACAAAAAATGAGACATCACTACATATGCCACAGACATCAAGTAGATGATAAGAGTGTATTATAAAAGACTATATGGAAAACATCAGATGTAATTGGAAAATTCCTAGAAAAATATTACTTATCAAAACTGACTCAGGAAAACTTAGGCAATTTTACTCCTACTCATCCTTGCATGCCATGTTTCTATAAATTGAAGAAAATTCATGAAAAGTTGTCAGGTTTTTGTGAACACTCCTTCTTTCCTCAGTACTAATTATGGGAATGGAGGTGGGTTTGGAAGCACCAGATACTCTTTTCCCCTGGTTATCTCTTTTGAAAATTTACAGAATAAGGTTCTTCTCCTTTCCTTGTCTGGCTGCTGTTGATGAATTTGGGGCAGTGAAAACAAGACTATTTTTTCTTAATTAGCAATCTTAATACAGAATACAGCAGAATGAAGCAGAATTACCTAATTTCAACCCTCTTCCCTCCCAATTCTTACATGGTTCTTCTATGACAGCCCTTAGTAAAAGCCAAACATATTCTGTGGTAATGTGTAAAGGGGAGCAGCTAATGCAGCCATATGTGTTGCTTTCTAATAGTCTAAATTAACATATGGTTAAAGATGAAAAAAATCTTGAATAGTGAGTGTATGGTCAGAATGTAGCTGAGACCAGTGGTCTACAAACTCTAATTAACAGATCAACTGCATCAGGATCACCTGGGAGCATTTTGTCTGGGGCCAGGCCTGGAGATATGCATTCTATAAGTCCACTGGATAATTCTACTGGACATTGGGATGGGAACCAATGGCTTGGAAACCACTATCTTACACTGTTTCTCTTAGGCATCAGTTGTCTCAGCTCTGCTATTACGTTTAAGATGACTCTGTTTAGTAAGTTCTGAAATGCAGAAATTCTGTATTTGTAATCAGACTGAACTATAAACTGTTAAGACCATTCTGGAGAACAATTCAGCAATGTATAATAAAATTGGAGGTGCCTGTATGGGGAAAACTCCACTTCTAGGCATATACTCACATATATACACCACTAGACATGTACAGTGTTGTTGATCACAGCTGTTGCTAATGGTGAAAAAACTGGAAAATGCACATTCATAGAGTGAACTATTAAACAGCAGTTAAAAATGAATGAACTGATTTATAGTTATCAACATGTGAGGATTTAGAAAACATCACGTAAAGTGAAAAATGCAAGTTTGAAAACAGTTGATACCATTTACCACAGAGGTAATACTATATATTAGTTATGGGTAAATACATATTTATAAAAGCATACCCAGGAAGATATACACCAACCTTGGGTTACTTTCAGAGAAAGAAGGAGGAAGGGAGAGAGGGAGAAAATGTGATGGAGGAGAACTTTAGTTGTATCACTAACATTAAAGTTCTTTAAAGAAAAAGATTGAAAACAAGTATGCCATCTTCACCAAAGTGTTAGATCCACCACTTCCTAGCTGTGTGATCTTGGGCAAATTACTTAATCTTTATGAGCCCCAGTTTCCTATCTGTAAAAAGGGATAATAATTGTACCTGTAATTCATAAAGTTGTTATGAGGATTCAATGAGGTAATATATAGTGTTGTTTTTTTTTTTGCATAGTCACCACGTGAGCATTCCCTAAATCACAGCTGTTATTACCAGCAAGAAAGTGTCCAAAGCATTCACTCAGCTTTGGTCAGAGCAGATGGGAAAAAGTGCATTCCGGAGAGAGATGCTGGGTGGCACTTCAGAGCAGAAACACCTCTGGTGAGTGTACAGTGCCGAGCGTGCCCTTGAGCAGAGAGAGCAAGGCAGGAATGTTGCCCTCTCATTGTGCTGCTCTGTTGGGTACAGTGTCTGTCTCCCCTGAAGCGTTTGTATAAGTCTGTGTTTCTTGGGGTGGTGGGTAATGAGTGCCCCTATCTGGTACAAGGTTTTAATCTCAAATTTCCATAGAAAGAGGTGGTGCCTCTAGAGTGGTCTGCTGTCTTCCTAGCCACTGACTTGTGAAGAGCAGGACAGTAGTGGAGTGTGGAACTCAGACCCTGGCAGAGCTGGTGAAGAAGTCACCATCCTCTCTTCTCAGCCTTGAGGCAAGTCTGGAAGGATAACTGATTTCTTCTACCAATGGCTTTATGTCCTTCTCAGGTTCGGGAACTCCGGATAAAGTCCTATCAGCACTGCCTGTTGCCCATTCCCTTCTAATAGCTAAATGGAATCCACTGAGCAAGGGTCAAAAAGGTTATGGAAAAATCATAGGGATACCTTAAGTGGCATTTAAAAAAAAAAAAAAGGCTGTGAGGTGGTGTGGGGTTAGGCTTGTCAGTGCTACCCTCACCAGAGAAAAACAGAAGTTGACTTCACCTCTTCCTGTTATTCAGTCATCAGCTATAGCCTATTGACCTTTAGGTATCCAGTGCCCTCAAAAGTCTCCTCCTTGCCTTCAGATCAAAACCAGAGCAGTAGTCATTTTACACTCTAGTATAAATGAATTTATATTAATAATATAAAAGTATTTTGGAGATGGTGCTATTGGTAAGCTATTTCTAAGAACTGCTAGGGCAAAAAGGGCCTGTCAATTTTCTCCAATTCTAGTCCAGTGATTTTTCCCAAAGGCTGCATCCCCAGTTTTTCTGTACCAGTCAGCCTATGCTTGTCCTGAGATAACTAGCTGCTCACAGATCTGCCACTTACTTGGTTCCTCCCCTTCTGCTTCAGCCCCCTACCTTCTGTACCAACCTTAAGACTCTCAGATCCTTGGGGATTGAGAGTCCATTCCTCTTTGTTTCACACCGCGGCACTTGGCTGATGGCTCATCTGTCTTTGCCCTCTCCTCCAAGTGTGGTGATCCAAGCATGACTTGCCAGTCAGTTAGTCAGCTGGAGCTTAATGCCCCAGAGTTCCTGCCTCCTTGAGTTCTCCAGGGCACCTTGGAATGTGAGCAGATGTAAGAGGTTGTGTATATGAGTGTGTTTGTGGTGGGAATGGGGGTAGGAAGACATAAAATTGTGAGTGATTTCAGGGAAAATGTTCAATAGTGATGTTACTTACAGATACTTGAAAACTAACGTGGAGAAAGGAAATACAAAAATCCAGTTTGTCTGTGTAAAATGAATTTACAGAATCTGCTTACTCTTCGTGGCTAATTTTACCATATAGACAATAATAACTATGCAAGTTGTCAATATGGGTCAGATGAAATTAATTGTAAGCTATATTTACTTACAATGTGATATATTGTGTTCAGCTATGCTCACACTTGGGTTGATTATCTACTATGGTTTCCTGCCCATGTATTGTGCTCACATGGGGAAAAGAATTCAGGAAACGTGGCTCTAGTATTTCTGAGATTAACTGCCCAGGTGCCTCGTCTCTTTTCTTTTGGCATCTTCTGGGCAGCTATATCGCAGAGGTCACTGTGGGTGCAAAGTACAAGAAAAGAAAGCCTATGTCATAAAAGGTGTAAATTTTCCTAAAGCCGTATAAAACTGTTCCTCAGTACTCAGCATATATAGCTTATATTTACTGTATATGCTTTTTCTCTATTCTGTTTACCACCTCTGATTCCTGGGAGATTAAATCTTCACAAGCGTAGATACATACTAATATGATGAACTTTAAAATGTTATTTTCCTTCCTTTATCATCAATGATTATCATTTAAAGTTGTTATGAAGGCTTTGTGACAGAGGTTACACTAAAATTGAAAGTATATGAACTTACTGAAAATCATGTAAAAATTAGCTATGTTTTTAATGTGGTTTCTCAGATTGATTAATTTATGCAATTGAATTGTTCTATTCTCTTGTAAACATATATTCACACTTTGCAAACTTGCACACCTGCAAAGTAAAGTGTGGTGGTATTTGTGATGTTATCATTGTTTCATCAAGAATGATAACTCAGTCAGGTTACTTTTAAAATCTCACTTTACAGGCCATTATCTATCACTTTCCTGTTTCAGTACAGTGGAAATTGATTCCATAAAGGTCTTAAAGGTCAAATGTATCTTAAATTTAATAATTTTAAAATACCTTGGCATTTATGAAGTGTTGTTGCATTAATTTAAAAATAGTTTGACGTTGTTATAAAGTTTAACATTGTATGAAAGCACTTCCCCACAAGATACATGCATCAGTTTGGCTATGGTGAATTTTTTTCTTTAGGGATGTGTATGTCTTTAACAAAATTACTATTTTTGGGGGGGCGGTGGTCACGTCACAGAGTCCTAACCACTGGACCACCAGGGAATTCCCCAAATTACTTTTTTAAAAAATTGAAACCATGACAAGGACATCCCTTTATAGGTTTCAGTTTGAATTTTAAACAGGATTATAGAAGTCATGGAATTGTCTGTTTCTCCCTCTTTCTTTCCCCCCATCTTCCATTATTCTGTTGTTCCTTCCCTTTGGCATTTATAAGCGCTATCATGTAAGTAGAACTATGTTAGGTGCTAGCGATCCAGAAATGAAAGGATACAGTCTCTGCCCTGGAGTGACTAGGTCTAGTTGGTGAAAAAGAAGAATAAAAAACTAATTACAGTATGGCTTGTAGAGTGGTCTTCCTGGAGGAGGTGATAGCTGAGCTGGAAGGATGAATGAGAGATGACAAGGAGATGAAATTCATCTTACTTGGATTATTAATGGTTTGGGGCTATGATAGCTTTCTTTATACCAAAGATGACAGAGTAGGGAACCCCAGGGCTCCATCCCTCCATTAAAGCAACTAATGAGCTGGCAAAACCTGTCAGAATCAACTTTTACAGAACTCTGGAGTCTAGTTGAAAACTTATAACAACCAGGGGAAAGCTTAACGAAGAAAGAAGCTGCTGCATTGCAGCAACAGAGTTCTCTGGTGTTTTAAATTGTCTACCAACCCTTCCCCACATACCAGATGGGAGGCAGCCATGAAGACAGCAGCCTGTACCCCTGGTGCAGGTTGCCAAGTACCTGAGGGAGCAATTACAGACCTTATTCTCAAAGAATTGTGGTTGTTTATTTCAATCTGTCTAGTGGCTCCTGGAAGGACTGGTACACAAGGGCTTGCCCTTGTTTCAGCCAGTTCAGAGCATTCCCAGGTCTGGGGTGGCTTCCCAAATGGCATCTGCCAAAAGCACTTGAAGGCAAAAGTATTGGCCAGAGCAGCTTGGGGCAAGGGATAGCAGTCAGGACAAGCAAGAGACAGATCAAAAAGCCTGGTAAGAAAGAATTTGGGAAAGGAAATCTACAGGGGAGTGAGAGTTTTTAAAAGCTCCTGCTTAAGTCAGGGAATTGAGAAGGCCATGCATATGCCCAAGACTGGACACATGTTCAGAAAAGGCCTAATCCTCAGAAAAGATCCTAAACTTTCACCTCTGGCTAACCTTCAGGCTCTGCACAAGCAGGAAGTAAAGGTGAGGGCAGTATTGTAAATGGCCTGGCTAAGCACTGAAGGCGTGTCCCAACACAGACAATCTTCAGGGAGTGGGGAGAGTTTTAAAAATTCTTTTAAAAAATATTATTGGGCTTTAGGTGTTTGTAGATACTCTGTCAATACACTAGTTGACCACTAAACTAATGGAACACAGACTTCAGTGGCCACATATGATAAACGGAAATTTTACAAAAATAATTTAGAAAAGTAACTAAAATGACAATAACAAGTAGCAACAACAGACAAAACCAAAAAATTGAGTTAATTTTTGTATATGAGCTGAGGTAGTAGTCTACCTTCATTCTTTTACCTGTGGATATCCAGTTATCTCCAAACCGTTTGTTGAAGAGACTATTCCTTTCCCATTGGCTGGTCTTGGTGTCCTTGTCAAAAATCAATTAACCAGAGATGACAGATTTATTTCTGGACTCTCAACTCTATCCCATTGATCTGCATGTCTATCTTTATGCCAGTATCACTCTGTTTTGATACTCTAACCTTGTAAGTTTTGAAATCAGGAAGCATGAAAGCATGAATCCTACAACTTCATTCTTTTTTTTTTTGCCACACTGCGTGGCATGCGAGATCTTAGTTCCCTGACCCGGGATCCAACCTGGGCCCCCTGCAGTGGAAGCACGGATTCTTAAACACTGGGCTGCCAGGGAAGTCCCTATTCTTCTTTTTAAAAATTGTTTTAGCTATTAGGGTCCCTTGAAATTCCATGTTAATTTTAGGATCAGCTTTTACATTTTTGCAAGAAAAGAAAAAAGTCTGTTGGGGCACTGCATTGAATCTGTAGATCACTTTGACATCTTCCAATTCATGAACATGAGATGTCTTTCCATTTACTTAGGTTTCCTTCACATTCAGCAATGTTTTGTGGTTTTCAGTGTATAAGCCTTGTACCTCTTTGGTTAAATTTATTCCTAAGTATTTTATTCTTTTGATAGTATTGAAAGTGAAATCATTTTCTTAATTTTCTGGAAATGAAATCGCTCATTGCTAGCGTACAAAGATACCACAGATTTTGGCATGTTGATCCCGTACCCTGCCACTGTGCTGAATTTGTTTATTAGTTTTAGTAACTTTCTTGTGGATTCTTTGGGAATTTCTCTATATAGGATCATGTCCTTTATAAAGAGAAACAGTTTTACTTATTCCTTTTCGATCTGGATAGCTTTTCTTTTTCTCGCCTAATTTCTCTGGCTAGACGTTCTAGGACAATGTTGAACAGCAGGGGTACAACTGGCACTCTTATCTGTTCCTGAGCTTAGCGGGGAAGCTTTGAGTCTTTCACCATGGAGTATAATGTTAGCTGTGGGTTTTTCATAAATGCCCTTTATCAGGTTGAGGACATTCCTTTCTATTTTGTGTTTTGAGTTCTTTCTTTTTTTCTCATGAAAGTGTGTTGCATTTTTTCAAAAGTTTTTTTGGTATCTATTAGATGATCATGTGGGTTTTTTCCTTCATTCTAGTAATACGGTGTTTTACACCAATATTTATTGAGCCATCCTTGTTTTCCTGAGATAAATCCCATTTAGTCATGTTTTATAATTCTTTTAATGTGCTGCTGGATTCCATTTGCTAGTATTTGGTTGAGAAGTTTTACATCTATATTTATAAAGGATATTGATCTATAGTTTTCTATTCTTGTGATGTCTTTGTCTGGTTTTGGTAACAACATAATACTAGTCTCATTAATGAGCTAGAAAGTGTTCCCTCCTCTTATATGTTTAGAAAAGGCTGAGAAAGATTTCTGTTAATTCCTCTTTAAATATTTGGTAGAATTCACCAGGGAAGCTGTTTGGTCCTGGGCTTTTCTGTGTTGGCAGGTTTTTGGTTACTTACTCAATCTCTGTACTTCTTATAGGTCTGTTCAGATTTTCTATTTCTTCTTGAATCTGTTTTGGTAGTTTTTGTGTTTCTAGGAATATGTCCATTCATCTAGGTATCTAATTCGTTGGCATATAATTGTTCATAGTATTTTCTTATAATTCTTTTTATTTCTGTAAGGTTGATAGTAAATGTCCCACATTCATTCCAGATTTTAGTAATTTGAATCTTCCTTTTTTTTCTTGAACAGTCTGTTTGTCAATTTTGTTGATCCTTCTGAAGAACCATTTATTGTTTCATTTTTTTTTCTACTGTTTTTTCTCTTCTCTATTTTGTTTATCTCCATTCTAATTTTTATTTCCTTTTTTCTGCTTGCTTTGGGTTTAGTTTTCTCTCCTTTTTCTAATTCCTTAAGGTGGGCTAGTTAGGTTATTAATTTGATATGTTTCTTTTTTCAAACATAGGCATTTGTAGCTATAAATTTCCCTCTGAACACTGCTTTCAGAGTCCCATTAGTTTGGGTATGTTGTATTTTTGTTTTTATTAATCTCAACATATTTTCTAATTTCCCTTGTTATTTTTTCTTTGACCCAATGGTTATTTAGTAGAGTTATTTAATTTTCACATATTTGTATATTTTGCAAATTTCCTTGTTATTAATTTCTGATTTCATTCCATTGTGGTCAGAGGACATACTTCGTATGATTTCAATCTTCATAAATTTATTGAAACTTGTTTTGTGGCCTAACAAAAGGTTTGTCCTGGAGAATCTTTTATGTGCACTTAAGAAGAATATGTAGTGTGCTGTTTTTGGCTTGACTGTTCCACAGATGTTTGTTAAGTCTATTTCGTTTATAGTATTTTTCAAGTCTTGTATTTCCTTCTTGATCTTCTATCAAGTCTTTCTATAAATTATTGAAAATGGAGTACTGAAGTCTCCAACTCTTACTGTAGAACTGCCTCTATCTCCTCTCAATTCTGTCTACTTTTGGCATGTGTTTTGGGACTCTGTTGTTAGGTGCATATATAAGGTGTTGTTAGGTGCATATATTTATAATTGACATACCTTCTTGATGGATTGACCCTTTAAATTTTTTATTTTATTTTATTGAAGTGTAGTTGATTTACACTATTGTGTTAGTTTCAGGTATACAGCAAAGCGATTCAGTTATATATATATACTTTTTTCAGATTCTTTTCCATTATAGGTTATTACAAAATATTGATTATAGTTCCCTGTGCTATACAGTAAATCCTTGTTTATTTTATATGTGATAGTGTGTACCTGTTAATCCCATACTCCTAATTTATCCCTCCCTTTCACTGTCTTTCCCCTTTGGTAACTAAAAGTTTGTTTCCTAAGTGGATTGATCCTTTGTTTAACATTATATAATATTCTCTTTTTTAATCCTAATTTTTGTCTTAAAGTATACTTTGATATTTGGAGAGCTGCTCTAGCTCTTAATTAATTACTGTTTGTACAGAATAGCCTTTTCTATCTTTTTACTTGCAACCAATTCAAGTCTTTGAATCCAAAATAAATCTCTTGTAGACAATATACATTTAGATCATGTTTTTTAAAAAGTATCCATTTTGCCAATCTCTGCCTGTTAATTGGAGTTTAATCTATTTGCATTTAATATAATTACTGATAAGGAAGGACTTCTGACATTTTGCTATTTGTTTTCTAACATGTCTTATATCTCCCCCCATTCCTCCATTACTGCCTTGTTTTGGGTTTCATTGATTTCTTTTTTTTTTTTTTGTAGTTTACCTTTTTGATTTCCTTCTCATTTTCTTTTCTGTATATTTTTTAGTTATTTTCTTAGTGGTTGCTCTGGGGATTACAACTAACATGTTAAATTATAACAGTATATTTTGGATTAATACAAACAATTTCAACAGTATACAAAACTTTGCTCCTGTATAGCTCCACCCCCTTTATGTTGTTACTGCCATAAATGACACCTTTATACATTGTGTGCCCATGAAGACAGATTTGTATTGTTTTATGCAGTCATGTTTTAAGTCCTATATTAAAAAAGAGGAGTCACAAAATACAGTAATACTGTCTTTTGTATTTACCTATGTAGTTACCTTTAGCATGTGCTTTATTTCTTTGCGTGGATTCCAGTTACCATTTAGGGCTGCCTGCAGAACTCCTTTAGCATCTCCTGTATGGAAAACACAGATCGAGAGAAGCATTTAGTTTAAAATAAGAGAGACATCGTCTGAGAACAGAGTTGATCAGGTAAACATGAGAGTGAAATTACAGGGAGAGTTCAGGAAAAATTCATGGCTCAGTCCCCGGATTTTCTTGATGACAGGGATTCTAAGTTTACCTGTGCAGGATGCTGAGGGAAGCGTGCCGACAGTGGGACTGACTGTATTAAAGGTCTGAAGTGTATCTAAGAACTAAGATGAAGCTGAGACGAAAGTAGAACTGCACCCACCTATGCAGCTCCACCCAGCTAGAAATTCATTCCACCATGCTGGATATTGTCCTTCTGAAATTCTTAGAAACAGTAAAGCCTTCTAGATGTTCACTGCGGCACCCAGTGCAGCTTCCGGCCTCTGCCACGTCTGGATTCACTGCTGCACCCAGTGCAGTTTCCAGCCTCTGCCACGTCTGGGTTCACTGCGGCACTCAGTGCAGCTTCCAGCCTGCTCACCCGGTAGGAGGGGCACTCAATGCAGCTTCCGGCCTCCTCACCCAGTAGGAGGGGCACTCAGTGCAGTTTCCGGCCTGCTCACCCGGTAGGAGGGGCTCTGGCAGCGAGGTTGGTCCCAGCAGGCCTTGTGGGGCGACTTGCAGCTCACGTGTGACCTGTGGCGCCTGCGTCTGCCGTTTGGGGGTTGGCGCAGTGAGGGGATCTGCCTTACTTTCTGTGAGGAAAGCCGGACCGTGACAGAGGAAAGAGGCCGAGGAGCAGGCCAGGACTGGGCTAGAACTGAAGGAGGACTGAGCCGAGAGGTGAGGGGCTTTACCGGCGGCGGCGGCAGCGGCGGCGACGGCGGCGGGCGGCATCTCTCGTGAGGCGGTTGGTTGACTAGGCCACAGCGGCCATGGCCGTGGGCTTTGGGGACCATGCCAGCGGGTTCTGCCACAACGAGGTGATCAGATTCATCAACAATGAAGTCCTCATGAACGGGGGAGGCCCCGATTTCTACGTGGTCTTCTGCTCGCGGTCCTGGAATGAGGTAGAGGATCGGCTGCGCGTCGTTGTCGCTGACCCGCAGGTGCCGTGCGCTATCAAGAGGGCCTGTGCCTGGAGCGCGCTGGCCTTGAGTGTGCGTGTGGGCGCGAGGCAGCGGGAGCAACAGGTGTTCCGGGTTCAGTGGCTGCAGGAGCAGGTAGGGGAACGCGAGGCGGCTTCCTGGGCCTTCTGAGCTGCGGCGCCTGCGCGAGGAGCGCGAGGAGGTGGTCACGTAGCTGCGCCTCACGCGGGCCACCTTGCAGCAGGCGCTGAAACAGCGCGATGTGCGTTGTGGGCGCTGCTCCTGGTCGAGAGGTCGGCACAGGTCACCCCACTGGCCCAAGAGTTGCTGCCTGGGCCTCGAGCCAAGCAACTTGGGGCTGCAGAGTGGCCCATGAGCGTAGAGCAGCAGAGAGATGTGGTAGCCATGGGGGAGCATGACAGGCTGTATTTCAAGAGCCAGGTGCCAGCCCCGACAGATGTCCTTTATGTGCCGGGACCCCCGAGTCCCTGGGCCCAGGCCGTGCAACCCCCTCTGCCAATGCCGATACCATACCCATTTCCATTCCATGCACCATTCCCGATGGGATTCCCGTTCTTGCCACCTGTACCACCAGCAGTAGCCATATGGAAACAGAAGTTGGAGTCGTCCCATTTCAGGTGCCTCCTCCGGGGATCTCTCCACCTGGCCCGTGGGCTTCAGTGGTCTTTCAGGGGGAGATGGCCCCACTGTGGAACCAGAGGAGCTACAGCCAGGGGGAAGGTCCTGAGATCCTGCAGGGTACAGTCCCCTTAGGGGATATCAGAAGTCTTAACCAGGAAGAAGGTCTATAGAGGCCCCAGGGGATGGTCCCCCTTAGGGACAGCTGTGGTCTCAGTCAGGAAGAAGGTCCAGAGAGGTCTGAGGGAATGGTCCCTCTTGGGGATAGTTGGAGCCACAGCCAGGAAGAAGGCCTAGAGAGACCCCAGGGGATGGTCCACTTGAGGGATAGCTGGAGTCTCAACCAAGAAGAAGGTCCAGAGAGCCCCCAGGGGATGGTCCCCCTGGGGGCCAGTGGGAGTTACAGCCAGGAAGAAGTTCCCAAAAGATCCCAGGGGAATGTTCCCCGGGGGGACAGCAGAAGCCAGAGCCAGGAGGGAGACCTAGAGAGGTTCCCGAGGACCATTCCCTTGGGGAACAGCAGAAGTCACAGGCAAGACAATCCAGAGAGGCCCCAGGGGACTGGCCCCCTGGGGGTCAGCAGAAGCCAGAGCCGGGAAGGAGGTCCACAAGGGCCCCAGGGGATGCCCCCACCACTGTTCAACAGGAGACATGGCCAGGAAGGAGGTCCAGAGAGGCCTCAGGCAACTGCCCAGGGGGACAGCTGGAGCCCTAGTGGGAGAGAAAACCCAAAGAAACAACCACCTCAGGGGTAGAAGACCAAGCGGCCAAAAGGGAAAAAAGCCTCAGAATCACACCACCAGGAGAAGTCTGCTTCAGGCTGCAGTTCAGTGAATTGGGAGTGCCCCGTGGTGTAAAGCAATGAATTTTCCATGGCACAAGGCCTGCTATGAATGCAAGAAAGTCTGCATGGCAGTTGAGAGTGGAGGCCCCGACCCAGGACAAACCCACTGATTTCAGGAAGGTAAGTAAGAATGGAAACACTCCAAAGAAAAACCAGTTTTCTAAGACCCCTTCCTGATTAAAAAGTAACTCATTTACTTCACAGAAAATTTGTAACTAAAATTATGATATAGAAAATTAAATAAAATAATTCATTGTCCCATTACCCCAAATAACAACTTTTTATCATTGAGTACACACATAGATACATATGTATTTATATGCTTTCTTTTTTTTTTTTCATTTACTTGAGCAAAGATGGATTGCTTTTGAGTATCACACTCACTCTTTAAGGAATTTCTCCTAATGCATTTATGTTTGCAGGTGCTGAATTCTGGGTGGCTGAAGCTGATTGGCTGATACCCTGCAGAAGCTGAAGTCAAGACTGTTTTTTTGAGGGAGACGCAAGAGGGAAGAGATATGGGAACATATGTATATGTATAACTGATTCACTTTGTTATAAAGCAGAAACTAACACACCATTGTGAAGCAATTATACCCCAATAAAGATGTTAAAAAAATTTTTTTTTAAAAGACTGTTTTTTCCTTTTTCACTCTTTTCTGTTTTCTTATTAACCTTGTTTTCCAGAAAATGCCATGTCTTTGGCTGGGAGCAGCCATGTGTTTTTGGTTATAAGCTATAAGGAATTTTAGGAGCACTGATTTTCCTTGAAAATGCTATCGTTCCTTTGTAAACTACTGCGGTGTTCATGTTTGCTTCTTGTTCTCGTTTTCTAAGTTTTATAGGTGAGGGTCTGTCTTTATGTCTCTGAGCCCCACGGAATTTGCTTGTTGCTGAAGAATCTGAACCTATCCCATTAGATCTTCCAAGAGCCTAAAGAGAAAAACTCTTCGTTTCTGACTGACCCACACTCAGTGAGACCCCTACTGACTGGAGCCGAGAAGAGCGAAAAGTCAGGGAAGAAGAGATGCTTTGGCACTTGGGGGAAAAGGGGGGCAAAATAATTTTGTTAGGATGTAATTTCTCTGTTGGGACAAGGAATTAATTCATAAGATGTGGTGGTTGCAGTGTTAAATTGTATAGATGATAGCAAACGTGATGAATTTCATTTAATTCATTAAACAGTTATTGTCTGATATGTGTTAGGAGCTGGACTTATATGTTATTATCTGGTGCACACATTATAACCTGATTTGGTGAGTTTGGTTAGATAACAGGAGAGAGCCTAATTTGGGATACAAGTTATATCAGGAGTGACTTCTTTGCCTTGCATGTAGTGTGACCTTTGGGTAAGCCCAAATGAAATAACATCGAGATATTTCTGCAGTTCCGGGGGCAACAAAGAGACTTTAATGGAAGGACTTGATTGCTGAACTGCTCATCTCACTGGTCCCATGTGAGACAAGTGAGTAGTGGCAAAGAGTGGAAAAGTGGCCTAACAAAATTGCAGGCAGGACTTTTCTGATACTCTCCTCATTTCCTCCCTTGAGAGGGACAGCTCGTTTCCTGGTTGCCTGAAAGACCACTGGGCGACTGTCTTAAAGAAGGACAGTGCTTGGGGGAGTGTTTGAGCCCTCAGCTTCGGGCAGCCACCATCCCAAGCCCCTTTCTGGTCAGTGGATGAAGAACAAAATGGATTCCAAGGACAGACATTGTGCTTTGGATGGCGCTTCTCTTGGGAGGACTAAATGGATTAAAACTAGAACTGGACTGGGACGGGCACGCTTGAGAATGCTCGTGGGCCCTTCTCTTACACTTGGTGTGTTCTCTGCCAGCTTCTCAGAGGCAAGTGGAGCCCTGGGGCTGGGAAGTCAGATCAGCCTCCAGTCTGAGCAAAACGTGTCCTCGAGTTCCCCCAGGAGATTCCAGCTCACCAAGTTCAACCTTTGTCAGAGGTTTCCTGATTCTAGCTAGTAATAAAGAGTGTGCACTTACTTGCTGTGTCTTCTGTGTAGTGTGTACCTCGGGGCAGGTTTGCTCAGAAGCAGCAGTTTGAATCTGCATTTTCCCTCCATCCCACTGAGGTGACAGAAAATCCAATCTCATTCACTATTGAAGGGCCCCTCCTCTTCCTGTGAGTTACTCAAGAATGGGAGGGCAGAGGGTATTCTGCAGGGTCTTCAATCCATTGTGATTGTCCCTGCTCCACTCACTGTCCAAGTCCCCACGGTTCCTTGAAGGTGGGCATCTCTGCTACTCCTGGGCCCGTGGGGCACTAGAGGTGAGGTGAGGAGGGGGCTTCTGCCTAGGCTGGGAGCCCTAATGCCTGGTGTCCAGCCTCCCTACAGGCACCGAGAAGCCATTTCCCTGAGGCCCTGTATCCCAGAGGTCCCTTGAGCAGAAATTTCCCCCCTGCATTTCTGCCCTGCAAGGCACTGCCCCCTCCCTCCTATGCATAATCCCATCAAGGTGCTCAGGATTCTGGAGAACAGCCAGGCTTAGACAGTCAGCTAACAAGACAAATGTTCCCTGAGGCAAAGGGGGCTAGAGTCTGGCTACCTGCTTGGTGTAGAGACAGGGAAGGGGCCGAGAACAGACGTGAACCTGACCCACCAGCATTCTCTCTTCCCTCGGAGTCCTGATTACCAGGAGGCCTGGGTAACTCGGGAGGGCGCTGGGGAGGAAGGGGACCATCAGGGACATCGACCCAAAGCTAGGCTTTCTGGGTTGGAGAAAGGCTTTGTGATACACTTGTGTATGCTGATAGCTCTGTAGAATTCTGGGAAGATGAGACTTGGGAATTTTCCAGCATAATCCATTTTGGTGTACCAGCAGATCATTTTAGATCTCACTACATTTGCTTTAATTTATGGTTTCAAATGGACTCTGCTATTCATTGGCATGCCTTTAGGTCTACATGAAAGCACTCACCCTGTGCATAGCTTTTATATAGTTTAATATGATTACAGTATTTCAGGGCTGACTTTTTCCAAAGCAACCTGAATAACTGAGGCTGTCAAATCACTACCTTCTTCTGGAATGGGTACACACAAGAAAAGGCAGGAGGTTTCTTAGGCAAGAACCTGGGCTTTGGAATTAGAGAGACCTGAGTTCAGATACTTGCTCTGCTAGTCACTAGCTATGTGAACTTAAACAAGTTATTGAACTTCTCTGAGCCCCAGTGAGTGGTTGTTCCCTTTCCCTGCCCTCAGGGTTCTACTCTGGATGCTGTGGTAATGAGTATAAGGGATTATCAATGGTCGTAAAATCATTAATACCATTGAGTGCTTACTATGTGCTAGGCACTCTAAGCACATTACCATTTTGGTGACTGTAAGGTATAATAGGTACCTGTATTAATAGTTCTTCAAAGTGAATATTATTACCCCCATTTTATAGATGTGGTAACTCAAAAATTTGGGAATTGGTGAAGCCTGGCTTCAAAATAAAATTTTACTGATTCTAATGTCTGTGCTCTTTCCATTATATCACACTGCCTTAACCTTTTACCCTTACTAAGTAATGTATTTGTATGTTAACATGGATTATCAATGTCTAAGCCCAATGAAATGACTATAATGGAGAGACTTTGAGGCATAGTGACAGTCTGGTGGTCAGGAGCTGCTCTTTTAGAATCTCTCAGGCTTTGGGATATGTGACCATCTAGGGTGCCAGTAAGTAGGACCACTTATCTCAGGACTGCAAAAAATAAAAAGGGGGGGAATAGTAATTTAGGCAGTGGGAGTGGCTTATATCTGATTCAGCAGACTGGCCTTATGAAAAGATCTTTGAGCCGAGTTCAGTACTCTTAAGATAGAGCCCATCTTGACTGCTTATCTAAAGTCTGTCTGAATTACTCAGTTTTTAAGTGGGTAAGGTGCCAGCAGTAACAGTCCAATAGATATGCATTTGTACTTTTCAGTGAGGAAGTAGGGGGAAAGGAGACTTCAAAAGCTCCAGACTCATGTTGCAAATGGTAATGGAATCGGTTTTATTTTTTTTTTACATGTTTATTGGAGTATAATTGCTTTACAATGGTGTGTTAGTTTCTGCTCCATAACAAAGCGAATCAGCCATACATATACACATGTTCCCATATCTCTTCCCTCTTGCGTCTCCCTCCCTCCCACCCTCCCTATCCCACCCCTCCAGGCGGTCACAAAGCACCGAGCTGATCTCCCTGTGTTATGCGGCTGCTTCCCACTAGCTATCTACCTTACGTTTGGTAGTGTATGGAATCGATGTTTTTAAAATCATGGTACTTTACAGATCAAGCAAACAGCATCCATGGAAAGAAGACTTCCTATGCACTAGGCAGCGTGTTAGACTCTGTGAAGGTGATCATTATTGCCCTCAGCGATGTCCTGTCCTGTTAGAAGAAATAAGACAAATATACACCAGACACCATTTATCAGTCTTTTATCTTCAATTTTTCCAACATATTTTCTGGCCTGTAGATGTTGGTTTTCGAAGGATTCTGTGCATCAAACAGCATTACTTAATAAATGATTATTTTCTCAGTTAAAATTAAGAAAGCTGGGAATTCCCTGGTGGCACAGTGGTTAAGAATCTGCCTGCCAATGAAGGGGACATGGGTTCGAGCCCTGGTCCGGGAAGATCCCACATGCCGCGTAGCAACTAAGCCCGTGCGCCACAACTACTGAGCCTGTGCTCTACAGCCCACCAGCCACAACTACTGAGCCTGTGTGCCACAACTACTGAAGCCCGCGCGCCTAGAGCCCGTGCTCCGCAACAAGAGAAGCCACTGCAATGAGAAGCCCGTGTAGTGCAACGAAGAGTAGCCTCTGCTCGCTGCAACTAGAGAAAGCCCACGTGAAGCAAGGAAGACCCAATGCAGCCAAAAATAAATAAATTTTAAAAAAAAATTAAGAAAGCTTGTATAAAGTTTCCTCACACAAGGATGATATAATTCCAACTAAGAGCAGTCACTTGCCATTTAAGTTTAGGATTTTTGCGAGGATTCAATTAATATTATTATTATTATTACATGCAGCCTAATCGCAGGCAAATGGACCATTTTACTAGGCTGTTTGTAATACTGACAATACCTCAGAATCCATCATTACTGCCTTCTTAAACTTCTATGAACCTTGGGAACACAAGTTAGCAACAAGTTGTATAGAAAGCTAGTAGTTTTAATACATGTTAAATACCAGTAAGTGCTAAAGGATTTTAGAGAAGTCCAAGTTCAGTATGGACCATTTTAGTTTGCAAAACTTCCATGATAGCCAGATGGTTTCAGATTGTGCCCTCATTTGATGAAGCAGTTGCTAGAAAAGTTGAGTTTGTTTTACTTCAAAATAATATGCAATATTACAGCTTCACTTGTGACATTCTGCAGCTTTTTGTTTTTATGTTTATATCTACTATTTTATGTTTTATTCTTCATTCTGCACTACATTACAAAAATAATTGCACACAAGGCAGAAAGTTGTGATTACTTTTCTGGTAGGCAGCAATAAACCATACTCCAATGTTTATAAAATGATGACAAAGAGCCCTCTGAGGGTTTTGTCTGTAAGTAAAAGTTTTAGGATATTTAACCTCATTTACTTTTTTGTTTGATATATATTTACTTTGATCATTTCAGTGAGCCATATTGGTTCCAGGAAAGAAAAGACTGAGCAAATATTGAAAATTTCATGCTTTTGCCACTAAAATGCCTGATATTGTCTAGACAGTTTTGAAACTTCAGAACATATATGACCTGCTTTGTAAAAGACTCATACTATTGAACTCCCCGTTGATCAATGTTTCTAACATTTTTTCATGACATTTATTATTGAGAAGGAAAAGAAAAATAATGCCAGTGTTGCATCTGTAACTACAAAATTCATTCAGAAATCCACCATTAGCTATTTTCCTTGCTGGGATATAATTTTTTTTTAAGATTTATTTATTATTTATTTATTTTGTTTATTTTTGGCTGCGTCGGGTCTTGTTAGTTGCGGCACACAGGATCTTCGTTGAGTCATGTGGGATCTTTCGTTGCGGCACATGGGCTCTTCGTTGTAGTGCGTGGGCTTCTCTATAGTTGTGGTGTGCGGGTTTTCTCTTCTCTAGTTGTGGCACGCGGGCTCCAGAGTGCGTGGGCTCTGTAGTTTGCGGCACATGGGCTCTAGTTGAGGCGTGCAAGCTCAGTAGTTGTGGCGCATGGGCTTAGTTGCCCCACGACATGTGGGATCTTAGTTCCCTGACCAGGGATCGAACCTGCGTCCTCTGTATAGGAAGGCGGATTCTTTATCATTGGACCACCAGGGAAGTCCCTGGGGTATAATATTTCATTTGTATTTACAAAGCTGCTTAGGGAAACATTTATAAAGTCCATTTCATTCCATTCTTTTGCCAAATTTTGGTGTTTGTGGTGTATAGATCAAACTGGTCATCCATGTTTCAAAGCATCAGAGATTTCCTAAAAAATGTTCAGGGAAAAAAAAAGTATGCATAAAATAGTCTTTTGGACTTTAATCTTTTAGTTTAAGCATCAGTGGTAGAACTTTCTTTTTGAGCTTCCAAGAAAGAGAATAGATTTTTACAAGGAACGCTGGAGCCTCCCTTACAAAGAGGTGATATTTTCTTGTCCTGATATCATACCTTGAGTGCCCACAGCCAGGATGAAGGGAGGTAGAAAGAAGATTCAGACACGATCCAAAGGCAATGGGTTTGATGAGACCTAAAGGGCTACATGATGATTTATTTGTCTGTCAGGTGCTGAGATGTGAGTTATGAACTGTTGTTTCTATAAACCCATATGAGGCAGACCACAGGATTGTCATTGATAAACAGTGGATGTGAAAGAAGTCAATGTCAGAAATGATATACTCCTTGCGACAAGTTTGCAAAGGGTTCTCTATGAAGGGAAAGAGGAAGGGGAAAGCAAGGGAGCTAAGTAGGTGCAGATTCTGTGTTAGGATCTGGGTATGTAAAGAGGAATACGACATCATCCCTGTCTTCTAGGAGTTCACAGACTAGTAGGAAAAGAAACTTTGAGTGTCTCTCAGTTTCCAGGCATATCACATATGTCATTTCATTTTATCTTCACAGGGAAAGATAAGTAAAAACTGGCTAGGAGTGGCCTTCATTTGGTGTAGAAAAAGAATTGGGCAATAAGACTTTACCAGTATATCCAGGTCTTCCCAGGATAGAAGATGTCCAGACCACTTAAAAATCAAACAGACTACTCAGGGACCTATTACTTTGCATGGATAAGCTGATGATCCAGATCCCAGATCTTAAAGCCTGGACGAATAGACCTTGACTCTGGAAGAGCCTTCCAAGGCATACTGACCAATGAGGCCCAGGATAGAGCAGTGTATCTGATCTCATAAGGCATATATAGATAGACATAGACATGCTACAAGTCGGAGCATGGGAACATTTGACACTTGAGAAGTGTGAGAAGAATATTCTAGAAGTCAAAATTATAGTTGCTAGATAGGAAACTGAAGCCTGACCAATCCGGTGCAGTGACCTCAGAATTAATATTGGGAGACAGAAGAGGATATGGTGAGATGCACAGACTCTGAAGTCAGCTGCCTGTGTTCAAATCCCAGGCCTCACACTGACCAGTTGTGAAACCTTGAGCAGGCTACCCAGGATCTCTGAGTTCTGGCTTCCCCATTGGTAAAATGGGGATAATAATAGTATTTGCTTCATAAGGTTGTTGATATAAATAAATGAGATAATATATGCAAAGTGCTTAGCAGGAAAGCCTGGAATGTAGTATTCAGTTAACATATATTAGCTATTATTCCAAGAATAAAACCTCAGAAGCAGGCAGAGTTTCAGCTACAATTAGGGAGTACCTTCTGAGTCATGAAGGAGGTAAACTTCGGACAAGTGAAAGGAACTGTACATAACAGACAGAAAGATAAACACATTGCTGTCTTGAGCAGGTTGTGCAGGTTTAGAATGTAAGTTGAGTTAAATGTCCCATTACTGTGCCTCTAGAGCCCCATCCTTCCCTCTGTTGCAGCTCTTATTGAGTTAATTGTAATTGTTTGTTTGCTTGTCTGTCTTCACTAGACTATGAGCTACTTGAGATCAGGTATATGCTTTTCTTCTCTCTAACCTAAGTACCTACCACAGTGTCCATCATACAGTAGATGCTCATAAATGTTGGTTGAAAGAATAAACATATTTTTAGAAGGCTTAAATAAGCACAACACTGTTTCTGAATCTTCACTTACAAAAGGGCATTAGGAAAATTAACCTCATAGGTAAACCAACATATCAGAAGGAGGTGCTCTTTTTTTTAAAAGATGTAATTTTTTTCTTTTCTCATTTTTGTAAAGGAAGTCAATTTTAGTAAGAGAGAATGTGTAAACTCACCACAGGTGACAATATCATAACACTGTCACAGGAGAATTCACACCTATAGATGAGCTAGTTGAAGAACAAAGTTAGTTTTGAAAGGTTAGAGAAAAAGATTTTGAAATGTCAGATCCACTCTATAAAACTAACCACCCTTGCCATCATCCTTTTAATCTATCTGGGTTTGAGAGTAGCCTAGGGCATTTGAAATGAAGGCAATTAGCACCTCAGACAGGGCATCCACAAACAAAATGCTGTCACCTCTCAGAGACCTCAGGAGGTGACAAGTTTAGATAAGAAGATACTTTTGACCTTGGCTGACAGTTTGTCAATGCTTTTATATTTGATTTAAATGGCATTTATATTCTAAAAGGTTGTAGTTTGCTTTAAGCTGTGAAGCTCTCTTCCTCTACCTCATGGTTTTTATTTCTTAGGTTATTTAAAAACAACAAGAACAAAAATCTTTCCTCTATTGGGTAAGACCTGAGGAAACAGCTCTTGCTTCTTGCACACAAATGAGTTCAGTCCATTCCCCCCTCTGGTTCTCTCTAAAGTATGCTTGGCTTTCGTTTAAAGCGCAGAATGTTAAAGTTGGAAGTAGCCTTAGGGGTCATCTGGGTCAACTCCATTTGACAGATGGAGAAAATGAGGCTCAGAGAGAGGAAGTGATTTAGTGGCAAAATATGGAGTATAATCAGACTCTCATAATTGCTGGACCAGTGCTTCCAGTTCATCTTGCTATTTCAAAAGTGGGCCAGAGGCACATAGAACCAAATTTGTGTGTGTGCATGTGTGTATCTTTTCCTCTTATTTTCTTGAGAGCACTAATTTCACTCATTCATTCACTCACTCAGCAAATACATTTAGCATCTGATATGTTCCAGACACTGAGGATACAATGGTGACCAAGGTACACAAAATCTAGCCATCATGGACCCTGTGTTCTAGTGGGGGAGACAGACAATAAACAATCAGATAATTCTGCTTCTAAGGGAGCTATATTTGTACCACGGGGCCCATTCTTCCTAAGTCTTTCTCTATTGCTGCCTCTGCTATCTCTATTGCTCCCCTCTTGTATTTTTTGCCCTTTCCTCTCTTGTGGGTATGGTGAGAGAGAAGAAAGCCATTACAATTCTTCTTTCTCTGTACTTCAAGCTCAGCGTGAGGTTTTGAATTTGCTAAAGTCAGGTTTAGTACTGGTGTAGCACTAGGGTGAAGATAGTATTTTTCATCAACACTGCAGTAGTGGGCTGGCTCAGCTGTCAGGCTGCTTGTGAGATGACAGCGAGGGACGGGATGTGAGAGTTGTACTATTACCTTATAATTTATCTGTTCCTTTTTTATACAGTTTTAGTTGTGCTGAACCCCATCGTACCTGGCTGCTTTGACAGGCGTGCTATTTTAGCAACACAGGACAAAACAGAGAACGAAAAGAAGAATGCATGGTACGCTTTTGCTGTCAGCTTGAGATTGCCCTGCTCCTAAATTTGTGGATGATTTGTTCAGGGTTGTTCAGAGACAAAAAAGCTTAGGTTTTGTTTTTGCCTATGTGACACTGAATGTTCTCACAGTTCACCTCATAGGTGGGCTGTTGTCCATAGGGAGTGAATGTGGGGATCCCCTTCCCTATCTTCTCCTTTCGGGCTTGAAATTCCACCACTCTGGGCTAATCATTTGCCCACTAATCTCTGGGCTAATCATTTGCCCACTCAAAACATAAAGAGTTCAGGGTGGACTAACTTCTCAAGTACTTAACATTGGTGTATGCATTCACTTATCAGATCAATTTCTTCCTTGACCCAAAGCATGAAAAATGGTGAGAGGTGGAGTTGGCCATAAGCAAGTCAGGTAGGCAGATAATGAGACAAATCTTGGCTCAGTTCCCCAGAGCCATCCCCCAACATCATCTTGAATGCTGTTTTATTTTTTTATTCTTGGTGTTGCAAATGAATGTAGGAGGCTTATGTTTACAGTTTATCTACCAAGGTTGATAGATTCTAAGGCCGAGTATGCATCAGTCAAGGAGAGTAACTACGAGCTGCCACTGAAATCGTAGAGGATTGTTTTCAACCCTAGCAGATGGACAGCAAATATCTGGCTTTTGGCGTAAGGCAACTCTGCACATCTGATCCATCTGTAGGACTAGTGAAGATTTAAAAATTGTTCTCCTGGGCTTCCCTGGTGGCGCAGTGGTTGAGAGTCTGCCTGCCGATGCAGGGGACGCGGGTTCGTGCCCCGGTCCGGGAAGATCCCACATGCCGTGGAGTGGCTGGATCCGTGAGCCATGGCCGCTGGGCCTGCGTGTCCGGAGCCTGTGCTCCGCAACGGGAGAGGCCACAACAGTGAGAGGCCAGCATACTGCAAAAAAAAAAAAATTGTTCTCCCTATTGGGCTCCCAGCTGTACCAGGTTCTCAAGTAGCTAGGTGCTGATGTTGTTGAAGAGATACAACAGACAACATAACTTCGGCTACTTAAATTCCAATTTAAAAAATTATTTTACATACTCAAAAGGAAAAATGTAGAAGACCGTTCAGCTTCAAACATTAAACAAAGTCTTGTTCTAGTGAAAAAGGAAGTTTGGGGGAAATATTAACTGCACATCTTGAAATAGAAGAGAGAAGGAAATAAAGGTTGAAAGGTTCTAAAAAATTTATGATAGTTTAGCATCAACTGAACTAAAACCATATTCTCTATTAACAACAGATGATAAAAGTTACAACACAATTCTCAACAGTCACAGTGTGATTTAAAACAAGTTCAATGCCCCAAATGCTAAAAGGTGGGCCCTATACATCAAAGGGCACATACAAGTCCACATAAAGACAAAGCACCAATTAAATGGTTTATTCTCTCATCTAAGACCCATCAAATAGATAAATCTGGAACATTTTTGGATGCAGACTGATTTTTGTACCTCAACCAGCACTTTGGGATCTTGGACAAGAAGGTTGGGAAACTTTGATTTGTTCAGGATCAAGATTGCTGGAGATGACTAGGGCAGGGCGAGAGGAGGCACTTGTCCCAAGTCCGCTGTTCACTTACTACTTCTGATTCTGTAGGAGCCTCTTGGCTGTGCTCAGGGGTGTCTGTTCACCGACAGTACTGAGAGCTTCTGTGTTTTGGTCTCAGAACTTTGGGGCCTTTCATTCTCTGTCAGTATGTTTCTGCCCCACATGAAGGTCACGTACAACTTGCCTCTATCATCAACCCCTTTGGGGACTGATTAATTAAGCTAATTAAGTTAAGTCAGTTAGTTAAGCTAAGTCATGGTGGCCCCCTGGGAAAACCGCAAGGACAGGAGCATTACCAAGCATTCCTGTCTGCGTGCGTTGGGAGTACAGGCCAAATCTTGCAAAGTCCAATGGTCCTCCCCTCTCTGTCCACCCGTCCATCTGAACCCTGTGTTGCGTGGGTGGGCCTGGGAGGGGGA
This sequence comes from Phocoena sinus, assembly GCF_008692025.1. Classification (NCBI taxonomy): domain Eukaryota; kingdom Metazoa; phylum Chordata; class Mammalia; order Artiodactyla; family Phocoenidae; genus Phocoena; species Phocoena sinus. The sequence continues at coordinate 105,620,610 of NC_045784.1, forward strand.
TGGAACCCTATGGCAATAACCAAGCTGCTAAACTGCTGAGCTGGTTTTAATTGAACCGTGAGAGGGAGGTTTTCAGGCAGGTAGACAACATCCTGTTGTTCGGGCGCTCCTCTCTCTTTTTTGCACATCTGGCTGAACTGGGAGGCGGGTGGCTGACTCGTGTTGGGTTGCGGCGGCGGCAGCAGCAGCGGTGGCGTCTGTCCACTGCCGTTCCACGCCTAGGTCCTCCCAAGAGTTCCCCAGGCCATGGAGGCGGTGGCTGTGTATCATGGCAAAATCAGCCGGGAGACGGGGGAGAAGCTCCTGCTTGCCACGGGTCTGGACGGCAGCTATTTGCTGAGGGACAGCGAGAGCGTCCCGGGAGTGTACTGCCTGTGTGTTCTGTGAGTACATGGTGGGAGCCTCCACTGCCCACTGCGCGGCCCCAGGCCCGGCGGATGCCCTTTGGGGTGGGGAAACGCAGTGTAGAATTTACCTTTGCTGCCAAAAGGACTCAGGCTCCCGATTTCAGTTTTGACCTCTAATAGAGGCCAGCAAGGTGGAGGCCTGCGATGATGGTGGAGCGGCCAGCTTTGGGGCCACCAGCTCCTCAGGGAAGGAGAAGCCTCTCTCTCCAGCTCTCTTGAAATGGCTTTGGAGGTGCCTTCCCAAAGGAACGTCAAGTTCAAGGAGAGGAAGAAGACTAAGAAACTGAATCTATTACTTTAAGACATCAATACCAGTTAGGTCAGGATGCAGAGAGAGGGATGTTTCTGAATAAAACCACCTCTCTGGATCTACTTACTGAGTTTTCTTTAGAGGAGTTGGCAGGCAGAGGGGGGTTTCAGAAATAGGGCCTTTCTTGATAAAAGCTTGGACTGACAATAGTCATAAAGGGAATGGAGGGAAAACACCCTTGTATGATTCAGTTTTGCTCTTTACCTAAGCATCTTAGTCTAACGCCCCGTTTTGAATCAGATGCACCTTCATCTTTGCTTCAGGGCTCCAGAGTCAGGCAGATCTGAGACCTAATCTTGTGCTGGTCTGATGCTGACTTTGGCAAGTTAACCTCTCAGCCCCTCAGTTTTCTTGTCCATAAAATGTAAATAATATTACTACCTACCTCATAGGCGTGAGGATTAAATGCCATAATGCAGGTAGAAAATTTAGCACTGGACCTGACACATACTAAATGTTCAGTAAAAGTAAGCTGTTGTTGTTGTTGTTATTATTATTATATTATTATTTTTTCAGTCTATTTCTTTCGGTACTCAGTATTATTATTATATTCTTTGTTTTTTTCAGTCTATATCTTTAAGTACTCACAGGGCATTTCTACGGAAGTACCTAGCTCGATCACTCTTTGTTAGCAGGACAAAAACATCCACGAAAACACCAGCCCTGCACAGTAACTTCTAGACAGAAACAAAATGAGGGAAAATGCTTGGTAGTAATTTCGGTGTCTGACGATACACTGCAAGGTTTTGAAGTTCCTTCTGGGTCATTGAAGAGAGATTGTATTGAGCCTGGTGTTAGAGGATTTTCATTGTTTATTGTGTTTTTTTAAATGGTCAAGACATGTTTGTGGCAACTCTCAGGCCACGCTAGATACATTTGTTATAAAAGCTTCCAGGGCAATACGTGCAAGCTATTGAATCTCTTGGGCTCAGATCTTACGTTTCCTTTATATTATTGTTTTTCCCAAGTGGAAACTGGAGACAGTCAGTGAAAGCCAACCAGTATTCCTAGGCTCTTTTCTTATCAAAAGAAGGTGAAGGAGTGAGTAGACTGGTGAAAGGGGCTTCTTTAGGGAAGCTGACAAAAGAGGTAGTGGGCCCCTTAACCTAGAGGTAAAAAATAAGGTACAAAAGAAGCCTAGGAAGGGGTGGAAGAGCAGGGGACAGTGTGTGGCAGGATGCTCCTAAGACTTCAGACACACTGGCCTCTTTGTTGTTTCTCGAGCTTGCCAAGCTGCTCCCTGCTTAGGATCTTTGCACTTAACTATTCCTTCTGCCTCTTCCCTCAGAGAGGACTTCCTTGACCATTCTATCTAAAATAAGTGCCCTCTCCCTGTCCCAGTTACACTCCATCACTTTATTTTTCTTCAGGGAACTTTAAACTATCTGACATTTACTTGTCTACTTATGTCTTGCTGGGCTTTCCTGCTAAAATGTAATCTCCGTGAGGACAGGGACATTGTCTCCCACACCAGGAACACAGCGTGGCATGTAACAGGCATTGTGAGGCACGCGATAGGTGCTCAATAAACGGTTTTGAATTAATGAATGAACTGTCAAGACAAATACTGTTCTTTACTGCAGAAAGCTTTTGGGCTGATATCAGGAGGCCAGGGTGTGGACTCTGGGAAAATCACTCAACTTCTCTGGGTCTTGGTTTCCATATTTGTAAAACAGGAATAGTAATGTATGTTCTACCTTCTGCATAAGATTACAGTTGGTAAAAGATGCAAGAGAGAAGGATAATCTTAGCCTTTTTCCCACGTAGGCCAGAACTACATAAGGTATTAATTTAGGCAGGTGGGAATTTCTCAAGTTAAGTTTTCACCCAAAGTAAATCTTGCATAAACGCAGTTTTTATGACTCTTAGTTCTCCGTGCACACCTCCTTATGAAGTAGCAGAAAATTGTCAGCAAATTGGGAGTCCCCCTAGCATATCTTTCGATGGGCACACTGAGGCCTCTGAGTCCTGGAGGGTGATGGCCAGACTGCTCCAGAGGAAAGACACAAGGATACATTGCCTTTTATGACAGTTTCTCAGCCTTTTTTGAGCCAAGGATCCCTTTTGATAAACGTAAACATTTCATTTCCTCCTTTTTACTACTATGCTGTAGTAACAAAATCAAATTTTATTTTGAAACAAACCACGTACTCATTTTAAACCAAAACATCTGTGGTTATGATATACAGCAGAAATAACAATGTAAATGGTGTCATATATATGTGGACAGCAAGGTATAGCTAACAAACATATATTTGACTGTAGGGTTCACTCGGAATAGGTTCTCAATCTGTCTTTTGTTTCTTCTCATTATCCAAGAAGGTTTGGTTGAGCTTCAGTTTCTGTATTTTTATTGTAGAAATAACACATTGCATATGCCTTTCGAACTCTACTTTAAACTATACTTTCTAACTAGGTTTGCTCCTTTCCCCAGTTCTGAACCCCCAATCCTGGCCTTTAGATAAGGCCTTTTCCTCTGTTCATTTTGGGAAATTGAATCTCATAAAGTATTAAAGAAATTTTCCATTTATAGGATTGCTCACCTTCATTTAAAGCGAGAAGTTTTTCTTCCAGTTATTTTCAATAAGTAAATCTAGATTTTGGTATAAGTCTATTAAAAATAGTTCCTAAACACTTATTCATATTGTAGAAAGTTTTTAAAATGTAGATAATGGAAATGAGGGAAAATCAACTATAGTTTTATAACCTAAAGGCAATTATTGTTGAAAATTAAGTGTTTTTTCTTCCGTATTTTAATAAAACAAATTGCTTTATAAACATATGTGCTCTTACACTATTGTATTCTGCTGCATTTTCCACTTAATGTGAAAAAAACACATTTATATATAATGTTCTTACAAATGATTTTAAAACATTATTTTTAATGATTTCATGATAGTCCAACCAGTCCAACTATATTTTCCTTAACCAGTCATCTATTTTTAGACATTTGAATCATTCCAGTTTTTTGCTATTATAAATTCTGTCATGATTCATATTTCAATCCATAAAGGTTTCCTTGTATTTATGATGACTTCCTTATAATGAATTTCAAGATGTGCAATTTTTAGATCAGAAAACATGAACAGCTTAAGATTCTTGATGTATACATGATCACCAAATATTTTTTCCTAAATGGTTATTCCAGTTTATATATATGCTCACCAGTACTGCATGAAAGTGTCTGTCTCACCGCACCATCCCTAGAAATGGGTATTCTTGTTAAAAAAAAAATTCTTCTTGAAATTTGGTGTCTCACTCTTTATTTCATATTTCTTTAGTGATTGAGTGTCTATATGGTTGGTAAACTTGTATTTCCTTGTTCATGAATTGGCTCTTTGAGTACTTTGCCTATTTAACCATTTGGATCTTACTATTTTTCTTAACACATTATGAGGTTTTTTTTTTTTTTTTGCGGTACGTGGGCCTCTCACTGCTGTGGCCTCTCCCGTTGCAGAGCACAGGCTCCGGACGCGCAGACTCAGCGGCCATGGCTCACGGGCCCAGCCGCTCCGTGGCATGTGGGATCCTCCCGGACCGGGGCACGAACCCGCGTCCCCAGCATCGGCAGGCGGACTCCCAACCACTGCGCCACCAGGGAAGCCCTTTTTCTTTTTCTTTTTTTTTTTTTAATGAGTGTTTATATACTAATCCTTGATCTATTGAAAGTATCTTTTCTCAGTTTGGTGTTTGCCATTACTTTTCTTTGACACACAGAAAATTAACATTTTTAGTAGTCAAGTCTGTCACTTGACTACTTTGTGTTTGACTTCCCCCTTTGCTTCCCAACTTAGAAAGTTCTTTGACCTGCAGAGATGTCATAAAACTTCACTTCAATTTTTGTTTTAAATTTATGGTTTGGTTAGTTTATACTTAACTCTTTAATTCCATTTGGAATTATATTTTTATGTGGAGAAAGGATCCAATTTGATTTTGTTTCGAAATAGCTAATAATTTATAAATAGAACTTTCATTCCTGATTGATTTACTATCCTACTTTAAATTCTTACATATAACAGTTACTGTTTTGCAGTTATCTATTTGGCTCAATTGATCTATTTATTCTTATACCACTAGCGCTATATATAGTATGATAATGTTTTAATACATTTAAAAAATTATTTGCTGTTCTTACCTGTTGGTTCTTCAAGATGAAATCTAGAATGATTTTGTTAAATGAAAAAAAATCCCATTGGGGTTACCTTAAACTCATTAATAAGTTAAGGAGGAATTGTCATCTTTAAAGAATTTAGTCTTCCTATCCAAAAACCTGATATGTCTCTCCATTTATTAATTTTTTCATTTACATCCATCAATAGAGGTTTGTAGTTTTCTTCCCATAGGTCTTGCATAGTTTTTGTTGTTTATTTCTAGTTATTGTGAGTATGAATGTATGTGTCTATTTTTTTGTTTCTATCATGAATGGACTCTTTTCCCACTATATTTTCTTTTGCAACAGGAAAGCTACTGACTTTATGGGGTTTTTTTGTATCCATCCAGTATACTAAATGTTCTTATTAATGCAAATAGTTTAAATTTAATTTAATTTAATTTTACTCTTTTTGGTTTTCAAGGTATATCAAGTGTCTTTTCACTAAGGTACATGTGAGCTCTCACATTTCTCCCCTTCTCACCCCTAATGTAGACAGCCATTGGGAAAGTCCTAAATGCCCACTGGGATAGTTTGATGGTGATAAGAAAAAAACAAATTTAAAATATTTAAAATAATTATTTTGAAGAAATAGTTTATTTCTGTACATCCTCTGTACATATCTCAGTTTGCTACTTTTATCTGATGGAAGATTTGGAAAAAGAAATGCTATTATATTCTTTAGCCTCAAGGACACATAATGAAGTTATTTGACATATACGTCTTTAGATAAAAGGATAATTATCTTTTTGTCCTTTAAGATTTAAAGGATGACTGGGAATAAAGTGCCTATCAAACAATTGAACTGGAGAAATGGGTGAAGGAACAGTGACAAAATAAAACTCCAGCGTATCAGTTGTAATTGCAGGGAACAGAAGAATGAGAAATTATAAAACTTAGTTAATTTTTGAATACAGTTGGATATGTGTGTTGGCACCGCATTTATCTTCATGATAATCGAGGCCACTAGAATTACTTTGGACTATCTAAATACAATCCATTAATGGCAGAGCAAGCCTGAAGGCCAGCCTAGGATTAAATGTGCAAATACACAAACCACCAAATGGACAATTCACAGGCCAATAAATCAAGTGCTGACTCTGGTTGACAATGTAAAATTAAGTTGCAAGATTAGTCTGAAGATGTCATTTAGTTTAAAGCAAAAGGGAAGCCTAGGTTGACCTCTTTTGGGCTCTCCCCATCTTGTCTCTATGCTTTAACCCCTTCCTTTGCCCTTTCTCTCCGGTCGTAAGGCCAAGCAGACTCCCTCCCTTTTTGAGAACTATGCTTTTGGATTCACCTTAAGAGCAATTTGTTAACTCATTCCCTCTGATATAAGAGAGAGGCAGCATAGAAAGATGGTTAAGAGCCCATATCTTACAGCCAGACCCTCTGGGTGTGCATCTCAATTCTGGCCCTTAACCAGCTATTTTACCTTGAGCAAGTTACTTAAACTTTCTGTTTCAGGTTCCTTGTCTGTGGAAAGGGTGACGGCAATAATAATACCACAGTACTTACCTCATAGGGTTGTTATGAGAATTATTGCATGAGTTAACATTTATAAAGTTAATATGTAGTAGGTGTTTGTTAATATAAATAAAAGCTCCATAAATAATTGTGAGACAAAGTTAGACCATTGTATGAGTACTTAAATAAAACGTTCTGTGGCACTTCAAGGGAAGAAGAGATTATATTTATTGTCATGACTCATCGAAACTGGTATTACATAGTTTTACCATCAAACTTGAAGCTGAATGACTTTTGATGGTTCTGAAAATTCAAATTCACTGAAAGAATGAAGATTGGGCCATAGGAAATTCAAAAACTTCTTGGATCAAAGTGGCTTTCTATAGGATACCATTCCTCTGGGTATAAAAGCTCTGAAATATTTGTTACAAAAACAGTCACATTATAATTGTGCCTTGAATTTTGCATGTAACATTCGTTTGTATAGACATAGACAGCCTGGGCACTAGCTTGCTTTATTTGTGGTGTCATGAAGAAGTCAGATGTACCTAAACCTTTTCTTTTGTGTAGTCCTTGAAGTGGTATAAAGAAGGAATTGATGTGGTTTTGTCAATTGTAAAGCAAGACCTGTCCCCAACGCTGACCCTTTGAGAAAAGAAAAAACAAGTCAGGTTGCTTTCTTCTTGTCTCTTTCTAACCAGAACACTTATTTTAAGAGTTGGGGACAGCTTTTGAAAAAATAAAGGCAAATTTTAATATTAGCAAGGACTGAATCAACACATGCTTTGTAGTCATTAAAATGCAAAATATATTTTTTAAGAAATTAATTTTTTAAGAAAATTAATTAATGGCAACAACAACAACAGAAATCTCTATTGTTTTCTACCAATTATTTATTTTCTAGATTTTTTCATGATAAATTTAAAATTCCAGGCTTATCATCAAGTGTGACAAAAAGGTTTGATGGAGGAAGGAAGTTAAAATTACACTACATTCTTGGTTTGTCTATATTAATGGGGAGTCAGAGGAAAAATAATCCTAAAAGGGATGTAACAGTTTTTAAAGACGAATGATATTTTTCTGATTTGTGATTCGCTTAGGCTAGATTTGTAAAGCTCCAAGTTGTAATTTTACTTCTGTTTCTTTAAAAAAATGTTGTTAGTCATTTGTATAACTTTATAAGGGAAATTACAAGACTTCCCTGGTGGTCCAGTGGTTAAGACTCAGTGCTTCCACTGCAGGGGGCACGGGTTCAATCCCTGGTTGGGGAACTAAGATCCTGCATACCGTGGCGTGGCCAAAAGAAAAAAAAATGGAAAATTAATATGCAAGGATGCATTTATATTAGTTTAAATTTACTTCTAGTTTATATACATATGGGGATAGTTTTGAACAGTAATCAGAGTGGCGGCTCTCCTTGTGTCCACTTCTTTCACATACCATCATTTTATATCAACATGGTCCAGGTGTTTAAAATTTTTTGAAAAATGTAGCTCTCTAATACCTTTGAACTTTGGTATAGTTTTGAACCATTCTTTCTGCTGCCATTTCCTTATTTTGAGTAACATTCCTTAGGTTCATTCCATTTTTCATTATTAAAATAGAACTACTATGAAAATCTTTGTCAAATTGCTTTTTCCATTTGATTCCTTAGAGTGTATGAAGATAAAGAAGGTCATTAGGTAAAAATACGCACAGTTTTATGGCTCTTGTTATAATTTGTCAGTTTATTTCCTAAAAGAGTGATTTTTCAGTGGACAGGGAGAGAGTATGTGTAGTTTGGAAAAAACATAATCAATATTTTCATTTACTTTTGTATTATAGAATTATTGTTTCATAATACAAGCTACAGAAAACAAAACTATGAAATCTTGTTGGGGAAGAGGGAGTAAAAAGTTCAGAAACACTGTTCTGTGAAGACCAAAAGCATTGAAAAAACTTCAGCTTTTATTTAAATAAAATTTCATTCTTAAAGCATAGACTAAAAAAAAAATTGAGTGACTATGGGTGTGGTGAAAGAAGCCAGCTTGACTTTGGAGAAATTGCCATCAATATTCCCAATGAGGTGTGAGCATTTTCCATGCATTTTAATCAATACTTCTGTAACTTTAATGTTCCTACAAATCATCTGGAAATGTTGTTAAAATGCAGATTCTGACTCAGCAATTCTGGAGTGGGGCCTGAGATTCTACATTTCTAGCAAGGTCCCAGGTGATGCACTGTTATTACCCTGGGAACATAATTTGAATCGCACTGTTTTAAATCTCTTCCATCAGTGATATATGAGAGTATATCAACGACAGTTGGCTACAGGGGATCTTTGGTCAGTGACTTCAGCAACTTGGAAGTGGAAGAGATGAACTGCTGGCTTGTTTGAGGGGTGAAACAATTTTGCTCATTCAGAAATTTGAGGAGTTGTGGAGTAGGAAGGAGATTGTTAAAATTGGATGGGTTAATCACAACGAGCTTTATGTGCCACTAGCACCAGGTTGTTCAAGGCTGAAGGAGGTAAGGACTTTTGAAGTGGTACTCAGGTTCCTGCTGCTTAACTGAAAGTGCGATAAGATCAGATTCGTTAGGAAATCATTTTCAAAACAGACTCATTTATTTTGACTAAATGAGGCTGAATGATAGTAGGGAGATAGATTCATTGTATCTTTTAGAAACCCACTGTTTGAGAAAGTGGAAAACTGGTTGCCTATGATTTTGTTTGCATCGTTGCTGAAATTTTAAATAATGCATTTCCACAACACCTTTAATGATACTGAATTATTGCCATTAATCTCTTCCCATAGGGAAAATGGAACTAAAGGCCTATGCTATTTCCCTGCTCCTACCTCCATTTTGCTGTGTGACCTTTTTTTTTTCTTTTCTTTTTTCGGCACCTTGTGGGTCTTAGTTCCCCGACCAGGGATTGAACCCGGGCCCTGGCAGTGAAAGCACTGAGTCCTAACCACTAGACTGCCAGGGAATTCTCTGCTGTGCGACTTTAAGAAAACCACTTAAACCCTTATGTTTGGAGTCCCCATGGTGAAAAATGGAAATCAAAGCTCTTGCTTTGTTCCCTGCAGCGTACTTACTGAAATCAGTGAGGTACATTTCAATTGCTTAAAAAAACAAAAGACTTTACAATGTAATATTTTATATTTATTTAGCATATTATATATGCTAAAAAGTATACTATATGCATATATCAAGCTCTTTCATATATGATCTAAATATTCTGGCAAACCTTTATAACAAAAATGAAACATTTCCTGTAATTGCACCAGCAAATTGACCCTTTTTTGGGTTTCACAAATCGAATGAACGTGATTAGAGTGTTTTAGACCTAATTTTTTCATCCTTTAGGTAATAGTACTGATGGATAGTGATTAAAAATATAGTAATTTAATCCACATAAAGACTTTTAGTTCTATAGGGGATTAATGGTAAGTGAGGTCAGTTACTCAAGCTTGACCCTGTTTGAGATACTTTAGGTTTAAACACATTTAATTTTACCAGACTTTAGCATGTAGTTTTTTTTCTTTTTTTAAAAAATTTTTTGGCTGCACCATGCTGCATATGGGATCTTAGTTCCCCAACCAGGGATGGAACCTGCGCCCCCTGTATTGGAAGCGTGGAGTCTTAACCACTGGACTGCCAGGGAAGCCCCAGCATGTATTCTAATCAAAGATATATTTTGACCCAAACTTGTGCCAAAGAATAGCAATCAGAAAATGTCTGAAATAAAACTCTGTGAAGATTCAGATTCATAATTTGAAGTAATTCAGCATAAAGTTTACCATACTTTTCTAGGAAGCAAAGGTTTGTTAGGCAAGTTAAGTAGCAGTACCATAGATACTAAAATATAATAAATAATCTATATCCATTACAGTGTGGGGATCAAAAGCCAGGGCTCTAGAGTCAAAGATGCCTGATTTAAATCCCATCTTTGATGCTTGATTTGTAGTGTGGCTTTGGTTACTTAACTTCTCAAAGTCTCAGTTTCCTCATCTATAAAATCAATTTCACAATATAAAGTTCATAAGATTACTGTGGGGCCCAAAAGAGCTAATGCATGTGCTGTGGGCTGAATTGTGTCCTTGTCAAATTCATGTATTGAAGCCCTGACTCCCGATGGGGATGTACTTGGAAATAGGGCCTTTAAGAGGTAATTTAGGTTAAATGAGATCGTAAGGGTGGGTCCCTAATCCAATAGCGTTCTGGCCTTATGAGAAGAGAGAGAGCACCCTCTCTCAATGAATGCACGCAAAGAAAAGGTCATGTGAGCACACAGCAAGAAGGTGGCTGTCTACAAGTCAAGAGAAGAGGCCTTGGAATGAAACCTATGTTGCTAGCACCTTGATCTTGGACTTCCAGCTCCAGAACTGTGAGAAAATAAATTTCTTTTGTTTAAGCCACCCAGCCTATGGTATTTTGTTATGGCAGCCTGAGCAGACTAGTACAGATTTTGGTACTGAGAAGTACAGTGCTGCTGTAACAAACACCTAAAAATGTGAAAGTGGCTTTGGAACTGGGTCATGGGTAGAGGCTAGAGGTGTTTGGAGATGCATGCTAGAAAAAGCCTACCAATACTGTGGACACAGTATTGGTAGAATGATGGATGTTAAAGGTCATTCTGATGAGGTCTCAGATGGAAATTAGGAACGTGTTGTTGGAAACTAAAGAAAAAGCCATCCTTAATTATAAATGGCAAAGAACTTGGCTGAACTGTGTTCTAGTGTTTTGTGGAAGGTAGAACTTGCAAAGTGGATATTTAGCTGGAGAGATTTCTAAGCAAGGTGTTGAAGGAATAGCTTGGTTCCTCCTGACTACTTATAATAAAATGCAAAAGGAGAGACATGAATTGAAGAAGGAATTGTTAAGCAAAAAGAAACCAGAATACAAAAATTTGGAAAATTCTCAGCCTACTCATAGGGCAAAAAATGAGGAAGCTTGGTCTGGAGAGAATACCAAGGGAATGGCTGGATAATCACTCCTTAAGGAGATTGCCCATGATGTTAATTAGTCATCTCAACAGAAGCCAGGAATAGAGTTTGGACCAAAGCATCAGAGACACTGTCAGTTTGGACCAAAGGGAATAGGGCAGGACAATAGTGCAGTTTGGCTGCAAACATGCTTTATCTTTCAAGAAAATGGAAGAATGATCCTGAAGTTGTTTCAGAGATCATCAGGGTTACCACTCCCACCACAGGCCGAGAGTGCCTAAGCCCAGGTGGGCAAGGCTGCTTCCACCTAGATTTCAAAGGTGGGATCAGCTGCCCAACAGAGCCAAGTGGGTGGGGCTGCCCATGCAGAGCCATGGGGGTGACAGTGCCACCCAGTGGGCCTGGAGGGCAGAGCGTCAATCCAAAAAGGATTATTCTCAAGCATTAAGGTCTAATGGAATTTGCCTTATGAGATTTCGGACATTTTTGGGACCTGTCACCCCTTTTCCCCTTCCGATATCTCCCTTTTGGAATGGGAATATCTGTCCTATGCTTGTCTTCCTGTATTTTGGAAGCACATGACTTGTCTGGTTTCACAGGTTCACAGCTGGAGAAGAATTTTGCCTCAGCAGCAGTCATATCCCCAAGTCTCACCTGTATCTCATTAGATGATATTTAGAAGAGACTTTGGACTTTATTTAGACCTCAGAGTTGATGCTGGAATGTGTTTAAGACTTTTTAAGGCTGTTGGGATGGAATGAATGTATTTTGTATGTGAATTTGGAGGTACCAGTGTTGGAATGCTATGGACTGAATCATGTTCCCTCTCCCCCCATATTCATATGTTGAAGCTCAACCCCCGATGTGGCTGTATTTGGAGATAGGCCTTTAGGATGTAATTAAGGTTAAGCAAGGTTGTAAGGATGGGGCCCCAATCCAATAGGACTGGTGGACTTATAAGAAGAGAGATCTCTCTCTTCACACACACACACATACAAAGAAAAGGTCATGTGAACACAGCTAAAAGGTGGCTGCCTACAAGCCAAGAGTAGAGGCCTCAGAATAAAACCTATGTTACTGTCACCTTGATCTTAGATTTCCAGCCTCCAGGGCTGTGAGAAAATAAATTTCTTTTGTTTAAGCCACACAGACTGGTATTTTGCTATGGCAGCCTGAGCAAACTAATACAACATGTAAAACTCTTGGCATGTAGTAGAAATCAACGATACAGATATACAATATGCGTACACAGTGAATAATGGGGGAAAACGTTTACCCCATCTAAAAGGACAAGCTAATTTCAAGTACTTTAGCAGGACTCCTTTTTAATTCGAATTACTATTAGTACTATATTATAATGTATTATAAAGTTATATAGTAATAGTAATATCATAGGAATATACCACATTTATATTTATAATTAATATTATTATTAACTTAAGTGGGCCTGATAGTACCTTATCCCCAGTGAAATGTTTTCACCTTAAGGCTCTGTATGTACTCAAAAAATAATATTACTGTGCTTTGTTGAATCTGTTTAATAATTCATAATTTTTACCAATTACAACAGGTCTCTAGTTTCTTTCTGTCCCAACAGTCTCTCACCTTGACAAATCCTTAGAAGTGTGAGCTCCCTCGTTTGAAAAAAAATGAAAATATAAAGAAGGCGTACTAGAAACTGTGATATGCAAGCAAGTTAGATTCCACAGGCTTTTCTTTCTATGAATGCAGTGGTGCAATATACGTGTGTCCCAGTATATGTATCATTTATATGTAATAGTTAAAGCTCAAATTTAGAGCATCCATTGTTCTTTTGGAATTTTTCAGTAATGGAAGTTTATTCTTTCACAGGTATCAAGGTTACATTTATACATACCGAGTGTCTCAGACAGAAACAGGTTCTTGGAGTGCTGAGGTATAGCTCTTTTATTTATTTTTGCTTCTGGGGGTATCAGGGAGGTATTTGAAATTTAGACTGCTTTTATAAAAGAGCTGTCAAATCCTACATTCCCAAAATATTCATCAGATTCAAATCACTAAAGCTCCAATCCAAAATTGCTCATGGATCATTAAGAAGCCTTTAGAGAATTTTGGTCCCAGTTCTGTTCAGCCACCACTGTATGGAGTGGTCTCACTTTGGGGGAAAGATAACAAAGTTAAAGGATTGTGTCAAACTTTTGGTGCCTATGTGAAATTTTAGAAAGCGTATCAAAAATATATTAAAAAATCAAATCGACAATTATTTACCAAATGATACTAATGCAAGTGTTGGTTCTATGGGGGATTAAACAACATGACTCCTGTTTTCTAACAGCCTGTAAGACCCTTGAGAGATACAACATGAATTAAACAGCAATGTGAGAGCCTGGTGTTTGCTGTCAGGTGGATGTGTGTTCCAGGTCTTATCTACCCCCAACCCCTTTCTGAGAGGTCTATGACCTTGGGTAGGTTACCTAATTTTTCTTTGAACCAGTTTCTTCATCTGTAAAATAAGCCTAAAAATAGTCCCTTATTCATAGGGCTCATTTTGAAGATTAAATGAGATAATGCATATAAAGAAAGCTCTTAGTCACAGGACTAGCAAGCAAGCCCTCGAAAATGGGAACTCACCCAAGTTGCTGAACAATATGATTGTTTATAGTCAAGTGCTATCTAGCACAAGCATTTGAAGAATAGAGAATTTTCCAAGTATTAGGGTAATCAAGGCTGCTCTTCTGTGGAGGCAGGACTCCCAGCTTAGCCATATGGGAAGGACAAGGATAGGTAGAAAAGAGAGAGAGGGAACATTCCAGTGACTCTTAAGCTATGCTCCGCAAAATCCTAAAGTTCTTTCATTTGAGTGCCTTGGAGTTGCCCAGGGGGTTACAGAAGGATAGGAGGATGTGTGGGTATGCTTTGGGTCCCCAATTTGTCTTTAATCTGAGCAGTCCCTTTTATTTTGCTTATCAACTGGGGCTCTGAGAAAGATTTCATTAGAAAAATGGGTTCTTATGGCTTTGAAAACATTTGAAAGTCACAGTACCATTGCAAGAAATGCCTGTAGAGTGAATCTTTTTCCACATACCAGGGTAGTATCAATATATTAACATGCTAGCAAAGTAGAGGTCTCTACAATGGAAACTTCTGACTTCAAATGCTTTCTCTGATTTCTGACTTTTTATAAAAACAGTCCGTCTTTATAATGAAAGGACTTCATTATGAGTTGTTTGAAAACGTAAATGCTAATATCAACCTCTATTAATAACTCAATCTATACATTTAAGAAACTCTGAAGTCTAGACTTAAAAAAAAAAAAGTAAAATAGCTCTAACCTTTACAGATGCACTGGTGAACTAGAAAGCACAAATTGCAGACTACAAATGTTTTGAACTACTGAGATGAATTAGGGCAAGTTTTCAAACACATTGTTGCTTTATATCAGGATAATTGATGCTACCATTCTAATTAGAGGAAAAGCAGTACTATTTCTAATCAAAACTGTTTATACCCGTTTATTTTTAAAAGTTCTCTGCATCACTGCAGAGATGACTGAATAGGTTATTAAATTTCATTTATTATGAGGAATAGTAGTGTATGATATATACATATATAGTTGTATATGATTTGACCAGAAATAGCCCTTCTCCCTAGAGAAGTAGCCTTCAGCTGCTGAAGAATATTCTTTATGGAAAGGATCTTAAATTAGCAGGGCTTAGGTAACGTTTTCTTTAAACTTGTTTTCTTCCATTTCAAGTATAACATCATATGCAGATTGTTACATGTTTGTGATCATGTTAGGGAAGAAAGGGCTTATTGAACACAAATGCTCTCTCATTCTGTTGTCTGGTCTGACCCGTTTATCTAATAATATTGTAATTATCTGCACCAAGAGAGCAGAAGATTGGCATGTTTTCTCCAAAGGGAAAACAGTTTAAAAAAAAAACTCTTTAGATTTATTTTTGAAATGCATATTGCATTTTTTTCTATCTACTAAATTTGCCTTCTAGTTATGTTTTCCTATGGTGAATATTAAACTAGTGTGTATTCTTAGAGCTCATATCATCTGACTGGAAGAAATTTCTCTAGAGCATATTGAAGACCAGCTATGATCCAAAGCATGTTTCCATGGATAACTGTATGGGAAATGTGCAAATTTGAACAATAGCTGAGTTCAGTGACAGGATGGGAGATGTCAGTGGTACAATTCTTGTGGTAAATGTATTTTCAAAATGGGGTAAATAACAGATAATTTATATTGCTCTTTGGAACAATGCTTTAGTTTGCCACATTGCAGGAAAAATCTTGACAGTAGCACTAAATTTTCTGTGCAAAGATTGTACTAGAAATCTAGGTGTGTCTGCAGTTTGTTTCAAAGAGTGGAGTGAAATTGAACCCTGGATCCACTGAACAACGAAAGACAAATATTATGTGATTTTTTCTAGCTTTAGGTAGACTTTTAGGTTTTATCATTGCCTAGTATATTAATTTATCTCATGTGACTCAGGCTAAGATTTTGCCAAATTGTTAATTCAGAGAATTCCACGTACAGTCACCTATCATTTATTAATATGTTCATTGTCTGTGGTACATTGTAAAAAATGTACTAACATCCCCCTGCTGACTTCAGTGCTTTTGGGCTTTTCTGGATATTTGATCATCAGTAGATCAGTGGATGTTAAATAATTTTACTTATTGACCTAAGCAAAGCACTATAAATTCAGTCAGTTATTTGCCAGTGCAACATTGCATGCCAAATTCAAATTGCTTTTTTACCTTCAGTGCTATTATTTCTCTCCATTGGCATGGAGAATCAAGTGTTAACTGCATACAAATCCTCATTAAAAAGATGCTTCTGTTGATAAATGGTTTTACAAGCCACAAGAACAGGTAAAAAGATGTGTGGTTTGAAATCTTTCCACCCCGGGGGAGTGGATTAGTTTCTCTTCTGGTTGGTGACTAACTTCACTAGAACCTGTTTGGTCTCTAATCTGCCTAATCTGAAAGGAAAGAGTCTGGGTCCTGGGATCTAGAGCCAGTTCTGCCTCTGGTTATCTGTGTGACCTTGGGCAAGCTGAATTATCTCTTTGTATTTCCATTTTCTTATCTGTCAAATGGGAGTAACCAAATCAGCCAATAACTGCCAGGAGATGGGAAAGTGCTTTGAAAATGAAAAAGTACTCCAAGGAAGACATAAGAAGGTTATTTTGTGCCTATGGCCTGCCTTTGACATTTGGAGATTCTATCCTGGAGCCAAAGAACTGTTTGGATCCCTGTAAGAATGGCCATATTATTTTGGATGAGGTCTCAATAGAGTTCTGGGAAGGTGTTTTGACTGTAAGGTTGGAGCTGAGTGGGAGAGTATTCTGTATCTACTGAGTAGCTGTGTGAGCCTATGAGCTGACACTAATTTAAAGCTAAAAAGAACTTTTTCAGTGTTTTCAGTGAAAAACTCTTTACCCCAGTGTAGGAAATGACCAAGAGTTATAGTGGACAGTGTGCTGTCTTTGGCATTTTGTGTAGCCGACACACGTCTGTATGCCAGCCTTCATGTTTTCTCATTAAATGCTAACAAACAAATAGCTCCCACCTCAAAAACTTTCTAGATGGAATAGCTGAAAAACAGCTTTCTAAAAAAAACTGGTCATTGTTCAATTGCTTATAGCAATACTATTTTATTTCATGTAAAATGACAGTTTTGAGCTGACGCTTAAAGCTTGGCTCATAAGCTTTTGCAGGAAATTGTTGTTGATTTCAAGTAGTGTCTTTACAAGAGAATTCATGTCAGGAGAGGAGTACATTTTAATAGTCACCTGCAAATAATGATCCCTTCAAAACCAAACAAATAAATAAAGGTGACCTTAGTCTTTCATTTCGTGTCATAGAGAGAACCTTGTCACAGTGAAGTGTTGACATAAAGAGCAGTTTGGGGGAGGATAGGGAAGTTTCCCAAGGAGGAAAAAATTTAATGTGTAGGGTGAGGCAGGACATACCGTGAAGTGAAAGAGTGTGAGGACTAACTAGCCCTGCATTGTGTGCCTCATAACAGCCAGTTTTTAATTTCCTGTGTAGCATTTTATATTGTGGAATGATGGCAGGGAGGATGGGTTGTAGTTGTTGTTTTATTTGTTTGTTTGCTTTTATTTTTTTGGTTCTTTAGGCTTTTTATTAATGACCTGTAGGATCTGTGTTTTTTCTCTGTTTAACTGCATCCTCTCTGTTGGTGAATTCATTGTGGGTAATGGCCTGTATACCCTTAGAGGTTCGGGATGTATGATGGGTAGCAGGCAGGAAGGGCAGGGCGATGAGCAGCAGCTTGTACAAACTAATACCACCCTCGGGAGAACTGAAATGACAGCTCATTAGCTCCTCTTGCAGGGAAATTCAGCCAACCAAAGTAAGCTCTTCTAGAATGTTGTTTTTCCTTCTTCCTTATGTTTTCAAATATTTGAACAAGTTACACAAATGTTACCTCTCTAAGCATCCCTTGCACATTTTGTAGGCCCTTTTTTGTATCATTATGAGGTAGATGAATAATCTGCTTGGCCTTTTATTTTCCAGACAGCACCTGGGGTACATAAAAGATTTTTCCGGAAAATAAAAAATCTCATTTCAGCATTTCAGAAGCCAGATCAAGGTATTGTAATACCTTTGCAGTATCCAGTTGAGAAGAAGCCCTCAGCTAGAAGTACACAAGGTGCTACAGGTATGGTTTACTGTTTATTTTTGACAGGTTTGGAAGCTTAGGGCTATGAGTCACCCTAGTCATAAACATATAGTTATAGAAAAATGCAATAAGAAGATGGAGCCAGCAGCCCCAGTGAGAGGGGGCTATTCACATACTATGATTTCCACATGCTATACTATAAACTTTTAATAAAACTCTGCAAAAATATAAAAAATTCTATGAGCCCACAACATTTTAATCTTTCTTATCCCGTCTTGTCTTCCCCAGCCTGTTTTGTCGCTCCATGAGTACCATTTCACTTCACTAATTCAGACACAAATAATTTGAAAGACGGGACAATTCAGAGAACATCTGGACTTGTCCGTTACTTTTGCTTATTATCAGGTAGTGTTTTCCCTTCAGGGATGGAAAGGCTAATGTTAGCTTGGTCCACGTGATCCCGATTTCTGAATTTGTGGTGCTTGAATTAATAAAATTTTATTGTAGCAAAGGAAAGGAAGTTAGTAGACTTTATTTTTCCACTAGCGCAAATTGTTAATCTCCTGAGCAAAGCTATTTTAATGGACATGTCAAGCTAATCACCGAATACTAGCCAATGTCCTCAGCTGTCAGATTTGTGATAGTTGATATCTATTGAAGGGGGTTAATCATCTGTCTTGAGTAAGAGGATACGCGTTGATTGAAACAATAAATATTTATGATAAAATAAAATGAGTTGTTATTTCCTTTTTTGACAGGGACCCAGGCTCAGGCATAAACTGACAATTAGACTCAGACTCAAGTGGTGAATTAAATTAATGAGTAGTTAGCTTTTTTAAAAGAAATGTAAATAGAATTCCAATTTACAAATTGGCTCAGTATGCCATTCTCTATAACAGTTTTAAATACTTGTTGCTTGAGCTATATCATTGGATTGTATCTTTGTGAACTTTATGCAGTTGGAAATTTTATGTTTGAGTTAACCTGTAATTTTAATAGCTTGTAAGTTTATCTCTTCTTGATTTTTGTTATTATTTTTCTTTAGGGAGAAGAGAAGATCCTGATGTCTTCCTGAAAGCACCATGAAGAAAAATAAAACACACCTTGTACTTTATTTTCAATAATTTAAATATATGCTAAGTCTTATATATAATTGATAATACAGTTCAGTGAGCTACAAAAGTATTTCTGAAACCATCATAGTCCTGTAATGGAAGCATCTATAGCATGATGTTAAAGTTGAAATGGACTTTTCGGATAATGAGGAGCTTTGAAATGAGGATTGGGGAAAAATAATTCCACAGGTTATTTTCAGTTATTGTATTTACAAATGGGAAATGACTTAAAACATAATGATACTTTATAAAAGATTAATGTCAATTCTTGCCAAATATAAATAAAAATAATCCTCAGTTTTTCTCAAAAGCACCATTTTTAGTGAAATATTATTTGATAGCTACTGATTTTAAAATGTCTTGCTTGATTATATGGCAGGAAGCTGGTTCGTGTCCCTCGTCTTTGTCATGTGTGGTTCTACATTAGGTATTATGCTCTCCAATAGCTATAGTGTTATAGGCTCTCTGGGGATATATGAAACTGTGCACTGTGTGCTAAAAACAAGTACTAGATAGAGAGTGAAGAATTTCTGTTTAATTCTGAAAGCAACCTTCTTGCCTAGTGTTCTGACGTTGGACAGTAAAATCCGCAGACCAATCTGTAGTTTAAAATTCCCGTAATTTAAAATATGCTCTAAATGTTTATTATATTTGATGCTATAGGATTTGAAATTATATTACAAATCTGATGAAGTGGACTTTTCTTCTTTTCATTTACCTCTGCCCCAGTAGTTGTCACTCCATGTAAAAACAGCAGCTGCAGCTCATCAGCTGTGGCTCATGAGTAGCTGATTTACAAGCAGTCTCCCTATCAGGTGGCCCTACAAGACCATTGGAAGCTTACAGGTTACATTAATTTTTAACAATTCCAAGTAATTGTAACCTAAGTGAGAGCCAAGATTGTAGGCAGTGATGGGTATTGGTATTTTCTTCTCACATTTATATTTTCATGACTCTTACAATTCAATTATATGTCAAGTTGCTTCGGGCCTCATAGAATTCATTCACTCAGCAAGCACAATAGGCACTGGGGTAGAGAAGTAAAAACACCTGGCCTCCACGCTCAGGTAGCCCCCTGCCTAGTTGGACAAGAAAACAATAGCAATAAAAGAAAATAACAATAAAAGACAAGAAAACAATAAAAGGTGGTAAGTACATGGTAAGTCAGGGTCCCAACATGTAGGTAGATCTTTTTTTTTAAAGGTTCTACTCCATTTATAGTTATTATGAAATATTGGCTATATTCCCTGTATTGTACAATATATCCTTGTAGCTTATTTTATACAGAATAGTTTGTACCTCTTAATCCCCTACCCCTATATTGCTCCTCCCCCCTTTTCTCTCCCCACTGGCAATCAATAGTTTGTTCTCTATACCTGTGAGTTTGCTTCTTTTTTAAAATATTCACTAGTTTGTTGTATTTTTTAGATTCTACATATAAATGATATCATACGGTATTTGCCTTCCTTTGTCTGACTTATTGCACTTAGCATAATACCCTCCAAGTCCATCCATGTTGTTGCAAATGGCAAAATTTCCTTCTTTTTTATGCCTGAGTAGTAGTCCATTGTATATATATACCACATCTTCTTTATCTGTTCATCTGTTGATGGACACTTATGTTGCTTCCATAGCTTGGCAGTAAATAATACTGCTGTGAACATTGGGGTGCACGTATCTTTCATATTAGTGTTTTTGTTTTTTTCGGATATATACCCAGAAGTGGAATTGCTGGATCATATGGTAGCTCTATTTTTAGTTTTTTGAGAAACCTCCATATTGTTTTCCACAGTGGCTGCACCAATTTACATTCCCACCAACAGTGTACAAGGGTTCCCTAGGTAGATCTGTCTTTAAAGGAAGAATGAGTTAACCCAATACTCTGGCCCATGGTCCATAGGAAGCTGGTTCATTATAAATTTCATTATAAACCAGTAACTTGGAATTCTGGGTTGTATGTGAGAGGTGGTGAGCTTGGTTAATAATTAGCGAACTGCCAAGAGACAAAGCTACTCTCTCTGCTGGCAACGTCTGATTTCTGAGCATTTAACCTGGATGCTCTGGGAGTGCAAAAGTGGAGTATGGCCACAATGATGTATTGTGCTCCAGTTACCATTTCTAGAAGTAAAAGCATCACTTTAATTTGTAAAGGAATTCGGAAAGCTGACTTTCCAAATAAAACGCATATGTTTAGATACTTTTTAATTATTTGTAGCTTGGGTTTAAATTTTAATAGGTGTAACTAATTTTTACTCTAATTTGTTCATTATGGAATAATCCTAAATATAGGAATTGTTTGCATGTTCCTTTACCAGGGCCTTTTTTGAATTATTTATGTTTTCTCATATTTTAATAAAGTATTTGAAATCTTTATTTTTCTAATTTGTCTTAAAATATTCCTTTCAAAAATATTCAAAGATAGGTGCTATTAATATACTAAATAAAGCATCGATGAAGGTCATCTTATCTTATTGGACTGATTCACTGAAAAAGGTAAGTGCTTTTCTGATTTTGCTATTGTCAAATTTTCCAGTTGATGTGCCTACCCACTGTTTTCTTTTGCTGGCCTTTTATTCATCAAGTTTTTTGCACTTTTTCTTTCCTGGCATGAGCATCCTTGCTATTTCCCAGTACATAATAGCTTGCACCTTTACAGAAAGGTCATATCCTTGCCATATCTAAAATATTGCCATGTTAACATATACCTGTAAGATGCTGAGTAAAGGTAGAAAAATGCACATATATTTCTAAGTGCACACCTTTCTTCAGAAAAAAACGTGTGTCAGCAAGCCCACGAGGAACATGACAGTTTATCAAATACTTGTTCATTTTCTCTGAAATTTGTTCTGAAGAGATAAGGTCAGTAGGGAGACAAGCTTAGGTAATTGTCCATTTGGCTGTTACAGGCAGGGAACTTTTGTGGTAGTACATAGGTAGAATAGGTCTACAGAGGATGCCTCTGATTAAGTCTTCTGGTATAAATCAAGGGCTGGATTTAAGATATTATTTGTGGTAGAATGGATAGAAAAGTTAAAATGTGAGAACCAGCTTTAAAATCTGTTAAGAATGTTTAGACATCAGCTTATGCTTTATTTGATTCACTTATTGAGTTCAGAATCCAAAGTCTATTAATAATAAAACCCAGATTTGCCCTTGAGCATTTCAAGGTTACAGGTGCCTAGTCTTCCTGTTAGTGGGCTATAAATTCAACTTTGTCACCTATGTTTGCCCTTGCAGTAAATGGGACACCATAATTTTGCAGTTTGCAGCTCAGGGTGAAGTTAAACTGCCCAGTTTGGACACTTTCATAATTTGGGGTCATTGGCCCAACTTGCAGTAAAAGGCTGAATTTTCATCATGAGGTCATTTGCTTTTTAAATGAATATTTTTATGTGGAAAGAATATAACCTGATCGACTGGAGAGAGCCCATCAACATAGCAAATGAGACTTGAATTTGCTTTTCGGCTTTGTCACTGATTATGCCAGTGACCTTAGGTAAGTCAGTCCGTTGCTGGTATTGCATTTGCCAAATAGGAACAATTAAGTCTTGCTCACCTCACAGGATTATTGAGATACTAGAATTATATAAATTTATGGTAGTAATATTACTAAATGTTTGAATAGCATTGATATTTAAAGATCTCTAAAAGTGAGGGTGAATAGGGAAGGAACATGGAGAAATCCCTTATCTCCTTTATAATTTTCTCAATGTAGGAGCTCTACTTTCTTTTTGTACTGAGGGTGGGATGCATATTTTGAAAAACCAATCTCCTGGTGTTACTAATATCCCCCAACTCCACTCCCCACCCCCATTGCTTTTTGCTGATTGGTGTGTTGAAACAATCAGGATTGTCTTCTGCTCTGTCAATCTTCTCACTGTATCTCTGTATATATCAGTGAATAAAAGGCAGCAGGGCACTTTAGAGTGGTGTAAATTCCAGGATTCCAAGCAAGTTTCAGTAACAGGCTGTTTGGACTATAGGTACCCCATTACTATCAAGATGAATTTTGGAAGATCTGTTGGCCAGCCTTCCCAGTGTCTCTCGTAAATGTCTTTTTGTGAAAAATAAGTGCCAATGGCCATTGTAACTGCCCAGGACTTCGGGCCTCAGAAGAGTTGTTTTTTAGTCTTTCCTGATTGCCTCCCCTGCCCCATTCATTCTTTGCCAATGCGTTGGGTTGCCCTGCTCTCCTAGCTCCCTCCCACCCCTGTTTTTCAATTCTTAATTTTCTTTCTATTGCCCAGAAAGGCATCAGCAGGAGAGAGAACCTTTATGAGTCCTAGCCTAGAGGCATTTAAACTTGAAACAGCTACTCTTTTTTTATTTTTATTTTTATTAAATGGTCATTTGTGTCAGAGATCCTATATGTATGAAAAATAAAAGTGAAGAGGCGTCTGCTTAGGATTAGTGCCTTTTTGACTTCTGCACCTATATTTTCAAGGTGATGTGGTTTTATTGCTCCCTTTTAGGGAGCCACTTTTCAAATCTCAGGTGACCAGACTGACTTGAAAATGCAGTTTGGCGCATGAATAAAATGGGACACAGTGTTCATTTGCAATTTTATTTTTTAAAAATGAAATATTCAAAGTACTTTTTTCTTTCAAATATCGACACATAATGTTTAACTTTAAATATTTACAGCATGTTGTGATGCTCTTGTAGAAAATGCATGCTTCTGGCCTGAAAGCCAGAGCAAAATGCAAAAGACCATTTAACTGCAGCCAGAGAACATGAACCTGTACAGTATCCAGTCACTTTTCAGCACAGGATTGAGAGCAGGAATACAAAACTGGAACCTATTGTTTCCTAGCAACATGGCTCAGGCCATTATAACACAATTTCCTGTATGATTAGAACCTCTAACTGTTGTTATATAGAAACTGAAAATCTTGGCATACACTGTAAACATCTTTACTTCTCATGAGAAAGTAAGCAGCTAAAAAGAACATTTTTCTGACGTAAAGGCTATACTTCTCTTTTTCACCTTCTTTCTTACTGATGCTTTTGCCAGAAGAATAGTAAAGATTTAGACATTGTCATGAATCATACAAGTAAAATATTTTCAAGGACACAATCTGATATACTAACATTTATTTAAGAGGTTAAAGTCCACCACTAAATCTAAGGAAAGAGTTTTTTAACTGCCAAACACATTTCCTTTGACAAATAATGTAAGATGACAACTGCCAAGACAAAATCCACAGCAAGTTTAACTCTAACTATTTTCAGTTACTGTTTAGGAAGTAATTTCTTCTTACACACAGTAGCATATTTGGTCCTTAATAGCTTTCACGTGAAGGACACACTGAAACAGTCACTATTTTGTGGTTGAATTCTTTTTTGTTGTTGTTTGTTATTTTCTGGTTTTTTTTCTTTGTTTTGTTTTTTTGCTTTTTTTTGTTTTTTTTGCAGAATAAAGAACCTTACAGAAGGCTGTGGAAGAGCAGTCTGAGATCTGAAGTACTAGTCAGGTCAGCTATGTGTACGTGAGTTCCTCTAAGAACACAAGAACGTTGCATCCAACCTGTAGCCTTCTGTTTTTCCACAAGCTATAATACTCTCCAGTCTCTCCAAAAGTTCCTTTCAATACTTGATTACTGTACTTTTGCTTCCGTTACCACTGAACTCCATTACAGTTGCCCTTACAGGAACATATCTTTATAAATGCAAAAACTTTGCCCTGACTCTCTTAGGTGCTATTACAGTAGGGCCTGGTCTGGTTAAAAATTTTTTTAAAAAAAGGAAAGAGAGGAAAAAAAGTAGAAACAACATGATAGGATGCTCGAAACTGTGTCAATAGTAATGAAAAAGAACAATCTTACAAAAATTAGAATTAATTGTATACCTCTCTACATAGCATGTGAATTCCAAATTATACATCGTTAAGTTTTCATACATTTGGCTATGTTGTATATATTATATATATAGTCTATATATTATAGATCTTCTAGATAAATTGACAGTAAAGGACACGCTTATTTTATACAGTATTTTGTTGGGTTAAAAATAAAACATATGCCTATTTATATGGTGAGTGTTTTACTAAAAATTAGTATGAATTGGGCTTTATATCCCTTTCCTTCAGGAATCATGCTTCTAATCAGTAATGATTAGAATGACAACTAAAAATAAATATATTTAAATGTCTGTTCAACTGTGAACTTTTCAGCTCATTTGGATCTCTAGACTGTAGTGCAAGAGTCAAAACAAAATTTAAAAAGCACAAATAAAATGGGCCTAACTAGGAAAAAGAAACAACCATGGAGTATTCCCTGCCTCCGGCCCAGAATATTCTTCATAGGAGAGCCCGACTGCTGTGCTCTCACTTGAACCTACTTGAATGGTGTGTGGCTGTGTAGTGTCAGCCACCTGTCTTCTGGGTATGAGAAATTCATATATTTCTCTTTAAAATGCTTTTACTTTCATCAAGAGATACAACTGAATTGTTCTTTCATTAATTTAAACTTCAGAACTACAAGTCAATAAAGGCATCCTTTGTATTCACATGAATAGGAAGTGATGTACTCAATATCTCCATGTTCTTATTAAGAAATGCCAAAATGTTTCTCTTAGATTTACTACTCATTAGTGCTAACCTTTTGGGTTTTTTTCTCTTTCCTCCTAAAAAACTTTGGAAGTGGTAAAGAGAACAGTAATAGTTCAAGGCAGTATTAAAACCACAGCTCTAAGTGATAAAAAGTGCATTTTCTGAATATAATACAAATATAACTTTAAGAAACTAAAGGCACAAATTAAATATGTATTTCAAACTAGAAATGCACAGTTCATGGTAATTACTATTAAGTAAAAGCTTCAAATACTTGTTTCTAATGGATATTTAAAGCAGTTTGAAAATGATACATCATCAGTGAATTGCAAAAAAGTATAATTGCTTGAAGTATAAGCAAAATAGACTCTAATATTGACATCTTGGATTAGTGATAAAATACATCATCACATTTATGAATGTACTCTTTATATACAGTTCATAATTTACTTTTCCATTGATTTAAAAGAACATCAGAGGTTCTAGGAACTTAAGGTCCATTTTTAGGCTGGTGTGGAGGTATTCAAATTTTCAACAAGTTTGCTAGTAATTTAGATCCTGTCCTGAATAAATACTATACCATTAACACAGGCCTGATTCAGGGAAAAAAACCCCAATATGAGTTCATCATGAATTCTTTCTCTCTCTTGGAATACATGTGTAATCCCAACCTGAAGGTTTTGAAAATAAAATGTGTGGATACACCCTCCCCTACTGTCAGCGGGCCCTTGCCTTTCTCTCACTCTACTTTGTGTAGTTAGGAGCCAGACTCTTTAAAAACCTTAATGTGAGCCTGGATTCTGACTTTGCATATTTTCAAATCATCACAAATGCCTGTCATCACAAAGCAAGGCAATGACCCCACACTGCATTTAGGTAGTGGCTGGAAAGAATCCAAACTGCGACATTCCATCATAAATTCTCCTTCAGACATAGTGAGTGTCCAGACCTGGTGATGAAAGTGCTGAAGCTGGCTCAGGAGAATTTTCCGCAGGCCACATTGTGCTGTCCTGTATTTTCATTTGTGGTAACTTACAATTGCACAGCAGTTTACAAACTCTTTGTCACTGGGCACAAAACTCCCAGCTCACCAAGGGGCTTCTTTTATGACAGGATTCATACAGATTGAGAAACTGCAGCTGATATTAACACTAATCCTGATCTTTTTCTGCATTTTAAGTGATTGTAGAACAAAATAACCCTTCCTGGAAAATAGCTATTTTCCTAGGCAGGAGAGATGATTAAATCAAAAATAAATGGGCAAAGACAGAGAACTAAAATAACTAACCATATAAATTATCTTAGTAAAAAATAGTCTGCCTCTCTATAATTAGTTGAAATGTTTTAGGTTGGAAAGGACTCAATTAAATTTCCTATGGCTGGGAGATGTTCAATACAGAATTGCACATTTGAAAGATAAATCTAAGTGGGGTGAAACAATGTGGCAGCAACTTCCCGTGATGTTTAGTTTGGTCTTCCCTTTGGCACTTTCCTTTCACCTTAGTACTATGTCTATTTTTTTTTTTTAAAGTTTTTGGCTCTTATGGATTTCTGCAGTAGTAGTGAGTGTAATGTGTCGGCATCCCAGGCATGTATGCCTGTGAAAGCCTATTTTTTTTTTTTGTACCAGAATCACACTTTGTAGTAAATTACCTTTCATGTGCACAAAACCATTGGATTAGTGTATAAGTACTGAATCACGAATGTGAAACTATGACCAAAACATACCCTATATATAAATGAGAAATTCCTACCCAGGTTAATAAAAGCTATGTTTTCATGACACTAATACAGCTGGACAACTGAGTACAAAATGTAGTCAAAACAAGTTGGGTGGGAGGAGTTACATTGGCCAGCTGCCTTGGTATCATGTACACACGAGCAAATAGTGGCAATTGGGTTTGGTGACCACACCCACAGGGAAGCGTGGTAGACAGAACCCAGCCACCACACGCCAAAACACAGCACAACAACATGGCATCTATTTCAACAAGCAAGGAGGAATCATCAGGGATGAAGGGCAAATGGGTCCTGACTCTAGGAGATGGTGGCCGAGGACATTTTACACTTCTTTCAAAGTTTCCTATAACAGATCTGGAACATGTGAAAGAGCTGGCAGTCTTTCGAAATGCAAGGTTCAGATATGATTGCACCACCTTTCAAATAGCCCGAAAGTTCTGCCAAAAGCTGAATATGAAACCACGTGTCACAATAGACATAGAGAACCTTGGGTTCTTTCTTTATATTTGAACATCGGCATGGTTCCACAAATTGAAAGCGGTGCTTGCTGAAAATTTTTTTGTTTTTAGTTGAGTTCTACTTGTGTTATTTTGAATACTGCCACACAAGAACTAAAAATCTCTGTCATTTCTTGAAGAGTTTAAACAAACAATATTAAAATACCATCTTCCGTCACATTGAAAGGCAGTTGGATATGTTTCTCCTCCATATTTACATATACAGAGTTCTGATCTAGAAAACCAATACAATAAACCATTTTATGTTTTAAAAACAGGCAGTCTTTGGTGACGCAAAGGCAGAGATTTTTTTTGTTACCTCCTGCCTATTTCGCTCTGTCTCATAAAGTGAATATTGTTGGCACTATCAGAAAGTTCTAAATACTGCTCAACAGACAAAACAAAATACCCATCATAACTTTGTACTCTCCCAGTGCTCAGCAGCTGCTGCTTTTCCCCCTCTGTCCATGCCCGGATACCCTCTTCCCCTTCTTGCAGCCTTCTTTGCTCCTTAGTCCAGGCCTGGGCCACAGCACGCTGTCTGGCGATCTCCAACACGTGATTCTTTTCCTCTTCGACAGTTGTCCCATACCGGATGTTGAAGCACAGAGCCCCGTGCTGGAGCTGGATATCTGCAAACCGTTTAGTCCTCCCATTCAACACCGAAGTCATCTGGGACACAGTGACATTGACACCATTCTCCAGAATGCGCCTCCCCCCAGTGTTCCCGATGAGCACCAGGTCTTCCTCCAGAGACCCAAGCTTAATGAAGTAGTGCGTGTCCCTCCCCTCTATGGTAAAATGTAGGTTTTCCAGGTAATGAGCATTATTGAGAATGGCAGCCAGCCGCCTGCTATCTTCATTGGCTACTCCTATAATATCGGCTGTTACTATGCCATCCTTGATGGCGAATTTTATACCTTTGCCGAAAACAGAAGGAACAGCAGCAAACCTTGGTTGCTTCCCTCCTTCAAGGCACCGTCCATCATTATGTCGGGGAGTCATAGGAAGTTGGTCCAAGGAAATGAAATTCCTGAGCTGTTTCTGGAGCTCACACTGGATACCCAGGATGGTCTAGGAAAGAAGAAAGGCACAGAGCAAAGGCAGCAGACGATTAGACACCTAGCATACGCTTGGTCACTGTAGAAAGCAAAGGCTTGCCAGGTTGCTTCCTTCTCTCTTTAATTTGCTGGTTTGTGATTTAAAAACAAGCCACATTTGGAATCTCTTCACCAGAGCTTTGGAAAAGACTAACAGGTGACTTGATCACCTGGCATATATTTCTTGATATCTTGGTGAGTTAAGAGTTAAGCATAAGCAAGTACGTTAAAACTTGATACCATAGAATCACAGAGCTAAAAGGCACTTAAGTGGGTCTAGTTCCCCCAAACAAAGACATTTTATTTTTACCCATTCAACGGACACTGACTAGCTGTTTCTTATTGGATGTAGAGTAATACATTAGCCACAGTGAGGTATAAAGAGACGGTATAAGGCATCATTCTTGCTTTCAAGTAGCTTATGACCTTATAAATCACAAGGGCAAATCAGCAAGTCCATAGATCTTTTTATGTGGATTTAAAAAAAAAAAACCTTTTTACTATGGCATATTTCAAACATACTAAGAAATAAAGAGAAGAGAATAATGAACCTCCAAGTATCCATTGCAAAGCATCAGAAATTTTCAAAATTTTGTTAAACTTTTTTCAGGACGTTTAATTACAAAAAGCATTTACATGTTATATGTGTTTACAAAAAGGGATAAGCCTATAGTACTTATTTAGAATTTAGTTTCCTTTATAATTTTTATACTTGAATTTCAAGCCCTCTCACCCCAAGTTTCAGTTTTATTTTGTTAAAGCCAATTTTTTTTTTTTTTTTGGCAAACACAGATATTCCTCTTTCTTTCAGCTGAAAGATAAAGTTCTTTCTTGTTGTCATTTGTACCTCATTAAGTGATGGAATTATCTGCCGAACCTTGAATGTTTTGGTATTCCTATTTTTCCAGAGACTTTCTCTCTGTAATATTTATTATTTTGCTTCATTACTCCTGTATACTGTTTTTTCTTGTTTTTTTTAAACGTCTTTATTGGAGTATAATTGCTTTACAATGGTGTGTTAGTTTCTGCTTTGTAACAAAGTGAATCAGTTATACATATACATATGTTCCCATATCTCCTCCCTCTTGCGTCTCCCTCCCTCCCACCCCTCTAGGTGGTCACAAAGCACCAAGCTGATCTCCCTGTGCTATGCGGCTGCTTCCCACTAGCTATCTATTTTACGTTTTGTAGTGTATATATGTCCATGCCACTCTCTCACTTTGTCACAGCTTACCCTTCCCCCTCCCCATATCCTCAAGTCCATTCTCTAGTAGGTCTGTGTTTTTATACCCGTCTTGCCCCTAGGTTCTTCATGACCTTTTTTTTCTTAGATTCCATATATATGTGTTAGCATATGGTATTTGTTTTTCTCTTTCTGACTTACTTCACTCTGTATGACAGACTCTAGGTCCATCCACCTCACTATGAATAACTCAATTTTGTTTCTTTTTATGGCTGTGTAACATTCCATTGTATATATGTGCCACATCTTCTTTATCCATTCATCTGTTGATGGACACTTAGGTCGCTTCCATGTCCTGGCTATTGTAAATAGAGCTGCAGTGAACATTTTGGTACATGACTCTTTTTGAATTATGGTTTTCTCAGGGTATATGCCCAGTAGTGGGATTGCTGGGTCGTATGGTAGTTCTATTTTTAGTTTTCTAAGAAACCTCCATACTGTTCTCCATAGTGGCTGTATCAATTTACATTCCCACCAACAGTGCAAGAGTGTTCCCTTTTCTCCACACCCTCTCCAGCATTGATTGTTTGTAGATCTTTTGATGATGGCCATTCTGACCGCAGTGAGATGATATCTCATTGTAGTTTTGATTTGCATTTCTCTAATGATTAATGATGTTGAGCATTCTTTCATGTGTTTGTTGGCAATCTGTATATCTTCCTTGGACAAATGTCTGTTTAGGTCTTCTTCCCATTTTTGGATTGGGTTGTTTGATTTTTGTTATTGAGCTGCATGAGCTGCTTGTAATTTTGGAGATTAATCCTTTGTCAGTTGCTTCATTTGCAAATAATTTTCTCCCATTCTGAGGGTTGTCTTTTGGTCTTGTTTATGGTTTCCTTTGCTGTGCAAAAGCTTTGAAGTTTCATTAGGTCCCATTTGTTTATTTTTGTTTTCATTTCCATTTGTCTAGGAGGTGGGTCAAAAAGGATCTTGTTGTGATTTATGTCATAGAGCGTTCTGCCTATGTTTTCCTCTAAGAGTTTGATAGTGTCTGGCTTTACATTTAGGTTTTTAATCCATTTTGAGTTTGTTTTTGTGTATGGTGTTAGGGAGTGTTCTAATTTCATACTTTTACATGTAGCTGTCCAGTTTTCCCAGCACCACTTATTGAAGAGGCTGTCTTTTCTCCACTGTATATTCTTGCCTCCTTTATCAAAGATAAGGTGACTATATGTGCGTGGGTTTATCTCTGGGCTTTCTATCCTGTTCCATTGGTCTATATTTCTGTTTTTGTGCCAGTACCATACTGTCTTCATTACTGTAGCTTTGTAGTATAGTCTGAAGTCAGGGAGCCTGATTCCTCCAGCTCCATTTTTCTTTCTCAAGATTGCTTTGGCTATTTGGGGTCTTTTGTGTTTCCATACAAATTGTGAAATTTTTTGTTCTAGTTCTGTGAAAAATGCCATTGGTAGTTTGATAGGGATTGCATTGAATCTGTAGATTGCTTTGGGTAGTAGAGTCATTTTCACAGCGTTGATTCTTCCAATTCAAGAACATGGTATATCTCTCCATCTATTTGTATTATCTTTAATTTCTTTCATCAGTGTCTTATAATTTTCTGCATACAGGTCTTCTGTCTCCTTAGGTAGGTTTATTCCTATATATTTTATTCTTTTGTTGCATTGGTAAACGGGAGTGTTTTCTTAATTTCACTTTCAGATTTTTCATCATTAGTGTATAGGAATGCAAGAGATTTCTGTGCATTAATTTTGTGTCATGCTACTTTACCAAATTCATTGATTAGCTCTAGTCGTTTTCTGGTAGCATCTTTAGGATACTCTATGTATAGTATCATGTCATCTACAGTGACAGCTTTACTTCTTCTTTTCCAATTTGGATTCCTTTTATTTCTTTTTCTTCTCTGATTGCTGTGGCTAAAACTTCCAAAACTATGTTGAATAAGAGTGGTGAGAGTGGGCAACCTTGTCCTGTTCCTGATCTTAGTGGAAATGGTTTCAGTTTTTCACCATTGAGGATGATGTTGGCTGGGGGTTTGTCATATATGGCCTTTATTATGTTGAGGAAAGTTCCCTCTATGCCTACTTTCTGCAGGGTTTTTATCATAAATGGGTGTTGAATTTTGTCGAAAACTTTCTCTGCATCTATTGAGATGATCATATGGTTTGTCTCCTTCAGTTTGTTAATATGGTGTATCACATTGATTGATTTGCGTATATTGAAGAATCCTTGCATTCCTGGAATAAACCCCACTTGATCATGGTGTATGATCCTTTTGATGTGCTGTTGGATTCTGTTCGCTCGTATTTTGTTGAGGATTTTTGCATCTATGTTCATCAGTGATATTGGCCTGTAGTTTTCTATCTTTGTGACATACTTGTCTGGTTTTGGTATCAGGGTGATGGTGGCCTAGTAGAATGAGTTTGGGAGCGTTCCTCCCTCTGCTATATTTTGGAAGAGTTTGAGAAGGATAGGTGTTAGTTCTTCTCTAAATGTTTGATAGAATTCGCCTGTGAAGCCATCTGGTCCTGGGCTTTTGTTTGTTGGAAGATTTTTAATCACAGTTTCAATTTCAGTGCTTGTGATTGATCTGTTCATATTTTCTATATCTTCCTGGTTCAGTCTTGGCAGGTTGTACATTTCTAAGAATTTGTCCATTTCTTCCAGGTTGTCCATTTTATTGGCATAGAGTTGCTTGTAGTAATCTCTCATGATCCTTTGTATTTCTGCAGTGTCAGCTGTTACTTCTTTTTTATTTCTAATTCTATTGATTTGAGTCTTCTCCCTTTTTTTCTTGATGAGTCTGGCTAATGGTTTATCAATTTTGTTTATCTTCTCAGAGAACCAGCTTTTAGTTTTATTGATCTTTGCTATCGTTTCCTTCATTTCTTTTTTATTTATTTCTGATCTTTATGATTTCTTTCCTTCTGCTAACTTTGGGGTGTTTTTGTTCTTCTTTCTCTAATTGCTTTAGGTGCAAGGTTAGGTTGTTTATTTGAGATGTTTCCTGTTTTTTAA
This sequence comes from Phocoena sinus, assembly GCF_008692025.1. NCBI lineage: Eukaryota > Metazoa > Chordata > Mammalia > Artiodactyla > Phocoenidae > Phocoena > Phocoena sinus. The sequence goes on from NC_045784.1 coordinate 105,653,739, forward strand.
GGCAGGATTGTTTGCTATAAACTTCCCTCTTAGAACTGCTTTTGCTGCATCCCATAGGTTTTGGGTTGTCGTGTCTCCATTGTCATTTTTTTCTAGGTATTTTTTTGATTTCCTCTGATTTCCTCAGTGATCACTTCATTATTAAGTAGTGTATTGTTTAGCCTCCTTTTTTTTTTTTTTTTTTTTTTTTTTTTGCGGTACGCGGGCCTCTCACCATTGTGGCCTCTCCTGTTGTGGAGCACAGGCTCTGGATGCACAGGCTCAGTGGCCATGGCTCAGGGGCCCAGCTGCTCCACGGCATGTTGGATCTTCCCAGACCGGGGCACAAACCCGTGTCCCCTGCATCGGCAGGCGGACTCTCAACCACTGCGCCACCAGGGAAGCCCATGTGTTTGTATTTTTATACTTTTCCTTTATCAGAATGATTTTTTTTTTTGGCTGCATCATGAGGCATGCAAGATCCTAGTTCCCCAACCAGGGATTGAACCTGTGCCCTGTGCAATGGAGGTCAGAGTCGTAACCACCAGACTGCCAGGGAAGTCCCATTTATCAGAATAATTTGTTATTCCCATGCTCTTAATGCACTATGCCCTGAATTATTTTGCCGTTGGAGATCTGATGTTTTAGGTCTCTTAGTGAACAATTTTCTCTATATAGAATCCATAATAGCCCCTTTTTTATTTTAAAGATTTCTTTTGATGTGGACCATTTTTAAAGTCTTTATTGAATTTTTTACAATACTGCTTCTGTTTTATGTTTTGGTTTTTTGACCATGAAGCATGTGGGATCTTAGCTCCCCCACCAGGGATCGAACCCACACCCCTTGCATTGGAAGGCAAAGTCTTAACCACTGGACCGCCAGGGAAGTCCCCCTCCATAATTGCCCTTGGTAGCCCATTTTAGAATTGTTAAAGTTCAGTTCCACTTTTTTCTTCTGCAGCAGTCATCAAGTCTCACATTAGTCTTTTCTTTTCCCAAAGCTCCAATTCCCTGATCCTTTCCTCATGGAAGCGTTTTTCTACCTCCTTATTAATCATGGACATTTAAGTGAATATTCAAGAAGACTCAAACATAAGTAAGCAAATATATGTTTCATGGTGTTGGATGCTCTTCTGTTGTTTTCAGCTAAATAGAGATGGTAAAACATATACTAACCTTTCCAGGATCCCACTCTTGAGTTTTTGTCTGAAGCTGTAGAAGCTCATAAGTTAATTCCAAATTTTCTAATTCTGGTTTGGGAAATCCAGGTAGTACGTTGTGTAGTTGGAAACCAAATAGCTCCAACCAACTTCCAATGTCTGTGAGACACAAATTTAAAAGAAAAAAAGATTTTAAAGCCCATACTTTACAACTTTTGTGGAAAGCTTGAAAGATGCCTCTCCTGCCTTCGATATGTTTAGCCAATGGTAAGTTAGGGATAAACTCCCCCTTATGTCACCCACTCCAAAACATATGATCCTTTTCCCAGGGAAAGCTTTTGATTCATGGATAATCACAGAGATCAGCTCAGTTTACTGTGTGGAAATTCTCAATGTGGTAGTGGTAATAAGGCCACACAGAGTGTGATATTAGATTTACTTGATGCAACAGAATCCCAATATTTTTCTTCTATGAAATTATTTGTAGAAACTTTTAAGAGTGAAAACTACAAAAAGAAAGCTTAAAAGCAAAGAGAAAATGTACCGGGATGCAAAAGCATCATGTTTTATGCCAACATACACAGTTCTGCTCACTCTAGAAGACTAAGGAAGAGAGTGACTGCACAGTAACTTGTGGGCTAGCTGGCAGGAAGAGGAAGCATATTTACAAAGGCATTGAGATTATGTGATAAACGAGTTTTCTCTTTACCTTAGCATAAAGGGTTACACCGTTTAAATACCTGTGGTATACTTTGCAACATCTTGAATTTTGCCAACTGGATAGTTATTTTCAAAAGAGTAGAGGTTGAATGGTTTAGGGAGGAGGTTCAACTGTTTCCATATGTGATGATTAGGCGTCGTCCATCTACCAGCAACAACATCATAGTCTCTTTGCCCCAGGTGCACTAATTTAGTAAGGAACTCATAGAGTCCTCCATGAAAACCAATGATGACCTGAAAGTCAGGGTAAGTGTCATGATAGATATCTCCATAAGGCGTGTACAGTATCTCTTTTATCACCTGACCTCGACTGCTGAACACGGCTAGCGGGGTTCCTGTATTATCACAGGCTACGTAATATTCTTCACCACTGCTTAGCTCCATGGCAATAAGGTGACCTTGGAGATCATAATACAGGGATGTAATCTCTGAGCTCGTGTGGTTGTACAAATGAGTAACTCTTATGGGGTTGGCAAGGTCTGCATAAAAGAACTGGAGGTGCTGTCCTAGGCTGGACTTACTGGCGACACGTCGCCCAAGCCCATCGTAGTAATACTGCACAGTCCAGCCAGAAGCCTTATTGTAGGCTTTCTGCAGCAGACCATTAGAATTATATTCGAATATGTCATTTCCCCTCTGCCTCAGAAAGCCATCTTCATCCATTTTATACTGAATTTCTCCTAGTCTGGTGATGCGATCTCGGAGGTCATATCGGAGAGGAGTAAGACGAGCACTATTCCCGTGGCTTAAGAGGTTGATGTTGCCATTCAGATCATAACTATAACGCCACTGGGTTTTATCATTTACAGAAACAGTTTGAAGTTGCCCATCAGCATCGTATTCATAGAAATATCTTGTTATATTGGCATCTACTCCTACTCTGATATCACATATTACCATTCGGCCCATATTATCGTATTGAATAGTCATCCAGTAGGCAATTGCCTTTAGGATTTCATACTGGACTTCAATGACTTGTCCATTGGCGTTGAAGATCTTGGTGTGCTTCATCACTGTAGTAGTTATGACCTGATTTAAATCGTAATTAATTACACTGAATTTTCCAAACTGCTCTGTTCTACCAGAGACATCGACATATCGGTACAGATCTATGGGCAAAGGGGTTTCATTTATCACAGCTTGCATGCTGGTGACGCGGAAGTTGTTGTAGCTGTAGTCAAACCGAGCATTCACAAGGCCTTCTTCACTGAATCTGAAAATCTGGCGCCCAATAAGAGGTCCTGAAGGGATCAAAATAAAAATAATGAGAACAAAGCTAGGCGCTCAATACTGAACAATCAGAAAGTTCTAGTGTTCTTTTCTTTAGTATGGATGCTTTTACATTCAAAATAAAATATTAGAGATTGACCTCTGATATCTAATGCCTGGGCATCTCATCTCATAGATATATATATTCTCATAGTTGTGGTCACCAAATATGAAAAAATTTTAAATACTGTATATTATAGTTATAGAATAATTTAACTATAGGAACTTTAGAAGTAATAACCCATCCAGTAGTTGAGGTGATTAAACTGATATTATAAACATGTTTTTTTAAAAACAATTACTGACAAAAATACTTTCAGTTTATTTAACCTGTGCTACAAAGTCAGAGGGTCAGGTTTTGACCAATTCCAGCATTCAAGTAACTGGATTTGGGCATTTTATAAACCGAAAGGATGAAGTATAATCAAAAGTTTGACTTTTAAAGACATGTTGCCATCAACTGAGGCTTATAGAGGTTATATAGGGCTTGAGTTAGTTTCAGTGAGACTCATATCTTGCAGCTGCATCTTTGGGAAGATTTGGTGGTGAGTAGGGACCGGTACACAGTTAGACTAGGTACCTAGAACTCAACTTTCTTGAGAGCTGAGACATAGAAAGAGAAATGTACTGTATGTTTTTAAGGAATCAGCTTTCATGTCACTTATGTTTTTCATTTTCAATGGAAGATAATTTGATAATGCAAGTGAAATTTGGTTGAATTGAAGAATGTCTATAGGTTAATGCTTATATCTCAGACTGTGGCCAGCAAAAATTTCATAAGACTGATGTGGTTGTATACATCACCACCCTTTCACAACAAACCTGTTTGCCTGTATCTGATTGTGCAAATGAAGCCATCGTGCATCAGGTGTATTGTCTTAATCACTCCAGAAGACTCTTCATATGTTAATGTGACCTGGGTGGTATCATAGAGAATCTCGGACAGCCTTGCTTGCTTGGTGTACTTGTATAAAACTCTGCGCCCTGTCCCCAGCTGCAGGGTCTGTAGTAGTCGGCCATCTCGACTATAGTCTTGGATAAAAGAAGTGCTACTGTCTGGTGGGGAGTAGATGTTCCGGTAGTAGCCCACTGAAAGCATGGTTTGTAAACTGTGGCGCACCATACTAGGCATGGTGACTGAGAGCAGACAATCCGATTGGTCATACTCAAAGATATAACGCCGCTGGCTATGTAAGAGAAGCATCACAGACTGAAACGAGACAAAGGCACGACAGCATAATAGTACCATTGGAGTTCAGGAGATTAAAGAAAATACACATTCATCCATTCAACACAAATTTATGGAGCACTTACTGTGTGCCAGGCACTGTGGTGGACCCTAGTGGATACAGTAGTGGGCAATAATGTGTCTATCCTAAACTTACAGTTTAATGGAAGAGAAAGACAAATAACCAGACAATTATAGTATAGTGTGAAATGTGTTATGACAGAGGAAGTACAGGGCGCTTATGGGAAGCGGAAGAAGAACAGCTAACTCAGACTTAAGAGGTCAAGAAAGGCATCCTGGAGGCTGGGACATCTGAGTTGAGACCTAAAGGGTGACTAGGGGTTGGCCAGATAAAGGCAGGGTGGTGGGTGGAACAGGGTGGGGAGAGTATTCCTGACACAGGGCATAGCATTGTGAGGGTCAGGATAAGAAAGAGAACATGGCTTTTTCAGGGAATGACAGGAATTTTGTGTGGCCAGAGTATGGGTGTGTTGGAAGGGGTGGGTGAATGGCAAGAGCTGAGGCCAGGCAGGTAGGCTGGATCTAGATCACACTGGGCTTTCTAAGCCACGCTAAGGAGTTTGGACTTTAACCTGCTGGCAACAAGGAAAACGCTGAAAGCAAATCGAAGGACAGGGCAATCCGGTAGGTATTCCAGAAAGGTTACTATTGCTTCAATGTGGAGGTGGATTGGAGGGAGGTAAATGGGGGGCAGGGCATGCCACATATTAAGTATTAGTCACCAAAAAATACTTATTGACTTTATAGAGTAGGTGTCTTTCTGAAAAGTTGTATATAAAATATTACTATTACAGTAGTCCCCTCCTTATCTGCAGTTTTGCTTTCTGAGTTACCCACAGTCAACTGCTGTCTGAAAATATTAAATGGAAAGTTCCAGAAATAAACAATTCATAAGTTTTAAATTGCACACTGTTCTGAGTAGTGTGATGAAATCTCACGCTGTCCTTCCCAGGATGTGGGTCATCCCTTTGTTCAGTGTATCCACGCTGTATATGCTACCCGCCCGATAGTACAGGAAATATCAGTATATATAGGGTTCCATACTATCCACAGTTTCAGGCATCCACTGGGGGCCTTGGAACGTATCCCCTGCAGGTAAGGGGGGACTACTGTATTGCTCTGCAATTCATGTTTTAAACTATATTAGGGAAACATGCCATTAAAAGTGAAGAATTCTCTGGTTATGCAAGCCCTCTCCCCCAAACTGATCTGTATTTCAGAAACAGTTATTTGTTGAGGTATAACGCCTTGCACGTTATGGGTGTTTCACTGATATTGGTTTATCTTATTTTAATTTTAAATATAGACATAAAAAGAACACTATTGTAGGGAGAACTCAAACCCTATTTCTAATTGAAAAGCGTTTAAGTCTCATCTTTCAATAAAAATAAAAATTGTTCACCCCCTGGAAATTCTGATATATCTTCCTAAGGGAGCTTTTACCCCTCCTTTCTTGAGAATTGGCTTATCAAGCAAAAAGATTTAGTTGAGCTTTATTTTCTGAAGTTTCTGTTATGAAAACAATAGGTATCTTTTCATTTTCTAAATATAAATTACATAGTTATGAATATGAATTACATAAGCATATATAATGTACTTTTAAAACTTCTAAGTATGAAATTATACTCTAATTTTGAACATGCTTCTTGAAACTGCATGTCATCCCTGCTCGTCTGAGAATTGATATGGAATCGCATGTCAGTACTGTGAAGTCAAAGTCAGCACTTATTTGCTTGTTCGCTTATCCTTTCCTTCTTTTCCACCAAGTACTCTGCCCGGGGATACAGAGCTGTGTGGAAATCCTATCACCTCATCACCTGTGGACACCCTGCAGCTCCAGAAAATCTGCTGAACAGAAGGCTGGAGACTTGGAACTCCTGCGTGGGCACGAGGACACAAAGGGACCACTGAGTCCTTGACCAAGGCAGAACTCAACAGAACCGGGGAGGAAATTGGTGGGAAATGCCTTTGCATCACCTCTATGCTGAAAGCCAGATTTCTCAGCTACTTTCCACTCTCTTCTGTCAATTTGCCATGAACAAATGACATCTGTCACCTGCGATGTGGGCCAGGGACAATCACCATATGGCTCGCACACATTATCTAGTACTAGCCTGCCTGGGCCAGGCCTTTTCCAGTCGCTGTACCAGCCTTGCCAAACGTTTATAGCACATCGCCATTGTGTTCCCTCCCTGCTCTCATCCTCTGCGCTGCAGTAAACTACTGCCTGACCCTGTTCCTGGGTGGTGCTGATGCTGCGCTGTCTCGAAAGCTCCCTGGTCTGTTTTAAAGCTTCCTGCCAATGGCAAAAATGTGGATGATGTGATTAGAAATCTCATGAATGTAACCGTTGCGTTGCCAGACTACCATTTAGTTCTCACTTGCCTGCTTTTTCACTTTGGGTGGGCATTATTATCAGCTTTTTCAAAAACAATACTTATGAGTCCATCCAATGCCCATAGTGCAGCTATACGGTAAAAGGCCATTTCTTATTCGTTGAAACAATGGAGTGGGAGACTTTGTATTTTTAAAAAATTGATTGTGAGATCCGAAAAGACTGTGACATCATTGTAAAGAAGAAAACAAGAACAATCATGGCTGTATACTCATTTGAACACGAGTAGAAATGAGAAATGGCAGAAATTTGAAAAATTAAAGCATTTGAATGACCACCAGATGGCAGTCTGGGGCCACCTGGAAGCACAAGCCAAAGGCTGCATTCTCTCCCTCGAGGCAGCCTTTGAAAATTTCAGCCCCAAAGAGGCAATTTTGTGTAAATGTATCAGACTAAAGTATCTTACTAAGTGATTATAAAATATATTTAAATGTATTTAAAAATGAAGTTCTTAAGAACGATTTTAGGAAACGGAAAGATGTAAGTTTACTGTAATACAAAATTTTAGCCCCACAAGTCTTCAAAATATAATTAACTCAGGGAAGGCTCATAAATCAAGATAGAGAATTAATGGCCGCACAGAGAAAACTTAAGAAACAATAACTGATTTTTAAAAATAGAGATGAGATCATTTAAGCCACCGCAGCTATTAGCCAAATAATTATTTTTCTCCTAATGGCTACAAACCATTGCGCATGAAAATGATATGAGTAGTTTTTACTTACTCTAGAGGAAGTCAAACAATTTTTACAAAATTTCTGCACATTAAGGTGAAATATCTGCTGTTTGATTTTTAATATATCATGGTATAGGGGTGGCAAGCAAATTTATACAGAGGTACTACCAGAAGTATTTTGAGGTATAAAAAGAGACTTATATTTTAAAGTTTGAGAACTCTTACTTCAAAATATACTACTAGAGCCAGGCTCTTTGTCTTGCTCTGCCCCAGACATAGTGAAAGAATGTTCCAGCGAAGGCCATGTTCAAGAGAGGACTTAAAAAGAGCACGGGGAGGCACAGAACCTCATCACCTCACTGGAAAAGTTACATGTTAACTGGATTTTGGTAAATTGAATATTCTTTACCTTTTCTTTCTAGAATCACAATTTCAAAGTTGCTTTAATTTCCTTCCTTTTTTCCTTCCTTCCGTTCTTTCCTGTTTTAATTTACCTTCAAGTAGCAGTAACTGCCAGCCTTTAAGTTCTTCGACTCATATAAATACTAGAATAAATACTAGAACGCATGATTTAAATGGAAAGGAATTAACTTCTATTGAATGACGGTGTGCTGGGTGCTTTATATTGTTATTTCATTTAATCGCTGCTTCTATTCAGTGAATTAATTATTATCACTGGTAATAATAATGTTAATAAAATCAATCTCGTGATAGATGATTTTTGGAAAGTAAAGAACCATTCCATAATTATGTGTTTTGTAGGTTCTGAGTTTTGCATAATAGCATTGCTTAAGTCACGGGCTATCTTGTAATTAGAGAACAAATTAAATGTGAAATCAAGAAAGGGAGAAAAGTCAACTAAAAGACACAAGCGATTTGGCTGTCTCACTGGTCAGTTAACTAGTCTTTGGAAGTCACTGGGGCTTTTCTCCATACATTGTTTTGTGACAATAAGGTCTTATTTCTGTCTACTGCAGACACTGACAGTCTCAGGGAGCTCTCTTTGTTGTGTTTTTTTTTTTAAAGAATTATTGCCAAGTAAGTTTCTGTAGCAAAACGGACGTATGCGAAGTTTGCTTCACATCATTCTTTGACGAAATAACTGTGCTGAAATAATCAGTTAATCCAGAAAAGGGGAACAATAAAATTGCTTCATTGGTGTCAGAGAAGAGGCTAAATAACTATATGCAGGGCTGAAATTTAAGTTTCAACAGGCTCTTTTGTCATCGTATGGACAGCCTAAAGGGAAAGTTCTACGAGACATAGAAGCAACTGTCTACAGGCAGTTAGCTCAGTGGCTAGACCGTGGCGCTAATGAGGCCAGGGCTCTGAGTTCAAAACCGTACATACTTTTTTTTTTTTTTTGGCTGTGCCCGGCGGCTTGTGGGACCTTAGCTCCCCCGACCGGGGATTGAACTGGGCCCTGGCAGTGAAAGTGCTGAGTCCTAATCACTGGACCACCAGGGAATTTCCTCAAAACTGTACATACTCATAATGCGTGCCAGCTCCTTCACTAGTCACACGTAGACCTGTGGGAGGATCAGCGCAAACCTATCCTCATTCCTGGAAAAACTAATCAGCCTACATTCTGCTAGAATCAGTGGCATCTTTTTTTCATATGATGGTCATCATTACATGCCTTGCCTCTGTGAACGTACACCAAATCTTTGGATTCAGTTAATTTTTTTTTTTTTTTTGCGGTACACGGGCCTCTCACTGTTGTGGCCTCTCTTTGTGGACAGTAGTCATACGATTTTGCCAATCATCCTTGTTACTAAAATTCAAAAGATAAAAGATCTACTCTGTAAAATTCAGATGTTCCCAGTGTAGAGTACAGATTAGAGATTTCATCAATTTCTTCAGCAGAAAAGGACAGGAGGTGGATACAGCAGAGAACTCCCTCCTTTACCCTGGCTCCCAAGTGGAGCTCTGCTTTATCTCCTAGGCATTCCCAACTTGGCAAATTCCCCAGCGACTGGCTCTGGGAAATAATACAATAGTTTTATAATAACATACAACCGCGGGCACACTTTTTTTAAAAAAAACTTTCAGGGGTATATCAGAAAGGCTTAGCATCATCTGGTGCAAATAGTGAAATTTTGCGATGTGAGCTATGAATGCCCATGACTTTTCTAAGAACTTCTAGGGGTGACTTTGCACTGACTACCCTTGAATCCTCAAGGGAAGGCATCTTCCAATTTTCCCAGAAATTAATTCAGGACTGATAAGTTGAATGGATAGATTTGGGAAAAAAGACAGTATCTTAGGACATCAGAGATTGAGATGGTAGATAGGGATCAATTTCTCTTATTGTCTTCTGATACTGATCTGGCTAGAAATCATTTTGCTGTGGGGGGCTGATGTTTGACAAATGGATCCAGTGATGGGATTAAAATCCTTGCCCATTCCAAGCAGACAGAGGCCACGAGCTCCTATTACAGATGCTACTGGAGAGTCATTACATACAAAGGACTATTACCAACGAGGCCCCACTGCTACCATTTCCTCAGACCGATTACTTGGGAAAATTAGTCTTCAAATGTATACCGCTAAACTTTTACTGACTATTCTAACAAAAGTAGAAGTCCTTATCCTCTGCGTAAGAGGCTCTTTTCCAGAGCTGCGATACATTAACACGCAATTTTATAATTTTCTACCTATTTTACTTCAGTGTGAGCTTTCTTAATAATAAAGATACATTTTCAGGAGCATGAACAAATATGCTCAAATGAGGAGAAATCGAAGCCATTATCCTGACTTCAGTTTGAAAGAGTACCTGGCAGAGCGTGGGGTTGGGGAAAGTTTTCAGCTGAAAAACAGCTTATCCTTACAGGTATAATTTGTTGTTTTTACTTCTATAGAGCAGAACAGCCAGAACACAGACTTTTCTCCTGCAGGTCCTCAGCAAGGTGGGTAGTCAGTGCCGCTTTCAATATTCTCATTCGGGAACTCAGAACTAGTTTATTTCCCCTACATGCTTACCTTTTCTAAGTAGGTATAGCTCCAAATTTTCCCGTCAGCCCAAGTTCTTGAAATGATTTTTCCACTCTGGTCATATTCCATTTTTTCATTCCACGTCCCTCGTTGAATAAATGTCACCAATCCTGAAGGTGAATATGTGATATTCACTTCATTATATCTGCTTATGGGAGACCACAGAACAGGTCGTCCAGTCTGGTCATAAAGAATTCGAAGGGTGAATTTCCGATGGTCGTCATAGATCTTTCCTGTGCGAGTCATATGATCAAAATCTATGGAGAGCAGGTTTCTGTTATGGGCCTACAAAAAAGAGATAGGAAATACATTTGAAGCACTGCCTTAGCTCCCCTCATCAAGTGCATTCACAATCGAAAAGCTTTTTCTGTTTCTCCAGCAATGGGGGGGTTGTCTCTTGCCTTTGAATCCGCATGGCTTCTCCTCGGATGACACTTGTCTTTATTCTCCCAGCAGACTGTACAATCTTGGAAGGCTGGGGCTATGTCTTAACTACTGGTATGTGCTAGCTCCTCAACATACGGTTATTGATTGCTTTTGCCCAACTCAAGCCTCAAGTGTGCTGATACAATTTTCAGTGATTATGTAATCTTATTTTATGTGAGTCAGATGCCTACCAAGGAACGGGATTTCCTCCCCCTCTTTTACCAATGAAGTGGCTAAAACATAGAATGGTGAGTTATTTACATAATTAGAAATTAGAAAAAACGAATATAGAGAGCCCCCTCTAATTTATACAGAGAATCCCTTCTTTGGCTTCCTGTTCCTCTGGGCATGGAGCTTTATCACTTCACATCTATCACAGGGGAACACAGAGCAACTCAGATTGTCTCCTGAGATGGAAGCCCACTCAGCAATGTTTTATCAGAAGGTAAATGTGGCAGGTGTTGGTAGGCCCCCCAGTATTTGCGAGGGTGGCACCACTCAGTGAGGTTAGAGCATGGAGTTCAATCCGGGTACCAAGTTTAGAAACAATTAGTAGCTCGGTTTGGTTCTGGTCTTAGGCTTCCTTGACTGCATGCCAGCATCCCCTTTGTGTACTTCACGGCCCCAAAGTTGTCCAGAGAAATCCTGCCTCTGAGGAAATTCAGCCTGGTCTACACAAGATAACCAAAGAACTAAATGGCTTAGTTAAAAAGTTTTTAAATTGGACAAAAGGCCACTTTTACTGGGTTTTCAAAGCAACTGGACAACTGACATGATCTGTTCTACTCTTCAGCTAGTAATGCCAATGTTTGGCACTCCCACCAGTAACTGCTATAGCAAGCTGATGACAACACAGAGCTGAAGAAGGCTCTGGAAGACAAGGGTTTTGAAGTAGGTGGGTGGGAGGCCAAGGGGAGGGCTTTAAAAATTTGTTTTATTTATTTTAGTTTAGCTCAGTTAAGATTTCATTTCAGTGAGTCGTTTGTTTTGTTTTATTATAACGTTTTATGTGGAACTAGTCTGACTCACAAGAAGTTGCAAAAGTGGGGAATTCCCTGGCGGTCCAGTGGTTAGGACTCCAAGCTCTCATTGCCCAGGGCCCAGGTTTGATCCCTGGTTGGGGAACTAAAATCCCACAAGCCTCACAGTGCGGCCAATAAAATAAAATATGTAAATTGTTGGAGCTATTAAAAAAACAGAAGTTGCAAAAATGATACAGTAGCCATGTACTCTTCACCCAACTTTCAAGGAAAAGACTTTTCTTTTGGGTGAAGGGGGTCCAAGCATATCTGGAAGGAACCTTCTAGGTTCTTGGCTGAGACCCCCCCCACACTGCCACCCTCACCCTGTAATAAAAACAGGAGAAAAACAAACAAGTTTAATAACATGTATACCTCCTGTACACATGGGAGAGACCCAGGGGAACTGAGTAACTCTCCAAAATGGCCCAAGCCACCACCTTATATACTATCTCCAACCAAAGACAAAAGATGTTGGGAGGAGGGAGCCAGTTATGGGAGGTGACCAGGCAAAGCACAGTAAACAAGGGTAAGGTTGTTATGCAGATTTAAGTCATTGCTTTCTCCATCAGCCTAAAATAATCTTTATACCAAAGAGGCATATTTTGGGGTGGCAAATTCTTCTCCCCTTCAAATAAAAAAGGAGAAACTTTGAGAAGTATAAACAACAGTGGCTCTCGGGAGTCAGGAGACTGAATTAGCTGCTTGTCTGTGCACCAGCCATCTCTTGTATTCGGGCCTTAGTTTTCTTATCTGTGAAAAGGGAGTGATATTTACCACTCTACACCACACACCTGTGTTAAGAATTAAATGAGATTACATATACGGGTACCTGGTGATGTGTAAAAATAATATTAGTAATTGTTGTTTTTAGATATCATTACTTTTTGCATTTTAGTTAGGCTTCTGAATGGGCCCATGTGTCAGATTCCAAGGACTGTAGCTTGGTGTATTAGATTTATATCTGTAGGAATTGTCAACACGATCCTGAACAGAATATTAAATATCTGTTTAATGAGGTAGGGAAAAAAAACCAACATTAGGATTTGACTACATTAATCATAGTCGGACTAAATGGATTCACTAGCTATTCAACTAAACTTCATGTTCATTTATAATTTTTGTGGTCAAGGATTTCTTTAAATATCTGAAAGCTATATACTGTGTCCCCAGAAAAATGCACATAAGTACATAAACAAACATTTTAAACAAAATCTCAAGTGGGATCTGAAACTCAAACATGAAACCTTTAGGGGTCTTGAGTCCAATTTCAAAATCCTGGCTCAGAAAGAAGTTTTCAAAAATTTTTTGTTAAAATTTTGTTTTGCTATTTAAAAACTTGAGATATAACTGACATATACCATTATATTAGTTTCAGGTTCAATATTTGTATATATTGTGAAATAATTACCACAAAAATCTAGTTAACATCCATCACCATATGTAGTTACAACTTTTCTTTCTTGTGATGAAAACTTTTAAGATCTATTCTCTTAGCAACTGTCAAATATACAAAACAGTATTATTAGCTATAGTCACCATGCTGTACATTACATCCCCAGGACTTATTGATCTTTTAACTGGAGCTTTGCACCTTTTCACCCCCTTCATCCATCTTGCCCACCCTTCACTACCTGCCTCTGGCAGCCACCAATCTGTTCTCTGTATCTATGACCTCTTTTTTTTTTGATTCCACATCTAAATGAGATCCAGGGTTTTTATCTTAGTGCCCTGCATGACTGCAAAGCCAGCATTCTCATTTCAGATTCTGGTTTTCCTTTGCTCAGTAATTTTGTGCACTTTGCTTTTTAAAATAACCTCCTTAACTTCTACTCCCATTATAAAAGTGATATTTTTTCATTGCAGAAAAATTGGAAAATATAGAAATATACAAAGAAAATAATCACCTGTAATCCCATCCTTCAATGTGAATCATTGCTAGTACTTTGCAGCATTTCATGCCCACTTTTGTTTTGCATATTCTATGCCCATACACGTAAAGAATACAATTAGAATTATAAAGTTTTGTGTCCTACTTTTTCAGCTAATGTTTTGTCTTGAGCATTCCTCATGTTATTAAATATTCTTAAAATGTGGATTTTAGTGGTTACATAATATCTTCTACATGATAAGCATTTATTTTTCCTTTCTCCTATTGTTGGAAATTAGAGTTTTTGTTTTCCATTTTTCTTTTATCTTTCATGTTCTGTTGAACATTTTTGTAAATAAATATTTCCTTAATACAAAACCCTATAAGGGAAATTATGGGGTCAAATGATAACATATTAAAGACTCCCGATGCAACTCGAGATATTACTTCATGGTGCACAAAGGTTTACAAATTTATGCTCTTATTAACTAGCAGTGGAAGAGTTCAACTCATTCCATCCTTACCACCACTGAGTATTGTCATTGTTAGTATGCTTTTCCCAATATGAGAGTGGGAAAATAGTATGTTACTGTGGTTTAAATTTGCATTTATTTGGTTACTAATGAGGCTGAACCCTTTTAAACGTCTATTCGCTACATGTACGTCTTCTATGAATTGTCTGCTATTTTCAACGTCTTTTGGTTTCAGTTTCTTCATCAGCCAGCTGGGGCTAATGATACTTGCCATTAATTTTGAGCTTCTGCAAGAAAAAAAAAAAAAAAAAAAAGGACAGCAAATGTTCCACGCCATGAATTCCAGAAGACTAGTGATTAGATACTCCAATTATTTGGGAGGAAGTCTTGTCAGTTGCAGGGGTAGGTTTCATTCAGGGAATAGAGCCACAGATTGGGAAACATGACTCTTTAACCATCTGTAGCCAATGTGTGCAGTGCCGCGGTGCATAAATACACAGTAAACTGCTGTTATCACCTAAAAGGTGATAGAGAAGCCCGTATTTCCTGTCTTTTGATACACAGGGCTTGGAAACCTATACGAAACCAGGTGTTCTTTCTTCTACTACCTTTCCTGTGGTTTTATAGCCACATATCTCTAACTGTAATACTGTTCATTTACAATAGCTGTAAAATATCCATGTACTCCCAGAGACGGTTGTAACTGTTACAATTTATGTTATAATGATAGTTAAAGAGCCAAAGTAACAAGTGATTTCCAGTTCAACTAAATTTGTGGTTTTATTTGTCTGATAGATTAAGTTTACTACTCAAGAACACATTTCTTAATAAAGTCATTACAGCTACACAAGCAGGGACCACTGTTAAAAATCCACTACAGGCACTTCCCTGGTGGCGCAGTGGTTAAGAATCTGCCTGCCAATGCAGGGAACACGGGTTCGAGCCCTGGTCCGGGAAGATCCCACATGCCACGGAGCAACTAAGCCCGTGCGCCACAACTACTGAGCCTGTGCTCTAGAGCCCGCGAGCCACAACTACTGAGGCTGCGAGCCACAACTACTGAAGCCTGCGTGCCTACAGCCCATGCCCCGCAACAAGAGAAGCCACCGCAATGAGAAGCCCACGCACCGCAACGAAGAGTAGCCCCCGCTCGCTGCAACTAGAGAAAGCCTGCACGCAGCAACGGAGACCCAATGCAGCCAAAAATAAATATAAATAAATAAATTTATTTTAAAAATTGATGGTTGTGGTGATCAAATAAAACCCTCACTATGAAAGCATTTTATTGATTGTAAGGCACTAAACATATGTAAAGGATTGTTATTGTTGTTAGATTTCTAGGGACATGTACAGTAACACCACCTAGCCATTCTTCAGTCCCAGGACCTCAGGAAGAACCCTAGAAGTCATAGAGGAGAGGGCCCTGAATTTGTTGCCCTTATAAGCCGTTCCACAAATCTGCTCAACTCTACCACGGGATGGGAAACGGGTCAATTATCAATGGTACTAACTAAATAACACTTCACTCTACTCAACACAAAAGAGCCCCCGTATGTTTTATGACCATTAGCTTCTCAGTATTAAGAACAATTTGGGATATGAGGTGCAAATTACAATTTACAGTCTCTCTCCATTATCCGTGCATATGGAAGGGAGAAAACAGGGTGGGTGATCGTAGAAAGTGGAAAATACTAAAGTCACATAGTATAGAATGAGCTCTCCTAAAGAATATAAAATCCCAAAGTCACATAGTGTATGATATGATTCACAATGTTTTATGCAGACTATAAGCTGGGGAGGCACTAAGAGACCATTTATTTGATATAATTGTTCTGGGGTGAATCCATGAGGTTGGTGAGCCATATGTAGATAATTCTGACTTTTCTCTAGTATGACATTTCATTTCACAGGTGAAGAAAATAAAGGCGTTCCTTAAGCCAGTTGTAAGACTTCCCCATCGAGGGTTCTACCTAGGAGATCTCATTTCTAGAAGAACTCTGATAGAAACCCTCACTGCTCTCACACAGACAGGTTTGACTATTTGGACTGGTTTCACCTCCCAATTCAGTGGCATACCTTAGTAGCTGTTACAAAAAAACAAGCATGGAAGTCTGTGTCTTTGTGCTACCAACAGAAGTGACTGGAAAGTGAGCGCTAGTGTAGATCATTTTGTCCGTATCAAGCCATGGGACTGACTTGACGGCTTGTCACTGGAATTGGGTGGTTGTTTGGCGTTGCGTTGCCACAGCCTAGAGGTTACCACATTTTTACTGTGAGTGAAGAAAATGCAAGTGTTCCAGGTATCCCAGGCACGACACAGGTGCTCAAAGCAGGCCTCAATAGTGAGTGATCTTCTCCCTCAGGCTGGCAGTTGCTCTCGGGCTGATATTGAATGTTACTATACTTGGAAGGTTGGTCACGTCATCCTAACATTGGTTCATGTTCAAGAAGGGACAGGTAGACAGAGCGCTGTGGTGTCTGTAGGCTTCGTGTGCTGCAGAAAGGCAATTTTGATTGAATGATCCCTGGTTAACTGTGGTGAACAGTGCTTGGTAAGAACTTGAAAACCCCCAAATCTTTCATTTCCCCCGGGCAGCTGTCTCTGAGCACCATTAGCCCAACGTGAGTACTAGTCCTTGACCCCTTTGGCCCTTAATATGTATATTCATGACAATGATATCATTCACTGTTTTCGCCCTTTATCTTGCTTTTGTCCAGATGTTGCCTGATGTCTCACATCCTTCTGTGTGTGCCTGCCTGGCCTTTCCAAATGAAGTATCAACTACCCCAAAGCAGGGGTCTGGGACAGCTCAGTGGACCTGCTGACCATCTGCAGGCCTTGTGAGGGATTCTGGAGGGCCTCCCGACTAAACACATTTCTTGATCCAGATGTTCTTGGGGCCTGAAATTGCTATTGTCAGAGCACTTTAGCTGGCTAATGACAAAGAAAGCTCCTATTAGGAGGGGGAAGGGTAAGCTGTGCCAAAGTGAGAGAGTGGCATGGACATGTATACACTACCAAACATAAAATAGAAAGCTAGTGGGAAGCAGCCGCATAGCACAGGGAGATCAGCTCGGTGCTGTGTGACCACCTGGAGGGGTGGGATAGGGAGGGTGGGAGGGAGGGAGACGCAAGAGGGAAGAGATATGGGAACATATGTATATGTGTAGCTGATTCACTTTGTTATAAAGCAGAAACTAACACACCATTGTAAAGCAATTATACTCCAATAAAGATGTTTAAAAAATAAATAAATAAATAAAAAGAAAGAAAGCTCCTATTAGAATGTTCATTTCAGGGTACTGAACCATTATCAGCCTTTAGCACCCTCTCTTGAATTAGTATATCATATAAGCTAGTCAGTCAGCTAGAAAAGCTTTGGAGAAATGGGACTTCCAATGAGGGAGGCTCTGCCATTTTCAAAACTAAAACACCAATTCTATAGCTTCTATCAGGTCGAGCCTTACCCTCAGCCTTCTTTCAAAAGCGGAAATGTTGCCTTTGTTCTGCTCCTTCCGCTGCCGCCACTCGATGAGGTTGGCGTTGTGCTCTCCGGGCAGTGAGATGTTGCATTTGCCCAGGGTGGGGTTGACCGCCCCGGACAGGATGTGGGGCTCTGAGCTGAGGCTGATCTCCATCCCGCTGGCAAAAGTGACACGTAGGGAGCCGTCTGGACTCACCCGATAGGTACTCTGGGTATTTTCTGCAGACAGAGGAGCAAAGGAGGAAGGGGGGAAGAAAGGGAAGCACAGAAGCAGAGGAGAGACAAGTTTAGCTTTAGGAGGTAAGGTTGGGAAAGGATGAGCAGGTGGGGTGCCGTGGACCTAACTGCCCTCTGGGCTAGACAACCACTCTGACAGGCCAACACACTCTCTGTCCATTTGGGTCTCGTTATTTTCACAGCTGGGCTGTCTTGTTTCTTGGATAAAAGACTCCTGTGTAATACTGCAGGCTGTTTTTGTTTTGAAAAACTTTCTCACTTTTAAAGAATTCCCTCACAAACTCCCTTTCTGACTTGGTGGATTGGCCTCCTCCATTTGATATGCTGGGAGCTAGAATGGGCAGAGTATGAAGTGTAACTCAGTATCGTCACTGCGGGGGGACACCAGCACAGTTGCCAGACTCCACAAAATGATACGCTGACAAAGGTCGCCACCAATCCTTTTAGAGTGGCTCAGCCTAACAACAGAAAGAGTCCTTAATGACTGGGCAGAGAGAAAACAATTTCTCTGTGTCCACTTCCCTCGGCTTCCAAGATATTCTTTCCAAATCCACCTCCCTCCCTCCCTTCCTCCCTTCCTTCCTGTTTACTCCTCTATTTCTCGCTCTCTCTCTCCTCACTTCCCTCCTTTCTTCCTTCCCTCTCTCCCTTCCTTCTTTTTCCTTCCATTCCTTTACTTTCCTCTCTTTGAACAGAATTAGCTTTTAATTCTCTCATTTCCCTTATATTCCTGCTTGGTGTGTATCCTCATTCATCCTTTTTATTCACCCATGTCATCACTGCTCTAGAATGCTAATCTCGGATGGGACACAGACTTCATTTCTTTAATATAACCCAATTGGAGCTTAAAGAGCTTTACAAACAGCTGCGTGTTGAGAAATGACTTGATGGAAGAGTAGATTTGGCAGGGATTTAACCTCATAACTCGCACTGGGATGTGGCCCAATGTTGCTATAGGAACTTTGTGAAAGGTGTGACTTTGTCTGGGCTTCAGCCTCCATAGCTGGAATATTGGGAGAAGAAGTGAATTCTAGTCATTGACGGTGTGCAGAGGTTTGATGGTAGAAGTAAGAGAGATGCTGTTAGAGTCTGGCGAAGTTGGAAATATTCTTACCTTGTTTTAAAATATATATGGTACTAGTTGCTGTCAAATTGGTTGACATGAGGACGTTTTCGCGGTTGGAAGTATCTAGCTCCACTTTTGTCAGCTTCTCCAGGTCACTGTGGAAGCTGCTGACCTCTCCAGTGGGAAACGTTGCATTGGTCAGATGCCCCTCGGGGTCATACCTGAGGAATGTAACCAATCCCAATGTTGAAGTCTCTTGGCAGTGATAACAGGCTTTTGCAAAATAAAAATCACTTGGCAGCTAATACAGTTTAACTTTGAGTGATAACAAGTATTATTAACCTTGTTCAATAAGAAGAAAAAGGTCAGAGAGATGATTAATCAAACGAAGGTATTTTCTGCTGCTTCTGAATTCTTGATGACTTCCTTGAGCTGTGCTGTTTTACAGAAAAAATATATCTGGTAATGAATCACTAGGGTGGAAAACTGATTTATGAGTCATGTCCTGCTGTGTGCAATGTTGCAGGGAGCCCTCCGTTTGCAATTTGGGTCAGATGTGATGGGTCACAAGGACCAGCAGAGGGTGCTGTTGACAAAGAAAAAGGAGGCATGACTGTCCGCCGCCCCGCCCCGCCCCGCCCCCACCAGCCTGAGAAGGCTAATAAACTGATTTTGCACTGTGATAGGAAAATTATGTTTGCTGCTCTTTAAGTTGCCAAATTTGAAATGAATGAATCATTCTTCCAACAAAATGACCAAGCACAGAAGACAATGGAAACGTGTTCATTAAAACATTCTGGAGCCCCCTGACCTCAGTGTCACTTAATTTTTTAATCTTTTTATAATATAGTACATAATGTGTTGTAATTTGCCTATATGAGTAAGAGACTAAAACAAATAATTACCTGGGATAATAGGCAATAACCTATATCTAGAAATATAGTCTTGTGAGTTGACTTTTTAAAAAAAATCAGAATTATTGGCAATCTCACTGTCTTCCAAATGGAACTGCCTCCCTGAAGGCTTTTGATGTGGAGCTGTTCTTTTATCGCCAATAGAACCATGAAAAATAAACACTTCATTAAAAGTAAGGACATGCACTTGGAAACCCATTACTGTTTTCAAGTTGCAAATTACAAAATAGTTAAGTACTTTTTTTGCTTTTAAAATGTTAAACAATTATATTCTTTTTACCCAAAGTGAGCAGGATACAGCCTGGACACAGTGGTGGAGTCTGGCTCTACTGCCTTCTCCCTCCAAAATTATGCAAAATGGCCTAGTGATTCAGTGTTAATCCACTATGCTTTAAAGAACTCAGCCTGGATAGCTGCTGAAATTTTAAAACTTAGACCAGCCTTGGCAGGCTTGGGAAAAGGGGCTAGACATTATTTTATAGGACAAAACTGAACTTGAGGCTATACACAATGCCATCTCAAGTTCAGTCCTGTGTGTACACGAGTGTGTGCACGTGCACACACACGCTATCAGTTACAAGAGTCAGGCACGCAAACAAAAATAATCAAATAGGTCATTTGACATCATAGATATGGCAAGCCCTAGTTGTTTAATTGGATGCACGCTTTGCTTAAATGGATTTCAGCCAAAACGGTTATTGGCATGTTGCAGCTATGCTGCTAAGGCCTCATTATCGAGGAAAGGCTGAAGGGTGCTGTTTGCGCCTGGGGTTAATGGCAAAATCCTCCCCCCTGCTCAGCCTGTTTGCCCGTGGCCTGCTCGGGGCTCTGTGGCTGCAAGAAGAAGACCCCTGATGAGAAAGGGGCATGGAAGGGCCTGAACACCTAACACAGCTCCGACTTTGTCTGCCTGGTCTTCCTTCCAGAAGAGGAAAACGATATCCAGTTTTGATTCTTGCAAGGTACCAACCTGCTTTTCCCCGTAGGGAGGAGTTTCCAGGCAGCAGACAGGAGGAAGCTGCTGCAGGCCCCCCTCACTATGGAGACTGTGGTCCCACAGCCTGGACTACTCAGGCAGTTCCTCTCTGTTTCACATCCATCACCAGCAACTCTGCCTCATTGGTTTCCCTTTCCTGATTTCTAAAGGGTTTCCTCAGCACTTGGCAAGGTCACTCTTCATTATTCCTCCAGGAGATCTGACCTAAGATGCTACGCATGCAGGTTTCCAACGGGCTTTCCAGCTCAGGGCAGTTTCTTTCCCAGTCACATAGCCCCTTGTTTGAAAGCCAAGATTTCATTGAAAGGTGATGGCAGTGGTCGTGCCCACTTCTCAGGGCAAGATGACAAGATCAGATGCTAACTGAGCCATCCATGAGCAGAGGTCAAAAATCTGAATGAACCTCAGCAGTGGCCTGTGGTGTAATTCCCTGGATAGATGTAGCTGGGAGGCTGCTGCCTGGCTCCTTGTCTGCTGAGAGAGGGAATGCAGTGGGGATAAGACAGAATTTCCCACAGTCCTGCCCAGGCGCTAGAGAGCTAGAAAGTTGTATTGTCTGATTTCCTTTCTGTGGCTGGATAAGCCTCCTTATTTGAAAGTGTACATTTGACTTTATCATAAACAAAGCACTCTACCTTGAGGGCGTTATGCTAAGTGAAATAAATCAGACAGAGTAAGACAAATACTGTATGATCTCACTTATATGTGGAATCTGAAAAAAAAACAAAACCAAAAACCCGAACACAAAAAACTCATAGAAAGAGAGATCAGATTTGTGGTTACCAGAGGCGGGGGGTGGGTGGAGGAATGGGACAGAGGTGGTCAGAAGGTCGAAACTTCCAGTCATAAGTTACATAAGTACTGGGGACGCAATGTACAACACGACAGTAGTTAACTGCTGTGTGGTATGTATGAAAATTCCTAAGAAAGTAAATCCTAAAAGTTCTCATCAGAAGGAAAAAAATATTCTTCTTTTTTTTTGTATCTATATGAGATGACGGACATTCACTAAACTTGCTGTCATCATCATTTTGCAATATATATAAATCAAGTCATTATGCTGCATGCCTTAAACTTATATAGTGCTGTATGTCGATTATATCTCAGTAAAACTGAAGGGAAAAAACCCAAAAAAACAAAGCACCCTACCCCCCCAGTACACTCACCCACCCCAATTCTGCTAGTCACAGCCAAAGCAATGGCATTTGGTGGTGTCTGCAGTGTGGTGCCTCTCCTGGGCTCAGTCAAAACCTACAGGCCCAAGTCTCTTCTGTGGGGTCATGTTCAAAGGAAGAGCAGATCCCACAACTTTGGAAAGACTGCTCCAAACTGGATAAGAAATAAAGGAAGCCTTTGAGTTCTTACGGCTTGCTTGAGGTTTCTTTTTGTTGTTGTTGTTTCCCCTCCATCACAGGGGACTACATGTTTCCAGACTGAATGTCAAAGAAACAAGTTTAATCAAAATCTCTTACGCTGTTCTGTGGGCTTCCCTCTGGTGCCTGCATCCTTTGGTGCAGAGGACGCAAGCCAATATGCTGCAACTGATCCCTTCAGGCCATAACAGGGTTGTAACTTCCACCGCCCCGCCCCCACTCCCCCTCCCTACCCTGGGCTGCAAATTCTGGTTGGTGAATTGTGTGATCAGGCATTGACTGTTGCCTTCATGGTCATCAGGAGTGAGCTTGGGAAGAGGAGATTTGCCATCACCTTGTCCCTTCCCGTCCCTGATTTTACAGAGTTCCACTGTGTGCGTGCGCACACACGTGTCCCCGTGGATCAAAGGAAACATTTGTAAAGGAAATTCAGAATTCATTCTTGTCCTTGAGGAACATATAGTTTATATTAGGGGAGATGATATTTACACATTATTAAAAATATATTTGGTCTGATATTTTCTCGTAAGGGATAGCCTGCCCTTTCCCTTGAGGACAATTTAAGCCAGAGCTAAACCGGGCAGGGTAAAAACTAGTAGCTCTTCCATCTTTGCTCTTCTTAAGAAAATACTGAAGAATATAGAAGAAAAATTCATTACTTATTTTTTTTTTTTAAAGGAAATAGACCCTCTTTACCCTCTCATGCCGGAAACCTGACCAACCTAATAAGCGTTCTTTAGGAAATACTGGATTACCCTTTCTTCACCAATAACTTCATGTGGCTCCCTATGACTCGGCCCAAGTCCATGATGCCCTTCTATCTTCACTTGTCCTTCACTCAATAAGTATCAGTCTTGTGCTAGGTACTGGGGATGCTGTGGTGAATGAACTTCAAAGTCTAGCAGCGTAGGTAAGATACACACACAAATCACTCTGATGCCAGAATACTGCCATATACTTCTGTAAACAAGGAGCTGCAGAAGCTCAGAAGAGGCAGAAGTTACTTCCAGGCAGGCTGAGCAGAAGAGAAGGAGGTGGTATTTGAATCCTGGAGGGTAGCTGGAGATCAGTCCCTCGACAGGTAGAGACTGGGGACGGGAGGAAGGCATTCCAAAGGCAGGCACACCGGTGGCTGGGATGACCACCGAGGGAAGCGTGGTGCTGGAGCACACAGGTCCTCTCGGAGCGGAGTGGGAGATGAGGCCGGAGAGGCACGTTGGAAGCAGAGCACGGGGAAACTGGGGTGTCAGGCTCTGGAGGAAAGCATGCAGTCAGTAGACAATGGAGAGGCGTAGGAAGCTCTTCAGGGGGAGAACGGTATGATGCAAGCAGTTCTTCGGTGGCAGTGAATCTCGGAAGGGAAGCTATGGAGCAGGGAAACCTGTTGGGAGGCTAACGCCTCAGCTTGTGTAAGAGAAGATGGTGGCCTCTTGCCTTTATGAAATGCGTTGTGATCGCCTATCCTTGGGACCAGTCTTCCTTCCTAGGTTGTAAACTCTCACATCTTTAGAGAGAGGACACAGTGTCTCATCACCTCTGTATTTTCGGTGTGTGGCACAGGGCAGACTCTCACTGCATATACTTGTTGAATGAGAGAAACAGGATCTGCCAGTGGAAATGGGAAGGAAGGGGTGGGTATGAGAGTCAGCGTGGTGAGAGGATAGACAGAGCCATCCCAGGTGGTGTGGAGGCTTAGCTTACACGGACGTCCTGTGAGGTGCAGCTCACCTTCCCAGCCAGGCTCTGAAAGCTCGTTCGGCCAGCAGCCTCTCTTCCTTCTGTTCAGTCCCTTTCTCTTTGGTAGTTCTCTCTCCCCAGCATGAGCCACGACAGTTCTCTCTGCCCATTCCTGAGCCTTACCAAGGGCGTAAAGCACAGGGGGAAGGAACTGAGCAAAGGTGTCCAGTCTGTCTCTGGAGTCCTGAGGGAACTGTTGGCAATTCTACGTTCTTCTTGCTTAAATGAAATCCCTCACCTGCCCAGAGGCAGGGGCCTGGACCATGTGGTGCCTTAGCTCTCTCCCTACTCTGAGATTCTCAAAAGCACTGGAAACACTTCCATGTGTTTGGACTGACCATTCACTTACATAACCAGTTCCGCATGGGAATCACATCCTCTGCTTAGGCAAATATCTCACCCAGAGACGTGGCTTGTGTACCTTGCCCCGCCTCCCCGCTCCCCGCCCCCGTTCCGCTAATCTTATCAGGGAGGAGAGAGAACCTCCCATTAGCCATCTTCCATAAGACTGAGCATTTGTAAAACAGCTTAGAAGGCACCCAGAGCTATCGTGAGGGCATTTCCAAGTTGTCAGTAAATGGCGTTTTCTTGGGGGGGTTGGGGGTGGGGAATGTGCGAACCAAGTCCCGGGATAGAGAGAACACAGAAAACCAGGGATCAAGAGATCGTGCTCCCACAAAGGTCAAGGGCCTGAGGAACTGTCAGCTCGGCCTGCACTGGCAGCAGTGACAAAACTGACACTTTGGCCTCAGTCTGGGACCTTTTCGGTTGAGCGTAGCAGAAGCCTTTACCGGGGAAATGCTTGCGACACAAGCAAGGGTGTCCTGGCTATTCTTGCAGCCTCTGCTGGGGCAGGGTCATCGCAATTAGGAGCCCGCCAGCCCCTCGGGCCAGAACCCCTGCCTCGTTCCTAGTTCTGCTTTGACAATCACCTCCCTGTTAGCCATTTCTCTGTGGTCAGCTTTTCC
This sequence comes from Phocoena sinus, assembly GCF_008692025.1. Lineage (NCBI taxonomy): Eukaryota > Metazoa > Chordata > Mammalia > Artiodactyla > Phocoenidae > Phocoena > Phocoena sinus. The sequence continues at coordinate 105,678,746 of NC_045784.1, forward strand.
CCTGACACCCAGGACACTTAGGCGCAGTCAAGCATCAAGTACTAATACTTGGGGTGTGCAACTTTGATCCTGGTCCAACATCACACTACACAAGACAAGTACTACCACGGCACCAGATGCATTTTAAAATCCCATTTGGACTGTCCACACTGTTCAGGGTCATCTGTGTCATTTCTCCCTGCCGTTGTTGCTGATAACCGAAAGTTGAACGGATTACTGGCTTAGCTACCTCTATGCAGCAGTCTTCCATCCTTCCAACAATTTTGCTTCTGTTTCTCTTTTCCTGTTTCTCATCTCAGAACAGAAATCTGATGTCCACCTTAGCAAAGGATTTGTCACCTTTCGGCCAAAGAAGGCAGCCTCTCTCTCACCTCTGAGCAACGCTCAAGTTCTTTTAGGAGGGCCTGGTAACAGTGGCCCAAGGCCGCCTTCTACTGACCTTAGCATGGCTGTAACCCTGACTGGAAGAGTAGGTCCGATTCGGTGCTCCCTGGCTTCAGAAGGAGAAGGAAAACCTCGAAGGAGTGCTCAGAACCGGCTAAAGCATTGGAGGATAAAAGTGAAAGAAGCCAGAGTTTGTACAGAGTAGACTGGGAAGAATTAGTTTCATTTTGAAGGTTGGGAAGTTGCTCGTTCCCATATGTACAGGCAGGAACCGACAGGGACAGCATTCCGTTGGGGACAGAATGCACTGCTTCAGGAGGAAGAGGAACCTTCTCCTCTCCACAGAGGGTTTCCGCATAATACTGAGAAGGTGGGAGAAGGACGAGACGGATATTCAGCCTCCCTTTCTCTTTCATGGCGCTCTCATACTCCTCATTTTTTTTTTTTTTTTTTTTTAGGTGGTACGCGGACCTTTCACTGTTGTGGCCTCTCCCGTTGCGGAGCACAGGCTCCGGACGCGCAGGCCCAGCGGCCATGGCCCGCGGGCCCAGCCGCTCCGCGGCACGTGGGATCTTCCCGGACCGGGGCACGAACCTGTGTCCCCTGCATCGGTAGGCGGACTCTCAACCACTGCGCCACCAGGGAAGCCCTCTCATACTCCTCTTGTCCTGCTACTGCAGCAGAAATCTTCTAGCTCCCCAGACTTCCCATGGTCACTCCTGTAATCCCAAATCCTCTTCCTTTTTCTGGAAGGCAGTGGGGTAGTAGTGGAAAGAGCAGTGGGCTAGAAGCTCAAAGATCTGACTCTAGACCCAGCCAACCAGCAACATGAATGGGCAAATTAGTCCCCTACTCTAGGCCTCCATTTCCTTATTTGTAAAGTGACCTCTGATGTCTCCTTGTGGCCATAAAATTCCATGATTACCCCCGCGTGAATGCCTGTGTTTCTCATCTCTTAATGCCTCAAGATTGGTTACCCAAAAACAATGACGTTAGATGCTACTTTTTTCTCACTGCCAGCCGAGTCCTGGTAACAGGCCTGGGCTCCGCTTGCTGTAAGTATCCGCCGGGACCACAAACTACCCGACTACAACATTCTGCTCTCTATCTGACATCATGAGTTTCCCCCTCTGTATTGGATCATTTTCATCAGCACACAAATGTACCACTATTTCTTTCATTTTAAAAACCTCCTTCTGATTACTCTGTTCCCCCTCTGCTCCAATTTCTCTGCTCGTTACAGCAGTGCACTTCAGAAGGGTTCTTTACTCCCAAACTCTCCTCCCAGTTGCTCTCTTTATTATTATGATTATTATTATTGAAATATAATTAACATAGCATAAAAGTCACCATTTAACAGTACAGAGTACACAATTCAGTGGCTTTCAGTACATTCACAACATGTGCAACCATCAGCACCATTTCTAGAACATTTCCATCATCCCCAAAATAAACCCCGTACTCACTGGCAGTCACTCCCCATTCACTCCTCTCCCTAGTTCTTGGCAACTGCTAATCTGTTATACTTTGTCTCTATGAATTTGCCTTTTCTGGATATCTCATATAAACGGAACTATATAATATCTGTCCTTTTGTGCCTGGCTTCTTTCAGTTAGCATGATGTCTTTGAGGTTCATCCATGCTGTAGCACGTACCAGAACTTCATTCCTTTTCATGGATGAATAATATCGCATTGTATGGATATACCACATTTCGTTTGGTTATTCATGACTGGATGGACACGGTCCTCTACACTTCTTGGCTATTATGAATAACACTGCTATGAACATGTGCGTATCCATTATCTCCTAAAGCTCCTCTGCTAAAGCTTCTGTCCCCCAGTGCCCACAGCACCTGTTCTTGTGAAGGTAAACAATGATCTCCACAGTGTTGGATGGAACGGTCATTCTCCGTGCTTATCTTACTTATCAGGAGTATTTGACACGGCTGATCACTCCTTCCTCCTTGCGTCACTTGTTTTACTTCGCTTCCAGGACGTCTCGCTCTCCTGGTTTTCTTCCTACTTCACTGGACTTTCTTTCTCAGTCTCTTTTGCTGGTTCCTCTTCATATCTTCAACTCAATGTTGGGGTGCTCTAGGTTCCATCATCAGATCTCTTTTCTTCCTTGACTACACTCACTTTTCCACGAAGATCTCGTGGCTTTAAACACAATCAAGACACTGGCGGACGCTAAATTTGGATCTCCGAATTTCACATCTCCAGCTGCTCCCCTCAATTCCAGACTCATAAATCCAATTGCCAACTTGATATTTTCCCTTGGATGTCTAAACCGATCATATCCGACCCTGAACTCCCACCCAGTATCATGTACTCCTTGCCTGGTCTTCCCCATCCTGGTAAACGGAAAGTCCAGCACCCACTTGCTCAGGCCAAAAACTTCGGAGTTATTTCTGACCCTTTTTTTTTCCTCATACCCCACATCCCACCTGTCAGTCCTGACAGCTCTATTGTCAAAATATATTTAGAATATTATCACTTACTGCCCTCACTCCCTGGTCTAAGTCACCATTTTGCCTGGATTATTGCAATAGCCCCTCCCTCCATTAGGTTCCTCTACTTCCACCATACAGTCTGTTTTCAATACAGAGTGATTCTTTAAAAATGTAAGGCAGATTCTGTCACTCCTTTACTTGAAGCTCTCCAGCGGTCTCACCTTTTACTCAGAGTCAAGAAGTCTTCACAGAGGCCTGCAAAGCCCTATGGGAGGTGGCCCTGGCCACTTCGTTGATGTTGTCTCCCTACTATGATTGTGCACTCCACTCCAGTCACAGTGGCTGCCTTACTATTCCCTGAACATGTCAGATTTGTTCCTGCTGCAGGGCCTTTGCACTTGCTGCTCACTCTGCTTGCAATGTTTTCCCCCTTCCTCCCCAGCAGATACCCACACGACTCACTCCCTCACCTCCTACAGGCCTTTACTCAAATGTCACCTTCTGAGTGAGGCCTTCCCTGACCACCCAGCCTGAAATAAAAACCCCTTCTGCCCCCAAATCTTGATTTCCCCCTGACCCTGCTTTATTTCCTCCGCAGAGCTTATCACCATCTGAAGTTCTGTGCATTTTACCTGCCTCCCTCCAGTACAATGTAAGCGCTATGAAGGTAGGGATTTGTATCTGTCTTGTTCACAGCTATATCCCCAGCACCAGAACACTGCCAGGCGTATACTAGCTGCTTAGCAAATATTTGTTGAATAAATAAATGAATGGTTAAACGGTTATTTTGTGGGGGTTTTTTCTCTAGTTTTATTGAGGTATAATTGACATAAAATTGCATGTATTTCAAGAGTACAATGTGATGATTGGTAAATAAGTGAACGGTTGAACTGGTTATTTTGAAAACTAGTTAATAATTCTGCCATTTCTTGTTGCTTAACTGAATTTAACCATTAGCTTTCAAAATAGTTGTTTGTCGGGCTTCCCTGGTGGCGCAGTGGTTGAGAGTCCGCCTGCCGATGCAGGGGACACGGGTTCGTGCCCCGGTCCGGGAAGATCCCACGTGCCGCGGAGTGGCTGGGCCCGTGAGCCATGGCCGCTGAGCCTGCGCGTCCGGAGCCTGTGCTCTGCAACGGGAGAGGCCACAGCGGTGAGAGGCCCGTGTACGGAAAAAAAAAAAAAAGTTATTTGTCTAATTTCAGCTGCAGTGTGATCTTGCGTGAATTTCTGAGAAAAGATATTCTCATTAGAACTTTTATCTTTCTTAAGGGTAGTATATTTCAAAATGTGGGCTCTTGAGTCAGACTGTTGCAGTTTGAATCCTGGACATCTGTGTGAATCAGGACAAGCTCACCATGCTGGGCCTCAGTTTCCTCATCCATAAAATAGGCAAACCAGGAGCACGTATCCCATGTTGTTATTTTGGAGCTCAAACAAAATACTTTATGTAAATCACCTACCTTAGGACCTAGCACATAGTAAACCCTCAGTGAACAGTAGCTTTTATGACTTTTATTAAGATGTAAGAGAAATTTTTCCAGAAATAGAGGAAGACCTGCAACAGAAACTGAATACATTTTTTTCAGTGAAACTAAAATAGCTGTCCAGCTCTTTTGTATAAGTGGCATTTCTTTGGGAAATGATCCAAAACTTGAAGGCCAACTGTTTTGTCCCTTTCCTCAGGAGGGTTTCATGGGATCTATTCTCTTCATATTCCCTACATTCTCACGGAAGAGTCACACCTGGAACTCCTCGTATTTAGTATCTCCGCTTCTCACGTTCCTCAACTTGAATGCCATTTCAGGCTCTGGGTTCAGTTCCATGCATTATCTTCACTTGGTAAACTGGTTAAAAATTCAGCAATTCCCTTCGTGGGGAAGATGCTTGCCGAGCGCTGGCAAACTAGCTTTCTAAATGGGTTGACTTGCAAATAACGTTGTCCAGCCTTAAAAGGCAAGGACGATGATCTCTATGTCCATGACAGGACACCTCCTAGTAGCCTGCCGTCAGACACACCTTCTGTTAATTCCCAGTTAAACAAAGTTATCACAGACCCGGTCTGTGAATACCCAAATGTATTGGAGTCTTTGCCTTGTGCAGGGAAACTGAGGGGAGGGCGCAGGCCTGTACTGAAGCTTTTGACTCCACATTTCCCAGAAGCAGCCAGTGGAGTGCAGCTTCTCCTGTTTCAGCATTTGCCCCACGTCATTTCACAACTTAAACTGAGTTGGGCTGGGCTGGGCTGCGCACACATTCATTCATTCATTAAACCCCACAGCGATCAATAAATACTAGTTAAGCTACACTGCTTCTTTGCTACTTTAGAACTATTTTCTCGTTTTGTCATTTAAATGAAATTTTCCCTTGTTTTCCCGGCTATGCTGTAAATTTCTCGAGCACGTGGACTTCCGCCTCATTCTTGTCTCGTGCAGCGCCATGCTTGATTCTTCATTCAGCCTATGTTTTTATTATTATGCTCTGCAAAAGTGCTTGCTCTGGAGAAATGGGTTCGAAGCCTAGGAGTTGGGTAAAATTTTCTCCTTGACTTTTTTTTTTTTATTGTGGCTGTTACGAGAAAATAGCATGCAACACTCAGCAATTACTAAGTCATTTTCCCACTGTAATACAATTGCAAATACAAACCTAACAAAGCCCATGTTGAGATTTAGAAACTTACTCATAAACGGTCGTCCATCCATTTTCGTTACTTTTGGTAGCCAGGAGCCCCGTGTTTCCTGGATAGGTCATCAAGGCCAGATTGTAGCCTTGGGCTGACACTCTTTTCAGGACTCCGTTGCTGCTTATGGTCAGCCAGTACACCTGCCCGCCAGGCACCACAAGCCAAAGGGGCATCCCGCTTGCGTCTCGGCGAATGTGCACAGAATTGCCATTGTTGCTGGTAATCGCACCCAAGTCGCCTTCGGCATTGTAGGTGAAATTATACACATAGTCCCTCGTTATCAAGTTCAAGGTGTGCAGGTGGGTTCCATTGACAGTGAACTGGTACAGTTCCTGATCAGCAGGTGATGCGATCTCATAAAGGTTCATGTCATTCAAGTGGGCTTGGTTCCTGCTAATGGTACGAATTCGAACATTCCCAAGGTCTGCCACGTAGAGGGTACCATCAGGTGACACTGCTAAGGAGGAAGGGGCTTTCATCTTTGCATCTTTGGCATAGCCACCATCACCTGTGGGAGAAAGACCCTGATGTTAATAGTTGTGGTCACAAGCACTTATACAAACATACCATATACAGAAATCGCTGTGCATCAAGAAGGGGACAGTCAGTGAACCAACATTCTCCACATGCCCCAGCTGGATATCTGAAACCCATTATTCACAATTCTGGAGTCAGTGCCACTAAAGATGAACAGTGAGATGCAATTCTCTCAGTTAACACCGATTTTGTGAAATCGTCAATCCTGCTCTTCTGTATCTAAAGATACAAAAACAGCAAATGACGACAGCCACCCCAAATCTAGCCAGAGACTTACGCCTGTCCATGCTCATGGCATCTATCTCAGGGCTTTCCAGTCCTACTGTGCCCAGACACCTTTCTTCTGTTAACTTTCATTGTCATATTGTGAAAGTACACTAAGTCTGCAAGTGTGACAATGATTCAAAACATCAAATTTGATAACTGGAATAAACATTCCAGTTTTGCCTTGAAAGAAAGATATCAATTAGCAAAATAACTATAAAACTAGTTGTCCAGGAAAACATTGGAAATATCAATCAAAAGTCATATTGACCAAGTTGCTCACTCTTGATTCCTCTGTCCCAAGGAAAGGCAAAGGTTAAAAGAACCATTTGGGCGTGGATGAGCAGTTTAATAGGGCGGCATGCAGCATGGAGGGATGTCCACGTACCAGCAGTAAATGCATCTATTGACACTTACAGGACTGTTTACTGTCTGGAATATCCACTCTGTGTTTTGGAGAAAAGGCTCTTTCCCCCCCCCACCCCCTCATTTCAATTGAAGTAAAGGGCGCTACTGGTTATGGAGAAAATTTTGGTTTAAAAAAAAAAACAACGTAAGTAGCAGACTGATGTCCTGAGAACCCTCCATTGTGAGATTTAATTTTGCCCTTGTATCCTGAAAGCAGTCTGCTTCTAGTCCCTTTGGGTTTCAAATAGCACACACTGTTAATCTGGAAACCAGTCACTTATTGGAAGTAATTTTTTCCTTAGCTAAATCAGTAAATGTAGGTTTTACCTAGCTTCCCTTTATCCAAAGTACAAATAATATCATGATCTTACATTTGTAGAGTGGTCTTAACTTCTTAGAGTACCAAAACTTTTATTATACTAGTTTATCTTCAAAACAGCAAGGTGATATAACTGAGACACGTGGTCTCTCTACTTAGCAGATGAAGTGAGTCATGAAGGGGTTTTATGGCTTTCCTAGGGTCACTCAGTGAGTCAGCTGCAGAACAAGGACAAGATACTAAGCTATCTGACCCCCAATCCATCGCTTTCTCCAGTGCCTCGCACCAATGTTTACAAGTAATACTTTTGTTCTTTTTTTGACTTTTCTGATGCACGTTTTTCTTTTGAAAACAGAGAGGGGGAGCTACTGAATTGCTAAAAAGGTCATACCTGAAAAACAGTCACAGTTGGGATCAATTTTGCAGTCACAGTCAGTGGGGGCACCAGCCATGATGGAGATCTCCCCATTGGTGGTAACTTGCTGAATGCGGTTTACTTTCCTCTCGTCTGTTTCAGCTATGAAGAGCAGCCCGCTGTGGGAGACGCTGATGGCCCTTGCTGACTCCAGAGTGGAGTGAATTGCTACCTTGCTGACCAAGAAATGATCGATGCCCGGCACCTGGCAGTGAATGGGGCGCCCTGCAATGATCCGCACTCGCCTGTTCTCAGAAATTTGAAGCACAATGTTGTTATCCAAGACGTACAATGAATTGTCCAAGGGATTGACTGCAAGGTCTGTTGGCCACTCTAATCGCACCTGCAAAAAGAACAGAACACACACCATTAGGTTACAATATCTTTCCGGGGCCGTTTTACCTTGAAAGAAAAATTGGCTTATTGGTTCCCCGTCTCATGAATTTCAGCAATGTTGGTGTTATCCGGCAAAGTTCGGAAGGACAGTTGATTGAGTGCTCTGGTAAACACATTTACCATTTATGCCATTTCCAACATAACGTGAATTATTTTCTGCTATAATTCCAGAAGGATCCTTCTCAGAGTGTGGTCTCTGGACCAGCAGCAAGAGATTCACCTGAGAACCAGTTAGAAATGCAAATCCTCAGGCCCCAACCTAGACTTACTGAATCAGAAACTCTGGAGTTGGAGCCCAGCCAGCCATGTTTTAACAAGTCCTCCACGTGATTCTGAAGCACAATAAAGTTTGAGGACCACTGCTCTAGGGCTTCTGTGGCACTATGAGATGCAAATCTCTCTCACTGCTCTGTAGATGCATGGAACAGCAAAGTCATAGAGGCATCTGGACAACAGAGTGCTAGAGAAACCCGATTTTACTCCATCAGCAACCTCTGGGGACAGGACCTTTCCTTGGCACAGACCTAGCATCTGTCTTGTGGAGTACTCAGGTACGGTTCATCAGCTGGGGATTTGGAATCCTAAGTTGTAATGCACTGCTCATGTGGCTTGACCTGGTTCACTCCACATCCTTTCTTTCCTCAGCAAAGAAACAGGTTGGTTTGTTCTTTCATTGGATGTTTGCTGAGCACCTTCTCTGTGCTAAGCCTTGTGCTAGGCTTTGGGCATTCAAAAGATCTCCAAAATGACACAGCTTCTGCCTTCAAATGCCTCATGGTCTACAAGAACCCTTGGAGAGCCATCAGGCAATTACTCTCCATGTCATGAGAAGGAGGCAGCAGAGAGGACGTGAGAGCTCTTTACCCAGACTAGGAGTCAGGAGGCAGGTTATTTCCAGAGAAGGTGGTACCTAAATAGGGTCTGCAATGACCAGTAGGAGAGGAATGAGGTGGAAATGGCAGGCAGCAGAGTTGAGGGCAATCCAGGGAGAGGGAGCAGCATGGGTAAAGGTTCAGAGATTAGAGACAGTATGGCCCATCCAGATACTACAAACAATCCAGTAAGGCTAATACAGGCTGAGTGATGGAGAGGTGATCGGTGAGAATCAGGAGGTATACAGTGGCTAGGTATCAGGACTGAATTGTGCCCCCCTAAATTCACATGCTGAAGTCTAACCTCTAATGTGACTGTATTTGGAGATGAGGCCTTGACAGAGGCAATAAAGGTTAAATGAGGTCATAAGGGTGGGGCTCTCAGGTCCTTATAGGAAGGAGGAAATACCAGGAATGTGTATGCACAGAGAAAAGCCCCTGTGAGGACACAGTAAGAGGATGGGCGTCTGCAAGCCAAGGAGAGAGATCTCAGGAGAAGCCAAACCTGCCGACACCTCGATCTTGAACTTCCCACCTCCAGAACTATGAGAGTATCACTTTCTCTTGTTAAAGCCACCTGGTCTGTGGTGTTTCGTTGTGGTAGCCCCAGCAGACTAATTCACCAGGTAATGGAGAGATGTACATATCCAGTTTTATTCTGATGGCTTTAAGTAGGGAGGTGACATAATCATATTTGGGTTCTAGAGGGATCACCCTTTCTGCTGTTGAGATCATATTGGAGGAGGAGGTGAGATGGGAAACAGGCCGCTAGTTAAGAGGCTCCTGCAGTGGTCCAGGTGAGGGATGATGGTGGCCTGAATTAGGTTGGCGACAGTGGGGATGGAGAGAAGTAGATGGATTTGAGACACATTAAGGAGTTAGAAGCAAAAGGACTGGTGTGTGTGTGTGTGTGTGTGTGTGTGTGTGTGTGTGTGTGTCTGGCGTGCTGGTGCCAAGTGCTGTGCTGGGCAATGGGACACACAGGCCAAGCAAACACGGATCTACTCTAGTTCCTTCCTCAACACAGGAGTCAGCCCAATGTCTACCCTGACATCTCCTCGACAGCTGCTATTTATCACCGGGCACTTCTCAGAGAACTACGTTACGTGCACTCTCGACTCCACCACTCACTTATTCTGTACTTTATTTCTCTTCTCTTATGGCTAGGCAAAGGCAGAAGAGTCTGCCCCATTCCTGGCCAAGACAGTAACAGTAATGTAGCTGCAATTCTTTTTGCCTTGAGTGAAAGCCCGAGGAAAGCTTTGTTTTTCTTATTGAATCCGAAAGTCTGAAAACAAGATATATGCTATCATCGCATTCTGAGGCCCACTATTTCCAGGGGCCTTCCACTCAGTAATGAAGTGGACAAAGGCCAGTCTGAGATAAAGCCCTTCCCTCTAATTCTGTCTCTTAATGGAGGGCAACTGGTGATGTTATAAAGAAGACAAAGGTTGTCTTTGACCTCTCCTCTTGTACCACTTGGGTCTCTTTGTCCCCTGTCTCTGAGTGTCTCTCCCAGACATCCAGCAGCCTCAACCTGTCCTCCTGTCTCTATATGCCCTCAGCCTTGACATAGGCTGGCCTTCTCTGGTCAGTACCATATGCCTCTGGACAGCTAGGAATTTGAATGCTAATGGAGTATAAAGCTGAGCTTCTGTTATGCATGTTCTACAGAGCCTTTCAAACTGAGGCCATTGGATAAACATTAAACACCAGCCTTAACAGCTCCCAGAGCAGTTTGCTGTGATGTGCTCCTCAGCACGTCTGTCTGAGGCCCTTGCATGTCAGCGCCCTGCCACGGAGAGGGAGAGCAGGGAGATGGAGCGCCTGCGCTGTGGACCCCTCCACAGCCCTCACTCTGGACCTCTATACACACCATCGGGCTGCTACAGAAGCTGTCTGTGTGCGCTGGGCCTCTGGAGCACAGTCCCCCAGGAAATAAGCTGGGGCTGGCTGAGGAAGAGGAAACCAATTGATTTCAGTCCAACACTCGTATTTTGATCAAGTCTGAAGTCAGTGACCCAGAAAAAACAAAGCTGGCAGAAATGACGTTCTAATTATCCCCGCTCTGAGAGCTGAGGCCGGGGCAGAGGCCGGGGACGGCACACACCTGGCAGAAGTCAGAGCAGGCCATGTTTTGGACTCTGCTCTCTGCTGTCAAGGCCGCCTCTGAGATAAAGACTGGTAGTTGGAAGACGAGCTGTTAAATTCTCCAACTCGCCCGAGCTGATTTAAGTCAACGCTATTGGTGGCATGTTTATTAGGTTTAAAATTGCCTCAAAAATACACCAGCTATTGTGTCTGTTTGTTTTCTGTTCCATCAAATAAGTCACCCTCTGGCAGTTTCCTGTGACTAAAGTGGCCTCTGTGCTTCTGAGACACTTTCTGTAGGAGCTACACAGAATCCCTTTAATTCCCATTTGATTTGTCTCTGAAAACGCCTCAGATGAAAGATGTGTGGCTACTTAGTAGTCTAGGGTCTGTCTTTTCAGAAACTGGACCTTTTCACCTCTCGTAGGTTGTTAGTTCCTTCTATCTGCTTCTCATGTTAGATACTCTCTTTTCCACGTAATTTTTCAAGGAACTGGTGCTTTATACCGAGGCATTTCCATAACACACAATGTAACGTGCGGATTGGAGTCTTTGCCTCATTCCGGCTGTCAGAATTAGCATCTGTTAGTTGCAGAGAGACCCCAGAATTATAGACTACTGAGGTGGGACTAAGGTTAACCCCTGAGGGCTGTTGGCACTTGTCCAGGTGGAGAGAAATAAACATTTCTTTTGGGGGTGGTGGGAGAATCTTTGCACAGTAACTCAGCCTGCAGGGAAACCATTTGGCCTAATTTGTGGTCGGTACCCCACCTTGTAAAAATACATTAATTTGCTTGAAATGTCAAAATGTATTCAAGCTAAACTAGCATTAAAGGTCACTGGTGTTGCCGCCAGCTGGTAGAATGTGCCCATCTCCCAACAACCTTCCCTGAGAAATAACCCACAGCAGAAAGGGGCTCTTGGTCTGGATGTCAAGTCTTGACAGCACCATGTCTTCCTCTGCTAATTGAAAATCTGCCTTGAAGGCACTTGGCCCTCAGGTCAGCCAGTCCCACGGCTGGTTTAAAGAGTCAGCTAATTTTGACCTAAGTAGTAGTTTATAAAGCCACAGAATCCTATCGGGGAAAATCCATGTGTAACAGCAATATCTAAATATGAGCCCTTGATTAGACTAAACCAGAAAATTCCTCAGTTATCCCACACTGTAGACACAGACCATAATTTGTAAACTGAGGCGCTCCCTAACAGTTTCAAGGCTGGTTCCTTCCCATACTAGTGTGTAACCCTAGGCAAATGAGGTATCTTCTATGAGTCTCTGATTTCTTCATCTGCAATAAGGAAAAGAAGCTGATGATAGTCTACCTACTTTTCAGAGATATTGTGCGGATCAATTGTGATAAGGAGGCAAGGTACTGAGCCCAGTGCCTGGACAAAGTATGGGATAGCAAATGGTATTAACATGAAAAATGGTCTCAAAGTCATAAACCTTTAGCGCTAGAAGGAACCTAGTCCAGTTACCATTCAATATAGTTCCTTTTCAGCTCCGTTTCCCAGACTTCAGTTGTCCACATAACAGCTTCATGAATTTTGCCTTAGCTGTCCACCACTTGCACTATTATTGACTTAATATTTTTCTTTAAATTGACTTACTTTTTAAATATAAATAGGTGCTGCCCCTTCCTTTGAACTGGTCCTAAACAATAACATCTGTAAAATTACAGGCCCACTCATCTGAGCCTTTAATATAAGTAATTACTGTTTATTGAGTGCTTCCTATGTATCAGGCTCTTTACATGGATTATTACTTTATATGCTTAGAGCAATCACTTGAGAAAGAAACTATCAATATCCCCATTTTCAGATGTCTGCGCTTCGCCTCTATGCCGTCTGATTCCTCACCTAGAAGAGTGGACATGTTTCTTCACGCTCTCCTCACCAAGTCTGGCCTCCCCTTTACCTGGTTAGATTCAACCTAAAGGTTGATTTCAACCTTTTGTTTTGTTTTGTTTTGTTCCTGAGAAGGTCAAAGCTCATTAGGAGTTGAGTGATTTGTCTTTCTCTCTGTCATTTGTTATCTTTCAGTTCAATGCTTTGTGGTGCCTACTCTGTCTCAGGCACTATTACAAAGGCAAATAAAAAAGGTCCCTGCCCTTTATGAGTTCCCGGTCAAGTGACAGAAGGCAGATACAGAAACAGGTCATTTCAATATCACGTGGTTAAGTGACACGATAGACACATGCCCAGGGTGACATGGGAACACAGAGGAGGAAGTTTGGGGCAATACTCCTAGAAGAGAGATGTAAACTTAATCTTGAAGGATGAAGCAAAGGTACTGAGAAAAAGCAAGGTGGGAAGAGTGATCTCAGCAGAGGGAAAAGAACGAACAAAAGCACAGAAGCACGAAACCGTATGGGCGTGTGGAGCTCACCGCAGTCTGGGATTGCTGGAGCATAAGTAGGGTAGGCAGTGGTGGTAAATGAAGTTTCAGTGTTTGCCGGGGACTAATTTTAAGTCTCTCCACTGAGGCACTATTGTCATTTGGGACCAGGTGATTCTTCGTTGTGGGGCCTGTCCTGTGCAGTACGAGATATTTAGCAGCGTCTCTGGCCTTTATTCACTAAATGCAGGTAGCACCCTCCCTTGAGCTGTGACAACCAAAAATGTCTCCAGACATTACCAAATGTCCCCTAAGGGGAAAACTGTCCCTTGTTGAGAACCGCTGCATTAAGCCATGAAGGGCTGTGTAGGCTAAGGACTTTTGACTTGAACTGAGGGTGTTGAGGAGTCAATGAAGATCTTTAAAGTTGGGGGTTGACATGGTCAGACTAGGGCTTTAGAAAGATTACTCAGGCTGCAGTTTGGGGAGCAGGCTGGAGGGAGACCAGATTGATGCAGAAGAATCAATTTGGAGGCCAGATCTTCACCAGTACATTCACACATTTACCTAGCTGTCCCTCCACGCCTCTCGCAAATATCTGATGCTGATTCAGACAGACAAGGTCCCTGCCTTCATGGGCTTAGAGTCTGCTACACTGTTTCTCATACTTTTTTGGATTTACAAAGTCCTTCGGGAGTCTGATGGAAGCTATATACTCTCTCCGTAGAAAAAGGCTCAGATGTAGTAGAAGGAAGTGGTTAGGAGCTCAGGCTTCAGAGTTAAGACTTCCTGGGTTCAAAATTTTGTTATTTGCTAACTCTGTGACCTTGGAGCAAATCAGTTAACCTCTCTGAGCCTCAGTTTACTTATCTAGAAATTGGGTATAGTGATAATACCTTCTCAAAAATTTATTATAGGAATTATACCCAAAAAATCTACATAAAGCACTTAGCACAGTGCCTGGTACACAGAAAGAGCTCTGTAAAGGCTACTTTTTATTATGGAACATGCCTGTATTTCTTCTCATTCCTGTCTGACTATGGACATGTTCTATTCCTTGGCTATCTCATGAACCCTTATTTGATTTTTTTTTTTGGGGGGGCTGTGCCTCATGGCTTGTGGTATCTTAGTTCCCCAACCAGGGATTGAACCTGTGCCCCGTGAAATGGAAGTGCAGAGTCCTAACCACTGGACCGCCAGGGAAGTCCCTCTCATGAACTCTTAAGTGCAGTCACATCGTCATGCTCTTTCAAGGTTTCCCTTGCTTCTCTGTCACCGGCCATTCCCTCCTTGTTCATTTATTCCATTGCTTGAGAATCCTTTTAAGCTGTGTGTCCTCCAAGAAACATTTGGCTTATATTGGGATATATTATTTCTCATACATTTGTCAGCCAATTTCACGGCTAATATTTCAGCTTATTACTTGGATTCCCCACTGTTATTTGTAACAGTACTCTTGGTGCAGTTCCAAGTGTAGAACATGCTACTTTATTTTCCTTTCTTCTGCCAATAAATGGCTCTTTATCCCATTTTAGGCATTATGCTAGGCACTAAGGAGCCAGCTCTAACCAAGACAGACTAGGCCCTGCCCTCATGTAACTGACAACCTTTGGCTGACTTCATTTCCTTCATTTTCTAATAGGTACAGGGTGTTGCTAGTGACACAGAGCAGTAGAGTACTTCTGTTCCACTCCATCCATTTTAAGAAATTACTTTCCATGGAAAAGCCTCAGAAACACATCATGACTGTTACTATATTTTGCCATTGCTACCAAGTGCTAATAACTTCTTTTCCCCAAGTTCAACTGTGCTGAAGAAACCAGCTGTTTCCCAAACGGCCCTGTCTAACTATCCTAAACAGGACACTTCTCATCTCCCTCCTTTAGTACATTTCCAGCCTTGTGGCTCATTTGAAAAGTGACTGTTTGCTTTTGATCTCTGAGGCCTCTTCAGCAGGAATTTCCAGGAAGCGTATGATTAGCGCTTCTGTAGTATGCCAACCTGGGGGAAGATGCAGTGACGGGACGCAGTGCTCTCTGCCAGGTGTTCTGCCAACTCCATGTTAGACTTCCCCATTCTTCTAAAAGTTGACAACTGCAGACTGTTAGCATCACTTTCTGTCAGTTTGCAAATGGCCTTCTCATTTCTTGACACTGATACTGTCTGAGCTTCTTCAAATTTATAAAAGAGGGAAAAAACCGTCTGGAGAAAGTTTGGTTTTCTGCAGTTGGAAAGCACGATGACACCTTTGAGAGCGATGGCCCTTATTGATCTTGCTTTTAAAAAGTGGAAATTATTAGAAGATGAAATACACTAAGACTACACGGACTCGTCAACCGGCAAATTATTTCCCATTATCTCAGATCCACATTCTTGTGTTTCTCTGAATAACGGCTGGAGAGTTTGAGGAACCCCTCAACCTTTGGTCAAATGTGTCAGCCTGGTCTGTGTCCATGGCTGCCCAGTCAGAATAACTGACACGTAAGTCACATTATTCATTGCAGATGAATAGCCAGGATCAATCTAATCAAGAGTTACAATTGGACTGATCTTTAGAATCATTTTGCTGCAGAGCCTATAGATTAAATCACACCTACCCCAATGTTTCAAAAACATTGTGGAAGTTGAGCAGAGCTGGTATGTTTCATCTTGCAATAATTCACACTTTTAATTTAAAAGGAAGATCAATAGGAACCATCACTCTGAAAAGTATCATTGTGCTTTCCAAGTGCCCCAACCCAAACTCTTTCCAGATGGCTTTTAGAAATTTGAAGAAGCTCAGACAGTATCAGGGTCAAAACAAAATGCTGAATTTGTGGTTACTAAGATGCCTGTGGCAGAGACTACTAGTTCTAGACCTACCCTATCATTCTTTCACTCTCTCCTCCTCCTTTAGTGCACTAATCTTAAAATTTGGGCGTACTGCTATCTAGAATCGAAGGCATTCCAGCCTGATTTGCAGTTACCTGTAGCCATGTGACAAAGTTCAAGGCAATACGATGTAAGAGGAGGTGTGGAAGTATCCACACTTTTAAATTGATGCTGCTTAAGGACAGCTGACCCAACTGGAAGGAGCCTCTTATTGCCCTTTCTTCCAGTATGCAATATGGATAGAAGTGGTGGGAATTTTAGCAGATGTCTTAGGCCATGAGGTGGCCATGAAAATGGAAGTTCTGTGCCGGGTGGGCAGGGCAGAATTATAGGAGCCTGGGTCCCAGACGACCTCGTGGAACTGCCATCCAGTCCTGGACTATACTAGTGTGGCTGCTATCCTGCTTATGTCACTGTTGTGTGTGTGTGTGTGTGGCGGGGGGAAGGGGCTCTATTATTCTCAGCCAAATCCAATCACAACCAAGAAAATGTTCTGTTAGGCTTTGTTTTTGACTGGTGCTACTGACTATACCAATATGGTCAATCTGGTCTAACAAATTTCTAGGTTTACATCTCTGGATAGATCACCAGTGTTTGCAAAATTAAATTAAGTTGACATAAATTAATGTCCCAAAGAGACTGACACATGTGCCAAAGTCCACTAGGGCAGCCCTTTGTTATGAAGATGACTAATTGCTTAAACTTAGTGATTAACCTCAAGCATTCCTGAATACCCAGGGCTCCATCTTCGGGTACTTCAAGCTGTTCTTCCAGGTCCATGACTCATTCAGATCCAATGCTTCTCCATTATACTATAAATATTTGTTTGCCTTCCTTTGTCTTCTATTAGGTCTGTGAGTCTTCAAGGGCAGGCATGAGGTCTCATTCATTTTTGTATTTCCAGTATCTGGTATTACAGTTGACAAGTGTTTATTGAATGAAAACATTAGTGCCTCACTGACTGTAACATCTTCAGTCCATGAATGCATTATAAAAATTGTGAAACACAAATTAGCTCTAAGAAAAACTAATTTTCATCAACATGTTTCAGTCAGTAAATCTGCATTTCCAGAGACCCACTGAGGTTAGTGGGAGTTGCCATATTTCCTCAATCTTAAGAAGTGTATTTCCTACCCCTTCCATATTTTAAATTTTCTGAAGTGAGGTTGTGTCTTATAATCAACGCATACATTTAATGGAGCACCTCTCCTCACCACCTAAAGTTATCAAATTGATGCTATGTTTTAGAATACATGGTGTCTTAGAATTGAGGAAATATGGTATTTCCATTTTGGTCTGCAGACTTCGGGGATCCCTGAGACTCTTTCAAGGAGGTCTGTGAGGTCAAAATTATTCTTAATACTATTTGCCTTTTGTACTTTCTTATGAGTATACAGTGGAGTTTTCCAGAGGGTGCCTGAGGCTACTATAGCTTTGTGTTTAAAAAAATTCACACTTTTACTTTCTAATAAAGTAAATAGATAAAACCCACATAGAGAAAAGCTCTTTGAAGTCTCCAACAATTTTTAGGAGTGTAAAGGGGTCCTGACACCAAAAAGCTTGAGAACAGGAAAGAAACAGTGAATGAAACCACTCGGCTACATAAGAGTTTCATTCAAGCTCATTAAGAAAAAAGCACGTATCCCTTCCAAGATGGTTCCTGGGGCCATAAGTTCTGTCCAAAAGCACACTGACCGAGTGGCTGAAAATCTTTCCTTCCTCTAGAGACCCAAGGCCTGATGGGTGCTATAAAAGTTTGTTCTCAGAGGCTCCCTCAGAGCAATCAGCACGTACACACTCTGTATGAGTCTGCTGTGTAATTGCCACTACCTCATCTTCATAACAGGCATAATTGCTCTGAGTTTCCGTCACCCTTTCTTGCATCTCCTCTCTGAAGCCTCAATTTTGGAAATGGCACTTGTGAATACACAGAATGTTTAACCACTTCCAGTTTTTAATTTACAGTCAAAGTCATCTATCAGCAGGAGATGAAGGCCCAGTGTGAAAACTACAGCATGTCCTTCAGACTCCACAGCTAATTTGTTTGTAAATTTGATTGTTATTGTAAGAACATATTGTACATGATGCTACTTGCCGATTTACTATTTGTATCTCTCTGTATCTTGGGCTTTATCATTACAGTCAAAGAACTTAACACTTTCAGCACTTCTGCGGGTGGGGAGAGGAACATGAAAGTTTCACTGTTTTTCTGCTTTTTCTTTTGTGTCACTATTTCAATTTAATTTTACACGTATTTCTTAAATTCCCAGTGTATAGCCAGCACTGTGGGAGATACACACACAGAAGGGGAGATGACCAGAGAACAGTCCAAGGTAACACGAAATCCAATGTGAGACCAGGTGATGAGACCATGCATTCTGAGAGAATCTGGAGTAAAGAGAAGACCATTGTGGGTCTTCATGCAGTAGCGGGTGGGGCTCTTGTCGACAGCCAAGGCTTTGCCTGCGTAGGAGCCAGGGACTTTGAAGAAGGCCCCGGAATCATCTGGTAGCGTTCCTTCCTGTTGAGCAGTTGCAGAAACTTGTCTGTTGCAGGTTGTTAATATTATAGTATTGGCTCGACAGGATAGACCAAGCTTCCAATTCCCTTTGGCACCTAAAGCAATTTACAGGCCAGAAGTATGACTGCACTGCTTTTATGAAATGTTCTGATTTCATTGATCAGCCACTCTGAGATTATGTTTTCATTTCTGTAGCTACTGCTAACCCTGTTTTCCGGTATAATATTTCAGGAAGGAACTATTAAAAAATTTCACCATGGAGATCTTTAGAAGTGGGCAGGGTTCTAAATGGGAAGAGAAATGTCACAAGTCACGATTGCTCTACTCAAAAGTTTATTTCAAGTTAGACTAGAATTCCACCACAGACTGTGTCTCATCTTAACTCTGTAATGTTTCCAAATGATAAGGACACTAATAAGAACAGATGGCCTAATGAACATTTAGAGGGAAGATTTAACTGGTCTTATTTTCATTAGGCCTCCAGTGCACTTCCGGGTTTTGCCCACCACTTCCCTGTGTGTAATACAAAACAGCACATCCTCAACAGATGGCCCAGCTCAGGCTTCATGCTTCTAGAACTCTGGAGACTGGCCACCTGACCACTTACCATGTGTACAGAATCATTTAAGGAAGCAGGCAGGCTACGGACTTGAGCCTGAACAAAAGCAAAAAATGGTGATGCATATTGAGTACCCGAGCTTCAACAACAGGGGAGTCAGAATCACTAGCAAACAAACTGAGCAGCTCTGGTTGAGGTCTCCCCATAACAGCTTCTTATGGATTCAGTAATGATGAAATCCTCTGTGGCAAACAGTCCACTCTAATTAACATTTCATCCAAACCGTAAGCATATGTGAGTGACTCCGGCAGCAACAATGACATGGAAATCCAACACCTCGTTGCACAGTGTGTTAGTTAGTGAGCTATTGTCTCCCAGCTCCAGACTCACTCCTTTAAAGACACTGCTTTAGATGAACCGGTTTGCAGGGCAGAACTAGAGACACAGATGTAGAGAAACAAACGTATGGACACCAAGGGGGGAAAGCGGCGGGGGGGTGGGGGGGTGGGATGAATTGGGAGACTGGGATTGACATATATACACTAATATGTATGAAATAGATAACTAATAAGAACCTGTTGTATAAAAATAAATAAAATAAAATTCAAGAAAATAAATAAAGGGCTTCCTGGTGGCGCAGTGGTTGAGAGTCTGCCTGCCGATGCAGGGGATGCGGGTTCGTGCCCCGGTCCGGGAAGATCCCACGTGCCGCGGAGCGGCTGGGCCTGTGAGCCATGGCCGCTGAGCCTGCGTGTCCGGAGCCTGTGCTCCGCAACGGGAGAGGCCACAACAGTGAGAGGCCCGCGTACCACAAAAAAAATAAATAAATAATAAAGACACTGCTTTGTGATACTGGGCTTGGGACTCTGCAAACTACATTTCTCTTTTTACCAGCTGGATTTTTGATCCATCCTGACAATCTGGGAAATAAAGCGACTCTGGAAGGCTAGAGGAGGGAGAAGGCACTCACTCCTTCCTGCTTGCTTTCTGTTCCAGTCAGTGTTGCTGTAACAGTAGCCCTTCATCCTGGTGGCAGTGGCTGGCTGCACTTTCCAGCTCCTCTCTGTAATCGGAGAATTGGTCTCATCATGCTCCCTCTCAGGGGCTGGAAGCAGGCTGACTGGTATCCTCTTCTCAGAGGAGTAGGCCCCACCTCTCTAGGTTCTGACAAGTCCAACCCCTTTCTTTTGTTTCCCCAGCCCTAGAGGTGGTGACTGCCTCCTGCAGATATTACCTCTTTTCTTGCAACCCTCTAACACCTGTGCAGCCCATTCCCTATATTAAATCTCTCTCTGTTAAAATCACTAATTTCTGTTTTTCTGACCGGATCTTAACTGAGATTCACAGCATCAACCCATATACAACGACAAAGGAAGAGCAATACCCACTGCAGGGCAGTGGTAATAGAAAACTAGTAAAAGTGAACCAGAACCAGCAAAGACTATCTGGCACTGAGAGAATTTATTAGTCAGTAGCATCCTTGGTGTATCTACTGGCCTGTGAAGCTGCCATGTCCAGAAAATAGCCACATAAAATAAATCCTCTGTGTTTGGATTTTAATGAAGTTGGTTGTGATTGACTTTAACCAGAGCTTCTCTGACTCTCTGGCGCTGCCATGTTGATGTCCTTACTGTTTAAAAGCTTCTCACCCTTGTGATTTTTGAGGATGATTTCATAGTGGATCATACCACTCTCCCAAACATCTTTTGGAGAAAGAATTCTGTACTGAATGATTCATAAGGTGGGCCCATGACAATAGTTCCTGTGTGCTTAGAATTTACTTATTAAATAATAATACAATGGGCATTTACTACTAAATGTCTTTTATATTCTCTCTTGCTAGTCTCCTTGTCAGAAATTAGGATTGCTCCTTCAGAATTCTTTTCCCCTTGATTTGGAATGGGGAGTGTATTCTGAGGCGGATCAAATGAACACCTGTTTTTCTTATGTATCTCAAGATGAACACCTCTCAGCAGGTATAGCTTCTTGGTAAGTGTTTCATATGTTCCCGTGTTCACTTTTTACATATATACTAACTTCTGCATGAAAAGATGACACTCCCCATGACAGCTAACAGAACTTTCTCTTTGAATTGTGTTTCCATTTAATAAATATGGGTTGGCACTGAATCATGCACTTCCCCCTCCCACAGTTAATAGAGAGCAAGGCTATATTTAAAGATAAAGTCTGAAAGATAGTTAGGCCAATTGGCTCACATTTGGACTTAGCCCAGGATGTTGGCCATATAAGCCCTAGATGCTAACCACTGAATTTGCCAACCAGATACCTCTGCATCTTAGAGAGTTTCAGGTTTATTTCAGGTTATGGCGCCTGCCAGGCAAAATGTGTGCAAGACTGAGTGGTTCAGAAGTAGTTTGCAAGCTTTGCATCTTGTGACTCTCCCTGAACTCTGAAGATGCTTTTCCTCTAGTGCTTCATAGCTTTAATAAGAGCTAACATGCCATTGTCCTTTGTGTGGAAAGAGGACACTGCTGAGGGAGTTTTATTTATGCGATAAATTACGTTTTCGATATAGAATTGAGCACGGTACTTGACTTTTATTTTAAGGCCCCTGACAACTCTGGCTCTTTGCTTGTGTGCAGACATTTCAGCAGAATTTGGATGTGCTGGAGTTGAAGATGTTGGCCTGCTGTTCTCCACTTCTTATATAAACAACCGAGCGTTCACTTTGGAGGGAGCAATGCAAATATCTTGGGTAATAGGCTATTCTACCCTGATTGTGATTTTACCTAAGAGATGTAGGCCTAAAAAGTGCAGTTAAAAGAAAAAGAGTTTGAATGAATTTGGAGAAGGGAAATGATTGATATTTAAAGAAACTCTGGGACTTCCCTGGTGGCACAGTGGTTAAGAATTCGCCTGCCAATGCAGGGGACATGGGTTCGAGTCCTGGTCCGGAAAGATCCCACATGCCGCACGGCAGCTAAGCCAGTGCGCCACAACAACTGAGCCTGCGCTCTAGAGCCTGCGAGCCACAGCTACTGAGCCCACGTGCCACAACTACTGCAGCCCTTGTGCCAAGAGCCTGTGCTCCACAACAAGAGAAGCCACCGCAATGAGAAGCCCGCGCACCGCAACGAAGAGTAGCCCCAGCTCGCCACAACTAGAGAAAGCCCACGCGCAGCGACGAACACCCAACACAGCCAAAAAAAAGAAAGAAACTCTGTGGGTAATTTTATTGTAATGCTTCTCCCAGTTTATAATTTTGTTAAATTTGGGTTTTTATACATTAGACCTTTTAAAACTGATTGACATGCTTGGAACCTGAATATCTTGATTAAAAAAAAGAAAAAGACAAAGCAACTTGTAGACTAAACTTGCTTCAAAAATTCTAGGACACTGCTCTCTTTCTTATTATGAATATATTAGCCTCATAACTTCTTTCCTTTTGATTTTCCACTTAGCTGGGAGCCTCTGTTTTGTCTTGGGAGAGTCATATTCTTCATATTGACCTAGAAAAACCCTGTCGTCTTACTTATCTACTTTCATATTGAATTTTTTTGTGAAATTGACCCACCTAGGATGGCCACCCACTGAATGAGCTGCTCTTTACCTCTTGATTTCAAAGTGATGGAAGATGATCTAAAATCTATACATCTCAAATTCACAGACGTATGAAACTCACACTACATCCCAACCCTAGCTCCACAGTCCACGTGACACTTCTTGAAAGTAGAAAGAGAATGAAGGATTTGGGGCACCACTCAATGACTGCAGTGAACACGCTTTAAGCAATCTAGATAGAGCGTCACATTAGCATTAGGCACATGAAACATTCTGTGAAGGTCACAGTAGATTAAGATCAGTCTCTGGAGCATATGCTTGATACAGCCCATCAAACTCATATACAGGTTTATGCATGCCTCTCTGCAAAAGGTACCCCTATGTACAAAGGACGGAAGGGAAGATTACACAATTTCTATAGCAGTTCCAAACTTCTTGGTCCTTTTATATCTTGGTTCTGTAAATTATCACTTCAATTTTCTGTTCTGTGAAAGGAAGGTCAAATACTACTACTGGTGCTGCTACTGCCCCTCCTGCTAATTTATTGAGCACTTATGAGCCAGGTACTTTGCTAAGTGATTTTTTATATATCAGTATTTTCTCATTTAATCCTCACAACTTCCCTATAGAGAAAAGTATCACTGTCATCTCCATTTACAGATAAAGATTTTTTCCCAGAGGCACACTTCTAGCAAGTGGTGGAGCTGGGACTCAAATCCAGGTGGTCTGTTTTCCCAACCATTCAACTTTACTGAATTTTTATATTAATATTATTATGAAGGAGAATCTACCTTAAAGGCCTGATTTTTGTTTCCTGCACCCTCTATTAAAGGATTAGAGAAAAGTTTGGCTCCCCTTTGCCGTTCCAGAAGGTGTTTTCCTGCATTTGACAGAGCAAGGAGAGTAGGTCTGGACTGAATGAGCAAATAACATTATCCAGGAATGCATTTAAAATAGAGACTGACAATCACAGATATTACAAAATCAGAATAAACACCTTGCAGACTTATTCTGTTCTTGTGTCCTCCCATTTTAGAAAGTGTATGATGAATCAACAGAAAATATTTCCTGAAGATGCCAATTAACATCTTACATCATCCCTTATATTTGTAAAGCAGTTCATACTTTTCCAAGTGCTTTCACATTAAAAAAAGCGATGATACTTAATCAACAATTGGGTCATTTACTGAATTAGCCTTCACAAGGAGGAATAATTAACCAGCTCTAAAATTCTAATGTGTGTTTTCCAAGTGTAGTGCTGAATTGGAAATGACAGAGAAACCTCTTTTAGGTCAAGAAGTAGACAAAAGCGACTTATTTTTAAAAAATATATTGCCAGAGGGAGAGACCTTCAAGAGGCAGAGGAGTAAGAGGTAGAGATCACTTTCCTTCCCACAAATACATCAGAAATACATCTACATGTGGAACAATTCCTACAGAACACCTACTGAAGGCTGGCAGAAGAGCTCAGACCTCCCAAAAGGCAAGAAACTACCCACATACCTGGCTGTGTGGCTGACAGGGTCTTCATTCTCCAGCCGGGTGCCAGCCCTGTGCCTCTGAGGTGGGAGAGCCGAGTTCAGGACATTGGTCCACCAGAGACCTCCCGGCTCCACTCCACGTACTATCAGACGGCGAAAGCTCTCCCAGAGATCTCCATCTCAACGCCAAGACCCAGCTCCACTCAACGACCAGCAAGCTACAGTGCTGGACACCCTATGCCAAACAACTAGCAAGACAGGAACACAACCCCACCCATTAGCAGAGAGGCTGCCTAAAATCATAATAAGGTCACAGACACCCGCAAAACACACCACCAGACGTGGACCTGCCCACCAGAAACACAAGATCCAGCCTCATCCACCAGAACACAGGCACCAGTTCCCTCCACCAGGAAGCCTACACAACCCATTGAACCAATCTTAGCCACTGGGGGCATATACCCAAAACAATGGGAACTACAAACCTGTAGCCTGTGAAAAGGAGACCCTAAACAAAGTAAGTTAAGCAAAATGGGAAGACAGAGGAACACACAGCAGATGAAGGAGCAAGGTAAAAACCCACCAGACCAAACAAATGAAGAGGAAATAGGCAGTCTACCTGAAAAAGAATTCACAGTAATGATAGTAAAGATGATCCAAAATCTTGGAAATAGAATGGAGAAAGTACAAGAAACGTTTAACAAGGTCCCAAAAGAACTAAAGAGCAAACAAACAACGATGAACAACAAAATAAATGAAATTAAAAATTCTCTAGAAGGAATCAATGGCAGAATAACTGAGGCAGAAGAACAGATAAGTGACCTGGAAGATAAAATAGTGGAAATGACTACTGCAGAGCAGAGTAAAGAAAGAAGATTGAAAAGAATTGAGGACAGTCTCAGAGACCTCTGGGACAACATTAAACACACCAACATTCGAACTATAGGGGTCCCAGGAGAAAAAGAGAAAAAGAAAGGGACTGAGAAAATATTTGAAGAGATTATAGTTGAAACCTTCCCTAATATGAGAAAGGAAATAGTCAATCAAGTCCAGGAAGCACAGGGAGTCCCATACAGGAAAAATCCAAGGAGAAACACGCCAAGACATATATTAATCAAACTATCAAAAACTAAATACAAAGAAAAAATATCAAAAGCAGCAAGGGAGAAACAACAAATAACATACAAGGGAATCCACACAAGGTTAACAGCTGATCTTTCAGCAGAAACTTTGCAAGCCAGAAGGGACTGGCAGAACATATTTAAAGTGATGAAAGGGTAAAACCTACAACCAAGATTACGCTACCCAGCAAGGATCTCATTCAGATTAGACGGAGAAATTAAAACCTTAACAGACAAGCAAAAGCTAAGAGAATTCAGCACCACCAAACCAGCTTTACAACAAATGCTCAAGGAACTTCTTTAGGCAGGAAACACAAGAGAAGGAAAAGACCTACAATAACAAACCCCAAACAATTAAGAAAATGGCAATAGGAACATAGATATAGATAACTACCTTAAATGTAAATGAATTATAAGCCCCCACCAAAAGACATAGACTGGCTGAATGGATACAAAAACAAGACCCGTACATATGCTGTCTACAAGAGACCCACTTCAGACCTAGGGACACATACAGACTGAAAGTGAGGGCCTGGAAAAAGATATTCTATGCAAATGGAAATCAAAAGAAAGCTGGAGTAGCAATTCTCATATCGGACAAAATAGACTTTAAAATAAAGACTATTACAAGAGTCACAGAAGGACACTACATAATGATCAAGGGATCAATCCAAGAAGAAGATATAATAACTGTAAATATTTATGCACCCAATATAGGAGCACCTCAATACATAAGACAAATACTAATAGCCATAAAAGGGGAAATCAACAGTAACACAATCATAGTAAGAGACTTTAACACCTCACTTTCACCAATGGACAGATCATCCAAAATGAAAATAAATAAGGAAACACAAGCTTTAAATGATGCATTCAACAAGATGGACTTAACTGATATTTATAGGACATTCCATTCAAAAACAAGGGAATACACTTTCTTCTCAAGTACTCAGGGAACATTCCCAGGAGAGATCATATTTTGGGTCACAAATCAAGCCTCAGTAAATTTAAGAAAATTGAAATCATATCAAGTATCTTTTCCAACCACAATGCTATGAGACTAGATATCAATTGCAGGAAAAAATCTGTGAAAAATACAAACACATGGAGGCTAAATAATACACTACTTAATAACCAAGAGATCACTGATGAAATCAAAGAGGAAATCAAAAATTACCTAGAAACAAATGACAATGAAAACACAACAACCCACAACATATGGGATGCAGCAAAAACAGTTCTAAGAGTAGAGTTTATAGCAATACAATCCTACCTCAAGAAACAAGAAACACCTCAAATAAACAACCTAACCTTACACCTAAAGCAATTAGAGAAAGAAGAACAAAAAAACACCAAAGTTAGCAGAAGGAAAGAAATCATAAAGATCAGATCAGAAATAAATGAAAAAGAAATGAAGGAAACAATAGCAAAGATCAGTAAAACTAAAAGCTGGTTCTTTGAGAAGATAAACAAAATTGATAAACCATTAGCCAGACTCATCAGGAAAAAAGGGAGAAGACTCAAATCAGTTGAGTTAGAAATGAAAAAGGAGAGTAACAACTGACACTGCAGAAATACAAAGGATCATGAGAGATTACTACAAGAACTCTATGCCAATAAAATGGACAACCTGGAAGAAATGCACAAACTCTTAGAAAGGCACAACCTTCCGAGACTGAACCAGGAAGAAATAGAAAATATAAGCAGACCAATCACAAGCACTGATATTGAGACTGTGATTAAACATCTTCCAACAAACAAAAGCCCAGGACCAGATGGCTTCACAGGCGAATTCTATCAAACATTTAGAGAAGAGCTAACACCTATCCTTCTCAAACTCTTCCAAAATGTATCAGAGGGAGGAACACTCCCAAACTCATTCTATGAGGCCACCATCACCCTGATACCAAAACCAGAAAAAGATGTCACAAAGAAAGACAACTACAGGCCAATGTCACTGATGAACATAGATGCAAAAATCCTCAACAAAATACTAGGAAACAGAATCCAACAGCACATTAAAAGGATCATACACCATGATCAAGTGGGGTTTATCCCAGGAATGCAAGGATTCCTCAATATACGCAAATCAATCAACGTGATACACCATATTAATAAATTGAAGGAGAAAAACCATATGATCATCTCAATAGATGCAGAGAAAGCTTTTGACAAAATCCCACACCCATTTATGATAAAAACCCTCCAGAAAGTAGGCACAGAGGGAACTTTCCTCAACATGATAAAGGTCATATATGACAAACCCACAGCCTACATTGTCCTCAATGGTGAAAAACAGAAACCATTTCCTCTAAGATAAGGAACAAGAAAAGGTTGTCCACTCTCACCACTATTATTCAGCATAGTTTTAGAAGTTTTAGCCACAGCAGCCAGAGAAAAAAAAGAAATAAAAGGAATCCAAATTGGAAAAGAAGAAGTAAAGCTGTCACTGTTTGCAGATGACATGATACTATACAGAAAGAATCCTAAAGATGCTACCAGAAAACTACTAGAGCTAATCAATGAATTTGGTAAAGTAGCATGACACAAAATTAATGCACAGAAATCTCTTGCATTCCTATACAGTAATGGTGAAAAATCTGAAAGAGAAATTAAGGAAACACTCCCCTGTACCACTGCAACAGAAAGAATAAAATACCTAGGAATAAACTTACCTAAAAAGACAAAAGATCTGTATGCAGAAAACTCTAAGACACTGATGAAAGAAATTAAAGATGATACAAACAGATGGAGAGATATACCATGTTCTTGGATTGGAAGATGAACATTGTAAAAATGACTATACTACCCAAATCAATGTACAGATTCAGTGCAATCCCTATCAAACCACCAATGGCATTTTTCACAGAACTAGAACAAAAAATTTCACAATTTGTATGGAAACACAAAAGACCCCGAATAGCCAATGCAATTTTGAGAAAGAAAAACGGAGCTGGAGGAATCAGGCTCCCTGACTTCAGACTATACTACAAAGCTACAGTAATCAAGACAGTATGGTACTGACACAAAAATAGAAGTATAGATCAAAGGAATAGGATAGAAAGCCCAGAGATAAACCCACGCACGTATGGTCACCTTATTTTTGATAAAGGAGGCAAGACTATACAATGGAGAAAAGACAGCCTCTTCAATAAGTGGTGCTGGCGAAACTGGACAGCTACATGTAAAAGAATGAAATTAGAACACTCCCTAACACCATACACAAAAATAAACTCAAAATGGATTAAAGACCTGAATGTAAGGCCAGACACTACCAAACTCTTAGAAGAAAACATAGGCAGAACACTCTATGACATAAATCACAGCAAGATCCTTTTTGACCCACCTCCTAGAGAAATGGAAATAAAAACAAAAGTAAACAAATGGGACCTAATGAAACTTAAAAGCTTTTGCACAGCAATGGAAACCAGAAACAAGCTGAAAAGACAACCTTCAGAATGGGAGAAAATATTTGCCAATGAAGCAACTGACAAAGGATTCATGCCCAAAATTTACAAGCAGCTCATGCAGCTCAATATCAAAAAAACAAACAACCCAATCAAAAAATGGTCAGAAGACCTAAATAGACATTTCTCCAAAGAAGATATACAGATTGCCAACTAACACATGAAAGGATGCTCAACATCACTAACCATTAGAGAAATGCAAATCAAAACTACAGTGAGGTATCACCTCATACCAGTCAGAATGGCCATCATCAAAAAATCTACAAACAATCAATGCTGGAGAGGGTGTGGAGAAAAGGGAACCCTCTTGCACTGTTGGTGGGAATGTAAATTGATACAGCCACCATGGAGAACAGTATGGAGGTTCCTTAAAAAAGTAAAAATAGAACTGCCATATGACCCAGCAATCCCACTACTGGGCATATACCCTGAGAAAGCCATAATTCAAAAAGAGTCATGTGCCACAATGTTCACTGCAGCTCTATTTACAATAGCCAGGACATGGAAGCGACCTAAGTGTCCATCGACAGATGAATGGATAAAGAAGATGCGGCACATATATAGAATGGAATATTATTCAGCCATAAAAAGGAATGAAATTGAGTTATTTGTAGTGAGGTGGATCGACCTAGAGTCTGTCATACAGAGTCAAGTAAGTCAGAAAGAGAAAAATAAATACCGTATGCTAACGCATATAGATGGAATCTAAAAAAAAAAAAAAAGGTTCTGAAGAACCTAGGGGCAGGACAGGAACAAAGACGCAGACATAGAGAATGGACTTGAGGACACTGGGAGGGGGAATGGTAAGCTGGGATGAAGTGAGAGAGTGGCATATATATACACTACCAAATGTAAAACAGATAGCTAGTGGGAAGCAGCCGCATAGCACAGGGAGACCAGCTCGGTGCGTTGTGACCACCTAGAGGGGTGGGATAGGGAGGATGGGAGGGAGAGCCAAGAGGGAGGGGATATGGGGATATATGTATATGTATAGCTGTTTCACTTTGTTATAAAGCAGAAACTAACACACCATTGTAAAGGAATTATACTCCAATAAAGATGTTAAATAAAATTAAAAAATAAAATATTGAAAAAAATATATTGCCATATTTCAGAGGAGAACAGAATAAATGATTCAGAAATAGATGTTCTGGGCTTCCCTGGTGGCGCAGTGGTTGAGAGTCCACCTGCTGATGCAGGGGACGCGGGTCCGTGCCCCGGTCAGGGAAGATCCCACATGCCGCAGAGCGGCTGGGCCTGTGAGCCATGGCCGCTGAGCCTGCGCGTCCGGAGCCTGTGCTCCACAGCGGGAGAGGCCACAACAGTGAGAGCCCCGCATACCGCGAAAAAAAAAGAAAAAAAAAAGATGTTCTTTTCCTCAAATCTAGATATGGCAACTAGAAGAATTGTTTATTTAGTGCTATTTTGTAATTTCCAGCCATAAACGCTAATGGATCACCCCTTAACAGGTGAGTAATGTGGAGAGTCACTAGGGACTCCTGAAGTCAACCTTCTTTATGGTTCTTAGTGCTGTTGTCAAATCAGAGTCTGAACAACAGTAACTGCCATCTCATGTTGTGTGACAGTATAATTTGATTGCTATATAGTTGGAGGTTTGTGAAACCTTCTTTCCACATGCCACTCACCTAACTGGTCGGGCGAAGGAAAACAAAAGCCAAGGTTACATGTAATGCCATATGACCTCTCTCTTCACTTCTGATTAACACCAACAATTTACAGTTGCAAGTGCTTTTCAGAAAACAAAGGTCTTTCATATTTGTTTTCTTGTTTAACTATCACAATAGCCTTAGGAAACAATACGGGCTTTTATCCCACTTTCTATTGTTGAGGAAGCTCAGACACAGAGACTTTAAGTAACTTGCCTGAGGTTGCACTGCTAATAAATGGTAGAATCTGGACTCACACCCAGGACTGGCTATGTTCTTTTTACTAGACATGCTACCTTAGTCAAAGGGAACTGGGTGATTAGGAAATTGTCCAGAGAACTGATAAAATATGGCTTAGTACTCCTGAAGAAGTGAATAATTGTTCCAAGCTTACAAACGTGTCTGACAGGAAGTTTGCTCATTTTTAGTCAATTGTCATCACTCTCTAAGTACTTTCACATTCAAGGTTATCGATATTTTGAGCTCTTTGAGAAGAGCGTGGCTAAGTTAGCAGCGCCTTCCTGCCACGGTTGGTGTAGACTAAGCTTCCTCTTTACCTTAGAGAGTAGCACTTCCCCCTCCCCCATTTTTACGTTCATGAGCCTTTGGATCTGCGGGAGGGACTGGCTGTGACTGATGTGGGTTGCCAGAGTGCACGTGGCTCAAATGAATAGAGCAGAACATTCCTGACTTAGGATGCTTATATCTGGACTGCTGCAAGAACCGACTGCCGAGCAGCAAGACTGCTGCACTACTGATGCTGTCCAGGCATGAGAATAGGGAAAGAAAGTGAGAAAATCCATTGGAGGTTTGGTCGGTATGAGTTTATCATTATTATTGTAAAAAAAGTCAAATAGTCAAATAACTTTTTTGGTTTCATTTTACTACTCCCTGGGCCTCATTAATCTGCTCTTTGAGCCATTCTCCACTCCCTAAACTTCTCTTATCCTTTCTGTCACCTCTCTTTTACTCCCACCTAGCTGTCCCTGCTGCCCACTGGCATTGCTGGCTCCTGATGGAGGTGTTTACAGATATTTCAGATTAACTTGCTTACATCTTCCCTGTTTTGCCATTTACCGGCAAGTCACTCCTTCCTTCCACCGCACATCCCTTGGTCTGAATTATCTGGAGTGTGGCCACAGACCGTTTCTTTGTTTGACAGTGAGATAGGTTCCATAGTCACTGAGGCATTGGGAGGGGGTGGTGGAGGGGGTGGAGGGGGTGAGATTTTCATCTCTGGTGCCAAGAACTTTTAAAGTAAACTTTTTTTTTTTTCTCCCCGGGAAGCCCCTTTATTCAAGCAAACTTATTATAATTCATATTTTCTTGATTCCCTACAGAGCTTCACAAAATTCAGAAGTCTGTCCCTGCAGGGAATTTCACTTGTAATGGCCTTCATTCCAAAGATATAATTCTGTTCTCTTTCAGTGTGCACATGGGAGAGTGATGGAAGTGCATGAAGAAAGGCAAGTAACCCCTGAAGAACTTGAGTTTCAGTAGCATCCGTATCACTCAGGGTGATGGAGGACGTTCTGTAGAAATGAAAAGGTTGGCAGGGGAGAGAAGAAGAGACGATGAGGCACATTAGGCAAGAGTTTAAAAAGGGGAAAAGAAGGTGCCTTTTCTGTACTAAAATGACTGTTTCTTTTCTTTGCTCTCCCTGGATTGCTGCAACTTTTCATGCATGAATGTTATTATATATAGTTTTTCAAAACAACAGGAAATGCTGAATCCACTTGTATAAAATTGAATTGACATGTAGATTTCAAAGAGGAGGCTTATATTTCTCCTTCTATCCAGTTGTGGTTAGGGTATCTGAGACTTGCAAAAAGTTTAAAGAACAATAGAAAATAGCTTTTCTTCAGGCACATAGAGACCTGAAGTCTATCAGGGAAGGCAAAGGTCCTCGGCTTGGGGCAGGTGGTATAATGCAGATGGATGAGAGAGAGGAAAGTTTTGTTTCCTTTGTTAAACAGAACGACCACAAAGAACATTGAGTCAAAGTTACTAAAGTCCAAGATGGGTGAAGGGACTGTAAAATAGCACCAAACTTCTTTAAACTGAGTTCAAGTTTCCTGGACAGAAAGAATTACCTCTTAGAGAGAATTGCAAACGAGTTTTTAGAACCAAGTTTTACAATTACTGAGAAATACTGGGCAGTAGAAGATATGCTGGACGATTAGAGGTGGTTAAACATAGGTCTGACCTCAAGAAGAATCCAAAGATGTGCCCCACAAACTGTAAGGAGGGAACCTGATGTTGATTTAGGAAAGGTCTTGGAATGGGTTATTAAACAGTTGTTTCTTAGTTCTTAGATGAGGAAATGGTGTTTATAGATACTATGGCTGGAAACAAATTATGTCAAGGGATTCTTATTTTCTTTTAAACAGAGTTACCAACTTGGTAAGGTTTCTCATGATACCTTTGTGGATGAGTTAGGGGAAATATAGGTGAGTGTAGTGGCTTTCAGGCTTGTTTTGACTGTGACCCTCAGTAAGAATTATATTTTAGACCATTATTCAGGACATACAATTGAAATAAAAGTTTCATGAAACAATACTTATTTACCCTTACCACACATGATACACTCTGATTTTTTTGTTGTTCTATTTCATTTTTCTTGAAAACTAGTCATAGGCCATCATATTGCTTTCCTGATCCACTATGAATCACAACCCACAGGTGATAGTTCAAACAGATGGATTCACAGTGTAAGAGATGACTACACTAGGGGTGCCACAATTTCATCTTAGCCTATCTATCCAGCAATTTTATCATGGATGAAGACATAGAAGGCATTCTTCAAGTCCATAGGTGACACAAGGCTGGGAAGGGTAGTGAAGATATTGGATAATAGCAGAATACAAAGATAGGGACTGAATCTAATGAGACGGAATTGAATACAAACTAACATAAGATCCGGTACTATGATGTATGTGTAGTAAGGGTAAGTCAGTATTGTTTCATGAAACTTTTATTTCAACTATATATCCTGAATAATGGTGTGAAATATAATTCTTACTGAGGGTCACAGTCAAAACAATCGAAAAACCAACAGTGCAAGTACAAGATGAGGAGATGGGGATGAGAGACATGTGAATTTTTAGTCCTCTGCAATCACATCGTACGTCAAAAGTGTCCAAAAATCCAACTCAACTTTAACTGTGGTTTCTTAACCTGTGCTCTTTATTTCCCTAGCATTTTGCACAAGTGCTTTGGGGGTTGCCATGCAAACTACCACTGGGTGGGAGTGAGCTTGAATAGAGAAGGTTCTAGGATACTACTTCTTGCTTGAATTTGCTGTTTGTATCAGTTTTATAAATGGGGACTTCTTCTGTTTGAAGTAAATGTTCTTTGGCAAAAGTCCTTCTGAAAACCACCAGGCAAAATGACCCGAAACAGAGAATACAGAAAGAGGGTTCTGAGTTAGTCAGAGCACATCTGGATTATTTTACTCATTTCTGGAAGCCTCACTTTCAAAGAGATATTGATAAATGGGAACATGTTCAGAGAAGAATGAGGAGAATGGTGAAGGAACTCAAAACCGTGGCAAGTGAGGTACAGTTAAACGAATCAGGGATGTGACTTAGGAGGCCTGAGAGAATTGTTCACATATATTGAAAAGGCTGTCATGTGGAGAAGGCAGTTTGGTATAATAGTTTGGTGAAAAGAATGTGAACTGTGGCATCAGGTCAACCACGTTCAAATTTCAACTCTGCCACTTATTGGTTGTGTGACCTTGACCAAGTTTCTCAACTCCTCTGAACCTTGTTTTTCATGTTTATTAAAAATAGGGGAACATAATGCTTCCCTTGAAGGACTGTCATGAGGATTAAATAAGATAATATATATGAAAGTACTCAGTATAGTGCTTGGTTCACAAATATATTTATTTCACAGAAGACAGATTAATTCATACCACGAGGCCTAAAGAGTTGCAGTAAAGACTAGATGGTGAAAGTTAAAGGAAGATTAAAAAGTCAGAGGGATCCCAGAAGAGCTTTCCATCAGTCAGAGACATTCAAGGATGGAATGCGCTGCTGGGGAAAGGTAGTGAGTTCCCTATCCCAAGAGGCATTTGAGGAGACGCTGGACTATTACTAAATGGTGAGAATATTATGGAGGGAATGACTGGGGAGAAGAGGAGAATTCCCAGTAGACTAGCTCAATAGATTGAATGCATGGGGTCAAGGTTGGTTCCTCCAAAGAACCAGATACTGTTCTTCTTTCATAACCACGAATGATGCCCCTTCCACTTGTTAGGCCCATCAGACAAATGAGTGCTTTGGGGAAGCACTTTGTAGTATAAAGATGATCCAACAAGCATATACGGAGGACTGGTTATGTATTGGATACTCCAAGTGTGCACATTATGGACAGTGGGTCAACAGGATTATCTGCATACAAGGGGTCCATGTTGCTCGTGTATCTGCTATTGGGCTGGCCCCAAGGAGTAAATCAGCTCTCAAATTTGCTAGCACGCCAAGAGACTTGGTCTAACTCCCAATTCCATTCTAGTCAGGCACAAGATGGAAGTGAGTTACCAGAGCAAGATGATTCAAAAGCAGCAACGGAAATAAAGAGCCCAGTCTCTTCATAATCAACTCATCTCCTGAAGTGAAAGGCCCGGTTGTTTATAGCAGTGCTGACAATGGGAAGTTATGCTTCAGAGTTTATACCGAGGGTTGTTTCACATTTCAGTAAATCAAAAAAAGATATTGATTTTGAACAAATGGCTGATTTTATTGTCAAAGCAAATTTCATTTCTTGGGATGATTAGATTTTACTAAACTCTTTCCTAAGTGCCACTAAACACACGTTCTATGAATAAACAGCATATTCCTCAACCAAATGACATTTGTCACCCACTAAATACAATTATATTCGGTCATCTCCAGTTGTCATTGAAAATGCAGAAGTGGGAAAATTGCACACGGGGAGTCAGAAAGTTTTTGCTCAACTCTTGGCTGTATGACTTAATAACTCTATGGCCATAGCACAATACATAATCCTTCTGACTACCAGTTTTCTTCTCTTTAGGTGGGGAGGGTGGCTTCTTCTCTCAAGGGTGGTTGGGTAGTGGAGATAAAATGGAACAGTGTGAGTAAGATGCTTAGCATCGTTCCTGGCACATAGTAAGCGCGCAGTAAGTAGTAGCAGTTATTATTAGAATTAACAGAAGGAGAATATTCATAATCTGCTGAGGATTAGGGCACGCTTTTGAGGATTGATTCTTCCCAGGGGCTCAGGTTTGCCTCAGAAAAGAACAGAAAACAAAGGCATCACGTCCCAGCTTCCAAAGGTATTATACTATGCTAGCATGAATGGGCCTTCCCATGTTGGGGACTTTTTTTTTTTTTTTTTTTTTTTTTTTTTTGTGGGATTTTAGTTTCCCGACCAGGGATTGAACCCAGGCCCCCCAGGCAGTGGAAGCACTGAGTTCTAACCACTGGACAGGCAGAGAATGCCCAGGACCTTTTGGTTTTGAAATGTAGGGAGAGTAACAAGGAACTTTAGCAATTGGGTTATATTTCTGTAGAGAAACCTTCATGACGTTGTAAGGGCCCTTGAGAAAACAGTTGATCCATCTTCCTGATTCCAGAGAGGCCTGTATTCCAAGCATTCATAGATTACTGCTATCCAACATTTGCTTTAAAAGTTTCAGAAGGTGGGGATTCTCTAAGATCTTTGGATAATGTATGATACTGCCACATGGTCTTAGAATCAGTAAGCTCTTCATAAGGTCTGATTCAAATCTTCATGCTGCAGCACAGGCCTCTATTTTTTCTCTTGCCTCTGCCTGTCAGCAGAATCTGCGTGCTCTCATTTAGACATTTGTCTCTAGCCTCACCCATCAATGTATTTTGATTTACTGAAATATAAAACTGAGCACTGTAAGCTCAGCTGGATCACTGTAAGTACTACTATAAACAACTGGGGCTTTCCTCTTGGAAGGTGTTATGAGGCTCCCTACTCAGCTTTCTTCCTTCCAGCTCAAGACAGCCCATGTTCTTAAGCAGAGTCATGGGAAACCTAAGTCCCCAATCTGCCACCATCGTCTAAACAGACAGTGGAAACTCTGTCCGTAGAGGCTGAGCACCTGGGAAGCTGTGCCACGCGCTGGCTTCCTCCCGGTAGACACTTTGACCCAGAGCATTTCCTTTGGTGTCTTCCAGCTTTTGTCCACCTGTGCCGCATTTGCTTCAATGCCAGATCCTCCCCCTTCTCAGCCAAACATCTCAAAAGAGTGATCTATTTTCACTTTCTTCATTCCCCACCTCCCACTCTACCACTGCAGTCCAACTCCGATTAAATTGCACTGTACCAAAGGCACTCTTATCAGAGTCACGAATGCTGTCCAACCAAATTGCTTCTTAAAACAACAACAGGGCTTCCCTGGTGGCGCAGTGGTAGAGAGTCCGCCTGCCGACGCAGGGGACGCGGGTTCGTGCCCCGGTCCGGGAGGATCCCACATGCCGCGGAGCGGCTGGGCCCGTGAGCCATGGCCGCTGAGCCTGTGCGTCCGGAAGCCTGTGCTCCGCAACGGGAGAGGCCACAACAGTGAGAGGCCCGCGTACCGCAAAAACAACAAAAACACACCTTATTTTACGTGACCTCTAAGCAGCATTTGATATTAACCGTTCCCTTCCTTTTGAAAAGCTTGCTTCCCTTGCGTTTTTGGACCACACGCATTCCTGGTTTTCTTCCTACTTGTCGGGTCTCTTCATCTCACTCTCCTTTTTGTGGGTTCCTATTCCTCATTCTTCTCTTGAATATTGTGATCGTTGGAGTTTGGTCTGAAGCCTTCTCTTTTTTTCTGCTTATGTACCCTCCCCTGGAAGATCTCACCCACTTCCCTATTTGCCATTACCATGGGATAAAACTGATAATCCCAAATCTCATCTCCATTTTAGGCCTTGATATCCAATTGCCTGCCAGATGTATTTACCTGAACATGCAATGGTACCTCAAACTCAGTTTGCCCCCAGATAAACCCCTCACCCAACCCTCACCCAAACCTGCTTCTCCTCTTCTTGTATTTCTTATCTCAGCGAATGGTACCACTATACACATGCATCCTTAATTCCAAACTTGTCAGTCAGCAAGTTCTTTGATTGTAGCTCCAATATTTCACTAATCTGTCTCGCTTTCTTAATGCACACTGCTGATACTTTAGGCTTGGCCATTATCATTGCGTGCCTATGTAACCCGCATGAAGCTGGGCAGCTTCACGGTCAGGGTCATCACGGAGTTGTACCTCAAAGAAATATCACCTAAACAGCCAAAAAAAACCACTGGAAAGCAATTTAATTTGCACTGAAGTTTCTTGAAAGGGGACTAATCATTTATTTATTGATGTTTTGTCCCTGTCACACCTACATTGCTTTGAGTGCCTCTTAAGTGGTCTCCCTGCCTCTAATACTGTTTCCCTCCACTTGATTCTCTATACTACAGCTAGAATGCTCCTTTAAAAATGGATTTCCATGTTTAAGACTATTTTAAAAATGCATTTTCTTGCTTA
This sequence comes from Phocoena sinus, assembly GCF_008692025.1. Taxonomy (NCBI): domain Eukaryota; kingdom Metazoa; phylum Chordata; class Mammalia; order Artiodactyla; family Phocoenidae; genus Phocoena; species Phocoena sinus. Next base: position 105,716,635 of record NC_045784.1, read on the forward strand.
ATGCTCTCATTGGCTCCCCATTGTCCGCTGGATAAAACTGGAACTCCATCACGCTTATAAGGTCCTTCACCACATTGTCCGCACTTAACTCCTTCATATTCTTTGTACCATATAGTGTCTTTTTCATATTGGTGTATGTGTTAACTATGCCTGCTGAGCACTTACTATGCATGTCCAAAGAAGGTACAGTGGGAAACTCGTTGGATACATAGTTTGGCAACAGAGAGCGAATTATATATTAAACATTGTGATGTTAAATTCCAGGAAGGGAATGAGACCACAGAGAGGATTAGAAGCATTAGGGAAGGGTCCCGTGGAAGAGGTGAGGTGTAAGGAGGGTAGGGAAGGGGATTTGGACCAGCAGAAGGAGTTCCAGTCTGAAGGATCGGGGCCATGAGAAGCAGGCTCCTAATAAAAGTGGAAGGTCATACTCTGGACACTGAAGTAGACATCAGTCCAGACTCATTGTTCTGTGCCAGCCTAAGAGGAAAAATGCCAGATACTCTTTAGGGTGCTTGAAGCACACAACACGAAGAGATGGCCAGCAGCGGAGATAGAAGCCAAATAATTTGGACCTGAAGCCTGATTTCTCTCCCAGGCTGTCCTGCTGGTTTCGAACATGTACCCTGACCCACCCCACTTAACTCTCCATCTCCTCCCCACCTCCTCCCCGAAAATGACTGTTTTTCTCAAGCTGATGTTGTTTAAGGAAAAGGGAAGGGGGATACTGTCAGGGAAACTGAGGCTTGGAATGAAATGTCATAGAGAAACTGTCTCCTGTTCAGTGGGCTGCACTCTGCATGCCAACCTGAAAGGGATGAGGTAGCTTTTACGGTGGCAGTTATGGCTTACGAGGTGTCGTGTGAAAAAGGACCCTTCTCATGGTGATGAAGATCCTATGTTTGCTCTATTTAGACAAAGAATTCTCTTTTCAGCATAACTTTCCACACCGAAACACATAAATTGTTTAGAGCTGACTGACTGCAATACTAAGTGTTCTATTTTAAGTTAAAACTATTCCCACAAGTGAATCATATACGTGCATCTTCTCTCTTTCATCCCCCTCCTCCATATAAACACATTCACGCCCTTCCTCACTGCCATAAATAATGCTCCTTTTGCTTGCCTCCCGCAGGACTTTGCATCGTGGAAAGTTAGGCTGCTCTAGGACTTGATAGCCTGATCCACTCTTATCTCTCTTAAAGAGGGTTCATTCATTTTGTCAGTTTTCCAGGCCTTCCAATTCCGATTTTATTTTTGTAGTTGACTCTATTTGACTATTTTCTGAGGTTCTGGGGTGAGGTAGGGGCATCCTAACCGTGGAGAATATTGCTGGTTGCCTACTGAAGAGTAATCCTTCATTCCTTGCTAACAGAACCCTGATTTGGGTTCTAGAATTAGGTAGCAGTCTGCTCAGGGAGGTTGACCCAGTTCCAGAGGGTCTGAATCCATTTTGGAGATCCCATTTCTCCTTTGCCAGTGACTCACTTCTGGCCAATGTGACACAAGAAGGAAATCTGCCGGCATCTTTGCCTACTTCTGGTCATCTCACTATGTGAATTAATGAAAACTTATTGTTCAAATCACTTTTAGTTAAGTGTCTTACTACTTGCAGTCAAAACCATCCTCTCTGATACACTAACCAATTCTAAAACTCTCAACTTCTACTGTGATTCATTTGAAAAGATAAATAATCTACTTCATCAGAGTCATAGATTCATGGAATGTTAGTTTGAAAGTCCCTTTGACGACTGTCTAGTCTGTTTCCCTCACTGAACATACCAACTGCTTGTGTCTGCAAACTAAGAAAGTCATCCACAAGGTGCTGGGACTGTGCTCTATGCTCTGTAATCTCTACATGTCTAATCCTGATTTTGCATAATTCTGGTAAAATCAGAATTTTGAACTCAGACGGGAACTACACTGAATTTTCCCTTTTATTCTCATTGGCAAAAGGCTCTCCTAAATACATGTAAAATAGATCTCAGAGGGAATGTTGCTTTTACTTCAAAAACAAAACCCCACAAAAAACCGCCCTAGAAATAGCTATTTACATAGACATGAATAATAAGTCATGCTCATATATTCATTAAAAAAGATTTCCAGACTTTAGTAGTCAGTACTTTTCCAAATGTGAGTTATTGTATTATTCAAAAATAATAAAATTACATATCTTGGACCATAGTCAATAAGTGAAATTGGCCTTACCCTCCAATTGATTCAAATTTGAGAGACTTTAATGTTCACGCCAACATTCCACCCAGTGGTACTCCCATCCTAGTTTACTCTTTTCTCTCAACTGAGTTTTTCTGAGGAGGAAAAAAGTAACTTACATAAAGAGAAACTTCTGCTATCTGCTGTTATAATAGATACGCCAGGCTTCCTTTCTACCTAATTTCTGTATGAGAAAATTGTTATCCGTTTCCATGATGCCAAATGGTGATAGCGCTTGAAAACCATTGGTGCCTACCTGAGTGATGTCCATTCCCGAGTCACAGCTCAGTGGCTGTGTGGAAGTCAGACCGTTTGAGCCGATTACAGTTGTGATCACAGCATTCTCATCAATTCTCCGAATCATAGTCCCATCCACAAAGTAAATGAATCCATGCCTATCAACTGTGATGCCTGTTGGGGAAGAGCAATTGACCATTAGTAGTCTAGAGGGCCACATTTGCACCAAGATCAGTATTTTGAAAGAAGCCATAGAAATGAAAAGGCATTTTAAAGACATATGGATTCAATTTTGCTCAGCACAGACAGAACAGTAACGGGAGAGGTTTGTTTGGACACACATCCACTCCTCTGTGTATTGAGAAGAAACGACAAAATGTAATATGTGGAGAGAAAGCCAGTCTAATAATTTTGTTGTCCAGTTTTACATTTCCACCCCCCGGATACTTGCTTACTCCCACAAACAGGAAAAAAAAAGAAAAATCCTCTAAGACAAATGGGAAAAGACGGGGAGGCAGTGTATGTTCCATTTCTTTTAGAGGGCAGATGCATAGGCCGCTGCTTATTTTCATAGTTGCATTAGAAATAACTGACTTGGAAAGCATTAAAATTATTTTCATCAATTCACTCTCAGTTAACAGAGTCTGTAATAATTCTGATAAACTGGACTGAGTTTTTTCTCTGTATTATCTGTTAAGAGGGCAGCTGGAGAGCAAAATTATGGTGTCACAAAAGGAATGGTTAAGCTTCTAGAAAAAATACAAGTCAATAAAATTCTCACGGTAGTTTTACACACTGTGCTAATTAGTCTTGTTTCTTGGAAAATATATAAAAGCAGTTAGAAGGCTGGGGATCTAATACTGAATGCACCACTTACAACTGATGTGTGACTTTGAGTCATTCAGCCTCCTCTTTGGTAAAATATGGAAAAGATTATCTGCCTGTGATATTGTGATTTATAATAAAGAATTTTGGTCTCCGTTCCCTTTTCTAACACAGAGCTCCTAAAACTCTTGGGATTGCCTGTGGTGAGAGAGATAAAGGTGACTTTTGTTATGTTAATGAGGTGACTTTGGCCGCACTTTGGCCGAAGAATAGGCTGGTTGCCAGGAGAACCAACCTGGTGATTAGAGGATTGGAACTTTCAGTCCCACCTCCTGACCTGGGCTGGAGATTGAGTTCAAAGGCCAATGGCCAATGATTTAATCAATTATGATTATGAGGCCTCCACTGAAAACCCAGAAGGACAGGCTTTGGAGAGCGTCCATGTTGGTGAACACAGGGCAATTTGGGGAGAATTGGTGCACCTGGAGAGGGCCTGGAAGCTTCCTCTCCTTTTCCCCATACCTTGCCCCATGCATCTCTTCCATCTGGCTCTTCCTGAGTTACATCCTTTTTATAATAAACCAGTTATCTAGTGAGTAAACTGTTTCTCTGAGTTAGCTGAGCCGCTCTACCAAAATAATGGAACCCAAGAAGGGAGTTGTTGGAACCTCCTATCTACAGCAGTTCTGTCAGAAACACAGGTGACAACCTGGACTTGTGATTGGCACGTGAAGTGGTGTTGGGGGAAGGCAGTCTTGCAGGACTCACCCCTTAACCTGTGGGATCTGATACTATTTACGGGTAGATCGCGTCAGAATTAAGTGAAATCGTAGGACACTCAACTGGTGTAGAATTGCTTGGTGGTGGTGTTGGTGGTTCTCCCCATGCTGGAAACTGGTCTCAGAACACCTTTTATTGCTTTACTTGGCTAAAGTGACCAACTGTCCTGGCTTGCCTGGGACTGAGGCAGGGTTCAGTTTTAAACCTGCGACAGTCCTGGACAAACTAGGATGAGTTGGTTATTCTATGCCTAGGTTGTAGTAAGTATCTGATGAAATAATGCATTTAAAAAGTGTCAGACACTGATACAGAACATATGGTTCAACTCCTGCTTCCCTTGCTACTTTGAAAATAACCACATGGCATTACTTTAAAATTAGTTTACAATTTAGTCTTTTCCTAGTTCTCCTTTATTCAGACCTTGTGAAACTCAGAATGTATGTTAAAGTTAGGAAGATCTATGATAACCAGCATGTCCTCTTAGTGCTCATGCGTGCACCCACACACGCACACACACACGCACAATAATTTTCCTGGCAAAGAGTGAACTCATCTAAAGACAGTTTATAAACCCAACTTAATAAACTGCCTTTAGATGAGTTAGTTCATTGGCAGGAGGTTAATATTAAGGCTCGACTTTATGATGTACTTTGATTAATCCTGATGTTCCTCATGAAGTATTAATCCTTAACATCTATGAAAGTTACAGATTCATTTTTTTTAAATAAATTTATTTATTTTTGGCTGCATCGGGTCTTTGTTGTGGTGCGTGGGCTTCTCATTGCGGTGGCTTCTCTTGTTGCAGAGCACAGGTTCTAGGCGCGCCGGCTTCAGTAGTTGCAGCACGTGGGCTCAGTAGTTGTGGCTCGCCAGCTCTAGAGCACAGGCTCAGTAGTTGTGGCACACTGGCTTAGTTGCTCCGCGGCATGTGGGATCTTCTGGGACCAGGGCTCGAACCCTTGTCCCCTGCATTGGCAGGCAGATTCTCAACCACTGTACCACCAGGGAAGCCCCAGATTCATCTTAACTTTCCCTGAATGCCTCTAAAGTCATCTACGTTTTGGTGAGTTCTCCAAGGAAACCAGCATGTCCAAACAAGGGCAATTCCATGTCAATAAGTCCCTTTATTATTCTGGGTGGCATAAAGACTTAAAGAAGGTTTTTAAAAAGACTTTTAAGACCGCGGCAGGTCAAAGGATCATGGCATAGGAACATTTCTTTCATCTCCAGAATATCCGGACTGAAGATGAATCAAGGGGTATTTCTGCTTTCTATTTTTCTTTGTGTTTTGGCGAAATCAATTTCTTAAATGCCTAGAATTTGGTCTGGTGTGTGGCAGGCCTATGATTTGGGATCACCTTCTATGACCTCCGTATTCAATATCACTGAATGTGAACTTGGAAATTTGGCTGTCATAAAAGGATGAACTGAAAGATCAAGACTCAAATCTGGAGAGAGAAAGGCTAAGAGCAGACAGGCTTGAAGTGTATAAAATCATGAATTATTTACCAAACGCATACTGAATGGCAGTGTGCCAAGTTCTGTGCGCGCTAAAGGACGAAGAATTCAGGTACATGGAAAGCAAGACTAAGAGGATACTGTGAAAGTGCTGCTCTAACTGGGAGATGGTAAACTTAGAGAATCAAATCCCTGAAAATTGAAACAGATTCCCAAAAGGTATAGACAAATGTATTCCTCCAGAAACTAGCAGTACAGAAACATACATCTTTATGCTGACATCAGGGAGGACCATTCTGTTCCTTGACTACTACACTCCTCACCCCCGTCAGAGGGTGGAGTTTGGCCTGATCTGGGGAGGATAATCTTGGACTCTCATGGTTTTCCCACTTTTAATTTTTGTGAACTTCTAAACACTGAACTGCTCTCTCTCTGTTCCTGTCAGCTGAACTCCACAGATGAGGCTTATTAAATCCTCGCTGTTGGCCTTCGGGGCTCATTTGGCTGACAGTTTGTAGGATATTCTCCTTTCATATATTTGTGTAGCAATTTCTTTTATCGCGGTCCAAATTCCAAAATACTCCAATTTTTGAGATTCTTTAATTAAATTTAATTGGGTTATACTGATGTTTGGAGTTGAAAAAGAAATAGTAGAAAGGGTTTTGAGGGACTGTGTGATAGGTGCTTTATTTATGCATCTAGGCATATTTTATATGTACATATTTTCATTTCCTCTCATTTTCCTACCCCAACCAATGAACCAACCAACACACAAATTCCCCAAACAACTAGTTTTACAAACTCTTCGCTGGTGAGGTTTAAAGGGTATTTAATTTTCACTGAGGTTAAAAACCAAACTGGAAATCATGGGTAAGAAAAAGAGAATTATTTCTGCCATTACTTGGCTGGGGAGCGGGAGGGGGCGTGGTCACCTCCCATAATGAGTATCGGTATAGCCCAGGGATGTTGATGACGCAGTATGATCTATTACTGTTTGTTAGACTGAGTGGGAGGAGGTAGCACATGCCCAGTCTATTTTAAATTTTATTCTTCAGAGACGGGGATGTGAGTGATTTCAGAGCACATAAAGCCATCTGGGGCTAGCAAGATCTTACAGATTCAATAAGACGTTCATATTTTGATATAGTTGTACCCAGATTTCCAAAATTTGTTACCCAATGCTGTGGGCATAATTTGTTCCAAGGGTCACGTCCCTTGATGTGCTTACTTGACAGGGTTTTCATTAGCACTTAAAACACAGTGGAAGGCACAGTCTTTGAATGAGAAAGGAATTAAACTGCATTGAAAAGACTCACTTCCAGGGTTTAAAATTTTAACCAGTATTCATTTTTAGAGCAAGCAAAAAATATATAGATCTGTGCGATTACCACAAGGTTAGGCAGTGATGCAGGGTGGGTGGGATAGGGGTGGGATGAACAACCAAGGAGTACACTTCCCTCAGATGCCCAGACAGCATGTTTAGCTTGGAGCACATTTTTACATTTGTGAGAAAATAAATAAATCCTTGTAAATTAGTGCATATAATGAAAGCACTGACAGACCATAACCTGGAAGTGTGAATGGTGCTGTCTCCATTCATCAGCATTAAGCCCTAACAAGCTCTTTCTATGGAGGAAACTGCTCATAAATAAAGTGCATCTTGTAAAAAAAAAAATTATTCGCAGTGTCTTATGCAAAGTAGGGGACATTATATAATATCTGAACTGCAGGCTCTTTTCTCTGTGAAGCATAGCTCTGTATGAAACAGCTGCAAATTAACGGGCGAAAGTATTTGACTTCTACCCTTGTCTTATTATCCTCCAATGAATAAATACTATAATTCTTAAGAAGACAATTGCCTAAAGCTGGGGCAGCCTGGATAGTTACTAATAAATTTATCACCTGTTGGGGAAGAGGATGCTGCTGATCGATACTGAAGCAGCAGGGGCAACCTGATGTGGTATCACTGAGAGTCCAGATGTGGAGGTTAACAGCCTGGAAATAGTAGCTAAAATCCCAAATTAGATAACAGAGAAGACCAGAGTTTTTGGCTGTGCAGAATGCCAATTTCAAATGTTGGCAGAAGGCATCTCTGTATTTAATTTATAAAAATTACAGCTGTTGAGGCCACCTACATTTTTTTTTTTTTTTTTTTTTTGCGTTACGCGGGCCTCTCAGTGCTGTGGCCTCTCCCGCCGCGGAGCACAGGCTCCGGACGCGCAGGCCCAGCGGCCATGGCTCACGGGCCCAGCCGCTCCGCGGCATGTGGGATCCTCCCGGACCGGGGCACGAACCCTTGTCCCCTGCATCGGCAGGCGGACTCTCAACCACTGCGCCACCAGGGAAGCCCCACCTACATTTTTATTATTTCTGTATTAAAAATGAACCTTCTTTCAGAATATAAGCTTTGGAAAGTAGTCATAAAATTCTCTCCATCTACAGCCCTAGCAACCAGAAAACTGAAATACTGCTTTTTTTTTTTTTTCCTGCCACAATCTGCTCTTTAATTTTATGAGACAGAGGTAAATGGTTAAAATAAACTTTCAGGGAATGTCCTAAGTGCAATATGGCATCAGCTCAATCTCCGATACTGAGTGTGCTGAATTGTGTAGCTGACATTAGCCAGTTGATCGTAAAGTGCCCTTTAAGTCAAAGAGTTTAAATTTTTTGCTTTGTTTCTGTGCATTTCAATTCTCTGAAAATTGGTATCATATGTGTGGTCTATATGGAAATTCTCCACTAGGCAGAAAAGTCCATTCCCCAACTGATCTAACTACTGTCCACTTATAACTACCTACCAAAAATCAGAAAGGGCCAAGTTACTTCTGTACAATAAGCCTGTTATCTTGCTAGGTAGACACCAAATGGAGCTTCTAGAATTTGGAGGGATTACAAACATCTGTGTGTTACTAGGGTTGGAAGGAAGCAGAGCTTAATGACCAGCTGAGATGATTTCACTGTGTGGTTAACAATGAGAACAGGAGTTCTCAAATATGAGACTCTAATAAACCTACCGTAACATTACAGGACAAGTGAATAGTGTGAGTTATTTAATCAGATGACCTCTTTAATTAAAAAAAAGTTACACTATATTCTAACAGTAAAGGTCAATTTCCAAAGAATTTAAATACAAATTAAAAATGATAAGCATTCAGACTAATATGTCCTTCCTTTCAAGACTCAGAAGGCACTCAGAGACATCACGAGGAATGAGAGATTCGTGGGCTAGTTGACCAAGAATTGTGATTGAGAGACTCTCAACCACTGCGCCACCAGGGAAGCCCTGTGGACTCTTTACATACATTTTCTCTTTTTAATCCTCACAGTAGCCCTGTGAAGTAGGTATTAGTAGTGTCATTTTTTAGAAGAGGAAATAGAGGTTCAGAGGTCAAATGACTGACTCCAGGTTGCCAATGCTAGATTTAGCTCATGTTCGTCTGACCTTCAAGGTCCATTCTTTTGATCACTATCCCCTGTAGCCTAAGTGGGGCTATCAATCACTTTACCACAGGAGTGGTGTACAGAATGGTTTCTGAGGGTCCAGAAACTCCATGAAATTATCTGCAAAATGTTTCGTGTATGTGTATCGTCATGAGGAGATGGTCCAGTGCTTTTGTTAGATGGTCAAAGTGATCCATGATCCCTCCCCTGAAATTGTAAGAATTCTTGTATTCCTGTAGAGCTCCTGGACCTTTTCAGAATTATTCTTCAAAGATATTCTGCAGCTTCATTCCTACAGAGCTGGTGAGTTTTAGGAAAGCACCCAGAGTTTCCATGTGATAGGGACTTTGGTAACTTGACTATTATTTATGATCTACTAAATAAAAAGGAGACCCCAGAAACAAGGGTCACAAACTCATATGTCATCAGGGGACAGGCAGGTAGCATTAGTCTGTGAGTTAGGTCAGGTGTTACATTATACAAGTTCTAGGGGAAACGAAGGTTAACTAAAAAATGCATGTCCCACCTAAATGCACTCAATCTTTTTCTTTTTAATAAAGACACAGAGTGGGACAAATGAATTATATTTTGAACCAGATTTATTCCCTGAGTTGCCAATTTACGATGCTTGCTAGAGAACAATCAAGAGGAATATATTGTCAGTGAAGAGGCTGCTGTGAGCAGACAAGATCCATGAACTTAGAATAAATCTAATAACTAGTACTGCCGTTAAAAGTTATGTCCTGATAACAGAGATTTCCCATAAACCGCCTGCCTCCACACATGCATACCTCTCCCACTATCAATGTTCTGCACCAGACTGGTATGTTTGTTACAATTAATGAACCCACACCGACACACCATTATCACCCGAAGACCATAGTTTACATTAGGGTTCACTCTTGGTGTTGGACACTGTCTGAGTTTGGACAAATGTGTAATAGCATGTTTCCACCTTTAGAGTATCAGACAGAGTAGTTTCAGTGTATAAAGATTCTGCTTAATTTTTCTGTGAACCTAAGACTGCTCTAAAAAATAAAGTCCAGTTAAAAAGAAGTCATGTCTTGGTTTATAAGCTCTGAGAAACCAAAGATAATCAAATCTAGTTCCAATTCTCCATCACGGGAAAATGAAATCCCTGGATGGCTAGTGACACAATACTTGCTAAGCATGCAGCTTCTTTTGTTCCCACCAAGATCAAAGCTCAGAATTTATGACAAGTTCATCAAATTTAGTTATATCAAACCAGAAAAGTAGGTGTTCAAGCTGAACTTGACTTTGCTCTTGCCCTGTCCCCCTTCTCTTCCTCATCCTTCCTTCAGGAAGCTCTCCCCCTTTAGTACGGCGGAGACAATGCTATGTATTCAGGTCATCCTATCTGTTTTTCTTTCTGAGAATAGAGCTAGATTACATTTCCCAGCCTCCACTGCAGTTAGGTGTGGGAAGAAGTGATATATGCTACTTCTAGGCCTGGTCCCTAACAAAACCTCTGTTGAGCTCCTTTATGGAGCCCCCCCTCCCTCTAGGCTGGCTGGATGCAGAGTACCCACTGGAGGACTCCAAGGCCTAAGAGATTAACAAGCCACTAGATGGAAGGAGCCTGGCTCCTGAGTCACTGCTAGGAGCAGGGATTTCTCCTATCCCACAGGCAACCTTTTACTGCACTGTGATGTGAGCAAGAAATAAATGACTATTTTGTTAAGCCATTGAGATTGTGTGTGTGTGTGTGTGTGTGTGTGTGTGTGTAATATATAGTTGTTAGCTTGGCCTCACTATTACATTCACCAACCACCAATTCAAATCCTGTTTATCTTCTAAGGTTTTTATGAGATGTTTCTTTTCCAGGAAGCCTTCTCCATAAACTCCACTTTCTGGTCTCTCTGTTTTCTAACCTAAAGAAGCTTCTTCTTTTTTTTTTTTTTTCAAATGTGAATTATCCAGTCATGCTCTGTCTAGGCAAAAAGCTCCTTGAGGGCAAGAACTGGATTTTATGCTTTAGTTTTATATCTCAACAAATCCAGGAGACCCGGGCACAAATGTTCAATAAACCTTGTTGAATTACAGGCTTAATTGCCACACATCTATAATGAAGCACATCTGTCTTGAATCAAATAAAGCATGCCACGATGTCAAGATCTGCATATGAATTTCTCTAAAAATGAGTTTAGAAAGGAGGCAATGGTAATCTCTTTCTCCAAAGACCTTTAAGAGGAGTACAGCCCCCTATCAATTAGTGATGATGAGAATATGGGAAAAAGGGGAATCGACCACTCAGAGAAAATAGAATAAGGACAATGGATCAAATTAACTGCAACTGAATTTGATCCATGTAGATAGCTACACTGAACAGCTCAGGTTCCCTGCAAATCCACTTTGCTCTATCAACACAACTTTGTGTTATGATCTTATGACCTCTTCCAACCGTACTCTAATGTTAGGAGTTCTAAGGAAACAGCAATATCTCAAGATTTCATCTTAATTTGCTTCACTCTGGACCACATAAGGGAAAGCAGAGAGAACGCTGGCTCCAGGGTCACATCAGGGGATCTGGGCTTCAGGATGACCTCTGTTACAGATTAGCTGTAGGACTTGTCTTGATTTCCTAACCCACACCCTACCTACTGCACAGGGTTAAAACAGTGTGAAGCTCACAAGGGCCAATGAAATGAGAGCCCTTTGAAGAGGATGAAGTCTTACAGTGGTGCTAAGTGGTGTCCTAATTGCTCAGTCATTGCTGTAATTCTTTCTGAAAGTGACTTTTCTAAGCCTTAGAACCATAGACAAAGATTTCCACATAGGCTCTGCTTCAACATTTTAGGCTCTTCTATGTTGGACAGACATAGTCGAAGCTTTAAGTCCATAACCCGGGTCAGTGGCAGAGTGCCCTATGTTAGATTCACCACAGAGACAAGGCAGAGGTTGAAAACAATTTTGTTAGCTTAGGGGAAATACTGCACTACTGAACTACTGGTGTAAAAGCCTTCAAGCTTTTATAAGATAGCTAAAGTTTTCATCCAGAGAATCAAATAAATGAAGCTCCATGCTGTGCAACTGGCTCAGGGAGACCCTGGGCTGGGGGTGGTGCTGGTGTCTCAACATTTAACAGTGTCACCAAACACTAGGGATGGTATGAGTTATTTTTCCTTGCTTTATAGAGGTCTGTGTGTGTGTGTAAGCGATTGGGTTAAATAGACAGTTCTAGTTCAAGTTGAAATGCATACCTCATGTTTTATTTTTATGCTAGAATTCTTGCTCAAAAGATGCCTATAGGTTGAGATTTAAGGGGACTCAGTACATTTGGGCTAAGATAAATGAGGTTTATTGGACACGATCTGAATATTTTATATCCCCCCCTTAAAAAATTCTTCAATTATCAAGCAACTGTATCTGGGACACTACTCAGATACATTTTGAAGAAATGCCTTTGTCATCCTAAGGAAACAAACCACCTCACAAGAACCTTACGTGAACAATTAGCTTGAAGAGGGAAAGTTCATTTATTGCCCATGAACCAGCAAAAAACTAATTGCAGTTGTTACACTCTGGGGGAAAATGAGTCTCTTTCAAGATATGTGAACGACCAAAAGGTTCTGATAAAAAAGCAAACTAAGTAGAATACCTTGGCCTGAATACTCAATAAAAGGAGGATATGAGGAATTAAGCCTGACAGTGCTTACTATTCACAATAGTGGGCTAACTCAAGAAGAATGAAAATTTCTGCAGGAAAGTTATTTGCATGTAGTATCTATTCAAAGACAACGCGGAAGGCCCATTTAAAATTCTTCCAACAGCCGTACATCTTGACTAATGAAGCTAACACTAGAAGAGAAGTTCAGGAAGCCAGAAAGGCAGGGTGATGAACACTCTGCGAATACAATTTTCGAACCTTTGAAATGAGGTTTAAAGAGACACTTAGGGGGACCAGTTTGGGCTTAATCAAAAATATATTATTAGAACAACAACAACAAACACAAATATGACAGTTGAGTAAAAGAAAAAAATTAAGCAAAGCAGTTGTCCAATGAGACAAACAACTCTTTGACTTTTTCTTTTCCACGCTCTGACCTACAAGTTTGACAATCTGAGTGCAGAAGAAGGTTACATTGAAAGGTATTGAAAAAAACTGGGATTTGCTGTTCAAAGGGGGCTGGTGACATCTCTGGCCTTGTCTTGATTGAGACTGGGGTTTCCAAGGCCATTTCCCCACCTTTTTTCCTCTAAGTTCAATTACCCAGACATGTTCAGGAGAGCTATGAGAGTAGCACATCAGGGTAGAAGCTATGAGGAGATCCTGTTGTGAGGCTGACTGTGACTTTCAAAAATTTACATAATCTCCCAGTCCTTGGGGTTTTGCCTTTGTCTAATTGCGAGAAGAAAAGCTGAGATGCCCATGTCAGTGGATTACTGTAAAGACCAAATAAAATCACATCGGAACAGAATAGTCTGTGAAATCGTTTTGAAAGGTTAACACAAATGGTGTTAATATTTCTGTTTTTGATTAACTGTTAGGTTTCTGGCATCTTGCTGTGGATTACCTGTTACATGAGGACCTGCTTCAGCACAGCTTGACTTAGACGGCAGGAACCCTCTGTGCAATTCTGTCAGCGTCTCCTCCATGCTGATGGTGACGAGCAGTCTGTACAGGGGTCCTGTGTTACTTTTCCAGTCAAACTGGTCTATTCACTGTCTCTGAAACACATCTTTCTCTCTCCCTGGTTATCACTACATATTTGCCTGCACTACTCCTGTGGCTGGAATCCCCTCTCCCTCTCCTAGTATCCAGATCCTACTCATCTTTTAAGACACAGTGCAAAGTCTAGCCTCAATAATTATAATATATAAACTAACTCAAAGACTTGCAGATATCTTGATGGAGGTACTTCTTGTCTGATGGTAGAAATCTGAGCCTCTTAGAAGAGATGTGTTATTCCACCGATATAAGTGGCTAGGAATGAGGATCACATCAGGTATACATAATTAAGTTGCAAATCTAAAGCGTGGCCTGTAACTAAGAGTGTGAGGCTTTTTGACTAGACTCAAGAATGCATTTTACATACTGAGATAGGGCCATTTTAACCAACCCATTTCAAGACCACCCCAGCCTTCGTAGGAGGAGCTGGGTCATTCACTTCCCACTTAGGTGGCCTCTTTGTTCTCCACTGCCCTACCCTTACTTCTTTGCCTTGTTCTTTGATCTCATTCCTTTTTGAATTCACTTAACCTACCAGGAAGAGAGGTTAGAATCTAGTTCCCAGTTTTTCTTTACCCACGTGTCAGTCCTTTTTCAGATTCCTTTCCTTTCTTCCACATCTTCCCCTTTCTGCTCATTTCCCTCTCTCCTTTTCTCCAAATCCCAACCAGCTCCCCATTCTCTAAGCGCCTCGAGTGCTTACAGTTTATATCACACAACCTTACTGTTGTGATTACTGTTTCCTCTGACGATTTCTCCCTTCATTCCCTAACCAGATCATATTTCACTCACAGGCAGGGATCAAGCCTTTTTACTGCACTTATAATTTCCAAATTTCCCAATGCAGACCAGATTGTCTGCTGCTTGTAAAGCTCAACAAAACACTGAAGGTCAGTGAACATGGTTCTTTTTCTAATAAGATATACCAGGAGCATGACATGGGTCTGACAGAGTAGCTAAAACCAGTGGGAGTCTTATAAATAGTATAGTGGGTCATTGACACTAGTGTCTCATTGACACCAGTTAAATATGTTGAAAGTATTAGTTAAGATGATGGCACCTCTGGACACCTGCTTGATAACCAGGAGATCTTTGTTGTAACAAGAGATGGTTGCAGTGTGTGATGACAGCATTTAGCGTAGTTCCTGCCATACAGAAGTGCTTTATGTGTTTATAGAATAATAAATGACTAAGCTCTATATTAGAAAGAGAACAATTTGAGCAATTAGAAAAAAACAAATTAATAACAGCCAGCAAGTCTAATAAAGAAGGTAAAACAAAAGGAAACAGGCATTTACAGATACTGCTAGATAACATTTTGCAGCTGCAATGGTTCCTTAATTCAACTGTTCAAAATATATTCAGCATTTCCAGGAACCAGGAAGATATCAATTTAGGGCCAATTCAGAAGGCAGTGGTTTTGGTCATGTGTTAATTGACTAATTTTTTTTTAAACATTCAAATAGATTATTTGAATAAAGACATGCTGTTAAAACTAGACCAGATATACTTGGGAAATAAAATAGTGCCCAGCATAACTAAAAAAACCCAAACAAACAAACAAAAATGAACACCCCCTCACACACACAACCACATAAAGAAAGGTTTTGAGGGCACTAAGTGTTGATCTCTGGGTTCTCAAAAGTTTCAAGCCTAATAGGCTAAAATCAGAAGATGTAAAAGTAGCCCTTCTTCAGACCGCTCTCCCCAGAGATGCCCCCAGTTTCACCACTCTGGGAAAAGTGGGAGGCACCTTTTGAGGGACCTCAAGCCCTAAGGTAGGGCTGGGGCAGTTGACTGCCTACAGTTCTGGTTTTACTTTGTTCAAGAGAACACAGAGAAAAGATTATAGAAACCAAAGTAGATAGTCTTGGCAGAAGCCATTCTGATGGGTTTTTGACTGGGGGGTGGTAGTGGGGAGGAGGACAAAGCAGACCTATCAATCCATTACCATGGCTTCAGTTTCCTTGGGTTAGAGACGCCTTTCACAATGAGGAATGATTCCTGCCTTCTAAGGGAAATTACTGCTGTAATCAGCTTTCTTTCCTGAGCAGATACTGGTAAAATGGGGCACCTACCCACCTTCCTTTCCCCAAAAACCTATTATACAGTCTAACAAGCCTTTTGAAAGACCAAATGGAATAGCTAGTAAATGAAACTGGAAGAAAAATAGAGCAAAAAACACTGCAGCTTCCTGGCTAGGCTTTGATATTTGGGGCTTAAAGACAGCCTCACATTTCAGTTATTAAGCCTTTGATTCCTCAGAGAGAAACTTTAAATGGCCCAGGACTCACTCCCAAGGGAACAGTGACTTTCTTTGGTCAATGATAAAGCTGACTCATTATATCAAGGCTCTTTAATATTAAGGAAGTTCAGTGTCAGCCATTTAGGGAACTCCACATATGGACACACACTAGATGTGTTGGTGAGCTCTGCAGCTAATGGAAGAGCCTCACTCACATCCAATCAGTTCAGAAAATAAGGGATTAATACTGGCCACTGTAGGGGTCCCTGAAGACCCTACTCCAGGGCCAAAGCTGGTGTGTGTTCTGATATGTTGGTTCCTGTGCTTTAAAGGTTGTTAAATATTTTGAACACTGTCTCTGTATGACTGAAAGCCTTTTTTAAAACAAACACTTTTTAAAATGGAATTTTCAGGTATAAATTTGCAAGTTGTTTTCTAAACCCTATTTCTGACTTAACATTTTTTTTAAATTATGAAAGATTTCAAATGGTCGACAACTCAGAAAATCATTACACACTGCCATGCATCTACCACCCTAATTTAATAGGTGTTAACATTTGTTTCATATAGCTCTTAAGAAAAAGAGAAAACGTTATGAATACAGCCAAAACCCATGTCTTTATCTCTGTTCCCTTCTCCCTTCCCTCCTCAGAGGTAAGCACATATACAATCAACAAAGTTTGACAGAAGAGAATTTGAATACAGTAAAACAATTTTGAAAACAAAATGTTTACTACTAGTCTTGAAAACAATCCAGTTAATATTAGTTTAAAAAATTATTGGGCTTCCCTGGTGGCGCAGTGGTTGAGAGTCCGTCTGCCGATGCAGGGGACACGGGTTCGTGCTCCAGTCTGGGAAGATCCCACATGCCACGGAGCGGCTGGGCCCATGCGCCATGGCCACTGAGCCTGCGCGTCCGGAGCCTGTGCTCCGCAACAGGAGAGGCCACAACAGTGAGAGGCCCGCGTACCGCAAAAAACAACAACAAAAAAACAAAACAACAAAAAAATTATTTACTTATCCTCCTTCTTATCATCATACTTTATTTAGTACTTGATCTGTGCCAAGCACTGGCTTAACCCACGTTGTGTCATTTTATCCTCTATAACCCTACAAGGAAGGTAGGAGCACTGTCTCCATCTTACAGATGAGAAAACAGTGGCTCAGAGATGTTAGTAATAAATTCGAACTCATTCTTACCTGCCTGATTCCAAAGTCTCTGGTTTTAACTACTCTAAACACTTCCTAAGTTTTCCAGATTTCACGGGGCCCAAATGGGAAACACAAAGAGTACGATTTAAAGGTCATTGAAAGGCCTGCCCACTTGCCTTAAAAGTACCTTTACTACAGGAAGGCTTTTCTAGAAGGACACAAACTTTAGAGACCTTAAGGACATATATTGCTAAATCTGACCAAATAAAGTTAGAAAACTTCTACACTGTTAAAAGAAATGACAAACTTGGAAAATATTTGCAACACATAGGAGAGACAAAAGGATGCTTTTCTTAATTTTCAAAGGAGAAAGATCAACGGCTCAGTAGAAAAACTGGCAGAGGATATGAAAGTGAGTTTACTGGAAAAGAAATACACGTGGTCACAACAGATATGAAATGACACTCCTCTTCACCTAAAATTAAAGAAACTCAAATTAAAGCTACAAGCTATGAGATACCATTTTCCACCGATCAGATGGGCATATATTAAGAGGTTTAATGATACTCAGTGTGGCTGAGGGTATGGCAAAATGGGCATCCTTACACGCTATTGGTGTAAATGTGTCCAATCTTTTGGGAGGGCAATTTGGTAATATCTACTACTGCCGAAAATTAATCCGGTGTATATACTCACAAAAGTGTTCCAAAACACGTGAATTAGGTTGTTCAATGCAGTGCTACACTGATAAAGGATTTAAAAAAAAACAACATCAATCAAGAAGCAAATTACTTAATAAATTATGGTATGTCCATATGTTGTAATATCATACATCTCTTAAAAACAGAGGCAGATGTATACATGCTTTTATGGAAAGATCTTCAAGAAATATAATCAAATGAAAGAAGGAGGGTGAAGAGTAATGTATATGATATGATTCCTTTTATGTAAGAGAAAAATACATATAGAGGTCTCAAAGGAATCGCAAGAAACTGTTAACACTGGTTACCTTAGAGAGAGGGACTGGGGTGTGTGTGTTTGTGGTAAAGAAGCCTAGAGTTTTCTTTCTGTGCTTTTCTACAGAGTTCTGACTTCCAAACCACAGACATATATTACTTCCATATTTTTATCTTTCAATATCAACGGGGCTTATCTAGATGGTGAGATTATAGGCCATTTTAATTTGTATTCTTTATATTTCTCTTTCTTAAAAACTAATAAATATAATTAAAATGTCTTTTACTACGGGCCTGCCAGGATGCCTTCAAGGTCTTCCACTGAGCTTTTTTCCTTGGCTGATGGTATAGCCCCTCCAGCAGGTCTCCAGTAACATGCTCAGATGAGAGCAACCCATTGGCAACCAGCAGTACTATGAGACCCTTTCTGGAGAGCTGTCATTTATGAAAGCAAAGAGACCTGGGTCCTCAGAGGTCGGTCATAGGACAGGACAGAATGCGTGTGTGTTTTAAAATAATATGCTTTGTCTTTTGTTGCATTAGAAAAATAACAAATGCTCAGAAAATTAAAGAGAACAAAGGCAAATCACTCAAAATTCCTTATGCAGCAATTATCATCGCTAACATTTACTTTATTTATTTTATTTTATTTAAAAAATTTTTTGGCCATGCCGCACAGCGTGTTGGCTCTTAGTTCCCCGACCAGGGATTGAACCCATGCCCCCTGTATTGGAAGCGTGGAGTCTTAACCACTGGACCGCCAGGAAAGTCCCATTGCTAACATTTAGATAAACTTCCTCTCAATTTCTTTTCTCTGTACATATATACCACCCCTGCCCCCTTACAGATGTAGCAGTATACAGTACATAGTTTTGTATCCTGAACTTTCCACTGAATATTATTTTGTGAGTATTTTCCTTATACCTGCAGGTTTGGGGGCTAGGGGAATGGTCTCTTCTGGGTGCAGACAAGGAGGGGAGTGCATTTTTGATAGGAATATTAAAAACAATAATAAAACTGATGAATAACAGGACTGTGTTTACTATCCCCATTCACTGGAAATTGTTAACAACGTCAGGATAAAATATTCTTCGCACTGTCCAGTCTCCCTGTAGCATACACCACTGTATGCCCACACAGCTCTGACTAGGGGAGAGGGAAGGGAAAGGCTGGATTTCTATCTCGGGAAGACAGGCTGAGGGCTGCAGGGAGGGGGCTCAGAGTTAGCCAGGGGAGTCCTTGAAAGAGGGAATGAAGAGGTGACATTTCAAACAGCCTCTCCTTTACTGCTAGTTTGTTGCTTAGTTAGATTCAGTTCACTTGAGAATCTGCTTGACTTAAAAAAAAAAAACTTAGCAGTTGTCTTGTGTGCATATAACTTAAGTCATTAGTACCTTCAAAATGCTGGTCTAAATACCCTCTGTTGTGCCATCTCTAATCCTTGGTCTGAAATGGCCAAAAAACGCAATTAATTGATCAACTATAAAATAAAAATGGGCTTCCTGACTCCATTTCCAGCTGTGTTTTAGCCTGTGATGATGTTAAAATAATGGATTCCCTTAGTTATCTAGGTTTGCTTCATGTTGTTTGAGTTTTACACTCTACTAATTCATCCAGTATGGCTGGAGGATCAATGAAGCTAAAAACATCTTCTGATGACTCCTCTGTTGTGGAGCGAATATTCTTGGTTCCCCGGGAAGTCAACCCACGGTGGATTTCAGATTCCTTCAAGAATCAGCAAAGCATGCTAGACTCACCAGGAAATGACTTCCTCATTTCTTTGATTTTACAGTCAGCTCCATGCATTTGGTAAACTTGAAATTACTGGGCCATCTTGTACTGATGGTGGAGCAATATGGGGCCACGATCAAAGCTTTAGCTCTAATACAGTTTCATGTTTTAGAACCTTAAAAACAAACATTTTGCATTGAAAGAAATTTCCTAATTAACTTCTGAAGAATTTGTACATTAAAACATCTTACCCTGCTGGAGAAGACTGATAGAGCAAACGTACTACCTTCTGCTGAAGAGAAACTGTATTTAGAAGGAACTTGCTATTCTCATAAAACTTTTAATAGGAAGAAGTGAGTCAAATTCCTTAATTACCATTTTATGGTTGGTAAAAGGGCAAATTACATGCCATCCATTTCTAAACTTCTAAATGTCTCTGGTGCTTTTAATTAAAGCTGCCATCTAGAAACTACTAAAGCAATTTTACGCAATTAGTTATTTATAGGTTACCATAATACACCACTCAAAATATGATTTTAGTGATTTGCAGTCTGTTAGTGTGTGATCCCTGTCATTTTTGTTTGATGGAGAGGGGGTTCTTTTTTTAATCAGCTGAGGTGATGTGACACTGACGAGCTGTGATAAGGAAAGTTTTGGGGGCTAGTGATCTCAAATAAAAAGAGGAAGAATCATAATCCCATTCTGTCTGTCCTGATTTGTAGGGGTTGCAGTTTCATTCTAGACAATACTGCAGAGAAGTATATCATCGTCATTCTCCCATCTCTCTCCACTTTGCTGCCCTTCTGCCCGATACCTAGCACTGCCCTTCCTCATGCTACCTGGAGTAGTTGCCACCTTGGCTTGTCCCCCTCCAGCGATCTCACCTCTCCAAACACATCCATCCTGTGCTACATGTCCTTAAAGCCCCCATAAAGTGTTTTAATGAGGAATTAATGTGTTGCTCTCCTAGGCATTATCCTGCATTCAACACTGAAGTTCACATCTGAAGAAAACCCTCATGGAATGAATTTAATGGTAGGCTGCTAAGGGAATTATTTTGGTTACATGGGTCTTGGTGGGGGGGCTCCTCAAAATACAACATGTTGGAAAGACCCAGCACTAGAGTTACTGCATCTCAAGGTCGGGAGGGATCAGCTAATCAAATCACATGTAATACTCGAATCCCATCCTACCTTGACTCCTGCTTCTTTTGTGGCACCATTCTACCCTAGAAATGACCAAGTCTCCTTGGACAATTTGGAACTTGCCTCCTTTAAAAGTAACTTGTTCCACGCTTGGGTCACTATTATAAGCAGCATTAGTATTAGCAACCAAACAGCAAGCCTGATCATAATGGCAGGTAACACTTAATGTGTACACCCCACAGGCTGGGCACTGTGCTTTACAATGCACTTCACCTGCATTACCAAACACTCTCATGTAGGCACTATTACTCTTATTCTAACTTCATAGATGAGGAAGCTGAAGCTCAGGGAAGTTAGGTGACTTACACAAGGTCACACATTTAATGAGTGGTGGATCTGGAATTTGCATCCAGTTGTTTGACTCCAGAACCTGGGCACTTATCTCTCATGGTATCTGGCCTCTAAAGTATTATCTGTTTGCTAGAATGCTATACATGCATGAAAATTAAAATAAATGCAGAAGAAAAAGTCATTTAATGATGTACTTGTGGCTTTATAAAACCTGAATGAACTTAACACAAGTTCCGCCGTATTAACCATGGATATGACCTGGACCAATTAGCCAAGGCTAGATGTAAGTGCCTTCCTTTTGTCTGACTTCTCCACCAAAAGCTTATGGCTTTAGGATTGTGACAGAAAAGGCAGAAAGGTTCTCAGATTCCAGCTGCTGACATAATGTAAGGTCTAAATCTTTTGACTATTCATAAGCAGATGCATTAGACCAACTGTGCAAATAACAAGTTAAGCTCTCATTCTGGTTGCATCACAGGTACTAAGTCATCAAGTGTAGCTACCGTAAACTGAGAGACCAATAACATAGTTTAGGAAGGAAATACCCAGGAGTGGAAACAGCACAGGATCACCGAGTAATAAGGAACAAATATTTTGCCTGAATTCTAAGGCTTTGTCAAACATATTTTTCTCAAGATGCCTCTGATTCTAGGACAAGGATGTGGGAGGAAAGTTCTCACAAGAAATGTCTTGACACTGAGCGGGGAATTTGGCATGGGTGGTAGAATGTTGATCTTACCCAAAAAGCTGACCTCACTAAGTGGTGTTTCCGAACCATTCTCACATACCTCAAGGCCTAACTGTACTTCCTCATTTTTAGCAGAATAGACGCACTTCTCTAGAACACTGAGGCTATCAGAATGGAGTACCATCAACTTTCTAGCACCTTCTATCTACAAAGTTCTCAGCCTTACACCTACACATTATCTTAGGATGGTCTCTGCAATCTCCCCTCCCATTCAAGGCCTGCTCCAGTTTCCTCAAGATCTGGTTTCATCATTTATCCTCTGTCTCCTGTATCTTCCCATTTACCTATCATCATTGCCATGTCTCCCACAGAAAAAGCCTCCCCTGAGCGCCTTGTCCTCTTACTACTTATCACTCTGTCTTTCACATCCAAGCCTCTCAGAAGAATGATCTTCACTAATCGTATTTACTTCCTCACCTCTCACTGGCTCATCAAATGCCTGAAATCCGGCTTCCACCTCTACCACCATTCAGACCACCAGAGGCAGGGTCACCAATGAGCTCCTCGTTGCCTCATCCAATGGCTACAAATGTGTGACATCTGATATTGTTTTTCACACCTTCTTGAAACAAAGGATTCCCTTGGCTTCCTGGATACCAAGCTTTCTTTGTTCACTTCCTTTTCTTGTGAAGATTTCCTCTCTGTCTCTTTCACTAGATGCTCTTCCATTGCCTACCCTATAAATATTAGCATTCCCTATGATTTCTTTGCCCCAGCCTTGCTCCTGTGCATTTACCCTGTCACAAAACAATCTATCAAGAATGCATCCATCAAGTGATCATGTCACTTTCCTGCTTCAAATCTTTTGCCTACAGGACAAAATGCAAACTTCTGATTCTGGCCCTGCTCCTACTACCCTCAAATATGTTTACTTTAATAATACTGGATTATTTATAGTTTCCCAAATATACCATTCATTTTACTCGTGCTGCAGCTTGCCTGTAATTTTGGTGAGGGCTGGCCCTGGTGCCAATCCAAATGGTTATGTCACCATAATGGATCATGTACTAAAGGAATTTAGGAAAAGTCTTACTGCACCTTAGTTGCATAGTAGAACCAAAGGAACATTCTCATGTGTGTTTGTGCACTATACTCTCCCCCTCATAGATACCAGTTACATGAACAAGATGTCACTGATGAGAGTTTTACCATCTTTCCACTAACCCCAAGTTTAGCCTTTCAAAATAGCACTTAGATACCAGGGGAATCAGCAGAGCTTCAGGATGTGCCTCGCATAGATCTGGGTAGGGACAAAAACAGATTGCTTTTGTCTAGACTTTATCATACCCAGCTTTCTTAATTGCCAATGAAGTTAAAGGAACTCCTGTGTGATTAGTGTCATGAACAACCTAAAAACACTTTCGGAAGCCATCAAGATTTAAGGATCATTTCCCTCCTTGGGAGTGGCTCCAGGGCTGTTTGCATTTCTGGGGATACTGCCCAATTCCTGCTGAGTTCTGAGGTCAGTTATGCTTAAAGATGCACATGAAAATAGAAATATACTCCTTGGTGAGGTCCAAGAAAACCAAATTAAGTCATTGATTAATTTCATCCTGTCCAGTCGCTCCTTCACCCTCTGTAGCTACTTAAAAAAAATAAATGTATTCAGCTTGTCACAAATTTTATTTTATATCTCCACCTAGTAGCATTTCACATTCTGCTTAAGTACTTGGTCATCTATTACATGACTCATTAGTTTGAGTTCTCTGTAGTATTAAAGAACGTTGCAGTAAAAATAATAAATGGAGCCTAAGTTTCAACTACATCAGCCATGCATGTTTTAAAAGCATCTTGCAAAGTCAGTTCAAACTCATATACAATGCCAGGGATTAGCACACCATCAACTTCTTTGCTAAACTTTTTTCCTTGCCCCATTACATTGAAGTACTGATGAGTAAAATGGCAAATGTTTCTCTTTACTGGGATTCAAATCAAAGTGTGTAAAACTGGATCAGATAAAGACTTCTTCCCAGGAGAAGTACCCAGGGGCTATCTTATATAAAACTCTATTCAGGGGTACTTCCATTTTTCCTTTAAACACACTTTTTAGCTACCAGTTGCGGTCAGTTTAATGAAGTTAAGGTTTCCTGACTCCATCTCTTAAGAAAAAGTTGAAGTTGCTAACTGCAGAATCTTCCAAAGAGATGTGACAATGTTTCCTGGAGATTTATTTGAACAATTCCATTTACAGATTATGCAAATGCTATGGAGTGCACTATGGGTATACTATCGGGTCAGAAAAATCAGAGGAATAGTTTTAATAGGAAAAGGAAACTGGACTGAAAGTCATTCATCTTCCAAATAAAAATATTTTGTTTTCACTGAATACATGTCATTAGATTGAAAAGCATTTTCCACTATTTCCTACCCTCCTAGAGAAGCCAACAGAGATCATGGATTTTAGCTGAAGGGATGGCTACCTCACCCCCCACCCCACCTCATGGGTTTTGGAGTCAGGTAGACCTGGTTTGAATTCCACTGTTATCTGTAAACTGTCTGACCCTAGATAAATTTCTTAAGGTACCTGAGCCTCTATCTCCTCATCTTTACAATGGGGATAATACTATTTACCTTGTGAATTGTGAAGATTAGAGATACCCTGTGTAAAATATCGAACACAGTGTACAGCACACAGTAGACACTAAGTAAGTTAGAGCTATGGTTATTTTAATACATTAGAGCTGGGAGGGAGATCATCCCAAGCCCTTCAGTTTACAACTGAGCAATCTCAGGACCCAGTGTGTATGACTAGTCCAATGTAACAAAACTAGTCAATGGCATCATTAAGTCTATTTCAGCGTTCAGGGAGGTACGATGACTTTCCAAGAAACAGTGGCATTACATGGATGGAACATGAAAGCCTAGGCTCCCTAACCCAAAATTCATCACAATTTGCCGCCATTTCTCAAAAAAAAAATCCCATGGCTTCTGACCTTTTTTTTTTTTTTTTCTGACCTTTTGCTGACTGGTTTTAATCCCATTTGATAATTTATTCCAATGTTAGGACAAATGATCTCAAAAGCAAATTTTATTTCATCCTATTTTTAGAATAGATTCAGAAAATAAATTAGCTGTCTTGCAGATTAACATTTATTTGACTTACCTTGCATAATTAAGGACATGCTGGAGAGCCTGCCTGTAATTGCAATATGTTGCTTGTTAAAGTCTTAGAGCGAGCTCTCTTTCCTAACCTAGAAATGATACTCCCTAGATGTACATTTCCATTTTCTACTGATCTACAGCTTTTCTTTATTAGCTTCTAGGTGGAGAGAAAAATCAAACCTCTCCTTCAAGAAATCCATTAAACATCTGCTGTCTTCTAAGGGGGAGGGATGAAGGAGCTGATGTTCATGGTAGCTGTAAAGCCAAAACACAAACAAACTGGGCTTTCTTGAGAGATAAAGAACCTGCAGGAGAACCTCAAAGACATAATTAGCAATTAGCAATACTCTCCTCTCAATATGCCCACCGTGCCCTGATGACTTCCTGCATATTTCCTTCCTCTACGGAAGTCTACGAAATTGCCCTGCAGCATTCCATATAATGAGAACCTCACTTCTGATTCACTGCCAAGGGTAAGTGCTATCTAGATTCAGTGTGGAGATAGGTGCCCTAGCTAGGCACCTCAGTGTTCTGACCAGCATTCTGAGTGATTTCGAAGATCACTGACAGGGTCCTCAAACACTGTGAATATGGTTGAAGGAGGTGTGATGGACACTTAGTGTGAGTCACACATTCCCTCCCTTTAAACATCCTCATTCACTCACTGGATCAGAGCAGATGTTGCCAACAGCAGCTTTAGTACATTATGTGAAAGCTGTCTTGGATGGATTAGACATTCAGCTGTCTGAAGACTCGGCCAGCTGTTCTTAGGGCCCCTTACTGCTTTGGGATGAATACTGTACCAGATTACTGTAAAAGCCACGCTCAGATAGAAGGTTGCGTAAGTCAAGCCAAAGGAAAATGCGCTACTAGCTATGACAAGAAGAAAAACTTAGTTTCATGTTAACTTTAATACATATATAAATTTTGACACTCTCATTACTGACGTTTCCAGAGTTCATGTAAATCCTGCTCATCAGGACTCTATTATTGCTGCTTTCCAAGCCAAAAAAAAAAAAAAAAAGCAGAGCTGCAGTGAACCAATTATTTGCTTTATTTGGAAAAGCTGACATTCATCCTCTGTGTGGCAGGTTGAATGTGGTAGGTGAGATGAGTGGTTTTCACACCAGCAGCAACTCAGGAGGGTGTCAATTTCAGGCACAATACAAGCTTGAGTCCTCCCTATTTCTCATGCAGAAATCCTTATAATACCTGTAAGCGTTTTAAACCTGTGTAAAAGGTGGGACCCAGCCTGACGTATTTCCTTGAAAGATGAGCTGATTATATGTTGCACCTGAGTTATGCATTCACGCATCAAATATATATTGCGGACCTACTATGTGTAAGGATGGAGCACAGGTACAAGAGGAAAAAAGAAACATTCCCAAACACTTTACCATGATACTTATGGGTGGGGACGCTTATGTTCCCTTAGGGAAAAAAGGCCATCCCCTTTAAGTGCCATTGAAATTCCTCTTAGGAATACTTGGGTATGGGTAAGAGTTACCTAATTGGTCAATTACACAAGAAGCATGTGTAGTGGATCTCACACTGTGCAAGATATTGCTGAGGAGGTGGGGAAGAGTCAAAAGAAATATTAGATATAGTTTCTCATCTCAAGCAGCTCACTTTGGTAATAAAAAACACTCCATTCATGAAAGGACTGGAAAGTAAAAGAAGGCAAAATATAATCAGGTGCTAATTGGGTAGTGGAGACACTCTTAAAGAAATTCAGATTTAATGGGCTGGGTTAGCCAGAGGGGCTTTATGAAAGACACATGCCTTGAGTATGGCGTTGAAGAAAGGGACGGCTTTAAACTCCGACTGTAGTTGAAATTTAATCCCCATACGGCAAATGTCAAATAGCTAAAGAGTAACCTCTTAATATTTGAAATAGTAAGTTGACCATCTAACAAATTAAACACATTGACCTCACTATATTTTTCAGCATGGAAAGGTGTTCATAATACATTATGTATGAAAAGCAGATTACAGAACAGCATTCTATAATATGATTCCATTATTAGAGAATAAAATATATGATATGCATAGAAAAAAGTCTAGAAGGATATACACTAAAATGTTAACAGTGGTTTTCTAGATGTGGTAGGATTATGCGTGACCTCAATTACAGACATTTTTTGTGTTCTCTCTTTTCTAATTTTTCTGCAACAATTGTGTATTATTTGTGTAATAGTTAAAAAGAAAAAACACATTGGGTTCTTAAAACCCACTACAATGAATACTTCATAAAACCTGCTGAAATAAAAGCACACATACACACATCTTGGAGAAGGAACAGAGAAGAATGATTAAATAATTAAGGAGATAGGGTGGATGATATATGACGACAGATTTAAAAGTTGACTACCCTTCAGCTTAGTGGCCTAAGATGGGAATATGATCCAAGTCTATAAAATCATGAAGCTGACTGGGAGAACACGTTTATTTACAAATCCCAGGCAACAGAATTGAGGGTTGGCCCTTTAAGGTTGAGAAGCTGAATTTAGAAAAAAATAACAGTAAGGCTGAGCTCTTACAGAAGGCCAAAAAAAAAGGAATTTGTTATACTAGGGGTAATATAAATTGAAAATATAAATAGCTTCAAGAATGATTTAGATAAATTAATGGAAGATAGATTCATTAAAGGTTGGTTGTTAAGGAAAAGCCAGGAGTGTCTAAAGTCTGTGAGATACTCAATATATTTGAAAGCGGTAGAAGGTGGCACAGACCTGATCCCCAAACCAGTGCAGGCCACAGTGCTAAAGCCTTCCTCCTGGAGGCTCTTTGCTGGCCAGGAGTTAACCCTTTAGTTGTTGAACTATTGGGAGTTTCCAGGAAGGAGATCACGGGGAGAGGCTGGGGTGTCCGGGAGGCAGAGGGTTCTGGGCTTTAACTATTTATCAACCAGAAAAGAAGCATTCCAATATTTTAATAACAGTTATGACTATACTAATGCATATTGGCTAAAAATTAGTCCTGGGTGTGCCTATCTTCCGAGATAGACTTCAGAGATGATGTCTGTCAGAGGTACGTTGGGACGGATGGACTACAGTGTGGTAACAATCTTAGGATTCTGCGAAGTCAAATGAAACCTTTAGATAACCAAAGGATTTTTTATTTTTACCTCGAGGGCTGTTCAGTGAAGCTTCCGATGCTCTCCCTCCATCTCCACAGTGACTCTGGTCAAAGGGAAGGCACTGATCTCCTGTTCCTGCCACCACTTCAAAATTCTTGGACAAGTCTTTTGTTTCCACGAGAGATCTCAACTTGTAGACTTTTCGGGTATTGGTGTCTGATAGATAAAGTGATTCAGACACAGGGTCCATAGCCAGATAGTATTTGTGAGCAGGACTTGTGCTAAGGAAGAGAAAAGTAAAGTTATTCAAAGCAATTTGTTCAGCATACACTCCCTGGGGTCTGCCTTTTGTCACAAATGGAAAATTCTCTTAAGAGATAAAAGAATTAATGTATCTTCCTTATGTACCGAGGCGATAGGTACCTCTTTGTTTTTCTGGTAATGGGTCTGGGATTAAAAAATAATTCAGTGCGTACTGCTAACCTGTAATGTTCCTGATATTCCAATACCGTCCATTTGGGGGTAGAGAAAGAAGCAGAAGATAGAAAATCCCAGGAGATCCTTTTTCTCATACATACCTTTCATACCCCCCTCAGTTCTCCAATTACCTACTAGATGACTACCTGGATGTCTAAGTCACCTCAAACTCAACAAATCCAAAACAGAAGTTATTCTCTTCCTGCCTTCCCCATCCTTCAAAAACCTACTTCTTGTCTTCTGGGCTTCCTGCTTCACTTGCAGTCACTACTGTCCTCCCAGGGTCCCGCTGGAAATTGAAAGGCATGTACAAAAAGTGAGGAGTGTGTCTTAGGGAGGGCTGTGCTGGAGATACTCTTCCACTCCAAGCTTCCTTTTGTTAGCTGACCACTGTACTTCTCTAATACACTTTTTCTTTTTCAGGATATAATAGAAGTGATCATATTTGACCTGGTTTTGGTTATAATTACAATCATCCATACCTCTAAAAGGTGACACTCAAGTTACCTTGATTGGATTTTGGTATTCCTGAAACTCTTCAGTTACATATTTTACATAGGATCTTGTGTTATTTTTATCTGCATACATGGCTGAGCTCATTCATTAGTTTTGACTATTCCTAATATCATTTTTCCAATAGCTGCAGGAACTTTGGTTTGGGGGACATTTTGCTTGAACTTAAGGTTTATGTACTGCTGATATCATCCAAGCTCCCAACATGGAAGTCTAACCCTTACTCTCCCCTTTTCTCTCCACACTGTGCCTAATTGTGCCTGAAAACAAGCTTTCAGAAGCTTTGTCCCTCCTGCTATCACATTAGTTCTAACTCTTATCATCTGTGGCCTGGAATATTTTCTATAGTCCTGCCCATAGGAGGTGTTTTTGAAATCTTAAATCCATTTTTCCCCCATACTGACTCCAGGGTTATTCTGATCATTTGGTTCCCATCTTTAAAAACTGTACAAACTTTTAAATGTTCCTTAGTGTGGTGCGCATTCCTTTCTTCACTTAGTAATTAATTCTCTTTAACCTTTTAAGGCTTTACTCAGGCATCATCTTCTGAAGAAAGCCTTCCGGAAATGTCTAGGCTCGGTTATTTGCACTATGCTTACCTCTGTTCTCGGGGATCACACATCATATTACTTTTTAAAAAATGTATTGGTATGCCCCAGTAAACCGTGAGAGCTTGGAGGAGAGTAATCTTGTCTTATCTCTAACGTGCTCACTGCACAGCACTCTGCCTCACACCCAGTGGTCCAAGCCAGAAACCAGAAGCCGTTCTTTACCGCTCCTTCTTTCCGCCATTCCCCATATCCAGTAAAACATCATTAAAAAAAAATTCTACCTCCTAAACGCTTTTCCAATCTGCCCACTTCTCTTTATCTCCACCGTCATTAGTCCTGACATCTCTCAGCTGCACTCCTTGCTTGGTAATACCATTTCTGTATCGTGGATTTATTCATCAAGTCATTCAGAAGTACTTACAAAGTGCAAACAACGTGCCAAGGAACTGTGCTATGGTCTGGAGACCTACCTGTGTGCCCAATACAGCCCCTCGCTGTGTGAAACTCACAGTCTAGTGGGGGAGTCAGATCAGTAAATAGGCTATGACTGTCATAAATCCAAGTGTTACAACAGAGGTAGAAAGGGAGAGAAATGAGCAGATAGGAGGGACACGTGACCTAGCAGCAGCTATCACATTGTATTAGCATTATTGCTTTAAATTATGAAGTCCACACTTTACTCATATTTCCTTAGTTTTTAATTAATATCCTTTTTCTGTTTCAGGATTCCACCTAGGATACCAAGTTATATTTAGTCTTCGTCTCCTTAGGCTCCCCTGGGTTGTGACAGTTTCTTAGACTTCCCTTGTTTTTGATGACCCTGATAGTTTTAAGGAGTACAGGTCAGACATTTTGTAGGATGCCCCCACGGCAACGTTGTCTGATTTTTCTTTTTTCTCATAGTTAGACAGCGATTACAGGTTTTGGGGAGGAAGACCACAAGGGTAAAGTGCCATTCTCATCAAATCAAATCAAGGGTAGTAATATCAACATGACTTACTGTTGATGTTGACCTCGATCGCCTGGCTGAGGTAGTGTTTGTCAAGTTTCTCCTCTGCAAATTTACTTTCTCTCTTACTTTCCACATTGCATTCTTTGGAAGGAAGTCATTCTGCCAAGGCAACACTTAAGGAGTAGGGAGTTATACTCCACCTCCTTGAGGGTCGAGTAGCTACATAAATTATTTGGAATTCTTCTGCATGAGAACCTTATCTTTTCTCCTCCATTTATTTATGAACTCAACCATTTATTTATATCAGTATGGACTCATGGATATTTGCTTTATACTTTGCATTAAACTCCAAAGTGACTTTATTTTGTTGCTCAAATTGTTCCAGCTTTAGCCACTGGGAGCTCTTTCTGTGGGCTTATGTGCCCCTCATAAACCCCCATCAATGTCGGTGCGTTTTGTTTTTTTTTGAGCACTTCCTTACTTTCTGGAAGTACAAGATGTTGCAGGCTCATCTTGTATAATCCCTGCTCCAGGACTGGAACGAATCATTTCTCCAAGGACCCCTGGTTCCTTTCATTGAAGAATGGTATTAGAAACTGAGATCTGAGTGCTGGGTGTAAGCACTATTTTTTCCACATCTCTCTCTCTCCAGATACACTGTGAACTCTTTGCAGGCAAGAACCTTATTCCGCTCTCTACCTCAGTGCCAACAGAGGGTCTGACAGGGTTGAAGTTCAGGAAGTGCTGAACTAAACTGTAGGACATGAAATTAACTAAGACATAGCGGAGTTCGGGCCTTGGCTACTTAGCCAAGCAAAATGGAGGGGAGAAGGTCATTAGAATAATTAAGATACTCTTAAGGACTGGCATGTTCCTGATTGTATTTGTAATTGCATTTGCCCTCTAAGCATATTTATATTAATGATAGTAAGGCTGGCAAATACTGATTTGAGACCCAGTTTATGGTTTTAATTGGAAAAAAATCAAATCCAATCGGAATACTTGATTTTTTTCTACTTACCTTCATCAAATAAGAGAATCCGGTAGATTCCAGGGACATCTTCAACCCTGGAACCACCATGACAGCTGCTGTAAATAAACTGTAAAGGGTCCCAACAGATTCCAGAATTGATTTGGCAGTCATATCAGACAAAGCATCTCTGTAGCAAAGACTGCTTAAATAGGGGTTTGAGTAAAAGTTTTGACATATTTACTTGCACTTTTTGCCTTCAGAATAAAATTTTTCCAGTGCCCTTAGATCTTTCTAGAATACAGAAGGAGTCACAACCCTTCCCTGAAACAACCTTCAATACTTTGGTAGCCAGTCTGTGGAAGTTTCAACTGAGCCAGATCAATCATGTTTTGTTTAGGAGAAGTCCATAGGCTATTTTTCCAAGAGAAATGTTATTTGCACAAAAGCACTTTGGAATGCATTCCATTCATTTATTATTGAATATCCCCTATGTGCCTGTGAGGGAAGTTGGAATTATCATTCTTCTCAAACCTCAGCTGGGGAAACCCAGACACATAGAAGGCTCGTCCAAGGTCACCAACAAGCCTGTGCTTGGACTAATATTAGATTAGATCATATGTGACTGTGTATGCAAAATAAATACCTACAAGAATAGTCTTGTTCTGAAAGTGGCAAAAAAAAAAAAAAAAAAATCAGCGTAACTGTCTTCTTCTAACTATGTTGCTCAGCGAGGCTGTTCTCAAACTTTGCACACTGGCCTTTAGAAAATAGAACAGCCCAACGCACCAAATTCAAACCTGATGGTTATTTTCTTGACAGCCAACAGTCAGGAAGGTCTCCTATATTGAGATGTAATTTCTTGCCACTTCATGCCATTTCCCAAGTGCATGTCAGCTCTTTTGAGATTGTTTCTTTCTACTTTGTGGAAACATGCCAAACCTGAGAAAGAAAAACCACTGGACTACATTCCAATTTGTTCTAATCTCTTGTGTCTAAACGCGTATTGCAATTTGAGATACGTGAAGATTTCTCTTACAACTTCAGTGTTACACTTATTGTCACCTTCTGGTTCGTTTTATATTCAAGCAATGCCCTTCAACTTAGCAAAGATCCCTTCATTCATGCTAGTTAAAATCACACAGATTGTTAAATGGGCAATTAATGCTTATAATTAATACTGGGCAACATTTTACCAGAAAGCAATTTGATAACCAATTTAATTTGCTTAAGGAATCAGTTATGCCAAAGTAGCAAGGCTGATCTTGTGCACTGGTATTTAGGAAGTGGCATCTCCCAAACAAAATCCAAATTACAAACCCTACCAGCGCCATTTTGATGACAATTGGCATTTGAAAGTGAACAAATTCAATTTTCTCCTTTGCAATTTCAGGTAATTTAGAACAGTTTTGACAAGTGTAATGCATAAACAAATTGAATACAAACACTCATTATGACTAATTTCCGAGTTACGTGCCCTTGTCAGTAAATGGTCAGTTTAAAGTTTATTATTTTTTTGGTGGGATAAAATAGAAACCATGAGGTCACATAAGAGGAAAATGGAAAAATCTTATTCAAGAAGGTCATCATGGGCACTCTCTCTTAATACACACGTCAACTACAGGAAGATTGCTGTGCTACCTCTCTCTCTACCTGCAACTTGAAAACATCGAATCTATTTGAACTTACAGACTCACTTGTGATATCACCTAAGGAAAACATAAGCCTGAAAGTTTTGCTTTCCCATGAAGTACTGAACGGCCAGCTTTCACTTATCTTGTTTTCTTTTTGGTATATTTTGATCCTCCAGCAAATTCCCACTTAGTGGAGCTCTCTCCTTTTGGAAGACACTTACCTGAGTTATAACTTCCAAGTTCATGTTCACATTATGCCTTTAACCTTACTTAAGAAGTTTCCCTGTTAGCACATTATTAGGAGGTGGCGTCTTAGGCAAGAAGGGGCATTAGGTAGCCACCCACGTGATTTGCTTACCTATGTCTGGTATCTCTGTTTCTAGGGTGCACAAGGTATCCACGAGTGGCAAGTAAAAGCAAACAGAGAGTCATCAGTGTCATTCAACAAGCCAAACTTAACCAGACACACCTATTCAATTCCTAACTCAGCTTGTGGCTATTAGAGGGACTCCACAGGGATCACTTAGATGTGCAAGCCAATCCCTCCAGATGTGGACCCAGTCCCTCCAGGCTGCTCCTCCTAAAATGGTGTCAAGGTGACTGAATATCCTGTTTGGTGGGTGGGCAAAGCTCTAAGGCAGTTTTTTCAAAGTTCACTGGGACCGGGACCGTTTTCATTGGAATCGGTTGGGTTCTTGCCACATATGCAGTTTCCTGGGGCTCTCCCCAGTCATATGCATCAGGATCTTGAAGTGGGAGTGGAATTCCCAGGAATTCCATCTTGAACAAACTCAGGTGGTGATTCTGATGCAGAATAAGGTTTAAGAACCACTAGGCTAGGTTTTGAAGAAGCAGCCACTGCAAAGGGTCTGACTGTTCTAGGCTCTATTTTGTTTTTCTGTTTTTTTGAATTTTATTTATTTTTTAATACAGCAGGTTCTTATTAGTTATTTTGAAAGCCACTTTATCAAAATGCAAACTCTTTCATTATCAAGTCTTGCGTGCAACAGACATCCCAAACCCAACTTTAAGCCACTTACATGATTGCAGAGGTAAGACAGGGACATGTCTTGTGAACATTAGCACATTATTTAGCAATATTAAACAATTTAACAAATTGAAAGTATAAAAGTTTTCTCTTCGACCATGATAGAATGTCCCTGGCATCAAAACTGCTGCCTCAAAATAGCTTCAATAAAACACCATTTACATCAAACTCCTAGGGCCTTGTGTTGTCCAGTTATCCATGCACCAAGGGGGCAACTGGGGTGGGCAAAACAGAACTATGTCAGAAGCAGCAGAACGCTTTGGGGAGCCCCTGATCTGTAAGCCTCTTGGCACAGGGCACTGCCTAGGCTATTTCACTCTGGGACCTGGTATGGGTCTTCTCACCCCGGGAGCGCAGTCCGTGGACAGGCCTGACTTTGGGTCAAATCTACCCAGAATTAAAAGGCTATAATCATCTGTGCAATACAGTCATTTAAATTTTAAAATCCTTTTAAACCTGGCCCTTATGTCATTTTGAAAAATATGAAGATAACAAATCTTTTTATCTAAACTAGAAAATGTTCTTATTCTTTGGAACATCAGGAAAGAAGGAAAGATACAAAATGATTTCTTTTGAAGCCATCTGCAACTACTGATTCAAGTCTTTTTAAAGAGAATCTTTCTGGGATTTTACTAGTTGGGTTATGGTGAGGATCCACTGACTTTTCTGTTTCATGGGGCCACCTCAAAAGGGTGGGTATCCCCCAGGTTGACACAAAAGATCAAAAGGTAAGGGTGGGGAGATGTGATTAGAAATCTGGCCCCAGACATCTGAACCTCTTTGAGTTTTTTTGTCTTCAGACACTTGCTTGTTTTCATGGTCTCTAAATTACAGGCTGAGTGTGCTTGAGGCTGGCTCTAATCACCATTACAGGGTTGATCTTCCTGAAGGAAGCTGAGTTATAAAAATACTAAAAGGATCTCATTAAAGCATGGTTTCGTCTACCACAGAGTCTCATGGTACAGAACCATTTGTGTGGCTACAAAGGGTTCTGAAATTCTTAGGTGATGGCAAGGTGTGGGGAGGTGGACGGTCTGAGTTTCTTGCAGCTTCTTCTGATCCTGCCAATAATGTCACTGTGAATTTGGAAAGATGTCCCATATTATGCAGAACAGCTTCTCTCGTTAGCATCTCAGAGGGAGGAAGTGAAGATGACGGAGTTTATTTCCAGTGTGTGACCTTGTTCTGTCCCAGAATTACTTTTAGTTAAAGATTTAGGATTGAGCCACCACCAAAGTCGGTCTGCTGTCTAGCTGGCAATGGACTGCATGCTGAGGTGTCAGCGTGTGAGCGCTTCACAAGTGCCTGGGCCCATCAGCGGGCATCACCACCTGGCAACCGACTGACTTGAGGCTTGCGGTGAGTTCGGACAAAGGAGTGGAATGGCAAATCTTTTTAGAGCAAGAAATGCTCCTGATGGTAGGACCTTTAAGTAGATCTTTGATTTTGTTCAGGACCTACATGATTAAAAGGGTTGTCTGTTCTTTTTTAATTAAAAACTTTTTATTGAGATATAATTCACAAACCATAAAATTCACGCTTCTAAAAAGTGCAATTCAGCAGTTTCCAGTACATCCTTAGAGTTGTGCAACCATCACTATCACTGAATTCCAGAACATTTTCATCATCCCATGAGGAAACCCCGTGTCCGTCAGCAGTCGTTCCCCATTTCCCCAGCTCCCCCAGCCCCAGGCAACCATTAATCTGCTTTCTGCCTCTATGGATTTGCTTATTCTGGACATTTCGTATGGACAGAATCATATAATACGTATCCTTTTGTGTCTGGTTTCTTTCACTTAGCATCATTTCTGACCTATTCTTTGTATATCCAGTGAGGTGGGGGATGGAGAAAAAAGGGACATGCCAACTTCGGAGGTGCTGTCTCGTGACCAGTCGTCATGAGAGTTTGCCTGGCCTGCTCTGTGTTGGTTGCAGCACTTTGCTTGTTCTTCATGCTGTTTTCAGCTTCTTCCCTCATACGTAGCCAGAAATATCTGAAGTCAAAGAACGAACTTCCCCGCCTGCTCATCGTCCCATGGTAGTCTTCCTTTGAAGACCGAGTTCCCACTCCTGCCACTCGTTGACTTCTTAGATCTTCCAACTTCAGCAAACCCTCATCTAAGACTGTCCTCATTCTCTGGCTCTGTCCCTTGGCCTTATCTCAACTTACCTGTCTTGTGTTTAGGGTCCTGCTTTCAGCTAGCCGTTCGTTTGAAAAGCAGTCTCACAAACGAATCCATGCCCAGGGATTAATGATGATTTTAGCTTGATGGGTCATTCTAACACAGGTTCCTGTGTTGGGGACTCTTGGAGAGGCAATGTCTCAACTCAGAGGAACACATTTCTTCGAGTGGAAATTGGGGCACTGTGGAAGGCCAGCGAAGATGTTTTGGGGTGACGTAAAGGGAGCCTTTGAGTGTCAATGCTAATACATGAGATCACACTGGGAAGGTAACCACCTATTTCATCTACGTGTAGTTTGTTTCTGTCTTTGTAGCTCCAGCGCTGCTGACAAGAGGAAGGTTCTTGGTCATTTCTCAGATATTTTCAGAGCCCTCACAGTCCACATTCCGTATGCCCCTCAGCATGCTAACTGCCCCTAAATGGGTGCTATTCCAGTTCTACTCAATACCTAGTCAATGACAGGAGTTGAGTCCTGAGAACAATGTAGGAAATATTCACCAGTCACTGTAAAAGAAACAGTAACATCTCAAGAGAAATGTTCATGTCACATTGACATTTGTCAAGTCCAAATTACTCAAGGTACCAAGAAGCATCTGCCAGGCTCTTATTGTTTTTTCTTTCTTTCATTTTTAATGAAAGGACAAAATAAATATCTGGAGAATAACAGCATCTTGAAGAATAACAGCATGAGGTTAATTCTGCTACTTGCTAATAAAGCACTTTGATCTCGTGTATGTGAAAGGTGTTACGTGTGTGAAGATGGGATCTCCTGATTTTCAGACAACTATTTTGTCTAATGCTAAAGTTCAGGAAACATGTTCAAAAAATTCTTGCAAAGCACTTGACATGGTGTCTCCTGTTTTTACTTACATAACTATCCATGTAAGTTTTAGAAAACTGAAAAATGATCCTGAGGCCATAATCAAAGGAAGAGGAAACAGAGCCATTAATTGATGAGAAATAGTTGAAGGACTTGGGGATGTAGAGAATGAAGAAGAGAAAGCTCAGGAACCTATGGTAATCTGTCTTTACACTTGTGAAAGTTTCTCAGGTAAACGAGGGAAGTGGCTTCTGTGCTTCAGATGTTAACATTTGCCACTACTGAGTGGATGTTTCATGAAGACAATGTAAGGAAGAATTTTCAACAGAGCATTCCAAAGATGCAGTGGACTGTCTAGAGAGATACGTAAGTTTTCTGTTATTGAAAAGGATCAAACAAAGTAGAGATGATCAACCGTCAGGGATGCAGTGGGCACTACGTTGTACCAGATACCTCCATGGACTCTTTCTATCGCTAAGCTCACAAATCTGTGATACCACTTTTGTGTTACTGAAATATGTGTGTGTGTTTAAAATTTTAACACGAGAAGCAAGTCACTAGGGACACCTAGGCCTAAACTATCTCATATGGAAATAAATCTATCTTAAAAAAAAAATCTTCACAGAATGTATTTTTGAGACTCCCTCGGGTTTAATTGCATGATCTTATAAGCTTCCCTTCTTTATTATTTTATCTCAATTTCTCATTGGAAGGAAGCACTAAGATGTATATGTGCAGATGACATCTGCAGTAAACAGGCAAAGGGATACTATATACTTAAATAACAAGAAATAATATTGTTGCTCTTGGCATGTTGCTAATAATGATCACATAACTGACTTTTCCTTACCCTCCCCATTCAGCCAATGGGGGATCAGCTTGAGGAAATAAATGATCATCCAACAATGAAAATGAAATTATTTTTGAGCTCAGATGAAAGAAACTCAATTGGGGACAGTTTGGATCGGTAGAGCTGAGAGGAAAAATCTATATAGTCTTCTAATCTTTGAAATGTCAAGGGGCATCTGGAATTGTTCAATGTGGCCCAAAATGGAACAAGAGGATGAAAGAGAAGGAAATCTAGAAGGACATCCAGTAGGAGCAAGCTTTATGTCCTCTCAAAATGTCATCCAACTCTGG
The DNA here is from genome assembly GCF_008692025.1 of Phocoena sinus. Taxonomy (NCBI): domain Eukaryota; kingdom Metazoa; phylum Chordata; class Mammalia; order Artiodactyla; family Phocoenidae; genus Phocoena; species Phocoena sinus. Next base: position 105,755,078 of record NC_045784.1, read on the forward strand.
GCTGAGAAGTACACATCTGTGGATCTTAAAACAAGTTAAACCGTAAAAGACATGTAAGAGGATGCTCAAATATTAACGTGAAGCCAATTTTATAGACAGAAAAGTAGAAAACAGAGTAGTTAAGTTATATAATGAATAACCTGACAGAGAGTGAAGATCTAGAATGTTCTGTATCCCTTTCTGTAACAACTTGTTGACGATATTGCTCTTTCATTCACAGCTTTAAATGCAACTAATAACATAATGACTATATATAGTCTGTGTTTCCAAGGAAACAGATGACTCAACCAAATAAAATGACTAATATGGACTGGAGGGGGGCAATTAAATTAACTGATTTTAACATCAACCAAAAACTGGTACAAAATGAAGTTTCTGTCTATCTACAGTAGAAGTCAATGAACATTATGGTTGTTAAGCTAGCAAAGCCCCTTATATCAACTTATTTCTCCCCAGGAAGTTTAAGCCTGGAAAAGTTACAAAGCAAATATAAAAATTCACCAATTGTATGTGAAAGATGCAATGTGTACAGTATAGGCTACCGATCAGGATAGATACTTTTTTTAAAAAAGTGAACCTAATAAGAGCTATATTAGTTTCTGAGTAAACATGACAGATAATGTTTGCTGTCACAGACTGGGTGGATGGTATTGACTGCAGTCAAATAGGGAGTTACCTGTTCATTAGGTCAAAATGATCATATATATATATATAGAATCAGCTTATTTCTCCGATGGCCAGTCAGAGGAGTGTCGGAGTAGAGGAGGAAGAACTATTTTTTTCTTCTTGAACCTAATGCAGGGAATCTTAACCATGAGTCTATGAAAGGGCTTCATCCACAGGAGGGGGGGAATGTGGGGAGAGGGAAAATATGTGACCCCTGAATTTTTTGTGAATTTTTTTTCTGGGGAGAAGGCACATAACATACAATAGATTCTCCAAAAAATCTGAGAATTTTAAAAAAGAATGTTAGGGGGCTTCCCTGGTGGCGCAGCGGTTGAGAGTCGGCCTGCCGATGCAGGGGACACAGGTTCGTGCCCCGGTCCGGGAAGATCCCACATGCGGCGGAGCGGCTGGGCCCGTGAGCCATGGCCGCTGAGCCTGCGCGTCCGGAGCCTGTGCTCCGCAACGGGAGAGGCCACAACAGTGAGAGGCCCGCGTACAGAAAAAAAGAATGTTAGGAAGAATTGCTCTACAGGAAGTCAGCTCAGAAGAGCCAGCTAGGGAGACTCAGGCTAAGTGAGAGCCTGGATGTATGAGCTCATGGTGTGCACTCGCCTATGCATTTGAAGAGCTGTGACAGTGAGAGAGAGCAGTGTTTTGGAGTAAGAAGGAATAGAGGGATTGGAAAATACTTCACGCCATCAGAAGTGAATTTTCCTTTATACTGAGAAAATCACTGCAATTAGGGTCCAAGTTATTCTACTTTAGTCTTCAAATGACTTTGTGTTGAAGGTCATAAGGTACTTTGGACTAAAATTCAAATTTGTGAACTGTTAAGGATCCTTGACGAGGGAGAATCTCCTTGATGAATGACAATTGCTCCACCTTAGGTAAATTTGCATTTAAATTACAACGGAAAGGACTAAATTTAGCTGGGTTTTCTTTTTTGTTTTTATAGATAATCCTATGGTTTCTTCCCCTGAGGAGTTAGCTATATAGGGGCTAGCTATATAGGTTTTATAGGGTTGGCTATATAGGGTCAGCAAGACAAGGTCTCTGTCTACCCGATGGCCAAGATCTGCATGCCTGGAAATATTCAGATGGTGAATGGATCAGTGCTCCACCCATGTTCGGCATCAGGTGGACAGAACTTCCCTAGGATTTTGAAAACAACATAGAATGTTGTATAAAACATTTGCAAATCCAGGCATACAGCCATCTTGGCCTTCCTTATTGACTTTCCGGTAAGTAGGTGCCCAAAGGGATATAGTGCTTGTAACGACAAATCCCGGTGAGGTATGACGTCCCGAGGTACATGAACATTTGATTAGGGCAGGGTGCTATGAATCAGTACCTCTCTAGACTCTGTAGATGTGCTTTATCTTTATAAGATCTTAATTTTACAACCTATTTTTTTATCAGTCAAGGGATTTAACAGCTTTGTTCTCTATGACAGCGTTTGCAATTATAATTAAGAAATGTATTAAAACTGGAGTGAATTAATGTGAAAAATGGATGGGGGCTTGGGACTAGAAGATTTCCCCAGCTAGCTATGAAAGACTAACTCAGTCTGAGAAACAGGAGGTAGATTCCAAAGCAAAGCACGAGAATCTGAAAAATTTCGAGGACTGTCCTTATGTATTCAAATTTCCACGTTTGTGTCAACATGAGTATTAAATGAAAATGACCCAAGATTTTGCATGTGCTTTCACTGGTCTTGACTGTGCTCCATACATACAAGTTGTTCCATCATTGTCTCTATTCTCCCAGTCACTACTTTTCAGGTCAATGAGGTGATGAATGAGGCAAGAACCGTTTTGTGGAATAGTTTATAGAGTGGCGACAAAGTCTTCTGGAACATAGGGAAATTTTCAGCCTAATGCCCTGAAGGCATGTGTCAGGGATAAAGCTGTGATAACCAATGAGAAGAAAGGCTCTACCAGTCTACCCAGGGAAAGGGAAACAGGTCTGTTTATCTCTACTGGGATGAGAGAGGATGTTTTCCTTTTCTAGGACTCCAGGGGACATATATTTGTGTCTTACATCCTTAGAAAGGGAGAAATAAAGCTGATTAAGCCATGGTCTATTTACTTGCTATCTTTGTGTAACTTCAAAATATGAAATACCAAAAGGTATGAATTCCTTTCAAAAGGTGTCAAAATACTTTGTACTCTCAAGAAAATTCCTAAAACAGAGGGAGAAAGCCTAAAGATGAATGCTTTGATCATTTTTTCCAATGGATTAGAGCTTTTAAGGATAAAAAAGTAATCCTTCCTCAAAATGCCACACAAACACAGACGGCCATTTTCCTTTTGATGAACTGATCACTTCAAAAGACTGGACCTGGAGAACTTAGAAAATTTAGCCTTTTGGATTTGACAACACCTCTACCTGCTAGAATGAATACTAGATATTTCTGGTCAGTCTTCATAGTGGCCAGAGCAGGGGTTGAGTGACTTACCTGAGCACTCAGAAGTACTGAGATCCACGTCAGTGACAGGAATGCACCCAGGGAAGGCCACACATACAGCGATGTCAACACTTCCTGGTTCTCCAAAGCAGTGCTCAAAGGTTTCTTCAAGTACGAGTAGCCATGGTGACCTATGTCTGTGCCCCTATTCCTGCATCTTAGCTCAGTACTACAATATGGGCAACTGCATTTTCTGCTCCTTCTGGCAATGCCTTGTCTCTTCCTGTTTTCTCATTCTTGCTTTTTCCTTATCCACTAAGCAAACACAGAGATTAGAGGAGACTTACCTTAATTCCAAAATACTAACGGAGTTTCCCGAGGGAAATATTCGCCTTACAAAATTGAAGTCACCAACATACACACTACCATCAGGGCCAGAAGCTAAGGCAACGGGAGCAAAGAGTTTGTTGTTGTGGGCGAGGCCATTGCAGTTGGTGCAGGCAACACTCCGTTGGTGTCCATTACCCATTATGGTTGATATGACTGGAGGCTGCTGGGAAATGAACATATTTTCTCCATTCCCTTTATGTATGATTCCTAGATCCAAGGGGAAAAAAAAAGAATTAAAAAAATTACCACACAGTATTCTCAGTGATATTTTAATTTCTCATTGTTCAAAGCAGGAAGGAGCGTTGGCCTGCTATAACAGAACTTGAGAGTGAAGCGCACTGCCCCAGGTTTTACTTAACTGCACAGCTACAACAAATGGCAGCATAACACTTTGCCTCAGTTTGCCCATCTGTGAAATGGAGTAATATACCCAGTCCCTTTAATGTCGATTCTAAATGCCTCAATGAAGCATTTAATGACTAACTTTTAATGATCTCCTGTTCACTTTGGGCTCTGTGAATCATCCGTGGCTGATTTTTCATCTCTGGCTGGCTTTCTTCTGATGCCTGGTGCACACCTGTCTGACTTCAAACCACCCGCATTATGCAACGGGTTCGTGAAAAGGGAGTATCAGTCAATTTTAATGTTAACCTTAGCAAAACACAATCAGGAAGGTAATCTACTTCTGTGAAAAGAAAAGAAATCATATTGCTAGAATGCACTTCAAAGATATAAGAAAAGGACTTGATTTTTCCACTCTTTTGGACCATATCTCACTATCATCAGTGCAGGAAATAGAGATACTGACTTATGAGAATGCTGGAAAATACTCTGCAGTCATTTTCTTTGGGCAATCTCATCCATTCTCACGGCTTTAACTCCCATCTCTCTATGCTGAAACTTTCTCCTGTCTAGTCTAGAGTTTTTACCTGACATGCAATTTCCTAGTAGATCTCTTTACTTGGATGCCTCACAGGTACCTCAAACTCAACAAATTGAAAACTGAACTCGTTATTTTTATTTTATTTTATTTTTCTGCCATCCCCTACCAAACCCTCCTCCTCCTTCTGTGTTCCCCACTGATCTTCCGAGGTATCACTAGGCGTGTATTTACCCAAGTTGGGAATGTGGGCACCACTGTGGCTCTTCTTTTCCTCACTCTCTAAACCTAATTAATTACTAAACCCCCATTGAGTCTATCTCCTAAAATATGTTGAACCAGTTTCATGGTCTCTGTTTCTACCACGACTGCTTTCATTCAGTTTGTCTTAAGTTCTGGGTCTCCTGGTCTCCATGCATACCCATCTCCAAACCACTGTCCACACTCCTGCCATAGAGATTATTTCAATCTGTGGCTTAAAACCTTTTAATAGTTCCATACCCTCTGTGGAGTAAGGGGTCCATTCCTTATTATTAAGGAATACAAAGTCCTTCATGATTTGGTGCTTGCCTCTTTCTTCAGCCTTCTGTCTCATCGCCCTCTCATGTGTATCCCGAGCTTCAGCTACAGCAAACTATTTACAAGTATTTTCACATGCTTCCATTCCTCTCTGCTTTTTAAAGAAATTAATTAATTAATTAATTAATTAATTAATTTATGGCTGTGTCGGGTCTTTGTTGTGGCACGTGGGCTTCTCTCTAGTTGCCGTTCAGCATGTGGGATCTTAGTTCCTCGACCAGGGATCGATCCCACGTCCCCTGCACTGGAAGGTAGATTCTTAACCGCTGGACCACCAGGAAAGTCCTTCCTCTCTGCTTTTGTACTTCACTAGTCCCTCTATCCTGAATGCCTTCCTCATCTTGTTTGTTTGGGAAACTCTTACCTACCCTCCAAAGCTCAGCTCAGTTCTTCCCCAAGGCTCTATCCAGCCAGAATTAGTTACTTCCTCCTCTGTATGTGCAGTTTTCCATAGCTCTGTTATAACATTTGACACATGTATGATACTGTTTTCATTACTTCTCTATCTTCCCCATTAGAACATGAGCTCCTTGAAGGCACACACTCTGTCTTACTCCTTCCTGCGTTTCAGTGCCCATCCCTGTGGCCAAGTTGTTATAAGTGCTCAGTAAATGTTGAAAATAAGCTTTGAGTTTCTTATAGTTTCCTTGTCCAAATTCCAATGATTTTGAAAACCTGCTGAGCTTGGGCAGAAAACCCAAGGAACAAGTACTGCTGTGCTAAATAGCTCAAGTCTGCCCAGAATGAGCCGGGACAGGTTAAAAAAACAAACAAAAAAAAAAAAAAACAAAGCCATGTGGTGAGAAGGCATGCCAATGTGTCAGGCTGAAGTAACTGACAGCAAATGAATGAATGCAGTTATCCTGTCCAGTCTTATTTTTTCTCCCATGACCCCTGCTATCTATCTCCTCGGACCACCTGTTACTCTCCCTAAACATTTCCTGAAATGTCTCCCTCGGTTTTCTTCCAACTTTTAGTCCCACAGTCCTACAATAGAAACTACTGATCACTCTGAAATAGGAAGGTGGCTGGCAAAAATAGATGAGGGTAAAACACGCACAAAACCATGGCACCAAATATGAACCTAGAAGGGGCCTTCCAGGAAACAGAAATCCCATACTCATATAGCCTTTGGATTTCAAATCTAAAGTAATTTTACTTTCCCTCCCAAGGTGATTTCTGGCTATTTTTTCAACATATGATCTGCAGGACCAGCTATGAGCTTATGCCCCAACAAATTGGTCTGTCATTGTAGAACCATGAGATAGATATCTTGAGGCTCACTACTTTCTTATTTATTTTATTAATAACTTTATTAGGCAGTAAAGAAATTTCTTAAGATTTAGAGTAGTTAATTAAGTTAGATTAATAGGATGGAATTTCATTTCTCAAAAAACACTTAATTGCAATGTGATCAATACTGCAATTTAAATGAATTGGGAGAAAGTGAATGAGAACTGGCATGACAGTTGCACAACATCATTAAAAAGAAATCTCCTGATGATCACTCACTGAGACTATGATATGTTCTTTAATAAATGAGAAAACCAACTGCTTAGCATGTCAGTATTTCAGCAATGCACTACAGGGTATATCATTCAAAAATATTTCCAAGTATGGGCTTGGAAATAGCAGATTTGCTATTAACATCTATTTTCACAGATAGAGCTCCATTTTTTTTTATATTAATATAATGGTATAGTTAACAATTACCTTCAAAATGACATGTTATTACCAGGCTCCTGGCAATTTAAAAACTAAGATGGCTATTCTAAACCATTCTTCTAAGCCTGCAATTCTAAAACTCCTCTTTTCTATTAGAAAGCCCAGCACTCCATCAAAGAAGAAGAATGATTAAAGGAAATAAAACATAAGGCAATGTACTTTCTGATTACATCTCAACAATTGATGTCTTGCTTTCATGCAAGGTACTAAAGTGCCCGTGTACTGAAATTACCATTCCTGTTTAAAGCTGAAGCAATCAAAACAAAAATGGGCAAACCCCTTTTGTATTGCCCTGGAAAGATAGATCATTTTGAAGGGTGTTTTTGTTGTTTCAAGAATCTGTTTAACCTTCCATTACACAGAACCCGGGCATACCATCTAGCAACAATGATTTAACACCAATTCTTCTGCAAAAGGTTGCTTTGAAAATATTTTGTTTATGTTCCTGGAAATCTTGATCAATTACTGCTGCCTCCTTTCCAGTTTATTCTGCCACACGTGCTCATTTTGAAAACAGAATCAAATGATCCTGAGACTACACACATTATTTATATGAAGGCCAACTTCCTGCTAAGGATTGGGTGTCTTGTTTACAGTCAACAAAGAAACCCCACTGGCTGGAGCCCTACAGCACATTTTAGATCTCCCCCAAGGTTTCCTTTCCTCTGCCAAAAAGTCAAGCCTGTTGTATAGTAAGTTAAGCATACTTTTAAACACACTACTCATACCTTCCTGCTACCTTGCTCAGAACTTCTTTTGAAGCTTATAAATAAGTTTGAAATAAAAATTCCCCTTGGGAGCCAGTGGGTGGTGCTTTATGCTGATTTCAAAGAAGAAACCATTTTTCAGGCTTATGAACAACATGGGACCCAATACATATTTCTCTTAGGACTTGACTGAGAGGATATAAACACAAACTGGGAGATATGCCAACATGATCAATGGAAACTTACTTGTCCTCCCACTAAAACCATTTGCCAACAAACTACTGGCCTATCTTGGAGGCTAAGTTAAAGGAAATTCTTTATCCATTTCAGACAGATGACAATACCCAATTAGAACCCTGGATTGTTTTTTCTAATAATTTTAAACACTCAACTGGCATAATTTTAAAGAACTGATTTATCTTAAAAGAATAAATATGTACTCTCTGTAATCACTAAGAAGATGCATTTTGAAGGAATAATATTGAAAAACACAAGTTCCTAGCTTTCTTTTTTTAATCTCACAGTGAAAGCAGGAACCATCTCCATATATCAGGCATAATATTTGGAAACAATGCTCCACAACCAATGGTTAATTGTCAGGTAAGTACAATTGCTGCAACTGAAATGACAAATGGTCTGAAAACACTGCCTACTAGAAACTACCCGCTGCATAATGATTTTGGAGCCAAAGAAAAACTGCAGAATTGAATGGCAGCAGACATCCAATCTAATTACAGGTGTCTTTTTAACCAGCGAGAGGAAATTGGGGGAAGATAGATCCTTGTTTCTGATCTGCTATCTGTCTCAGATCAAAAAAGCGGGGTGCCTAAAGAGTTAGGCTCTGGCCTTAATCAGTCAGAAAAGACTGTCTGACCTGAGGGGGAAAGAGCATTGCTTTCTAATTGGTCCTCTCAAAGCTACTCCTTCACACTTATCATTCCTGTTTCTAAAACTGCATTTATGGGTGGGATTTAGATTCTGAAAATATCCCAAGAGAGGTGCTCGTGTCCAAGGGCAGGCTGAAAGGCACTGGCAGCGCTGCCTTCAGATCTGTTTCCTGGCAAGTGTGACCAGTTCTTGGTGAGAAATACAATGTGCCTACAAATGAGATGATAAAATGAACAAATCTTCCTTTTAAAAAATCTATCTTAAGTAAGGTTTCTTTCTCAGAATAAAATTCTCAGAAAGAGACAGAAAGCAGATTTAGTGGGGTTGGGGTGGGTACAAGGGATCTTTTGGGGTGAGAAAAACATTCTAAAACTCTGTGGTGGTGATGGTTGCACAACTCTACCATTTACTAAAAAGCATTGAAGTGTACGCTTAAAATGGGTAAATTTTGTGGTGTATAAGTTATACTTCAGTAAGGCTGTTAAAAAGATTCCCAGAAATAACTTGGTACCTATTACCTAAAAACCAATTACTGGTGAATTAGGGGTGAAAAGGACACATCTGTGGAAATCAGGGGGGTCCCTAAAGCCAACTTTCTGAATGGCTCCCCTCTGTTCTGAATTTTTAAACCTGGGTGAAGCAAATGGTAAGAGAATATAGAACTGGGAGCACACAGCTGGGGGCTGGATTGAGGTCATTTCCACTTTGTGTTTAATGTCAATGACAGGCATTTGAAAGAGACAATCCATACGAGCCAATAAAAGTGAGTGGAAAAGAAACGGCTGCTTAAAATGTCAAACTCTTTCAAATCAAAACAAAAAACCTAATAATTTAATAAGTGGCATCTGCCCTTTCGTTTTTATACTTTTAAAACTGCGATTCTCCTTTTGACAACAGAAAAAAAGTTGACATTTTATATCCGTGCCTGAATCTTTGCTCTTAAAAAAACAAACAGTTGGAAGTGGAATTTAGGATCTTCCTTGAATGGGGGGAAGAAGGTATAACAAGGGCATATAGCAATGGACTCCATCTTCAGGGCCCACACTGGGACTCTGGTAGGTGGTCTCATTCTGTGATTGAGGCAAACCCGGTTAGCTTTGCCGATCAAAATTTCCCAGCCTGTGTGGCTGGTTGGATTGGTTGATTTAACTACGGTGCAAATGAATAAGACCATAGGTGTGATTATAAAACGGATCTCTTAGCCTTGGTCAGTTCATGGCCTTACAAGATAACCCGGCCTTAGCCAGCTATTTCACAAAGGTAAGAGGGATACAAGGGCAGCTGGATGGAAGGGTGTAGCTGCCTCATATATACATTCATTTCCCCAGTCCTGGAGAAATAACCCAAAGTACACATTCTACTAAAGGTTGGTCAGAATCTGCCTCTTCAGGTGAAAAGGAATATGATTTCACAGTGAAAACTTACCAGTAGATGTTCAAATGACGCTGGATGGAAACACCAACGAATGGTTTCCCAGCAAAAGGAGGTGAAGTGACTTGGATGAAGCATTTATAACCAGGGTAGCAAAATCAGTTTGTCTGAGAGAAGCATGGACTTAAGGGCCACCTGTGGTCTCCTCTCCTGATTTATTTAACATTTAAATTACAAACTAGGAGAAAGCGACAGCAGGAAAAGTGGTACGAAGAAGGCAAAGGTTGAAGATGAGAGTGTCCTGATTCTCACTGCTTTTCCCTCTTTCCTAAGTCCAGGACTTAGGAGGCTTAAAACTAAGTGAAGTCCAGAGCTGTAGTCTTTTCCCAGATTCTTTCTCTTCTTCCCCTGCGTTCCTCTTACCTCTTTTTCTCTGTTACCCATTACTGTCCCTTTACTCTACCCCTAGCTTCTTACTGCATATACTGACATTTATGTGGATAAAAAACTGGCGTAGAGAAAGAGCACATGGACAGCTCTTGGCCACTTACTGTGAGCCCTAGGGGAAAGTAACGTGACTCAGCTTCGGAGTCTTGATTTTTAAATGGGGTTAAGGCCACACTGCAGGGTTGTTGTGTTTAAAATGGGACAGAGTTCACTAAAACTCTTCGAAAACTGTATCACTTAGATTATTCGTTAATTCTAAGATGCACATTTTGCTTCCTATTTTCACATCTCTGGAATAAGTATGTATCTTGCAATCAATGTGTGTCACTGTTTAATTGACACCGTTTTCCATAAAATAATGGTGTACTTATAATCGATGGTGTCTTAGATCATATGAAATACGGCAAATATTATTCCAGTTTTTAGAAGTTGGTTACAATGTCAGATAAACTGGTTAATCACCTGGGATAGTGCAGTAATGACAGATGATTTTTAAAAAATAAATTTATTTATTTATTTTTGGCTGCACTGGGTCTTTGTTGCTGCGTGCGGGCTTTCTCTAATTGCGGCGAGCGGGGGCTACGCTTCATGGCGGTGCGCGGTCTTCTCATTGCGGTGGCTTCTCTTGTTGCAGAGCACGGGCTCTAGGCGCACGGGCTTCAGTAGTTGTGGCTCGCGGGCTCTAGAGCGCAGTCTCAGTAGTTGTGGTGCACGGGCTTAGTTGCTCCGTGGCGTGTGGGATCTTCCTGGACCAGGGCTGGAACCCATGTCACGTGCACTGGCAGACGGATTCTTAACCACTGCGCCACCAGGGAAGCCCCGAGAGATGATTCTTAAAACCCAGTTTCATATTACTTTGTGAAGAGGTCTCACTCTACTAGCACTAATTTGAAATCAGATCCATTTGAAAAGAAATATAATGTGGTCATCTCTAGGTGGTGGACTTATAAGTACTTTTTTCCTTGTACTTTTCCAAATTTTCTGCAATAAGTATTACATATATATGTATATAGCATTAGGAAAATAGTATTAATAAATATCAAAAAATGTGCTTACCACTTTGAGGATTCAAAATATGATGCTTATTCAATGACCAGCCTCCTAGGTTAGAAGCATCCATCTCGAAACCTTGTAAGATAACAGTCCTTTTTTCCCAGAGAATAAAGTCGGGGCACATTTCATATTCATATCCCACAGACACTGCAAACAAAGAGTTAATAACACATTAGAACATGTAAAAAGATTTGCTTCATTTTTGCACTGGTTGGTAAGCCTCTGGCTAACACATCTGCTATTGAATTCCGATTTGGGTTGAAATTTGATCACAAATACTTTTCACCTAGCATAGCATCGGGCATCCAAAAGTGACCAGTCAGTGCATATTGGATAAATACATGAATGAGTGACTCACTGAGGCTGTCGTTAGGTATGCACCATATGTTTTGGACATCAAGCTTTAGTATGGGCTTTTGGGTAAAAGGCTGCGTTGTAAAACTGAAGAAATAAGCTCCCTGAAGGCTTAAGCTGTGGTGATACAATTTCTTTCTTTACCTTTGTAGTAGAAGTGCAGGGAAAGTTGTTTTCTGATCTCTCTGGAGTGCAAAATGCACTTAGGAAGCTGGCTTTGGAGTACTGGGTCACTTATACAACAACTGACTACACATGAGACTAATAAAAATCGATTCACCCATTTATATTTTCTCCCATGCTAACTGGCCTTTAGTTTGCCAAGAAGTCTGAGTTTGCTTAGAGTGCTACAAGCACCATGAGTGTAAATTCCACTTTGTGCATGTTAGACTTTGGTTTCTAACCAATGGGACATCACCCAACATTTGGCTCCAACCCTTATGAAGCACGGATGTCGTGCATTAAACTGGGAGCCCCAGTATGGCGCTAAAATGGGAAGTGCAGAATGTGATAACTTGGGTGCCTCTGCTCTACTGAGATATGTAGAACTCAAGTATACCAAGTCCCAACCATTTTCTCAGTTGGTAAATCTGCTTACCTGTTGGAACCCCAGAGTTCTGATTCTTGAATTCAAAATGCTTTGTGTCCTCATAATGTTCTAAGCCTGAGAGTATTGGCTCATTACACTGCATAGCCCAAAGCTAGCTGCTTTTCCCCCTTTCTGGCAGCTTAAAATACCCCTAGCTGGTCGTGTGCTATTGCTTTCGAGTACCTGCCTCTACCTGACTCTTCAGATGCCCCCGGAGAACTCATTTCTTTCTTTGTCATCTGGTTATGAAAACTGGTAATGAAAATGTGTGCTTAAACAATGCCAGTGCAATAGGTCCTAAGAGGAAAAATTCAAGCCGACTAGTTTTGGATTTGGGCATTAGGTGAAGAGAAAAGATGGTAATTTTAGTCCAACTGATTTAGGTGTGCACGTGCATGTGTGTGTGCAAGCACATGCACAGATAAGCCAAAAAGTCCTTATGATTGTTACCTTTGGGGGGTCATCTGTGGCCAATTTTAAACCACAGGCTGACTTCTCTTTGTCCCTCCTCCATCAAAGCTTTAAAAGGGACCAGGACCATCTTCACGCTTAGAAGGGCCCCATACTTGGTTTAATGTTCTCCTGTCACTGTCTTGAAATCCTTAATACTTTTTTAACAAGAGGCTGGGTATTTTCATTTAACACTGGGCCCTGCAAATTATGTAGCTGGTCCTGATGGGGATGCCCTTCTACCCTGCCATCAGCTGGTGAAGACTCTTGGAATGCAAACTCATTTTAGTATTAGCCCTAACCAAGCACTATTGGCAAGGGAGATCAATAGGAAGCAGGAAAGACTAATCATACAGTGGAAATGATTTCTAAAGGGAAATTAGTTTGGGATCATCTGGTTCAATGCTGTTCTCTATTAAGATGGATAGAAACACAGAATTTCAGTGGTGAAGAGGATCTCAAAGGTAATCTAGTTCAGGTTACACGTGTGGCACAAATCATTGCTGTCTACAGTCTCCTTGATATCTTATCATGTCCCCAGTGCTTTGCTAAAACAACTCTGGTATAGTGGAAATAACTGGTTTCAGACCTAGAGTCAGAAGAGACTTCAATTCTTGGGTCTGCCATTAACTAGCTGTGCGGTTGCAGGCATATTATTCTCCATCTCCGGGAGTCTGTTCTTCATTGTAACAAAGGAGGAGGGGAGAGGATGGACTAGAATTGGTGGTTCTTAGACCCTTTTGGGTCAGGGAACCTTTTGTTATGAATGTGATAAAAGTTATGGATCTTCCTCCTAGAAAAACGCATATGCGCACAAAATTTTATATATAATTCTAGGGGGTTCACGGATCTCCTGAAGTCTAAATAAAGATCTCAGATCAAAGACTGCTGTACTAGATAATTCTTACAGTCCCCCTTCAGCATTTCTCTCTATGATTCTAAAGTGCATTCTTTCAAGATTGCATTTGATCAGTTCAAGTTGGGAAATCAAACCCAAAAGCCAAAGAGAGCACTGTATCTCATGTTGGAAAAATCAGGGGGTGAGAAAGCACACTTAGGGCCGTGTTGGTGTGAAGAATAACACAGTTTCTGCTTCTCTTGCCAACACTTAAAAGTCTTGATTAATAAATAATCACAAGGATAATGATTACAAGTTCCCTTAAAGCCACATCTCCTTCCCTGCTATTGTCAGGATCTGCCTCTTATACATTTGAAGCCTGACGTGCTCCCCTAGAATCTCTTCTCCGGAAGTTGATTGTGCAGTTTTGCAAGTAAGTAGTGTGCCCTGGTGACCTCCGATGGTGGTTTGGAGCCTGCTTTTTCCCTCTCAGGAGCAAAGATCCTCCCAACTCTGTGGCAGGAAATGCTTATATAAAGTATCCTCAGTGCAATGGTAATGAGACATCCTCTTCACCTCCTCATGTCTGAATTGCTCTCTAGCCCACAACAAAAAAGTGCACTGGCTGCAAACCCCACAATTATATTATTTTTTCCCCTAGTCATAGCAAATAGCAACAAGGCGGCCACTTAATAAGTTCCCTCTAATTTTTATTAGATTTACTTTCTCTTGAGAAAACTCTATGAGCTAATCATGTTATGATTTATACTTAAGACTTGTCCAAAATTCCAACTGACTTTAATGAGAATGGCTGTGTGTGGCTCCTTGCTCAGAGTAACAAGGCAAGGTTTCTTTCTGACAGCAGCCGCTTTAACAGAATCCTGGAACTTGCAGTTGGTGTATGAGAAGGCAGACGTTTCACCCCACGGAGTTGAGCTGCTCTCCAAATGCACAAGGAACTGGCAAATACAGTAGCAACCAATCCTAGACTTCCTCTCATGGAAGCAGACTGTAACGCACTGAACGCCTACTCTTTTTCATATAATTAAATATGGGGGAAAAAAGGGCTACTCAGGGGCTGGCACTGAAAAGGCTGAGCCCCGACATTACACTCTGCCTGGTACTGTGACAGCTGAGTCTCAGTTAACTAAGCAGAGTGGACCCACTACCACTTCCCAGGTGGCCTGGTGCCTATCACATCTGGTCATCAACACAGCATGGTGTAGGCAAAGGATTCAGCCTCCAGCATTCTGGAGTGGGGTCTGGGAAGAACAGTGTAATAGGAAGGAAAGAATAATTATTCAACATTTCAGAGGCGCTATGGAGGACAGACCAGTCTGGCAGTGAGTGGAGATAGGTGGGGAAGGAGGGGGTCCCGGGCTATACTTCCTAGGGGCTGGTGTAGTGGTCCCATGCTGGTGTGTACATATTGGGAAGGCAGCTGAGAAAGAGCCGTTAATATGGCAGAATACTCTCTCAGAACCATGTGACTGCCTCTCTTGTGACACCCTTAATTCCGTCTGGATTTCTGTCTTCCCATATTCTCTCCCTCACCTTGACACAGAGATATTAATGGGATGTTCCTTAACCAAGAGTCACTGATTGTCAAGATAGCCTTGCTACTTTTGTAGAGGATGCCGTCCTCTGGTCACAGGATTTGCACCTGACTTCACTGTTAGTCATCTTGCAACAACACTGGCTTATAAAGAAGACTTTATTCTACTGGCTTATAAAGAAAGACTGCAGCTTGCTCCCCCAAAGCCATTTGACATTAGAAAAATAGTAACTGAATTACACTCTACTTATCAGAGCAGCAGCATTAGTGTGATGTGGGGACTGCAAGAAGGTGGAGGGCCACAGCGCTCCTGACACCCGATTTAGTGACTGTGACATTCACCTGTAAGGGCTGCGATAGGAGACTGACGTTAAATAGCCAAGGTAAAGATGCCACGCGATGAAGCTGATGTGCAAAATATGACAAGATTAAGCAGATGATTTTCAACAGCTTCAGGCTAAGGCTTCAGAATTCATAATGGTTGCATTTATGAAGGCCATATATAATTAAAAGTAGTCTGATAGTCAGTGTGAGAAATTTATGTTACCTTCATGAACTCAAGGAACATCTAAAAATAATTTCATCACATTTAAAAGGTAAGTAACAACAAGGTCGAAATGTTCTTATTGAAAAGAACTCATTAAATAGAACAAGAAATATTTCTCATTCTTTTAAAATAGTAGATTAATATAAAACAACAACAGTAAAAGACGAGAGGCCTAACAAACCAAATGAAGGCCACGGCCACAATAGACAAAAACTACAGATAAAATGCTATCTACTGAGAACGGGTACCTGCTCCCAGAATGACTTCTACTTTCTCCTATTCTCTAGTGATTTCTCATAGGATAGGATAACCCCAGAGACTCCTCAATTTGACACAGTGCCCAGTGGCCTGAAATGCTTTGTTTATCTATTATTCCTGGCTTACTAAGAGTGTCAGAATCAGGTGATGAATTTTTACCAAGTGCCTTTTCAGTACTTATGGAGATATTCACATAGTTTTCTCCTTTAATCTACTGAGGTGGTAAATTCTAGCAATACATTTCCTAACGCTGAACCATCTTTGAGGTCCTAAAATACACTCTACGGCACTTGGTTATGATGTATTATCTTTTTAATGAGTCACTGGATTTGATTTGGTAATATTTTACTTAGGACCTGCACCTTACCAGTTTACAAAAATAACCCTACCAGTTTAAACATCATAGTGCTAAAAGCGACACAGCAGTTGAATGAAGAGAAAATACAGGTAGAAAAGGTAAAAAGCATCCAGGAGTGAGGTAGCCACACAGACTTTCGGCCAAGAGGTCCTGTACACTGACAACTTATCTTATGAATTTTTTTTTCCGGGCTGCTTTGTCCGAGCCTAGCTGCATAAAAGCGAACCCAGAACCCAGATGACCTGTGTACCACAGAAGGCAGGGTGAACAAATTCACGATATTTAATGAGTACCTCCTGTTGTCAGGCACTGGGAATGTGAGAATGAACAAGACAGAACAAGATAGCACTCCCGCCAGCGGAGCTCACGTTGCTCACATTCTAGTGAGAGGGGCAAATATGAAACAAGACAACACGTACACACACAAATCATGATAACTGCTATGGTGGGGAAGTGCAGCGTATCATGAGACAGTGTAACAAGGGAATTTAAGCTGGAATGGGAAGACAAGGGAAAGCCTCTTCACGTAGAAGGGGTTTACCTCATGAAGAACAGGGAAGAACATTCTAGGCAGAGAGCATGGCATGTGGGCAGGGCTTTGACGTTTCATATCTTTGGGATATTGAAAGGTCAGGGTAGCTAGACAGTCAATGTCTGGGGAGTGCATCAAAAACAAATGAAGGGGCTTCCCTGATGGCGCAGTGGTTAAGAGTCTGCCTGCCGATGCAGGGGATGCAGGTTCGTGCCCCAGTCCGGGAAGATCCCACATGCTGCGGAGCGGCTAGGCCCGTGAGCCATGGCCGCTGAGCCTGCGCGTCCGGAGCCTGTGCTCCACAGTGGGAGAGGCCACAACAGTGAGAGGCCCACGTACCGGAAAAACAAAAAAAAAACAAAAAAACAAAAAAAAAACAAATGAAGAACAACCCCTTCCCCTTCCCCGCTCCCCCGCCCCTAACCCAGTACAAAAGAAAACAAAAGGTTATTATCTTCTAGCAGTATTTAGGCATTTTTCTTTGGGAGGGGGTTTAGGAGATGGATTCACCTTGAAAATGGACTAGTTATCCTTTGAAACAATGTGATTGATTAACGGGGATGCAATACTGTAATGGAAAGAAAGGTGCTGGTTATTTAATGACTCAGCAAACCTTCGCTGAGCAGTTCTACGTGCCAGACAGGTGATTTGCTAAGCACTGCAGACACAGTGGATATTACACAGGGCAGGATAATTCGTCATGTCAGAGAGGCCATACCCTGAATGGTTACCTGCCTTTTGGAACTTTCATCCATGGCCTCCTTAAAATAATATCACCTTACATTTGCATAACACCTAACAGTTAAATACATTTTTGTGTATATTACCTAATTTGAAGACTCATGCAAGCTCATGAGGAAGATATATTTACTCCCATTTGATAGATGAGATAATAGACTCAGAGAGGTGAAGTGACTAGTCCAAGGTCATCTGACTAGTAGTAAATGGCAGAACCAGAGCTCAAACCCAGCCACTTCTTAGCAAGTGCCT
Source organism: Phocoena sinus (assembly GCF_008692025.1). Lineage (NCBI taxonomy): Eukaryota > Metazoa > Chordata > Mammalia > Artiodactyla > Phocoenidae > Phocoena > Phocoena sinus. The sequence continues at coordinate 105,772,662 of NC_045784.1, forward strand.
TTTACTTCTATGCTAGATCACAGCTATTAAGGGAAAGACCCATGACTCAGAAGTGCTTTCAATAAATAACCTTTCATTTGCTCTGAGTTTAAGGTATAAGGATTGGAAGCTAGGGATAACCTTGAAGCAGAAGCACCACATATCCTGGTTGGCCCAAAACAGTATCCAGTTATGCTATTGTTAACAGCATCCTCTTTCACTCTCAAGAGTATATTGGTTGGAATGACAAATTATATATATCGTCACCTAATCTTGAAGAGATATTGCCATAATGCCCTGAGATGGGTTGGTAGAAGGGACTGGGAGGCGAGAACAGTCATAAATGCTGACTTGGAAAATAAACCATATGGTTTGGTAAATCATTTAATTTTTCTGTCTCTTGACTATATTACCTTGCCAATAGTTTTCAAATTCTTATGCCTGAAAGTCATTTAATTGTGACCCAACACACATGTAAAGACACACACACACACACACACACACACACACGTACAAGTGAAAGGAAGTTTTCCCAAACCATACTCTCCTCATAGTTTTACATTCTGATCTATTCTATTCTATTCTATTCACTTATGTTCTATTCCATTCCATTCCATTTTATTCCATTAAAAAATATTGATTGACTCACCAAATGGATTTCACAGTCTAATACTGGGTGTGACCAGCAGTTTGAAATGGGCACAGACCACTTGCTTACCAGAGTGTCAATCAAGGGTCACTTAAAAACCCTGGTAAGCTCTAGGTACTCTTCGGAGGGCCGATCTCACATTTTATCAGAAATATTAAAATGGATACAACCCACAACCCATATCCAACGTTAAACACATTTCACGTGTAAGTGTGAAAATTGAGTTGGAGTTGACAAGCTGACATAATGCTCCATTTTGCAGACATTTATTTAAACGATTTATTAATGTTGATTCCTGGTTTTCTTTGCACATTTTGGTGCCAATAAATTTATTTTTCAGGTTGTGAAGATTTTTGTAGGTCCTTGAAAAACTCATATCCTTGGTGCTGTGCCTATAAAGCTGAATGGATGAAACAGCCCTGCTCTCAGTTAATGATTACGAATTCATGAGTGGAGAGAAATGATGAAAGATTATTATCTCTGCTAGCTTCCTTGACAGAAAGCCACTGGGGCGTTGAATTGGGTACTCAGTAAAGTGGGTTGGTCCCTTTAGTGAAGACAGGCAGCAGTAAAAAGGCATGCAGAGCTCAGGACTGGGAGACCTGAGTTTGAATCCCTGCTCTGGAACGGTCTTTCGGCAAGTCACTTCTTGTTTCTGAACCTCAGTTTCCCGCTCTGTAACATGAAGATCATATTCATTGTGCCATACCTATCAGGCAGCAATGTTATAAGGATTAAAATGAGAAAATGTATGTGAAAGAACTTTGTAAATTGCAAAGCACTACCCATTTATTATCGAAATATTAAGTGGATGCTATTTTTGTGGCTGCCCAGCCTGCTTAGGTTTTACTGAAGGGAAATTTATGAACACTAAAGCATCATTCTTGGGGATGTTTTGTGTGCACAAAGCAAACTTAGCTTAGCACCTATTACCATTAATGTTCCCCTGTTTCTCTCTAACACAATTTAGACAGACTCCGTTGCGTCGTGAACCTTTAGGAAGTCTAGTTCTCCCTGAAACACCACTCCTTCTTGCCAAACTACTGTACTAAATAATTATGCAATTGTTGTTGCCAATAACCTTGAAGAAAAATAGAATTGTTTATAGCAGTGCTACTAAAGGCGGATGGCTGATTTCCTGCACTTCCAGGACTCCAAACCACTGCAGTTTAATTTAATTAAAATGAAGACCAGGCAGAATGCATTATTATACATTGATAAGGTATGCGGACACAGGCGGACATAGGGAATTATTTTGACAAAATTCATATAATGGATGCAGATCAGAGGCCCTGAACAATCCAGTTTGTCAAATTAAATAAGCCGTCTCTAGAATTTTAACAGCACTGTGAACTTAAAAATGATTTTTTTTACACTGTTTTGCAAGCAGCAGAGTTGGGAAAGAAACTAAATAATATACAGTAATTTCCAGACATCATACCTTATTTAGAGCCAGAGAATAAAGCACTAAGGGCAAATTATTTCAAATGCTCACATGGAGTTTTTAGCAGGGGAGTCTTGTCTGTGTATCAGACACCAAAATCTTTAAGCCGGATGAACTAGTGATTGTGGTTTTTGTATTGCAACCCTGAGGGAGATTTTATTCTTCTTCCACTTGATCAATATTGTACTTGGATTAATCAATCTTATCAGCTGCCATTGATACTTCTCCAAGGAATTAGTTCACACAACCTCTGTTGGTAATTTATTCACTCTGGTATTATCCCTCTAGTTGCAAAATCTGTGTCACTGTAAAAACTGGTGGGATACCCTAGGATCTCAAGTACTCCTTTTCTCATTTTGCCTGTCTCTCAACAATCTATTCTTCTTTTGTGACACTCTAGGCCTTAGAGATCACACCAATTTCCCACAGCTGAGCCATGGGGGAAACAAGAGTCCCACATTTCACACTAAGTGGGCATTTCAACTTAGATATTCACCATCATTTCCAATTCAGCTTGTTTAAATCTGATCTCTTTCTCCATCACCCAGAAACAGGTGGGAGAGGTTCATATTTAACTGGCATGGGAAGGAAGAAGAGTGGGAGACCTTTCAAGCCATAGTTTTAATCAAAATCCTAGCTATAACTGGGACTGTAAGAATAGTGGTCAAGGTTTGTTTCCTATTGCTGTTGTAACAAATTATGACGAACGTAAAGGCTTCAAGCAAGACAGATTTATCGTCTTATAGATAAGGAGGTCAGAAGTCTGAAAAGGGTCTCACTGAGCTAAAATCAAGGGGTCAGTGGGCTGAGTTCCTTCTGGAGGCTCCAAGGCTCCATTTCCTTGCCTTTTCCAGATTCTAGAGGCCACCCACATTCCTTGGTCCTTGGCTCCCTTCTTTTATCCTCAAAGCCAGCAAAACTGCATCTTGCTGTGCCTTTCTTCTATAGTTATATTATCCTCTAACTCTGACCTCCCCTCTGCCTCCCTCTTCCACTTTTAAGGACCCTTGTGATGACAGTGGGCCCACCCGGACAATCCAGGATAATCATTCCATCTCAAGGTCAGCTGATTGGCATCCCTAACCCCATTTGTAACCTTAATTATCTTTTGCCATGTAACATAATATATTTACATCTTTGGGAGGTGGTGGCTATTATTCTTCCTACCAAAAGCCTATACTAGGATTTCTGAATTTGAGCAAAGCTGAGAAGTGTCATATATAGCACCATTGTTAATATCTGGTGCAAAATTTAGTCTGTTTCTTCTAACATCACTTAAGTGATTAAAAAATATGGCTAGGAGTACAACTAAATGCTTCGTTGTTTAGATTCAATCGTGTCTATTAAGGTGTGAATTCAATGGTAACATACTTGATCCCTTTGTCTCCATCCATTTATCACCTGAACTATTTATTGTCTGTTATGTTCTTAAGGCACTCACAATCCATCTTCAGAGAAGTAGATTGTCCATCTTCATTCTACCACTCATCCTAATGCTTTACCACTGTCAAGAAAATTCCCTTAGTCTCCGCGGAGATGGAAATGGAGACTAGGTAGTAAATAAAATCCCTTTAACCATGATTAAGTTATCAGGAACACTTCCTACAAGGTAAATAATCCATATTCCATCTTAGGTGCCACACCTGAAATTATTTTGGCTGTTTTCCTTGGGATCCTTGCCAATTTTCTTTCTCTAATCTAAAAAAAAATGTCCCTTAAGTACACATAAAACACCACGAGGAACATTTTTTCCCTCTCCCTTGGACACTTCTGAGTGGGTCAATTGTCTCTTGCTTTTATTACTGTTACTAGCCTTAAAAGGGAACCAACAATATATATTTCAGCATTTTAATTAAGGCCATGTTTATAGTCAGAATGCTGGAGCAAGTTTTGACCAGGAACTTAACTGTAGAAATAGGAAGTAAAACAACATCCATAGGCAAACAATACGGATGAAGCCTTCATCACTGGCGTGTATACTAGAACATCTTTGTTTTTCTTTATGTTTTAGTTGTTTATTCAATCATCCATGGATATATCAGAAACTAAGTCATTAAGAGTGCTTAACTACAACAAGGAGGAAAATTTTAGAATCTTCAGCACTGGGAGTATTTAAAAGGAAGATGTATAACACATTTTTATGCGTAAAGTGAGGTTGATAAAATAGTGCAGTCACTGTGGAAAACAGTTTGGCCACTCTTCAACATGTCAAACAACTACCATATGACCTACAATTCTACTCCTAGGTAAATCCCCCAAAGAATTGAAAACAGGTATTCAAACAAATACTTATATGCAAATGTTAATAGAAGCATTATTCACAATAGCCAAAAAGTGGAAACAACCCGTAAGTCCACCAGTTGATGAATGGATAAATGAAACGTGGTATATCTGTGCAACGGAATATTATTCAGTCATAAAAAGGAATGAAGGACTGACACCTGCCATGACATGGATGAACTTTGGAAACATTATGTCAACTGAAAGAAGTCAGATACAAAAGACCACATATTATATGATTGCATTTGTTTGAAATATCCAGAAAAGGTAAATCCATAGAGACTGAAAGGAGATTGGTGGTTGCCAGGGCCTGGAGGGGAGGGAGGAGTGACTAGTGACTGCTAGTGTCTATAGGGCTACTTTGTGGGGTGATGAAAATGTTCTGGAATTAGATGTTGGTGATGGTTGTACAACATTCTGATAATACTAAAACCCACTGAATGGTACATTTTAAATGGGTGAACTTTATGGTATGTGAATTATATCTCAATAAAGCTTTTACTTTTTTAAAAAAGTCAGGCTGAGTTGCATTTATGTGAACCCTGGCAAGAAATGACTGCTAGACACTGTCTTGGTCAGCTCTTCATCAGAGTACCGGGTAAGTTGCTAAGTGTCACAACTTAAGAAAAAAGTAAAAAAATAAAAACAAAAAACCCCCCAAATCTCACAACTTGGCAAGGGTTCTGAGCAAAGCCATAAAGAATTGGAAAACAAAGCCCTATGGAGAAAAGTTAGAGGAATTTTAGATTATTCTAGTGAAGCAAAGGCTTTAGGATAATATCCTGGAGAGGGGAATATGAGGCTTTGAGGAGGCATCAGCCAGGCTGTGATATTTGACTCCTAGCAGGAGTCAGATATCACACTCAGAAGTGTTCACAGTAAAGAGCTGTATGAAGGGACTATTTAAAGAAGCATGAGCAGGGTGAAGGGAATCAACAAGGGTCGTGACCCACCCAGGGACTGGCAACATTGGGAAGCTGTCTGGGCTTGCAGAGAGGGGTAAGGGGAGGGAGTGATACAGGAGACCAGAGAGAGCCTGGGGATTTGGAGGAGGGGCTACTCAACAGGAGCTCCCATCTTCCAGTGTAGTCACTGCTAGAACTGCAGTGAAGCAGGGAGAGGGATAAATACGCTGACCTCTCTCTCCTTCCACCCTGCTGTCTCCTGATGGTGCCTTCCATTGACCAAACCAAGAGGGAAGCCAGAGAGCAAAGGCATCCAGGCAATGTGGTCCATAGAAGCCAGTCTTTCAAAGCACAGAGAAGGTCACAGAAGAGACTGTGTGTGCATGTGCGTGTGCGTGTGTGTGTGTGTGTGTGTGTGTGTGTGTGTGTGTGTGTCTGGGAGGGCAAATGGAGAATAATTAACACAGTACCTACCTGTTAAGCCCACAGCTCCCTTATTAGAGAAGCTGAGGCAACAAACACCTGCATAGGCGCCATGCTTTATACCTTGTGATTCCAATATGCTGACCATACCAGCAACCAGCACTCAGCCACCTCATTTAATCCTCATAGCATAATAACCTGTAACATTCTCTTTATGATACCCGTTTAATAGATGGAAAAACGGTGGCATTTGGAGATTAAGTAATTTACCCAGTGTTGCATAGCTGCTAGTAAGTAGAGAAGGGATGATGTGAACTCAGGGAGGGAGTCTGGCTCCAGAGTTATCCTCTTCATCACTACACTCACTGGACTAGGGATTGGGTAGGACTCCACAGGCTGGCCAGCAACCTCATTGATAGTTAGCCTAACGGTAGAGCTCTGCCTTCGGATGTTCTCTACTGCATGGTGATTGGCTGACAAAACCCAATATTGTAAGAGAGATCTGAAGGCAAGATACAGAGCAGGACACCAGATCATGGAGTTGGTAAGAGCTGAGAGAAAAAGAGGGTAGTTAGTACCACAGGAGAAGTAATGAGCTCCATCATCACTATGGCTGGGTCACCATGGTGGGAAGCAGTGGACTCTTGCTGCAGAGGGGACAACTAGAGCTGTTGCTCAGCTGATAGAGCAGATGCTGATCTTCTAGGACTACAATGTATCCCGAGCCAGGCTGCAATTTGATGAGGCCCACCTTTGAGGCTGCTGATGCCTTTTCTTGTTCTTTCCTTACTTTCCCCTGTGTCGTTACAATAATTCCTCACTAACTGAGGCAATCTGAACCACTCCACAGTCCTTGCATTCTAATAAAGCCCAACAGAGATGAGTTGATTATTTAAATATATGAGGGTCTCTTGGGCAAAGAAGAGTCACCGGTCTTTTTTTTTTTTCCCCTCCCTATGCTTCCCTCTGGAAAGAAAGAGAGGAAATCGACACACTGTAGTCTAAGAAATATAGGTCAGTTATACGCGAATTATACCATGATAGACACTTCCAAGGGAGAATATGAAAAGATCTCCTCTGGAGAACTTTAAAAATAGTCTTCTCATCTGTCCAAGGGTGGTTTCCATGAGCTACTGCCTGAAGGCACAAGAGTCTATGGCTCCCAACCGTGGTTCCGAAGACCTGTCAGGTCTCTTAGGAAGTTTTCACTGTCTTCTACAGACTGAGAGAAATAAAGACATCGGTGTCTCTCTGAGCATCAGTACTAGATTGCTTACTACCATTTCTTAAGACAGACTATTCCTTTTTTTGATGCTACGGTATTCCTCCTTGATGAAATTATGGTATTGGTAGGCAATAGTAGATTGTAGGGGCTTTTTTTTTTCCTTTAAAAAATATTCTTACTTGGCAAAATAAAAAGTTGGCAAATCTGTCTCAGTCTCATTTTTAAAAAATGCCGTTTGTCTGAAGGAATTAAATATCTGAAGATCACAGACCCCCAAGGACCTCTTAAGGTCCCCACTATTTGTAAGATTCTAGGTTTTAAAGTCAAAAGGACTAGGAAGGCAGGATGACTTTTTATTTAACCTACCACAGTAACAAGTTAATGGAGTCTAACTATCCTAGACATAAAAAATAGTACGTGGAGATGCCTGTAAGTTAAACTTTTGTATTTTCTAAGTGGAAATGACAGTCTAAATGTCAAATATGAAAGCATGACCTGAAGAACGCCACACCAAAGGTCACAGTTAGAAGGCAACGCTCAGCTCTGGAGACAGTTACAAGTCAGATATTGTGTGATTCCACTGGTATGCAGCCATCATGAAAGAGGAACTAAAATCGTTTTGAAGCAAAAATGTGTCAAAAGGGAACTCTAAACAGGCCCAAAGGGAGTGTTTAAATAAAAAAGTGCCTTAGATCCCTCAAATAGAAGAAAACACATAATTATTCCAAATACAAATTAATATGCAGCTAGTACTTTCTGTTTTGTGAACACAACACTGCTATTTACACAGAATTATTTCAACATACCCAAAGCCTCTGCCAGGCCCCAAACCTTCTGTCCATAGATGTCGGTCTTGTTCCAAGCAAATGTGTAGACAAGATTAATTGCAGCGGGAAACCACTTCTGTGTGAGTCGCCCTTCCACAGCTACTGTGAGGTGTACTTTTATCATCCCCACAGGAATGGTTGAATGTGTTAAAAGGATCCGAAGCAGGGTTTTATACCCGGGGGTGCGGCTGCTTAGGTAACTCAGCCTCACAAAGCTGGAAGGAATGGGGATCTCCTCCTGTACAACCTGAAAGAAAAAAAGTCACATTGGCTCTTATCAGCGGTCACAGGTAGGCAAGGATACTGCATGCTTTTGTCTTAGAAACATGCCAGAGGAGAGAGCTTAAAGGGATTATGGATGTCAAGGCATTTGGTCTAGAATCTTTGTGAGGCTACATGACCATAGGTTTCGAATTTTGCACCAAATCTGCATGCGGACAAGACGTTTAGCCTATCTTGAGGATTGCTCTCCTTTTTTTCCTGCCAGGAGAGACTGTGAAAATAACAATTTTGGTTTTTCAACAATGTTCCAAAAATTGCTTTGTAGGAGTTGGAGAAGATCACACCGCTGAAGGTCAAGGATTTCAGTGCTATGGGTTCCATCAAAGGTTTTTTCTCATATATTCAGACACAAAAGCTTGTTCGATGTGTTAAGTTATATATCACAAACCACTGTTGTAGCTCTTATTCAGGTTAGGCTCTCTAAGAGGAAGGACTCTGGAAGCAGGCCCAGCAAGTGATATTTTATGACAGAGATTATGGTGTCCCTAGAACTAATCTTTCCTGATGCCATCAAACTTGCCTTCTTTGGAGCTTTGCAATGACCCCGAGGGCCAACTTTTTAATCAAATTTTGCTTGCATATTTCTCTGTGTTTGGATGTATCAATAGCTAGCAACAAGTTTTTCCAAGCTGGCACCTGTGACTGAGAAGCAAATAACTCCCACTAACTCCTCTGCAAATCTTTTACAAACGTTGGTCCCAGAGTGAAAATAACTCTTGGCTTCCTTAATTAATTACTATCACTTATTTGTTTATTAGCATGGATGGAGTTAACCAAAGGGGTCACTAAAACTACATCTTGTATTCTGTGACTTTCAACTTTTCAAATACAGCTGAAGAAAGAGCCCATCCTATTTAACACATTTAAGGGGACATGGATAGTGTGGATATTTTGGTGCCCTTATTCACTTTTACCTTAGAACCTTGTCCCTTCTTCCTTTTCCAAACTGGTGCACATAGTAGAACTTATTGTTAAACACACTTTATCTCATATAGTCCAGGATTTCTAGTTATTCTTTTCTTTCTGAGGGCACAAATCCCTTTTGTCTATTCTTTGCCCAGTTTTTCTTCCTTTACATTAGCTATTTTTTTGTGTGTGTGTGTTACGCAGAACTCTCACTGTTGTGGCCTCTCCCGTTGCGGAGCACAGGCTCTGGATGCGCAGGCTCAGTGGCCGTGGCTCACAGGCCCAGCCGCTCCGCGGCACGTGGGATCCTCCCGGACCAGGGCACGAACCCGTGTCCCGTGCATCGGCAGGCGGACTCTCAACCACTGCGCCACCAGGGAAGCCCTACATTAGCTATTTGATACCAAAGCTGTCCACTGGCTCTATCTTCTTAGATGCTGGCAGAAGTACAATCGTGAAGGATAGCATGACACTCACCACTGTGGTATTTCATTCCCCTAAGGAATCATGCAATCCTAGAGCAGTCTGAAAACTTGTACTGAAAGAGACCCATGCTTCCTAATATCTGTGAAAGGAATGGTGTACCCGCCCAAGGTACTCATTAAATACTATCTAGTTTTTTCTTCCTTTCTTCGGAAAACAATAGAAAAGACAGGAGTGGCAACTCTCCAGACTCCTTTTTGTGGAGGGTACTATTTTTTGTGAGCCTTTCTCAAGTGGTCCTCTGGGAAGTGCTAACAGCTGGTGGGGATGTTGTGATGCAAGAAAAAACCAATTCAATCTTTGACTGTTCATTTACCTCTTCTTGAGTATACTTGAATCCTGGATCTGTCTGATTTATGAGTCCATTTCTGTGGACATTAAACTATCATTAAAATATTAAAATTAAAGTACCATTAAAATGTTTCTATAACATAGTGAGAAAATTGTACTATGGATATCTGAATGACTTAGAATTGAACTGAAAATACTGAATGATCAATAAAGAAAAATCCTCAGGCTGCCACTTCTGGGCTGCGCCCTACCAGCAGCTCAGGCGTGGTTGTACCCTCACGGATGGTGGAGGTGGCAGCGAGCTACAGCCCGCTTTGCAGTGCGTGGCCACGTAGAGGCCGGGTGAGTCCGGGCACCGGGACCCGGCCCAGGCTCGGCGAGCAGCTCTGCGCGCGGCAGGGGTCATGGTATACTGAAAAAGCACTCAATCAAGAGAAACCTCGGGGGAGCTGGAAACTATCAAGTTACTGAGGCCACACAGGGGTCTGAAAAGATAGAGTTTTACAGGAGGAGCTTCAAGATGCTGGAAGAGTAAGACGTGGAGATCACCTTCCTCACCACAAATACATCAGAAATACATCTACATGTGGAACAACTCCTACAGAACACCTACTGAACGCTGGCAGAAGACCTCAGACCTCCCAAAAGGCAAGAAACTCCCCACGTACCTGGGCAGGGCAAAAGAAAACAGAAAAAACAGAGACAAAAGAATAGGGACAGGACCTGCACCAGAGGGAGGGAGCTGTGAAGGAGGAAAGGTTTCCACACACTAGGAAGCCCCTTCGTGGGCGGAGACTGCGGGTGGCGGAGGGGGAAGCTTCGGGTTCACAGAGGAGAGCACAGCAACAGGGGTGCGGAGGGCAAAGCGGAGAGATTGCCGCACAGAGGATCGGTGCCGACTGGCACTCACCAGCCCGAGAGGATTGTCTGCTCACCCGCCAGGGCGGGCGGGGCTGGGAGCTGAGGCTCGGGCTTCAGACGTCTAGCCGGGAGGGAGTCTGGGGAAAAGTCTGGACCTGCCGAAGAGGCAAGAGACTTTTTCTTGCCTCTTTGTTCCCTGGTGCGTGAGGAGAGGGGATTAAGAGCGCTGCTTAAAAAGAATTCAGAATAATGATAGTAAAGATGATCCAAAATCTTGGAAATAGAATGGAGAAAATACAAAAAACGTTTAACAAGACCTAGAAGAACTAAAAAGTGAACAAACAACGATGAACAACAAAATAAATGAAATAAAAAATCCTGTAAAAGGGATCAATAGCAGAATAACTGAGGCAGAAGAACGGAGAAGTGACCTGGAAGATAAAATAGTGGAAATAACTACTGCAGAGCAGAATAAAGAAAAAAGTATGAAAAGAATTGAGGATAGTCTCAGAGACCTCTGGGACAACAATAAATGCACCAACATTCAAATTATAGGCGCCCCAGAAGAAGAAGAGAAAAAGAAAGGGACTGAGAAAATATTTGAAGAGATTATAGTTGAAAACTTCCCTAATATGGGAAAAGAAATAGTTAATCAAGGCCAGGAAGCACAGAGAGTCCCAAACAGGAGAAATCCAAGGAGAAACACACCAAGACACATACTAATCAAACTATCAAAAATTAAATAAAAAGAAAAAATTTTAAAAGCAGCAAGGGAAAAACAACAATAACGCACAAGGGAATCCCCATAAGGTTAACAGCTGATCTTTCAGAAAAAACTCTGCAAGCCAGAAGGGACTGGAAGGACATATTTAAAGTGATGAAGGAGAAAAACATACAACCAAGATTACCCAGCAAGGATCTCATTCAGATGTGACGGAGAAATTAAAATCTTTACAGACAAGCAAAAGCTAAGAGAATTCAGCACCACCAAACCAGCTTTACAACAAACGCTAAAGGAACTTCTCAAGGCAGGAAACACAAGAGAATGAAAAGACCTATAATAACAAACCCAAAACAATTACGAAAATGGTAATAGGAACATACATATCGATAATTACCTTCAATGTAAATGGATTAAATGCTCCAACCAAAACACATGAACTGGCTGAATGGATACAAAAACAAGACCTGTATATATGCTGTCTACAAGAGCCCCACTTCAGACCTAGGGACACATACAGACTGAAAGTAAGGGCATGGAAAAAGATCTTCCATGCAAATGGAAATCAAAAGAAAGCTGGAGTAGCAATTCTCATATCAGACAAAATAGACTTTAACATAAAGACGATTACAAGAGACAAAGAAGGACACTACATAATGATCAAGGGATCAATCCAAGAAGAAGATATAACAATTGTAAATATTTAGGCACCCAACATAGAAGCACCTCAATACATAAGGCAAATACTAACAGCCATAAAATGGGAAATCGACAGTAACACAGTCATAGTACGGGACTTTAACACCCCACTTTCACCAATGAACAGATCATCCAAAATGAAAATAAATAAGGAAACACAAGCTTCAAATGATACATTAAAGAAGATGGACTTAATTTATAGGATATTCCATCTGAAAACAACAAAATACACTTTCTTCTCATGTGCTCATGGAACATTCTCCAGGATACATCACATCTTGGGTCACAAATCAAGCCTCTGTAAATTTAAGAAAATTGAAATCATATCAAGCACCTTTTCTGACCAATTACAGGGAAAAAAAATCTGTGAAATATACAAACACATGGAGGCTAAACAATACACTACTTAATAACCAAGAGATCACTGAAGAAATCAAAGAGGAAATCAAAATATACCTAGAAACAAATGACAATGAAAACATGATGACCCCAAACCTATGGGATGCAGCAAAAGCAGTTCTAAGAGGGAAGTTTATAGCAATACAATCGTACCTTAAGAAACAAGAAACATCTCAAATAAATAACCTAATCTTACACCTAAAGCAATTAGAGAAATAAGAACAAAAAAACCCCAAAGTTCGCAGAAGGAAAGAAATCATAAAGATCAGATCAGAAATAAATGAAAAAGGAATGAAGGAAACGACAGCAAAGATCAATAAAACTAAAAGCTGGTTCTTTGAGAAGATAAACAAAACTGATAAACCATTAGCCAGACTCATCAAGAAAAAAAGGGAGAAGACTCAAATCAATAGATTTAGAAATAAAAAAGGAGAAGTAACAACTGACACTGCAGAAATACAAAGGATCATGAGAGATTACTGCAAGCAACTATATGCCAATAAAATAGACAACCTGGAAGAAATGAACAAATTCTTAGAAAGGCACAACCTTCCAAGACTGAACCAGGAAGAAATAGAAAATATGAACAGACCAATCACAAGCACTGAAATTGAAACTGTGATTAAAAATCTTCCAACAAACAAAAGCCCAGGACCAGATGGCTTCACAGGCGAATTCCATCAAACATTTAGAGAAGAGCTAACACCTATCCTTCTCAGACTCTTCCAAAATATAGCAGAGTGAGAAACATTCCCAAACTCATTCTACGAGGCCACCATCACCCCGATAGCAGAACCAGACAAAGATGTCACAAAGAAAGAAAACTACAGGCCAATATCACTGATGAACATAGATGCAAAAATCCTCAACAAAATACTAGCAAACAGAATCCAACAGCACATTAAAAGGATCATACACCATGATCAAGTGGGGTTTATCCCAGGAATGCAAGGATTCCTCAATATACGCAAATCAATCAACGTGATACACCATATTAATAAATTGAAGGAGAAAAACCATATGATCATCTCAATAGATGCAGAGAAAGCTTTTGACAAAATCCCACACCCATTTATGATAAAAACCCTCCAGAAAGTAGGCACAGAGGGAACTTTCCTCAACATGATAAAGGTCATATATGACAAACCCACAGCCTACATTGTCCTCAATGGTGAAAAACAGAAACCATTTCCACTAAGATCAGGAACAAGACAAGGTTGCCCACTCTCACCACTCTTATTCAACATAGTTTTGGAAGTTTTAGCCACAGCAATCAGATAAGAAAAAGAAATAAAAGGAATCCAAATCGGAAAAGAAGAAGTAAAGCTGTCACTGTTTGCAGATGACACAATACTATACATAGAGAATCCCAAAGATGCTACCAGAAAACTACTAGAGCTAATCAATGAATTTGGAAAAGTAGCAGGATACAAAATTAATGCACAGAAATCTCTTGCATTCCTATAGACTAATGATGAGCAATCTGAAAGTGAAATTAAGAAAACACTCCCATTTACTATTAAAACAAAAAGAATAAAATATCTAGGAATAAACCTACCTAAGGAGACAAAAGACCTGTATGCAGAAAACTATAAGATACTGATGAAAGAAATTAAAGATGATACAAATAGATGGAGAGATATACCATGTTCTTGAATTGGAAGAATCAACACTGTGAAAATGACTCTACTACCCAAAGCAATCTACAGATTCAATGCAATCCCTATCAAACTACCACTGGCGTTTTTCACAGAACTAAAACAAAATATTTCACAATTCGTATGGAAACACAAAAGACCCCGAATTGCCAGACCAATCTTGGGAACGAAAAATGGAGCTGGAGGAATCAGGCTCCCTGACTTCAGACTATACTACAAAGCTACAGTAATGAAGACAGTATGGTACTGGCACAAAAACAGAAATACAGATCTATGGAACAGGATAGAAAGCCCAGAGATAAACCCACGCACATATGGTCACCTTATCTTTGATAAAGGAGGCAAGAATATACAGTGGAGAAAAGGTAGCCTCTTCAATAAGTGATGCTGGGAAAACTGGACAGCTACATGTAAAAGAATGAAATTAGAACACTCCCCAACACCATACACAAAAATAAACTCAAAATAGATTAAAGACCTAAAGGTAAGGCCAGACATTATCAAATTCTTAGAGGAAAACATAGGTAGAACACTCTATCACATAAATCACAGCAAGATCCTTTATGACCCACCTCCTAGACAAATGGAAATAAAAACAAAAATAAACAAGTGGGACCTAATGCAACTTAAAAGCTTTTGCACAGCAAAGGAAACCATAAACAAGACCAAAAGACAACCCTCAGAATGGGAGAAAATATTTGCCAATGAAGCAACTGACAAAGGATTAATCTCCAAAATTTACAAGCAGCTCATGGAGCTCAATATCAAAAAAAAAAAAAAAACCCATCCAAAAATGGGCAGAAGACCTAAATAGACATTCCTCCAAAGAAGATATACAGATTGACAACAAACACATGAAAGAATTTTCAACATCATATATCATTAGAGAAAAGCAAATCAAATCTACAATGAGATATCATCTCACAGAAGTCAAAATGGCCGTCATCAAAAAAATCTACAAACAATAAATACTGGAGAGGTTGTGGAGAAAAGGGAACCCTCTTGCACTGTTGGTGGGAATGAACATTGATACAGCCAGTATGGAGAACAGTATGGAGGTTCCTTAAAAAACTAAAAATAGAACCAGCATACGACCCAGCAATCCCACTACTGGGCATATACTCCGAGAAAACCATAATTCACAAAGAGTCATGTACCAAAATGTTCATTGCAGCTCTATTTACAATAGCCAGGACATGGAAGCAACCTAAGTATCCATCAACAGATGAATGGATAAAGGAGATATGGCACATATATACAATGGAATATTACTCAGCCATAAAAAGAAACGGATTTGAGTTATTTGTAGTGAGGTGGGTCGACCTAGAGTCTGTCATACAGAGTAAAGTACGTCAGAAAGAGAAAAACAAATACCGTATGCTAACACATATATATGGAATCTAAAAAAAAAAAAATGGTCATGAAGAACGTAGGGGCAAGACAGGAATAAAGACAGAGACCTATTAGAGAATGGCCTTGAGGATACGGGGAGGGGGAAGGGTAAGCTAGGACAAAGTGAGAGAGTGGCATGGACATATATACACTACCAAATGTAAAATCGATAGCTAGTGGGAAGCAGCCGCATAGCACAGGGAGATCAGCTCGGTGCTTTGTGACCACCTAGAGGGGTGGGATAGGGAGGGTGGGAGGGAGGGAAATGCAAGAGGGAAGAGATATGGGAACATATGTATATGTATAACTGATTCACTTTGTTGTAAAGCAGAAACTAACACATCATTGTAAAGCAATTATACCCCAATAAAGATGTCTAAAAAAAAAAAAAAAAGAAAAATGCTCAGGAATCCTAATATATGAAGTTTCAAAAATGTCTTCCTCTGACTATAAAGCTTGAACACTTAGAAAGCAGTTTTAGAGAAAATGCATAGGCTTGACAACTACCTTTACTAAACACAGCTGAACAAGAGGAGTTGTCATGACTTCTAAGAACAATGACAGCGGACGCAATTTAGACAGTGGGGGAAAACTAGATTTCTTAAGGAGCTTTAATTTCAGAACCACAAATGGTCCCACCTCATTGATTACAGTGTTATCACTATTGAGCCAGCAAGCTTTGTTCTTTTGAACACAGTGTTCATCAGGTCAAGGTTTGGGGTCTAATCCTCAGGACAGCTAGTTCATCTTGCTTTGTTCCATGGCCAGAGATAGCACCTTATAACCCTGGCCAATCACCTTGCAAATGTGTGCCAGAGAGATTACATTTGAAGGCTTCTCTTGGAAAATGAAGGGCAGCACATTTTAGGGCTGGCAGGAGTACCAGGAAAAGGAATCTAGCCATTATACACTGTTGAGCACGCCATGGATACTATGATTTTATACTTTCAAGGTCAATGTACCCACCTGCAGCTCAGGAACAATAGTTCCCCTCTCTGGACAGGACCCTCCAAATGATGTGAGTGGTGAAGGAAGCACAATAGGGTTTGGGCTGATAAAGTTGGAGATATCGCAGGATGGTGGGTCTGATAAAACTCTCTGCATGGTCACTTTCTCCACCACAATAAACTGATTCCAAGGCAACCAGAGCGTCCTCTTCTCAGGTAGAAAAGGTGACCGATCAAAGATTAAGACGACAGAGATACCACCGACAGCTACGAGGTCAAAGCTGAGAAGGAAAAACAGAAGATAGTTTCAACCAAATGAACAACTAAAATAAAATTAAAGTTTAAAAAACAGGTAATTTCAGTGCTCTTTCCTTCTTTTGGGATGCAACTATAACCATTTGTATTCTCTATTTTATTCCTTCTATTCCATCTAACTAAATATTCATTCCATGGAGTGTTCTTTTCACTATCCAGTAGACTTGGTGAGAAAAAATTCCACATCACCAGTTGATATTCACTTAGGATTTATAAATCAATTTTAATGCTTTCTTAAACAAAATCACTGCATGTATTTTTGCAAAGCCAAATCTGACATCACTGCTCCTCCCTGTGCAAGAGAGAACTGAAACATGGCCATTGAACATTAAGCAACATCTGTAATATGCTGCATTATTCATCTTAAAAAAATTCCTATAATGTAACTCAATAAAAGTAAGGAGCCAAAAGGTTAAATACCTTGTTCACAGGCACAAACATAGTGTCAGAAACCTGATGGTGACTTTGAGATGGCATTTGGAGAGAGATACCAGCTGAGGAAATTTGTTCAGTGAAATTTTCTTGAACAATACCATGCTTGAACCCTCCATATCTGGCTGCCCTCTTTGGCGCCTGATTCTACTTGAACTCTAGATTTAGGATTTCTGGTTCGCTCTAGAATGCCTCTTTGTTTCCTGTTGTAAGGAAGTCTGCAATGGACCCTGTCCATCTCCACTGACAACTCCTTCCATATCTCTGACTAAACAAGACTACCTCTTCTGTAAGTCCATCTCCTGATGTGGCCTCTGAAATGACTCTTCAGCTGGAGCATAATAGACTCAGATTTCAGTTCATTCTGCACTAGATGGCTCTACCTTCCTGCTCTTTTAAGAACAATGATGTCTTTGAGATAATGTACTTGAAAGCATTCAAAAAGCATAAAATACTATGTATACAAGATAATGATAAATTATCATTATATCTTAAAAATGGATAAAGGGCAATGGATACTCCTTAATATTCAAAGCAACTTAAATCCACAGGAGAGAGATGTAAGCAATTCTGTGTTTAAAAAAAAAAAAAGAACTTTCTTAAAACACTTTTCAATGGTTAAATGCTCTGATAGTGAATCAGACTTAATTATGGATATCTCACCACTCCCTTCATATGACATTTATTATATTTATTATAGTATTACCAATTGTGTCCTGTTGCAGAAATCTTTCATGTAAAGATAAGTGGACAGTAACAAAGGATAGCTAACACTGTATTTTTTATTGTTGCTTTTTCAGTCAAGTAGCTGTAATATTAAGGCAGTTTCCAAAAAGAGGATTTGAAGAACTGCATTAGCTTTAGAAAATAATTCAAGTTTGAAGTAAAAAAAAGAAAACCCCAAACAGCTTATGGTTTAAGACAGAGAGGCTGAATTCATGATAATACAGGAGGAGTTTAAGGCAAGCGTAGTGGGGGAAAATCCTACATTGCTTGTCAAGAGACCTTTTCTCTGGTTCACATTCTACACTGATTCAACTGTGTCCTTGGGCAAGTTTATTTGCCTCACCCAAACCTCAGCTCTTGAGCCCTTAAAACTGAACTGCTTATTTATTTGAAAACAAAAACAAATGCAAACACGGAAACAAAATAAACTACCCAAACAAGAACATATGTACCTGGGAATTATTCTCTACTTCTAGAAAGATTAAGCAGACAGGCCAGGCTTCTTGTTTTGTAGAAAGAATGTGATTTTGGCTTCATACACACCTGGGTTTAAATCTCAAAATTCAAGCTTTGCCATGTTAACTTTGTGTCTTTGGGCTAATTATTTAACCTTCATGAACTTCAGTTTCCTCATTAGGAAAATGGGGCTAATATGGTCTATCACTCAGCTACTACCATAAGCGAGTAAATAAGATAAAGACTTAAGAACCAAGCATATAGTAGGGACTCAACAAATGTTAACTTTCTTCTCAAATTAGATCCATTGCCCTATTAAATTTACAGATGTCTTCTCTTGTAGTTCAGATGAACTCTAGGCCAGTTTTTTATTATATCCATAAGCAGATACTGAGTTTTAAGTTCTCCTGGGAACTTCCCCTAAGCATCCTGTGTTGGGTTAGTTTTATGTGTCAACTTTGTTGGGCTACAGTACCCAGTTATTTAATCAAACACTAATCTAGGTGTTGCTGGGGAGGTATTTTGTAGATGTGGTTAATATCCACAGTTAGCTGAGTTTAAGTAAAGGGGATTACCCTTGATAATGTGGGAGGGCCTCATTCAATTAGTTGAAAGAGCAAAACTGAAGTTTTTCAGAGGAAGAGGATTTCTGCCTCAAGACTGCAGACGTAGCATCTACTCGTTGCCGAGAGATTCCAGTCTGCTAGCTTACCCTGCAGTTTCTGGAGTTGCCAATCCCCACAATCACATAAGCAATTCCTTGAAATCTCTTTCTTTCTCCCTCTCTATATACAGTTAACCCTTGAACAACGTGGGGGTTAGGGTTACCCCCCAAGCACAGTTGAAAATTTGCTTATAACTTTACAGTTGGCCCTCCATATCCACAGTTCCACATCCATGGATTCAACAGACTGCGAATCATGTAGTACTGTAATACATGTTTATTGAAAAAAATCCACACGTGGACCCATGCAGTTCAAATCCATGTTGTTCAAGGGCCAACTGTATATATATTATACATACATATAATATACATTATATGTATGTATAATATGTATTATACATATAATACATATGTACATATTATAATACATATGTATAATATACACACATATGTATATACACACATATGCATGCATATGTACATGCATATATGCGCACACACACACACACACACACACACACACACACACACACACACACACACAGAGGTTCTGTTTCTCTGCAGAACCCTGACTGATTTCTCCTCTTCCCACCTAGCTATTATATATAGTAAACACTGTCTGGGTGGCTCATTAATTGCCATGGTGGTGGAAGGTGGATCTGTAGCCAACAATCCATCTAAACTATTGCAATACCCAATAGAATGCTCTGTGGATGATTAATTCCTTTGGGATTTCCCCCACCACAAATGGTCTCCATTGGCAAGAGTCAATAAGAACAGGTTACAAAGTCATGTGAGAGTTAGCATAAAACACCCAAGGGAGAGGGCATACTTGTCTGGAGACCATTAATCCGTAATAAGTCAGACCCGTCCTATTCATAGATGGAAGACTATTGTAGCTTATGTAAAATGCTTATTTCTGCCTTATGGTATCCATAAATGAACAAACTCTTACCTTGAGGGGAATCAGAGGAAACCCTCTCTTCATCTCCCAAAGTCTTCCGAACAAAGTTCTTGAGACCTTTAATGCTCTCAAGAATCTTCTAAGAATGTCAATGCTTCACCTATTTTGCTTATCATTAGCTGAACTATTAATATGAGCATCTGTTACATATCTAAGTTGAAGGTGGTAAATCATAGAAGGTAAGAGCAAGATTACTTGGGTTCAACTTTTGGCTCTACCCTTATTAGCTGTGTTAATTTGGATAAGTTTTCTCGTCTGCCAAATGGGGAGGATGATAATAGTGATTCCTATCTCATAAAGTTGTTATGAGGATAAAATAGAATATGTATGAAAATGCAAGGAATACAGTAGATACTCATGCATCATCTTTCCTTTAGAATTGCCTTTTTTTTCTTTTCTGCTACTTTGGCCTCTCCCAATCTGCATACCTAATCTCTTCTTACTTTTAGAGGGACCTGTCTTCCACTCCCATCCTTCCTTCTGCTTTTTATACATCACTTTGGTCTCATGACCTAGACTTTTCCTGGTTCCCTATGGAAAGTTGTCAGTTAACTTGTGCAGATGGATGATAATGTGGGTAATTAGTTCTCCAGCCACCATAACATATTTGCATATAACAGGGAGTTTGAAAGAGTCAATAACTTAACCCAAAGCAGTGATACCATTGATGGGAACAAAAGGCACAGTGGCAGAGCGGTGGGATTGAGATTTGGAGACAGAAAGCCAGAACTTTACAGCATTTTGCATATCACACCCTGTCTACTAGGTATCTAAATGCTAACCTCAACCTTTCTATAATCCTTTTGCCCTCAGGTATACAGATGGTCCCCAAGTTACAATGGTTTGACTTAGGGTTTTTCAACTTTATGATGGTGCAAAAGTGATAAGCGTCCAGTAGAAACCATACTTTGAATTTTGATCTTTTCCCGGGCTAGCGATATGCGATAGAAACTCTCTTGTGATACTGGGCAGCGCAGTGGGCCACAGCTCTGTTGGCCACGTGATCACGAGGGTAAATAACTGATATGCTTACAACTCTCCTGTACTCACACAACCAGTCTGTTTTTCACTTTCAGTTCCGTATTCAATCGATTACATGAGATATTCAATACTTTATTACAACAGGCTTCGTGTTACATGATATTGCCCAACTGTAGGCTAATGGAAATGTTCTGAGCACATTTAAGGTAGGTTAGGCTAGGCTATGATGCTTGGTAGGTTAGGTGTATTAAATGCATTTTCAACTTAAAATATTTTCAACTTACGATGGATTTATCGGGATGTAATCCCATCATAAACTGAGGAAGATCTGTAGTTTCTCTAGATATTCTACTTCTGAAATGTACTTAACTCAATCTGAGGTAGCAACCAGCAGAGACATATAAATGGAAACTCTCATCACACTGTCACTTTATGTCTAAGAGATGATAGTGGGACTCTCTGGTTGGTATTTGGGGCACATATTTTGAATGCCTACATCCTTTGTGGAGCCTGAGGGAAGAGTTACTGCCAGAGGGGACTCTGGCTAATATCTGTCATCTATATAAACCTAGTTCTCACAGTGAGCTCAGTGGGAGGGTCCTGGTATTTTACTTAAGATTAAAAACACAAAAATAACAATAAAAATTGTCATTCTTTAATGCTTTCTGTAAACTGGAAACAGAAAGTTTATAGACTTTTTAGACATCACATTTCTTTTAGGTTATTTTGTGAATATCGAATAACTCACTGAAACCTTTGTACACAAGCTAAAAAACCTAAGGCACATCATTTCTCCATGAGAAGCCAAATGTCCCTGTGGGCATATTCTATTTAAAGAAATAATCCATTTCTCAATTTCTGGCACATGGTTGAGCCTGCTGGCAAGGGAGAGGCCAGTTTTCTGTACCAGCTACTGGTGCGTGAACTACCAAAATTCCATCATTCAATCTAATTGAGAAAAAAGTCCATTTGAATTAGTAGAGAGCTCTGATTATAGAATATTTGAAAGGAAATAGTTTTTATTGCATATATATATATATATATATATATATTCAGACTAGATGCTCCCACAGTAGTTCTGCTGAGCTTGTTATAATGAATAGACAGCTCATTACTAATTAGCAATATAATTTACATACAAATAATTCATATAATTTCCTAAAATCTTAAAAAGTTTTTCTTAAATAGGTTTAAAGTCTTCCTTATTATCTTCTTTAACTATTTTTTGTAAGCCTTTTCTTGAGAGGCAGTTGAAAAAATAAATTCAGCATAGCCCAAGTTGAACAATTAACAATTCTGAAGTGGCTAGGACTAATAATAACATCTGATTTTAGGTTCTTGAAATGACATAGTCTCTCACACTGTGATAAAGCTTCAAGGCAATAGGTCTCTTTATATGAGTACTGAAGCGGCTTGTTATCAGTAGGACATTTCAAGGGTAGCCACCTGGAGTCTAGGGTACCTCAAAGCCATCATTACAATGTTCCTGAGAATCATAAATAGGTACCTTTAAGCTGGACACATGGGCCTATTGACTCAAATATTCTAAACGAATGTCTACCTGAAGGATGGCAACAAAAATGTTTTTGTGAGCAAATCCTTTTCCAGGAGGAAAAGATTTAACTAGTGGTCTTGCTTTCCAGGTCTCTGAGAACCGGGGGAAGCCCTTAGAGAACAGCTTGGTGGTTGGTGCTTAAGGTTAAATCACTATGGTTATATAGACACCAAGGGAAATTGGTTAAGCTGGCCATGCTTTTCGACCTGTTATAGCCACTAGTAAAATAGGCAGTCTAGGGAGGACACATTTTTTTTTTCCTTTAATGTCTTAATGTGGTTGAATTGTATACCTTTGGAAGAAACCTTTTGGACAACTTTATCTCTGAAATATTTTGAGGCTATCATGGAAAGAACAGCCTAGGTGTTCAATGCTTCATTACCTGCATCATCTTACTGGATTTTGAATCTGGATTTATAAATGATGAAGGCTTAGATGAAGGCTAGACAACTTTCCACATGGCCAGGGTTTCAGGAAGACTTGACAGTAATAGTACAGGGTTGGTTAGGAGCTAAACTTGGTTTGATTTAGATGGGGAATAGAGGAAATAAATAACACCAATGACTTTTTTAGATACAGCTTGAAGGAAGATGGGCTTATAAACACTGTATCACTTGAGCCCTGGTTTGACTCATGGCTAGAAGTCGGTATTTGGCCCACACAAAGATCAGAAGCAATATTGACGTACCTTCCATCTTGCCGGCTGATGGTAAACCCATAATCACTGTGGTGCAAGAAACTAACATTCACCCCTACGAGAGGGGTTCCATCTACAGCCATCACTTGGCCTCGAATCACACAAGCACGCCTGCAACACAAGATCAAAGGCAAATATAAAAGCATGTTGAAACTAGATTCCAGAAGCCAAGTTGGAGAAAGTTTGGAAAACACAGTTCAGTATAACAAAGAAAACAATAATTTCACCAACGAGCAGTAACTTCTAATAACATTTTGGTGACGGTATGAATATCTTTTTTTACCAATAAAAATTGGGATTATACTCAGTATAGTTCTGAATCCTGATTTTTTTTTCTTTTTTCTTTTTTTTTGCGGTACGTGGGCCTCTCACTGCTGTGGCCTCTCCCGTTGCGGAGCAGAGGCTCTGGACGCGCAGGCTCAGTGGCCATGGCTCACAGGCCCAGCCGCTCCGTGGCATGTGGGATCCTCCCGGACCGGGGCACGAACCCGTGTCCCCTGCATCGGCAGGCGGACTCCCAACCACTGCGCCACCAGGGAAGCCCATGAATCCTGATATTTTAAAGTTGGCAGTGTATTATTAACATTGTCCAATGTAATTAGAAATTCCTTAATATATCATTTTGATATTAGATAATATAGCCCTAAAACAGTATTCCTTGTTTAACCCATTCCCTATTTTAGGATATTTAGTTGTTTCTTATTTTTTTCTGCAATGAATTTCTTATTATTTCCTTGGGAGATAGTCCTAGTCATGGAAAGATACTTTTCTCTTATTAAAATTAATTAAAATGAAAATTAGTTAATACATAAATACACTGTAGATGTGACTAAAGTCCCTGCTGACCACCTCCCTCCCAGTTCCTGGTCTTCTCCCCAGAGGTAATGAGCAGTATCATTTTATTGAGGGCATTTTCTATGCATTTACATACATAGGTGTGAACACTTTTAAGGCTCTTAATACATATTGCCAAATTACTTTTTCTGGAAAAATAATAAAAAAAAAAAAGTAGACTTAGTTGGGCAAATTTTAACAGTTAAAGTCTGCAAAAGAGACATAGTCCCTGACTATATAGCACCATGTTTCTCTGGCCTGATGGAAATAAAATATTTCAGGAGATTTTCCCTTTAAACAAATGAGTTTCATCTTTGCCAAATAAGAGGATTCCATTAGACTAGCCCTTAACAGAGCTGTCTCCCAGGGACATAGTCCACTAAAACGAGTATACTTTCAGCTCTAGCTTGGCCAACAAGTTGTAACAAAGTTTAGGAGCCTGGCAGTTAAGAAGGCCCAGGGGCAACCCCCAAGCACAGATTTTTCACTTGTCTGTTGTTTTTGAGGTTGGGGGGAAGGGGGTCTCACCAGAGTCCAGTCCTAGCCTTGGCAGCCCTGAGCTCTAGAACGTGCATTTTATAGCTGGAGCTGGTAGGGTTGAAGAGGTTGGGCAGGGTCAATGATTTTTCCTAGGGCGTTAATGTCATTTTTTTCACCAAGTGAGATCAGGGTACCCAGGCAAGCTCAATCTTGGATTAAAAGGGGCCACGTGATTTGGGCAAACATGACTTTCCAAAGTAACCATAATAATTCCACCCTGGCATTATACATTCTTTCAATCAGCAAGTCAAGGCAACGTGTCTAAAGGCTCTTGGCCACAAAGATCATTCAAGAGAAAAAAAAACTGTGAAAAAGCAAAAGACAGTTACCAGCCAAAGCTTGGGTTATATGCTATAGCCAATAAACATCACTACTAAATTCTACTGCAACCAGAAGAACTGGGATATGTTATACTGATAGGATTTATCCTGCATCACCTAAAGCCTTCCCCCAACACAAACTATAAGCCATTAAGTATTGCACAAAGCTAAGCTAGTATAATTGTTGCTATTAGTGTCTTTATTGAACTCTTCAGACTGACATTCCTAGTTCTGACATAAATTAGTGGGTTTCTTCTTTCCAATGAGCTGTCCATCTTATGAATTCTGTAAATAATGGTTCTGAATGGCATGCAAATGGCACACTGGCACTTGCTTTGCCTTGTCTGATTCTTCCAGTTCCTTTTTGGGGAGATTTTGAAATCCCATTTGTTCTAATAGAGAAGATATTTGAAAGTCACCAAGTTCCGGATTTTGAACTAATCCTGACAGATCTGGTCCCTGGTTCTAAATCCAATGTAACAAGACATGAAAAGAGAAGGATGTCTCTAGTTTTATACAGTGACATTTTGAAGGTCTTTACAAAGCAAAATTTGACAAACTGGGTATAGATTAAGTAGAAACCAGCTGAGAAAATCTCCTGCAAACTACATAGGGATCGGAGCCAGAGGGGCTGAGAAGAAACGTGCATTAGTGAGGCCACCTTCATTTGAAGATCAGTTCAACATTGCTTCCTGAGCCCTATGTGCTGATGGCTTTTGGGGGGGGGTGTGGTAGGGGGTAATTATGAACTTGCCAAGGCTTTACCAGTTAACAAGGTGGGCTTTTCAACAATGATGCCTACTTAGGTGGTTGCTGATTCCCTACTGGCGAGACAATTCTACACGCGCTTATTTTATTTGTTCACATTAATCTAGACATTGTGTCTTCCCACAGTTGTACTAGGCTCAATTATTTTTGTTTTTATTTTGTCAAGCCTAGTTGACATTATTTGCTCATATTTTATGACAGACACAGATCTGTCTCTTCTCTTCGCTGCTCTTTTATTTTCTATACAGCTTATATTTATGAAGGATCCAGGCTGGTGAGTGAAAGTCTCATAAAAGTCATCATTATTCTGTGCACTTCTCTTGTTTTCCTCTCTTCCTTCATTCTGTATCTCATTCTGAGTAGACTTGTCTTTTGACTCCTCTTCTCTTTAATATTACCCATATTTTATGAAGCACACAGATTTGTGTGATAACGACTCATCAAAGTCATCATTATTCAAGACATTGTCTACCTGTTCTCATTCATTTCACTCATCATTCATAAATAATGCTCAGACTTGTCTTTCAACTCCCCTACTTTTTTTATTCCTCATATTTTATGATCCACACCAACTTACAGCATATGATAAAGCCCCATAAAACTTATTATTTTACATTTATCAGCATTGAACTCTCTTTGTGACGTATTGGATTTTAAATGTTCTAAGATTCCCTGTATCTTGCTGCATTTGCTTCCATTATTTACACACTCCATGTCATCCATTTTTCACAAGAATAACTCTTAGCTCCTTTCATTCCTGGGTTACTAGTACTTACTATATAATCTTTGACCAACATCAGTCATCCTGCGTCAGTATAAGTTGTCTAAATTTCCGGACAGTATTATTCTTTTTTAATTGGCAGTAATTTGGATTGGCACTGCATGCAGAAACCTAGGGAAAAAATCTTCTCAGGCAAACTCTCCATTTCAAAAAGAATGCTCTCAAGTCTGCTCGCTTCCCCAGGCTACTCGAGCTCCAGATGGCCCTTAGGGAACCTTCAGATATAGTCTTGGCAGATACGGTGTATTGTGCCACTTCATACAGCACAACTGCCACTTTGTGCGCTCCAGCTTCTAAACTCAACTTTCTTCATTAATTGTGGGGGGTAACCTTGTATCTGCTTTATTTTTCCTGATTTACGCAACCACTAAAATATACTTTCTCCCCCATGTACATAATCTGTTTGTTTATGTTTCCAATATCCAAGGTGGCCTGCATAATTCACCTTTTTCCTAGGTGAGATCCTTGCTGAAGTAGTGAGGCATCTATGGCTGGGGTCTGTCTTCAGTCATCCCACAATCTTACTTTCCATGTTTTTTGTCATGCCCAGTTGCGGTGCCTCCCTGTTTCCTGTCCAGCTTCTTCAAATCACCATTTAAGTGAGGCAGTCATACTTGGCCTGTCCTTGGTCTGTCCTGAGGAAACATCTTGAACTCTTAAACTTTTGCCACATGAAAAAGTTCAACGTGAGTCCTAAACCTTTAAGGACCTGTCTTTTCCTGAAACTTTTTCAATTAAGTAACATACGGAACTCTTGTGAACCTTCCAAACTAGATTACAGAAGCTACTGTCTGGACTATCACGAAGCTGGCCCTGCACATGTGTACAGCAGGTATGTGCCCAGTGTGACTGTCTTTTGTGTTGGTTGTGCGTGTGTGTTTGTGTACTCTCAATGGTGGGTACTGCATGCTTTCCATCTTTGTCTGGGGCTCTCCTTCTTTGATCCACAGACTTGGATGGGATATTTTGCTTCCTTGAACCTCTAAAAACAAGGACTTCTCCCTGCTATTGTGGGTTAGAGCAAGATAACTTGAACTTGGATGAACGTGTCCAATGTGACTTTAAAAACATGTATGGGGAAGATCACCCCTCACAAGTGTCTCTTTTCTTCTTCTCTGGATAATACAGGCCAAGCTGTCGACCTGCTGTCCCTATGCTAAAGCAGCAACCTCAGAGGAACTGCTTCTCCCTTTAACTAAATGCTGAATCCTCTAGGTGTTTGGAGCTTGGTTTGAAGAACAGGGCATCTTGGGAAACGCAAGTCAGTACACTTTACCGGGAGCCTTATTTAACTAACAAGCTGCTTGTTAGACAGTTCTGATGCAAAAGGTCTAATTCATTCTGTATTTGCTATTTTCGTGGCATAGTCAAATTATCCCTAGCCTTCAATAAATTCTTGGTTTCATTTTCCTCTTCCCTTCTTTGTTGTTTTTTGTCTTTGGTGTTAAATCTCCAATATTCATTCAACACCTCAGGCAAAAAACATTAACCTCAAGCACAAAAGTTGGTTTGAAAAACAAGGCTGAAAACTAAATTGCTGAAAGAAGATGTAATTTACTGCATGGTATTATTTCTGATTAAAATCTTTCGTAAGGAAAATGAGGCTCAAGGGCTAGGGAAGTTATAGCTATTTGCTTTTGTTGCTAACAGGAGCATAAGCAACCTTTGAAGGGTAACATTCAAAATCAAGGACCTGGCCAGCAGGGGATCTAGCAGCAGGTGGACAGGTTAGGTTGTTTTTTCCACAGGAACAGATGAAATCCTTTTCGCAGCTGACAGCTCTGGTCAAGAGATAGCATCGACAAGGACTGGGCTGAGAGAGGCTATGTGAATCCTCTGCTCAGTGGTGTTGGAATCCTGCCCTGTAAATTCCTCTATGAGTTGTCAGTTGGTTCAAATCTCCAAGGGACAGAAACCTGCTGCGTATGAGGTGTGGTTTCATGGTTCTCCTGCCATCTTCTCCGCGGGCTTATTATACCGTAACGTTCCACAGCTGTAGATTGTGTCATTTGGGCTAAATCACTGCTGCTTCTGGGGGCGCTACTGGAATGCAAATACCTCTGAGCGGTTGGGACAAAGGGCTTATGATGCCCTCTTATCCACTGTGGCACACAATGAATAAAGGATCTTCTTTTAAGAGTGTAATTTTGGGACTGTAGTATTGGTCCTCAGTCCTTTCTGGTTATCTTTCTCTCATATACACCAGTGACTCTCAAACTTGATCATGCACCAGAATCACCTGGAAGTCTTGTTAAAACACAGGCTGCCGGGCCTGCCCTCCAGAGTTTCTGATTCACAGGTCTGGAGTGGGGCCTGAGAATTTGCATTTCCTGCAAGTTCCCAAGTGATGTTGATGGTGCTAAAGAGGGAACTTTAGGGAAAGCAAAAACAGTATATACTCAGTCAATTAAGGTATATGAACTCCTGAGGAAGGAGCCAGGAGGTGTAAACCACATGTATAAAGGCAGGCAAGTCACCAACCGGTTCACAATCTCACCATTATGAAATCTGAGGCATGAATTTTTAATACTTCCATACAAACCTCTGGAATAGGGTTTGCAAAACTGCAGTTTGGGGAGTCATGTTGAAACTGTCATGACAAAGTGGTGGTTGGACTACAAGATGAACTGTAGGATCCCTTCAAATCCAGAGATTATGAAATGGAAAAATATGTCTTAACCTGATTTATCTGTCCCCAATAAATGTTAATTTCTTCCCCAGCCCTATTATTCTCATTAGTGCTCATATCTGTGCTATCGCACTTGTCATAGCCTGTCTTGGATGAGAGTTATATGGGTCTGTCTTTCTTATTAGATAGTCACTCCAGGGTAAGGATGGTATGATTTTCCTCTAGTCGTTCCCAGTGCCTGGTGTACACAGCATGTGCTCAAGAAAGCTCCACCGAATTTCAACTCAATTTTTTATTTTTATTTTTTTTGCGGTACGCGGGCCTCTCACTGTTGCAGCCTCTCCCGCTGCGGAGCACAGGCTCCGGACGTGCAGGCCCAGCAGCCATGGCTTACGGGCCCAGCCGCTCCGCGGCATGTGGGATCTTCCCAGACCGGGGCACGAACCCGTGTCCCCTGCATTGGCAGGCGGACTCTCAACCACTGTGCCACCAGGGAAGCCCCAACTCAAATATTTTTATATGAAGTTGTAAAATACTTCCAGCCTATCCCACAGCACTACTTCAAGGGTTTCAGAGACCACTTTGAGGTTCCTGTGTAACAGTTCATTTATTAGAAGCCAGCATTCTGGATTGTGAATTACGACCTTCTCATCATGAGAGTTTTGTCTGATAATTGACTACTTCAGGGAATTAAATAGTACCCCTGTGATTGGAAAGAATGAATGGTCCTCCTCAAATGCTTAATTTATGAACACTAACCCCATTATTCCTTTATATACAACTATGTAATTACAATTTGGTATTTCATAACTCAAATACATTTGAGGGTTCTAATATTCAGATATTTTGGGGGTTTCCACACATCACATGCTAGTTTTTTTTTTGATGTATGTTATCTAAGCTGGTACAGTACCATGAAAACATTTACTTCTATAGCATAAACCTGTTTTCATGTTCTGCAAATGCGAATGCAGTGAATGTTCATATGCAAACCCAATAAAATCTCATTAGTTTTTAGTTAAATAGAGCAGGCTGATTTAATCCTACTCAGTTGGTCACTAGCCCAAATAAATAATACCTACCAAATGGGTAACATTAAGAGCAGCTAGGAGCATTACCCATCAACATTCTAGGACTTTGGGAAAGGTGGTGCTATTGCAAATGCAGATAGCTTTTTAAGAAGAATTATTTTCCTCATGGCTAGTGATGTTTCAAGTAAAACAAAATGGGGGCACTCACCCTGAGGTAGGGTGCCTATTTTCCCATCTGCCCTGGTAATTGCTTGTCAAAAGTAGGCTTGCTTTTGATGCCTGAAATCCCCAAAGTAATGGGAAAAAGATCAAGTGTTTTGAAGCAATAAGAAAACTGACAACACGGTCACATTTTCAGGACTGCAGAAGTGCCAGTTTGCTTCATTTAGACACACGATTATTTTTGTCCAGAATTTGAATCCTGAAATATTTGCCCTGGAAGCCCTTGTAACTCTTGAATAGTCTCAAGTTTTATTTTATTTTTTTGGTTGGTTTGTTTTTGTCCTGTTTTCCACATTACTCAAATGGTTTATCTTTGTAATCAGCCTTATGGGGTTTTGTTAACCTCATTAACCTTTCCTGTCACTTCTCTGTGAATCTGCCCTTCAAATAAATGGATAGTCGTTAAATACAGGGCAAGTCTGTCTTGTTGGCTATAGCCTGGCCATGGATTACTCTTCCCTCCAGGAGGAAAAAGTGTGGCCTAACTGTCCACGCCAGTTCTAGCTCTGGCTTGTTAATAATCATCGATGTGACTTTTCCTAAGAAATGGGATTACTCTCAGCCTCCTTTGTTCCTTATGGAAAGTGAGAGTGATAGTTCTTCCCTGTCTTATCCCCAGTCACCTCACAAAGATGCTGTAACAGTAAAGTAACCCAGTAAAGTGACTGTCTTTTGAACTGGACCTTTCAAATTATATTCTATTATGTACCTTATATATATAAAGTATCTATATATATGTAAATACATGTGTTTGTATAAATAAGATATTAAGCACTTACTATGAGTCAGGTACCATGCCAGGCACTTTCCTTATTTTATTTCACTTACCATCAATATAACCCTGAGTAGGTACTACTATTAGCCTGTTTTTAAAAATGAGGAAACACATTCACAGAGGTTAAAAAAAATTGCTCAAGATAACGCAGCTAGTAAGTGGTAGAAATGGTGGACGTCTTTTGACCTGGACTCTAAATGGCCTAAGCTGTAGACTTTTTTTTTTTTTTTGGCGTTATGCGGGCCTCTCACTGTTGTGGCCTCAGCCCGTTGTGGAGCACAGGCTCCGGACGCGCAGCCTCAGCGGCCATGGCTCATGGGCCCAGCCGCCCCGCGGCATGTGGGATCTTCCCGGACCAGGGCACGAACCCATGTCCCCCGCATCGGCAGGCGGACTCTCAACCACTGCGCCACCAGGGAAGCCCCAGCTGTAGACTTTTTTAGTCAAGATGTAAATAATGTGGCTACACATGAAAAGAAAGTGCTTTTCATCCACAGGATGTCACTACTTTGTAGACATTTACCAGCTGCTGAGCACTTTCTACGTGCAGGGTGTATGGTGGAGATGCACCACAAGATGTCATTTGTTCTTTCTCCCTAGACTTGCATTGACTCTGCCCTCTCCAGGGACAAGGTAAGATGACAGAACTAGCTAGAGTCACTGCAAGCAAATCGTATGGCTGAGAAGTAGGTATTAAGGATTTGATCCTTTCGAATTTCAATCCTAATTGAGCAGTAAGTAAGATAGGTAAAATATTAGAAGACACCTATTCACACCGAGATAAGCTGCAGACAGCTACTGGTACTACTAATCACCATTATTAAGCACCTCAGAACATCTGAGTTTCAAAATATCACAAATAATCAATTGAATAGCTTTTGAAAGATTTGTGCTCAGATTTCTTTGCCCAAGAGCATTTGCAAAGAAGTGAAAGTCACACGTTCCTTCTTTTTTGGTACCTTTAGGTGTTGACTGCTGATTTCAGGAGCTAGCCAGCACTATAAATCTTGGAACCTTCAGCACTTTGTAAGTTTTTAAATGTGTCTTGAACATGTTTCCTGAACTTTAGCATTAGACAAAATAGTTGTCTGAAAATCAGGAGATCCCATCTTCACACACGTAACACCTTTCACATACACGAGATCAAAGTGCTTTATTAGCAAGTAGCAGAATTACTTCTCACTTGGGACAACTACAGAAGTGATAAGCAAAGGAGGTTGCTTAGGAAAAGCAACATGGGAAGACAGACAGACTCACAAGGAATCATGGCAGAGCCAACCCACTCTTGGGTCCCTTTTCCAAATGTGGGCAGGTTATGTGCAGTGCCTCGCTTTAGAAAGAAAGGTGAACACAAGATAGATTTCCAGGTGCTGATGCCTTAGAAAGAGCTTCCCCCAGTCCTTAGTTTATTCAATTTATTCAGCAATTGTTGCATTGTGTGTTTATCAGCCCCTAGTTGTGTACCTGGCATAATGTCTTTCACATTCTTAAGATTAAAAATACACAAAGATTTGCCATTAGTAAGTATACTTGGAGGTCCTTAACTACTAGATTCATGAAAAAGTTAAACACAAAGCATATGAATTCAAATTTGTTCCTCAGCAAAATTATGAACGATTAGGTACAGACCTTCTGGGGGATACCTGTACATAGACTGTGAATGTTAACTCAATGAATGCTTTAATGTTATAATAACATTGCATTTCCTTATAAATCTTCTAAAATATAAGCTTTCCTTACCTCCTCTTTTTCATAATTCTAAATCAGGATGTGGTTTCTACGTATCTGATTTCTTTTAGGGTCAACACCAATTGATGACAATCTGCTATTTTTAAAAATTCTTTTTTTTTTTTTTTTTTTTGCGGTACGCGGGCCTCTCAGTGTTGTGGCCTCTCCCATTGCGGAGCACAGGCTCCAGACACACAGGCTCAGCGGCCATGGCTCACGGGCCCAGCCGCTCCGCGGCATGTGGGATCTTCCCGGACCGGGGCACGAACCCGCGTCCCCTGCATCGACAGGCAGACTCTCAACCACTGCGCCACCAGGGAAGCCCTTAAAAATTCTTTTCATGACTTAAATGGTCGAGGGCTGTTGCTGATTTCTCTTTCAGAGGCCATTCAGTTTGTCTGAGGTATTCAGTTTTGCTCAATGTATTCCTGAAGGACAGGCACCCCATCCATTTATCAGTAAAACCTGGTACAATA
Source organism: Phocoena sinus (assembly GCF_008692025.1). Lineage (NCBI taxonomy): Eukaryota > Metazoa > Chordata > Mammalia > Artiodactyla > Phocoenidae > Phocoena > Phocoena sinus. Next base: position 105,805,927 of record NC_045784.1, read on the forward strand.
ACCAGTATGTAGTAATTCCTTGAGAAAGGTTTGTTCTACCTTTCTGTTTCACACAATGCCACAGAATCTTGATTCAGTGGACCCTAAAAGTGACAGCCAGGCTCTGGATTGTGTGATAAGCTGCTGCAGAAGGGTCCAGGTGGCAGGAAACATTCTTGCCAAGATCATCTAACATATAGATGAATGCTATGAGCTCTCTGCTCTAGTGTCATCTGGCCAGAGAGGATTTCCCAGACCACTCCGTCTAAAATGGTCACTCTCTGTCCCTAAATTTTCTTTATCTCGTTTGACAGTACTTATACCTACCTGACATTTACCCTTTTCATTATTGTCAGTTTTCCTCACTAGACTGTATGGGGAAGGCAATTTGTCTGCTGTAGGCCAGAGCCTAGGACAGTGCCATTACGCGAACCAAGTAAACACTGCCATGTTCATCAATCTCAAGAGTGAAACGATTAATCTTCCCCAATGTGGATTATCTTGAAAGAAACTGTAGGGTCTATCATTACAAATGACGCCAAAGTGTGGTTAAATGGGAATTTTTTTCAGTGTGGTAAATGGGAATTTTTTTGGATGATTGCTTTTTCCCCTTGAATTCATCTGTTTAACACAAACATTTCAAATTGTACTAAAATTATTTATAGGCCCAGATGTCAAAGGATGAAACTTCCTGCAAATAGTTAAGCTGCTCAAAGTCCAAATAAGCTTTGTATTTTTTCTTGCAAGTCATCCAGGAGCCTCCTCAAGCTCACCTGAGTCAATTAGTCCCATCCCTGAGTTTCTGCTGAAAACTTCCAGGTCAGTCTCACTTCTGTAATTGTTTAATGACTTGGTCTCATTTGCTAGAATACCTTGTCTTACATCCATTACGGTTACCTGACTGCTTCATCAAAGCAGTCGAATTTGGGACCCTGAGTTGATGAACCCCAAGCTCCCTGATGTTCCATTATCCACAGAATTTATTGCAATTTGTAATTCATTTAACTCTTTATATATCTACTTGATGCTTTGACTGCTTCTACCACTAGAATGTAAAGGGAGTTCTGTGAATAAGGGGACTCTGTTTCTTTTGTTTACCTCCATCTGCACAGTTCCTGGCACAGAGTGGGTGACTCAAGAAATATCTGTTGAATAAATGAGTGAATACATATCCTCATCACTTTATAAAAATGAGTTGATAGGAGGATATTAGATTACATTAGAGACAGCAGAGGACTTTGGTATCTCTTGTAGAGAAATTTAGAGTTCTCAGTTACTCTGGAAATACTAATATTTCAATAAAATGTACATCTTAAAAAACAGGAATCTGTATCGGTCAAGTATGGTTATTCTTAAGTCTTCATCAAATCCGAGATCAACAGCAATGATCATCTTCCTGCAACCTTCGCCTTAACCTCATTCTTGATTTAATAACTCATTTTGCCATTCACAGGATTTCAAATGGTATACGTTCCCAGATCAATTAAGCGCAGAAAGGCATAATTTATTGAACAAGTTATGATAGTAATCATGGCTGTTGCCAGGTATCATGAATAATCAGGTGCATGAATCAAGATTTCGTTACTGAATGGGGTATAGTAAAGGAAGGGAAGGACTTGGGTAGGTAAAGGGTTTGCCAAGAATACCATGCTCAAGGCATTTGCGGTACCTCAATTAGTTTTGGGGTGCTTGTCTTTGGTTTTCTCACGAGCTGGAACAGCAAAGTGAGCCAGTTCACAGCAGTATTCCTATGACTTCCTGATATTGCTCCTTATTTTCTAATTTTTCCTTGGTTTCAAATTTTGATTATCTAGCCCACTGAAGGCAGAGAGGATTATTGATGCCTACACAAAGTTATAAATGATGTCAATTATGGACAGGCTCTGGCAGTGGTGGAATGTCTCATAAGTTAAAAAAAAAGAGTAATTACTTTGCTACTGTTATATAATCACTTCATCTTTTATGAATTTGTTCCTGTGCTATTTGGAGAACAGTAATCTTACCTTTAGGCTGCTTCTACATTTGGGAATTGACTTATTTGAGGTCCTAATATCTGTGTGTTCTAGGCAACCAAAAAGAGTTTTTCATTAGCAAATATGAGAAGAGCACTTCAATATCACTACAACTAAGCCACTCACTCATTCACTCATTTTCTTACCAATTTTCTGCCAGATGCTGTGTTCGGATCTGGGGATACAGTGGTATGGCAGATTAAGGATGGCCACGAATTCTTTGATACTTCTCTCTGCTAGAGGTAGGATTTATGACCCTCCCTTTGAATCTGGACAAGCTCTGTGACTACTTTGATAAACACTATATAACACAAGGGACACTGGGACAATTTCTGGACCCAGGCCTTAAGAGACTGGTATCTTATTGTTTCCTGTCTCTTGGAACGTTACCTCTTGGAGCCCTGAGCCATCATATAAGAGCTCTGACAAATTCGAGACTGGCTGCCATGCCCATAGGAAACCCAAGTAGAGAGGCTGTAGGTAGAAAGAGGGATTCCTGGCTGCTGTCCAGCTGTTCCAGCCCCCAGCTATTTGAGTTATACCAGCTGAGAGCCCAAATATCATGGAGAAAAGAGAAGTCATCCTGGCCATACCCTGTCAGAATTTCTGTCTTTTTTCCCTACCCGGGAAAAGAAAAGAAAAGAAAAGAAGGGAAGGGAAGGGAAGGGGAGGGGAGGGGAGGGGAGGGAAGAAAAGAATTTCTTTTTTCTAACCCACAGAATCATGAAATGTAATCATAATAAATTGTTTTAATCCGTTATGTTCTGGAGTAGTTTGCTACACAGTGATAGATAATCAAAACAGGGAGAGAACAAATCAGACTTGATCCTTGTCCTCAAAGAACTTAGATTTTAGCAATGAGGACAGTTCAGAACTTAAATATTGCACCTCCCAGTGTGGAGCAAGAAACTGAAATACAGCAACTTCACAGAAAGTTAGCACTAGAAGAAACCTATCACCCTGCTCAACCTCTTCATTTTGTAGCGTGTTAACAGTGCTGTCATGTGCTTAGTGCTGGATTAAGTTTGGTCCCAACTCTAGAACTTTTCAACTAAGGCTAGGGATCCCACCAGGAGCAGGCACAAGAGGCAGCCACACCCACACCCAGCAGCATTGCTGCAAAGTTTTAGATCTTTAAATTGTTCTTAAAACTTACTCTAAGTGACAAACAATCGTCAAACGCCTCTCAACATACACATCTTTCTCATAGAAAGTGGACATTTTGCTTCTACTATGGTGGGACCTGGGGGTTTATTACTCTAAGATGTGAGGCAGAATGTACATCAACTTATTTATGAGGTGTCCACAGGTCCCCCAGTGAACTAAGGGGGGAGATATCCTTCCATTAATGTGGTTTTTAGTTTATGTTCGGTCACTTTTTAAACCAACACAGCAAAGGTTCAAAAATTAAGTAAAGAGTTAAGATTGGATTTTTAAAGACTCTCAGGGAAACAGATCAGAAAGAAAAAAAACGAACACTTGTGGCCTTTCCATGAAAAGCTATAGAAGCTGTGTAGTCCAGAGGTTACGAACTCAAAGGCCAGCAGGGCCAGGCAGGACCTTGAAAGCGAGGGAAGTGAGTCAGGTGCAAGGGAAACAGTGAATGGTGAGCTAGAGAGGCATGTCATAGTCATTCCAGAGGGGTAACTGGCCCTCAGCTCTGGATGGCCTCTACCAGAGATGTCAAGCTTTGTCAATTTTCTAGAGAAGGAACACATTCCAATTTTTATGTTAGATCTCTTGGTTTCTAAATGTTGGGCCAAACAAAATACATCTGTGGGCTGATATTAAGCAATGCCTGATGTAGACACTTGACATGGATTGATGTGGGGATCAGCCTCTCGTGGCTACAAAACAGACAAATGAGTTTGGCCAGACCTTGCTGTCAGCGGTTGCAGTAACCCCGGTAGGATTTTGTTTTTTAAATGCACTTCTCCATTAGTGATGATGAGTGAAATGTCCGGCTTTGCAAATTACTGCTGTCGTTTAGTTTAATGTACTCTTGTTTTTACATATTTATAAAAACCTTTTACATTATTAATAGTGATTAAATGCTTAGACACTGAAGATCAATAATGCTTCTGTTCACCTATTTACATTATTAAAAAGTAATAAGTCATACAGGGCACGTAGAATATGTGGTTTACTTTGTAGTCATGTTTGGAGTTGACTGAAAACAAGAAACTCAGGCTACAGGGTAAAATGTATTTAAGGAAAAAATGGTAACTGACTTGGGCTTGCTGGAGACTCTACCATGGGCAAGTGGCATGTTCCCAGTGACATTACACCATCAGGGACACAGGAGGTCTAATGTTCCATGTGCTCTCACATGCCAGTGCAGCAAACTCAGAACAAGGAAGGCTAGTCTCACTTGGATGCACAAGGATGCACAGTTATTTAACCTTTATCTGTCCTTGCAACAGTTAGTCACCTATATGCCACCATCTTTAGCTCAAAGGCCTCTGATGGTGGCAACACTCAGCAGCAAGTCCTCCATGCGGGTCACATTTTGCCAGTAGGCAAATGAGCCCCTTGGCAATGCCTTCTTCATCCACCTACTCAGCTATCACTCAATTATGTGGCCAAAGCCAAAGAGGAGAATGGTTCCCCTGATTATAGTACCTAAGTGTTCTAGATCTGTCTGAGGAGAGCAACCCCACAGTCACAGACGGATAAGGGTCGTAAGTCTTCAGCAAAGCTTTCTAAGTAGCCAAAGTGGCTCAGCATAGTGGTTTAGAGGTCAGGCTCTCAGTATGAATCTGCTTGGTTCCAAATCCTGGCTCTGACACGCACTGGCTGTGACCTTGGGCAAGTGACTCACTTGAAATCTCAGTTCTTGTTTTCTCACCTGAAAAGTGGGGATCATAATGGTGCCTACCATATCGGGTTTTTGTAAGGATTAAATGAGATAACACATGTAAAAGCGTAGTAAGAGACCTGACACATAAGAAGTGGTTAATAACAATTTAAACGTAGCAAAAGGCCTGTTCTACCAGTTGTTCAAAAGTGTTCTTCTACCAAGAAGCTCATTACCATTGACTCGGAGTTTGTAAATAATGTCACTGAAATGTGTTAAAATGAGCTGGATTTTACAATATCGCTCGGTTTCTAAGTTTCTTGTGTTAACCCAGATGTCATTCATCCAGTAAAAATGAGATCTGAGTCACTAGGCTCATTTAAGGACAAGTTGAAATGGGGCAGCAGTGGTATAACAGAAAGATTATAAGAGTTGCTACAAAGAAACTTGCTGGCTGTGTGATGTTGGGCAAGTTATTTAATCTCTCTGAAGCTCAATTCCCTCACATATAAAATGCACCAAGACAATACCTACTTCACAGGGATACTGTGAGGAGAAGATGAAATAATGTATGTTTGAGAGCTGCACAAACTAAAAAGTACTATGGAGATGTAAGAGCTTGTACCTATTATTACTTATACTCTACATGATCAGAATTGGATTGATTTTATCCAGAGATAACCCGAATAACACTGTATGCATTGATTTTTTAAAGGAAATATAGTTACATTGCTTGTCCTCAACCGTTTCCCTTGGAAAAGGCCTGCACCTTTTCTGACAGATTAGACACGTGTGTCAGAGCGGAGACCACTGGAAGAAGGAGTCGTTCTGAATTCAAATGTGACTTACAGGCCAAATGATAACTTGGAGCCTTTTACAAAAGAATGAGGAAAACTCAATCAAACCAGGAGGAGGAGAAGGGCATTAAGTACCACAAGTAATAGGCTTGTTCACTCTGTGAGTGGCTGGCAACGCTGCTGAAGCATGAAGCTGAACCGCAGGGGCTGGAGTTTCCCTTCACTTTTCTAAGTTTATTGCTCAAACGCCCTCCTCTGGATCACAATGACTTGGTTCCTGTCTCTCTCAGGTCCCGACTTTCTCCCTTTACTTGAGTTCAGTGAGTCATTTAATACATACCTCCGTGTCATGGCGGTGGTTATTTCATTTACCTATTTTTTTTTCTTTTGGACTGACTTTTCCTTAAGCATGAATAATGCTTTTTGTTTCCTTTGTTCGTCTGGTGTGCAATAAGTAAGGCTTCACTATCTCAAGAATTACTTTGACTACAGCCATTTGAAATTACCCCAGAGTTGTTAATGAGCTGGGGGAAATACTTCAAAATGGGGATGACTGAGTCTCTTGGGAGAAGGCAAACTTTGACTAGATCCCCTGGCAGAAAAGGCCTTCCTTGTGATGCATTGGCAGTTGGTTTGGGGTTCTGTCAAAGATTTAAAAGGTTAGAACGGCACATAATAAACATAATGAGAAAGTTTTAAGTTTCACTAACAGTTCTAGTGTACAATCTGTGAGAAGGATGCTGAGTGTTTTAAATTTCCACGCACATCACTTTTTTTCCCTTTCCTAGTGTGTATAGGTCAAGATTGAGTTGTGATTTTCTTAGATTATCACTCATGTCAATATAAACTCTTGACCGAGTTTTTCCTGGGGCCTGATAACACCCACCAGGATGCAACTGAGTGGGTGGGATGTAGACAGGAGCTCCTGGACAAATACTTTCCAAGTTTTTTTTTTTTTTAATTTCTGTTTGTAATAGTCTAGAAGCTAGTGAAATATGAGAAACAGTCAGGGTGAAGGGAAGAGTTTATATTCCATGCTTGGGGGAGTATTTTTCTCTTTCTTCCTTTGGTCCTTGTTGTGTCTGAAGTGAACCTGCAGCTGCCACAGCCATCTTGCTACCAACCTAAGAATGAAGCTTATGCTGAAGATGGTAGAATAGAGAAATGGAAAGGACCTGGGGCCTAGATGATGTTACTGAACCCTTAGGTCAGCCAACCCCCAAGCCCAACTGCTGGACTTTCTATTCTGAGAGATAAACATCCTTATAGTTTAATAACAATATTTAAACATGTTGAATTGTGGCATGAACAAGGCACGAACATTTTTAAGAGATCAGAAATGTTGACTTCAGTGACTTACTTATATCTAGTGCTAATGACTAAAATATATCATTGCTGAAGATGAAGCTGAGAAGAACAAGCAAATTCATGTTATTACACTTCAAATAAGTAAGTTAGTGTTTTAAAATTTCTTCATCTTATGGGTTGGACTTCGGCCTCAGGTCTTTAGTGACAATTCACGCATTTGAGCTTGCCTAGAAGACAGATTTTCACAAGTCTTGCATTTCACATTGGGACATCAGACTCACCCAACTCTTTCATATGGAAACATTTTACACCATGGAATAAAACTTAAAATTTGGCTTTTGAAATTCAAGAATTTTTTAAGGGATCAATCCAAAAGCTGAACAATAAATTTGTAAATTATACTTCTGTTTTTGTCATTAAAAGCCCCATTTATACTTTACTACGAATAATACACATCATGTGTTGTGTGTGTGTGTGTGTGTGTGTGTGTGTGTGTGTGTGTGTGTGTGCGCGTGTATCTTCCTTTCACGGTTAAGGAAAAACATGACCACTGTTCATTAAGGAATAGAATAAATACACATATACCTGCTGTCAAATGAGATCTCTGGAGGAATGACATGAGTACTGTCCTTGCCAATGAGGAATTTGATTCGATCATAGAAGAGTCTTGAAGTGTGCTGAGAGAAGAGCGGTTGGCTTTGCTGAATGAGGTCAAGAGGATCTGGTGAGCCTTGGCAGAGAGGACTTACATAACAGTTGCTTTGTTGACAACAATCGGGGTCCACACAGTCAGTCAACCCATCTGAAAAGAAATTTTTGAAATTTAGTGTCAAGAGAAACAACATAGTTAATAACATGCACGAATGGAGAAATATCTAGAATACAGCCAAAGGTAATGGTCCACATTTTGAGTTTAGAATCTATTAAATTCACATGTCTCTCATGAATTATCACCCACTCTGAATTTACATGGCACATCAGTGAAATTCAAACTATTTTGTTCATAAATCTTTCCTGAATCCTCCAGCAGTACTACATTGTTTAGCATTTGAAGAGAGTATTCTGTTAGTTATCACTCTTTTGAAGTTTCTTTCTTCCTCCGCAAGACCATTCCTCTGGGATTGCAACTATTTCTTATAATTTTTTTGAATTTCTCACATCATGTACATTTATGAACACATAATTAACAAATGCTTGCCAACCTGAATTTGTATTTTTAAAAGATTCTCCCAATATACTTGTCTATTCCTAATTCCCACAATAGAAGCTGGTATTCTGATGGTGACAAAGTGTCTAAAGCAGGGCAGTGATTTTCAAATGTGTAGTCAATTAGCTGGGGAGTTTATTAAATTTGTATATTCTTGAGTCCCGCCTATTGAAGCAGAATTTCTTCAGAGCCCAGGATTATGCCATATTTAATCTGAGTGATTCCGAAGCATACTAAATTTTCAGAACCACTTTTTTAGGACTCTGTAGAAGTGACTAGAGCTTACTTGTTCCTAACTGCAGTTATTTGAAGCAAATACTAAGAAATTTCCAGTATATAGTGATGAATGGCTCTCTTTCATTTCCTAGGCCTTCACCATTTACTCCAGACTCCTGAATCCATGGTTGTTCCAACAAATAAATCACATAAAAGCTTCATTCTTTGGTAGAGGAATGATGTGGGACACAGGGGTTACAGGAGGAGGGGAGACTGTTGAGAACCTGATATAGTTGTCCCTCGGTATCTGAGGGTGATTGGTCCCAGGATGCCCGCGGATACCCAAATCCGAAGATGCTCAAGTCCCTTATATAAAATGGCACAGTATTTGCACATAACCTACGCATATCCTCCCGTATACTTTAAATCATCTCTAGATTACTTATAGTACCTAATACAACGTAAATACCACGTACATAGTTGTAAATACAATGTAAATGCTATGTAAATAGTTATGAGGCACGCGCCAAATTAAAGTTTTGCTTTTAGGAACTTTCTAGAATTCTTTTTTTTCCAAATATTTTTCATCTGTGGTTGGCTGGATCCAAGGATGCAGAACCTGAGGATACGAAGGTCTGACTGTAGGTGCACAACACTGTGTTAGGTGCTTGGGGAAGGAAAGAGGTAAAAAAGAACCCTTTCCCTGTTTTTAGGAGCTCAGAACTTAGGAGGAATAGGTGCATAAAACAGCTGACTCTTACACTAGTTAAACCTGCAATAAGTGTTATAAGAATTACGTGCAAAGAGAAGGGGTTGGAGTGATTATATGAGCATATGGACACTTCATTCCACACCCAATAAGCAAAAAAAAAAAAAAAAAGTTAAAGCCCTTCCATGGTCCTTAAAGCAGACCAATAGCTCTAATTCAGATTCTTTGTTTGTTTGTTTTGCGGTACACGGGCCTCTCACTGCTGTGGCCTCTCCCGTTGCGGAGCACACGCTCCGGACGCGCAGGCTCAGCGGCCATGGCTCACGGGCCCAGCCGCTCCGCGGCATGTGGGATCTTCCCGGACCGGGTCACGAACCCTCGTCCCCTACATCGGCAGGCGGACTCTCAACCACTGCGCCACCAGGGAAGCCCTAATTCAGATGTTTAACAAGGGTAAATATAAAGATGCTCATATTCTTGGCTTGCAGTGGAATAGGGAGGTTCAGATGGATCACCCGCTCCTTAAGGCTGATGATGAAAGTTACTGGCACCGGTTTCACGCGGCTCTTTTGCTCGCTCTCTCTCCTTTACATGGCTGCCCCTGTTGAGCTGGAGGGGGAAGTACCACAGCTGGGGGCAATGAAAGTCAGGAACACCAAGAGAGCAGGCGTTTGGAACAGTAGCCCTAGGGCACCCTGGAAATATTCTTCCCCACATGAGGTCCTTTCAAATTCCCTGTACCATAGACACTACTTTGATTTAAAATGCAGTTTGCTGCTTTCTGGCCTCTACCTTGTTTGTTCAGTGTAGTTCTGCCCCTGATTTTTACTTCTCTGTATATATATTTCTTTTTCACTGATGAATAACTTTTGTGTGCATTCGTTTCCCTAAGAAGTTCCCTTCTGCTCCCCTTTCTCCCCTCATTCAGCAAATTACATTAACAGATTTTCTATAGATTTTAGATGCCACTATCACCTCTCTCTCCAATACATTGTTCTCAGCCTCCTATTAGCACATTATCTCTTTACTCTGCCAATTAAACATCTGGATGTGCTGGAAAGCTGGCAAAAATATCAATCTGATTTAAACAGTTTTCTGATGTCTGGAATTGATGCATAATATACTAAACAATGAAAAACTGCTTTTCAGATGGCCAGTCACCTTTATCTTTCAATCGGCAGCAAGTGCAGTAGTAATAATCAGATTGGGCATTCACAGGTTTCGACCTGTCAACCACACAATTCTAACTTATTTTTGAAAAGAAATAGATTTTAAATAAATAGTAATGCCCCAACGATCTTCAAAACCGGATTCCAAAACTGAACACAGAGCCAATTCAAAATTGGGACTCACATTCTCATCTAGTTATGTGCTATAAATTCCAAGTTAATGTTTCATATTCACTAATTGCCTATTATACAGGGCTGACCCTGTAAGACCTCTGTTTTCTGAGAACAGCAAGACTTCTGTTGAATCTAGAAAGGCTGCAGGCAAGCAGACCAATAATGGTATGCAACCCCGAATTATAATTCATAGGTAAGCCCAGTACATGGGCAAAGATCTACTTACCAATTATCACACTGGATAACACTCCATACAGTATGTCTAGACTGTTACAAAGAAGTGCAAATGATATCACACTGCTTGTGTGGGTTTCCTTTTTTCTTTTTTCTTTTTCTTTTTTTTTTGGCTGTTAATGGTTCTTTTATCACCCTGAATTGGAAGCTGTGGCACCCTTGACAGCCAGGCTCAAGGTGTCAGATATGGACATATCAAATGTTAGCTTATTTTACTTTTAGGGCCTGTTCCCTTTAAAGGAATAAAAATAAAAGCTAGCAAAATAAAAGGGAGGTTAAATTGTCTTGAAGGACTAAACAGGGCATTCACTGGTCCTAGCTTTGCCAGCCAGTTAGGGACTATGCCAGCTGGCTCAGTTGGGGTTGATGAAGGTCAAGGACACTGGTTTCTTCTGTACATGATCAAGTCACTCACTATTAAACTTTTACCTACTAGATGTATGCCCTTGGTTGAAAGCAGGATTGGACAAGGGAATATGAACAATATAGGGAAAACCCACGTTTTCCTAATCCTTAAAATGAATTTACAAATATATATCCTCTTAGGGACAGCACCCATATTATCACCTTGATAAAAACGGACAGCTAGTTCCATGGCAGGCTATCCAAAAGGATTTGGCACCACGTATAGATTAGTTAATATTTGTCAGGTATGGCACTAGGTACATCCTCATGTAGTATTTTAACTAAATCCTTGGGACAACCCTGTTAGGTAGACATTCTCATCTCCATTTTACAAATAAAGGGAAGGGAAGCTGAACGTGGTTGGAAGAAATATGGGAGTCATATTAACACCCAGCACTCTGACTACAAATCACACGTCCAACATCACCATCCAAGAGGTATGACTAGTACTACTGACCTAGGCTGTAAGACCTCCAAGAGACTGATCAATGTAGGATTCAGAACACATGAAGTGGTTAAGGTGAAAGAATCAGACGACTTTGATTCTAATCTTGACTTTGCCACTTACAATGTACACGATCCTGGACAAATCAGTGCAACTCCTGGATTCTCAGTTTCCTCATCTACTAGATGGGATGAGTAGAACTGTTGTAAGGATCACATGCTCTCATAATCATATCAGCATCGTGCTTAGAGTTTAGTAGCTAGCACTCTCGGTAAATGTTAGCTCTTGCCATTAACCAAATTATAGACTGTACAGGCTACAAGGAGTCTAGGGATAGAGTCCTGGGGTAGATGCCAATGGTCTGCAGTGGCAGCTGAAAATGTTCAGACTCACTTTTATTTAAGTTGCCTTATCACTGGCCAGAGGGCAGTTAACTTTTCTGTAGCATATTCAGGTCGTTAGAATGTGTTCATTTTGTGAACTCTGCTTGGTTAGGTTGTCAGATAGGTAGGAATCTATGTGGCTCTAAACAGACACTAATGCTACAGTAAATCTTTATTCATTGAATTTCACAAATTCAGAATTTGTTATCATTTGGACAGGGGCTGGACTGAAGCTTAACCTTTTCAGCATCGATAGAATAGAGCGTCTACCAAGCAAATTAATAGTGAAAAAGAAATTGAAGGGCTGATCATTCCAGTGATTCAGTTGAACAAAATCTTCTCGGGCATTTTAGAAACCTACAAACAATGGACTCATTACAAATCACTCATAAATTTTTACTAAAGCAGGCCCTCTACTAGGCACTCCTGGTAGCTTAGTTGTTGTCATTATATGCATTGAAGGTAATAGGACTGTATTTCCTTTGGAAATAGTCTCTAATTCATCTTTTTTCATTTATTCAGGCTGACTTTCACCCTAGTATTTTGCTGTATTGGTAAAAAGAAAGTGGGAGAAGTTCAAGTGCACTTAGTACTGGAACTGCCCAAATCATTGTTATTGCTATAACCTATACATTTACTTTTTCTGCATCAGGAAAGTAAATTGTTTATATGCCACTAATGTTCACGTCCTCCCCACCTGCCATCAATGGCTTCCCAAATTGCTCAGAATAAAAGCCTGTGTCCTGACCAAGACCTACTTCCTCACAGTCTGATTCTTTACCGTCTCTCTCTTACCTCTCTGACCTTACCTCCCATTACCGTATCCCACAACCCCCTTCCCCACTGTTCCTACGCCTGGAATCTTCTTTTCTCCAATGTCAGTATGGCTCACCCCTCACCTCCTTTGAGTCTTTACTCAATTGCCACCTTCTCAGTAAGGCTTCCTCTGGCCACGTTATTTAAAATGCCACCTCTGTCGCACACTCCCTATCCTTTTTTAACCTGCTTAAAAAACAATTTCTCCATAACACTTACCACCTTCTATCAGACTATTTAAAAAAATTTTTAGTTTATTGTCTGCCTCTCAAAACTAGAATATAAGATCCATGGAACACGGATTTAGTCTTTTTTATTCATTGCTATTTCCTCAATGACTAGAATAGTGCCTGACCCCAAGTAAGCTTTCAATAAATATTTATTGAATGAATAAATGGATGTCCTAAAAGTCCTATTTTTTAGGACATTTATAAATGCACCTAGAGATTAATAAATGTTCAATGAATGCATCAAAATATGTTAAGTTACAAATGGATTCTTCATTGATACCACATCTTTACCACACACTTTATATTACTGTATTTCAAACACTCTCATTCATTTTCACCACTACAAAGTAGGAAGATGTCAAGTACTACTAGTCTTAGTCGATAAATAATGTGACAGATCCATTATAGAGGGGTTAACTGAGTTATAGAGTTTAGATGTTCCAACTTCCACTCGTATCTGGAATCACTTGGCAGTTTAGGCTCTCATAACTAAGTGATGATCTTCTAATAAATGGGTTCCTTGGAAATGAGGGGGGTATGGTCAGAAGAGAATAATTAGGAATATGCTTTCTGTTGCCAGGTCTTTTTTCCCAGCCAAATCTTAAAAGTAAATGCAGAGAGGGGCCCTTAAACAGAGCAAATGTTACCAATTCATTGCTCCTTCTATTTCATTTTCCTATTTATTAAACCCTGCAGCATGCTGGTGACATTCAAAACATGAGGCTTATTGATCCATGAGCTTATATGTGTTCATAATTCACCCATGGTGCTGATTTCTAGATCTAGAAACACTGCATCATAAAACAGCCTTGCAAATAGCTATTGTTCTTAATGAATGGTGACTTGTTATGAAGAATGATTCCTGGAAGATCATTCTCTTTTAGGCAATTAACTTATTGATTTTACCAATGAATATGAATATAGACCACCGGAAGAGTTTATATAAGAGAAGCTTGGACAAACATGTGACAAACACTTAAAAGATCGGGGGAAAAAGAGTGTTTTGATTAAACACTCTTATTGTACATCTTTTTAACCTCCGTGACAATCATTCCACAGTATCAGAAGTCACCTTCCTTCCTCTATGACTTGAGGGACTAAACTGTAATCTTTGATAGCTGAAGATCTTTTAAAATTTACAATGTTCTGTATAATCAGGCCAGTGCCTACCTTTATATTCTCATCTCCCACCAATCTCTCCCTGACTCATTGTATTCCAGCCGCAATGACTTACCTTTCACTTTCTAGAAGAGTCTAGTATATTTCCACCTCAGGGCATTTGTACATGCTGTTTCCCTGGCCTGGAACATTCTTCCCCTGACTCATGTGAGGCCTCCCTTGCCATATAGACCTGGTTAGGTCCTGCTATACATGTTTATAGCACTCTTAAAAACTTTACAGCACTCTAAACAATTGTAAATATACAGTTATTTGTGTGGTTTCTTGTTTAATACCTAAACCATAAGCTCCATGAAGGCAGAAACTTGTTTGGCATTTTCTCCTCAGTGTCAAGCACAATACTCGGCACAAAGTAGTAATGAATGAATGGAAAATTGGGTGCCCAATCTGAAATGTTTGGCTGAAAGGTAAATAACTCTTTGAGTCAAACATTTGGATCAGCGCTATCCAATAGAACTTTCCCCACTGATAGGAATGCTCTAGATGTGCACCAACACAGTAGTCACTAGCCTCACGTGACTGTTGAGCACTTGAGATGTGGCTAGTGCAACGGAGAAATGGAATTTTTGATTTTATTTAAATTGTATTTAAAGAGTCATATGTGGCTAGTGGCTACCATATCAGACAATGCAGATTTTGGTATCTCCAAATAGATGTCGGATGGTCTATAAACTTAGCCAAAGAATACAAAGAAGTTGGAAACTTTTATGAAGTCCAATTTATCATTTTTTTCCTATTGTGGTTTCTTTCCTAGCTTTTATGTTTAAGAAGTCCTTTCCAATCTTGAGATCTACCACCTATGCTTTCTTCTAATTGTGTTTGAGTTTTCTTTTGCCTTCAAGTCATTAATCAGCTGCAGTGTTTTTATTTATTTTATTCTTTTGGAATAAGATATGAATTGAAAATCTAAGTTTTTTTTTCCTTAATAGTGGTCGCAGCACCACCTATTTCATAATGTTTCTTTTCCCCACTAATTTTTGATGCTGGTTTTATAATATCCTAAATATTTGTACTGGGGTGTGTTCCTGAAGCTTTTATTCAGTTGTACTGATCTGTCTATGCGTACATCAGTACCATTTTGTTTTAATTATCATAGTTTTAAAATATTATTTTAACATCTGATAGTTCTAGCTTGCTCTCACTATTCTTTGTTTTAGCTATTCTGATTCAGTTAATATAATGTCTAAACTTTTTTTCTCATGTCAATTCATATGTGCATGTAATGTATGGTGATTATATTTTTCAAACCCTAAATCAGGACACATGATGAACACATGAAAAATGTGGTCACCATAAGGTTAAGTCTCCTCTTCCAAGCACAGGGTTGTGTCCATGGTATGTGCTTGTTGACTAAAGGGATACATGAGGTCAAGACATTTGATAGATTTGTGATTTCTATAGTAATTAGTTCTTAAATATACAATGTAAAAGACAGTTTTCAATTTTTTTGCATGTTAAGAAAAAAATCCAAGGGTTATTTGTTCTTAGTTCTGTTTTTATTATTCAAGGAGCTCTTAGGTAGCTCCTAGACCTGTGTCACCCACATATTCAATGAGCCCAACTAGTTACTAAGAGTCACAATGCATTGAATCAGAGTGTAACTAAAGTCAAAGCTTCAGGAAGTAGCAGTAACACTAATGAGTATTCAAAGCTGATTAGAATGCAAAAAAAAAAATTCTGCCATTCTTTAAGTATCAGCAATGATATGTAGTAATCAGGAAGCAGCTACTTGAAGCAACTGCTTGAAAGTGATTTTTTTTTTTTTGACTGGGAAGATTTCTTAAGAATTAACGTTTTAAAAATTAGGACCACTTTTTGTTCCCCCAAAAGGTTCAATTGGCACTTTCTGATTTAATTAAAACTCACACACATACATGCACAAACAAGTATGCAAATATTAATCATTAGGCATATACAATCATTCTGGATGGCTGCAAATGAATCCAGCCATTCTGGATAGCTGGAAAGCTGAGACCACCAAATGCAGGGCATTTAATATATTCTTAGGGATGTTACTTAAACAGTATAAAAATGGATTTATTGTCCAAAATCTTAGTCATGAGGCTTTCAGAGGTTATTTAATCCATCTTTCCATCTCAAAGTAGAACTAAATATTTATTTGTCATCAGTATCATCTTAATCCTACCAAATGAAAAAATGGCAATTGAATATCTCAAGGAGCCTCCCCCTGCTACTCCCTAAAGAGACAATCATAAAAATGCACTAAACTCACATCAGCATCTTTGGTTTTTGATTCCCACGTAGATACACAATTTTAAAGGAATGTTCATAGGTCAATACACATTCAGCAACATCTTCTATACCTTTTGTATCTATATATACCACAGATATTGAAAATTGAGAATCCATTATTTCATTAATATTTAATTGATCCATTCCTTAAACATTTTTGGCTCCCTTGAGGTGACCTTGACGCCACAGAAAATGCTTGATAATTATTCAATTATTTTTATCAAGCTGTACTTTATTAAGCAGGAAACTTATTTTAGCTCAACCCTGAGTCGGAAATCATACTTGGGACTTCCCTGGTGGTACAGTGGTTAAAATTCTGCCTGCCAATGCAGGGGACACAGGTTCGAGCCCTGGTGCAGGAAGATCCCACATGCCACGGAGCAACCAAGCCCGTGCGCCACAACTACTGAGCCTGTGCTCTAGAGCCCGTGAGCCACAACTACTGAAGCCTGCGTGCCTAGAGCCCATGCTCTGCAACAAAGAGCAGCCCCTGCTCACCGCAACTAGAGAAAGCCCGCGTGCAGCAACAAAGACCCAACACAGCCAAAAACAAATAAATAGAGAAGGAAAGAAAGAAAGAAATTATACTTGCATAGGTTGTTAATGTATTTTCTGAGCATAACATTTTAATCAATATATCAATTGAGAAATCTCCATTACTGCCTCCGATCTTTTTTGGAATGAAGCAGACCACCTAGGTTTACACCCTGGCTCTATCCTTTACTTTCTATATGATCTTGAGCAATTTATTTAACTTCTCAGTGCCTCCGTTTCCTAATTTGTAAAGTAGTGTTAATAGTAGTTTCTACCTCATGAGGATTAAGTGAAATTATTCACATAAAGGACTCAGCACAGTGCCTTGTACATAGTAAACCCTGAATACAAGTGAGCTAATATTATTAGTAATTATATTGGGCATCAAACTATGGACTCTGGGTCATACTTAACATGTAACAAGGAAACAATATAGACAGGATATAATTTAGTGCTTGATTGTACGGTGCATATGATAAACACCATGGTAGGCTGGGGTGGTGGATGTCAGAGGTATCATGGGAAATATGGCTTGAGTTGGGACTTAAATGATGAACTGAGAATGATGGGTGTAGAAGATGAGTCTTGAAAAAAACAAAAAAAGAAAATGAGTCTTGGTGGAAGTCAAGTAATGGTTGATTAGTGTACCATTTAATTGAAAATCTCACTCTGGCCTCCCCAACAAAAATTTCAAATTAGATAGGAAGTAAACAGTCTCTTCAGAAAATGGTCTGTTATCCTAAATTTAGTGTGTGTGTGTGTTTGTGTGTTTGTGTGCACGTGTGCATTGATTGGTGTAGTTTATCATCCTTTAAGTAGTGCACATGAATTATCTTGTTTAATTCTTATAACAACCCTATTAGACAGTTATTATTATTATCAGCCCCATTTTGAAGATAAGGAAATTGAAGCACAGAGATAGCAAGAAACTTTTCCCAAACCCTACAGCCAGAAGTACATAGCAGAGCTAATATTTGACCCCAGAAATTCTAACTTCAAAGCCCTGTGCTCTTAATCAGAAAGTTGCTTCTACTTAAAATTCATAAGGTCTTATAACTTTTAAAGGTAAACTGTTAGCCAGAACAATAAAAGAGGACACTTTTACACCTAATTTGGTGCTTAAACGATGATTGCTACCTTATTGTTTTAAGCCCCATTTGGATTCAAATGACAAGGTATATAATTGTCTAAGCACAAATAGAAACCTTGAGGAGTCAAATTTAACAACCTACTTCATTTTAAGTCAATATACAGAAACTAGAAATAAATTTTTTTGTCAATTTCATGTTTTATTGAGTAGAAAGTAAGAGGAAAGTGAGGATTTCTTGTTTTAGGCTCATTCAGAGGTGATTTGGCTGTTTTGAGGCCTGACTGTACAATGTATTAGATGCCTTTGTTTGCTTGATTAAAACAGAAGTGGTTACCCGGAGGCCTTGGAGCCACATATGGCTTTCTAAAACATGTGCAGCTCTTGAATTAAATGTAAAATACTCTACTGTGAATTGTCGTGATGCTATGTCCTTTGAAAAATGTAAAGTGGTACTAAAAGGTAAAGACACAAGAGGGAGCTCTAAATAACTAAGAACAAAGAAAACTACCTCGCGATGTGTATAGTGCAAGCTACACTAGCATCTGACAGTTTAGACAGTGGTACGCTGATTTAATTTAGTAGAATAAATGCCACAGATATGGGAGGCAGCATGGTTGTAACAATTAAGAAAACAGAAACTGAAGTCATATAGCCCTGAATTGGAACCTTGGTTCTGTTACTTTCTAGCTGTGTGATCCTGGAAAAGTCACTTACCATCCCCACTCCAAGTATTAGTTTTCCCATTTGTAAACAAGGAAAATAGTACCTATACCTGGTAACGTTATTGTGAGAATTAAATGAGATATAATACGTGGAAAGAGTTTGGAGTATTGCCTGGTTACTGTAAATATTCAATAAATTGAGATTTACAAAATAGTATGTCTTTATAAGGATTCCTAATTTTCACTCTTGGCCAGATTGGTCATCACTGTGCTAGAGGCTGGGCTATTCCTTTCTTTTATGAACATTTAATAAATGACTCACCTCCATCATTGTCCAAGTTATCTCCACAAAGCATTTCCATGACAACATTGCAGCCTGTCCCACTCCAACCCACCTGACACACACAGTGCCAACCATTTTGATCCAGGGTACATCGCCCATTTCCAAAGCAGAGCCCTGGGCAGCCATCTGAAAAGACAGCAGAGAGTAACAAATTCAGAGACATCAGAATGGGTTTGGCCAACAATGATGTATCTGCCTAGAGGGAAAAATCGAATCGTCTGGGCTCCATTCAGATGAGGTGTTGAATAAATGGAAGAGGAGCTCGCTTGCTTATACCACGTTCCCAGGGAACTTGTTATCCCTTACTCTGCTGTGCTTTTCCTTAGAGAGCCAATTAAACGTTATTAATGCTAACCCCAATTCCCAACCTCTGATTCAGATAGGATAAAAACTATGATGGGGACAAGACATGTTTTTTGTTTCTTTTCGAAAAAGGTATCTCCTCATCTCAATCAAAACTGGATGGATGATATTGTATCTAGTTATGACCAAAAAGTTGGGAAAAGACAGCAGTTTCTATGAAGAGATACTTCTCCTAACTACTGCTACTCTGTGCTGATTTTTCCCTTGTGATATGTTGCTTCAGGACTTAGGTATGTTGGTATACAGTTCAGACCATTAATTGCCCACATGGTGCCTTAGAAATGTGCTGCAGTTGCTTTACACCTATTCAGCTCTTCTCTTCAGGATTATTATTGATCTGAAAGCTAAGGATTGATTTTTTTACTTACCTGGTATCTCTCTCAGAAACTAGCATAATAGTATACCTGTAGTAAGTGCTCAACAAATGTTTATGGAATTAATGCACACCAAATTTAGACTTTCAGAATTCTAGAGAATAATTGGATAAATATAGTCAAGAGGAAATTATAATGCTTAAATGACTTCTATCCGTTGATAACCCTAACCACAAACACTAACGACGGTCTCTATTTAGACTTTTAATTTCTCAGGGATGACCTACTCTTTCTACCAGTGGTTCAGAGATAGGCTATTCCAAAGGGCAACTCTGCATGTCCCAAGTGCTCAGCGGGCAGATGAACAGAGAGAGCAATAATGGCACATAGCTTCTGGAAATTTCCCCAGTAGCAACACAGGACCAGATCTGGATTTTACAGGAGACAGTCCAATCAATATTCTTTCCATTTTCTGTCTTTGAAAGAAAATTCCAGAAGTATAAAAAGCAAAAGAATTTTAAAAATAATCTGTAGAAGTAATCCAGTGTTTCTTGCAAATGGTTTTCCTAGCAACTCTCAACAGACCAGAGGAAGAAAAGACTTTAAAATAAAATGACAGATGGCTGTTAGAAAATATGAAAAGATTATATATATATTCCTCACGCACATGTATAAGATTAAGAAAGAAATTTATCTAGTTCCATTCTCATGCACACACAATGGATAAAGAGAAATTAGGGATAATTTGAGTACGACATTTTCAACCTTCTGAGGCTGAGGTAATGAAAGGCACCAGGAAATCTGAGAGAAAAACCCTTGCAGTCTCTATCGAATGCAGATCGCTGGTGGGGATGGACGAGGATACTCTACACGGACTTAAAGCTATATTTTTATGTTAGAGAAAAAGTTCAGCTGTCTACCTAAACCTAGTTTATTTAATAATTACCTCTCTGTCATATAAACAGACACACACACACACACCCACCCGTGACATCAAGACAAAGAAAAATAATTCTTAAAACTGCTTATCAGTCTATTAAACTCTACAGCAAAAAATGAATCTTTGATATTGGGAAAGCAAATTACTTTTAAGTCTATTACAGCATGAACCTGACAATATTGCACTTAAGTAAGACTGCCAACATTAAAAACAACAACAACAAACAACACCCAAACCCCACCAACACTTCCTTTCCCACATGCATATTTTCGGTTTAAAATATTTTTCTGTTATAAAACTAGAGAGAACGGGCTTACCTCGGACAGCATCTAAGTAGTGAGCTAAAAAGGGGGGAAAAGAGTGACTGAATGAATTTCTGAGAGACCAAAGCTATACAACAAGTACTAATGGTTTACCATCTGTTGCCTGGGAGAACAGCAAACTGTGAATTCTGAAATGCCTGCAGCTCAAAAGTTAGTACACTGGCCTGTGTGGTTTGTGAATAATATTTTCTGTGGGAAAGATATTAATGGCTTTTCTGCAAGAAACTCTATTAGGCTTCCTAAAAAAGTGTCATATTTCATTAAAAGTATAAGAACTGCATTTTTACATTTCAGTAATAACTCATGAAGGAGTGCTAGCTTGAACTGCTTATTAGTAATATCTTTAGAAGGGAGTTCTGGAGTAACCACCTTTGGTAATCATGACAATATTTAAATCCTCCTATGTGAAGGCAATAAACTTACTCTAGTGCAGGAATGTAATTACTTAAGCTGCATCTGAATCTCACCCCTCACCACCTTTTTAATGAATCTTAAGTATTTTCCACAGTCACAGAGCAAGACTGACTGTAGTTGAGTAGTAATGCAGTTTATTAAAATTATGTTATATATATTATATATACTATACATTACTTTGGCAGGTTCCAACCATTATAACAAAAATCACCTAAAAATGAAAGCTGTAGTACAGTCTAGAGGGGGAAAAAAGCCCATAAACAATGAATTGTGTATCCAGAGGCCCACGCTTGCTTTTGCACTGTATGAATTTTCTGTGTGCTCATAGAATGACACTGGAACATTCTGTTACCCACTTTCCTTAGCTGAACAATGGTAATCATACTTGTCCCTCTGTATACGCAGGGAACCTTGGTGGCAGATACATGTGTGTGTCAAGGGCTTTGATATTTTTCTCAGAAAAAAGTATTTTTTAAATGAAACTTTCATTATTATTAGTGTTTTTTATGGTGTGAAGACCACGTGATAGATTAATTATTACATAGACTTTCTCACACCCACAGGTGTTCTCCCAGGAAGCAGCCTGAAAATTAGTGAAATTGGTGACAAGGGACGACAGAGGGTAGATGCCTCGGTACGAACTCTCTATACTACCCAATAAACAATTCAACACAGATGTTCTATTGCTAGCAGGTCAGGAGTGTCTTCCTTATACACATTAAAGACAGCCCTTAATGATATTGAATGGCCCCTGATAAAGTAGTCCCATTTAATGAAACTGCCTCTAAGTGCTTTCAACCAAAACAACCTATACTTTTCAAAAGGAAAAATGGCCAGTGAATGTTAACTTTACAACAAAAGCACTTTTCTTATTAACTAATGACACTATATTCTAATGTATCATCTTTCATTTAAGTAACGCAAAGCACTTGAAAGCAGAAAATATAAAGAATAATGAAGTAATGAGAAAGGAAAAGACACAGAAATAAGTAAGATATTATCAACAAAACAGGAAACCTCCCAGTTAAGGAAACTTTCAAACTTATGGCCAGCCCTCCTACTTCTTCCCTCTTCCCATCTCAAATTCTACAAACAGCTTGGTGATTGACTTGCTAGACTGCTTTACTTCTTCAATTCATCCAATTTACTTGTTCAAAGTATGGTGGTACTTACCGATTGTGCAGTGGTCGCCCTCCCATCCAGGGCTACACTCACATTTTCCATCTTTGCATTGGCCATGCTCAGCACAATGAGAATGACAGGAGCGTTCTTCACATGTTGGTCCTACCCAACCTTCTGCGCACTGGCAAATTCCCCTTGAGCAGACTCCATGGCTACCACACTCCATGGTACAGAGCTCTGTGGGGAATTCAAAGAAGATGTATTTACATATTTTATTACAACCAGAGCCTACTCTTTCAAAAACACATTAGAATTATCAAAATCTCAGTCTATACCTGTATTTAAAATATATAATCAAAATGGCACAAAGCCCTCTAGCATTTGAGTGAATGTACAAGGAACTCTGTTAAAAAAAGGTAGCTATATCTCTA
The DNA here is from genome assembly GCF_008692025.1 of Phocoena sinus. NCBI lineage: Eukaryota > Metazoa > Chordata > Mammalia > Artiodactyla > Phocoenidae > Phocoena > Phocoena sinus. The sequence continues at coordinate 105,828,776 of NC_045784.1, forward strand.
TGTATAAAATAAACTCTAAATCATATTGCTTTTGAGCAGTCCACAAAATGATAACAGCACTCAAGGCTTAGAAATGAAGTCAGTGCCAAACAAATGTCAGGTGGTTTTCACTAAACATTCATTAAGATTACAGGTAATGTTGTAGGGATTTTGTGATGCTACAAGAAATCACTGGGGAAAACACACAGTGCCCTAATTTCATTCGGGTTTTACAATCAGAAAGATGATAACTTTCTAATAAAATTCATAATATACAAGAGGTAAAGCTGCCAGTGACAGTAATCAACTGCTTTCTCTGATCATACTAACAATATTTGCATTTATTTTAAGGATTTAAAATGATTCTTGGTTGATTAAAATACACAGTCTTCTTATCTCAAAATGCCATTCAATATTTAGCCAATATAATCAAGGTGTATTATTAGCACTGCCCAGTTTCTCTCTTCTGTATTCCTGACTTTTTTTTTTAAGAAACACTGAATATTAATAAAATCATGACAGTAGAAAACCAAAATAAAAGTTTGGCTAGCTTGTTTCTTCATAAAATTCCCTTGCTGGAGGAGCAGAAGGGAGATAAAAGCCTATCGAAAGAATGCAATAGGTTTTGGGTACAACTGGCCACATATCCTTGAATGAAAAAGAGGGTGTGCTGGAAGCCAAGTTGTCTATCTTTCATAGTCTTAAATTCTGAAACTGGTTTTATATATTGATAGATATTGACATATGATGATATAAGTATTACCCTATATTACATGTAACAAAGCTCTTCATATGTAACAAAGGTTTCTACACTATAGGTAGCAGAGTTATTTTTCAGTAGGTGAGAATAGTCTTCTGATAAAGCCATGATTATGAATTTTATTACTATCTGGATCAATATATTCACTAATTCATTCACAAGTATTCTTTGAGGGTCAAGATTTCATAGAAAGAGTAAACGGTTTGGAATAAGAATTCCTCTGCATAAAAGCTGCGTATCCTTAGGCAAATTACTAACATGCTTTCTTAATCTCTGCTTGTGTAACTACACAATGAAAGTAATAATATTTACACCTGACAGGGTCATTGGGCAGTTTGCGATATATTTTGGAGGTAGAACCAATATGAATTCCTTAAGAGAGGATATAGGAAATGAAGGAAAGGGAAAAATAAAAGTTTTGGCTTAAACAAATGGGTGAATAATGCTGCCACTAACAAAATGGAAAAGGATAAAGGAAGAATAAGATGGAAGATCAAACAGATTAACACTGAGATAACGTATAGATAGCCAAATGAAGATGTCAATTAAGCACTAAGATATATGAATTTGACAGGCCAGGGTTAGAGATATGAAATTGGCAACCATTAGCATATAGGTGGTATTTAGCATCTAAGTTTGAGACCAGATGATATCCCCTAAGGAATGAGCCCTGAGGTGTTCTGTGATTTAAAGATAAGGTAGAAAAAGAGGAACCATCAAAGGAGACTGGGAAGGAGAGGGCAGTGGGTGATAGGAGGAAATCTTATAGATTGTGGTACAGCTAAAGCCAAAAGAGGACACTTTTTCAAGAAGAAGGGGGTAGTCATGATAGGGACAGAGTAAAGGGCCAAAGTAGGTGATTAAACAGTTAATCCCACTAGGGGATTATAAGTAAAGAAAAAAGTATAGGAGACCCCTGTAAGTTAATGATCACTCAAGAAAGCAGGTTTGCTTAACCACAAAACCAAGCAGGCTTGCTTAGCAACAAAACCAGGTAACAGAAACATGAGACATGCCCCCAAATAATAAAACAATGGTGGCACGAGACCCACATCCTTCCCAGTGAGCTCAGTAAGTTAATGATTACTAGGACACGCTCCTCTGCACGCACTAAAAACAAAAATATAAGGAAAAGGTGACATTATACTAAAACCTGAAATGACTTAACATATTTTAGTATATGTTATTGCCTTTTTGCTCATTTCCATTGCACCATGACAGTCCCAGCTTGACCATGTAGGGACAAGAAAACCCCCCACCCGACGTGGAGGAGGAACTGATGACGATGGAATTTTGATGTCTATTCAAGAATGAGGAAGAAGGTGGTTTCCTCCCCCTCCCCACTTTTCCTTTGATCATAAAACTGTAGCCCACTAAGTTCTTGGGGTGCGGCAGCCTCTCGTCCACCTGCTTGTAAGCCTCACAAGTGTCCTATTCTAATGAATCACTTCTTATCTATCACTTTGCCTCTTGCTGAATTCCTTCTGTGTTGAGACATAAAGAACTGGAGCTCCTCGGAGCCCCTGAAGTGCCACCTAATGGTTTCAGTTACGTAAAAAATATTGCTCAGAGGTCAAGTGAGACATGGGCAGAGAAGTACCCATTGGATTTATCACATGGAAATTGTTGGTAACTTTAGGAAGAGCTGTATTGATAAAGTGGTAGTTGTAAAGCCAGACTGCACTGGGTGGAAGAGTGAATAGAAAACTGTGTGTGGGATCACCAGGTTGTGAGAAAAGTCTAGGACCCAGACAATACCAAAAAGGGGGGACTTAGCCTAAAAAATGGTAGCTCAAGTAGGTTAATCTTGAATTAGCACCAACACTCTATATCTTGATTTTGAATCTATGATTGATAATCTGGATTTTAAAATTCAGTTCTTATAGTGACTTTGATATTGTAATTCTGCTCCCCTTAATGGCCTCCCTCAAGACACTAAAAGCTGAACTGAAAGGGCATTTCTAAGATTAGAAAGCTAAGTGGTCAAAGCCAATCAAGCCAGAGCTGACTGAAACAATGAGAGGCAAACATTTTGCATATACTGCTTTATACAACTATAAATTTTAGACATAGGAGTACATCATTCTGATGATTTCCTGAAAAGTAGTAGGACTAGATGAAATAGTATTCATCTAGTATTCATTCACTGTTCAGAACTAGATGAACAGTATTGGCAAAATGGCAGACTAGGCTATCTTTAAACCACCTTGATATAAACCCTTAGAAATGGTGAATATAATGTAATAATTTTAAAAATTGCATGTCTTAGTTCACAAGAAAGAGAAATTCTCAAACACTGGAAGCAAAGAGGATGCTAACAGTCAAAGACGTAAGCATATAAGTCAACCCTCTGGCAGCATAGAGGGGTTATTATACCCAGTAATGACCAGGGGCTTGGGTATCTGTGTCCACAAAGGGAAAAGAGATGAGGTCTTTGGCCCATTTAAGATGGGGAGTTGGACGGAAACTCCTGCAGAAAGCAAGGACAACCCCTGAAAAGCTGCAATCTCAATGAGATGGGGACTAATAAACTATCCACTAGCTCAGAGAGATGGCAAAGAAGCATTGACTATATAATAGTAACAACAACAACATCAACAACAATAACAATTGGGAGGTTAGAAGACAGTAGTGAAATAAAATATTATCTTATCATAATATGTGCAGTGGAGTACCCTGTGTTCAATATTTCTAAAGCCTTGTATTTTTCAGGAGTTAGGTAAGAGATACTTTGTCAAGTATGCATATAAAAATGTAAAGGTGGAGCTCTGTTTCTAGTGATTGTGACCTAAATAATTTTTACTATTCTCTTCTGATGAGAACTAGAAAATCTAGACAAAATATATTTCAAAATTTGTTGGATGTTACTACTAGAATTCACAAAAGGGTAAAGAATTGCTGGGCCAAGTTCCAGCAATTATATTTGCTTATTATAAAGCTAGGAGAAAATGAAAACCCAGAGAGGTGTCTGATATTTTTGGATGCTTCTTTTCTAGAAGTGTCTGTCAATTCTGGTAGATGCAGCTGGAAGTTTCAAAGGTTGGGTAAAGCTTTTGTCAGTCTCATGGGGACAGAAAAAATACTTGACTGGATAATGGCTAGGAAATTTCCAATACTGAAGAAAACACCAAGCCAAATATTGAAGCAAAACTGAAGGAACAAAAAAGAGAAAAAGGCAGATTCACAATTATAGTCAGAGACTTTTATGACCCCCTTTCTCATTAACTAACTGACAGAACAAGCAGATGACTTAGAAAGAATATGGAATATTTGACCAACATGATTAACAAATTTGATCCAATTGATACATACAGAACACTGCATTAAATAACTACAACATACACAGAAATTCCAAGTGCACATAGAACATTTACAAATATTGACCACATGCTAGGCTATAAAGCAAGTCTCAACGTATTTCTAAGTATTGAAATTATATATAGCATGTTTTCTACCTACTATGGAATTAAAGTTGAAATCAGTAACAAAAGATAATTATAAAATCCATATAATTTGGAAATTAAGAAATAGACTTCTGAATGAACTACAGAACAGAGAAGAAATCATCATGGAAATAGGAAAATATTTTTTTTGTTTTTTTTTTAGCGGTATGCGGGCCTCTCACTGCTGTGGCCTCTCTCGTTGCGGAGCACAGGTTCCGGACACGCAGGCTCAGTGGCCATGGCTCACGGGCCCAGCCACTCCACGGCATGTGGGATCTTCCCGCACCAGGGCACGAACCCGTGTCCCCTGCATTGGCAGGCGGACTCTCAACCACTGCGCCACCAGGGAAGTCCAGAAAATATTTTGAAATGAATGAAAATGAAGGTACCACATATCAAATTTTGAGTAATATAACTCAGTCCCTATGTATAGGAAAATTTATAAGGTAGAATGGAAAACCACCTGGAGGACAATGACCCAAGCATCCAATTTTAAAAAATTAGGAAAAGAAGAGCAAAGTAAACTCCAAGAGGGTATAAGGAAGAAAATAATAAGAGCTGAGATTAATTAAATAAGAACAAACATATGATAGAAAGGATCAACAAAGCCAATACCTGATGATTTGCATAGACTAATAAAACTGATAAATCCCTGGTGGGGACTGACCAAGATGAAAATACAGAAGACCCAAATAACTAATATCGCGAATGAAAAAGATGACATTGTTGCAGATCCTTCAGACATAAAACATCATAAGAGGATATCACAAACAACTTTTTGTCAATACATTTAAAACTTTCAGTGGATTGGAAAAATCCCTACAAAAATACAGCTTACAATAATAAACAGAAGAAAAACAGGAAACTGAATAGTTTCTATAAAAAACCTTAATAAACAATGAAAAATATTCCCTCGCCCACAAACAATTACAGTCTCAGATGACTTCATTTGTAAATATACCAAACCTTTAAGGAAGAAAAATTGCCAATCTTGAGTAAACTTTTCCAAAGAATAGAAAAAGAGAAAACACTTCACAAATATGCTTTATGAGTCCAACATAACCTTGATGTAAAATTCTGACAAGTATATTATAAGAAAAAATACAGGCCAATCTCACTCATAAATATGGATGCAAAAACTCTAAACAAAATATTAACACAGTAAAACTGGTATTACACAACAGGAAATTGTATAATGACCAATTTGTGCTTATTCTAGAAATGCAAGATTACATTAAAACTTGAAAATCAATCATTGTAATTCATCATATATATGGAATAAAAGAGAAAACTCATATGATCATCTCCACAGATATATAATGAGTATTTGATAAAATACTAAACATTCATTTGTGATAAAAAATTATAGCAAATTAAGACCAAAAGGAACTTTAACTGATAAAGATTAGCTGCAACCCCCCCCCACAGCAAACATTATTTAGTACTGAGATGTTGAATTCTTTTCTTCTACTACTGAGACTGAGAAAAGATGCCTATGATCATCACTGCTATACAACATAATTCTAGAGGTTCTAGCCAGTGCAATAATGCAAGAAAAAGAAAAAAAGTATAAAAATTGAAAAGCAATAAATAAATCATATGGTAGTTCTATTTTTAGTATTTTAAGGAACCTCCATAGTAGCTGTATCAATTTATATTCCCACCAACAGTGCAAGAGGGTTCCCTTTTCTCCACACCCTGTCCAGCATTTATTGTTAGTGGATTTAAAAATATATATATTTATCTTATTTATCTATTTTTGGCTGTGTTGGGTCTTTGTTGCTGCTCGCGGGCTTTCTCTAGTTGTGGTAAGTGGGGGCTACTCTTTGTTGTGGTGCACGGGCTTCTCACTGCAGTGGCTTCTCTTGTTGCAGAGCACGGGCTCTAGGCACACGGGCTTCAGTAGTTGTGGCATGCGGGCTCAGTGGTTGTGGCTCACGGGCTCTAGAGCACAGGCTCAGTAGTTGTGGTGCACAGGCTTAGCTGCTCTGTGGCATGTGGGATCTTCCTGGACCAGGGCTTGAACCTGTGTTCCCTGTACTGGCAGGTGGATTCTTAACCACTGTGCCACCAGGGAAGCCAATTAGTGGTTTTTTTTTTTTTTTTTTTTTTTTTTTGCGGTACGCGGGCCTCTCACTGTTGTGGCCTCTCCCGTCGCGGAGCACAGGCTCCGGACACGCAGGCTCAGCAGCCATGGCTCACGGGCCCAGCCGCTCCACGGCATGTGGGATCCTCCCGGACCGGGGCACGAACCCGTGTCCCCTGCATCGGCAGGCAGACTCTCAACCACTGTGCCACCAGGGAAGCCCTGGATTTTTTGATGATGGTCATTCTGACCAGTGTGAGATGATACTTCATTGTAGCTTTGATTTGCATTTCTCTAATGACTAGAGATGTTGAGCATCCTTTCAATCCCACTACTGGGCATATACCCTGAGAAAACCATAATTCAAAAAGAGTCATATACCACAATGTTCATTGCAGCACTATTTACAATAGCCAGGACATGGAAGCAACCTAAATGTCCATCAACAGATGAATGGATAAAGAAGATGTGGTACATATATACAATGGAATGTTACTCAGCCAAAAGAAGAAACAAAATTGAGTTATTTGTAGTGAGGTGGATAGACCTAGAGTCTGTCATACAGAGTGAAGTACGTCAGAAACAGAAAAACAAATACTGTATGCTAACACATATATATGGAATCAAAAAAAAAACAAAAACGTTCTGAAGAACCTAGGGGCGGGACAGGAATAAAGACACAGACGTAGAGAATGGACTTGAGGACATGGGGAGGGGGGAAGGGTAAGCTGGGATGAAGTGACAGAGTGGCACTGACATACATACACTACCACATGTAAAATAGATAGCTAGTGGGAAGCAGCTGCAGAGCACAGGGAGATCAGCTCGGTGCTCTGTGACCACCTAGAGGGGTGGGATAGGGAGGTTGGGAGGGAGACGCAAGAGGGAGGGGATATGCAGATATATGTATACGCATAGCTGATTCACTTTGTTATACAGCAGAAACTAACACACCATTGTAAAGCAATTATACTCCAATAAAGATGTTAAAAAAAGTTAAAAAAATCATTATTCACGGATAGTATGATTGTGCATGTACAAACTACAAAAATAATCTGTATAGATAAATTATTAGAATTAATATGTGAATTTAGCAAGATCTCTAGATACATGGTTAATATAGATAAAAAAGTTATTTCTATATATGAACAGCAAACAATGAGAAAAATTTAAAATACCATTAACAATAGCATCACAATATCATATACCTAGTAATAATTTTAACAACATATTTGCACGATCTATACTGGAAAACTATAGAACTTTATGAGAGAAACTAGAGAAGACGTGGATAAATGGAAAGCTATAACATATTTGTGAATTGAAAAATTCAAAATTAAAGATGCCAATTTACCCCAAATTCTTTTGAAGATTCAATGCAACCCCGATCAATATCTTGGAAGTTGTGTGTGTGTCTTTGTACATTTATGTGAATTTTGATCAGCCAAAGAAAGAAGCAGAATAAAGTGAGACGATGTACTCTAGCTGATAGCAAGACTTATTATAAAGCTATGTTAATTTAGACAGTGGGCTTTGGTACAATGGCAAATAGACCACTGAGAGTAAACAGAGTCCTAAAACAGATCCATACATATAAGGATACTTGATTTATGGTGGTACTGTAGGCAAGTGGGAAATGACTACTGTTTAATATGAAATGGTTCTGGGAAACTGAATATCCATTAAGAAAAAATTCATCTTTACCTCAGCCCATATACAAAATCAAATCCAGATAGAATGTACTAAACATAAACTGATAAAGCTTCTAGAACAACATAAGAAAACAATTTCATGATCTTAGGGTACAAAACAAATTTTTTTAACTGTACACAAAAATGCTAACCATAAAGGTAAAAGACAATAAATTGGACTGTATCAAAATTAAGAATTTCTTTTAATCAAAAGATAAAGAAAAAAACATGCTATCAGTGGTAGAGTATATTCACAGTGGTTACCAGGCGTTTCTTACTTGGATAGTTCACTGTACTGTACAGTTAGGACTTTTGTCCTTTTCTGTGTGTGTGTGTTATATTTTAATGAAATGTTAAGAAATTAAAGATAATGACCACGGGCTTCCCTAGTGGTCCAGTGATTAAGAATCCGCCTTCCAATGCATGGGATGTGGGTTCGATCCCTGGTCGGGGAACTAAGATCCCACATGCCACGGGGCAACTAAGTCACATGCTGCAACTACTGAGCCCACATGCTCTAGAGCCCACGCGCCACAACTAGAGAGCCTGCATGCTCTGGAGGCCACACGCCACAACTAGAGAGAAGCCCACACACTGCAATGAAGAGCCTGTGCGCCGCAACAAAAGATCCCACATGCCAAAACGAAGATCCTGTGTGCCGCATCTAAGACTCAACGCAGCCAAATAAATTAATTAAAAAAATTAAACCTCCCTTAAAAAAATTAAGATAATGACCAAAAGAAAATAAACAGAATATATAACTTCCTAACCAGAAAAGGAGAAATAAGAATGAAGATAACCCAGTCAATCAGAGCAAAGGCAGAAAAAGGGTAAAAGTCAATGAAAAAATAAATGATGTAAATAGGAGACACAAAAGAAGATCATAGGATATAACTCCAAACATGTCAGTAATCCTAGTAAATAAAAACAAATTGAACTTGCAATTTAAGAGTGAGACTCTGGAACTGAGTGAAGAAGAAAATCTAGTTATGTTCCTTCTGTTAATAAGAGATGTGCTGAAATACACTAATACAGAAAAGTTAGCAAAAAGGGAAAAAAGGCACTGTAGTAAAGTACCAAGAGAAACTTGATATAGTTATAATATTATCAGATGAAATAGATTTCAAGGTATAAAATATTATTATGGATAGAGTCATTATATAATGATAAAAGGATTAATTCACCAGGAAGATGTAACAATCCTGATCCTGTAAGAAAATACAGCTTCAAGATATATAAAGCAAAACTCGACATACTTATAATAAGACAAATTGAAAATTTCAACTTCAGGAATAAGAAGATAAAAAATTAGTGGATGTAGAAAATTTGAATAGTACAATTAACAACTTTAATGGACATATATAGAACCCCAAACGTATGACTATACAATACATATTCTTTTCAAGAACACACAGGATACCCACAAAACTGACAATTATTAGTTCACAAAGCAAGGCTCAACAAATGACAAAGATTCTACACCACATAGATTGTGCTGTTTCAGCAAAATGCACTAAAATTAGAAATCAATAAACAAAAAGCAAAAGAAAGAATGCAGAAAAGTGTTCCTTAAAAATACACTTTAAAATAATTTATGAATCACAGAAAAATTATATTGGAAATTAGGAACTAAATAACAATGAAAATACTATTTATAAAAACCTGTGGGATACAGCTTAGACAGTAACTTAGAGGAAATGTACAGTCTTTCATACATTTAGTAGAAAAGAAGGACAACTGAAAATTAATGAAGAAAGCATCCAACCCAAGGAGTCAGAAAAAAGACTGCATATAAGTAGAAGGGAGGAAACAACAGAGCTAAAGTTAATGAAATGAGAAACAAAGAAACAATAGAGAAGATGAACTAAACCAAAATCTGTGTCTTTGACATGAATAATAAAATAGAGAAAGCTTTGAAAAGTAGAACAAGAAATAAAGAAAGGAAATGAACAAGTAAGCATTAAAGATTAAAATATAAAAATAAATGAGAGAGTGCTATGAACAACTTTATGCCAGTAAGTTTGAAACCTTAGATGAAGTAAATTATTTTTCAAGGAAAAAAAAATGAATTTGAGAAGAAACAGAAAGCCTGAATACACCTTAAAGACATTGAAAATGGCCCAGATGGTTTTACAGGTGTATTTAGCCAAACTTCTAAGCGACAGATAGATAATCTCTATTTTAAGTCACACCAGAGAACACAAAAAGAGAAAAGACTTCCTGAATCATTTTATGAGACTACTATAATCTAGTTCTAAAATAAGGTAAGTAAAGAAGAAGGGACTTTTTTGTAGGCCTATCTCACTTATAAACATGGCTGCAAAAATCTCCAATAAAAGATCTGAAAATCAAACCAGCAATGCACACACACACGCACACACACACGTGTGCGCACACACACACACACACACATAGAAAATTACAACCAAGTAGGCATGAATGCTAGGATGCTTTAACTTTTGAAAATCTATTAATGCAATTCATCATTGAATTAATCTGTTTCACTTTAATCTCATTTCATAATGTATTAAAGAAAAAATATCATCTTATATATGGAAAGATTATATAATATTTATAAAATAACTCCTATTTATGATGTAATCTCTTAGCAAAATAGGACTAGAAGGGAATTTACTGAATATGATAGAGGTGATTTACCAAAATCCTAAAGTAAGCGTCAAATGTAGTAATAAAATAATAGAGTTCCCTTAAAGTCAGAAGTACTACAATTAACTGCGGCTTCGAATTCAGTGTGGTACTGGAGAACTTAGCTAGCACAATAAGGCAACCAAAAATATAAAATGTTTAATGTCTGGAAAGGAAGACACAAAATTGAATATACAGGTAAACTATGGAAACAGGAAGAGAGGATAGCAAAGTTATTGTAAACAAGATCAACAGAAAAAAATCAACAGCCTGCCTATGTATCAGGAACAGCCAATTAGAACATGTAATTTTTTAAAAAAGATCTCATTCATAATAACAACAAATCTAGCAAAAAAAGTTCAACATTCTTTTATATAAGAATTTAAAACTTTCTGAAGAACACATACCAAGACTCAATCAATGGGGAGATATACTGTGTTCATGGCTCACACACCTCAATATCATTAAGATGTCAATTTTCCTCTACTAGTTCTGTAAATTCAACAACCGTTTTCATAGAGCTTGAAAACCTGATCCTAAAATCCATATGAAACAGAAAAGACTAAGAACATTTTGAAGTATATTCATTGATGTGTGTATGTGTGTCCAGCCTAAATGTACATCAATAGGAAAATGGATATATAAATTTTGGTGTAGTCATACAATGCAAAAATATACAGAAGTTAAGTTGAATAAAGTAGAGGTACATGCCTCAAAATAGATAAACCTTAAAAACATAATGATAATGGAAGGAAGCAAGTTATTCATATGAAATTTAAACATATGCAGAACAATACAGTTTTATGGGTATATACATATTTGTGAAAGCCTAAAAATATGTACAAGAATGATTAAATTTAGGGTAGTGGCTTCCACTGCAGGGAAGGGAGGGGACTGGAAGCACAAAAGGATACACAGGGACTTATTTGTATTTGTTACTTTTTAAAGCTAAGTTGTGGGTTTACAGTTGTTCATTATGTTGCTTTATGTGTTTGGAATATTTAGTAATAATATCCAAAAGAAAAGAAATAAAGAATAGATAAGAAATGACTGTCTTACGACTTTCCTGGTGGTCCTGTGGGTAAAACTCCTTACTCCCGATGCAGGGGGCAAGGGTTTGATCCCTGGTCGGGGAACTAAGATACTGCATGCTGCAGGACGGGGCCACAAAAAAAAAAAGAAAAGAAAAAAAAAAGAAACGACTTGTCCGCTCTGGCTGCCTCTGAGTCTGAATCTCCCAAAATTTCTAGGAGGCACTAGATTGCAGAAGAGTCAGGGACAGCATTCTCTCAAAGACCTTACATATTATATTGATGCCATACTCAGCAGTGAGCTATTCTATCCATCTGGGGAAATCTCCATAATTTTCAACTTGTAATCTTTTAAAAACCTTCCTGTATTTGTTACACGTGTGTGACCTGAGTGGTGTTATCAGTGTTTTTGTCAATATTTACTATGTTTTTCTATTTAGGTTAATTCCAACAATTTTGTACTTCAATAAAATGTTGTAAACAGTGCAAGAAAAAGAAAAAGAAACAACTGTCTTTAGGGACCACTCTGTTGAATAAATAAGTGGAGATGTGACTTAACCTCAGCATGAAACCCCCCACAGACATAAGCCACAACTACTAATCTGATTGACAGTTTCAGCACTGCAAGGATCCAGGCGGGAAGCGATATCTGCATGAGCAAGGGAATCCTCTAAGAAATAAATTACTACACATGGAGAAGCAGATCTTCAACAAGAAGCATTCCTCACTTTGAACTGCATCAACATTCCTGCAATTGCCTCCATTTCCAAATGGAGTTTCTGGACTCAGATCTAAGATGTTTTTCAATCCCAATCTTTTATGATTAGCAGTGGGGTGGGCGTGGGAGGACTAACAGAAAACAGATGCTGGCAATTGTATAATTTATAAACATGCTAGAAATGATATTTGCTCTAATATATTTGTCTTATGAATAGTTCTATTCCATGTGTAATATTTTCTATCTGGTTGAAAATACATTAACATTACAGGCTACAAAATATGACAAAAGAATGCTAAAATATAAACATTCTTTTGTGCAAATGTATTGGAAAAGAACATGAAAAATATAGGCAGACACTTTAAAGTTCTATTGAGACATTTCATTTTTAATAAGTTTCTTTATGCATGTCAACAATGAACAACACTTGTATAAATTGAACTAGGATACAACTGGAACACTTCTTTGTTGCATGCTGACAAAGAACAATTTGATTAAACAGTAAATCCCTCAGAGTCTCCCTCAGAACCATTTCTCTTAGGTTTACTTCTTAGACAGAAGTTCCCAGTAAAGTAAATTCTGTTATTCTTAGCACTTTGGCTGTGCCCAACATTAGACAATGATAATATTGGGCACCCTGAAATATTAAATCTGGGTATTAGTTAGGCTCTAAAATACACATTTATGTAACATTTTCAATAATTCAATATGGCATTCTAAACAAAGAAAGGACACCTTTGATGTAAAAATCCATGAAAATTAAGGAAGTATTACATGTCCACTTGTTCAGCATCTACTAGAATCAGTTAAAGATCAAAGGAAATCAGGCTGGGAGCATAAGGAAAATCAAGAATTGGGAATGAATGAACCTGAATAGACAGAGACCTTCTCTTTGATAGACTATCATACAATTTTTATTGGGGAAACTATGAGATTTTCTCATTGTTTTATGTGATTAATATGGGAAATAAGAGTAAGGAAAAAAAGTAAGTTGATTTGATAAGTGTGAGCAGTACCAAGTCAAGCAGGTTAAGGACTGGAAAAGTTTTTACAGTGTATCTCAGGCTCTTCACTAAAATCAAGCAATGAATGAACCAAGAATAATAAATATTATTAAGAATAAAGGTTTGTGTACTTGGTATTATTTTTCAAATATTTGAATCGTTTTTATTTTACTACTACAGGTCCTTGCATTCCTCAGTGGCAGACATTCTACTTGAGAGTGGGACTATTATAAATAACTGTTAACTTTGTAGAACACATGTTCAGGCTCGTACACATGCAGGTTCGCACATAGACATGCATACACGCACACTTTTTGGGTCCCTGTTTCTCTGAAAAGCAACTGGGAAAATATTATCTATTTTATTGCACAGAGTTAAATTCAATACCACCTCCACCCGATCTTTATCAGTACGTTGCTATGACAAAGATTTGGTTTTACTGTGGGCCATGTATCACATTTTCTGTGTTTCAGGTGTAATAGTGTATCTCTCATTTTAACACAGAAACCTATGACATAAGCATAACACTTGTCTTTCAGCCCCAACATTACAATGAGCTTCAATATATTTTAGTAATCTGAACACTGTCTTACATTTGAACAACAATTTGATTGAAGAGACTACAAATGATACATGTCAGCTAGCTCTTTCTGTACAAATAGCAACATAGAAGCAGCAGTAACAACAACAACACACTCCATCCTATAAAACTCTTGAGATGAGTCTCAAATTCTCGGATAAGAACTAAATCTGAAGGAATCTAGTATGTGAAGATCAAAAGTTGAATTGACTTTCAGCTTAATGTTTCATGGAGTATGGTTATCACATGGCTTTGGATTTCCTTTATAAACTGGTGAACTGCTCTTTGGTAAATGTGAAAAACCTGACAAGACAGAAAAAATCATGCCTGGCTTACAACTTTTGAATTCAATAAAATACTCAACTGGCTTTTTTCAGTAGCTAGACTCTTTCCTTTGGAATAAATCCTGTTTGCTTTTCGGACAAATGAAATATTCTCCCATAATTCTAGAGATCGTATTTTGTTTAACTCAGTGATCAGAAGCTGGAAACACTGAGGCTGAGGTGAATTTCTACTTATTCATAGATACAGATGCAAAACTGTCTCAATCCTTTGATTACGAACCCAACATACTCGTCTATCCAATAATATCCCCAATTGGCAAAGAATGTTGATATCTAGACACTTGTCTCACAACTGCTTTTCACTTGACCCAATCAGGTACCAGATTGTCAGGGTAATACCATCACCCTTAAGGAGAAAATATTAACTTTGGAAACTCCAAACATACGATTTGTAGCGGGCCCTGTGCTCTGAACTGATTGTTCAGCTGTGGAAAAGTTTGTGTCAGTCTATCCACAGTTTTATGCTTAGACTTTCTTACCATCGTTGCTACCTATTTGCAGTCTGTGACCACCTAAAAGGGCAAGCCTAACTGGCTCATCAAGGTATCAAACTCATGTCCTTGGCCTCAATAAGACAGTGCCCTCACTCATTAAACGATATACAACTACTACTGGAGCAATTATCATTACATCCTGGCTCAGAGTGGCTACTTAAGAAGTATTTATTGGTAAGTCAGAAAGCTGTTCTTTATATATGACGTTTAGCATTCTTTTTGGCATGATTAGACATAATGTTAAAATTGTGCTAAGGAGAACTTTCTCTTCCTTCTGATTGATATTAGACCTCTTCTTGCCTCTTGAAAAAATCTTGATATTACCTCTCTTCTCCCCAAAATGAATTTCATTAAGCACATCTAAAACTCCTGCTTGGTGTTTTTATGAGGCAATAAGCCTTCCAAGTGAGCACAGAAAGGTCTATGTTCCCTGAAGCGCTACAAATGATGGACTGAGAGATCTTCAGACACATCCAAGCTCCAAAACACATCGGATAGCATACTTCAGGGGTGAAGCCAAAGCTGCTTGCTGGAAGGACACTTCATGCAGACTGGAAAATTTACTCTGAATGAAAGAAAGCTTATATAGCTGTTTTTACCCCATTCAACACTCTTGCTAAGGGCTCTCTGGATTTAGAAAATGAAGTCTAATTGGAGTCCACAAGAGAGACAAGGCTAGCAGTCATCAGGCAATCTCTGAAACTGTGGTAGGCTCCACCTGCATCCTTAATGTGTAAGGTGTGTTCAAGGCATTACACAGGCACAGAAAGCAGCTTTCTGTCAAAGGCCTGGGGAAGGGCTGCATACATATTTACAAAGCTGCCATCATTGCCCAGCAGACCATGCACCTACAGTTTATTTTTACCCCTATAAATAAATATGACACGGAGAAATGAAATGTAAAGAATCCAGAGTCAACAAAATCCTCTGCATGACGAAGACAAAGGCATATAAATGTCCTTATATATCATCGGAATGCACAATTTAGTGCTATTTAATACATTTAGTTTTTAATTTATAATTTTACTCTATTGCAATAACTAAAATGTTTAAAAGGCTGTATGGTTATTAGTGTCATCTGAACTTCAAGAGACATACTTTATATGTTTCCTAAAAGCTACCATATTCATTCTTCTAAGAACTAATAATGGGATTATTATTATACAAAGAATTTGACTTCATGTCTATCCTTGTGCCACAATATCAACATTCCAGAGAGGTTGTACTGTACTGTGGGAAAGCTATGGGTAGGGAGTATATTAACCTGGCTATATTAAGACAAACTTAAAGTCCTTGACTTACTTTCAATTCCACAGATATCGTGCTACATATTTCTACTTGGCTAGGCCATCATCACCTTAAACTCAAAATAGTTATAACCTACCTTTTAGTTTCTACTCATAATTCCATTTTTTACCCTGATTTCACTTTTTTTAAACATCTTTATTGGAGTATAATTGCTTTACAGTAGTGTGTTAGTTTCTGCTTTATAACAAACTGAATCAGTTATACATATACATATGTCCCCATATCTCTTCCCTCTTGCATCTCCCTCCCTCCCACCCTCCCTATCCCACCCTTATAGCTGGTCACAAAGCACCGAGCTGATCTCCCTGTGCTATGTGGCTGCTTCCCACTAGCTATCTATTTTACGTTTGGTAGTGTATATATGGACATATATACACTGCCACTCTCTCACTTTGTCCCAGCTTACCCTTCCCCCTCCCCGTGTCCTCAAGTCCATTCTCTAGTAGGTCTGCATCTTTATTCCCGTCTTGCCCCTAGGCTCTTCATGACCTTATTTTATTTTATTTTTTTTTAGATTCCATATATATGTGCTACAATACGGGATTTGTTTTTCTCGTTCTGACTTACTTCACTCTCTATGACGGACTCTAGGTCCATCCACCTCACTACAAATAACTCAATTTCGTATCTTTTTATGGCTGAGTAATATTCCATTGTATATATGTGCCACATCTTCTTTATCCATTCATCTGTCGGTGGACACTTAGGTTGCTTCCATGTCCTGGCTATTCTAAATAGAGCTGCAATGAACATTGTGGTACATGACTGTTTTTGAATTATGGTATTCTCAGGGTATATGCCCAGTAGTGGGATTGCTGGGTCGTATGGTAGTTGTATTTTTAGTTTTCTAAGGAACCTCCATACTGTTCTCCATAGTGGCTGTATCAATTTACATTCCCACCAACAGTGTATGAGAGTTCCCTTTTCTCCACACCCTCTCCAGCATTTATTGTTTGTAGATTTTTTTATATTTCCAATTGAATTTATTTATTTATTTTTATTTTAACATCTTTATTGGAGTATAATTGCTTTACAATGGTTTGTTAGTTTCTGCTTTATAACAAAGTGAATGAGTTATACATATACATATATCCCCATATCTCTTCCCTCCTGCATCTGCCTCGCCCCCCATCCCACCCCTCTAGATGGTCACAAAGCACCGAGCTGATCTCCCTGTGCTTTGTGGCTGCTTCCCACTAGCTATCTATTTTACGTTTGGTAGTGTAATTCTGTCCATGCCACTCTCTCACTTTGCCCCTTCCCCCTCGCCGTATCCTCAAGTCCATTCTCTAGTAGGTCTGCATCGTTACTCCCTTCTTGCCCCTAGGTTCTTCATGACCATTTACTTTTTCTTTTTAGATTCCATATATATGTGTTAACATATGGTATTTGTTTCTCTCTTTCTGACTTACTTCACTCTGTATGACAGTCTCTAGGTCTATCCACCTCACTAGAAATAACTCAGCTTGTTCCTTTTTAATGGCTAATATTCCATTGTATATATGTTCCACATCTTCTTTATCCATTCACCTGTCGAGGCACACTTAGGTTGCTTCCATGTCCTGGCTATTGTAAATAGTGCTGCAATGAACATTGTGGTACATGACTCTTTTTGAATTATGGTTTTCTCAGGGTATATGCCTAGTAGTGGGATTGCTGGGTCATATGGTAGTTCTATTTTTAGTTGTTTTCTTTTTTTGCGGTACGCGGTCCTCTCACTGTTGTGGCCTCTCCCTTCATGGACCACAGGCTCCAGACGCGCAGGCTCAGCGGCCATGGCTCATGGGCCTAGCCGCTCTGCAGCATGTGGGATCTTCCCGGACCGCGACACGAACCCATGTCCCCTGCATCGGCAGGCGGACTCTCAACCACTGCGCCACCAGGGAAGCCCTATTTTTAGTTTTTTAAGGAACGTCCATAGTGGCTGTGTCAATTTATGTTCCCACCAACAGGGTGTGAGGGTTCCCTTTTCTCCACACCCTCTCCAGCATTTATTGTTTCTAGATTTTTTGATGATGGCCATTCTGACCAGTGTGAGATGATATCGCATTGTAGTTTTGATTTACATTTCTCTAATGATTAATGATGTTGAGCATTCTTTCATGTGTTTGTTGGCAATCTGTATATCTTCTTTGGAGAAATGTCTATTTAGGTCTTCTGCCCATTTTTGGATTGGGTTGTTTGTTTTTTTGATATTGAGCTGCAAGAGCTGCTTGTAAATTTTGGAGATTAATTCTTTGTCAGTTGCTTCATTTGTAAACTTTTTCTCCCATTCTGAGGGTTGTATTTTCATCTTGTTTATGGTTTCCTTTGCTGTGCAAAAGCTTCTAAGTTGCATTAGGTCCCATTTGTTTATTTTTCTTTCCATTTCTCTATGAGGTCCGTCAAAAAGGATCTTGCTGTGATTTATGTCATACAGTGTTCTGCCTATGTTTTCCTCTAAGAGTTTGATGGTGTCTGGCCTTACATTTAGGTCTTTAATCCATTTTGAGTCTATTTATGTGTATGGTGTTAGGGAGTGTTCTAACTTCATTCTTTTACATGTACCTGTCCAGTTTTCCCAGCACCACTTATTGAAGAGGCTGTCTTTACTCCACTGTATATTCTTGCCTCCTTTATCAAACATACGGTTACCATATGTGCATGGGTTTATCTCTGGGCTTTCTACCCTGTTCCATTGATCTACATTTCTGTTTTTGTGCCAGTACCATACTGTCTTGATTACTGTAGCTTTGTAGCATAGTCTGAAGTCAGGGAGCCTGATTCCTCCAGCTCCGTTTTTCTTTCTCAAAATTGCTTTGGCTATTCGGGGTCTTTTGTGTTTCCATACAAATTGTGAATTTTTTTGCTTTAGTTCTGTGAAAAATGCCAGTGGTAGCTTGATAGGGATTGCGTGGAATCTGTAGATGGCTTTGGGTAGCACAGTCATTTTCACAATGTTGATTCCTGCAATTCAAGAACATGGTATATCTCTCCATCTATATGTATCATCTTTAATTTCTTTCATCAGTATCTTATAGTTTTCTGCATACAGGTCTTTTGTCTCCTTAGGTAGGTTTATTCCTAGATATTTTATTCTTTTTGTTGTAATGGTAAATGGGAGTGTTTTCTTAATTTCACTTTCAGATTGCTCATCATTAGTCTATAGGAATGCAAGAGATTTCTGTGCATTAATTTTGTATCCTGCTACTTTACCAAATTCATTGATTAGCTCTAGTAGTTTTCTGGTAGCATCTTTAGGATTCTCTGTGTATAGTATTGTGTCATCTGCAAACAGTGACAGCTTTACTTCTTCTTTTCCGATTTGGATTCCTTTTATTTCTTTTTCTTATCTGATTGCTGTGGCTAAAACTTCCAAAACTATGTTGAATAAGAGTGGTGAGAGTGGGCAACCTTGTCTTGTTCCTGATCTTAGTGGAAATGGTTTCTGTTTTTCACCATTGAGGACAATGTAGGCTGTGGGTTTGTCATATATGACCTTTATCATGTTGAGGAAAGTTCCCTCTGTGCCTACTTTCTGGAGGGTTTTTATCATAAATGGGTGTGGGATTTTGTCAAAAGCTTTCTCTGCATCTATTGAGATGATCATATGGTTTTTCTCCTTCAATTTATTAATATGGTGTATCACGTTGATTGATTTGCGTATATTGAGGAATCCTTGCATTCCTGGGATAAACCCCACTTGATCATGGTGTATGATCCTTTTAATGTGCTGTTGGATTCTGTTTGCTAGTATTTTGTTGAGGATTTTTGCATCTATGTTCATCAGTGATATTGGCCTGTAGTTTTCTTTCTTTGTGACATCTTTGTCTGGTTCTGCTATCGGGGTGATGGTGGCCTCGTAGAATGAGTTTGGGAATGTTTCTCACTCTGCTATATTTTGGAAGAGTCTGAGAAGGATAGGTGTTTTTGCTCTTCTCTAAATGTTTGATAGAATTCGCCTGTGAAGCCATCTGGTCCTGGGCTTTTGTTTGTTGGAAGATTTTTAATCACAGTTTCAATTTCAGTGCTTATGATTGGTCTGTTCATATTTTCTATTTCTTCTTGGTTCAGCCTCAGAAGGTTGTGCATTTCTAAGAATTTGTCCATTTCTTCCAGCTTGTCCATTTTATTGGCATATACTTGCTTTTGGTAATCTCTCATGATCCTTTGGATTTCTGCAGTGTCAGTTGTTACTTCCCCTTTTTCATTTCTAATTCTATTGATTTGAGTCTTCTCCCTTTTTTCCTTAATGATTCTGGCTAATGGTTTATCAGTTTTGTTTATCTTCTCAAAGAGCCAGATTTTAGTTTTATTGATGTTTGCTATCATTTCCTTCATTACTTTTTTATTTATTTCTGATCTGATCTTTATGATTTCTTTCCTTCTGCTACCTTTGGGGTTTTTTGTTCTTCTTTCTCTAACTGCTTTAGGTGTAAGGTTAGGTTGTTTATTTCAGATGTTTCTTGTTTTTTGAGGTAGGATTGTATTGCTATAAAGTTTCCTCTTAGAACTGCTTTTGCTGCATCCCGTACACTTTGGGTCATTGTGTTTTCATTGTCATTTCTTTCTAGGTATTTTTTGATTTCCTCTTTGATTTCTTCATTGATCTCTTAGCTGTTAAGTAGTGTATTGTTTAGCCTCCATGTTTTTGTATTTTTTACAGATTTTTCCCTGTAATTGATATCTAGTCTCATAGTGTTGTGGTCAGAAAAGATACTTGTTATGATTTCAATTTTCTTAAATTTACAGAGGCTTGATTTGTGACCCAAGATATGATGTATCCTGGAGAATGTTCCATGAGCATAAGGGAAGAAACTGTATTCTGTTGTTTTTGGATGGAATGTCCTATAAATATCAATTAAGTCCATCATGTTTAATGTATCATTTAAAGCTTGTGTTTCCTTATTTATTTTCATTTTGGATAATCTGTCCATTGGTGAAAGTGTGGGGTTAAAGTCCCCTACTATGATTGTGTTACTGTGGATTTCCCCTTTTATGGCTGTTAGTATTTGCCTTATGTATTGAGGTGCTCCTATGTTGGGTTAATAAATATTTACAATTGTTATATCTTCTGCTTGGATTGATCCCTTGATCATTACGTAGTGTCCTTCTTTGTCTCTTGTAATAGTCTGTTTTAAAGTCTATTTTGTATGATATGAGAATTGCTACTCCAGCTTTCTTTTGATTTCCATTTGCATGGAAGATCTTTTTCCATCCCCTCACTTTCAGTCTGTATGTGTCCCTAGGTCTGAAGTGGGTCTCTTGTAGGCAGCCTATATATGGGTCTTGTTTGTGTATCCATTCCACCAGTCTATGTCTTTTGGTTTGAGCATTTAATCCATTTACATTTAAGGTAATTATCAATATGTATGTTCGTATTACCATTTTCTTAATTGTTTTGGGTTTATTATTGTAGGTCTTTTCCTTCTCTTGTGTTTCCTGCGTAGAGAAGTTCCTTTAGCATTTGTTGTAAAGCTGGTTTAGTGGTGCTGAATTCTCTTAGCTTTTGCTTGTCTGTAAAGGCTTTAATTTCTCCATCAAAACTGAATGAGATCCTTGCTGGATAGAGTAATCTTGGTTGTAGGTTTTTCCCTTTTATTACTTTAAATATGTCCTGCCACTTCCTTCTGGCTTGCAGAGTTTCTGCTGAAAAATCAGCTGTTAACCTTATGGGGATTCCCTTGTATGTTATTTTTCCCTTGCTGCTTTTATTATTTTTTCTTTGTAATTAATTTTCGATAGTTTGATTAATATGTGTCTTGGTGTGTTTCCCCTTGTATTTATCCTGTATGGGACTCCCCGTGCTTCCTGGACTTGATTAACTATTTCTTTTCCCATATTAGGGATGTTTTCCACTATAATCTCTTCAAATATTTTCTCAGTCACTTTCTTTTTCTCTCCTTCTTCTGGCACCCCTATAATTCGAATGCTGGTGTGTTTAATATTGTCCCAGAGGTCTCTGAGACTGTCCTCAATTCTTTACATTCTTTTCTCTTTATTTTGCTCTGTAGTAGTTATTTCCACTATTTTATCTTCCAGGTCACTTATCCATTCTTCTGCCTCAGTTATTCTGCTATTGATCCCTTCTAGAGAATTTTTAATTTCATTTATTGTGTTGTTCATCATTGTTTGTTTCTTCTTTAGTTCTTCTAGGTCCTTGTTAAACGTTTCTTGTATTTCCTCCGCTCTATTTCCAAGATTTTGGATCATCTTTACTATCATTACTCTGAATTCTTTTTCAGGTAGACTGCCTATTTCCTCTTCATTTGTTAGATCTGGTGGGTTTTTACCTTGCTCCTTCATCAGCTGTGTGTTTCTCTGTCTTCTCATTTTGCTTAATTTACTGTGTTTGGGGCCTCCTTTTTGCAGGCTTCAGGTTCATAGTTCCCGTTCTTCTTGGTGTCTGCCCCCAGTGGCTATGGTTGGTTCAGTGGGTTGTGTAGGCTTCCTGGTGGAGGGGACTGGTGCCTGTGTTCCGGTGGATGAGGCTGGATCTTGTCTTTCTGGTGGGCAGGTCCACGTCTGGTGGTGTGTTTTGGGGTGTCTGTGAACTTATTATGATTTTAGGCAGCCTCTCTGCTAATGGGTGGTGTTGGGTTCCTGTCTTGCTAGTTGTTTGGCATAGGGTGTCCAGCAGTGTAGCTTGCTGGTTGTTCAGTGGAGCTGGGTCTTGGTGTTGAGATGGAGATCTCTGGGAGATTTTCACCGTTTGATATTACATGGAGCTGGGAGGTCTCTGGTGGACCAATGTCCTGAACTTTTCTTTCCCACCTCAGAGGCACAGCCCTGATGCCTGGCTGGAGCACCAAGAACCTGTCATCCACAAGGAAAAAGAGAAAAAGGGGAAAAAATATATATATATTGTTGCTTCCAAAGTCCACCTCCTCAGTTCGGGATGATTCGTTGTTCATTCAGGTATTCCACAGATGCAGGGTGCATCAAGTTGATTGTGGAGATTTAATCCGCTGCTCCTGAGGCTGCTGGGAGAGATTTCCCTTTCTCTTTTTTGTTCGCACAGCTCCCAGGATTCAGCTTTGGATTTGGCCCCACCTCTGCGCGTAGGTCACCTGAGGGCATCTGTTCTTTGCTCAGACACGTACGTGGGGAGTTTCTTGCCTTTTGGGAGGTCTGAGGTCTTCTGCCAACGTTCAGTAGGTGTTCTGTAGGAGTTTTTCCACGTGTAGATGTATTTCTGATGTATCTGTGGGGAGGAAGGTGATCTCCACATCTTACTCCTCTGCCGTCTTGAAGCTCCTCCGGATTTCACTTTTGTTATTACTGTGATAATATTCCTGGTTTCCAAACTAGGAACCTTGTCATTATGTGTTCATCTTCTTTTCCCCTTCTGCTCGTACCTAGCCAGGTCTTTCAATTCTTCTGTTTAATTTTCCCCTTTTATTTCTCTCTCTGAGAGCCAGTATAGCATAGTAGTTAAGAGTCTGGACTCTGAAGCCTGAATTCGTGGGCTGGAATACTAGGTGAGCTATGGATTAACTATGTGACCTTGGGCAAGTCACTAAATCTTTCTGTGCTTTGGTTTCCCATCTATAATATGGGTTGCTGTAAGGATCAAATGAGTAAATATATGTAAAGTGCTTACAACAGTGCGGGGTAGATAATAAGTGCTATGTATGTGTTAGCTATCATGATGACCTCTGCTTATCAGGCTGAGTCTCACAAAAGCCTCCTTATTGGTTTCTCAAATGTTCTGTTCTCTCTTTAAACACGCCACAGCCAATTATCTTCTTTCTTTCACCAGTTTATTTTATTTCTGTCCGTTTGATCTACCAGAAATTGACATACTCTCTCTTCCACTGGTCTGCCTCTCAGATAACTGAAAATAGTTACGTGATCTCAAAGTTTTTCTTCTAACCGTTCCTGAGTTCTTTAGGTGTTCTTCGTATTACATGGTTTGTTTACAGTTAACATCTTGGTTTCTCTTCTCTGGACAAAGCACAGCTCTGGTCCCATATTATGTGTAAAAATATTTCATAGTTTCCCAAAGCACACTAATGTCCAAAATCCTTAGCCTAGAAATTTAAATTCTTCCCAACCAAACAATGCACATTACCTTTCTGACTTTAGCTTTCATTATTCTCCTATTTGCATCCTTTGCTACAGACAAATTTGACTACCAGCCCTGTTCTGGAATCACCTTCCTCTTCATGCATCTGGAGCTACATCATGTTTTCCCTTCCTTCAATGCTCTTCCCTCGGTCTATCTCTATCTGCCCCAATGGTCCTTCAGCTTACAGCTTGAATGACACCTTCTTAAGGCAACAGTCTATGGTCCATGATGCTCCAAGGCAGGGATGATATGACCCTTTTTGTACTCCTACAGTGCTTTGTTCACACATCTATTATGGCTGTTACTGCAGATAATCTGTTACTGTAGCTCTGTATACATATTCTCCCTACTGTATTATAAGGCGATGAAGGCAGCAGCTGAGTCTCAATCTTTTTTCTCTCTTACATTTCCTAACACATGATAAGCACTCAATAAATACATGTGGAATTATTTCATTAATTCACTTAGTAAACATTTATTGAGTACCCCATGTAGTTCAGAGTATAACAAGACCTTAATGTATGTTTTTTTTTTTTAAGAACTTTCTGGATTGGTTTATTTATTTAATTAATTTATTTATTTATGGCTGCGTTGGGTCTTGTTGCTGTGCCCAGGCTCTCTCTAGCTGTGGTGAGCAGAGACCGGTCTTCGTTGTGGTGCGCGGGCCTCTCACTGTGGTGGCTACTTTTGTTGCAGAGCATGGGCTCTAGGCTCACGGGCTTCAGTAGTTTTGGCACACAGGCTTAGTTGCTCCGTGGCATGTGGGATCTTCCCGGACCAGGGCTCAACCCGTGTCTCCTACATTGGCAGGTAGATTCTTAACCACTGCGCCACCAGGGAAGCCTCTTAATATATGTTTAATACATTGATTACTGATAAACATAAAAGTGTCTGACTGAAATTCTCAGTCTGGGTGACTACAAAAATGTTGGTACTATTGAGAGAAATCAGGAAGTCTAGAAAAGGCAGTGATTGATTGGGATGAGCATTGTGTTTGGTTTTGGATGTGTAGAATTTAAAATGCTGGCAAAAGATGCAAAATGATAGATATTTACGAAGCTGGCACATTGCAAGCTCCATGCTAAGTGCTGTTGTGGATACAAAAAGAAAGCAGGCACTCTTGGGCATATATCTGAAAAAGATGAAAACTCTAATTCCAAAAGATACATGCACCCCAACGTTCATAGCAGTGCTATTCACAGTAGCCAAGACATGGAAACAACGTAAATGTCCATTGACAGAGGAATGGATAAAGAAGATGTGGTACATATATATATATAATGGAATATTACTCAGCTAATATTACTCAGCTAATAAAAAGAATGAAATAATGCCATTTGCAGCAACATGGATGGACCTAGAAATTATCATACTAAGGAAAGTAAGTCAGAGAAAGACAAATATCATATGATATCACTTATATGTGGAATCTAAAATATGATACAAATGAACTTATTTACAAAACAGAAATAGACTCACTGACATAGAAAACAAACTTATGGTTACCAAAGGGGGAGGGGAGGGATAAATTAAGAGCTTGGGATTAACAGATACACACTACTATATATAAAATAGATAAACAAAAGGACCTACTGTATAGCACAGGGAACTATATTCAGTATCTTGTAATAACCTATAATGGAAAAGAATCTGAAAAAGAATATATGTATATGTATAACTGAATCACTTTGCTATACACCAGAAACTTACATAACATTGTAAATCAACTATACTTCAATCAAAAAAAATTTTTTAAAAGGCAGGAAAGGGGAGTGTTAATTCTTAAGCACTTGGCTGAGATTAACAATAAATCAAAGTAACGAGATAAAACCAGTGGCTATGAGCCACTGCGTTTCTCTCTTAGATACCTGAATCTCTATTTTCATTCTTATCCTCATTTAGTGAGGACTTCATTCTATACAATCGTTCGTTTGAAAGGCCTAGAATGTGAGTATAGTTAAGTTTTGCCTAAACTTCAAAAGTCAGTTCTCACAAGTTACAACCTCCCAAGTCACTTGCAAACCAGCAACAGACACACTAGACAAATGCCTTTGCTCTTTTGGAGGAGCAAAATTTTGTTTTAATCTGAGGTTTGGTTTCCAACTTTTACGAACACAAGAGCAATCCAGATTCAAAGGACAGAGGTGGCTTCCACTCACTCTGTTGTCAGCTACCTCCTGGGGAAAACAATGTTTTGATCCACCTCTGAGTCAATCACCCCCAGAAACCAAAGTGTCCTTTAACTTGAAACAATATGAAATATAAATGATCAACAAATAAGTTACAATTATGTGAAATATTCTTTTATCAAAGTAGAAAATATCAGCTAACTTGAAAATTATAGAATGTATTCACAAATAAAAAGCAAATATTTTGATCACTCATATTATAAGGGAAAATAACCCCTTAATCTTTTTCATTTTAGCATCTAAGTCCAGGCTGAGATTTATTTGCTTGGCTCTTATAAAAGGAAATGAAAATCAAAATTCTTATTTAGGTTCTAATATAGTCAACCACATTTCAGATTTTCTTTAACAAGCCTAAATATTAAAACAGCTTTTAAAAATGAGCACATAAAATAAACAAATCACCTTTATCATGAAAGCACTCTGATTTTACTTTCCTGCATATTTAAATGATGACCCTTTTAGAGTTATCCAAACCCTGTAACTGTCAAATTCTTAACTTTCCACTTTTTAATAAAAATGATTTCCATAAAGTTAGAAATTAATCTAACCTGACTCTCAAATCTAATATATTTTAGTGCTGGAAGCTGTAAAAATTCACCTATCTAGTTTTAATAAGGACAGTTTTTTTCAATTTAAATATACATTGCATTTAATAAGCTTGCATGATAATTTCAACAATGTTCATGGGCTCTTTAAATTACCTTCCTGCTGTGTCCAGGATACAATCCAATTTCATTTTTGAGCAACTGAGCTAAGAAAACGTTTCAAAATCACAGAGTGATTTCTGAATGACACAAAGTGAAATGATTAGAAGCCGGCCAATCAAACTGGATCTTATGCCTGACTTAAAAAAGTAGTTTGCCTATATTTATGTAAACTTAAAATATGTGATTATTTGGATATATCTAAATGTTTGACTGAAATCTCTTACCCAAATATTTGTCTTTGGGAGGATCAGTATTCCTTCCTTTTTTACTTACTTTTAACTTTCTATCCATTCATCCATCTCATAAATATCTGTTGAATGTGCACCACGAGTTAAGCACAATGTGCTAACTGGTGAAATTACAATGAAGATAGATATGGACTCTGCCTTCATGAGCATAAAATCTACTGCATAAACATTCAAAGAACTATGTAGCTAGAAACCGCAGTAAGTACTATGGAGGAACAATACAAAGTGCAATGAAAGAATGTAACAGGGTGACCTAATTTAATTTGAGGATGTCAGGATTTTGACCTCATTCAGGTACTGGTATTTAAGTTGAAACCCACAGGATGCGTGGGTATATGCGTGTGGTGATGGGGTAGATAAAACAGATAATGTGTGTTCGAAGCAGAGTAAGACAGAGGAGTAGAATGGTGTGAGATGAGACTGGAGAAAAGACAGAGGTCAGAGAATTCAGGGCCTTGTAAGCTTTGCTAAAAATTTTGGACTTTATAGTAGTAGCAATGGAAAAGTATTGAAAGGTAGTAAGGAAGTGACAAAAATCAGATTTGTATTAAAAAGGTCTCTTTGGATACAATATAGAGAATGGGGTGGAAGGAAGAAAGAGATTCAAGGAGATCATTTAGGTGACTATCATAAGAGTCCAGGTGACAGATGATGGTCGCTAGGGCTAGAGTAGGTGCAATAAGACTTAGTGAATTATTAGATAAAACAGGGGTAAAGGATATGGAGGTACCATGAATGATGTCTAGATCTGGCATGGGTAACTGCATAGGTAGTTGGGCTATTTCTATCAATATAGGGAATAATGGAGGAAGAGCAAGTTTTCGGGGGAAGATCATGAGTTCAGTGTTAGACATGTTAACTTGAGGTGCCCGTCAGTAAAGATATCAAGTCAGCAGATGGGTTTATGGGTCTGGAATTGATAGAGGTTAGGACTAGAGATTAAATTTGTGAGTCACAAGTAAAAATAGTAATTGAAGCCAAGGGAATGAATGTAGACTAAGATGAGAAATGAATGGGGCCTAAGACTGAGGAACTTTAACATTTAAAGGTCAAGTAAAAGAGGCAGACCCAGCAAAGGAGAGTGAGAGGGATTTGCCATAGACGTAAGAAGGAAATCAGAAAAATGTAGCATCACAGAAACCAGTGGAAGTGTTTTCCATAAATATGGAGCAGTTAGCTATGCCAAATGCTACTAAAAGTCAAGTAAGATAAAGATTTAAAAGTGTCCATTGTATTTAGCAAAATGATGATCACTGGTAAATTGAGTGACAGCTGTTTTGGTGCAGTGATGAGGGGTAGAAGCCTGAATCAATAGGTTGATGAATGACATTATTAAGTACATATCATATATATGTATTTATTAAGATATATTAAGAGTACATATATTAAGGATAAGGGAATTAAGGCTAAACTCTTTCAGAGAAGAGACGTACAAATATGAAAAGGGAGAAAACTAGAATAGACATCGTGTTGTTGGATTGGAATTGGAACTATTAATGGAAATTCATAGTTTTCTATAGATAGATAAAGTAATAGAGATGTAAATAAGTATATTATGCTTGTAAATGTTATGTGTATATTCCCTAGCCCTGTTCACTGTGAGGCTCTAGCAGTGAACATACCTAGTGCCCAGAACTTGACTTCTAAATACCATTACACCAAAAGGAATCAAGCTCTTTGAAGAAATCCTGATTCCAGGGCTAGAACAGGGAAAATACAAAATGAGACTGGCACATCTTATTGTGCCAGAAAGTAATGAAGTGCTCAAAGAATGATGAGGATATGTCAAAAGGACACAAAAGCCAGCTTAAAGGGGTTATTACTGGCCAAAACGAAACAATTTGAGTAACAAAATAAAAATAGCAACAAATATAATTTGTTGAATTATAGGGGAAACCATGAGTTCAAACAGATATAAAAAAGTGAATGTATAAATTGAAAGTTTGATGAGTAATAGAATATATACATAGTTTCAAAGTACCTCCCCACAAAATGCTTATTAATTACAAGTGGAAAGGGGGAGAGTACAATGGAGACGCCTTGCAGATACCATTTTAAGTATTCAAAGTTAACTTCACTGGTAGTGGGACAAATCAATAATGGACACCACCTGATGGGATACAATGAGAAGAACACAGCATTAATTCTGTGATATTCTTGCCAAAGATGCATAACCTAAATCTCATTATGAGGAAATATCAGGAAACCTAAAATTGAGAATCATTCTACAAAATAACTGGTGTACAACCTTCACGAATGTTAGTCATGAGACTCAAGGAAAGACTGAAGCACTGTTCCAAGATGAAGGAAAATAAAGGGCCGTGACAACTAAAATGCAATGCTTCATTTTGAACCAGATCCTTTTGCTATAAGGGACATTACTGGGACAAATGGCAAAACATGAATGGGGTCTGGGCATTAGATGATAGTGATGTTTGAATGTTAATTTCATTATTTTGATAGCTGCATTGTGGCTCTGTAGAAAAATATCCTTATTTTAGGAAATAGACAATAAAAGAATTGGGGGAAATGGGTCGACAACTTAATCATACATGTTCCAGGGGGAAATTCTTTACTTAAAATTCTGTACTTAAAATGTTCTGTAATCTTGTGACTGTTTCAAAATGAAAAAGAAGTATGAATGGGAGGAAGTGGAGAAGTGAAGTTGAATCATGAAAGGGAGGAAAGAGATGATTGGCTAGCTAGCAGAGAATGTAGGATTCCAAATGAAATTTTTTTCAAATGAGAAAGACAAGATCATGTTTAAAAGCTCTTGAAAAGGATATAGCAGAAACTTCGGAGTTAAACTTATATGTGAGAGAAAATGAAACAGGGGTAGGGTCTTGAGCACAGGTAGAAGGACTGACGTTTGACAGGCAGGAGGAAGAAAGAGGGCATGGGCGCAATCTTATTTAAGATTTGATGGCAGGAAATTGAGAGAGTTCTCATGTGATGACTATTTTCTCTGTGAGGCAGGAGGCAAGGTCATCCATTGAGAGTGAATGGACAGTGAGGAAGTTGAAAGTCTGAGAAAAGTATTGCTGCGCAATATTACCGTTGAGGGCCCAGGTGAGGTTGGTGATCATGAATTTTTCTTGGTACCAATCTACACAAATGGTGATTTTTCTCCAACAGAGTTTGGCTGCTGGGTACAGACAGGGACAAGGCTACGGGTGACATCGTTCCTTGTTTGAGTTTTGCCAGGAAGGCCCAATGGGGCAGGGGATTTTAGGGTATTTGCAAGAGAGATTGAAACGATAGACCATTTGCATTGGAACTCGGGGGAAATAAGTATTTGTGCATTCTCCCTTAAATGAACTATTTATATAGAAGTTCTGTAAACTTTTACTGATGGGGAAAAAATAAAACCCACTGAACCTATAATTTAGTAAACTTCTGAGGTGTCAGAATAAATCTAAAGTTGAATACTCTCCAAGCTGAAAATCTTACTCTTCCCAATAAATTACAGTAATGTCCCCTAGTTTGCTTATCATCTGAAATCACTAATGAGAACTTTAAAGCACTAGCACATAATTACAGATTTTAGGTTGAGAAGGTCCTATCTGTTCAGTGTCATTACAAATGGGTTAAATATATTGATTCTGGAGTCAAAGGACAGCTACTCCTTTGCAGCTTGTGCCTGAAATCTCAACAACTAAGGTACTATCCCATTACAGTTCAGATACCTCCATGTCCACATGAACAGCTCCACTGTTATCTGTGTTATTTATTGGGGCTCTGAAGAAGATTTAACTGGAAGTTTCTGTTGCCAAAAATGGAGTTCAAAAGTCACTGACTGATCTAGTGAAAAGAACCCCTAGCCAGTGTGTCAGTTTTCTCACAAATTTTAATCTTAAGGCTGACATTATTTTCCTTACCAGATTTTTAGGAGAATGCACTAAAAAGCATTGTTAAAATAAATGATAATAAGATTACTGGGAATTTGCAAGGAGAAAATTAAGTCTTGAATCTGAGGTGCTGCTCAGGGTAAAGAAGACTTGGGGGGGATGGCAGGTGGGTGTCCTAGGCAGAATGAGGGTGCTATGTGTAGAGGAGAGGAACAGGACAGAAGAGCCACATAGGGGAAGGCAAGAGCCTAGGGAGAGGTTATAGGCCACTGAAGATAAACTTTGCTATTTTCACAATTTTGATGAAATTATGTCTTTGAGACAAAGACAAAATGATACAGCTCTTCTATAGATTGACTGTGTCCCCACCCCCCACCCCCAATTCATATATTGAAATCCCAATCCCCAGTGCAATGGTATTTGGAGGTGAGAACTTTGGGAGGTGATTAAGTCATGAGGGTGGATCCCTCATAAATGGGATTAGTGCCCTTATAACAGAGACCACAGAGAGCTAGCTCACCCCTTCTGCCACATGAGGATCTGGCAAGAAGGCATCATCTATGAACCAGAAAGCAGGCCCACACCAGACACTGAGTCTGCCAGTGCCTTGATCTTGGACTACCCAGCCTCCAGAAATGCAAGAAATAAATTTCTGTCGTTTGTAGGCTACCAAGTCTGTAGCATTATGTTATAGCAGGCTGAACGAAAAAGCCCTTTCCCTGATGTATCACTCGAAGAGTTGATGAAGGCAGAGGAAATGAAACTACAGATGTTTTACCTAGTGTGGTGAGTAGAATAGTATGTCCTTGTCATAACCCCTAGAGCCTATGAATTTGACCCTATTTTGAAAAAGGGTCTTTGCAGATGTAATTAAGTTAAGGAGTTGGAGATAATATCATCCTGGATTAACCTGGTGGCCCTAAATCCAATGATAAGTGTCCTTCTAAGAGACAGAAAAGGAGAAGAGAAGGAAGACCATGTAAAGATGGCTGCATAGATTGGAATTATGTCATAAGCCAAGAAATGCTGACAGCTACCAGAAGCTGCAGAAAGCAAGAAAGATTTTTACTCTAGAGCCTCCAGAGGGAGTGCTTCCCTGTTGGTATTTTAATTTCAGACTTCTAACCTCCAGAACTGTGAGAGAATACATTTCTATCGTTATTTAAACAAACAGTGGTTCTACTGTAGCTATCAAGACCACATAAAGTATTCTTAACCTGTACACCTCTTGGCACTAAGCAAGAATAATGATAGTAATAGCCATTGCTAGTATTTATTGGGAATTTTAGATACTAGACACTGTACTAAATGATTTAAATGAACTCTTTTCCTTAGTTCTCACAACGGCTCTATGATAGAGGCACTGTTATGAACCCCACTCTACAGATGAAGGGACCAAGGCTTAGCAATTTGCCTAAGGTCATATAACTACCAGGCAGTAGAGCAGGGATTTGAACCCATACAGTCTGACTCTAGAGCCCACACTTTTAACTCCTATACTGGACTGCTTTCAAGAGTAGTTTGTTTGTTTGGTTGGGCTTTTTTGTGGTATGCGGGCCTCTCACTGTTGTGGTCTCTCCTGTTGCGGAGCACAGGCTCCGGACGCGCAGGCTCAGCGGCCATGGCTCACGGGCCCAGCCGCTCCACGGTATGTGGGATCTTCCCGGACCGGAGCGCGAACCCATGTCCCCTGTACCGGCAGGTGGACTCTCAACCACTGCGCCACCAGGGAAGCCCCTCAAGAGTAGTTTGGATGCCCTACAGCAGTTGGTAGGCATTTGTATTCTGACTGGCTGGATAAGAAGGGGAATTTCATTTTTAAGTACAATCTAAATTCAGATAGTCATTGCTATATAATAAGCGCAAGTGTACATCACAATGAAATGGAAGCTTTACAAGACTTCTTATCACTTAGTTCAAGTGACCAGAGGTGACAAAAGCAGAAAAATTGTAACTTTTGCAACACCATACTTACCGCAGCCAACATTAAATTGGGATGTTATTTTAATGTGTCCAATTTTTCTTTTTTTCATTTAAGGTATTTGCTCTATAATACATGCAAATGACACTTTAATAAAATCATTACATTATCAGAATAACATTTTCACCCTTTAATTTGACTATATTCCTCTTTTATTCTCACACCTTTGCACTAACATCTGTTGTAAATTTATTTAATCTACATAAATTATTTAGCATAATGGAAAAAAGACACAGTGATATGGTGCCATCTCAAAATCAGCAGTTCCCCCTCAAAAATGAAGGCACCTCTGCTCTGCCTTGACATGTGGATTGCTCAGCTGTCATAGGAAATTCTTCTACTTAGACACCTTCCATTCCCTTGGCATTATCTCTTGATTATATTTTTATTTATTTCAGAAGCTAACAATGACATAAGAGAGTACTAATGTGCAGTAGGTTCAATCCCATTTTTTTTTTTTTTTTGTACGGTACGCGGGCCTCTCACCGTTGCGGCCTCTCCCGTTGTGGAGCACAGGCTCCGGACGCGCAGGCCCAGCAGCCATGGCCCACAGGCCCAGCCGCTCCACGGCACGTGGGATCCTCCCGGACCGGGGCACGAACCCGTGTCCCCTGCATCGGCAGGCAGACTCCCAACCGCTGCGCCACCAGGGAAGCCCCAATCCCATATTTTTAATATCTCTCTATGTATGAGATATCTTCAAGTGTTGCCTTCCTCAAACAGAATCACATTGCTTTTTTCCAAAATTTCATTCCTTCAAGGGATAGAGTTCTTTACTTTTCTGTATTAAAATGCCCCAAATGATCAGTTTTTAAAGCGTTGGGGCAGAAACTCATCTTTAGGTACAAAGTCACTGATGTGTGACGTAGAATCAAGAGACCCAGCTGGGAGACCCAGATCTGCTAATTATCATCCACATGAACTTGGATATGTGATTTAATCTTTCTGAGTTTATGTCTTCATTTGCAAAAGGAGTACGCTATCACCTACCCTAATTTACAGGAATATCAAAAATATGGTGTAAATATGTGCAAACACTTTGAAAGCTTAAACAATAAACCAGAATAATCTTGATATACAGGAAGAGTATGAGCTTTCATGATGGACAGACTTAGATTTGAATCCTGGATCTGCCATCTTCTAGATGTGTGGACTTGCAGAAATTAATCTTAGTTTCCTAATCTGGCAAATGAGATAAAAATAGCTACTTAAAAGGGTTGTTTTAAACAGGTGATATGGGGACTTCCCTGGTGGTCCAGTGACTAAGACTCCATGCTCCCAATGCAGGGGGCTGGGATTTGGTCCCTGTTCAGGGAACTAGATCCCACATGCCGCAACTAAGAGTTTGCATGCCGCAACTAAGGATCCCGCATGCCACAACTAAAGATCCCACACCGGCAATGAAGATCCCTAATGCTACAACTAAGACCCGGAGCAGCCAAATAAATAAATATTTAAAAATAAAATAATAAATAAATATTTATTTAAAATAAATAATAAAATAAATATTAAAAAAATAAGCAGGTGATATGTATGAAAGTATTTAGCACACCGACTGTCATATCATATCATTCCCTTCCTATCTCTCCCCTTTATGCCCTTTCTATTTCTGAAGAACACCCCTAGACCCAGGACAAATATGATAACCCATTTAGGACCAATATTTGGTTTCCTCTACATGGAGCTCATAAAAAAAGCCCTGAGCATGTAAAGAGAGGAACCGGTCATGTGTATACCTTAGCAGGACTCTCAGGGCTTTCTGGAGACTTTATCAACAACTAAAATTGTTTTCTTTGATACCCTAGTTGGCCATCTCAAATAAAAAATAAAAAAACTCCAGCCTGAAAAGAAAAAAAAAGCCCTGAGGACGGAGCCCCAGGAACTACTGTGAAGTCAAAGTGTCAGGCTCCAAATTTTCTTAGAAAAATCAATTTGAGTCCAACCAGAAAGGAGGCTGCATTTTGGAAAATTGGCCTTTAATATCTAGAGTATGAGTTTTCAAAGTGTTCTCTAAATTCAATACCACTTTCACCATACTAGATGGGCTTTTCTTTCACTACAGATAATAAAAGGGGTGAATTTTACTACTTTTGACTGGGTGGTTTTGTGTGTATAAGAACAGTTTTGTCCTTTCTTAGGTCCAACAGAAAGTTTCACCTTAAAAATCACACATAAAACAACTTTTTTTCTCCTTTGGTCTATTGCTCAAATAACTCCAGGTGTGATCTATATATGGAGTCAAGGGGCAAGAGAATTGCTGGTGAGCTTTGGGAGCAAATTCCATTTTCTAATCTTCAGTATCTTTTCCCAATATTGAAAGCACAGCTACCTAAAATTTATGAATACCCTTCTGGTTTTGTTTTGCCAGTTTCGTCGTTGGTAATGTTTGCTTTTCTCAGTGTTGTATTTTCAGCCTTTGAGGACTGATGTCACTTGTCCAGTAACCTAACACTGATTTTAAACTCCATTTTCCCATAATGAAAGATTATTAATCCTTGGGGTGTTTACTGTAATACAATGTACTGGATAATATGGAACATGATCTACTGTTCCACTGGAATGCCAATGTCATGCATCATTAATAAATGCACAGTTCCCATTAAGTGAGAGGGCTTTAATTAGCATACATACTTTCGTCATCATATATCAAACCAAGCAGACTTTTTTTCATCTTGTGTTACTTTTGCTGACTTGAAAAGCTGAATTCTTACTGTGGCAGTGTGTATTAACGTCTGAAATTTATAAACCACTTCAGTACGGAAATGACAATTCGATTTTCTCCAAGCTTTCTTAAATGAAGCAATGTGATGATGTTTTTCTTCTTAAAAATAATTTCTGTGGCACCTTTGCAACAAGACCATATACTGTCACCCTAAACCTGGTGCGTTTGGATTATATAAGTTTAGCTAAGTATGGCCCCCAGACCGCCTGCTGGAGATGCATTAAATACGTAGATTCTTGGGCCCTACTCCAGACCTACTGAATCAAAATGTGAGGGAGGGGCCTGGGAATTTGCCTTTTAACAATATTCTAGGTAGTTTTTATGCATTCTAATATTTTAGAGCCACTGATTTGGGGGAGCAAGCACTCTTCAATCCCTCTCTTCTTTCCCTCTCTAAGAGCCTTTATCATCTTCTTCATCTGAATCCTTTCTCAGTAACCTCAAGCTGCCCAGCTGGCTGTTAAGAGATGTGTAGGTGTTCCACTGAGAATACAAGATTGGGAATAAGAAGGTTCCAGTCCTCATTTTGCCTCATTATCCATATGACCTTGGACAAGTCTTAATATTTCTGAGCTTTATTTTCACCAACTGCAAAATGGTAGAAGGTAGGAAAGGAAGGGGAGGAAACAAGATAATTAGATGAGTTAATGTTTAAGATTTTGTCTGGATCCAACATTCCTGTATTTTATGAATGTTCTAGCTGCTACAGGGAGAGTAGCGGAGGGAAAAAGAGGACAGGAGGATAAGCTGAAAAAGTCACTAGGTTTGCAGGAGTGGAATGAGCATGAGTTTTGGAATCAGACAGACTGCAGTTTAGGTCATAGCTCTAATATACTACTTGAGTCATCTTGAGCAAATTACATTATTCTCTGGGCTTTAATCTGCTTGTTTATTAACGTGAGGATAATATACCTTATAGAGCTCATCATAATGAAAAGAGTGAGAACAATATCTGCAACAGCACCCAGCAACAGGTCCCCAATACATAATAGATGTGATAAAGAAGAGAAGGAAGGGAAAGAGGAGGAGGAGGACAAAGGAAACAAGGAGGAAGGAAAGGAAGGGAATGAGACGAGATGGTGGGCCTTTTTGTGCTCTGGTAGATTTGTTTGATAACAAATATTGGTTGGGAACTTATGATGTGCCAGGTACTGTTCCAGGCACTGGCGATACAGCAAAGACCAAAACAGATCATTTCTACCTCGTGGAGCTTATATTCTGAAATGTATGTGTATGGGGAGGGGGTACGGGTAAGGAAGACAATAAATAAATGAATATGGAATATTTTAGGTGGTGATAACTGCTGTGATTAAACTTAAAGCAGTGTAAGGGGAAAGAGTGATGGAGGGTGAGGAGCTGCCATTTTACATAGGGTGGTCTCTCTAATAATGTATCAATTATTAATAATGTTTCAACTGAACAGATAATTGAAGTGAGAAAGCCCTGAAGCCCTTTTGGGGAAGGGCAGAAGGAATAGCAAATAGAAAGGCCCAGAGTGTTGAGGAATAACAAGGAGGACAGAGTCCAAACTATGTAGCTGGAGAAGGGTGAATGAGGGAGAGAGGAGATGGTGTGAGAGAGGTCATGGGAGTGGGAGGGAACAGACTGTGTAGAGCCTTGTAAACTGTGGTAAGGCAGTCAGCTTTTACTCTGAAAGGGGAAGACAATAGAAGGTTCTGAGCAGAAGAGTGACATGATGTGACTTACAAAGGACCAGTGTGTTAAGAATAGACTCTAGGGGGACAAGGTGGAAACAGAGAGACCAGTGAGAGGCTATTGCAATAATCCAGGCAAGAGATGATGGTGGCCTGGGACCAGGATACTAGCTGCATAGGCAGTGAGAAGTGGTCAGATTCTGGATATATTTTGAGGATGGAGCCAGTGAGATGTGTTGATAGACTGGATGTGGAAGGGAGAGAGAATGATGACTTCACAGTTTTTGGCATGAGCAATTGGAAAAACAAAATTGCATTTCCTGAGATGGGGAAGACAGTGGGCGTAGCAGGCATGGGGAAGATAAAGTACATAGGCGAATCAGTTGATATCGTGAGAAGAGTCAGTCAACTAACATTTAGTGAGCAGTTCCTGCGTGAGGAGCCCAGGAACAGGTGCTCTGGGATTTTATTAGTAAAGCGCTCTTGTTAGTATTATAAGGGAACTAGGGACTGCTGTCTTTAGCTTTAGCACAGTGCTCAGAAAATTATTTGGGGAATAAGCTGCAGTTTTCCTCATGCAAGGGAAGTCCACATTCAGCGTTAATATACATCACTTTTCAGCTTTCCAAAGCCACATTCATTATCTCTGAACTTCAGCTTTAACCAAATCAAATGAAAACTAGTACAAGTTGAGGGGCTGCAACTTTGCTATTTGCTTACTCACAGTGATGCCTTACCATCGCTCCAGTAACTGCCTTAATTGCTTTCTGGAAATA
Organism: Phocoena sinus; assembly: GCF_008692025.1. Lineage (NCBI taxonomy): Eukaryota > Metazoa > Chordata > Mammalia > Artiodactyla > Phocoenidae > Phocoena > Phocoena sinus. The sequence goes on from NC_045784.1 coordinate 105,867,036, forward strand.
ATCCTACCCCATCTGGTGGGATGTTTCTGAAGCATTAAGTGCTCCAAGAAAAAGAGCTTCTATGCTTTACAGTAAGCGCACTGCCATCAGGAGCCTCACTGACTGTTTTGTACTTCAGTTTGTGCTGCTTCCCAAAGAGCTGAATGGAACGCTGTTGTGTCATTTAAATCTAAAGAAGGCATTTGCACGCTGATGATGTTATCTCAAGTCCTAATCTGTGCAAACATTGATCTGCTTTGAACGCAAAAGAAATCTCCACTCAGACAGCAAGGACTGAGCTCAGATTAATAGTCAGGGGAAAGGACTAAAGCACCAGGAAGGGTAAACTTTTTTCTTTTTTTTTTTCATTTTAGGATGCTTTATCAGATTTTCTTTCCAGATTTATTTCTGCTCCAACGAAGAATATTCTTTTTGAGCTAAATCCAATTTGTATATAAAAAATACACACCCATATTGATTTCACTCTGGTTTAAGATGGTATTTTTGCAGTGCAAAAATCTAATCAATACAGTCTTATGAGTTGGACTGGTAATGGTAAACATACTAACAGATATTTCATTTCATGGGGCCAAAGCTCTGGAAATTGATACTACTGAAAAGGATTACTCATTCACCATTGGGTATAACTTTGTTTACCCAACCATGATATAGGTGTAAAGCAGAAATACAATTATGCTGTGGCCAGCACACAACGGGTTTTTGAATAGTAGAACTTGCCTTCCGCAGTACCCCCTAGGGCCCATAGATTGTACAAGCTGGCAGATCAAATAAGGATATTGTGGGAAATCGTTTACAATGAATGAAAAAAAGCTTAATCTGATAGGGTGGAAAATTAGACTGACATAGTTGTTGGAGAAATAAGAGTCTCCCAAGCCAAGATCAACTTTTTAAAAATGAAGCTTTTAGAGGAGATGGATTTGCAGATCCTTGAACCAGTGCTGTTATTTCTTCTCTCACATGTTCTCTAAAACATTCGGTTTTTAATAAGGCATGCTACAAGTGAAATTGTAAGACAGTTGTTGCCAGGGGTTCAAATTGCAGCCAACAAGCCTTTTAACATGCTTAATCAAAATTGTGGCAACACCAGAGGAACTGTGTTCCATCATTTCTAGTGGACTTGGGGTGGGGAAATGAAATTCATCAAAAGATATAACTCAGACTTGCCTCTGTCTCATGCTCACGTAACCCTTGGTTGCCCTCACTGGAGTTAAGAGCACTTGAAACCTAGAGTGCAGAAGCACACAAAGAGTTGAGACTGGGAGAAATAATTCAGCTGGAGTACAGGAAAAAGCAACATTGTCCCTAAGGATTATGACTCTCGAATATAAGATTGATGCTTAAAGCCAAGGAAGCATGAAGGTAAGGAAAACATATGGCTATGGCTGTAAATATACCGTCACCATAAGAGGTAGATATTAAAAATTCAGACATAAATTTTACCCTGGAATCACCCAAGGGCAGTCTAGGCAATAACGATTAATGCCAGTAAGCACCATGTTGTGTTCACTGTGGGTGATCAGAAGATAATAATTGATATTTCCTATAATCGATTTGTAAGTGAGGGCTTTCTCACAATAGCTCACAATGCTTTCTAATTCTTTAACCCAAGTTAACACAGGCACATAATCACCTCATTAGAGATGGATAGCTATTTTTGTTTTGATAATTGAAAAAAAGAGGCCCAGAATAATTTGTTGAAAATCCTATAGCAGTTTGATTGTATTGCTTTAGACTCCTTCAGAAAGTTGACAATGTATAAGCTCAAAATATCATCTGATTCTGCTTATAGTGTGCAAAAATAGGAGCTAATAATTCAGAAATGAATAGGGAAAAAGATTGTCTTCCATGACATACAAATTTATACAGTTTAGGAAGTAGGTATTTGCTCTTTACCTTTGAACATATGAAATAACTGTAAGAGAAACATGTATTTTAAATGTCCAAATTTCAGTGTCCTTGGAATCTATTTTGTAGTAATTGTGTCATAATACAGAAAAGCTGTGAATTCTACCTTTGTTTTTTGGTCTTTTACAAGCTTTGTAAAGTTTACCGCCATCTAAATTCTTTGATTACGACATGTCTTGCATTTCTTCCTATAAGTGTGTGTAGTCAAATCTCAACAGAAAATATTATTTCTTGGTGGATCCTTAGTAAAATGAGTCAGCCAGATTTAGGTATACTAGTGGCTTGGAAAAGGGATGATGCCTCCTTTTCATAAGATCTTTTCTACCAGGGGAGGTACTAGGCACTTGGGAGAAAACACTTAGGAATTTGGTCTTTTGTTCTCCCCTTTAGAGACATTTTCAGCATTATATTGATTTGCAAACATTTATATTGGTTAGAGTTAATAAAATGATACTATAATTAAATAATTATTCTTTCATATCTAATATATCATTTTATCTCCTAAACATTCTATGAAGCATGCAGCTTACTTATTTCTGCTTTTTAATTTTTACTTATTTATTTAATTTAACGTCTTTATTGAATTTGTTACAATATTGCTTCTGTTTTGTGCTTTGGTTTTTTGGCCCCAAGGCATGTGGGGTCTTAGCTCCCTGACCAGGGATCGAACCCGCACCCCCTGCATTGGAAGGTGAAGTCTTAACCACTGGAATGCCAGGGAAGTCCCTTTGCTTTTCTAAACAAGAGGAAATTGAAGCTCAAAGAAATGAGTGACTTGACTAAAGTCACAGTGTTGGTCAGTGGCAGAGCTGGAACTAGATCTAGGGCTCCTGACATTCAGCTCTTTCCATTATAGCAGTGGCTCTGAAAGGTCACTCTTGTACTAGTCAGTATAGGTTAGATCAGGTAACAAATGAGCCCTCAGCTCTCAGTGGCTTGAAACAACAGAAGCTTATTTCTCATTTATGCAACATGTCCAAAGTAGTTCAGGAGGTGATGTTCTGATCACTATTTAGAATACTGCCATTATGACATGAGGCTTTTCTTTTAGGGTTTTCCAAGACAGAATAAAAGAACTTGGAGAATTATGCAGTGGTTCTTAAGTGCTTCCCCTTGGAAGCGTTACACCTAACATCTGCTCATACTTCATAGGCCAAAGCAAATCATGTGGTCACACCTAATTACATAGGGGCACCGTGCCCCATAAGAGAAAACAGCTGGAATCTTGGTGAACACTAATATGTCTACCACAACACATTTTGTTCAAATGAAATCTTAATTAGAACCCCTGTTTATATAAAACAGATACAAAATGGTGAAGACATAAAAACCTATTTAACTTCCCCTTGCTTTTTTAAAAAAAAATTTTTTAACATCTTTATTGGAGTATAACTGCTTTACAATGGTGTGTTTCTGCTTTATAACAAAGTGAATCAGCTATACATATATATATATCCCCATATCTCTTCCCTCTTGCGTCTCCCTCCCTCCCATCCTCCCTATCCCACCCCTCTAGGTGGTCACAAAGCACCGAGCTGACCTCTCTGTGCTATGCAGTTGCTTCCCACTAGCTACTGGTTTTATATTTGGTAGTGTATATATGTGCATGCCACTCTCTCACTTTGTCCCAGCTTACCCTTCCCCTCCCCGCATCCTCAAGTCCATTCTCTAGTAGGTCTGCGTCTTCATTCCCGTCCTGCTCCTAGGTTCTTCATAACCATTTTAATGCACAGAAATCTCTTGCATTCCTATACACTAATGATGAAAAATCTGAAGGTGAAATTAAGGAAACACTCCCATTTACCACTGCAACAAAAAGAATAAAATACCTAGGCATAAATCTACCTAAGGAGACAAAAGACCTGTATGCAGAAAACTATAAGACACTGATGAAAGAAATTAAAGATGATACAAACAGATGGAGAGATATACCATGTTCTTAGATTGGAAGAATCAACACTGTGAAAATGACTATACTATCCAAAGCAATCTACAGATTCAATGCGATCCCTATCAAACTATCACTGGCATTTTCCACAGAACTAGAACAGAAAACCTCACAATTTGTATGGAAACACAAAAGACCCCGAATAGCCAAAGCAATCTTGAGAAAGAAAAACGGAGCTGAAGGAATCAGGCTCCCTGACTTCAGACTATACTACAAAGCTACAGTAATCAAGATAGTATGGTACTGGCATAAAAACAGAAATATAGATCAATGGAACAGGATAGAAAGCCCAGAGATAAACCCACGCACATATGGTCATCTTATTTTTGATAAAGGAGGCAAGACTATACAATGGAGAAAAGACAGCCTCTTCAATAAGTGGTGCTGCGAAAACTGGACAGGTACGTGTAAAAGAATGAAATTAGAACACTCCCTAACACCATACACAAAAATAAACTCAAAATGGATTAAAGACCTAAGTGTAAGGCCAGACACCATCAAACTCTTAGAGGAAAACATAGGCAGAACACTCTATCAGATAAATCACAGCAAGATCCTTTTTGACCCACCTCCTAGACAAATGGAAATAAAAACAAAAATGAACAAATGGGACCTAATGAAACTTAAAAGCTTTTGCACAGCAAAGGAAACCATAAACAAGACCAAAAGACAACCCTCAGAATGGGAGAAAATATCTGCAAATGAAGCAACTGACAAAGGATTAATGTCCAAAATTTACAAGCAGCTCGTGCAGCTCAATATCAAAAAAACAAACAACCCAATCCAAAAATGGGCAGAAGACCTAAATAGACATTCCTCCAAAGAAGATATACAGATTGACAACAAACACATGAAAGGATGCTCAACATCATTAATCATTAGAGAAATGCAAATCAAAACTACAATGAGGTATCACCTCACACCATTCAGAATGGCCATTATCAAAAATCTACAAACAATAAATGCTGGAGAGGGTGTGGAGAAAAGGGAACCCTCTTGTACTGTTGGTGGGAATGTAAATTGATACAGCCACTATGGAGAACAGTATGGAGGTTCCTTAAAAAACTAAAAATAGAACTATCATATTACCCAGCAATCCCACTACTGGGCATATACCCTGAGAAAACCATAATTCAAAAACAGTCATGTACCACAATGTTCACTGCAGCTCTGTTTACAATAGCCAGGACATGGAAGCAACCTAAGTGTCCATTGACAGATGAATGGATAAAGAAGATGTGGCACATATATACAATGGAATATTACTCGCCATAAAAAGAAACAAAATTGAGTTATTTGTAGTGAGGTGGATGGACCTAGAGTCTGTCATACAGAGTGAAGTAAGTCAGAAAAAGAAAAACAAATACTGTATGCTAACACATATATATGGAACCCCTTGCTTTTTTAGAAGATAGTAAGGTACCTTTTAAGGAACCTCAGGATTTAGTGAACACAATTCAAAATCACTGCCCCAGTACACATACAAAGCAAACATATAGAATGAGTATCTTTATATTACAGATAAGAAGACCAATAATCTCTTTCAGGGTCATGAGCTAAAATGGAAGCTATAATGGGAGCAAATCACAGAATGATCTATTCCTTGTCTCTTGTTTTACTCACTATACTTTGGTTATCCCACTGTGATACCCAATCCTCAAGAGTATTGTGACTTTTTATGTCACAGTGTATTAGGTGCACATAATGTTACCCATAGTGAATGCTGAATCTCAAGTGCACAGCATGGTTTAGAAACTAAATTCCAAAGGAGGTACACATTTTTAGATCCATTTTGAACTTCACAGCTGCCTCTTACCACTAAGCAACTTGCCTTATATGCAAGAGTAAATGTTTTAATAAAATATGCCTGTAAGTTTTTATCCTTGCTGAATTTTAAAATATGATTTGTTCAGAAAACAAAAATTCTTTTATTGGATTATGGCTGGAAGAAAAATGATCATTTCGAATATAAGAAAGGTCATTCAGTGTCACCAGCTTTTATGAGGAACAGTTTCAATCAAGACAGAAAAAAATCAAAGAGTATGTATATTTCAGGAGCACTTGTTTAGGCATAGAATAAAAATGGTTAGAATGGTGATGTCAAGGCGTGTGTGTGTGTGTGTGTGTGTATGTGTGTGTGTGTGTGTGTTGGGGGACATATCAAAACCACCTGGGGGAGCTTTTTCAAACTATACCCACTCTACCACATCCATTCTGATAACTACCCCCTATTAGGAATCTATACTGTGAAAAGTTATCCTTACTGAGAGGAGGAGCCTATCATAGCCTTCAGGTAGATCAGATAGAATAAAAAGTCTTGAAATCTAGTAGGTTGAAGCAATATTCTGTACTGCAAATATATGTGACAATGTTTTTCCTAGGAATTAAACCCAGAATTCTCTTTCCAACAGTGTCATCCATCCATCTCCATGTGATAAAAAGCACGCCAACAGCAAATCCCCAAGAGAGAAGACATTTCTTATTGTGCTATGCATTTGAAATGACAACTGATGACGTAACTATACACAGAATAAAGATATTTTTGTTCAAGGCCTATAATTTCCCAGTTGGGGAAATAGAGGGAAGAGGAGGACCTATTAACCTGAATGTTCTCCCTTTCTCCCTTCCTGCCTCTCTCTCACTCGCATCCATCCATCCATTCATCTACTTATCTATCTATCTATCATCTAAGCACATTCCCACATCAATTTTGTGTTCACACATGAATGCAAAGACTTTTCACATATAACACATATGCAGTCGATCATACAAGAGATTAGCAAAACAATCTACTAGTCCCTCAGTCCATTTTCTTCCCAGAGCAGGAAAGAAAAGAAAATCCATATTCCATTCTATTGCCTAGATGTTACCTTTCTTTGCTTTCTACATTCTGTAAAGCTGAGTGAAGGCCTTAGCTCAAAATTCCCTTTTGGTGTTGAGTGAGGGGTACTATTTGAAGCAAGTTTGCTACAGAAAGATGCTGCCTGCTAAGATGATCAACAAGTTACATTTGTATAGAACTTTACTCTTTACCAAGCACTTTCTGATCCATTATCATAATGCCTCAAGTCACGAACATCACCTTAAACTTTCCCTGCTTCCTATGCCTGAGGCATTATGAGGAAAAAACAGAAATGACCAGGGCAAGAAATAAAGTTGAGAAAATCCAGGAAAGGGCCACCTGCTGATCCCAGTGTACTTGATTTTAATGTATATGTACACTGAACTTATTACGAAAATAAAATAAAAGAAGAATAGAGTAGTATCCTAGTTTCAATAAACCATTAACAAAACCAAGTGTCCTTGAAAATTCAGACAGAATCCAGGCACAGAATGAAGAGACAGTGGGAGGTGGAAGAACCAACTATAATATAGGTCAGGTGGTCATGAAGTATTTCATTCTTCAAATTATTTTTGTAACCTTTAAATCTGCCCATCTCATCCTCTGTTTCATTTCACTGCCTGATAACATCTCACCTGAATCACAAAACTCTTTTCCCCAATGTATTTTCTGTAGCACTAGATGGTTGGGCCTTAACAATACTAAAAACTCCAAGACACTATATCACCCTTAGACCTGGGCAACTAGGGTCTCCTTTGAGCCCATTTTGAATGGCCCCACCTGGCCTTCCTACAGCCACACTCCTCCTTTGGGGCAAGAAGTTCACTGGGCCAATGGTATATGCCTACCTGGAGTTTGCATCTCCAATCCCCATTAGACCACTTCCTGGGCAGCTGGGAGCCTGGAATTCCCTGTCTAAATGGCCTGAGCCTACTATGTAGGACTCTGCCTAGTAGGAAATGGATTGCCAATATGTGCACCACTAAGCTTGAGCAATGGCCAAAGGACAATTGTTTTTTGGGGGTGAGAGGGCATGGTATATGGATAGGGTGTATCCAGGAACATCCGTATGAAGCCCCTCATTGATAGTCAGTGCTGGGAGGAGACGGAGGTCTGGACATAGGCAGGTCTCCATTTGTATCCTTGCTTGAGGCTCCACAAATATTAGCACAAATTTTAGGGGTGGCCATATTTGCCCCTATTATACTTGTAAAGGATGCAGCCCTCACATAAGATTCTCTTTTGACAGCCTAATATGTGGAATGCCAAGGCAATCTAAAAAATTAGCCGTGGTATAGATGGTTGCACCTAAGAAGTTAATATATCTACCTCCCAAGAAGCTCCATGCTATGCTTGCTGCCCCACGAAAATAATCTCCAATTCTTCCACTTCTAGGTCATGCATATACAACAAGACTACACTGAAATGGGGTGGCTGCACATAGGATGGCATACAGGAGGAAAGGAGCCAGGGTTTATTTAAGCTAGAAGGGAGGTTACCCAGATAGCATTTTAGACGTACTGAACAGTAACTAGAAGGCAGGACCAAGGATGGAAACTAGGAGGAATTGAACATGCTTCAAACTGGAGGGGATTTGGTTGAAGGTATAAATGTAGAAGGGGGTTAAATATCATAATTAAAGAAGTTTGAAGAAAAAAACAAGAATTGAGGTATGAGATGGTCAAAGCCAAATGGTTTAGGATCTAAATCTATAAAATCTGGGCACAGAGTGGGTAATTTCTTTTTTTGTTTGTTTTGGTTTGCTTAGTGCATTGGGCCAAATGCCCCTATCTGGGAAGTTATGATAAAGGTATTTCCAAGAGCAAAGTAGGGTCTCTTTGCTAAGAACAGGCCAAAGATTTAATATTAGGCCAGTAACTATGAACTATGTGACGTTACGCCTAGAATCCATCTTCTCTACAGCATTCTTAATTCCTGTTTCATCCACAAAAGGAAGAAGAAAGCAATGTGTATTGATGATAATACAAAGATTTATATTTACTTTTTTTAAAAATTACAAATGCACTGGAAGTTTCCTGGGTACTCTTTATTTTTTAAATTAATTAATCCATTCATTAAGTTTTATTTTTGGCTGCATCGGGTCTTCATTGCTACGTGTGGGCCTTTTCTAGTTGTGGCGAGCAGGGGGCTACTCTTCATCGCAGTGCGTGGGCTTCTCATTACGGTGGCTTCTCTTGTTGTGGAGCACAGGCTCTAGGTGCACAGGCTTCAGCAGTTGTGGCACGCGGGCTCAGTAGTTGTGGTGCACAGGCTTAGCTGCTCTGCAGCATGTGGGATCTTCCTGGACCAGGGATCCAACCCGTGTCCCCTGCATTGGCAGGCGAATTCTTAACCACTGTGCCACCGGGGAAGTCCTATATTTACTTTTTAAAAAATGTGTAGCACTGGGTATAGCAGAACAATCAAAACAGTTGAGTAAATACTGGTTGAGGTAGCATTTCACGCCTAGATCAGACGTGTTTCTGCATGAAAGTGTCGTGGCTTCAAACCCCGAATTGAAAGGCTGTTGAAATTCAAACACACTTTACTGATACTCAAGCATGATCTCAGTTATTAAACAACCTGTACACAGGGTGAACTGGACTCGCTCAAGAAACTTAGTATTGGGCTTCCCTGGTGGCGCAGTAGTTGAGAGTCCGCCTGCCAATGCAGGGGACACGGGTTCGTGCCCTGGTCCAGGAAGATCCCACATGCCGCAGGGCGGCTGGGCCCATGAGCCATGGCCGCTGAGGCTGCGCGTCCGGAAGCCTGTGCTCCGCAACGGGAGAGGCCACAACAGTGAGGCCCGCGTACCACAAAAAAAAAAAAAAAAAAAGAAACTTAGTATTTACTTGAGGCACTTCATGGACTGGGTGAACTTGAGCAAATCATGTATCTTCTCAGGATCTTGGCTTCCTCATCTGTCTAATGGTAAGAATATTTCCTTACAGGATTGTTGTATCAAATGCAATAATGATTGGGAAAGAGCTTTGAAAAGTGCAATGCCACACAAAGGTAAGCTAGCATTTTTTAAAAGCCAAAACCTCTTACAAAAGCTAACAACTTCTAGGAAATAAGGTGGAAAAAGAAAGATAATTCATATATTACTTAAGTGTTTTCTCTTTATTTTTTTATTTTGGTTTTTGGTAGTGTCATATACTCTACTATCACAACTACTTAATGACTTTTTTTTTTTTTACTTAATGATTTTTCAATACCGATTAACTTCTATGAAGTCTGGATCATTCTGTAGGGAAAAGATATTTATTGAGCACCTACTGGAGCCATGAAATAAACATTTTTACATGTTATGTCATTTAATCCTGGCATTATTGGCATTATTATGTTCCTTTAGGGATGAGGACATAAATATTCCTTGCCATCATTAGTTGTCGACACTCAGATCTGAATCAGCCATTGGTGGATCGAAAAACCGTTTCAATAGAAATTACTTAGAGCGTTCTTCTTAACGCTTTGTCACCATGATTAGGAAAGAACTAAAAAACCGTCCTTGCTGTGACTTGCCAGACTTTGGACATGTCTCAGTGTTAGTATGGCACCATCAGCTCAGTTATTTCGTTGGGCATCTTAATGGTTGAATTGACCACATATCTGTTCTGATAGATTGCATAGCAACTGGCTATTAATATGGCCGAAAGCCCAAAATCAACCACAAAATGGTCAATTCCGGGCTGTGTCTAGACTTCTTATATAAAGAAGATGCTAAGCATCTGTCTTCTGTGTCCAGAGAAGACTGAACAAAAGTTAATTGCCTTAAATTAAAATATGTGAAATACTAATTAGCTATGAGCAAAAGTGGAGGCAGTGTTCTCAACGTGTTGTCCTTCTATCATCTGCATCGCAATCATCTGGGAAGCTTGTTAAACATGCTGATAACTGATCCCCATCCCAGGCTTCCCATAATAGAATCTGTGTGGAGGGGGGAGGAGGGGGGAGTGCAAAAATGTGTATGTTCAATAAGCACCCCAGTCATTTCAGATGCACATTCAAGTGAGCTTTAAGAAACATATTCAACAAGGGAGTGAGTCCTTATTCTCGGTGAGGGTGCTATGGTAGAAGTAGAATGCATGGTCTCTATGTACCAGACCACCTCAAGTGTGAGTTCTATGAAGGGAGGGAATGCGTTTGGATTTTTTCACCATTGAATCTGCATCATGTAAGCACAGTGCCTGGCATAGAGTGAGTATTTGTTAAATATCTATAGAATGAATCAGTGGAAGAACTTACATAGGAATTCAGAGAAGAGGAAACAAAAAAAACCCCTACCTGCCCAAGATATTTCTATCTGAAGGAGGGAGGCTCTACCTTATTGAGAGTCCTCCCCATTTTTTGCCCTGGTGCTAAGAAAAAAAAGCATCTGACAAGGGAAAGTGGTCTTTAGAAGAATCCTGAGACTCCTCAGGATATGAAGTTCAGTCGTTAGGCTGTTTGTACAATTTTTAGACTTCCTTTGGATCATGCCAAAGTTCTGAGTGTCATTACTACTGATGTTAATTAGGTTTCCTTCTTTAAAGCAGAAATTAAGGTGTTTAGTATCTTGCCATACATCCTAAGAGGTGTCACTGAATAGGTGTCACTAAATAGGAATGCCAAGGGTGACTTGAGACAAAAGGATACTAAGGGATTTCTAATCATCCCTCCCTAATTTTCACGCCTGACTACATTGAACAGTGCCAAGTATGAGGAAAATGATATATGTGTAATAAAGGTAGGCTTTCTGGAGAAGGTTTATTTTTGAGATAACTGGAGCTGAAGCAGAGGGGAATTGAGAATTGACTAGATATAACACAAAGAGGAAAGGGGGCAGGGAAGAGGCAATATTTCTGACCCTCCTGCCGGTAATATCAAGCAGCAAATGATCAGGTAAAGGTTGGCAGGCTAGCCTCTGCCTTGTAGGTTACCTCGTTGTAACTCTAATACCTTTGACATATCCTATCTCTCAAATCAATGAATGACTGCATTAGGCTCTTCTGGTTCAGCTTGGACTGGTTCCAAAAACCTAGGGCTTTCCATCTTGCTGCCCTATGATTTTTACTTTAAATTCCTCGGAGACTTGAATTAAGCTTTTGTTCCTGTTATGATGACGATTTTTTTTCCCAGAAAGGAAACTAGTTCACCAGTTAGTTTCCCCCCTCCCTGAGTTCTTTTAGAGTCTATAAGAAATACTGAGATTCCTGGACAATGAGACCTTATTTATAAACTCACCAGAAGAGGCAAGAGGCTGTGGATGAAATGAAAGTGAGGGTCATATATTAAGGAAAATAATACCTGGCTTCTATTCACAAACATATTCATCCTTGAGAACTTCCCCTATCATTTCCTGTGTCATCACAGGAAAGTAAAATCTTTAAGTAAAAATATAGAACCTAAGAACCATGAAAAATCAGTATATTTAAACCAGTACCATTCAAACTTCTTTACGCTGTGGAATTACTCCTACTCTGGGGAATTCTATTCCACCCATCATTTTCCTACTTATTCAGAGAGACGTGGTAAGACTTTCATGCTGCTTGGGCTGGGATGAAACTTTTTGGAATATATTGGTTTATCCATCCTATCCTTATTGATTTATCATACTCCAAATTCTTATGTGTACTCAGTTGCTTTCTAGACTTTCTATCCCATTCCATGATGTGTCTATTCAGGTATCAATACCAACTTGTTTTATTTACTTAAGTTTTATAACACATTTTGACACCTGGCAGGGCGTTACTCAGTAGTTTGATACTTTTCTTCACAGTTCTGCACATTTTGTATTATTTAATCTTAAGAATTTTTTTTGCTTTTGTAAGCATGATTTTTTTCCCACTATATTTTGTCTCTCCCTGCAAACCCTGTTGCCACCATCCTTTTTAGCTTTAGCCTAATCTTCCTAGTTTTTTTCCTTGTCAAATGCCATGAACATCTATTTTAAACATTTGCCTCCATTTCTATATTGTATACCCGTTTCCTCATTTTTATTTGTCTTTAATTACATGCTATTACAAGTAATTAAAAATACATTTTCACTGTAAAACTTTTGACTACAGATAAAACAATAATACATCTTGAGCCACCAGTCGTAGTTACTTCTCAAGAGGGTAACCACCAATAACTCTTTGATAAAATTCTCTGTGGACATCTTTCTATGCAATAAATTGATATACGTACACAGAGATACGTGACTAAACAGTACTTTAACCTAAATGGTATAATATTGTATATATTTTTCTAGAACTGGGAAATATTTCTAAGACAATATTATTGTTCACTTAGAACTAACTCATTCTTTTGGTATATAGCATACCCTAGTCTGGATGTTATATAGTTTAATCTTTACAAATGGACATTTAGATAGTTTGTACACTTTTTTCTATTGGAAACACATGTGCAGTATTTCTCTAGGATATTTCTTAGAAATGGAATTACTGGGGTGAAGGCTATCTGCATTTTAAATTTTAATAGATACCGACAAGACTGTACCAATTAATACACCCACAAGGAGAGTGAAAGAACACTTGTTTCTAGATACTTCTGAACAATATGAGTGAAAAAAGAAGTCTCTTTTTGATGTTTATTTCCCTGATTACTAGTGAATTGAGCATCTTCTCCAGTTGCTTTCCTAAAGACTATCAAGATGGATTTGAACAGAATGGCCCATAATAAAGGGTATAATGTTCAGAGGCCAGAGTTATACCATGTGCTCTGAGGGCACAAAATATAAGATGCAATAAAAGGACGAAGGAATTTCAAGATTATAATCAGTTAACCCTTCTGCCTTTAGGAGACTGCCCAGATTGTTCCTGAATCTTCATAGGCAGATGAACAAATTGCTGTTCAAATCACCTAAAAAGGAAATGCCATGATTTGCTATCATAAGCAATTCTGATTTTTAAATGATCTCCTCCCTCTATGGAATTTTCCCAGCTCTCTCTCTCTTTCTCTCTCTCTCTCTCTCTCTCTCTCTCTCTCTCTCTCTCTCTCTCTCTCTCTCTCTCTCTATATATATATATATATATATATATATATATACATTTTTTTTTTTTTTTCCAGTACGCGGGCCTCTCACTGTTGTGGCCTCTCCCGTTGCGGAGCACAGGCTCCGGACGCGCAGGCTCAGCGGCCATGGCTCACGGGCCCAGCCGCTCCGCGGCTTCTGGGATCTTCCTGGACCTGGGCATGAACCCGTGTCCCCTGCATCGGCAGGCGGACTCTCAACCACTGCGCCACCAGGGAAGCCCCTTTACTCTATATTTTTATGGAGTTGGGAACACCTGGTCACTATACCTTATCTGAAAGCTTTACAAGTACTTGAAGACTATTACTAAGTCTCTTACAAACTCTCTTTTCTCTGAATGAACAAGGGCCTTAACTTATCTTCAAGTATCTTTTTGCCCAGAATTTTAAATTATGTTGCTCTCTACATTCCTAAATCCTGTGAGTCCCTAATACAGAAAAGAGTAAAGAAGAAAAAGACAGCCCCCCAGTCTAGTGAAAAATGCTACTGATATTTTGGCATCTTTCCTCCTATTCTGTACTTTATGTACTTTATGGACATATTAGATACATTTTTTTAGTTTACTTTTGGACTTCCTATATCTTGAGAACTTTCTAATATAAATTAAAAATTCTTTGTAAACATTGTAACTATATTCCAAAACGCACCCTAATTTACCTAACAATCCTGATACTATGGCACATTTAAGTTGCAGCTGATTTCTCTCTCCTTTGAATAACAGGCATACTGTTTGGATTACCATTCTGTTTGTATGTCCCATTCTCACAACACATAGGATTCAGCACATAGTAGGTGCATAATATAAGCCTGTTGCCTTACACAGAGCCTGCGTAAGTTCTTTTTTCAGAGCTGAAATCATTCTTCTTATGGAGATAATTACTATAAATGGTCAAGGTCACAACCAAACAAAGCACGCAATATCACCAGTATGTACCTGAAGAATAAATAACAGGAGGAGTTACCTAGAAGAAGGGGGTAGATTGTATCTTGTCACTCTACTCGACAGGAGTTGCTAGAGACCCAAGGAGATAGGAGAAGAATAGAATAGAACAAAACTGTAGGTACCTGTATTGACAGAGACTGGGTTCAATCCATATAATAGAGAAATCCAGATAGAGTTGAAGATTTCTTAATCCTCCTTATGCAGGGGTAGCTGAAGATAAATGTTTTCAGCATGGAGATGTTTCAAATTATTAAGCATTATATTTGGCCCTGATAGTAAAAATGGAGAAACCCTTTGGGCAAGCTAGCTTACACACTGAGAACAGCCTGAATAAATGAAAGATCCAGACAAGGGAGGATGCACTTAAGTTTAGTTGTATTGCAATTTGGACTGTTTAACAACATACCTGCTATTTGATTTCAGCCAGTTAACTTCTGAGTTATGTGTGGCAGGTTGGTTTTATTCCCATTTTTTAACACATGAGCTACTAGCAATTAAGTAACTAGCTACATGTCTCTGAAATGATTTTGAGATCACTTTTATTTTCAGTATACTGTTGGGGTCAGCACTCCTTTCCCTCCGAAATCTAGTTTTATTGAAAATATTAGCTTGAATCGTATGAAAATATCACATTTATAGGTCAAATATCAGCAATTTCATACAGTTCAATCTAATATTAGGGGTGGGGAAAAGAGGAGATGAGTAGCTTGACCATTTCCTCCAGGCTAGTGTCACCACCTTCCTTTGCAAAAAGATCACAGGGTCAAGTCTTCCACTGATAAGAGGTTTGCAAGTCCTTTGCAGAAGGTACCTCTTACACTGACATGTTATATAAGCAAAAGGACGTCCCACCAGAAACCAAAACAGAGCAGCAAACCCTGGGCACAGCTCAGTTTTCAAGAATATTTTAAATAGACATACGTTTTATTTTCATTGACAATCCTTGTCCTTGCCAAATCAGGATGACTGACACCATTAATTTGCAATTTCCTAAATTTCAAGAGGTTTTTTTCTTTTTGATTGCAATACATATAATGGTTTACCTAATTATTTTTTTTCAAGGTTTGGTTTTTGATGTTTAATTTCAAAATCAACTTAAGATGTCTCGAGCTCCATTAATACACTGTGATATTGCTTCACTCATTTTCTTGTGAGGCACTTACTTTAAAAAAATTCATCTTTCTAATGACTTTAAATTACTCTACAGTGCACATACCAATTTACAACTATTACAGAATTTACATTTTTTTCCCAAAGCACTTCAGTTTTAAAGATGTTCTGTATTTGGAGGTAGAATGAGAGAGAGTTAACTTTCAAAAGGGCATGAATACAATTTGCAGCCTCTAAAATTCTCTACCCTCTCTGATGTAGAATGTAACCTAAGTAAATAAATTCTTAAGTGTTCAATGGGTGCATAAAATAAGCTTAGGCTGAGGATTTTATAAAATAATTTTCTTTTCATTCAAACTAATGACAATATTCTTTATAAATGGACATACACTGTGTGTGTGAGTGGAAGTGTGTTAATGTGTGCAAGTGTGCAGGGGTGTGAACGAGGGAGCAAGCATGTGTTCGAGTGCATGCATGAGTGTGCGATGGTATATTTCAGTATATGTGTGACTGTGCAGTGTTAAAGACTGTGTGCATGTTGTTTTTGGTGGTTGTCCCCAGTGGCTATGGTTGGTTCAGGGGGTTGTGTAGGCTTCCTGGTGGAGGGGACTGGTGCCTGTGTTCTGGTGGATGAGGCTGGATCTTGTCTTTCTGGTGGGCAGGACCACGACTGGTGGTGTGTTTTGCAGTGCCTGTGACCTTATTATGATTTTAGGCAGCCTCTCTGCTAATGGGTGAGGTTGGAGAACTATGAACCTGCAGCCTGTGAAAAGGAGACATCAAACAGTTAAGTTAAGCAAAATGAGAAGACAGAGAAACACACAGCAGACGAAGGAGCAAGGTAAAAACCCACCAGACCAAACAAATGAAGAGGAAACAGGCAGTCTACCTGAAAAAGAATTCAGAGTAATGATACTAAAGATGATCTAAAATCTTGGAAATGGAGTGGAGAAAATACAAGAAACGTTTAGCAAGGACCTAGAAGAACTAAAGAGCAAACAATGATGAACAACACAGTAAATGAAATTAAAAATTCTCTAGAAGGAATCAATAGCAGAAAAACTGAGGCAGAAGAACAGATAAGTGACCTGGAAGAGAAAATAGTAGAAATAACTACTGCAGAGCAGAATAAAGAAAAAAGAATGAAAAGAACTGAGGACAGTCTCAGAGACCTCTGGGACAGCATTAAACGCACCAACATTCGAATTATAGGGGTCCCAGAAGAAGAAGAGAAAAAGAAAGGACTGAGAAGATATTTGAAGACATTATAGCTGAAAACTTCCCTAATATGGGAAAGGAAATAGTCAATCAAGTCCAGGAAGCACAGAGAGTTCCATACAGGTAAATCCAAGGAGAAACACGCCAAGACACATATTAATCAAACTATCAAAAATTAAATACAAAGAAAAAAAATTAAAAGCAGCAAGGGAAAAACAACAAATAACATACAAGGGAATCCCCATAAGGTTAACAGCTGATCTTTCAGCAGAAACTCTGCAAGCCAGAAGGAAGTGGCAGGACATATTTAAAGCGATAAAAGGGAAAAACCTATAACCAAGATTACTCTATCCAGCAAGGATCTCATTCAGTTTTGATGGAGAAATTAAAGCCTTTACAGACAAGCGAAAGCTAAGAGAATTCAGCACCACCAAACCAGCTTTACAACAAATGCTAAAGGAACTTCTCTACGCAGGAAACACAAGAGAAGGAAAAGACCTACAATAATAAACCCAAAACAATTAAGAAAATAGTAATAGGAACATACATATCGATAACTACCTTAAATGTAAATGGATTAAATGCTCCAACCAAAAACACAGACTGGCTGAATGGATACAAAAACAAGACCCGTATCTAGGTTGCCTACAAGAGACCCACTTCAGACCTAGGGACACATACAGACTGAAAGTAAGGGGATGGAAAAAGATATTCCATGCAAATGGAAATGAAAAGAAAACTGGAGTAGCAATTCTCATATCAGACACAATGGACTTTAAAACAAAGACTATTACAAGAGACAAAGAAGGACACTACATAATGATCAAGGGATCAATCCAAGAGAAGATAAAACAATTGTAAATATTTATGCACCCAATGTAGGAGCACCTCAATACATAAAGCAAATGCTAACAGCCATAAAAGGGGAAATCCACAGTAACACAATCATAGTAGGGGGCTTTAACCCCCCACTTTCACCAATGGACAGATCATCCAAAATGAAGATAAATAAGGAAACACAAGCTTTAAATGATACATTAAACAAGATGGACTTAATTGATATTTATAGGACATTCCATCCAAAAACAACAGAATACACATTCTTTTCAAGTGCTCATGGAACATTCTCCATGATAGATCATATCTTGGGTCACAAATCAAGCCTTGGGAAATTCAGGAAAATTGAAATCATATCAAGTATCTTTTCCAACCACAACGCTTTGAGACTAGATATCCATTACAGGACGAAATCTGTAAAAAATACAGACACATGGAGGCTAAACAATACACTACTTAGTAACCTGAAATCACTGAAGAAATCAAAGAGGAAATCAAAAAATACCTAGAAACAAATGACATTGAAAACACGATGACCCAAAACCTAAGGGATGTAGCAAAAGCAGTTCTAAGAGGGAAGTTTATAGCAATACAATCCTACCTCAAGAAACAACAAACATCTCAAATAAACAACCTAACTTTACACCTAAAGCAATTAGAGAAAGAACAAATAACCCCAAAGTTAGCAGAAGGAAAGAAATCATAAAGATCAGATCAGAAATAAAGACGCAGATGTAGAGAATGGAGTTGAGGACACGCAGAGTGGGAAGGGTAAACTGGGATGAAGTGAGAGAGTGGCACGTACATATATACACTACCAAATGTAAAACAGATAGCCAGTGGGAAGCACTCACGTAGCACAGGAGATCAGCTCGGTGCTTTCTGCCCATCCAAAGGGGTGGGATAGGGAGGGTGGGAGGGAGACGCAAGAGGGAGGAGATATGGGGATGTATGTATATGTATAGTTGATTCACTTTGTTATAAAGCAGAAACTAACACACCATTGTAAAGCAATTATACTCCAATAAAGATGTTAAAAAATATAAATGCCTTTTTAAAATCTGAAATAAAGAAAAGAGTGTGTGCATGAGTACAAGTGTGTTTAAGAGTGTGTGCATGAGTGTTTCAGTGTATGCGTGTTTGTGCATTTGTGTGGCTGTGAGCATGTTTGACTGTGTGTGACTTACTGGTTTAAATATGTGCTTGGAGATTAAATGCTATGTGCACTTTTATTTAGGCAGTCAGTAGAGTGTGCTCTAGCCTCAGCATAGAATGGGGGAAATGCCCCCCACCAAGTGTATCTGTAACACATCTATAAGATATTTGCATAAACACGCACAGAATTTATACCTTGCTTGAAAATTTGCAGGGAAAAAACAGCGATATTTAAATTTTGCCCCAGGATTTTGCACCTGGTTATATCAGTTTAATAGATGTAAATCAGCTGCCAAAGTTGGGAAATGTTCCTTCCCTGTTGCTTTAAAAATTTTTTTGGATTACTTTATTCTCTCTGGGCTCCTTATTCTTAATGACACGTGTCACTTTCACAGCGATTGAGGATACTTTGAGATTGATAGTTAAAAGACTGTAATTAACATCGTTTCCACTTCAGACCACCTTGAGGGCGCCAGGCACATTTCTGGGACCAGATAGATGCCCCTTCATCGATACATTTCCCTTTTGTTGGTTAAAGTATGCCGCTCTAGAAGGTAGAAGGCAAAGTCCTAGGGGCCAAACCTACCATGTCATGAGTGCCAGGTTCAGTGCTAGAATCTTTACATACATCACCGCATTTAATCCTCATGGCAACCTTGCAAAGTAGTGTTAATTCCATGTTTGAGATGAGGTGTTGTTGCTCAGAGAGGTTAAATGAGTTGCTTAAGGTCATGTGGCTAATTAGGGGTGAGGCTGGCATCAAACTCAGTCTGTCTGACACTGAATTGTGTTCTTTGTATTACCCTGTGCTGAACCTTTTTGACTGAATCTGAAAGTATGACCTTTACAGAATTTATATCTTCCCTCCCTGGGCCTGGGGTTTATTTGATTGCCTGCTACTCTCTGGCCCTCAACTGCCTTCTCTAATGACGCCTAAAAACTTGATTGATATCAAGTTCACATCTATCTACCTTAGAGGTAATGAATAAATTCATGAACCATACTTCCAATGATGTTAAACCTCACTATGTGTTTTTTAAAAATATATTTATTTATTTTGGCCGCTCCAAGTCTTGGTTGTGGCACTCGGGCTCTTTAGTTGCAGCATGCAGACTCCTTAGTTGCAGCATGCCAACTCAGTTGTGGCATGCATGCAGGATCTAGTTCCATGATCAGGGATTGAACCTGGGCTCCCTGCATTGGGAGCACAGAATCTTACCCACTGGACCACCAGGGAAGTACCTTGCTATGTGTTTATTTCAAAGTATACTGGCTTGATTACACTTGTTTTAGAAACTATTTACTAACCATTATGTGCCAGAGATATTACACCCATTTTACAGATACTGACATTGAAAATTCAAGAGGTAAGGTAATTTGCTTAAGACTACCTAACCAGAACCAGCCAGCTCTACAGTCCTGTTGACAGCCCTGGATGAGCTTTTCTGGCAAGGTCTGGGTAAGTCATTGGATCTAATCAAGCCTCATTTTCTTCATTTATAAAATGGGAATAACAGTACTCTCACTGCAGGATTGTTACAAAGATGAAAGGCAATATGCATATAGCATATTGAACATAATAGTTAATACGTGATAACAATTATCTGAGTCATTACAGTTAATGATGAGCATGGGCTTTGGCAATAAACAGACCTAGCTTCAAAGGTTCTGCCTCCAAATGGCTATGTGATCTGAGGCACACTGCTGAACTTCTCTAGGTTTTCATTTCCTTATCTATAAAATGATGATAGCATTCTATAGCACCTTTCCCCAAAGTGTTTCCAAAGAACACTTCTATCTCTGCAGGATATAAAGAAATGTTAGGTGAAACCTGGGTTTACTGATCAAAATTTTGTGGGAAGCTCTGGTAGACAGCTTTCCTTACGCAGGGAATTTTTAGAATCTATAACATGAGAATGTGCTTTGTGAATTTTCAAGTGGGAGCTAACATGTAGATTTCTCCTTTTACTTTTTCACCATAGAATGGTTTTTGTTTGTCTATAACATCTTGCAGTAAACAGTTGTACAGAAAATACTTTGGAAATACTGACTTGTCATGAAGATTAAATGGATAATATTTGTAAAGCACGTAGATAGTAAGAGCTCAATAAATGTAATATCTTTGTCACTATTATTGTTATCATAATCATCATTATAGTAATTAATGAGCCCCACCATGGTACAGATTACCTGGGCCAGAAAAGGTATGTCTAATACATTTGCAGAAATAGGGGGTCTTCCAACTTTGCAGACAGAGGTTTTTGTCTGCCAGATTAGGTTGAATTTGTCCAGTGTTGGTAGAAGCTTCAACAGACAATGTACTATATAATAATTATATTGGATGTATCTATCTATATAAAATAGAGTCCTCAGAGTCACCAAAGTGTTCTTTGATGACCAGGATTTTTCTGGTACATCCCAGGCTGGAAATCCACAGGTAGAGACCCTGTTGTTACACTGTCTTTTCTGATTGGTTTAAACATGTTCATGAGACCTTGTGTTTAACATAGGTATCTTCCCATATATGACAGTTTTGCCTCTTTCCCTCTCCACTTAGCTAAGAAACAATAACAACTACAACACTTAGCAGAGGTAAGGTGAACCGCTATTGAATGTCTGACTTATATACTGGACTGTCTTCCTTTTGGTCCTGATTCAGTTTGCTGACAATCTGGAAATGATTTGCCTTTACCCTTGTATATCTCCTGTCAAGGTGCACACAGTTTGCTTAGATATACAGCCCTTTTAAAATCATCTTTAAACTTTTATCCATTCTCTGCTCCTTTTGGTAGAATTAGTCATATCTTAAGAGTTGAATTCTAGGATGGTGGTGGATCCTATTGCTTTCTACCAGAAGTCTTCAGGGACTATGTGGGTTGCTTCCCCAGGAACCAACCTTTTAGAGAGAGATACATTTTTAGCGGGAGATGTATTAACCCAAAAGGAAATTTCCTCACACATAAAAAATGTTTTTATGCACCAAACCTGCTGGTACTGAAGAGTAGGATGTGGGATAAATGTACAAGAAACTTTGTCTGTATCTAGCCTGGAGGCCAACATTATAGATTTTATTTGCTATATAGGATTATTGAGTAGGATTAGCTTCTCTTTCTCACTACCTTGCTTAGATGGATATTACGAAACAGGCAGAAATTAATAATTTTGTCACTATTTTAACCCTTGGTATAGCTGTTCTAGAGCTTTCTTGCATTTATGTTTGGACTAACAATGCCAGGAGGCTGAGAGGATTGAGATGGACTGGGAGCTATCACACTCCATTGATTCCCAAGGACCGTTTCAATCCTTCCCTCATGGTCCTTAAACGAGGGACATCTCTCATTATGAATGGGATGATGATAATTAAAATGGATACACTCTGTCTCTACTGTCCTAGTATCTGGTTTGCCAAGAATGCTGGATAGAGAAAAACAAACGTGGTGACCTTCCTAAATAAAAAGAGGCCATTGGATTTTTATCAAAGTCAAGCTGTGTTTATGAAAAGCTTATTGCTAAGTAAAAACTCAGATTTCATATGACCTTGTGGAAAGATCTGAATTTGATTGTTCCGTAAAGAGGCCAGGGTCTGTGGTAGTTACACAGGTATGTACTTAGAGAGCAAGGTCATGGCATCTCAGATGACACCTGACAACTTGGTGATCCCGAGCCACCTCTGTCTATGTTTTAGTAATTCCCCCTTATATAGCACACATGATTTTTTAAACAAGCTAAATAAAGCAGCTGAGGAAGATTTCATGGTTGAAGAACCACCCAAGAGCCACTCTGAATGACAAGCTCTAATCCGTGCCAGTTTGTTTATTATCTCTATAGGTTTTCTGGCTGGACTCAAGAGTGTTCTAACTCATTTTATGACGTAAAAACTCTTTCGTCCATCCAAGTTAGAAACCTATTACTTCATTAGACATATTATTTAAAACATATGCTGGGGCTTCCCTGGTGGCGCAGTGGTTGAGAATCTGGCTGCCAATGCAGGGGACACAGGTTCAAGCCCTGGTCTGGGAAGATCCCACATGCCATGGAGCGACTGGGCCCGTGAGCCACAACTACTGAGCCTGTGTGTCTGGAGCCTGTGCTCCGCAACAAGAGAGGCTACGACAGTGAGAGGAGGCCCGTGCATGGCGATGAGTGGCTCCCGCTTGCCGCAACTAGAGAAAGCCCTCGCACAGAAACAAAGACCCAACACAGCCAAAAATATAAATAAATAATTAATTTTAAAAAAAAAACAAAAAAAAAAAACATATGCTGGTTTCCTTCTTGAGAGATTAAAAGTTTGGGCTTCACAGGCCTATGTTCTATACAAGAAGTAGGTTATCGTTAGGCATTTAATTATTCTACTGTTGTCCCACATTTATATTCTTTATCATATTTTGCAGAACTCTGAGTATAATGACTTGATGCTTCTCCTGTCTTAGGAAATATAAGTATAAGCATTCATTTATACTTCTTTCTTATGGGTTTATTGTTATAAACTAGAACTGGATTTAATAATGGCTACCCTTGGTGTCTTAGTGCCAAAAAGGACTGTTGATCAATTATACTAAAACCCAAATCATCATTTTTGGTAAACCCTTTTCCACATATAGCTGACTTTGTTGACAATCCTACATTACAAGGTGCTTATTCAAGTTACCTTGCTATCTGAATATGTTCAGTTTAATTTGGAAGATACATTTAGTTATATTATGTTCAGTTTAATTTAGAAGATACATTTAGTTATATTTTCCAGGCTAAACTTAATACTGCCATATGCTAGAGCAATGCTGTCCAATAGAAATATAATGTGAAACTCAAATGCAAGCCACAGATGTAACTTTAAATTTTCTAGTAGCCACATTAAAAATTTTTAAATACAGGTGAAATTAATAATATATTGTATTTAACCCAATATGTCAAAAATATTATCATTTCAACATGTTATCAATACAATAACAAATAAGGAGATACCTTAATTCATTTTCCATACTAAATCTTGAAGAGATTTAGTCTCTCCAAGGTGAAGTGTCTCACTGTCCCAATACAAAGAAAGTTTTATTTCCATTGAGCTATGGGTTTGGCTTTATGTTGAGGACATGGTGAGTCATGGAAGTGATCTTGTTGCCCTGGTGTATTGGTTGGAAGCTAGAAAACTACAATGAAATTTGATGTTATTTAGCTGTTGTGCACATTGCTTCTTTAAATAAAGATTACATTTCTTGGCTTCCTTTGCATCTAGGTGTGGTCACATGATTTAATTATTGGTCAATGAGATATAAATAAATGTTTCCAGCAGCAGCATCAATGAAGTCTCCTTAAAAGAGAGGAGACAGGCCCTTTTCTCCTCCATTCTTTCACCTTGCCTGAAATGAAGATGTGGTGGCTGGAGCACTGGCTGCCATTGTGTACTATGAGGATAAGGGTCCCATCTTAGGGATACTAGAGGTGTGAGCCAGCAGAAACTTTCTTTCTGGAGTCATCATATAAGTCTTGGTCTGCCTACCTCTAGATTTCTTTTGTGTGAGAGTAAGGTCAAAGTTGTATCTTGTTAAACCTACTCTTTTTTTTGCCTCCCCTGAGGGAGGTATTTCCTGTTACTGAACCTAATCTTAGCAGACAGATCAGGAATATAAATTTTCTTTGAATGTGATTTTATGATGAATAGCAGGACTTAAAGTAAAGGGAGTGAAGAGATAGAATAAATACTTTTTAGCCAACTTTTCAGTGAAACATCTATTCTACAAACACAAGAAATAATACCATTTGGGAAGGGACCCAAAAAAATGTAATGACTTTGGAATAGAAAGAATTTTCATACTCCTTTAAATTAATTCAGCTTTACCACGTCTGAAAATGAATTTCTTTGAGACAGCTACTAATCTATCTTCTACTTACAAAAGATTTGTCTTTGAAATGTGTCTTTACAATGAGAATTGAAATATAATGACAATAATGGCTACCATTTATTATTATAATTTAATGTCTACTATGGGAGAAGCACTATGCTAGGTGTTTCAGATATATTATCTCATTTAACCCTTACAACTACCCTACAAAGTAAGAATTACTTCCCCATTTTACAGGAGAGGCTCGAAGAAACCAATTAACTTACTCAAGGTCACACAGCAACTCTTAGAAGCAGAGCTGGGATTTGAGTTCATTTCTGTCTGAATTTTTCTATGCTGAATCTCTGATGATTTCCATAACATTGTTTTTTTTTTCCAACACTGGCTCAGATCACTTTCATCAACCTACTTCTCCCCTAAATCATAACATTCTGATAGTCAAGGAAGAGACAGATGCTGGGATCCTGCCCTGTATATATGCTCATTGCCAATTTTCCAGAGATTCAGTGGCAGTGCTGACTAAGGAAAGGTAACAAGGTAACTAAGGAATTTGAACAAGGCTCTCTGAATGGTATATTGGACAAAAGGTCTAAACCAGAAATCCCGAGACTTGTCTCTCATATTAACTATATGTCTAATTAGCTACTTGACCTTACACAAAATCATTCAACCTACCTGGGCCTCAGTTTTCTTTTATAACAGGAAGGGCAAACCTAGGTGATCTCTAAGATCTAATCTAGTGTCAATATTCCATGATTATGCCAAAAGTCTGTCAAAGGAGAAATAAACAAAGATGGTTGGAAATGAAAGCAGGCAGTAGTATTTAGAATGCTTTACCTCTCACTGCTTGACATGCAGAATTCAATTTTAAAAATGAATGGACCTAGCAGAGAACTGTGGGAAGCTCTCTTTGATTGTTGAAATTGTTTACTCTTGACTCTACCGTTAACTTTGACTGCTATGGCTTCAGAAATATCTTTTGAACAATACTTCTCAGAACATTCTTCCAATGCATACTAACTGAACCATTTTGCTAGCTGGAATAAACTCTTCTAGGTTTGTTGGACACTAATGTGTTCACACACACCATAGTAGAAAAAATTCTTGATTTAATTAGAACTTAAATATTTTTTCTCCACTTAAAGTGAAAAACGTTAATTATTAAAAATAAATTGAAATGCAAATTTATCTGAAAAACACATTTTGCAGGTATATAAATTGAGATCCATAGTGGCTGATTAGCTTAAGATTATATGGAGAGTCAGAGGTATGCCAGTACACCAGAGGCATCTGCTGATCTGGGTGACCTAGAGTTCTGGTGAGAGTCCAGAGTGGGAAACAGATTGTTAGCTGAACCTTGGGCCTGCACAGGATCAGGGATCCATATTAAAACCAATCTAGATGAAAACGTGCCTTGCAGAAACAGACTAGAAGGAAATAATCTGTCTCAGGCTTGGGTCTGAGGATGTTAAATAACAAGCCTCCTCTGATACTTCATGGTGACTAGCCAAGTTTCATGTGGGTTTGGGGCCTGAATTTGTACCATCTGTATGGTCCGAAAAACTGTAACCTGAGATTTTTAATTTAAACTTTAAATTAGGGCTTCTCTGGTGGCGCAGTGGTTGAGAGTCCGCCTGCCGATGCAGGGGACACGGGTTCGCGCCCTGGTCTGGGAAGATCCCATATGCCGTGGAGCGGCTGGGCCCGTGAGCCATGGCCACTGAGCCTGCGCATCCGGAGCCTGTGCTCCGCAACTGGAGAGGCCACAACAGTGAGAGGCCCGCGTACCGCAAAAAAAAACAAAAACAAACAAACAAACAAAAAAACTTTAAATTAGTACAAATAGTTACCATGTTGTACACCTGAAACTAATATAATATTGTAAGTCAACTATACTACAGTAAAAAAATAAAGTTTGCCCTGATCTGTAGTGCAGACAGGTTCTGACAGAAACAAACGTAAATCTTCCCCAGACTCAGAATTTAAACATATTTGAACCAACAATTAAAAAATAAAAGAAACAAAAAAGCAAGCCATCATATACAAGAGTTGACAGAAACAAGAAACCACAGACCCAGACCCACAAAGCCTTAACATGATCTATTTTCAAATATAGCATATAAAATAACTATGTTTAGTATGTTTAAAGAAAAGAGAGTAAACAAAAACAGAATTAAGGAGCAAGAAATTGCCAAAAATTAATGAGGCATATTTGAAAAAAAACTAAATTAAAATTTTAGAAATTAAAAGAAATCACTGAAATTTAAAATCTAATGGAAGGGTTAACCATCATAATAAACACAGATGAAGAGATATTTAGTGAGCCAGAAGACAAATTTGAAGAAGTCACCTATAAAACAACAGAGAAACAAAGAAATGTAAAATCGGAAAAAGAATAAAAGACATAGAGACCAGAGTGGGACAGTCTAATGGAACTTCTGAAAGGAGGTAACAGAGAAAGTGGGAAAATCAAGATTCGATGAGATGATGACTGAACATTTTCTATGATTTATGAAAGACATGGGTTCTTTTCTTTTTTAACATCTTTATTGGAGTATAATTGCTTTACACTGTTGTGTTAGTTTCTGCGGTATAACAAAGTGAATCAGCTATACATATATCCCCATATCCCCTCCCTCTCGCATCTCCCTCCCACCCTCCTTATCCCACCCCTCTAGGTGGTCACAAGGACCGAGCTGATCTCCCTGTGCTATGTGGCTGCTTCCCACTAGCTATCTATTTTACATTTGGTAGTGTATATAAGACATGGGTTCTTATATTCAAGAAGCTCTGCAAGTCACAAGCAGGATAAAAACAAAATTAATCCACACTGATCCTTAGGATAGGACACTGGGCTGTGAATTCTATTGCCAACCTCAACTCTGAAGCATACACAATAAAGTAACTTTTTCCCTGTGTCTCACAGCAAATTAGTTCCTTCAGTTATAAAATGAGGAAACTTATTACCAACCCTGCTTAGACCTTATGGATGTTACGAGAGTAATAGAAACCTGTTTGCTAGGTTATTGTGAATGTGGAAGTACAAGTACAAGTCAAGTTCTTTATAGCAGAGGCAAGTACCCATTCAGAATTTCTATGAGCTCCACCTTATTAAGTTTCCAGGTAAAAATGTATTGTCCTTACTCTTTAATGAAGGACTAATCTCTGTCCTTCCTATGCCTCTTCTTCTTTCCAATGACTCAGAAGAATACATGTAGAGCAAATCTCTGGAACAGTCCTGGAGGTATATTGTATCATTAAAGCTCAATATACAATCCACATTCTAATAATGACCCCGGCTTATGGCCATAATAATGAAATGAAGAAAATGGATATGTAAGTATTTGGAGAAAAAATTAAAACCAACAGATAAACGCAGGAAGTTTTAATTACAGGAAGGAAAGTATCCTTCAGTTTATTTGGGGGAGATGTATGGGGTGCTCTTCAATATCTCTAATCATTTGATTTTGCACAGGACTGGGACAACTTATTCTGATCCTTGCCCATGTCCTGGCCACCGACTGTGCACACTTGATTTCTGGCTTCCTTCGAGCTCTCTCAGCCATCTCCACTAGAGAAGCAGGCGACAGGTCAGACTGTGGAGGTGGGCACCCAGGTGGCCATTTGCCCTGCAGGATCTCACCTACAGGGCCAAATACACCTTCTAGATACACCCTTTTCTGGGTCTGTTTTCATTTCATGTAGATAAATGTGAATTGAGAAAAATGCCAAATAGAAAATGAATTGGAATTCAGAATAAGACTTTGGGTAAATGAGAGGAATGCATTTAATAGTGAAGCACAGAATTTTCCTGTTTTCTTTTGATGCCCCTATTGGTCTGTCCCAACGCGTTCCTTATTATTAACTGTACTTTAACCATGTAAGTAAGCATGCATCTTCACACTCATGCTTACTTAATTACATTTTCATGCTTCACAGTTGCCACCTTATTTTAATATATGTCCCTGGTTTGAAAAACAATTTTAAAGCTTTAATGTCCTGGAACAGTCAGCAGAGTTAGCTCAGATTTACAGAGAGGAAGCTGCAAATGTACCTCCTTTTTCAAACTTGTCAAATTGTCAAAAGTTTCGCTGGATTTTTGCATTGCAGCCTGCTAATGACGTCAGAACAGGCATGGTTTTTATTGTCTCAGAACAGAATGTAAAAGACGTGTTTTGAAAACATTTGATATTTGATGCGCTTTGAATCACCACACTGTGTATATAATCTTATGGCTATTAAATGAACTCTCTTTTATAAAAATAAGGGATTTTTGAATCTGAGAATATTTTGGGGTTCAATTTCTATTTTCACTTGAGACAAAAAAAACTTAGGGGGTGTCAAACCATCTCTGAGTAGGATGTGTTGCTAGGAAATCATGATAATAGTATGATTTTTTTTCCATTTCATATCTACCTCTCAAAAATATTTATGTGGATTCCATCTTACACACTTAATTTGAATTGAAATTCTATTAAGGATGCTCTTGGGTTATATTTCTAGTGTCACCAATGAACTTCATTTACTGATTCAGTAAATCTACAGTTAATGTTTTGACCTCACTGTAGTGTTGATGGTGTAGCCACTATGTTTCAAGCAGGGGTTTGTTTTATTAAATCAATCAAATCAGAGTCAACTTAAGGTTTACCCTTTATTTTTTTACTGAGTAGAAAAAGAATTACTTTAAAATAAATTTGATCAGAGGTTGTCATACTTTGAATGCAAGTTAAAAATAATTAAGCCTACATACGAATTAGTCATAAGCCTTTTGTCCCTGTACGCTAAAAAGTACTTCCCATCATGTTTTGGTGACTAGTTGTCTATATTTGAGCTTTTCTTTAAGTCCAGGGAATTTGTAGCATTATAATATATTAACATTGTTTACTAATTAATAGAAACTTTTCTTCTGAGAACTCAGCTACTGTGCCTAAGAAATTCAAGTGTGTTCCCCGAACTGAAGAGGGAAAAGTACCTGCAATCCTAGGTTCCTAATCTGGGTACATTGATTATCTCTTTTCTACTGAGATACTTAATGGTAGTTACTTTATATATGAGTGGATTTTTCTCTTCAGTGGCGTGATGAATGACTATATCGTTGTGCCCGCAGCATGTACATTAGATTTTGAACAAAGCTTCTTTATCAAATGGCAGGTACAACCCTGCTGTTACTGTAATATCTGTAGGAAAAATACAGCGTACGCACTAATCATTTCAAATGGCCTAATCAATACCTGGAAATTGCAGGAAAGTGATGCATTGTATATGATAGGTATGTAGAATCAGATGAAAATCTTTTGATTATTGGCACTTTCAATAAAGGGGAAAACAAATAATGTTTTAAAAGCATATGATACTTGTGTAATCAAGGAAAGTTTTCCTAGCAATAATAATTATGAGTCTTTTACAACTTCCTTCTCTAATTATCCGTTTTATTAGTAGATGCATATCACCATCCATTAGGCAACACTTAAAAACATAACGAGACATTGTTATATATACACATGTATATGTGTGTGTGTGCATATATATCTCTACAAATAGAGGTAGATTCTCAAACAGCATGGTCTATATATCAAAGTATGTTTGTCCTTATAATGAAAACAAAACTATTTACAATTAATATTTCCTCACCATAAACAATATGGAGTTAAGAGAGTTTATGGACTACATCCATGAACCATTCATAATCAGTGTCAACAGCTCAATAAACAGTATCAAGAATCATAGATCTCAGTGTTGAAAGGGGCCTCAAGGGTCATTTGGCTAATCTTCTACCATTTCAAAAATGAGGCAGCTGAAACTCAAAGAAGTTAAATTAGTTACTCAAAGTCACTGTGCTGTGAATAGACACACAGGTGCACACGCACACAAATACACACACGCAGTGTCATCTCTCTGATGGACAAGATGGCCACATGTCATAGGATAGCCTGAAAACAAATATCCTTATAACAAAGCCTCCTGGGATCTTCAGGAACTAACCCGGCTTGGAAGGGGTACATGATGATAGTACCTCAGATGATTTCTGTTATATAGCAAAAACAAAAAATATATAGCAAAAAAAAATATATATATACCTGAGGTTCAGAAATACTTCAGGGCGTAATGTTCCATCTCTCTAGCTGATTAATCCAGTTCTAAGATCCAGTATAATGAGAGGTAATCATGGTAGAAAGAGCAGAAGCTGTCCTCTCTTTGTGAATGCTTACCTTCTATGAGCTTTTGTGCTCCCCTTCAAAGACTATGTGACTAGGAGAAGCCAGATTTTATGAAAGACATGTAGTAGATGCATTTTACAATGCTGGTATTAGAAGCAAAGGCCAGTATCTTCAGTATAGGCTAAATGTATTACTGAGATTTCATGGCAAGGAGTTCTATTTTAAGGGAGTATGATTTGACCTGCGGTATATCCAAATCTAAACTATGTTATAACTAGCTTCTATTGTATTCCTCTTGAGGTATTTTTAAAGACTAATGAGTTAACCTTTGTGAAGTACCATGAGACCTTCAGGTTAAAGAATCCTGTATCAAGTATCAATTCACTGCCACTAACAATACTCAACGTACCTAGAAAACAGACTGAAAATAATCAGTAAACCATTCACTGCAGTCCCCTTGGTATCAGAGCAGCACAGTTAACATGCTAACAGCTAAGCGTCATGCGCTTAGAGGAAGAAAATGATCAATGGCAAAGAGCATATCCACCACCTTTGAAGTGACATGATCCATTATAAGAATCAGATGTTAAATTGCATCCTGTACTGAGCATACTCAATTAAAAGTCTGCACAGTGAGATCATCTCGATGGTTAAGTATGCTCTGTGGGAACAACCTTTATGGAGCTTAAAAATCACAGAAGGACTATTTATACCATGACACCGGAGATCTGGAAGGCATTTCCTCCCCCTATTTTTCAAGTTGGTAGTTTTATTAGGAAGCCTTTTTCCTGAAAGGCTGCAAAGTTTTGGATCATACTTATTCACTCTTTTGTTTCTTTGAGCAAGAGATGCTTCCCGTGTTTTTTCTACTGGGTCTAGAATGGATGAACGTGGCTTTAGTATGCATTCTAATTTAGTCTACGTTTAGTCCACATTGTATCTGGACAAGAATGTGTCATTCATGCACTTGATATTTGATGCCCTTCATCTTCTTGAACTTTCCCTTTTCAGTAAGCTAATCTATACACCTGAGTCCCTGGCTCCTTGTCTAACTCTTCCTTTGGTGGGGGTGAGGGTGGAGGCTAGAAGGAACGCTAGATGTAGAATGAAATCAACAGCCCTGGTTTCTACTTGCACGTTTGCAAATTAGCCAGGTCTATGGCCTTGGACAAGTCATTGAACCTCGCTGGTCCTCAGTTTCCTCATGTTTCAAAAACTTGTACACTTCTTGTTCATCGTTTACTGTCTATCTCTCCCAGCCAGACTGCAAGCTCCACTAGTGCAGGAATCTTTGTATTCCTCACTGATATATCCCAAGAGCTAGCACATGGCACACAGTAAGTGCTCAAGGAAAATTTGTTTAATAGAAAAAGTGTAGAGATATGTGGTTCAATGTTTCACAAATGTGGTAGCCTCTAGTTCACCTGTCTCAGCACCCTTAAGGATTCTAGTGCACTAAAGCCAGAGAGGCAAAGCAGTTTGCCCCTAGATGTGAGAGCTAGGGCACCATTCTAACCTCCTCATTTAATTGTCCATTGGCCAAACATTTATTGAGCCCCTATTATGTCCCTGTCATATATGTGGAATCTAAAATATGACACAAATGAACCTATCTACAAAACAGAAACAGACTCACGGACATATAGAACAGACTTGTGGTTGCCAAGGGGGGGTGAGGGAGGGATGGATTGGGAGTTTGGGATTAGCAGATGTAAACTATTATATGTAGAACGGATAAGTAACAAGGTCCTATCGTATAGCACATTCAATCTCCTGTAATAAACCGTAATGGAAAAGAATATGAAAAAGAATGTATATATATGTATAACTGAATCACTTTGCTGTACAGCAGTAATTAACACAACATTGTAATTCAACTATACTTCAATAAAATTAAAAAAAAATTAAAAAAAAGACTTTTCCAAAGTCTTCTTGGCTATAGGGTTTCTTCTCAAATAACCCATGCTCCCCTCTTTGTGCTCTGCAGTACATGGCCTTGGACACAGCCTAGCAATGATACCTCTTTATACATGGTGAATTAGGTGATACGCTCCCAGAGGACAGTATAGTACAATGGTTCAGTGCATGGAGTGTGAAGCCAGAATACCTCAGTCCAAATTCTGACTCTGATACTTGTTATAGGGGTGACTTTGGGCAAGTTATTTAATCTCTCTGTGCCTCAGTTTCCTCATGTGTGAAGTGGGCCTAATTACAGTACTTATCTCATAGGGTTGTTATGAAGATTAAGTGAACATAAGTCCAACAATTAGGAAAGTGCCTAATACACAATACTTGTTATGTAAGTGTATGCTCTAGGCCATGATACTAT
The DNA here is from genome assembly GCF_008692025.1 of Phocoena sinus. Classification (NCBI taxonomy): domain Eukaryota; kingdom Metazoa; phylum Chordata; class Mammalia; order Artiodactyla; family Phocoenidae; genus Phocoena; species Phocoena sinus. Next base: position 105,900,336 of record NC_045784.1, read on the forward strand.
ATCTGACACATGGAAGGATGGAAGGTATTTAATAACATTTAGTAAATAAATTAATAATCAGGTTAGAGCTATACTGTACAGTCCCCTAATATGCAGTTACTTCCTTTTTGTTAACTATCTTCTAATTGTTCAATGTGTGTTCTCCACTAGCTCCTTGTGTGCAAGGACCACGTCCATCTTGTTCATCACTATATCCCCAGCACCAAGCACCATGCCAAGCACATAGTAGGCACACTATATTTGCTAAGTGTATAAATGAGTGATTTTTAAGATTTGCATTTTAGTTATTATTACACTGTCTTTAGCATTTTAATCATTTTCTGAAATTGTAAAATGCAATCCTTTCTCCCATATTATTTCTATGTGAGGCACAAAATTTTGTACAGTGAAGTATTAGGTTAGAATTAATTCCCTTAACAGAGCGATTCTCCTGTTTCTTTATAGTACAGGATTGCAGATTTTTGGTTCAAAACTATTTCAGGTGCTCACAGAGCACCTGTCCTTCTTGCTTATCACGTGCCATTTTACATCCACAACAAAATTCATCAGCAGAGGCTTTGTAAGAGCTATTACTTATTAATTCTACTCACTTAATGAGCACATGGTCTGAGGATAAGAAAAAAATATATAAAGAACGATCCCTTATTTTTGGTTTAGGTGGAAAAACAAGTCACGTACTCAAATACCTACATCACAATGCCTTTTTTTTTTTTTTTTCCCCCGGTACGCGGGCCTGTCACTGCTGTGGCCTCTCCCATTGAGGAGCACAGACTCCGGACGCGCAGGCTCAGTGGCCATGGCTCACGGGCCCAGCCGCTCCGCGGCATGTGGGATCTTCCCAGACCGGGGCACGAACCCGTGTCCCCTGCATTGGCAGGCGGATTCTCAACCACTGCGCCACCAGGGAAGTCCCACAATGCCTTTTTGATTCTCTAGCAATGAGTGCGGTAGGATTTCAGAGGATCCTGTTGATGTGATCAGGAAAAGTTTTATAAAATGGCTAAAACGGTAGTTGGTCTGGGTGGATGAGTTGAATTTTCACAGGTGGAAAGGGACTAGCATTCCTGCTGAGGAAAGGGCATAAAGAAAAGTGGGGGTAAGGAGAGCATACAGATCACTTTAGTGCAAGGAGGGATTTATGCAGGAAGCAGAAGTAGAAGATAGGCTGGAGAGAGAGATATGGAATAGTTTGTACTGGGCTTTTGGTAACAGGCTAGGATATCTGAAGGTTTTCTATAGACAACAGAGAACTGTGGATGATGTTAGGGTAGAGAAGCAAAGTTGTGGGACTATTAATTGGGCAGGAACATGGCAATATAGAAATAGAGTAAAGTGCCTGGCTAAGTTGAGTTTTTACATGATGGGACACCCAGTGTAAATATTCTGCAGATGGCTGGAAAGGAAGGACTACTTAAATTTGGGGAAGACATAGATTTCAAATAATCTGTATAGAACTGATAACAAAAGACTTGAGAATGGATGAAATAACTACAGGAGAATACAGAACGAGGACAGAAGTTCAACTACAGAACTATGACAATGAAAAATACGATTAAAAGCCCAGCAGTATGTTGTATATGAAAATCCAGTAAAATACTAGCCTAGGGAATACCTGGAAGCCCTTTATAACCCACGAAGGCATACAGATCAGAGTTTAAGAGACACTACCTTAAGGTAAAGACCAGTAAGAACTTGGGAGTGAAGGAAGAACAAGAAGAAAACTCTGACATACCTGTTGAGCAGTCAGATCCTGTCCACTTGGGATCGCAGCTGCATGTTCCAGTGTCCAGGAGAAAAGTCCCGTGTCCTGAGCACTGCTCTTGACATATGGGAAGTGGCGTTTCACAGTTGATTCCTCCCCAACCAGTAGAACAGTGACATTCTCCTTTTACACAGATGCCATGGCCAGAACACATTGGGTCTAAGCAGTCCTCTGAAGGCCCCAAAAAGGAGGGAAAAGGTTGAAAGTAAACAGGTGTGGCCAGTTTACCTCAGGACAATGAAACTGAGGTACATTGATTTCCTAATATTATATAATTTATGCTGTTTTAATTAGGCAATAAAATGACTCATGTAAACGCTGTGTTCAAATCAGAATATTATTAGCACTTAAAAACATGGTAGGCTATCATAAAGGTTGCAACCTAAATTTAGAGGAAGGAAACCACACATATGTTATGTGAAATTATGAGCAGTGTATAGTACTCCCACGCAAATGGGTCGGTGGACCAGTGTGGGCCTTCAATAAGAATTCCTTGGCTTTGTAAGAAAGATCAAGAATTTTTAGTAAGTCATTCCTTGTCTTTTCTGAAATTGGAATCATAGTTCCCAGAAATGGCTTTTATTTGATGTGTCTAGAGGAGTTTTTATATATATTTAAGTTTGGATTATTTAAGGTATTAGGTGAGGTGACTGCTGTTTCATGAAATCATACAATATAATCAATTTCTTATAATTTCTCATTTATCCCTAAGAAGCACTGAAAATGAAACATTTTTAACGTAATTTCAAAATTCTTTTCCTCGTGGCTTCTCTTTTTACCAGGATGCTGTGACATAGTTTTCAATGCTTTAGAATATCACAGACTCAATTATATTTGTCTCAGATTCTGTGAAGTCTGGAAATTTTTGGACACATTCTAACAAACACTCTATTTTAGAAGTAGATTCCTATGTTTGCCTTGGGGAAAATCATTTTGTGCTTTTAATTGAGTGACCATCCCACGGGAAATGGGAAAGTTGATTTCCAAATTTTTGATCTTCCCATACAAATAAGATGAGACCAAAATAACTTAACCATGATGAGGATGTATGCTTTGATTTACTTTTCCAGCAATGGAAACAGACTAATACAATCTGCCATCATCTGCAAGACTGGCCTACTTTTAGGGTGTGGCATGTACCATGGAACAGAGTAAGTCTAACTAAGCAGTATTATAATTAGTGTTATTGCCATTATAATTAGCCCATGATCTCAGGATCATTAGCACAATGCTTTAATACCTGAGCTAATCAGCAAATAAACACCAGAAGGTACATCTGATTTCATCTGTTCATTATTTGGAGGGAGAGGAAAAGTCTAAAATGTAGAATATTGTTTCAGAAGGAGGTAATTTTATTACATCAAAATACAATAATCTTAATAAATGATATAGTATTTAACTTAATATAGTTTCTTTTTTTAGAAGGCCACCTTCAATGAATAGGCAAGTCATACGTAAGTAAGAGGCACAAAGTCATATGGCTGAAAGGACCAGGTTGGTAGTATACATGAATGAGATGGGCTGGATGTAAGAAAACAGGGTGTCAAATGAGTTGAAAATTACACCCCCTCGAAAACCTGCCCATGGATGTTTACAGTAGCTCTATTCATAAGTGCCTAAATTTGGAAACAGCCTTGATGTCCTTCAATAGATGAATGGATAAACAAACTGGTATATCAAGACAATGGAAATTCAGTGAAAAGTAAATGAGCTATCAAGCCATGGAAAGACATGGAGGAGACAAATTCATGTTGCTAAATGGAATAAGCCAGTTTTAACTTTTCCATACTGTGTGATTCGAACTATATGACATTCTGAAAAAGGAAGACTACAGAGACAGTAAAAAGCTCAGTGGTTGCCAGGGGCTGGAGTAGGACGAGGGATAAATAGGTGGAGCACAGAGGATTTTTAGGGCAGTGAAATGATTCTGGATGATACCATGATGGTGGATACATGACATTATCCATTCAGCAAAACCCATATAATGCACAATACCAGGAGTGAACCCTAAGTAAACTATGGGCTTTATTTAGTTACTAATCATAATGTACCAATATTGGTTCATCAATTGTAACAAAGGTACTTTACTAATGCAAGGTGTTAATAATAGGAGAAACTGTGTGTGTGTGTGTGTTTGTGTGTGTGTGTGTGTGTGTGTGTAGGGGTGAGGGCTATATGGGAACTCTGTACTTTTTGCTCAATTTTTATATCAGCCTAAAACTTCTCTAAAAAATAAAGTACATTAATTCAACAATTAAAAAAACAAACAAACAAGGTGTGCTGGGAATAAGTGTCCAGTTTAAAGGAATCTGCTGCTAATTGGCTACAATCATTACCACCACATAGGAATGTGGGTCCAAGGTTACCAGATTTTCTAGTTGTTCAAGAGAAGCTAGAAACAGAGACTTTTATATGACATTTCTCTATTTTAAATTTTGGGAAATACGTCACATTAAACAACAACGAAAACACCACCACTACCACTTTGTGAATCAAACAAAACCCATCCATGGGCCCAGTTCAACCTGTGAGCTCCTGGTTTGTGATGTCTGACTTAAAATATTTTTTGTTAAAAAACTGTATTTGAAAAGTTTATACCTCTAAACATGGTATTCCTTGCTATCTTGGTTATTCTGTAAATTTTCTTAGTGGCCCCTAGAAGGCAAACATAAGCTAAGTCTTTTTTCCAACGACTTACAAGATTTAAATTGGAAGGGTCTAAATTAATTAGGTTAAATGTTTTTCAGGGCAGATTGTAGATGTTGTGATAGACACCATTTTTTGGTGAATGTCTGTGTGTCCATATAGCATCTGAATGTACAACTTAAATATCATGATTGCAGATGGATTCCCATAAAAACAGCTTCCAAAAGTAACTCAGGAACTCTACTGCCTTCCCTAGGCCCAATGACATTCATATTGGAACAGATACAATCTTTACACCAAAATTCTACTATGGCTAATGGGAAGTGGGAAGCTAAACTCTGGCTTGCTCATGGAGTGGAATGAGATTAAACTCTTTAAAATGCTGTGTAATCGTCTCAATGAGCCATCTTTAAAAAGCAATTATAGTGCATTTTCAGCAGTCTCTTTCCTGAACAACAGTTGTGATGAGACCATCTCCCATGGTAATGGTTTAATATTATTTCTGAAAACAGTCTTATTTGAGGAATGTGACATGAAAAAGGTCTGATTACTAGTAAATTTATTTTCCAATGTGTCTTCTTTAAATTATAAAACTATTACTATTTTGAAGTATGTTTTGTAAATGATAAAACTATTGTGTGTGTATGTGTAAAGGCTCCTTTGGGGGTGAATTTTAATATAAAGGCACTGCCTCAAAACTCATTAGTGGTAAGTCTACTTCCTTAGGCATGGACGTCAAGTTTCAGCAGGAGGTATGTAAAAATAAACAATATAAAGCAATAATAATAATGGTAATTACAAATCACTCCCAAAGAAAACATTCGTGAAATGGTTCCAAATGTGCACGTATTATTTTTATTATGTGCTTTAAAGTAAGATGTAGCCTAGTGCACTCTGTAATAATGAAAGCATGTAAATTAACACCTAAAATCATCAGTATGGAAATTCTCAAGTTATAAAACAGTGTAAAACGAGGGGGGAAATGCCATTTTTCACTACTGCTTTGCAAGGGTCACAGATAAAGCCTCATGTTAATATTAGAGGCTGTCAGAAGAGACACGAACTCCCCCGCTCCATGTACGAAGGAGACATGTTGAGCATTTAATGGTTTGCAAAGACCACTTACATCTCTACTAGAAACCCAGAATGACACCTTGGACAATTCAGTGAGAATTAATCTATAGCCTGGAGCTATAGATTAACACAGGGCTCTGACCTTCCTCGCATATTTCTCCTTTGTATCCTGGCACACAGATGCAGACTCCCATGATGCAGGTGCCGTGGCCAAAGCACGTTGGGTCAATGCATTGCTCTTCTGGAACGTCGCACTCTGGTCCTTTCCAGCCATTTCGGCAGACACAGTGTCCTTTCTCGTATTCTCCGTTCCCACCACACAGCACAGGGCATGAATCTGAAGGTTGGCAAATGAACTTGTAATGTTCGCATAATGCTTTTAAAATCTCCAAAGAGCAATTCTCTATCGATTCTCGTATAATATTTCTGGTAAAAAAAAATTGTACTATTTCTGTCTTACCATTTATTAAATCGGCACATGTTCGTGATTACAAACAGAATTTTCCTCTTATGGGATTGGGAGAAAGATAAATTATAAAAACATCCTGAGTGGAGAAATTATTTCAAGTACTTGCTTTTGATTCCACCATACTCTTAAACAATTATTATTATCATCATTATTATAAGCTAGGATTTTTCTCTTTTATGGTTTTTCTTCCTCAAGCAGATGTATGCTACTTTCAGGAAGAAAACCCTGAAAATCTGTAAAACTAGTAGGGAGTTATTCGTATTATAGAATGTTATCTTTAAAAAGTTGTGCATTTAAAGAGATTTATGCTGGACAGATGTCTGTGCCTACCCCACACTGTGCAGACCTTTATTAGAACACTCACTCCGCTTTGTCACTGTATGTCTCCTTATTAAAAATATGGGCTTCCTGAGGGCAGGGCCTGTACCTTGTCTTATTCATTTTTTCAATACCAGCCATCACCTCTACTTCTACCTCCCACCTCCTCAAGATCTATCAGAGAACTTGGAACCTAGCAAATGCTGTAGAATTCTCTGTTGAAAACAAATATCGTATATTAACGCATATATTTGGAATCTAGAAAAACGGCACAGATGAATTGGTTTGCAAGGCAGAAATACAGACACAGATGTAGAACAAATGTATGGACACCAAGGGGGGAAAGCGGGGGTGGGTGGTGGTGGTGGTGGTGGGATGAATTGGGAGACTGGGATTGACATGTATACACTGATATGTGTAAAATAGATAACTAATAAGAACCTGCTATATAAAAAGTAAATAAAATTAAATTAAAAAAAAAAAGAATTCTCTGTTGAATAGAATTTAATCTAAAGAAAACGGAGTGGCTGAGAAACCTGAGATTAAAGCATTAGCAGACTGAGAACTTTACGAACACATTGCGAATGAGCAGAAAGCATCTCTAAAGTAATAACTGGAAGTCTATGGGGAAAACACAGTGTGATTTATCTACAGCTTTTCAAGAATTAAACTATGGGCAAGTCTAGTTTAAGTCTAGTAAAGTTTGAAAGTTTAACTTCTGCCTTTCCTTTCTAGGCTACTCACGGATTTGGTGACTGTCTACCCCTTCCTGTTTACCCTGGTGTGTACAACCGGTTACCACTCTGCCCTTTCTTAAAGTTCATCCATTATAAATGAGTTTATGAAGGGAATAGAAGTATCATGGAGTGGTTGGGTCAGAGGATCCAGGTACAAATCCCAGCTGTTAGATAACCCTGGTATTTCACCTCTCTGAGGTTATTTCTTTGCCCATAAAACTGTGATAATAGATCTACATCGTAGGACTATCGTAGGATGTAGGAATTAAAAGAAGTACTGCAAAGTGTTTAGAACAGTGCCTGGCAGAGCAAGTGCTCAGCTTTTGGTAGCGGCAGTTCGGGTGTTGTTGCTATTGCTGCTGCTACTGCCACTCCTGTCCCTCCTCTTCCTCCTATTGCTACTAATTCTGAGTTCTCAAACGACATTGAGCTCCCTAATCAATCAGTGTAACAGAGCAACCTCACCTCTAGCACAGTCAGGCCCAAGGAATCCTGGGAAGCAGTGACAATGGCCAGAGATACACTCTCCATTTCCATTGCAATTGGTTGAACAGTCATCCATTATTTCTGTTAATAGAGAGAAAAAGAAAAAAAAGAACAAACCTATAGATTGTAGAGTCCTTAATTTTTTTCTAAATTGCGAAAACTCTGGGCCTGTAACAATCTTTGCCCCCTGCTGTCCACAAAGCACTTACTATTTAAAATCAGATGCCAAAGATTTCTGTAAGATGTCATATGCAGTACCGAATTATTAAAAGCGCCCTGGATTTGCTGAATTGGCTATTCAGGAATGAAACTAAAAACCAACCTCACCTCTAAAGTGCATAAAGGGTCTAGATGAGTTGTATTCTTATGAGACATTCACGATAAAGCTAAAAATGTACCAGGATTATAAGTCATTTCTCAAAAGCAAAATGGACTTTAAAAAGTAACCCAGAAAACGAAGTCTATTGTTTATTTTTCAAATTTAGGTTGTAGCAAATAAAAATTTCTTCTCTAGCACCTAAAATGTTTAATCTACTATCTTGACAGCTTAAATACGATAATCAGTATTTCATTTTCATTAATAAGTGACAACGGAAAGCTTTTAAAGTTAAGTGTTCATATTAAATTCACCACCACTAAAAGCATTAGAACCTAAGTATTTTGTTGAGAAATGCTTTCTTGACTGTAAATGCTTATCAGTTCTTTGCCACTAATTTCCCTTCAATCCATTCTTAGAGAAGAATAGGTTTCAGGGGAATTGAGAAGGCTTTGAAGGTGCCCATAGGTAGTTGTGGTGACATAAAGATGTGCAATGCAACAGTACTTTGATAAGTCTTGTGTTAAGTAACTTGATTGAAGAGGTATAAAGTTATACAAAAATCAGTCTCTGACGAGGACGTTAAAAACTGTTTTTAGTTTAAAACTGTATTTGAGTATGATAGCATCAAATTCCAAGTCCGTGAACTATTATGATATGCATGTTTTACTCCTGTAGCTTAAAAAAAATAATCTTCTCATTACTCTTTTCTGGAAGTTTTCCATAACTTAGCACTCCTGGATTCTGACTTTTATGTTCTAGCCCATTACACTCATACTTCTCGTATGTACCAGTTTTTTCTTTTCAATCCAAATTATCTACTTCATCTAGTTTCACTTGGATAAGCTATTTCCAATTAGAGGGAAATATTCTAGTAAGTAGTCTCGGCATCTTCCATTAAACTATGAGAATTTATAAAGAGAGCTGGGAAATAGCATTTCTTCAGTTGTGGCCTTTTGACCACCTATATCAGTAGGATCACCTGAGGCACTTAAAATGCAGATACCTGAGCTTCACTCCAGATTTACTGAATTTGCCTCTGAGGGATGCAGCCCAGTAATCTACATTCTAGCAAATACCTCAGGTGACTCTACAGGTGATGACCGAATTAAAGCATTGAGAACCAATGCTTCAGATAGTAAATTTCCAGGTTAGAGGAATTCTCGTCTAGACTTGGAATTCTGCAATAAAAGCAAGAGGAAGAAAGTGGTATCTAGTCCATTTAGGTGATTCTTAGAAAGCTGAGAATGAATCCAGTGGCTGTGTGGATATCCACCCTATTATCAATCAGAGGTTATTCTTCTGACATCTGTGTGAAGACATCAGATTCCTTTTTGCAGGTTTATGGTGGCCTGTTTTCTGATCCCTGTGCTAGAAAACTGAACTGGATAAGAAACTGACACGTGGCATTTGCTGAACAACTGGGCTGGCAGGAATGTAACATTTGACAATGAGTTAACCATTTTTAACTCACTAAAACATTCGTTATTTTCAGAAAATCATTAATTTATTTAAAAGGTCATTATGAAAAGGCACAAAGGGTCTTTTTTTCTCTTTTCATTCAGAGATGGAACAATTATTATCTATTTTCTTATCTTGCTTTCTTGTACCAAAAAGTAATGGCAGTTCTTAAATCTACATTCGGATTTCCCCTGCCCTGGATGGTTAATAGGAGGCCATGGAGGAAGCTTTCAAAGGTAAATATACTTGAATTTAATTTCACACCAGGTCCTATTGACAACTTTATGGAAGCAGCCTTGTGGGAATGTAGCTATTGTAGAAAAAATGTTTAATAAAGTTTGCTATCAAAATGAATAAAACTCCCTACATCTTATGGACTTATCTAAGAACCGTTCCTGGGCCCATAATGCTGCACAGAGCTTAACACCTGCAATGCAAATGAGAAGAGAAGGCAATATAGGAGGTTTTGGAAGCTGCCATCTCCACTGGGTATCAAAGAGACATCGGGATAGCCTAGGGACTCCAAAAGGAGGATGGCTACAGCAGAAACACATAAATAACTAGTGATGAAAAAGAATGTGCTTTTCTGTTTATACTGGCCTCCAGGAAGTTTGCCTTCTATCTTTTAAATCTTACTTCAGACTCACTTCCTAGACACCAGTTCATTAGAGTTGAGAATCATTTTAAAGTTCTATGCTTCAAACCCTGTTTTTATGCTACAGCCTAAAGCCCCTTGGTTTCTGCATCTGCTCTGATGATGGGTTTTGCTTCTGGCAGGTTTTCTCATGGGAAAAGCCAAAGCTAACGAATAATCGTATGGAATGAGTATGGTCTAAAGGGCAGGGGTTTGGAATCAGAGATACTGAGTGTCTCCAATCTCAATTTTGCCACTTGCTGGCTGTGAGACTTTACCAAATTATTTACTCATCCCAAGCCTCTGATTCCTTACTTGCAATGTAAGTAGCACTATACCTATGCTATTGAGGTTGTGATGAGAATCAAACAAGATAACTGAATGTAAAGCATCCAGCAGAGTGCTTGGGGCAGAATGGCACTCCATAGATGGTACATATTATCATGTTATTGAGCAGGTTGGCTGAGATTAGGGGATATTGATAACTCTGTCTATACAGCTAGAAAATAACATAATAATATAGGCCAGTAGCTAGCCTATATTAGTCATTCAATAAATGTTGGTTATTAATGCTGTTTTGATCCCTATGAGTAGCAGACCAAATATAGTTAAGATCAATCAACTGATTCTAACATTATCATGAAATAGACAAAGGAGCAACATTTAGAAAAGTTCATACAGACCTTAATTTGTTTAATCAAATACATTATCCTCTTTTTTACTATGATTAAGATAAAGTACAAAAACATAAAAATAATGGGGAGAATTTAGAGTGAATAACTTATACACCTTTGACATTTTGGGAAATTTACTTGGATTCTCTTTAAGTGGAATTATAGGAGAAATGTTTCTGTTGCTTCTAATCTTAAAGACAACAGAAAAGTAAAGAAACTGACTTGCATAAGGAAAAGCAAATATTTTGTTGCAGATGAAACTAACAGCTTCACCTCTGGATAATAGAAAATTATATCTCAAAGGTTAGGTTCTTTGGGGGGAGGAAGTAAGGAACAGGAAAAAAACTTCAAGCATGTTTCTGGGTCTACTGATTTTTGAAAGGTTAATAGCTTGGTTAGTGTTTTAACTTGAGCTTAGGGGTAAGGATAACAGGAAGAGAGAAAATCTTCTTCACAAATGTTTTAAATCTTCTAATTCCTCTGATTTCTTAGGAGAAACTCAACCTCTCATAACTCATTAGTATTTGCATTATCAAAACTAGGTCTTGGTGGACAAATATCATGAAAGGTGTGTCTGCTGAATTTGCCCCACTGAATCTGTGAGTGGCAAAACAGTGTCATGACTTAAAATACTTTTTTTTCTACTTTAACAAACACTTTGTCTTTTGAAGATGTAAGATCAGTGGAGTTTTCTCTAGGGGGAAAATCATGAGTGCATTTTTATTGCCTTTCTGATTACTTCAGAGGAAAGTTTTTGAGAATCTTGCAGCGGGAATACCATTTTCTACTGACAAAAGGTCTTCAGCATCAAGTAAAAATAAAACATAATTGTTATAAAGAGCAGATGGTATATCTATTAACAGTCAACACAATTTCCTAAACATATGGTCGAACAGGTTAACTAAAGGATAAAGTGGTGAGAGGTGTATAGAAAACTGACAGCTGCAAGATACTGTCCCTTCTTTTAAAAGACATGTGTTTTAGGAAAATTCACACAGTAAAATACTGTGTCTGTGAGTTGTTTACCCTTAGGGCTCTAAATTTGCTAAAGATCTCAGCTTTATTCACACAAAGGGTTATGAGGAATGACTTCACCCAAAAAAATGACAAGAGCTTGCTGTCTCTGATTAACTAGGGTGAAAGTGAATAACAGTGTGTGTAGACATTGTATTAAAAAGAACATGCTTTAAAAGGCTCTGAGTGCAGTGAAAGAGCCATTGTGATGATTTTTAAACTAAACAGTTCTAAAGAAAGAACTTTGAATGACCCAAGTTATTATCCTTAAGACTCTTCTCTACTCTTAAGTTGTATTTTTAAATCTTAATGGTTCTAGAATCAGTTGTTGTAAAGAAGAACTGGATTGATGCTAGTTTTTTCATTTAAAAAGGTATTTACTCGCTTTTTCTATTTTAATAGAACTTGAATTAACAAGGCTTCTCTTGCTTATTTCCCTTCTTCATGAAGTTGTTCATCTATGTATTGTCGGTAACAGTATTAATATTATCCAGGTAACTATTCCTGTTGAAAACATATAAAAAGGAGCGTGGCAAGTAACCTAAAATAGCAGCAAATAAAGGAGCATTTTAAAAATCTTAATCAGCATTTAAACAACATTACTGACAACAACAATATAAACCGTTCTCATTGTGGCCTATCCCGAGTAATGACTTTAAGGTAGAATGAGCAGTATGCTTAAATAACATCTGTATCACTTTCACCACTGACTGTGTCTTTCTGGAGTTATACTGTCAATTCAAAATCATAGCCAAGGCAGCTTACCAATTGCTGTAGTTAACACAAATACTTGCTCCATCTTTTTTCCATCATTGTAAAATGCCAGATACCAAGGCCCTTGGTCCATATACTCTATGAAACCTGTTTCCTGCAGTGAGGTTAAGATCAGGTTCCGAGGGGAGTGCTGGGTATCATCAGAGCTCTTGGAGTCCTGTTTGACCAGTTGTTTTCCATCCATTAGTTTTACAAAATCAAACTGGAACAAATACAAACACAAATATGAGCCGCTACTTTTACTTCTAAGGCTGACAAACATCTCTCACTTCAGTTGTGCTACTTCATACTTCTTTGCTTTGGAGGTGGGCAAAGTGGGAGAAGAGGTTATTCATTCTTAAGAATATCTAAACCCAAGAGCATATTATTAATTCTGAAAAAAATAACTCTCTACTATATTTATAAATGTTATAAACCTTTCGGTTTTAGAGTATTAAAAATAATAAACCAAGAAATATAAAAATTCTTATTTAGTATTATGCAAGAGAATCTTGATATTTTACTAAAGTATCTGATTAGAAGATACTTGAAAATAGACATTCCCCTTGAAATGTTACCATGACCTTCTTTACAAATTAAAGAGTTTTACAGTTTTTAAAACAAATAAATGAACAGTTGAAAATTTGAGAACATTCATCATAATTTACTACATTTGTGGTAACATATTTAAATATTCAAAGACCCTGTCCTTTTTTTTTCCTAATCGGTGGACAAGCACATGGCACATGTATCCCAAGCCCCAGATGGTCATGATTCCCTATGCTACTTCTTAGATGGAGCAGGGCCTCAAATGGGTTCATGTAAGGAAGAGATAAGGGAAGGAAATTAAGGGAAATGATGTGGCAAAGGTTTATAAAAGGGTCTTGTAAACCACAGAGGTTTTACATATTTGTGTTTTTATTAACAATAACAAGGAAAAAGTTTTACCTGCAAGACAAAACGTGCCTTTTTGACTCATTTCCCTCTTGATTCGCATTCCTTTATTGGGACCACAGGTCAGGAATGTATGGAAGCAGCGGAGGAGGTGTGGGCACCAAAGCTAAGTAAGAGGAGGGGGCTGGGAAGGCTCATGACCATCCTGTTCCAGGAAGCAGAACTCAAGTTGCAAGAATATTTTCTTAAACTCCCTTTTTTGAATCTGCTCTGCTAAATGCTAGTCCTTGTTTCTCAGTACCATTTTTTTCATTCGCTTGACTGTGATTATTCTCGATATTTGCTCATTACAAAAACTGTCTGCCTTCACCTCTGACTCCCACATACTTTGCAAGTCACAACCCCTAAACTATTCATCTCACCACTCTCTAAAAGGGTCAAGAAATACCTATAATATCAAATACCTGAGTATGCGTAGGTGGAATGTTTCTTCTGCCATAAATTCCCAGCAGAGAGTCCTTGGCTAAAGAAATATTGAATTTCAGATATATAGGATGGTGGATAGTAATCTGGAAACGCCAGAATAAGCCAGGTGGAATGGTCTGCATGACCTGTGCACCAATGTCAACTTCTCCGGTGTCTATTGCCCGTCCCTTCTGAAACACTGGTTTTAAAAGTAAAGAAAAGTATACATAATATTAACCTTAATTTATAAAGCAATGGTTTTTAGATTTTCAAGAACAGGTATACCAAAAAGACTTACTCAGCTCTTTCTTCCTCCTCACCCCACCCATCTTTTAAGACTTTACCCAAATTTAATATCTTCCAAGGAGCCTTCCATAACCAACCACTATATCAGTCTCTCTCTCCTCTAAACTACTATTGCATTTATTTCCATCATTTGAGTCATTTTAACCATTATTTACTGAACTTTGTCTTGATAGCTGTAGGAGATACAAAGATGAGTAAAATACAGTTCTCGCTCTTAAGGAACTTTGAACATAAAAGAGAAAACAGGACAAGTACACAAATATCCACATTGTAAAGAAAAATACCTGAGCTGGGTATACAAAGGAAGGAAAAGGTTTTGGTTGGAGGATACTCATCATTCCTAGCTGTCTCAGTCCCCTTTATATTCTTTAATTTTCTCCTTAGCACTTATCACCACCTAACATAGCACATGTTTTATTTATTTATTGTTTATCACCTGTTTTCTCCCAATAGAATATAAGGTCCATGAGGCTGTGGCTGTTTTGTTTATTGCTTTATCCCCAGTAACTAGACAAATATAGGCAAAAGTATGTGATCAGTACATATTTATTCAATGAATGAATGAAAGAATGAATCAGAAAAGCCTATGTATGGGAAGTGGTACTGAAGATGGGCCTTAAAGGATGGAAAGGATTTCAACAGAGCTGTTGGGAAGGATTTCCCATGTGAAGGGAACAGCTTGAACCAAAACAAAGAGAGAAACTGTAAAGCTAAGGTGCAGGGTATGGGTATATAGAGAGGAGCAGTTGGAGATAGGGCTGGAGGGAAAGGACGGCATGATATTCTATAGCTCCTTGAGAGCCAGTCCTAAATAGTTTACTTAGTAAAGGATGGAAAGCCATTAAAGGTTTTTAGGAAGAGGGGAGAGGTTGGGTACATTAGAAAGGCTAATTTTGGGACTTCCCTGGTGACACGGTGGTTAAGAATCCACCTGCCAATGCAGGGGACACAGGTTCGAGCCTTGGTCTGGGAAGACCCCACATGCCCCGGAGCAAGTAAGCCCATGCACCACAACTACTGAGCCCATGTACTGTAACTACTGAAGCCCGTGCACCTAGAGCCCATGCTCTGCAACAAGAGAAGCCACCGCAACGAGAAGCCCGCACACCACAATGAAGAGTAGTCCTCTCTAGCGGCACCTAAAGAAAGCCCGTGCTCAGCAACGAAGACCAAAAAATTAAATTAAAAAAAAAAAAAGGCTGATCTTGAGGCAGAAAGTAGGATGCTTTAGAGCAGGAAGGCACAAGAATGATATAGGAATTATGGGGCAATAATTCAGGTGAATGACATGAAGATCTAAATTTAGGGTAGAACCAACAGCTCATGTGGAAAAAGTACATTCCAGTCAATTGTAAAATTAATAAGTGGGACTACATCAAACTAAAGAGATTCTGCACAGCAAAGGAAACAGTAAATAAATTGGAAAGGCAACCTACAGAATGGGAGAAAATACTTGCAAACCATATGCAGCCATCCCTCAGTTCTGTGGGGAATCAGTTCTAGGATCCCCACGAATCCTAAAATCTGTGGATGCTCAAGTCCCGTATATAAAATGGCAAAGTATTTGCACGTGACCTATGTACATCCTCTCATATACTTTAAATCGTCTCTAGATGGCTTACAATACCTAATACAATGTAGATGCTATGTAAATAGTTGCTCACTTGTGGTGAATTCATATTTTGCTTTTTGGAACTTTCTGGAATTTTTTTCCCTGAGTATTTTTGATTCGAGGTTGGTTGAATCCACAGATGCGGAACCCGAGAATATGGAAGGCTAAATGTATCTGATAAGGCATTAATATCCAAAATATATAAAGAACTTGTACAACTTAATAGCAAAACAGCAAATAATCCAATTTCTAAAAATGGACAAAGGACTCGAATATATATATTTTCCAAAGAAGACATATTAATGGCCGATAGGTATATGAAAGGTGCTTAACATCACTAATCACAGGGGGAAGGCAAATCAAAATCACAAAATCACCTCACACCTGTTTGGTTAGATATTATCAAAAACACAAGAGATAGGGCTTCCCTGGTGGCGCAGTGGTTGAGAATCTGCCTGCCAATGCAGGGGACACGGGTTTGAGCCCTGGTCTGGGAGGATCCCACATGCCGCGGAGCAACTGGGCCCGTGAGCCACAACTACTGAGCCTGCGCATCTGGAGCCTGTGCTCCGCAACGAGAGGCCGCCATAGTGAGAGGCCCGCGCACCGCGATGAAGAGTGGCCCCCGCTTGCCACAACTAGAGAAAACCCTCGCATAGAAACGAAGACCCAACACAGCAAAAATAAATTAATTAATTAATAAACTCCTACCCCCAACATCTTCCTTAAAAAAAGAAAGACAAGAGATAAATGTTGGTGAGGATGTGGAGAAAAGAAAACCCTTGTGCACTGTTGGGAGAAATGCAAAATGGTATTGCCATTTTGGAAAACAGTATGGAGGTTCCTCAAAAAACTAAAAGTAGAACTACCATATGATACAGCAGTCCTACCCCTGGGTATATATCCAAAGGAATTGAAATCAGGATCCCAAAGAGATATCTGCACTCCCATATTCATTGCAGCATTATTTACAATAGCCAAGATATGGAAACAACCTAAATGTCCTTCAGTGGATAAATGGATAAAGAAGATGTGAGATTTTATATATATATATATATATATATGTGTGTGTGTGTGTGTGTATATATATATATACACACACATACATATATATATATATTACTCAGCCATAAAATATTACTCAGCCATAAAAAAGAAGAAATCCTGCCATTGGCAACAACGTGGATGAATCTGAAGGGCATTATGCTTAGTGAAATAAGGCAGACAGAAAGAAGTCGATTTCATGGAAACAAGAATAGAATGGTGGTTGCCAGGGCTGGAGGGAGGGGAAAATGGGGTGATGTAGGTCAAAGGGTACAAATGTTCAGTTATAAGATGTTTCGAGGATCTAATGTACAGCATGGTGACTATAGCTAATAATATGGTAATGTATACTTGAAAAATGCTGTCAGTAAATCTTAAGCATTTTCACCACACACACACACACACACACACACGAGTTGACTGTGTTAACTATGCAAGGTGATGAATGTTTTAATTATCTTGATCTTGGTAATCATTCTACAATATATATGTATACCAAATCATCATGCTGTATACTTTAAATATATATAATCATATTTGTCAATTATGCCTCAATAATGTTTAAAAAAATCACATATTATCTGGGAAGTGTAAAACTGGATTATCCTGAAGAATGGTACAAATATCAACTAACTTCAGATTATTATAAATTTTAAAAATCTTATAACTTCAAGCATAAATACTAAAAACGAAAAAATTTTTGAACTAGCATAGAGAAAATAATACTGAGATAAAAATCATTTATCTAAACAAAGGTAAGAAGGGGAAGACAGACTAGATGGGACAATTAGAAAACATAAAAGAAGATGGAAGATAAATTTCATATATCTATATCTATAATTAAAAATAAAGAGTAATGAACTAAACGTTTGTGTTAAAAGGTAAGAACCACCATTTGGAATTAAGAAGTAAAATCTAATTATGTTTCTTACAAAAAACATATCTAAAATATAAAGAGAGTTATTTATAATAATAAAACAAATTATTTCCCCAGGAAGAAAAGACAAAAAAAAAAAGAAAAAAAATGGAAGAAGACAATGTAAAGGACAGTTCTATAGCAGTGCTTCTCAAACTGGAATGTGTAGGGACTTCCCTGGTGGTCCAATGGTTAGGACTCGGTGCTTTTCACTGCCGGGGCCCGGATTCAATCCCTGGTTGGGGAACTAAGATCCTGCGAGTTCCCAACTAATGCCCATGCTTCGTGGTCCACAGCCCACATTCTGGGAAGCAAGGTTCTGAGGACCCTGGGAACCTACGTGTGGGGAATGCGGTGGGGTGGTCAAAATTGTAATTTTGTGTGACTTAGTGACAGTAGCAAAAACAGGAAACCTAGAAGGAGCTGGTTAGTATGAGACAATGTTAGTGTATCAGGTCTTTATTATTTCTTGCCATATTTTCTAATTATTTCAGCTGTGCTAGCTTAATATAAGTTTCTTGGGATTCTTTATTATGTGGTGGTGGGGAGGGAAGAGAGAGAAGCAGAGGGGCAAGAATTAGTTTGCCTTGATTTTAAGCAAGGAGGATTACATCTCAGGAGGGCAAGTTCAATTTGACCTCATTTCACTCTGCCTTTATATTTTGCAGCCATCAACTCCTTTTCCACACCAAACACAGTTTAAAAACACACATGGTCTCTGTCCTTTGTGTTCACCCACTATAAAATTAACAGCCCACTAAGAAACACACCTGCAGAGGCTTTATTCAGAGGCCAGCGCCTTGCAGCTTTTAACTCCCTAAAATACCTCCATTATTGCTTTCTGTGTTAAGGCTAAGAGTAATAACTATTTTAAGAATGTTCACTGTTAACTGTTAATAATAGATTTCAAATGCAATTTTGAACATAATTATGTATTACAGGACACATAATTTTGTGGAATTGACATTTATAATAAAATATGCCCTTTGAGATGATAAATGACCAACGGAGGACCTTATTTTTCAGTGGAAGTTACTTTTTTCCATGTGAGGCAGAACAGTTTGGTCCCTAAAGGGCTGATTATACATTTAACTCCTAAGGTCCTGGAGCGGACAAATCTCTTCAATCAGCAGTAATTAACAGACCATGTTTATGTGGACACGTCTGTTCTCAATTTAATGTTCAGTTTGTTCAACTGCTATCCTCATTAGGGGCTTTTATCACTTGTTAAAATGCATCATTTGGTCATGCAAACAATATTATAAACATAAGAATTTAAAATGTTTTAGGTTCAATTTCTCCAAAGAAGACATACAGATGGTCAAGAAGCACATGAAAAGCTGCTCAACATCACTAATTATTAGAGAAGTGCAAATCAAAACTACAATGAGGTATCACCTCACACCAGTTAGAATGGGCATCATCAGGAAATCTACAAACCACAAATGCTGGAGAGGGTGTGGAGAAAAGGGAACCCTCCTGCACTGCTGGTGGGAATGTAAATTGATACAGCCACTATGGAGAACAGTATGGAGGTTCCTTAAAAAACTAAAAATAGAACTACCATATGACCCAGCAATCCCACTACTGGGCATATACCCTGAGAAAACCATAATTCAAAAAGACACATGCACCCCAATGTCCATTGCAGCACTATTTACAATAGCCAGGTCATGGAAGCAACCTAAATGCCCATCAACAGACGAATGGATAAAAAAGATGTGGTACATATATACAATGGAATATTACTCAGCCATAAAAAAGGAACAAAATTGGGTCATTTGTAGAGACATGGATGGACCTAGAGACTGTCATACAGAGTGAAGTAAGTCAGAAAGAGAAAAACAAATATTGTGTATTAACTCATATATGTGGAACCTAGAAAAATGGTACAGATGAACTGGTTTGCAGGGCAGAAATAGAGACACAGATGTAGAGAACAAACGTATGGACACCAAGGGGGTGGGGGGGGGGGGTCGGGTGGTGGTGGTGTGATGAATTGGGAGATTGGGACTGACATATATACACTAATATGTATAAAATGGAAGACTAATAAGAACCTGCTGTATAAAAAAAATTTAAAAATAAAATTCAAAAATTCAAAAAAAAAACCCAGCATGACACATGACAAGTGCTCAATAAATGATCGTTATTATTTGTATCTAGAAATATCATCATTCCTAGTGCTGTGCAACGTAGATTTTCACCATAGTATTTAGCTCATTAACAGCAAATAAATTCACTTTGAAATTAAAAAAAAGTGACAAAAAATGTTTTAGGTTCAGCAAACGGTATTTTAAAGGTGCTGTGAACAGTCTCCAATGAATATAGATTCTGTCATTTTTAAAAAATCAGGACAAAACTGGCTGATGGACATTAACCTTTATATATGAGCTTTACCGAATGCTACACCATCTCTCCTTCTGTATTTTACAGCATCATATATTGCATAATAAGGCCACTTAAATGTTATTCACCAAATCTAAAGAAACTCATGAAGTTGTGTTGTTGGAGTTTCCTAGTTATTAGCATTACCAAATATCCAAAGCATATATACATGTCATTTATAAAAACGATTTTAAAAGAAGATGGTCTTACCCTTTGAGAGCCTGCATCACAGTTAAGACAAGGTAGGTAAAGAGACGTGACAACATGGATGAACATGTGGGCTATAACTTAAATAAAAATAGCAAAGCAAGCTTTTTGCAGTGATCTGGTATTAGAGAAATTCTCACAGCTTGCAGATGGAAAATTTCTCAGCCCCTAACCTTTTAGAGCTTAGTGCATCAGAAAGGAAGATATCTCCCTGTTAGCAATTTACTTCACTAAATAGACTGTTCCTTTTTCACTTCTCCCAAAATTAGTTATGGATTACAATGTAGTGATTATTGGTTAATTTATTATTTCATTATTTTTCTTAATGTAGTTCAAAGGAGGAAACTAAAGAGAAATAAATTACATGCAAAAAACCAATATGTAATGTGATTTCATGATGAAATTCTGCATCAATATAGGTAAGTGGAATAAGTTTGGACAAACTTAACACTGATTCTGATCCTTCATTTGCAAATCGTCAGTGGCAGAGTTAAAATACAGCACTAAGGGTACAGATTTCGTTTTAATTATCATTTTAATACTCATGTTTTAATTATCACTTAATCACTTATTTTACTGAAGCATATCAGAAGGCCCAAGAGGGTCATATTCTTCAGTAACTGGCACTTCCTTGCACAAATCCAAGATGAAGTGCAGACAGCCACGGATTATATCAGACTGTGAAGTACTGTAGCTATCACAGTCTCACCAATATCCACCAATTTAGTTTGAGCTAAACACTCTCTTTATAGGTTGCAACACAGGCATCAACTGCAGAGTAGGAAAAAACAATGGCAGATAGGCTGGGTTGAAGGATGGCAAACTGATGGTGCAAAAGGAGAAGGTCAAGCTACCTGAAAGATAAAATACAGAGGCTGGAATTGGTGACAGACATCATATGTAGTGGTTCTATTGACTAAACCAAAGCTTCGTTCAGACACATACCTGACTACTAATAACGTGATTTTAATAGCATTGTCCTTATAAGAGAGGGGGTAAATAACTGGACATATACATGTATTTGTTTTTTCTACTTAATATAGCTAGACTGGATTCAGTGCTTCTGTGCAAAACTCAGTGGGACATTAGTAGAAGATACTGACACATGGTTATTTAAAAGATTCCACTATCAGGTCCTTGTGTAAAAATGACTAGTTTAAAGGCTTTGGTTGTGTCCATAACAGCAATCTTAGAAGTCTTTTAAAGACACTTGCAAATTCCATAAAAAGTATCTAAGCTAAAAAAAGTACTGTTTTAACTGAAGGGAATGTTGTCCAAAGAGATGAAAAAGAAATATGCCTTAAGATTCTATTTCCCCTTCACTTCATCCTATAGCACAAAATACACAATCAAGTGGCTTTGGTACGTCTTTCACCTGAATTAGTCCTAGTGTGTCTCTCATGTTTTAAGTACCATCTTCTTTGTGTTCTTTCAAATACAATAATTGTTCCACAGTAACAAGTCATTGTGAAATTTAGAATATCAGTGCCTGGAGCAAAATGGGCCTATTCCCTGTGATCCAAAGGTGTTAAGAGATGAAAAGGGGATGGGGAAAAACCTAACCTGTCCATCTATGTGGCTTTGTATAATTTTCCTTATACGAACCATTGAAGAAAAGTATGTATTCAACTCTCACTTTCCAGATGGTGTATTACACATGCCTTTTATATTGTTACACCCAGGAGTATGCAGGAGAAAGAAAAGGAAGAATGAACCTTGTACATAGTAGGCGCTTGGTAAATACTGTTTCAGTGAATTAATAAAACAGTAATCTTGATAATTTATTTAGTACTGTTGATCATTTATTTTGACATTTCAGTACAAGGTTTGGTGTGAGGAAGAATTGAAATCATCTACATACATAGACCTTTGGGAATTGACTGTGAATAAAATATGTTCAGCAATGAAATACCTCTGTCTTACTGACAATGATAATAGCTGATTGTGTAGAAAAGTCCATTAACTAATCTTACACTTGAGAAATACACTACTGTATAAGTGTAAATAGTTATGTCCACACACTGACAGACTTCAGATTCCAGTACAGTATCTTATCGAGTATTGCATACATCTTCTCAGACAGAAATAAAATGGCATTGTTAAAATCTTACCCTTAATTAAAGGACTAATTTTGAATTGCATTTTGACTCTATAGATCTATTTTTGAACACATATCAGCATTATTCATAACAGCCAAAAAAGGTGAAAATCCACAAAGATCCATCAACTAATGAATGGATAAACAAAATACGTTATATCCATACAGTGGAATATTATCATACAATGGAATATTATAAAAAGGAACAAAGTAGTGGTATGTGCTACAACATGGACAAACCTTGAAAACTTTATGTTAAGTGAAGGAAGCCAGAAAAGAAAAGGCTACACATTATGACCGCATTTATAGGAAATGTACAAATAGGCAAATCTATAGAAATAGAAAGTAAATTAGTGGTAGCCAGGGGCTGGGGAGAGCTGGGGATAGGAAGTGACTGCCAGTGCCTATGAAGTTTCTTTTTGGCGTGATGAAAATGTTCTAGAATTAAATAGTAGTGATGGCTACCCAACTCTGAATATACTAAGAATCACTGAACTGTAGACATTAAATCAGTGAATTATATAGTATGTAAATTACAGTTGGCCCTCCATATCCATGGGTTCCATATCCGTGGATTCAACTAATGGTGAATCAAAAATACTCAGAAAAACAAAATCCCAGAAAGTTCCATAAAGCAAAACTTGAATTTGCTGCACTCAAAATATACAACTATTTACATAGAATTTACATTGTATTCGGTATTATAAGTAATCTAGAGATGATTTAAGGTATATGGGAGGATGTGTGTAATTTATACACAAATACTACACCATTTTATATAAGGGACTTGAGCATCCACAGATTTTGGTCCCTGGGTGGGTCCTGGAACCAATCCCCGTGGATACCAAGGGACAACTGTATATGGATGTACATATTCCTGTCACTTTAAAAAACATTTCTAATCATACAACTGTATATCTCAACAAAGCTATTACAAAAAATATGGTTGGAAGGTATAAATTGCCATGGATAA
Organism: Phocoena sinus; assembly: GCF_008692025.1. Lineage (NCBI taxonomy): Eukaryota > Metazoa > Chordata > Mammalia > Artiodactyla > Phocoenidae > Phocoena > Phocoena sinus. The sequence continues at coordinate 105,923,583 of NC_045784.1, forward strand.
CCTACCCACACATTCACACAAACTATCATGCACTGTCATAAGAGTTTTGATGTGTTTCCAAATGGTATCAGAAGGTCACCTGTTACCTAGAAGCTGAACTGTCTCCTGGCCAGTACTTTTAGGACATGTAATTGGTAGTTCACAGCAGGGACGCCTATTTTCTATATTTTATACAATGTTAGATGTTTGTTATAGGTAGGTTATTATGATCACATCCTTCTGGACTTTGGGATAGTGGCAGGAGGGCAGGTCATGGCTCATTTTCTGTAGCTTCCCCCTTTGTATCTTAGAATATAAGTTCCCAGAGGACAGGACAATCACGTCTGTCTAAATTCTTGACATCTACGTACCAGGCATTTAATAAACACAATTATATTATGACCCTCCTATCCCATAGCTGAGAGTAATGAGGGGGTGACATATCTTCTTGTGCCAGGTCTTGGTAAAGAGAAGCAGCCAGCGTAGGCACCAGTTCTCATGGGTTGTCATATTGCTACAGATTTTGATACATTTTGAGAATCCAGAAAATCTATAATTATATCAAATTAAAACTTCGTGACTTCCCTGGTGGTGCACTGGTTAAGAATCCACCTGCCAATGTAGGGGACATGGGTTCAAGACCTGGTCCGGGAAGATCTCACATGCCGCAGAGCAACTAAGCCCATGCACCACAACTACTGAGCCTGCACGCTAGAGCCCGCATGCCACAACTACTGAGCCCGTGAGCTGCAAGTACTGAAGCCCGTGTGGCTAGAGCCTGTGCTCCGCAACAGGAGAAGCCACCACAATGAGAAGCCCGCACACCACAATGAAGAGTAGTCCCTGCTCACCGCAACTAGAGAAAGCCCACGCACAGCAACAAAGACCCAACGCAGCCAAAACTAAATTAATTAATTAAAAAAAATTAAAACTTTTCTTCACAAATAAAACTCATTACAGAGAGTAATAATAATAATAGTAATCATAATGGATGGTAACATCTATTGAACGTATTGTGTCCTCTTTTTGAACTCCTACCTCTTATTTCCACAATATCAAAGTGTCTCTCTCATACACAGTGTGCCATACAATTGGTGTCCGTTTATCTCTGAGGCTCCCCCCTCCCCTTCTCTCCTCCTGAGAGACTTTGTCCCTTTACCATCTCCTTTCTTACTAGCACCCTCCATGTCTCCCTCTCTACTGGTTTCTTATTCTGTATATTCAAACAACCACACATCTCTCTTCTTTAATAAAAAAAAGGAATAAAATGAAACAACTGCCCCTTCATCTAGTTATCAAACTATTTATATCCTTCCTTTCCTTGCCAAACTGTCTCCATCTGCTGCCTCTATTGCTTCATTATTCATTTACCACATAGGTTATTACCACCTGCATTTCCCCCTTACCACCCTACCATTCCAGTCTCCTAAACATGCGCTCTTTAAGGTCAACTAGGATTGATTTTTCTTGTTTCTCAAGGCTCAGCTCAAGCTACTTCTATAATAACAATCATCTTTTCATCTTCTTTCTTTTAAGTCTCTTAGTCACCTAACCATCTTATTTCTATTTCTGTACAACAGTTGGTTGCATGTTATTTTGCACTGTGTGTGCACGTATGCATGTTTCTTCCAGCTCTACTATTTAATAGGAACTTTCTCAAGGGCAAAAGCTATGTCTTCTGCTTCATTTTTTAACTCTCCACAGTACTTACTACAGTTAAAATAGCACCTTGACTCAAAGTAGCATTAAAAATCATGGGCTTCTCCTCTATGTTTCTGAATACTAAGATTTCATTTTTCTTCCCTTGATATTATTTTAATGGAGAGTTTGAAGTGGTCAAGAATCTCATACAATTCAACTTTTTACATGTATTCTTCCCTCTCACTGAACCACTGGCAACGGCAAGACGGTATCCGTATACAGTCCTGGTGAAGACACCTTTGGTAGGATATAAAATGGAAATAGGAAAAGGCAACTAAAATGACTAAGGGAGCATAGGAGCTACAAGTAGTGTACAGAAGTAAAACCAAAGACTCTTAGTATTAGAAAAGCAAAGGCTAAAAAAGGATTTGTGATTATTATCTATGGGATTGCCAAAGTTATGCATAGGAAAAAATGCAGACTTGTGCATTAGATCCTGGAACTTTAGCACTTTATTTTCAAAAGTAAATTTTACATACTAGAGTTACCTTGACTTCAGGAAAAAGCTACTAAATGTTTGAACTTCCTCCAAAAATAATACAGGCCGAAAGATATAACTGGACACTCAACAGGATTAGATATACACATGGTTGATAAATTTCTACAATGGACTGCTTCTTTCAAAAAACTAAGACGTTATAAACATGTTATGGGAAGATCCCGTAGCTTTCAAAGGACTACTCCAGGAGGATAAATATGTCATTCTGTAGCATACCATCTAGTGCCTCTGTCAGGTGTAGACTATTGGGGTAGAGGGACCAAAAGGCAGACATATTTCATAGGCATCACAGGAAAGGTATGTTTAAAAAAAAAGTTTAAAAAAAGGGAAAATGAGGATTACAATGAAACAAGAATGAAACGTAAAACATATATGGCCAAGAACATTTAACATGAATTTTTTATACTGTAAATAAGTTGGCCTTTTAGCATAGTGAACGCTTTCCATAAATCTTTTTAGAAGTCAGGCCTCCAGTATGCTTTAGAAAAGCTTTTGTTAAAACTGAGGTATATTGATAAAGTGATTTAATATAGTTAAAAACAAGCTGCAGCACTCTAGCTGGGCCCCCTGAAACCTTGTGTTAGGGAAACATCTATATAGCATTATAGGAAACATTTACTGTAATTTGCCATCAATCTTTAAAACTAATAATGTTATGCTCCCAACACTGTTGTCTTTGTTAGTGCATTACTACTGTTTTATTCATGTGGTTTGCTGTGCTTATATGAATTATTCGCAATTCTACAACAATATCCTAGGCTCTAATATCCTCTAAGTAAAAGATACTGAAACTATGGGCTGACTCAAAGGGCAACTGAGTGCATTTTAATATCGACAAGTCCTATGGACGAATAACAGAATTATAATGCAGGACTGTGTTCCATCTGAATGCACAATGATTACCTGGGTGGGGATGGTGCAGTTTTTTACTCTGGTACCACAAAATGAATCTTCACTTACTGACTGGGTCTGTGAAATAAGTATCAGTGAAACTGTAAGTAAATTTAGAATTCAACCTGTTATTCAGGGCCCACAACTGTTATAGCATAAATTGCCTCCAAATGTATCTATCCTGTAGGTGGAAAGAAAACAAAACAAAGCCAAAAAACAAGCAACACACACACACACACACACACACACACACACACACACATACACACACATACCTCTTCAGCTAAGTCTACAAGGAAAGGAGGTCAGAAAGGTGCATTTTGTGCTGTTGTTTAATTTTCAATTCCCAAGGGTACTTGCGTGTGTGCAAGTGTATGTGTTCTCCTTTGAGGAGGGGGGAGTGCTTAGGGAACCTAGATCTTTGGTGTGAAATGCAAGATTTGCAAAGTACTCTTCGGGAGAGGAGGGAGATACAGATGGCAGAGTAAGAGGACATGGAGCTCACATCCCCCTACCAACACATCAAAAATACATCTACATGTGGAACAATCCTCACTGAAAACTAAATGGAAACTGGTTAGAAGGACTCCTATACAACCAAGTTTATAAGAAAGATACACACATAATCGGGTAGGATAGAAAGAAAAGTCTTGGCTTGGGACCTGTGCACCTGGGAGGGGAACTGGAGGAAAAGGGATATCACATAGGCGGATACCGGCCCTGGGGAGTGAGCAGGTCGAGCCACAGACTGGACGTCTCAGTCCATGAGTACTGTGCGGAGAAGACAAGCCCCCTGAGCTGTCTGGAGGACCACTGGATCAGATAGAAAGTCTGGTGAAGCCTGGACTCTGCTTGTGAGGTCTGCCCCAGCAGTTGCTGGGTTTCCTGAGACCACCATGCCATGCACCACAGCCTGAGCTGAGTGAACGCTCTGGCCCCGGTCACTCCACGCCATAGCACGGCACTGGATCTGGGGCTGATATGACCGGGGAAAAGATTAGATCACGGGCCACCGAGGTGATCCAGTGCGGGGGCGGAGCTATTGTTAGCACTTACTCAGGCAGCGCCTCAGAAGAAGCCCAGATCTCTGACAGCAGCCGCTCTACTGCAGCTCACTACTTGATACATGCAGAGAGTCCAAGCGGGTCCCGCCAGACCTGTGGAGCAATTCCACAAGGGGGCAGGGGTGGTGGAGGCAGTGGGCAGTGATCAACTGTGAGAAACGAAGGGGTCTCGCACCCGAGGCTGCATCTGAGTGAAGCCTCAGACACCTACACAGGCAGTGCATCAGACCTCTGTCTGCACATGGGCCCCGCTTATTTCAGCACTCCCCTCCTCTGGGGCAAAGGTCTCAGTGTGGGGAGGGTGAAAATCACACACTTGAAACAGAGCCAGCTCAAGTCAAACCCTTGGGGCTTCTGCTCCAGCAACTTGATTAGACCCTGCTCCTGACAGGGCGGTGATAACCACTGAGCGGAGAGGAAGTCCCACCTCACACCCTGAGCAGCTCTAGTTCCTCCATTTCCAGCCCCACACCCTACCAAGGTGAGAGCTGCCAGCACACCCTGAGGAAAGATGTGATTTGCATCCACGTCAAATCCAGTCCTCCCATCAAAGGCGCTGGGCACTAGCAGTCTGTTTGGGGCTCCTCCCACATAAGAACACTCCTTCAAGACCACCATAGGTAATTGTTTCACCTAAATTCATACAGATGGAGAAAGTTAAGCAAAATGAAAATGCAGAGGAACTACTTTCAACTGAAAGAGCAAGAGAAAAGTCCTGAAAAAATGAATAATGAAACAGAAATAAAGTATCAGATAATAATTTATCAGATAAAGAATTCAAAACATTGGTATAAAAATGTTAACTGAATTACAGAAAAGAAATTATCTAAACAATGAACATTTTAACAAGGAACCAGCCCAATCAGAAATGAATAATCAAAAGCTGAAACAAAAAACATATTAGAATGAATGAATATCAGACTAAGTGATACAGAAGAATGCATAAGTGGTCTGGAAGATAGAATAATGGAAATCACCCAATCAGAACAGCAGAAAGAAAAACAAATTAAAAAAAAATGAAAGCAACTTAAGAGATCTCTAAGATAATATCAAGCTTTCCAACATTTGCACTATAGGGGTTCCAAATGGAGAATAGAAAGAGAAGGGGATCAAAAATGTATTTGAGGAAATTATGGCTAAAAATTTCGCAAACCTGAAGAAGGAAACAGATATCCAGGTACAGGAAGCACAGAGGGTCCCAAACAAGATGAACCCAAACAGAGCCACAGCAAGAAATATCATAATTAAAATGCCAAAAGTTAAAGATAAAGAGAGAATCCTAAAGGCAGCAAGAGAAAAACAAAGATTCACATACAAGGGAATCCCCATAAGGCTACTAGCTGATTTCTCTGCAGAAACTGTGCAGGCCAGAAGGGAGTGGCATAATATATTCAAAGTCCTGAAAGGGAAACACCTGCAACCTGAGATACTTTACCTAGCAAGATTGTCATTTAGAATAGAAGGACAACAAGTAATAAAATGGCAATAAGTACATACCTATCAATAATTACTTGAAGCGTCAATGGACTAAATGCTCTGATCAAAAGACATAAGGTGGCTGGTTGGATTAAAAAAACAAGACCCTTCTGTATGCCAACAAATTGGACAACCTAGAAGAAATGGACAAATTTCTTAAAAGATATAATCTGCCAAGACAGAATCAAGAAGAAATGGACAATATGAACACAGAGACCACTAGTAGTGAAATTGAAGCTGTAATAAAAAAAACTCCCAGCAAACAGAAGTCCAGGACCAGACAGCTTCACAGGGGAATTCTATAAAACATATAAAGAAGAACTAATACCTACCCTCAAATTATTCAAAAAAAATTGAAGAGGATGGAACACTCCTAAATTCATTCTACGAAGCCACCATCACCTTGATACCAAAATCAGACAAAGACATGACCAAAAAAGAAAATTACAGACCAATATCTCTGATGAATATAGATGCAAAAATCCTCAACAAAATATTAGCAAACCAAATCCAACAATACACAAAAAGAATCAGACACCATGATCAAGTTGGAGTTATGCCAAGGACACAAGGATGCTTCAAAATTCACAAATCAATCAATGTGATACACAACACTGACAAAAGGAATAATAGAAATAGAAATCACATGATCATCTCAATAGACACAGAAAAAGCAGTTGACAAAAATTTAACATCCATTGATAAAAACTCTCATCAAAGTGGGTATAGAGGGAACAAATCTCAATATAATAAAGGCCATTTATGACAAACCCACAGCTAACATCATACTCAAGGGTGTAAAACTGAAAGCATTTCCTCTAAATTCAGGAGCAAGACAAGGATGGCCACTCTCACCACTTCTATTTAACATAGTACTGGAAGTCCTAGCCACAAAAATCAGACAAGAAAAAGAAATAAAAGGCATCCAAATTGGAAAGGAAGAATTAAAACTGTCACTCTTTGCAGATAACATAATACTTTATATAGAAAACCCTAAAGTCTCCACCGAAAAACTATTAGAACTAATAAATGAATTCCACAAAGTTGCAGGATACAAGATTACTATACAGAAATCTGTTGCTTTTCTATATAATAATAATTAACTATCAGAAAGAGAAGGAATAAAATAATCAAGGAAAAACTTAATCAAGGAGGTGAAAGACCTATACTCTGAAAACTATAAACATTGATGGAGGAAACTGAAGATGATACAAAGAAATGGGAAGATACCCCATGCTCTTGCATTAGAAGAATTAATATTGTTAAAATGTCCATACTACCTAAAGCAATCTACAGATTTAATGCAATTCCTATCAAAATATCCAAGACATTTTTCACAGAACTAGAAAAAATAATACTAAAATTCATATGGAACCACAAAAGATCCTGAATTGACAAAGCAATCCTGAGGATAAAGAACAAAGCTGGAGCTATCACACTCCCAGAGTTCATACTGTAATACAAAGCTACAGTAATCAAAAAGCACAGTACTGGGGCTTCCCTGGTGGCACAGTGGTTGAGAGTCCGCCTGCCGATGCAGGGGACACGGGTTCGTGCCCCAGTCCGGGAAGATCCTGCGGCCAGTGAGCCATGGCCGCTGAGCCTGCACGTCCGGAGCCTGTGCTCCGCAACGGGAGAGGTCACAACAGTGAGAGGCCCGCGTACCGCAAAAAAACAAAACAAAACAAAAAAAACGCACAGTTACTGGCACTAAAACAGACACATTGATCAATGAAATAGAATAGAGAGCCCAGAAATAAAACCCATGCACCTATCATCAATTAATCTATGATAAAGGAGGCAAGAATATACAATGGAGAAAAGACACTCTCTCCAACAAGTGGTACTAGGAAAACTGGACAGACACATGTAAAACAATGAGATCAGAACATTTCCTCATACCATATACAAAAATAAACTCAAAATGGATTAAAGACCTAAATGTAATACCTGAAACCATAAAACTCCTAGAAGAGAACATAGGCAGAACATAATTTGACATAAATCATAGCAATATTTTTTTGGCTCTGTCTCCTAAGGGAAAAGAAATAAAAGCAAAAATAAACAAGTGGGACCTAATCAAACTTAAAAGCTTTTGCACAGCAAAGGAAACCAGTGACAAAATGAAAAGACTGCCTATTGCACGGAAGAAAATATTTGTAAATGATATGACCAACAAGGGGTTAATACCTAAAATATATTAACAGCTCTTACAACTCAATATCAAAAAAAAACCAAACAACCCAATCAAAAAATGGGAAAAAGACCTGAACAGACATTTTTCCAAAGAAGATATACAGATGGCTAACAGGCACATGAAAATATGCTCAACATCGCTAATTACTAGAGAAATGCAAATCATTCACAGCAGCTCTATTTACAATAGCCAAGACATGGAAGGAACCCTAGTGCCCATCAACAGATGACTAGCTTAAGAAGATGTGGTATGTAGATACAATGGAATATTACTCAGCCATAATAAAGAATGAAATACTGCAAGCTGCAGCAACACGGATAGGCCTAGAGAATATTATGCTTTGTGAAATAAGTGAGACAAAGACAAATACTGTATGATATCACTTATATATGGAATCTAAAAAATAATACAAATGAACATATATGCAAAACAGAAGGAGATTAACAGATGTAAAAAAACTAATGGTTACCAGTGGGGAGAGGGAAGTGGCAAATTAGGGTTTATGGGATTAAGAGATACAAGCTACTATGTATAAAATAGATAAGCAACAAAGATATATTGTATAGCACAGGGAGTTATAGCCATTATCTCGTAATAACTTTTAATGGAGTATAATCTGTAAAAATACTGAATCAGTATGCTGTACACCTGAAATTAATATAGTATTGTAAATAACTATATTTCAAAAAAACTTTTTTAAATAGAAAATGCAGAACACTATGGAGACAGGTGAGAAGATTAAGTATACATCTGAAATTAAGTAGTGATGGCAACCAGATGTTAAGGATACAGCAAGAGAAAATTGATAAAACATGGTGGATATGGTGACTATATTGGTAGTGGGACTAGAAAGGGTATAACTAAAGATGACTATCCACATGGGGAAGATATGGTAATATATGTAGTGGGAGAATAAAAGACTTAAAAGGAATTACAAGGACAATAAAATATCAAAAAAAACAGTGCAGAAAATGGCAAAAAAAAGTATTCTTAAGGAAGGGATGTGGCTATTAGCATTGAGATCTTTAATCAAGACAGCTGTTACTTAAACAACTGGCCTTGAGAATAGAATTTTTTAAAAAAGAAAGAAAAGACCCAAAAAAGGGTGCTGAGATAACAGTTAAGAGATTGGATCCTAATCTCAGCTCTGCCAGTAGTTATGTCTATTATGTAAGGCAAGTCACTTAACCTTCTTGTGTTCTCCTTTTCAACTGTAAAACAAGGGTAACAATAGCTGCTACAGCATAAAACTCTTATGTGGATAAAAGACATTAAAGTATTCTGAAACTGTAAATGCTCTCTAAGTGCATATGATTATTGTTATATACATGTCAAACCCCGAAACTTATAATGCAGAAAACTGGGAATTAATTATTTGAATGACAACAGAATTCTCTGCAAGTACTTTAAATGGGAAACCGCGGTTTACAAATTTTACAGACACACATTTCAACCACTTCCCAGGAGTATATCCCCTTTTGCAAAAATAGGTCAACTTTTACTTGGAATGGCTAATTTTTCTTTGTTAACTGCATAATTCGGATTCACTGACTCATACTGTATACAGCTAGAAGGGACCTTAGAGATAAGCTAGTCCTACGGAGCATCACCCCGTCTTGTCAGAGCCTTAGCGGTTGGGAAGAGAATGGAGGAAAAGGAAGGAAAGGGTAAGGAAAAGAGAGGGGTGGCAGGAGTCTGCTCCCCTCCCTCACCTTATCTGGAGAAAGGTGGCTCTTATCTGCTATATATTTCTAATTGCTAGGTAAGATTTCATTTGCAAAAAGTGTTTCACTTCCCATGACCTCTCCCCCACAAAGGGTTGCAAGCTGAAGGGGAGCAGAATTTGCCACCCCAAAATACGCCTCTTTGGCTTAAGGATTATCTTGAGCTGATTATTTTTATGAAACAGCAGACATAGGAAAAGATCTGAAAAGTGAATAGGAGTTACCCTTTAGCAAGAGAGCCTTCAGCAAGTTAAAAATTACAAGTTAAAAGTTACCCTTCGCAAGATTTATAAGGGAAACCTCCATTTGTAAGGGTGTCTTCCTCTCTACCAGGAAGAGAAGGATAACTCTAAATCTTTGGAAACTCTGATCAAAGGAGAAGGAAATGACTTAAATCTGCATAACACCCATACTCCATGTACTGTGCTTTTCCTGATACCCTCCCTTAACTGACTCTCCTCACATCTTTTGTTTTCAGATGAGATGGTATCTAAGGTGATGGCTTGGGTCATTTCGGGGAGGTGCTCAGTTTTCCTGGGTCTCTCCCATGAAAACAGGAGGTGCACATGTTATTTAACTTGCTTGTTTTTCTCCTATTTATCTTTCTTTTTATTACAAGGGGGTCTCAGCCAAGAACCTGAAGGGTAAAGGTAAAATTATTTTTCCTTCCCTTCAAAGCCAACTCCCTTTTTTTTCAGAGGAGAAACTGGAGCCCAGACAGGTGAAGCTATAGTCACAGTTTGGTCCTGGCTGAAGCATCTTCACGACAGGCTATAGATTGTGTCATATGAATCAGCTATACGTTGTTTACATGGTCGTATATTCAGCAGACATTGACTAGAAAATGTCTTTTTTTTCCTTCAACTTTGCGGAGATAGATTTTGTAGGATGAACTTAAAAGAAATGTCACTTCCTCCCAAGGCCAGCCTTTTGCAAAAATTGTAAAGGAGATAAAGGTTGTCTTTAGTGTCCTTTAGTTTTCTGTCTCTCCACCCACCCTTTTTGTTCCTGGGCATCCAACCTGCAGGAATTCAGTACCCTCATCTACCCAACAAACTTCTTCCTCATTCAGATTGTTACTGACAATGTTGGATTTTACCTGAGCCCTATGCCCCTGGAAAACAGAGCTGGTTAAGAGATTACCCCAACCTTTTGCTTTCAGATATCCTTCCACGCTTTTATGATTTAGGAAGTGGCTTACCACAAAGCAAACAAATAAATAAGCAAAAATAACCAAACTGAAAACCCTTTTCCCTAAGACTTATTAGAGAAGGCTCTCTGTCCATTCTTTCTCAGCACTCCCGTAAGAACTGCACATGACTCCTTTGTTACCTGTGACAAAGCCAAGCACAGACCTTTCCCCTTTTGCTGGAACCTGCTGAAAATCCAGATACAGACCCTCCAATTCCCATTCTTTCATAAATAATTATTGGAGTTTAGAACTGTTTGTTCTCCTTCAACTAGCTAGACACAGAGAAAACATTTCCTGTTCATCTGACTCACTGAGATTTGCCCTGAGTACAAAACAATTCCAACTGTAAATCATCCCGCTTGTAGCTCATGTACTCCTCCTATAAAAGCCTTAGGCAAAACTGATCTTTGAACCTGGGGTGCTCTCCCTATTGCAATAGCCTGAATAAAATTAATTTTCTTACCAGCTCAGTTTCTGTCTTTGATTCCCCCTTAGAAAACCTCTTTAGGAATTTACATGTTTAGATTGTGTTACATTATTACAATAATAGAAGAGAAAACAGAAGAGGTGGAACCAGGAGTCCTTGGTTCTAGTCCCAGTTCTCTGTGTGGTTTTTTTTTTAATTAATTAATTTATTTTTGGGTGTGTTGGGTCTTCGTTTCTGTGTGAGGGCTTTCTCTAGTTGCGGCGAGCGGGGGCCACTCTTCATCGCGGTGCGCGGGCCTCTCACTGTTGCGGGCTCTTGTTGCGGAGCACAGGCTCCAGACATGCAGGCTCAGTAGTTGTGGCTCATGGGCTTAGTTGCTCCGTGGCATGTGGGATCTTCCCAGACCAGGGATCGAACCCGTGTCCCCTGCATTGGCAGGCGGATTCTCAACCACTGCGCCACCATCTCTGTGTGTTCTTGACCCCTCTGGACCTCAGTTTCTTCATCTTTAAATAATGATATTGGATTTGATTATCTTGAAGATTTTAACATTCTCTACTGGTTGATAAATTACACTGTAATTATTTTCAGTTCAGTTTATGGACCTTACATGACTCAGGTCTAGGAACAAGTCTTTCATTTGTTCATATCCCCTGCTCTGTTTAAACCAGCTGTTACATAATATTTACAAGTTAAAGAGAAAGAGTGAGTTATGACTAGTTTGTAAGCTTCTAAGGTAGTAGGGCCTGTTTTAGTGCAATACTTTCAATTTTACATTAGTGAACAACTGATAACTGATTTTTCTGGTAGATTTTGACATATGGTTGCGACTTATATCTTCTTTTTAAAATTAAATTTAAATTATTCAAATAAATTTAAAAAAGAAAATTTTAGCATACTAAATAATCAAATATTCTTTTTTCTTTCATTTTGAAAATTAAATGGTGAGAAAATTCTTTAATCTCCTAATGAGAAGCAGATACATATAGCTACTGTTAACGGGGAACCAATTCCAGCAAAATTTGATTATTTTTAAAGTGCTATTCTACTTATCCATGGCTTTGGTGATGAAAGTGATGATAATTTAAAAATAACAGATGTTAAATTGGTAAGTAAAGAGAAATCAAACTTTAAAGAGAGAAAACATCTAAATCCTAAGGAGGCCATCATTCATAAAAAAGTTGATGTCAGTTTGAAAGCAGGATCTATAGTATCTAATAGGATGCCAATACAAGGTAATTTTCCAATCATCTGACCCAATAATAATTATTTTGCTAAATTAAACAATGTCCTTTACATCCATTGTCTCACTTACTCCTTACAGCCACTCTATGCGACAGGTACTATATTATCATCCATATGTTGCAGGTAAGGACACTGGTTCAGCAAGGCTGTGTCAATTAACTGCCTGAGGTTGGAGTGCCAGCAAATGACAAAGTCAGTATTCAAAGCCAAACCTGACTCCAGAGTCCAGGCTCTTAACTACAGCGCTACACTGTAAAGTGCTACACTGTAAAGAAAACAGTGTAAAAAGAATTACCTGGTTTTCGAGTTTAGAACTGTATTTATGGAGTTGTGTGATGTCTAGAAAATTGTAAAAGGATACAGGTGACCATTTGAAAATATCCTTATAGTATATTCCATCTTCTGCAAGGTTTGGTTTAGTATACACAGGACTTTATAAAAGAGGAGCTATGTTTTTACTTGGTAAGTAATACACAGTAAAGACCTAACAAAACAGAACTATGATGTGCAGCTATTGCTAACGTTTTGTCCAGACTTCCATAAAAAGTCAGTTTAAGATAATAATTTGGTATATATGGCATGAACCTTTAATGATTTTTCTTAATAAAGAAATTGGTTTGGCCTGCTTGTTGTTGTAATTGAGCAGAATCTTAAAAACATTTTCCATTTATGAAACTTGTCACAACACATTAAAATACAGAATTTACCTAAAATCTATCATGAATAGACACTGGGGCTTTGCCTTCAGGGTGTAAAATGTCTTTTGTGGTTTTCATATACGTTTCATGTGCGGATTTCAGTATAATGCAGAAGTTAAGAGACAAGTCTCTGGAATCAGACCACCAGTTTCTAGCTCTGTGACCTTGGGCAAATGACTTAAACTCTCTGTGCTTCTATTTCTCATTTGGAAAATGAAGACCATAGCATTACTTTCATGATATAAATACATGTTTAGTGTCTGGAGTAAATCTTGGCACATGGTAACTGTTTAATACAATTTAGTCAGCATCATCAAACTATTTTTTGGAAAAGAATTCTAGAAATCTGAATTAGAATTAAAAAAATGAATATGCTCTGATGACAACTATGTGATGACCTTCTGCTGTCCTGTATGCTTCATTTTCATCAAACAGATAATTCATGATTTTCAGTGTGACTGGCAAAAAAAATCCCTAAGCATATGATACCAAATGGTGGCTCTTGTACTTGCAGATATAAAGGAATCAAATAGCAGGAGAGAAGGTAAGGGAGAAAATGTCCAAGTGTATTCAGACCCTTTCCTCTGCCATTTCTGACCCCTGCACTACCCTCAGTCCCTCTCAGCAGCAACAATGAAATTGCTGGGAAAGTTCAGCCCAGGCTAGAAACAGTAATTCTAAAGGACATAAAGCAAACTGCACTGTGAATTGAAAACTGGAATAAACCATAATGTTTTCCTGAACCCTAAGCATTAATTTTTACTGAAGCATAGACCAAAGCAAAGTTCCTTTTTCAAAAGCAAACAAAAATAAAACAAAACCCACAAATAACTCCCCAGAAGGAACTAAAAACACAGGAGTAGCAATTGAAACAACTATAAAAATCTCTTATTTTCAACTAATGAAACAAAACTGATTTTCCACCTCTATAAAATTATAAGCTTCTTAATTTAAGGGTAGGGTTTGGGTCATTCATTCATTCATCTTTTTATATTTAATCTAAAAATATTTAGGATAGTACTGGCTATACGTTTTGTTTTCAATTTCTACTTTTTGAATTGACATCCTGATATTTTACATGGCTCAAGGCCCTCTGTATTGTATCTTATATCAAGAGAAATCACAATACAAATTTTCAGTTATTTTCAATATTTGAATATTAAGGCTAAGATCATTCAACATGAATAAAATGTTGGGACTGCTGGTACAGTACTGTGACATTTATTGTAAATGTCAGGTAGTTCAAGCTTATGTTGGTTAAATTTAACAATTCATTACTCAAAGTGCTTTTTTCTTTTCCCCAACTAGGAAGAATTCATGTTTCCCAACTAGGAAAAAAATTCATATTCTCCCACTTTGACATAAACATTCGCCCTTGTATTACACATAGAAGGCATTTTCTTATTATAAACAGAAGAAATTTCCATATACCCTTTGTAAAGTGTTATATATAAATGCTGGGCTTGGACACAGAGAACTTAATCAAAATCGCACGTTGCTTCAGGGTACTTATACGCGAAATGCAATTTCCATTGTATTGAAACCTCCATCCTGTAAATATTTATCTATTTTCAAAATTGCCAACATATTTGAAAGGTTTAATTGGTTTATATTCAAGGCACTAGAGAAAGGAAAATCTGCTTTCACAAGACATTTACATGTATTTATTCTGTCCACGTAGAGTATTTCTTTCGAGTGATCATGAAATTTAATGTGAAGTGAAACCATCCCAGGTTTGGTTCTGATGACTAAATTAGAAGAAAAGTAATAATCAATCAGTCACTTTGATCACTGTACCTTTTTTCTCTGATTTATTGGAAACTTTTCCTCCAATTGGAGAGTAAGTGGTATCCATGGATTCAGTCCCTCTGTTCCCCTTGCTAACTCCATTTTCATAGAGCTGTCCTTCAGCTGGTTGCAACTGCCAAGTCAGGCCGAACAAATGTACTGCTGCAAGAAAACAAGCCATACATGAACTTATTCCAGACTTGTCAAAAAGTTCTCTAAACCAGCTGTCCCTTTCCACCCAAAAATGCCATGACTGCTTTTCTTTCAGTTAGGCCAAGCAACCTGGAGTTGATACTCACATCACACATGTAGCGACTTTCCCAAACAGTGCTTAAAATTTTGAGGCTGAAGCTATCCCAGTGATAGCAGAAGCTGAAATTCTGGTCAAGCAATTACAGTGGGATTGGACTCTGCTCCTCAGTGCTGTGACCCCTTCCTCTTCCATTTCCCTTAGTCGTGTAACTCTAGTTTGCACATGGAAATGGCAGAGTAATGGTGGACAGGCTATCGCGAGAACATGAGAGACCTTCTCTATGGCCCTTGTTCAATTCAATTCAGCAAATATTTCCTGAGTGCCTAGTATGCATAAGGTCCTATGATAGCTACTGCAGATGTTAACATCTAGATGCCTATTAGGGTAGGAGCTGAAAGTAATACAAGTATAAAATAATGATAATACACAGAATAATTGAGGTAATACAGGTTCAAATTGCTATCATATGGCTTCCCTATATGATAAGCCCGTGCACAGCAATGAAGACCCAACGCAGCCAAAAATAAATAAATTTATTTTTAAAAAATTGCTATCATAGGATTAAAAAATACTCAGTGTTGATCAGCATGCAGGAAAATGGGGACTCTCATACACTTTTTTTTTTAAGTCAATCTTTTTTTAGATTGACTTAAATCTTTTTTTAGATTGCGCGGGGGCTTTCTCTAGTTGCAGTGAGCGGGGGCTACTCTTTGTTGCGGTGCATGGGCTTCTCACTGTGGTGGCTTCTCTTGTTGCAGAGCACGGGCTCTAGGCGCCCAGGCTTCAGTAGTTGTGGCGCGAGGGCTCAGTAGTTGTGGCTCGGGGGCTCTAGAGCGCAGGCTCAGTAGTTGTGGCACACGGGCTTAGTTGCTCCATGGCATGTGGGATCTTCCTGGACCAGGGCTCGAACCCGTGTCCCCTGCAGTGGAAGGCAGATTCTTAACCACTGCGCCACCATGGAAGCCCTCTCATACACTCTTTTTTTTTTTTTTAACATCTTTATTGGGGTATAATTGCTTTACAACAGTGTGTTAGTTTCTGCTTTATAACAAAGTGAATCAGTTATACATATACATATGTTCCCATATCTCTTCCCTCTTGTGTCTCCCTCCCTCCCACCCTCCCTATCCCACCCCTCCAGGTGGTCACAAAGCACCGAGCTGATCTCCCTGTGCTATGCGGCTGCTTCTCATACACTCTTGATGCGAGTATAAAAAACCAGTCACCTTTTGGAGGGTAATGTGGCACCATTTATTAAGAAAATTTGAAATTTGGCTTAATCTTTTAGGAAACAATTCAATTTCTATGAATTAGCTATGAATGTGTACCAAACTACAAGTCTCTCCATTGAAACATTTAAAAACTAGTAGAAAGTTATGATCAATCTAAATATTCATCAAAAGGAGATTAATTAAATAACTGATGATATAAATAATATAAGATTAAGCAGTTATTAAATTTTGTTGCAGAAGACTATGTAATGGCATGGGAAATATTTATGATGCATCAAATGAAAAACATCAGGCTACTAAACAGTATGAATAGTATGATCTATATTGTGTGTGTGTGTGTGTGTGTGTGTGTGTGTGTGCGCGCACGCACATATGTTGCTGTGTGGAAAAAGGGCTGAGAGGATGTATTGCAACATAGCAACAGTACGCGGGGTTTATGGAGGATTTTAATTTTCTTCTTTATGATTTCTGTATTGTCTATACTGTTTACAATGAACATGTGTGATGTTTGCCATCTGGGGAAAAAAGAAATTTTTGTTTTAAAAGAAATGGTTTAAAGGAACAATAGATAAAAATTGGCTTGGTTGATCAGGGATGATTTAATGAAGGAAGTAGGATTAGAGATAGACCTTGAAGGATATGTGGGGCAGGTGTCAAGAATAGGTGGGATGAGGGGGCAGGTTGAACAAAATATGACTTTGTAAAGCACAAGATGTATTTGAGGCAAAGGAAGTTGATGGGGTTGGTTGGAGTTTAGCTACGTATAGAAGTTAGTGGAAGTTAAGGCTGTAAGGGTCGATAAGGGCCATATTGTGGAGGGCACTGAATGCCACACTTAGGTATTTGGATTCAATTTACTGGGCAACAGGGAGGCACTGCTATTTTCTGAGCAGATGAGGGCTATGATCAATTTTCTTTAGGAAGATTAATTTAATAGCAATGAGGAGCACTGATGATTTCTAGGCAAATAAATGATATCATCAGAGCACCCTTTGTAGAAAGATAAATCCAGTAGTAGTGTGGAGAAGGATGGATTGGAGGCCTAAAGATGTGGCAAGAACACAAATTGGGATGGCACTCCAATAATCTAGGTGAAAAATGATGAGTGTCTCGTTTAGGGCTGTGGCTGTGAGAATGCCAAGAAGGCAATTCCTTAAGGAGAAATTTTATAAATGTCATTTCAGGATTTGGCAACCAGCTCTGTGTATGAGTGGGTGGGTGTGTGCTTGCACGCTTGTGTATGTGTGTAGGTGTGCTGGGGATGGGCATAGGAAAGAGTGACAGAAAGGGAGGAATCCAAAACGGTTAAGGTTTTGAGCCTGATAACTGAAAGCACTGTGGAACCATTAACAGAGTTAGGGAATTCGCACTTAGCTCAGCACTAGCTACAAACAGATGGTGCTGGATATGTGTTTGCTGAATGCTTACTAGTTGGTCTGGGGAAGGGTGACGTGATGGGAGGAATACAATGAATTAATATTTGGAGATTCCAGGTTCCAGGGACTGATGGGCTATCTAGATAGTCATGTCACACACAGGAGTTTGAAGTTCTGGAGAAATATTAGGTCTAGGACAAGACTAGAATCACACATGCACATAAGCAACAGTTGAAGTGAGAGCAAATGAGATTTCTGAGTGGAGAGAATGTTAGGAGAAAACAGTGCCTAGGACAGAAGCTGGGGACATCCTTTTATTTGTTTTCTTACTGCAATTTTCAAATCAACCAAATCTTACCAAAAGGCAAAAAAAAAAAGTGTATCTGTTCATAAGCCATCTCATATTTTTCTTTATGTTCCTAGGCAGACTGAAAGGGGCTAATTTATATGTCTAACACAAATACATAGCATATGAATTAGCAACCGAGAACAGGAAAGCTAGCCAGATAGCCTATTTAAAAATCATTCATCCACTTTTAGTTGAGCTAAAGAGATTTCTAACACGTACCTTCTAATTTATCCTTAAAACTTTTAAGCATTTAATTGGTTTCTACCCTTTTCTTTGGATTAAGGCCAGTACTGCCTGATGAATTTCTCTTGCAATTACTGGAAACAAATGAAACTCAAATGATACTGGTTCTGAGTAAGGTACAGTATGGCATGCTAATAGAGCTATATTAGGGACATCCCTGAGATTTCCTTGCCAAAAGACTCAAAGTACAGTTGGTTTAACATCCTCGCTCCAATTAAAGGTATTTATCAGCTTTATAGAAAATTCAGTCTACTCAGTCCCCTAATAATTTGAATATGATGGATATTAGAAGCTATATTGAAAATGTGTTTGACTTTCTTGGTTCTGTTACTTTTTTGAAATTAGATGGGCCATAAGGAACAAAAGGCATAGTAGTTCGCATTTTGCAGATCAAGGGGGCTATTTTATATACTTTATTTAAGTTAAGCCAGTTTCCTGAGGGCACTTAACAATGAGAGAGAAAATACATGTGCTGAGAATCACTTCAAAATAATAAAATAAGGTTTAATTTTTCACCATCAAATGAAAGGGACTGCTTCTAGCCAATCATGACAGATAAAGAGGTATGCACAATTAGTCAAATACCTTTTGAGGGTGGTAAAGCTTTATAATTTTTTGAGTTTACTTATGCCTTTTCTAGGCAATGAGCTGTTTGTAATGTACCCATTTTTTTGGTGATGTCCCTATGTATGAATACATAATGAAAATTATTTGCTACAGACTATGGGTACTATGGCAAGGCTATGGGTCTTTTCTCTCCTCCAAACTGAACTTCCATATACTGAGTTGTGAAAGGAAATCAGAGTGCATTTATGTGCAGGGTAGACTGAGGTAACTAAATAACTCCAGTGTTTGAGTTCTGTTAGAAATAAGTAATACTTTGTTCACACTAAGACCAATACATAAAACTATGTTGAACTTTGGGATATACCAACACACCACTAGAAAGATATGGCAATACTTCTATTATGGGGATGTATTTATTGATTCATTCAACAAGTATTTTCAAAGCATATGCTGAGCACACCAGGAATGTCGGGAATACAGGAAAAGGTAATAAACATCCAGGACTGCAAAGGTATTGGCTGACCCATATGGATGTTGGATGTAAACAACCAATATATCCTGACCAGGACCTACTGGCTGCGTATCAGCCTTGGATACACAATGAGGAAGATACAGAGTCCTTACCTTCTAATAGATCACCATTCAGATCTATGCTATGTATTTATAGCCACACTTTAAGCAAGTCCCCTAAACCCAAGTATAAACATTATGAGCCCACTCATAATGAAATAAGGGTACAACTGGTAATGAACAAACAGGGCAGTGTTAAGTTATATTCATATATTGATTCAACAAGTATTTCTTGAGTGCCTACTTTGTGCCAGGCACTGTTTTCCTAAGTTTAGAGCAGTGAATTAAAAAAAAATCTCTACCCTCCCAGAACTCATGTAAGAGGGTGGTAAGTTAAGAGAGGCAGACAATGAATAAATATATGATGTAATATAATATGGCTATATAGAAACAAAGAAGCAAATAAGTGAAATAATGTCCAGTAGTTACAAATGCTATAAAGGAAAAAAATAAGTCCGAGTAGTCAGGGAAGGTCTCTTGGAGTAGGTAATATTTGAACCAAGATTTGAATGAAGTGAAGGCATATGAATATCTAGTTGAAAAACCTCCTAGAAGAAGGAACACCGATTACAGAAAACCCTGAAGTCTTGTACGGAATATGTGAAGAACACTAAGGAGCTCAGTGTGGCCAGGGCTCAGTAAGGAAACAGAAGAGTGGTAGGAAAACTCAAAAACAGGATTGGAACCATCATCCTGTTATCTCTGTGCTCTAACCAACTTCACAAACTGGTCACCAATAAACTACAAATGAATAGAAAGTAATAAAACTAAAATCACACATGCCCCAACATATACCTACAAATGAGCACTACTGGTTACAGTAGGTCTAATATAACTACTCCTGACCCCAAACAAAGTCAGTTCTTTTTCCTAAAGACATATATAAAAATATACATACTCAATGAGCAAGGTTGGACACTAGCCAGATCTCTCAGGAAGTACCAGTTCCATTATTTGCACTTCACTAAAGTTCAATGGCCGGACAGAATGTGTCTGCCTATTCAGATATTCCAGGAGTAATGCCTTTTCAGCTGAGTAAGAATGGCAGTCCCTAATGCTCTCCTCACAAATGTTCCTTAGTGCTGAGTCCTGTAGATTTTATAATTCTTATCCTTCTTGTTTTATCCAATTGCAAAGAGCTATGCTCCGAAATTATAAATTTATTACAAAGTTAAGGTAACAAATGGAGTATCTTGCTGCCCCCAAGTGTCAAACTCAATCAAGCATCTTGGATCTCAAGGCAGCCTGACTTCATAAGAAGCCCTTCTTAACTTGCATATTTCTATAGGCTGGAGCCTCAAAGCCTCTCTGCAGTTATTTTTCTGTACTCTCTGTTAGGATGCTGGTCTTTGTTTCTCTTAAGTAAGACTGATGGTCTGTGGTAATGTTTATAATTGATAATGCTTCCCCATTCCATGCCCCTTCAAAAGGCAAATATTCACTTATAAGGGAGAGACTGCAGAAGTGCTTCAGAAGTAGATGTAGGAAATACATGCTGAATGACCTAGGTCTGTACTGTCTAATATGGCAGCCACTCACCACATGTGTCTATCAAGCATTTGAAATGTGGTTAGTCAAGGTCGAAGACTTCGTATGAAAGTAAGAATGCAAATTATCCAATTAATAATTTTTATATTGATTATATGTTGAAGTGTTAATATTTTAGATATGTATTTCATTAAATTAAAAATCTATTTAAATTAACTCCACCTGCTTATTACATTTTTAATGTGGCAACTATAAAATTTAAAATTATGTATGTGGTGTGGGTTGTATTTCTATTGGACAGTACTGATCTTGACTATCTAGAACATTTCACAAAGAGAGATGGTGTTTCTCTCTTAGCACCTCGTTATAGAACCCACCATGCTATGTTGAAGATACCTATTTATATGAATGCCTCATCATTTTAAGCACTGAAAGGGCGGGTACCATGTCTTCTTCATCTTTTTGTCCCTGGTACCTAACTCAGCACCTGGTAGTCAAGAAGTACTCTTGCTTAAACACTGCTGATAGGACTGTAAAGTGGTAAATCGGCTTTGGAAAGCAATTTTGTGATTGCTATTGATTGTCTATCAAAATTTAAATTGGGAACGTTCCTTGACCAAGGAATTCTACTTCTAGGAATCTGCACTAAAGAAAGAATCACATACAGGAATGCCTTGCTTACTTCATTTTGCTTTATTATGCTTCGCAGCTATTGTATTTTTTACTAATTGAAGGTTTGTGGCCACCCTGTGTCCAGTAAGTCTATCAACACCATTTTTCCAACGGCATTTGCTCACTTCGTGTCTCTGTGTCACAATTTTGTAATTCTCACAATATTTCAAACTTTTTCATTCTTATTATATTTGCTGTGGTGATCTGTGATCAGTGATCTTTGATGTTACTATCTTAATTGCTTTGGGGTGCCATGAACCGTGCCCATATAAGACAGCAAACTTAATAGATAAATGTTGTGTATGTTCTGACTGCTCCATTGGCCATTCCCCCATCTCTCTTGCTCTCCTCCTGCCTCCCTATTCCCTGAGACACAGCAATATTGAAACTGGACCAGTTAACCCTACAAAGTCCTCTGGGTGTCCAAGTGAAAGGAAGAGTCACATGTTGCTCACTTTAAATTAAAAGCTAGAAATGATTAAGGTTAGCAAGGAAGGCATGTTGAAAGCTGAGATAGGCCTTTTGTGCCAGTTAGCCAAGTTGTGAATGCAAAGGAAAAGTTCTTAAAGGAAATTAAAAGTGCTACTCCAGTAAACACGTGAATGATAAGAAAGCAAAACTGCCTTATTGCTGATTTGGAGAAAGTCTTAGTGGTCTGGATAGAAAATCAAACCAGCCACAATATTCCCTTAAGCCAAAGCCTGCTCCAGAGCAAGCCCTCCTCTTTTAATTCTATGAAGGCTGAGAGAGGTGAGGAAGCTGTGGAAGAAAAGTTTGAAGCCAGCAGAGGTTGGTTTGTCAGGTTTAAGGAAAGAAGCCGTCTCCATAACAACAAAGTGCAAGGAGAAGCAGCAAGTGCTGGTGTAGAAGCTGCAGCAAGTTATCCAGAAGAATTAGCTAAGATAACTAATGAGCTGGATACCTTAAACAACAGATTTTCAATGTAGATGAAGCAGCCTTCTATTGGAAGAAGATGCCATCTAGGACTTTCATAGCTAGAGAGGAGAAGTCAATGCCTGGCTTCAAAGCTTCGAAGGACAGGCTGACTCTCTTGTTAGGGAGTAATGCAGCTGGTAACTTTCAGTTGAAGTCAATGCTCATTTACCATTCTGAAAATCCTAGGGCCCTTAAGAATTATGCTAAATCGACCCAGTCTGTGCTCTATAAACGGAGGAACAAAGCCTGGATGACAGCACATCTGTTTACAACATGTTTTCTTGAATATTTTAAGCCCATTGTTGAGACCTACTGCTCAGGAAAAAAGATTCCTTTCAAAATATTCCTGCTCACTGACAATGTATGTGGTTACCCAAGAGCTCTGATGGAGGTGTACAATGAGATTCATGTTGTTTGCATGCCTGCTAAAACAACATACATTCTGTAGTCCATGGATCAAGGAGTAATTTCAACTTTCAAATCTCACTACTTAAGAAATACATTTCATAAGGCTATAGCTGCCATAGATAGTGATTCGTCTGATGGATCTGGGCAAAGTAAACTAAAAACCTTCTGGAAAGGATTCACTGTTCTAGATGCCATTAAGAACATTTGTGATTCATGGGAGGAGGTCAAATAATCAAAATTAACAGGAGTTGGGAAGAAGTTGATTCCAACTCTCATGGATGACTTTGAGAGGTTCAAGACTTCAGTGGAGGAAGTAACTGTAGATGTGGTGGAAAGAGCAAGAGAACTAGAATTAGAAGGGGAGCCTGAAGATGTGACTGAATTGCTGCAATCTCATGATAATACTTCAACAGAAGAGGAGTTGCTTTGTATGGATGGGCAAAGAAAGTGGTCTCTTACTACTAGAGCTAATCAATGAATTTGGTAAAGTAGCAGGTTACAAAATTAATGCACAGAAATCTCTTGCGTTCCTATACACTAACGATGAAAAATCTGCAGGAGAAATTTAGGAAATACTCCTATTTACCATCGCAACAAAAAGACTAAAATACCTAGGAAAAAACCTACTTAAGAAGACAAAAGACCTGTATGCAGAAAACTATAAGACACTGATGAAAGAAATTAAAGATGATACAAACACATGGAGAGATATACCATGTTCTTGGATTAGAAGAATCAACATTGTAAAAATGACTATACTACCCAAAGCAACCTACAGATTCAGTGCAATCCCGATCAAACTACCAATGGCATTTTTCACAGAACTAGAACAAAAAATTTCACAATTTGTATGGAAACACAAAAGACCCCGAATAGCCAAAGCGATCTTGAGAAAGAAAAATGGAGCTGGAGGAATCAGGCTCCCTGACTTCAGACTATACTACAAAGCTACAGAAATCATGATAGCATGGTACTGGCACAAAAACAGAAATATAGGTCAATGGAAGAAGATAGAAAGCCCAGAGATAAACCCACGCACATATGGTCACCTTATCTTTGATAAAGGAGGCAAGACTACACAGTGGAGAAAAGACAGCCTCTTCAATAAGTGGTGTTGGGAAAACTGGACAGCTACATATAAAAGAATGAAATTAGAACACTGCCTAACACCATAAACAAAAATAAACTCAAGGGCTTCCCTGGTGGCGCAGTGGTTGAGAGTCCACCTGCCGATGCAGGGGACACGGGTTCATGCCCCGGCCCGGGAATATCCCACATGCCACGGAGCGGCTAGGCCCGTGAGCCATGGCTGCTGAGCCTGTGCGTCTGGAGCCTGTGCTCCGCAACAGGAGAGGCCACAACAGTGAGAGGCCCGCGTACTGCAAAAAAACAAAAAAACAAAAAAACAACTCAAAATGGATTAAAGACCTAAATGTAAGTCCAGACACTATAAAACTCCTAGAGGAAAACATAGGAAGAACACTCTATGACATAAACCACAGCAAGATCCTTTTTGACCCACCTCCTAGAGAAATGGAAATAAAAACAAAAATAAACAAATGGGACCTAATGAAACTTCAAAGCTTTTGCACAGCAAAGGAAACCATAAACAAGATGAAAAGACAACCCTCAGAATGGGAGAAAATATTTACAAATGAAGCAACTGACAAAGGATTAATCTCCAAAATATACAAGCAGCTCATGCAGCTCCATATCAAAAAAACAAAAAAACTCCATCCAAAAATGGGCAGAAGACCTAAATATGCATTTCTCCAAAGAAGATATACAGATTGACAACAAGCACATGAAAGGATGCTCAACATCATTAATCATTAGAGAAATGCAAATCAAAACTACAATGAGGTATCACCTCACACCATTCAGAATGGCCATCATCAAAAAATCTACAAACAATAAATGCTGGAGAGGGTGTGGAGAAAAGGGAACCCTCTTGCGCTGTTGGTGGGAATGTAAATTGATACAGCCACTATGGAGAACAGTTTGGAGGTTTCTTAAAAAACTACAAATAGAACTACCATACGACCCAGCAATCCCACTATTGGGCATATACCGAGAAAACCATAATTCAAAAAGAGTCATGTACCACAATATTCATTGCAGCACTATTTACAACAGCCAGGACATGGAAGCAACCTAAGTGTCCATCGACAGACAAATGGATAAAGAAAATGTGGTACATATATACAACGGAATATTAGTCAGCCATAAAAAGAAACAAAATTGAGTTATTTGTAGTGAGGTGGGTGGACCTAGAGACTGTCATACAGAGTGAAGTAAGTCAGAAAGAGAAAAACAAATACCGTATGCTAACACATATATATGGAATCTCAAAAACAAAAAAATGCTTCTGACGAACCTAGGGGCAGGACAGGAATAAAGACGCAGGCGTAGAGAATGGACTTGAGGACACAGGGAGGAGGAAGGGTAAGCTGGGACGAAGTGAGAGAGTGGCACTGACATATATACACTACCAAATGTAAAATAGATAGCTAGTGGGAAGCAGCTGCATAGCACAGGGAGATCAGCTTGGTGCTCTGTGACCACCTAGAAGGGTGGCATAGGGAGGGTGGGAGGGAGACAGAAGAGGGAGGGGATATGGGGATATATGTACACTTACAGCTGATTCACTTTGTTATAAAGCAGAAAGTAACACACCATTGTAAAGCAATTATACTCCAATAAAGACGTTAAAAAAAAAGAAAGTGATTTCTTGAGATGGAATTTACTCCTGGTGAAGATGCTGTAAAGATTGTTGAAATGACAACAAAGGACTTAGGATATTACATAAACTTAGTTGATAAAGCAGGGGCAGGTTTTGAGAGGATTGACTCCAATTTTGAAAGACATTTTACTGTGGGTAAAATGCTATTAAACAGCATTATGTGCTACAGAGAAATCATTTGTGAAAGAAGAGTCAATCAGTGAGGCAAACTTCATCATAGCTTTATTTTAAGAAATTGCCCCGGCCACCCCAACCTTCGGCAACCATCACCCTGATTAGTCAGCAGCCATCAACATCGAGGGAAGACTCTCCACCAGCAAAAAGATTATGACCTGCTGAATGCTCAGACGATGGTGAGCATTTTTTAGCAATAAAGTAGTTCTTAATTAAGGTATGTACATTGTTTTTTTAGACATAATGCTATTAAACATTTAGTAGTCTACAATATGGTGTAAACATAATTTATATGTGCACTGGGGAACAAAAAAATTCATATGACTCACTTTATTGCAGTGGTCTGGAACCAAGCCTGCAATATCTCTGAAGTATGCCTATACATGCATAAACGGGCATGTACAAGGAAGTTCAAAACAGCATTGTTAATATAATGATTTTGTTAATATAGTAAAGAAAAAAAACCCCACCAATATATCCATCTATGAGAGAATGGTAAACCCATAATATAAAATCCTACATAAGAATCAAAAGGACTGATACTGACAGACTGTCAGATTAGAGGACACTAAGAAGACATCACAATTAAATGCAATGTGGTATACTAGATAGGATCCTGGAACAAGAAGAACAAATAGTGTAAAACTGAAGAAATCCGAAATAAACTCTTGAGTTAATAGCACCACACTAATGCTAATTTCTTACTTTTAACAACTGTACTATGGTCATGCAAGATGTTAATATTGGCAGAAACTGAATGACAGGTTTACAGGAATTCTGTGCTATATTTGCAACTTTTCTGTAAGTCTCAATGCATTTCAAAATAAGATGCCAGAAAGAAGAAAACAAACAAGAGAGAGAGAGAGAAAGGACTGACCCAGTGGTGTGATAGAGCCAGCTTCTACTGGTTTACAAGAGCCAACTGTGCACATCTCTTCCAATTCCACCTTCAGTGACTTCACATTGGTAGTTGAAATCACCATGGTGGGTGTTTTAACACTCCAGGAATCAGCAAATGTTGCACATCAAGGCTTTTTTGCCCAGAGAGCTGGTTGTTAAACATTTATCAGCACACCACTAGATGACCTATATGTACTGACATAGAAAGAGCTCTAAGATTTGTATAAAAAACAATGTAGAACAAGGCACATCCAATGACCCTATTTAAGTAAAAGAAAAGGTATCTCTATGTATGTAAATGCATAGAAAGAGAAATGGAAGGATTAATATCAAATTATTGAACTTTAGAGTGGGGAGCTGGGGGAACTTCAACATTTTCATAGTATTGTTAGATTCTTTTACAGTGATACTGTATTCACATATTGTTATACAATAAATAAATAGTAGGTGCTCAACAAACCTTTTAAAAAGCTGAATGGATAGATGCATTCTTTTATACCATCTCTTTAATTTTTGTTTTCTGTCTAAAATAGGGCTTTTCAAAACATTTTAAAGCCGTAGAACAATCCAGCAATTAAATATGAATAACCCTCAAACCCATCAAAAGATAAAACAGAACTCTTTTGACTGAAAGGAATTGGGAGTCCAAAAGCTCCACAGATATAGTTTGAAATGTACTGGCCTAAAAAATTATCCTTGAAACATCTGAATCAGGAAAATTTGGGTGCTGGGAAGAATTCCTTCTAGGCAATTAAATTTGTTGGAATAGTTTCATAATGCCAGTGTCAGAAGATATGAAACCTTCCATGTTACTCTGTATCTCTTGGTGTTTTGTGTCCACTCTTTTACAGATAATATTCCAATCCACTTAATAATAAGGTAAATAGAGCTCTGATAATAAATACACAAGTAACCTTGAAATTGCAATATTTGCAAGGCAAATACAAGTTTGCTTTCAAGAAATTCATCTTGCATCTCAAACTGCACACATATTCAGCTAAGGGTGCTATATTTTTTATTACAAGAAATTTTTTGGTGCTATTTTCAAATTTGACTAAATAAATTTATTTTGAAAATTTGAAATCTGTCTTACAGATAAAAGTCCTGCCCATTATAGATGATGTCATAAGCTTCAAATCATGCCAAGACAAAAGCATGTGATATTTTTCAAGGTAATTTGTTTTTCCTTTTTCTCAGCAATTTTTCCCCCCACTAGTTCCCTTACATATCTTGCTTCATATTCCTTCAGGCTAAGGGATGCTACTGCTTTTGTACTTGCAAAGCTTGTCAAAGCTACAGAGCTACTTGTATGTTGGACAGTTCCCTTCCTGAAAAATATACCAGGTACATTACCCAGATGGTGACCCCTGATGACTTCAGGCTTTCAAGTTAACTCCTGTTGGAAGCAATTTCACCAGGCCAATACTTCAGTGGACATCGTGTGAAGCAAGAGGCTTCCACAATAAGGAACATCACTGCAAAAATAAATGCTACCTGAATTAAATGCAGTGACTGCTAACATTACAGAAACCAGGTTATCTTTCCATCTTAAAATAAATCCCATTTTTATTACATTAAACATCAAATTGGTGTATGAGTGAACTGTAGCCCTTTGATAAATCACCTTCAGATCTTGGCTTTATCCTGGTAATAACCAGATTATATGCAGGATTGAAAACCATTAGTTTTCAGAGAAACATTTTTTAAGAACTAAACAGAGGAAGTAATGCATGTTTATTTATGGTACCTTACTTTTGCTTCAGCAGTTTCATTCAAATTTTCTCTTTTTTTCCTAGGGTTATACATATACATTTTCTACTAAAAATATTATCTGTGGTTGCACGACATCATAAACATAAATAAAACATACTTAAATGTTCCTTTTCAAAGCAATTTGAATGGAGTCAGTATGGCTGTGAGATTCCTTTCAAACCTTTTTAAAAGCTGTCATGTTGGGTATGGGTAGAATTTCCTTTGAAAGAAGGACTTCATTAATTTAAAAAAAAGGGGAAAAAAAGCGTTTTATAATTTGAACAGTTTTACGTAACACATTTTGCTAGTCTGCCACAGTGAAACAGTAAAATTAAATGCCAATTAAAGAAAAGATTGAGACAGTACAACAGAGGTAATGACACCTTTCTTGTTGCTCCACATGTTTGAATCCCTACATTTCCTCTCCTAAATGAAATGAAACATTCTCTACTGCAGCATACATTTTTTTTTTGCCTTAGTACAGTCCTAGTTTTATCCAATATTGAAGCTAGAAAAGATTCTATCAAGGTAATAAATCATTTTAATATCCCAGTTCTATATTATATTACCTTAAAACTTTCATTTACTATGTATTTTATATTTTCCATTCCAAGGTTGCAGCAATATTTATAAATAACATGTCTATTTGGGTACCTTATCACAGGTTTAATATATGGTCTCCATTTGCAGTTGCGTAACGGGCCCATCTGTGTATTCCTTATCAGACAGACACAATTATTTAGTGTTTTCATCTCAAGTCACAGCACCAATAAATAAGTGCTCTCCATAACTCAAATCTTACTTACTTTTGTATTATTACTTGCTTTGTGGAATCAGGAGAAATAAGCAGCATAATGACGGGACACTTTTTTTTCCCCCAAAAAAACCCCACCTTAATGAATAATGCAGCAAAAATGTCAATTTAGCCAGGACTCGGCAGTTTTGATTCTTCCTTAAAATTTTCTTTTTCTTTCTCATTTTACTTCGTTTTCTGCTCAATGAAGTCTCCCTTTCGCTATGGTCCAAGTCATTGCCTATCACTTCATCATTACTGATGATGGAAGTCTCTTAGATTCCTAAACAGTGTCTCATCCTCTTTCCTGGTTGAATGCTTATTGGTAATAATATGCATATTCTTTTAAAAAGATCCATATAAAACTGGTGACTGGAAAGTGAGAAACAGACTTACACAGAAGCTCTCTCCTCCTCTTACTCATCTGACCTGAATGTATTTAAATTTAAAAAATGGGAATGTATTCATTGATTTATGTCCTCAATGTAGCTGATGCTTTGAAACTCACTTTCCTGATCTGGTATCATGTTGTCACAGCCATGGATACCTGGCATGTGTTCTTCGGCAAACTTTTAGATTTTGAGATGTTAAAACCCTTTCCATTACCTGCTTATTCAGAGTTAGCATTAAAGAGTAGGGCTCAGATGAGGTTGGGGAGTCAGAATATATAATAGAGAAGGTGGAAAACAGATGAGTAGGAGAAAACTAAAGCTGGGTACGTACCAAGCCCTTCTAGCTGCCTTATAAGATTTGATTGGATGGGGCGATACAGAGAATGAACTGGTGGAGATTATAATGGCCCAGTTTGTTCTGAGTTTTCTGAGGTGGCATCATGACGGTGTCCTTCTGGAAGAGTCACCAATGTTTGGGCTTGATTCATGATCAGGATCCTCAAGGCTTTCCCTCCCTTCATGCAATAATTATTTGCTGGCCGACTACTAGGTATTAGACACCGTCCTACGTGTTGAAGATATAACAGTAACTGCTTGGTTACAAAAATGCTTGCCCTCCTGGTGCTTCACACTCTATCTAAAGGGAGGCAGTTGTCATGTGTCTGGAGCGGAAACGTCTTGTTTCAAATCTCAACTCTGCTACAGTTAGTATCAGAGGGACCTTGGGCAAGTTACTCAATCACCGTGTCTCAGTATCCTCACTATAAAATGTGCATAATAATAGCACCTTCCCCATAGGGTTCTAGTGAGGACCTTGTGAGTCAGTACATGTAAGGCACCTAGAAAAATGCTTGGTACATAATAAATGCTCCATAAATGTTAACCATTATTATTAGGCCTGGTTAATTGTCCCCTTAAGCTAGCCTTTCCAAAACTATCTTGGAAGTGGAGAAAGGCAGAAGGTCATTTGCCCATTGCATCCTTTGCTTTCTTGCCCTAAATGAGGTTTGTGTAGTTGCATTTTTTTGGCAAGAGCAATGTAGAGGGGCTCAAGTCTCTAATAGAACTTCAGCTACCATCTTCACACAGCTCTACAGCAGAATTCAGACAAACACACACCTCACCTGATTTCCTAATTCCAAATCCTCGACTTAATTTAGAACAGACATTCATTTCTCTCCTCACCCTCACCAACATCCCCCAAACCTGCTTGTTTCTTCTTCTCCATCATATTGATCACTGGGATTTGGAAGTTGTAGATTTGGGGTTCTCTTGGTAAAAGGTTTCCAAAAATCAGAGCATCCTTAAAATTTGTAAAGTCATCATTTCTTTACTAAGAAATGTAGAGTGCACTTTCTACAAAGAAAGTGATTAGAGTCTCATTCTATGAAACATAATGGAGATTTCTCACATAGCCATATAGTATGAAATGGGTCCCAAGAAAATTTTCAGCTGAGTTACCCAGCACAAGTATACATTCCTGGGTGATGGATGCAACTCTAGCAAATTGATCTGTGCAGGTAAGGGAATCTGTATGTAACATAATAAAATCATGGTATGTCAGAGCTCAAAAAGACCACAGGTTAATAGTTTAGAAAAGAGGGAGGGAGTAACTTTACAGTAGAGAAACCCAGAAACACAACCTCAGCCGAGTGATCAAGATTAACATCATCAGTGATAGCATGTACATTGATAGCATGTATCCTTGACATGATGCGATGATAATGCACCTCTGTAGTCTTCCTCCTCCAAACCTATAACCCCGGTCTAAACATGAGAACAACACTGGCAAAACTCAAATTGAGGGACATTCTGCAAAAAACCTGACCACTGCTACTCAAAACTGTCAAGGTCATCTAAGAAACTGTCACAGACTAGAGGAGACTAGGGAGACATGACACATAATGTAATATCCTATCCTGGATGGGATCCTGGAACAGAAAAATGACATTGGGGAAAAACTGGTGAAATCTAAATCAAGTGTCAGGTTCAGTTAATAGTAATATTCAATGTCGGTTTCTTAGTTGTGACAAATGTACCATGGTGATAGAAGATGTTAACAATAGGAGACACCAGATGAGGAGTATATGGGAATTCTCTGTACTACTTTTGCAACTTTTCTGTAAATCTAAACTTGTTCAAAAATTAAAAGCTTCTTTTGGAAAAAAACAAAACAAACAAACAAAAAAAGACCACAGACCAACCATTTGGTTCAATCTCATTTTACAGAAGAAGAAACTAAAAGCTGGAGAGGAAGTGCTTTGCCCTAGGACACACAGAGACCAGTTTCTCTCTTATTCGGGACCAAGAGAGGATGTGATTCATTTCTGCTAGTCACTGACATTTTGTACTGAAGTAATTTGGTTGGAATATTGGGCTAATGAGGCCAATGTTATAGGTTAAAGTTTTATGCCAACCAGTTGCTTTTGCATAGAGGAAAACTCTGCTCTTTGCCCACAGAATGATTACTCAAACTAATTTCGTCCATCCTTCTCAGGTAAGTGCATAGGAGAGAACTGGAAGCTCTCTAACAATCTTTCATCAATTCAAAATACAAGAACATGAGTAGAATCATCTTTTTATATGGACACTGATTATTTTACTGGATTACTGGGTTACATGTAAGTGAAGTATACACCATATATTTTCTACTGGTTTTACAGTCTGTTTTCTTTTTTATCTCAACCTTCTTAGCATTTCTGTTAAAACTGATCACTTTGCTGTCCAAGCCTTGTTTTCTATTTTTGAAGAAGATTCAAGTTTTGCTTTAAAGAAAAGGTAGGCTATAGGAAGTTTACTCAACTTCATATAATTATCGAAAATGGGTCTAACTTTTTTTTTTTTACTATTTCCTGAAATGTCTTGCCAGGATTTCAGGAGATGTGGGAAAAGAATATGGCAGTCTCTCAGTTTTATTTTTTTTCCCTATGATTTAAAATTGTAATTTTGATTCTTTTTTAGTCAATGTTAAAAGATGCAGTTTATGTCAAAATCTTTAATATATAAAATTCCGTATAAATCAATAAATATCAGCTAACCCTCTAGTAGAAACATGGACAAAAGGTATCAATAGGCAATTCACAAAAGAAGAAATGCAAGTTAGCAGTGACATTTTAAAATGTTCAACCACACTGGTAATTTTAAGATGCAAGCTAAAACACTGAAATATCATTTTGCCTATGAAAATGGCTTTTTTTCCTTTTTTTATAATTGACGATATCAAAAGTTTTCAAGGGTTCAGAGAAATGAGCATTCTTGTGTACTGCTGGCAGGAGTGTAAACTGTTGCAAAATGTTTGGGCAAATTGGCAATATATATCTAAAGTGTTGGAAATGTTTTTAAACATTTTGATCCAGGAATTCCATGTTTAGAAATTTATACTAAGAAAAGGATCTGAATAAATTTTAAAACAACGATATTCAACATGATGTTGTATATAACAGCAAGATAAGGAAAAGTACTTAAATGTCCAGCAAATAGGGATTGATTATATAAGTGACTGTATACAGTAGAGGATGATGCTGCAATTAAAAATAATGTTGTAGGAAAATGTTAAATAATAGAAAAAGATGTTCCCAAAGCAGGTTATAAGACAGTATTTGTTATATGAGCTCATTTTTAGAGGCCAGTTAGTGTAATAAGGGCACCATAGGCTCTTTTTGAAAAGTCAGACAGACCTTAAGAGTGATGGTCCTTCCTTTAACTAGCTGTGCGGTTGAAGGTAAGCTGCTTAACCTCTCTGTCAGTTCTCACATATAAATTAGAAATAATAATACCTAATTTGAAAGATACTATGAGTATGCATAAAGGGATCTACATGAATTACAAAACAATTCAGATCTATTTCTAGAAATTAAGTGCCTTTTAAAGTATTACAATAGACTCAGATTCTTTTTTGTTGTTGTCGTTCAATGTATAATCCATTACCATCATTACATACTCAAATTTGGCCAGTGGGAGCTCCTCTAAATTGGTTTCTGTGTCATTTTGACATGTCTCAACTCTTCCTTGCTTTCTAGCACAAGATATTCCAGGCTTAATTTGCACTGACTTCTTCTGACAGACCTAGAATCAGCCATTTCTCTAAGGAGCTTTCAGTAGAAAATGTATTTAGAAACCAAAGTCTAGTTTTACGATATGCTCATTACTACTGAGGTGTCATTGTTTTTAAGTCCTTTCAGGGAAAGGAGCAAGGATATAGACACATAGAACAAAACCTTTAGATTTTATCTTTGTTAATGTGTATGTGTGCGTGTGCGTGTGTGTGTGTATGTACACATATACACACGTACATATATCTGTATGTATGTTTTTAAAAGAATGAGTGCATACTGATATTCCCAATTCTAATCCAGCACCACAGAGCTCTTTCTCCCTAATCCCATAATTTTATCTCCTTTTTCACAGAGTGAACCAAATTCTCAATAACATCAATGTATTTACTCATTTGCTTATTGTACAAGACACGCAAAATAAGTATTAGAGTTACTGCACCAATGCCACTACCAGAATTAATCCTACTAAGTTCAAAGTTTGTGTTTTTCTCCTTAGAATATATCCTCCTGAGGGTGTACAGAGTTGTGTATTAAAAATAGTGAATCTTCCTAATACGTAAAGAACTCTTAAAAATTGAGACAAAGAGGACCAAAAAAAAAATCAGTAGAAAAATGGACAAAAGATATGAACATACAGTTCACAAAAAAAGATCCCTGAACACATGAAAAGATATTCAGCTTCACTGAATATTCTTTCATAATAAGAGAAATACAAACTAAAACTACCCCAAGGTACCCTTTCTAACCTATCTGATTGACAAAGATCCAAAAACTTGTGACACACTGATGGGAAGTCCATCAGGACATGGGCACAGTCACACACTGCTGGTGGGTGTACAGAATGCTACACCCCTGTGAAAGAGATTCATGCAAAGTAGCCACTTACCATGTTTTTAAACTTTCCTCTGTATCAATGGATATTTCCCGTCATTTCTTATTTTGCATACATTTCCCCCTTTCCTCTTGATTTAAGGTAGCTTGTGGTCTGCCTGTTTGTTGATTTTTAACACCACTTTTCTATTACTTTTCTGTTTTCTACCCCATTTATTTCTGCTTTATTTTTATTATTTCCTTTCTTGTACCTTCTTCTAGCTTATTTTATGGCTTTTTAAGCTTTATTTTCATTCTTTTATTTTTACTGATACAAATTTTTTCTTATAAATGGTTTACTTATATCCCATAAATTTTGACATGTGCTGGGTTCATTATCATTATTTCTTAGAAATTTTATAATTTTAAAGTTTCATTTCCCCCTTTACCCGAGACTTAAGATTTTAAAAATTTCCAGGTGGAAGGACTTTCCTGGTTTTAAAATTTTCGTCCTAATTTTCAGTTCCATTTCACCATGATCTGGGAATGATGTTTGTGTAACTTCTACTTTATGAAACTCACTGAGGTTCCTGTTGTGACCTAATACATGATTAAATTCTGTGAAGGTTCCATGAGTACTTGAGAAGAAGATATATTCTCTATTATCAGGGTGTTAAGTTCAATATACAGCCATAGATCTATCTTATTGATTTTGCTTTTTTAGGTCTTCTATATACTTAATAAGTTTCTATCCATGTGACCTGAGTGATGGGTTAAAATATCCTATTACTAGTTGTTTTTGTTTATTCCTCCTTGAGCTCTTACAGTTTCTGTTTTGTAAAGGCAGTTGTTATTTGTGCATAGTCATAGCTTTTTATAGAGTATCCTCTTTGTTGTGTTTAATGGTTTTTGGCCTGAATTCTACTTTGTCTGATATAAAGATTATAAGCTTTGCTTTCTTACTGCTTCTTCCATTAGCCCGATAAACCTTTTGTCTGTCCTTTAATTTTTAGCCATTTCTGACTCCTTTCATTTCAGGTGTGTCTTCTAAACAGCATAGAATTAGGTTTTGCTTTGTGAGCTCTTTTGAAAATCTTTTCCTTTTACTAATAGGTGATTAAACCCACTTACATTTACTGATATGACAGATATGTTTAGCCTCAACATATTATTTTGTTATATTTACAGTGTTATGTTAATTTTATTTATGTAGTTTGTTTCTTTGGTTTTTTAAAAATTCCTTTTGATAAATTGGAAGATTGGGATTGACACATACACACTACTATATATAAAACAGATAACTAATAAGGACCTACTGTATAGCACAGGGAGCTCTACTCAGTACTCTGTAGTGGCCTATATGGGAAAAGAAAAAGAATGGACATATGTATATGTATAACAGATTCAGTTTGCTGTACACCTGAAATGAATACAACATTGTAAATCAACTATACCCCAATAAAAATTTTTTTTAAATTTTATTTTGGTATTTAAGAAGGTCTGTATTGTTGTTCTATTGATTACCTTTATGCTATTACTTTTTATAAAGCTCTTCATCCCCCTTCTGCTCGCTTAGCTTTCTACTATTTGGTTTGTCAGCTTGAAATTATACTCTGACTCTCTATGTGACAATCATTGAGCTTATTTTACTTTTTTATTTGCTTCTCCCAAGCTTTAATTGTAATAACTACTTTATAAAAATACGTAACATTTTAATACAATTCTCCATCGTTGTCCTCACCTGTTTTAACCTTAAATCTACAATTAAGCATATTATCATTCACCAAAAGCCCTTCTGCCAAAGTTTCCCTCATTAACTCTTAGGTGGATTAAGCTTGCTCTCTAGATCATAAGTCAAAAAACTACAACTCTTGGCCAAATCAAGCCTGCTTTCTGTTTTTGTAGGGTCTGAGAGCTAAGAATAGCCTTTTTTTTTAAGTTTTCTTTTCATTTTTTAAAAATTTAACTAACTCATTTATTTGGCTGCCCAGCACAGCTTGTGGGATCTTAGTTCCCCAACCAGGGATCTAACCCGGGCCGCTGGCAGTGAGAGCACAGAGCCCTAACCACTGGACTGCCAGGGAATTCCAGCTTTTACATTTTTAAATGGTTGAAAAAGATCAAAAGAATAACAATATTTCAGGATACATGAAAATTTTATGAAATTCAAATTCCAGCGTCCATAAATAAAATTTTATTGGAACACAGTCACACTGATTCATTTACAGATTGTCTACGGCTGCTTTTGGGTATAAGTTGAATTGTTGTGATAGAGGCTGTATGGCCTGCAAAGCTTGAAATATTTACTACTATCTGGTCTTTTTTTTTTTAATATAAATTTATTTATTTATTTATTTATGGCTGCGTTGGGTCTTCGTTGCTGCGTGTGGATTTTCTCTAGTTGTGGCAAGCGGGGGCTACTCTTCATTGCAGCGCACAGGCTTCTCATTGTGGTGGCTTCTCTTGTTGTGGAGCATGGACTCTAGGCACGCGGCCTTCAGTAGTTGTGGCACGTGGGCTCAGTAGTTGTGCCTCGCGGGCTCTAGAGCGCAGGCTCAGTAGCTGTGGTGCATGGGCTTAGTTGCTCCACGGCATGTGGGATCTTCCTGGACCAGGGCTCGAACTCGTGTCCCTTGCATTGGCAGGTGGATTCTTAACCACTGCGCCACCAGGGAAGCCCCCAAGGGCATTTTAATTGATCAATTCTGCCATCGCTAGGCCCCAGCTCTCACATCTTCTTTTCTATTTATAGTCTTCGTTTCACTCTTGGCTCTGGCATGGGCTACAGAGCTAGTTCTGCTTCTTTTGAGTATTTTTTCTCTCCTTATGTGTAATTTGAAGTGTGTGGAATTCCATCTCCTAGTTATGCTATTGAAGTGGGTTATGTGTGGTTTTATTTGCTCTCCTTGCTGATCTGAATTTCTTTCTGGAGGATGGTGTGGAGAGATTTGAATTTAAGGGGCCAGCATTATTCTACGGGAACTCAGAACTCACTATTAAGATCTACTTTTACATTTATATAACACATATGCAGAAACATATACTTGAACATTGTGTACCCAGTATTTACAGGACATTCATTTGAAATGAGGCTCTAATAATGAAGATGTGTTATAAATTTACCTGTCACTGTTCTTTATGTTCAGTTCCACGTATCTATGAGATAGTTGGCCATGGTTAGGGCTACCATTAGTAACTGTGAACAGGGTCAGATTTTAATAGGGTGATTGTGTTATATTTTTCTGCCCTTTACATAATTTCTCCTCCTAAACTTCTAATGATAGGAAATTCATAATGAGTATCTCATTTCTTTGG
The DNA here is from genome assembly GCF_008692025.1 of Phocoena sinus. Lineage (NCBI taxonomy): Eukaryota > Metazoa > Chordata > Mammalia > Artiodactyla > Phocoenidae > Phocoena > Phocoena sinus. The sequence continues at coordinate 105,961,492 of NC_045784.1, forward strand.
CTGAAAGTAGTGATGGCAAATATATTCCAACTTCTGAGTAAACTCAAATCGCAGAATCTAGACTCAGCAGGAAAGAATGTTTGTTGCTTTGATTACTTATATCTTCCATGGGTCTGGGACAGGGAAGCAATGGCATTAATGTCAGGGATTTGCCATTCTTGGCGTACGACTCTGTCTTCCGTTAAAATGCAAATAATCTTGGGGAGATATAATACATTTTCTTTGTCACGGCCCTTTTTACTTCAGTGTGAATTATCTTATTACATAGGTTGCAAGCGTAAATGCCAACTGAGAAGGAAGGCAGGCAGTATAAAAAAGTGAAGAGGGCAGTATGGCTACTCTGATGGACTGGAGAGTTCATGGGCCTTTTGGGAGCAGACCCTATTTAGCTGCAGTCAATGGTTTTCGTATTATTTTTGCAAAACAAAAGACTAGAATAGTGTGTAGCACATAGGTACTCAAAAATGTGTGGATGAATGCGTGAATGCACATCTGGGAATGTCAGATCTTTTTATTTTTAAAGAGAGGCTAGACATTTTATGTAAACCAGAGATTTTATGTAAAATCTCTAGACTTAAGTCTTTAAATTAGTTGGCAGCATTTAACAACTTCTATGTGTGTCAAGCAAAACCTGCCTAGTTTATCAGATTCATTTCTGAGTTCAGGTTTTGTTAGGGGGTAGAAGGCAGGACTAGGTTTCTGATTTGGGGGATGGAGAAAAAAGGGAGATTGAGACTGTGGGCTTTAGTAATGAAACAGAACAGAGCTAAAAGGTTGAAATAGTAACTGAGCCCATGACCTTGGCCTCATTAGTGGGAATGCTGCTGAGACAGTCAGTAAGTAATCTAAATATTTTTCTTTCCTACCTACTCAAATCACAAAAGATACACACACTATTATTTCCAATAAAAATAGAACTATATTCACCAGTTTGCTGTGTATGCTAACAATTAATTCTGTTTATTTTGGGCCAAAAGACATACCCATCACTGGACCCCATAAACTCATGTCGTATTTTTTTTGTGAATGTTTATTTATATATTTGATCTTGATTGCCCATTGCATCTCTTATTTTTAAAATTTAGCTTTTTTTCTCCCTCTGTTAATGGGTTCTTATCTCTACATTTTATATTTCACTGTTTCAAAAGACTAGATTGGTGCCTGTCGGCAAGGAGACTTACGCCAGCTAATCCAAGGGCAGGATTTGGTCAGGGAGACCAAACTAATAACATACAGCAGATAGGAATAGAAACCAAAGACACTAATGGTTTATTTGGGTTTTGTTCAGTCTTGGAACAGGCTGTATTTTAGCCATGACAAAGGAAGAATCTATTGTGCCATCTGGCTTTCAAAAACTCCCACAGTCTTCTATGTTGGTAAGTCTTAACTAGTGCCATGTCTGCAATATCCTATATGATAATCCTTGAGCATGTGTTATTACAGCCTGGAGTAGCACCGAGCATGTACAATGCTTTACCACATTTTCCCACCGGCATAAAAATTTTCATCTCCCCAAAAACAAACAGTTCAACTAGGTTCAAAAGTCATCTGACCTTTCAACTACTCATGGGTTGACTAATGCTAGCTTTACCACCAAGGTGAATGATATAAAAAGACTTATTGCCTCTCTGTGAGGCGGTGGGGAAACTACTAAACTGTTTGACAACTTCAGAGGGTTTGGATTTATCAGAATTCTGTCTGGAGGCAGCACATGATCTTTTAACAAAAACTGCTTCATTTCAAAAATTTCCACTTTCTTTCATAGCAAAGTACACTTGTTCCTAATTTCTTAATAGCGGGCATCTCTCTTAAGGACTGTGTACCCAGTATTAGCTTGGTTGCTTGCTATGAGTAAAATCCAAAGTCTAATATGTACTCTCTCTTGATATTATTTTCACTTAACCCCATAATTTTATTAGTTAATGTTGCAAAGTATTTGGACCTATGGAATACAGAAAAGACACTGTGGTATTGTTATTTGCTATATTTAACATCTATGTTTAATTAAAATAAAGTTCAAGATCAAAGGGAATCTAGGTTCTTCCTTCAAGGAACAAAAGGCAAAACTGAATTAAGGTTGAAACAGTTATCTACAACATAAAAAATGGGGCTAGTTGATTTGGTGAAACCTATGAATACCAAAAGGCAAAATCTGCCTCTTCTGTACCAGGTGGTAGAACAGCACAGATTGCTTGCTGTCAAAATCCCATGTGTACTCATTTTTGGCCATAGCCACTACTAGTTTATCTGAGAACTCACAACCTCCTCTGATGTTCCATGTACATATGCTAGCCTTCAGTCTCCTGGTCATTTGATCAGGACATGAAGCTCATTTAATATAAAAGAAATGAAATGGAATCAAGAGTTTTTGTTTTTTACAAAGCACCATATCATAAGTCTTTTCTTCCAGTTAAAAATTTCCTGTTGCCAATTCAACGTGATAATGAGACATTTGTGAGGCCCCTCCTTAGAAACTCTCATGGTAAGCAATTACTCTAGATGCTAACTATAATTTCTTATATAAGGTCTACACTAATTAGATTGGCAAAGCTATAATGAGGTTTTAATCAGCAGAAAATTACAGTGGGTCATCTTGGACCCTCTTACTTTGTTCATTATTATCCCACAGAGATCAACAGGATCCCCAAGAAAGGAGCTCTTGAGGAGCCATACTGTGATCTAGGATTCCACATGGGTCTTGTCTATATTGGAGGATCCAATATAACGTGGTGCTCTTATTTAAACACTATCCACACTTCGGTGAGCTTGTGAGTCTACCCAGGGAGGACCACCTTGTGAGATTATCCCTAGCTAAGAATCTAGTCTTCCCTGAACAAATGATTCATCTGGAAGGAGGTCCTCATATATGTTCCTTAACTAGGTCTAAAACATACAGGGTAGTCACATGTTTATGCTCCAAGTCTGAAATCTAAAATTCTGATACACTAGCCTCTGACCATCTCATTTTAGCTATTCAGCTTGCTCACAGCTATAACTACCCTACGATATCACTGATAGCTCTAGACACTTGGACCCACCTCTTGTTTAGAATGCCATTCGTTTCTTCTTCCTATTTGCCTTCCCTACTAAGTTTGATACTTTGGTTGACCACTTGAAAAATGTTATTAGCAGCACCTATAATTTCCTTATCTGTTTTGTCTTCTTTCTGCACTCGCCCTGCAAGCCTCCGTTTTGGTGCAACTTGGTCCTGTCTGCCAATTCCAACTTCCATACTGCCATTAGGGTGATTTTTCTAACTGTAAATCTGAGCAAATCATTTTCTTGCCCTAATGAAAGACCATAAAAAACTTCCCATTTGCTCTTAGGATAAATTCCAAGCTCCTTACCATGACTTAAAATGCCTTTCGTGATCTGCCCCTGCTTATTATCTTCATTTCCTGCCACTATATCCTCCATTTGTGCTGCCTCAGGTTTTCCAATATATTTGTATTTAATAAAACATATTATGCTTTTTCACCTCTCTTTAAAGGGAATATAGCTAGGCTCCAAATGTATGTGTCTCCACCCTGTAAGATGCCACCTCTTTGTTTTGACTGTGATAAATCAGATACTCTGCTGGTGATCCTGGCCCTCCCCATTCTGGCTGTTCTGTATGAAAATTCAGTCACATTTCTGAAGTTTAAAATGGGTTAACCTGCCATCTGTTTCAAAGCCATTGCTCTAATTTAGTTTATTCTTATTCACTTCAGAGTAAGTATAGCTTAACGACTTACGCAATGTGGGTCTAAAAATATTCATATAACATATCTATATATGTATCCTATATATATAATTTGGATGAGCAGAAACTAAGCTAAACAGGAGTGAAATTTCCTTTATGCAAAATAATTCAAATTATTTACTTTTTTTTTTTTTTTTTTTTGCTGTACGCGGGCCTCTCACCGCCGCGGCCTCTCCCGTTGCGGAGCACAGGCTCCGGACGCGCAGGCTCAGCGGCCATGGCTCACGGGCCCAGCTGCTCTGCGACATGTGGGATCCTCCCGGACCGGGGCACGAACCCGCGTCCCCTGCATCGGCAGGCAGACTCTCAACCACTGCGTCACCAGGGAAGCCCTCAAATTACTTACTTTGAAAGAGATTTCTTGAGAGAGAATTTTTCCCTTGAATTTGCAAGATTGATTCTTGCTGTTGTAAAACTTCTTAAGCATGTAAACCTCCAAAATTACTAACATGCTGCCCAGTCCTCTTTTACTATGTATGCCTTCCAGTGGATCGTTATCTATTGGGCTGGCCAAAAAGTTCGTTCGGGTTTTCCATACGGTGGTACCAAAAACCCGAACGAACTTTTTGGCCAACCCCATATTTCACAAAGCCTCATTTAATTTCTCTACCCAGGCTTAGACAGTGGTGTATGGGAAGTACTTAGTAGGGTGAATACCTCTCCTTGAGACAAAACAGTAATCTCTTGATGCAAGACTTATGTTTAGTATCCATTACTCACTCACCCAAGAAATTATCTCTTTATGTCTTAAACTACAACATGCTAGAGTTCCAAAAAAAAAAAAAATAGTAGTATTTGCCTTTCATTAAAGTGCCTTCATTTTCAGCAATAGGTGCTAATTATGGTTCTGAAATTAGTTGTATGTGGCACAGGTTCTTCCTGTCATTTTAGTATGTTTAATTCAGACTGAATCTATACTTTTATTTATGACAGGTAAAAGTGCCACTTAACATAGTGGGGATAAAACTTACGGGACATATTACACCAAAAAGGTGATGCCAGATGCAAATATAAACCTTTTTTAGAGAAGAGTTCTGATAAATGCATGGATGGCAGATTTATAATTAGACTGAAGTTATACCACCATTTTCCAGATCCCTGCCTAGAGAGATGGCTAGAAAGTTGGTAGATTCATGGGTAGGAGGCAAAGTCAATGCTAACGCAGAAACTGCCATCATTATCGTAAATGGGTCCACAAGAGTGAACTGAAAGTAGTAATAAGTATAAATGTGACACCAAAAGGATTGATAATGGTTTATAGGATAAAGTAAAATGCTTTTTAGCATTTTATGCTGAGTCATTTCTTGAATGTTATAAGCTATAATGCATTTTAAAGAAAATGTGTTTCAACCTAGATATGGCCTCCAGATAGAAATACAAAACCATTTGAAGGGCCAAAACACCAAGGAAAAGGGAAATTAGTAAAATAAAGGCAAAGTTACAGATATTATAGACCAGGCAGAAGGAAACAACAAACCCACTAGAGGATTCTTGTGAAACAGATATTCCAGCTCTGAAAAAACTGTTCTAGATGACTTTGGGAGGAAGGAAAACAAAAGTACTTTATGTTAGGATAAACTGTATGCTCATTATGCTTATCTCAGCTCAAATTAATAATCCTAATAATAATCCTGTTCCACTAATAATAAGCATTAATCTTTACTTAGATCTGCTAAGCAAGGTCCTGGGTGTTTTACATGTTTCCCTTCATTTAATTAAAAAGAAAATCTATCAGGAAGGTATTATCAACATTCCCACTTTATAGACGAGGAAACTGAGGCACGGAGGCATTAATGAAGCTACTAGTGAGTGAAAGAGATGGTTTTTGTTAAGTGTATTTATCTATACTTAGCAAACTTTGTGGGAAGGGGCATTGTCTATCTAGATCTGATGGGGGAAAAAAAAACTCCATTTCAATTCTCTCCATTAAAAAAAAAACTAAGTTCTTGAATTTTCTAAAATCAAAATTTGCCTTACTCTATTTTGTTTCTTCCCTGTATTATAAAGTATTTGCATTTTTTTGTGTGTGATGGAGGCAAAATAAACACACTCCACTCCTCTCATTCTATCACTTTCAGCATGTTCTTACTCCACCGTCATAACAACCCTAGAAAGTAGAGCAGTTTGGACTAGTATAAAGGAGGCAGAAGAAAGCACTAAAGTCATTGTTACTCAATTTTGATGCAGAGAGCAAGGTGCAGTAGGCCCTTTGCCCTCTCGAATAGTTTCATCCCTAAACTTTCAATCACAGAATTGGGCTCAATATTCTATCTCTCCTAATTCTGTATTAACAACCATTCTGGTCAACTTTCTACATGTGGGCTATATAGTATGTCACGTCAAGGAGATTCATGGACTTAAATTATTTCACTTGTAGAGTTTGGACATTACCTGCATCCCCTGAAGGTGGTATGAATCACTACTAATTTCATGGCAAAAGAAAAAGAACATTGATATCATTAACTGATGATATTGGGTTTGAGAGACAGAAATCCCTACTCCCCAAGTCATTCAATGCAACAGTCCATTTGACCCCAGGCACAATGTATTCTTGTGAGTTTCTAGTGCCTCTTATACAAACTGCTGACTGTGGAGAAACGTGATCAAAACATCAAAGATTACCAAAGAAGCTGAGTTTGTGCCCTTCACAACCATTGATGAAGCACCTTAACCTCGCCTCCTCTTGATGCCTTGCAAATGGTCATCTGTCTTCCTGACTACTACTTCATATGGCTTATTTGTAAATTCAAGCAAATGTGCTTCTGACTGGCACTGATACATCACTGATGCCAAAATATCAGAGAGGATGAAGCGTAAGGACATATTTTTTGATTCAGATGGAAAATATTACAGATTTATGGGTAAGTGATGACAATAGCTATTCCATAATATCTTCAAATAATCAGTATCTTTCCATGCCTCCCTTCACTGAATTTTATGACCTCAAAACTTATTCAAAGAAATTATTTACTTGCTGACCCAAAAGGTATAGTGGGTAGGAGTGGGGATGGGGCTGGTTGCCTGAATAATCCAGCTCTGACTTTTCACTTGTTGGATTTCCACTGCTTTCCAATGACCACTTACAGAGCCATAATGCACAGAACATCTATTGATGTCCCATTGATATTGATGTGATTTCCCGTAGTGGATTGAGGGCAGCACAGCCTATAGCCATTCGTATCTAAAGGTTATGTATAATGGATAATAGAGGAACATGAAATAGCAGAAAGAAATTTGCACGGGAAACAGAAGCGATAAATAGTTTCAGTGAAAGATCTTACTTGGGTTATACAGAAACTGCAAAGGGGGACTGAAAAAAACCAGATGACTCTTATAGACTCAGCAAGAGTTGAGAGTGAAATGGTTTCATATTTTGAAATATAATACTTTTTTATTTCAACCACAGAAAGCCATTTAAAAATCATCTTGTATGTTACAGTTCTTATGTGACATCTTTCACTTGAATGCCTCTTTATGAATTCTTACTCTGCCCTCCTGAGGTGGTCAGTGATGGATGAGGTAAGCAGAGGAAGAGATTTTAACTGATTATCCAAAGTCGCATAATGTCCAGTCCATGACAGAACAAAGTTCCAGTGTTTGCCATCAACATCTCCTCATTTTGAACCCACTCAACCTACTGTTCTAGTATTTAGCCTGATACTTCTGCATTTTCAAAGTCACACAGAAAAGCATTTTAACAGATATCTCTCACTGATCCACAAATCTCAGTTGCAGTAACTACTGCAATGGATGACCTGGTAAATCTAATTTAATTTGTGATTTAATAAGAAAAAAATGGTGGATTTATTTAGTAGACCAAGAAGTAAATGATCTGTAAGTTCTGCTGCAGTGCTAGAAGGGCAGCAAGGCCTAGCACTCAACAGCATGTCCTCTGGGGTCAGTCTGCTGCTCTGGCTTAAAGCTCAAAGCTCAGGATCCCTACTTCTTAGTGCTGTGACCTCTATGTGATCTCTTACCTTGGCTGTGCCTCAGTTTCCTCATTTATAAAATAGATTTAATACTGATAGATACCTTAAGGACTGTTCTGATAATGCAATGAGCTAATACAAGTAGAGTGCTTAGCATAATGTGTTTTTTTCAATAAACTTTTACCGACAGGGTTGCTATGGGCCAGGCACTGTTCTTAGTGCTGGGGTACAGCCATGAATAAAATGGCTAACTCTGAGAACCAGTGAATTTTAATAGTGAATAATGATTATATAGGTAGTTATGGTAACAACAACAATAATAATATTTAACATTTATAGTATACGTACTGTGTTTTAAGTCCTATTCCAAGTTCTTTAGTTATATTAACTCATTTAATTCTTATGAAAACCCTATGTTACAGGTACTGTTTTAAGACAGTTTTACAGATGAGGAAATGGAGGCCTTAAAAGGGTGAATAATTTGCCCAAGGTAACATGCCTAAGAAGTGGCAGAGGTCTGAAAAATCCATGCTCATAACCGTTGTACTATACAGCCTTACTGTCATATCAGATTTATATGCCATTGTTTACCCTATTAAAAAAGGCAGTCCTTGAAATAACTGAAACATTCTGCTTTCACTTTTTTTTTTTCCTTCTGGCCGCACCACATGGCATGTGGAACTTCCCCGACCACAGATCAAACCCGTGCCCCCTGCAGTGGAAGCGCAGAGTCTTAACCACTGGACCACCAGGGAAACCCTCCACTTTTGCTTCTGAAATGAATCAATATAATCTAACTAAACAAGTCTCAGAGTATATAATACAATTTTTTATATGAGTGGCCATATAATAAATTTAAATAGAAACATAGGTTTGAACACAGTATAAACCTATTAATAAGAAGCTTGCTATACCTGGATTTGTTTACTCCAGAGGTAAAGTCTTGAATCTAAAATATTATCTCTCTGTATAGTAAAAGTTAATAGAAGCTAACCTATAAGAGTTGGTCTCATAATTGAACAATAACATTTTAAAGGGCCTCTAATGTATTTCAACTTTTCAAATTACTCCTTGCTTTGAATGATACCATATTAAAACCCTGTTTATATTACAGTACTTTCTCATCTCCAACCTCCATTCCTTCAGCGCTATTCCTCATTAAACGTTATTACAAAACAAATAAACATACATGTTGGGTTATCCTGAAATGTCTGAGATAAAGGACACATTTTGATATTATAGGTTAATATTATCCACCTTTAATAGAAGCATTGTTCAAACATATTCAGATTGTACGATGAAAATAGAAAAGAGATAATCATGAACATCAATATAGGCTATGATCCTATACTGTTGACATTATCAGTGACTCCCCTACAAAATATATGTTTATTTAACTTACTACCGTTTGTTCTGTGACTCATAAAAACTGGTTATGGGAAATTTCTTATTGTTCACGTTTTTTAATAAATCAGACTCAACAAAACTTACTTTTTTATAATTATAAGAAACTCTAAATCCCTTTTTAATCTCTCTCTCAGAATCATATTCAATGTATCTTTGTGGGTAGTTCCCCTTCAATTAAGAAATCAGGCTAAACCTGAAAAGAAGATACAAGTGACGTACTTAGAATTCTTTTTCTACCATGATATGCTATTCTTCTAGGAACAGTGCTCCCACAAAATACATGTTTTTTAAGTTAATTTACATCTTAGACTGTAAAACCACTCAGACAAGGAAATTAATGTTCAGTCAAAATAAAATGCCAGCCAGAAAAATCAATACAATTTGCTATCAAGTAAGGGTGACTTTAATCAAGATGCCTCAAGAACAACATTTTTCTTAAAAGTGGAAAGTGTGCCTCACTACTGTTTTCTCTTTTACCCTCACAAACACAGTAATCACACAATTCTGTAGCCATTTACCTAGTGAAAATAAGAAGACATTTTTTTTAGTCCCAGTGTAAAACTCTGCATTCTTGGAAAGAGATTATGCCCTGGATTTTCCGATAGCTTCCAAGTAACTACTACTTTAATGAAATTGCTACCTGAAAGTTCGGTAGCAGTATTATTGTTTAACTATAATTTAAGAAGCTATTGTAGATTGGTACTTATGACTTCTAATGAGAAAACCATAACAACCTTTTAATTGAAGGGGTAATGGTTAACTACACTAATTGCAATCAATAAGACTGTGCTAGTAGCATAAATATTTCTTCTCAAAGAGCAATCCTTACGCTCCTCAGCAGTATTTAAGGTTAGGAAGTACCAAAAAATAAATAAATAACCTAATTAGAAATCTATTTGTTATTTTTTTTTACATCTTTATTGGAGTATAATTGCTTTAAATGGTGTGTTAGTTTCTGCTTTATAACAAAGTGAATCAGTTATACATATACATATGTTCCCATATCTCTTCCCTCTTGCGTCTCCCTCCCTCCCACCCTCCCTATCCCACCGCTCTAGGTGGTCACGAAGCACCGAGCTGATATCCCTGTGCTATGCAACTGCTTCCCACTAGCTATCTATTTTACGTTTGGTAGTGTATATATGTCCATGCCATTCTCTCACTTTGTCACAGCTTACCCTACCCCCTCCCCATATCCTCAAATCCATTCTCTAGTAGGTCTGTGTCTTTATTCTTGTCTTACCCCTACGTTCTTCATGACATTTTTTTTCTTAGATTCCATATATATGTGTTAGCATACGGTGTTTGTTTTTCTCTTTCTGACCTACTTCACTCTGTATGACAGACTCTAGGTCTATCCACCTCATTACAAATAGCTCAATTTCGTTTCTTTTTATGGCTGAGTAATATTCCATTGTATATACATGCCACATCTTCTTCATCCATTCATCCGATGATGGACACTTAGGTTGTTTCTATCTCCTGGCTATTGTAAATAGAGCTGCAATGAACATTTTGGTACATGACTCTTTTTGAATTATGGTTTCGAACCAGGGACCTTTCGCGTATTAGGCGAACGTGACAACCACTACACTACGGAAAGAGCTCTCTATTTGTTATTGATAACACTAAGCCTTAGTTCAAATTTGTAGGTCGCAGAGTAGAGAGAGAAACCCACCCCCACCCCCCCGCTCCCAACTCCACCACAAGCAAAACAATACTTTGATTAAGAAGAAAAGCGAAGCATGGAAAAAAGGGCTTACCAATCACGTAGGCTAGTAACAAGGCCAAAGTCACTGTGATTGCAGTGGCGCTCAAGGCCGTGCACTTCCAATTGCAGCACCTGTAGGGTTTGTTGAAGGTAAAGGCAGGTCTGGAAAAGGTGCTTCGAGGAAGTGGCCTGGGAGGAGGCGAGTACACAGTATTGGATGTCAGAGGGTAGTTCTGACTGGCTGCACTGAAGATGGCCGAGGAACCAGATCCATGTTTGAACAGGAAATGCCTGCGGAAAGGAAACAAAAGTTTGGGCTATCAAAACCAAAGCCACTTGCTACAGAAATACAAATTCCACTAATTTGAAACAATCATGCTATGACAAAGCACAGGACAACTAGGAGGAACTCAACAAAATTTTCTTATACCTAACACTTAACTACAAAGTGCCATTGGTGATCTCCTTTTTGTTTTCCTATTTTAGACTTTTAAGAGGAGGAAAGAGGTCTTCTTTTCCCTGACTTGTTGACTAATGAAATTCTCAAATTCTGAGCATTAACATTCCACATTTGATGGTATTAACTATACTGCTCCCTTTCATTAAATATAATACTCAAAAAGAGAAAGAGAAGTATCATCAAGCATTTTGATAATATCAATGGCCTAGAGACCAGTATTTTATTTAGAGACCAGCTTTCACAGACATATTTTCACGCAATATTTTATTATAAAAATTGCCAAACACACAGCCAAAGAAAGAATTTTATAATAAACACACATCTACTCAAGAGAATATCAAGTAAAGAGATTCAGTAAATCTGGAGTAGGTCCTAAGCATGTATATTTTAACAAAACGTCCTAGGTAAGTTTGATGTGCGTATCCAGTTGAGCAGCACTGGCCTTAGAAATGCTAGATTCAAATTTTAAAAGATTGTTATCAAGTAAACAATTATAAAAATTTAAAAGAAACCCAAAACCACAGATGTACTTGTCAACTAGATTCTATACTTAACATATGACTATATTCACTCTATCACATATTTATCCACCTCTCCATTCCTATCTTAGTCCATCTTTTTTTAAAACATTTCATTTCATTTTTTATTCAAGCATTTCAAAGTAAGCTGCATACATCGGTACACTTCCCTTCACATATTTCAACTTGCATATTATTATCTAGAGTTCAGTAATTTTTTTACAGATTTTTAATGTAAAATTTATACATGATGGCTTTGAGTTTTTTAGATTCCACATATGAGTGATATCATACAGTATTTGTCTTTCTCTGTCTGATTTATCTCACAGCATAATATCCTCGAGGTCCATCCATGAACTTGCTAAAATGAAGAGGAGAATGTTGGTTACCGGGAGCTGAGAGGTGGGGGATAGGGAGATGTTTAAGGTTACAAATTTGCAACTAGCAGATAAATAAGTCTTGGAGATCTAATGCACAGTATTATTATAGACAATAATAATGTAAAATAAATATCAAACTTGCTGAGGCAGTAGACCTTAACTATTCCCACCACAAGAAAGAAATGATAATTATGTGACAGAGGTGTTAGCTAACACTACAAATGGCAATTGTACTGCAATATATAAATGTACCAAATCAACATGTTGGACACCTTAAACTTATAAACTGTTATATGTAAATATAATATAAAAAATTATACACAATGAAATGCACAAATTTTAAGTGTACATTTACTGAGGCTTGACAAATGCAATCACCTGTGTAACCTAAACCCCTATCAAGATACAGAACATTCCCATCACCCCAGGAAGTGTCCTCCTGCCTTTCGAAGTAAATCCCTATTCCCTAACCCCCAGAGGCAACCACTATTTTGCATTTTTTCTACCCTACATTACTTTTGCCTGTCCTGGAACTTCATATTGCTGTCATGTTTGAATTACTAGAGGATGATTATTGACAGCTCATGACTATTGTAATATGGGTATTTCATAAACAGTAGTGATTTATTCACATGTAAGGAGTTGGCATAAAAATATGTTTTTGTGCAATACTTTACCCTTATCGGGTACTAAGTGCCATGCATTGTGTTAAACACTCATTATCTCAGTTAGTATTCATTCATATGAAATAGGCTACATTATTATCTGCATGGTGTATTTAAGGAAATGGAGGCTGAAAGAGGTTAAGTAACTTGCTTAAATCCACCTAGGAAATGAATAACAAAGCCAGAATGAGATCTCAAGCCATTCCAGCTCCAAAGTCCTCAATCTACTATGCTGCCTGGGCAGTAAAATGCACTGCTAAACAAAAAACATTCTGGTGCCACATTTTCATGTAATACATCACAAGACCCTTCCGCTGAGCAAAGAGCCAACATCACCTTGTACATGTCACATACGCCCAAATGCATAAATCATTAAGAATATTTTAAGACTGATTTTAGCTTCCATTTTTAAAGAACAAAAGCATACATGCTTAAAGGAAAAAACAACTGTCAACATGCCAGTTAATGAAAATATCCACATTAGAGAGTTTTGCTTTAGTATATGAGGATAAAAGTTATTTAAAGGGCAGGATTGCTGAGGGGAGTGGAGATTCACAAGCCTTTCTGGAAGATAATTTGGCATTACGTAACAAAAGACTTAAAATATGCATATTCCCCGTCCAAAAATTATGCCTATAGGAATTTATCCTTAGGAAATGATGTGTATGACCATGTATATAAAAAGTCATTCATTGAAGTGTTATTTATAACAGCAAAAGATAAACACCCAAATGCTCATTAATAGATAGTTGGGTAAGTATATCATTTTATAAACACGCAGTAGAATACTATACAACCATTACAAATTGCACTGTAAAAGAATATCTATTCACTAGGAAAAGTGTTTACAGATATCACCAGTTAAAAGCAAGTAGGTTTCAAAACAATATGGGCAATAGAATACAATTTTTAAAATAAAAAAATATATATGCTCATGGAAAGATAATAATTTATGTTACCTTTGGATAGTAGGGGTATTTTTTGAAGTTTTCTGCCTTGAGCTTGTATTGTTCTTGTAACTAGTATCATAAAGATTGGGAGTGGGGTCAGTGGGAAAAATGCAGTGACTAATACCAACCACATGAACAATGGGTTCTATTTATGTGAACATAATTTATTGAGCACCTAGAAAAGCCAGGCACCAAAGTAGGTACAGTATATGCAATATTTTGATCCTAATACATCTGTGGGGTTGATATTATTATTATAATCTTACAGATGATGAAACAGAGATCGAAAGAGGTTTAGTAGGAGCAAAGTGGTAATGATAATAGTTATCATAATAATGATAATAAGAGGTAACATTCATTAAGTGCTTACTTGTGCCAGACATTATTCTAATTAATTCAGAAAGCATTATATAATTTAATCTTCACAACAATCCCATTACAGTAAGTATGTACATTTACAGATGAGAAAACCAGTGCACAGAGAGGTTAAGTAATTTGTCCACGGTCACGCAGCTAGTACTGGTAAAGCCAACTTTCAAGTCCAAGCAGTCTGGCTCCAGAGCCATTGATCTTAACCACGACATTACAGTACAGTATATCAGGGTTCTGCAGTTAGTGGACACATGAAGCTTTGAATCCGGGCCTTATAGGGCACAGAAGAAGCATGCTTTGTGTTGATTTTGGCATGTGGATGATATTGGATTGAGCCACACTTTTACCCTTTTTTTCTCAGGCCTTTGGGACCTGAGAGAAAAACGTGAGAATGATGGCTACAGAATCACAGAGTTAGAGGGATCTCAGAAATCAGCTAGCAGCCCAACACCCTCATTTTGCAGTTAGGGAAATGGAGGCCCAGAGAATGAAAGTGGATGATTTAAAGGAAACATCAGTAGTTAATGATATCAATGTAGTTAGAATTGAGGACTTGCAAAATAGTGTATTTCCACTACACTGTGCTACCTGCCAACCAGTCTTCACCAGATTACCACCAGGTTCTATCTAATCTTCTGGGTTAACTGACCAGGGCTAACCAAATACAATCTATTCAAACAGTACTTCATAATACATATCTATTTTTCCATATGTCACATGTTCTCATAGTAAGTTTTAAAGACCATCTTAACTTTTTTGAATGAATGGGGAACCATTAGAAAGAAGCTAGTCTTCAGTCGTTAAGACTGTAAAGGAGTTATTGCTGCTTCTAAAGGCACTGAACGTATCCCCAGAATGGACAAACAGTATGTAGTAGAAATAAGAATAAACATATTTTATTGAAAAAGTGACTCACAGCATTATGTTTCTTCCATTTGATTGTACCTCCTCTTTAGTCCCTGAAATAATCACCTCCATGTCATAAGGAGGTAGATTTCTTCTTTAATGTCTGGTTATCTCTCCCAGCCTATGTTTTCCCCTTTGGCCATCTAATTTACTAGTTGAGGAAGAAGTACAGCACTTTACAAACAGCAGAGTGGAGAAGCCTCCCCATTTCCCCACCACAACTTTGTGGTGACACTGGAGGCGATAATATGTCACTTGCATATAACTGATCCTATACAGCGACACTCTGATATGTTCCTATGGGACAGAAGAGAAATCTAGCAGTATGGGGCTTTTTTATTCACTGTTTGGAGACTAAAATCTTCGATCCTTTGCATATTTATGAAGGAGAACAATTGGATTTTTGAGACAATGTAAGTGGCCCCATATGCTGGATACTGATTTTGTTTGGTATATCATTAAGAGGTAGAAGAAAGACAAAGAAAGACAGAGAATTGTTGGCTATTATGATGGCAATTACAAGCAATAATCAATATCCCTGAGCACTGTAATTTCATCTTGATATATACCAAAGGATTTCCAAATGCAGTTTCATAAGTAAAATATTACAACATAATGAATAAATTCGACAGCTGCAGCAGAGCAACATTTAAACTAACTCATATTTGAGTGGAATCCAAATCAGTCCTCAGTGAGGGTAGATAATAAAATGAGTTCATATACTAAGGTTCCTGTTTTCTTATTAACAAACTGAGATTAAGATTCTCTGCTGAAAGTGATCTATACTTTGATGTGCATCATGAACAACAGCAATGCAAATGCTATGTACTGTCAAAGGCTTTGCAGTCCATTGTTGGAAAGCGAAACTACTGCCTAAATGTGTTTTCATAGTCCCTGAAAAAAGTAGGAGCATGAAGACAAATGCACACTGCTAGACTTCAGCTATGTGCTCATAAAATCACATCATCTGTCTAAGCACATTGCTTTTCCCAGGGGACCTGAGGATATACTAAAATGTTGCTATCAATTTCATACAATTAGGTTTTTTCCCACAGAGGAAATGATAAAAATGCAGTTCAAGAGTTTATGTGTAAGTAGTACTCTCCTTTGCATCTGTTTTAATATTCAATTTCAAATTTAAAAAGGAAAAGTAAGATATTGCCAAAAGGAAATGGGCATATAAGGAAATTGAAAAAATATATATATCTTTAAGACTGATGAGACCCAGTGCTGGTAAATGGGAATTTAATAAATGTTCCTGTAAGGATTTTAAAATCATCTATAAAAAAGGGGAAAATGTACTTTCTCTTTTTAAACCCTACATACAACATAATTCTGAGGGTACCTGTTAGCACTAAATGATGTGATTTAATGTGGCACTTGAAATTCTATAGGAAATAGACAGAAATCTACAGCTTTCTAACAACAGATGCATAAATAACCAATGAATTTTTTCTTTTACATCTTGTAAACATACTTATGAGTCTCTAAACCTGCATTCTCTTAGCTACAAACATTAGACTAATTTTTATACCCAGAGGAAGGAATTCAACTTACCTCCAGTTAGAGGCTGAGGTTGATTTAAAAAAAATAATAAAGAAGAAGACTGCAATAAAAAGGCCTTGAGTCAAGGTGTTAGGGCCAAATCACATTCAGATAGGATAGTGGAATTCAGGCATTTATTCTTTTCAAAAAATTATTAAATGCATTTTTATTGTGATAAAAACCACAGAACACAAAATTTACCATCCTATACCGTTTTTAAGTGTATAGTTCAGTAGGATTAAGTATATTCACATTATTGAGAAAGAGATCTCCAGAACTTCTTCATCTTGCAAATGTGAAACTCTACACTCATTAAACAACTCCTCTTTCCCCCTCTCCCCAGCCTCTGGTAACAACCATTCTCATTTCTGTTTCTACGAATTTGACAATTTCAGATATGCCATATAAGTAGAATCACACAATATCTGTCTTTTTGTGACTTGTTTACTTCACTTAATTTAACGTCCTCAAGTTTTATCCGT
Source organism: Phocoena sinus (assembly GCF_008692025.1). Lineage (NCBI taxonomy): Eukaryota > Metazoa > Chordata > Mammalia > Artiodactyla > Phocoenidae > Phocoena > Phocoena sinus. The sequence goes on from NC_045784.1 coordinate 105,978,559, forward strand.
GTGACTGGATTTCTTTCCTTTTCAAGGCTGATGACTTGTACATATATACCATATTTTGTTTAGCCATTCATCTGTCGATGAACATTTGGGTTGCTTCCGCCTCTTGGCTACTGTGAATAATGCAAATATCTCTTTGAGATCCTGCTTTCAATTCTTTTAAGTATATACACAGAAGTGGGATTGCTGGATCATATGTCAGCTCTACTTTTATTTTTTTGAGGAACCTCCATACTGTTTTCCATAGTAGTTGTATCATTTTACATTCCCACCAACAGTGCAAAGGGTTCCATTTCTCCACATCCTTGCTAACACTTGTTATTTCTTGTCTTTTTGATGATAGCCATCCTAATGGGTATGAGGTGATACCTCATTGTGATTTTGATTTGCATTTCTCTGATGGTTAGTGATGCTGAGCATCTTTTCATATGCTTGTTGGCTGTTTTTCATATCCTCTTTGAAGAAATGTCTATTCATAGGTATTCATTCTTATGCCTCCAAAAACATGAGAAAATAAAAGAAAACGTCATGCTGAGTCAGCCCCATTTTCTTCTCTGACAAGAATATCTAGTGAATATCTAGTGTTCTTTTGTGGCAAAGCGTGGTTACTGGCAAGATATCAACCTCAACATCTCTAGTTTTTGCATAATAGCCTATTCTTGATATTCCTTTTTAGGATAAATGCTCCTAAAAAGAGTATTTATCCAAACTCTCTCTGAGCCTAAATGGTATTATCAGCTTGGACAACCTCTTGGGGGTAACATTTTTTTTTTTTTATTAACAACTATATAAAGGTGGATTTCATTTTATTTGCCCTAGGTTTCTTTCTTCCAAATTTTAAGTCACCCTGTCCATATGCCCCATTCAAACCTTATATGCCAAGTGTTCATAAAAAAGTTTATAGTCTCTCCATGTTGTTCATAATTTTTAAGAGATTTTTTTAAAAAATATACTTTCAGGATATATATATCTAAACCTTAATTTTTCTAGGCTTAAGCCTTAGTTCTATAATCTATTCTTAAATGGTAATACTCTATGGTCTAGATTGGTATTCATGTGATTTTCCAAGTGAGGTAGTTAGCAGCTAATGGGAGAGCTCTTTTAAAAATCTTTTTTGTGGCTATTATTCCCTCTTGTCTTTTAATCAGAAGTAGTATCTACCCTACCTCCTCAACTGCCTCTGGATTGTATATTCCGTTAGGGCAGGGACCAAGTCAACTTCTAGGTTCCTTGTCTCATACTTCAAAGGTACTCAATGAATATATATTGATTTGCATGATGTTTTTGCTTTTTCTAAAAGGCTCTTGATTCTCTGTACAGAATGAATGAGGCTTGGGGACTCTAAAATAACTGTTTCACTCGTGAGCAAATATCTCCTGGTTTCCTGAATATAAAAGGACAATTACAAACTTTCATTTTATTTTCACATAATCTAGAGGAAAAAAATAAGTCAAAAAAATAGTTGAGTCACATTTCGTCTCTATTTGAGACACCTGAGTAAGGAAAGAATTATTGTTAATAAAAATACTAATAATTAGAAATAATCGCTGTGAATGATAATGGCAATAGCAATGACCACTTACTGAACATCTATGTGCCAGGCACTCTGCTAAAGTAATTTCTGGGGTTTGTTTTCTCACTGAATCCTCAAAGTAACCCTATAAAGTAGATGATATTATCCACATGTCATAGTTTAGGAGGCTGAGGTTGAGCTACTAAGTTTAAGTACATTTCCCAAGGTCATGCAACCAGTAAATGATAGAATCTACTTCAGTTTTCCTGATTACTAGGATGCAATCTACATGAGAGTAGAAATTTCATTTGTCTTATTTATTGCTGTATCCCCAGCATCTAGAATTGTGCCTCACAAAGAGTAGGTGCTCAATAAATATTTTTACTTCTATGCACGAACAATGAAACCCATTTACTTAACCACTGTGCACATACTAACTCAATACATCCCTGATGTCACTCTTACTGCTAATCATTAAGGTAATAAAATCTTCTTAAATCACATGATCATCTGGCATTTCTCTGTTCAGAATGAACATATATGAGCGTATTATTCCACTGAATATGTTTTTATGGATATATTTATTTCAACTCTTTTAATTATAGAATTGACAAATGATATTAGGAGGATACATACTTATGAAAGTGAACTAATTGTCATGTCTCCTTGTTTAGAATACATCAGAACATTTTTCATTCAACAGTGTATCAGACTTCCCAATATAAATTAAACATTTCTGTAACAGGACATTTAGAGATACACTGGAGCTAGTAGGGTTGGAATATATATATATATATATATATATATATATATATATGGCATATATATAAATGCTAGAGAAAGAAAATACTACGTATTCTATAATGTTTGACCAAGATGCTTTAGTAGACTCCAAAATAAATGAAAATAAACAATTATCCTCCACTTCATAATAATGCCCTTTCAAGTCGTCCTCTCATTCTCTTTCTCTAAGTTAAATCCATGCTCTATAGATGTACTTTTTAATTTAAAAATTGATATTAAAAAACCCTACACCACTTGAAGGGTAAATATCAAATTAGTATTTTCTATTAATGTACACGTTCCTGTATTAAAAGGATAAGGCCAACATATAAAAATTATTTACTTAGATTAGTAATCTTACCATTTTTTCATTCTCTTTGTATTTAAAGGTAATTTAGGTCCCAAGATATGGTGTGGAAGCTGTAATCCTTTCAAACTAGAAACAATCTGGAAAGCTACTGATGGGTGAGACTTTCAATCCTCTTATGATTTTATACATCTTCTCCATGAAGGCATAACAAAATGCCACCCCACAGTTTTCAAGAGTTCATTTCCCACCAGGGAACCATTTTAAATGGGAACAAACATGGAACCTAGGCAAAATTTATTAGCACACGTTTAAAATTAAACCAGACCCCAAATTTTCTAAGATTTAAGAGAATTTCATTCATTTTATAAAGAAATTCAATTATGCTTCCCTTTACAAAAGCTGAAAGTCCATTCCCAATTTTACTCACCAGAGCAACCTGCTGATTTTGTAGAATTGGTCTTCACTGGTTACTTGGCTTATTTATTTATTTCTCTTCTTAGAGGAGTGGATAGCGGGCAGAGTATTATATACCTTAATTACCTTTTTATTCACCCTCATTTTCCTCAGGTATGTATTATCCTCGTTTGTTTTATGAGCCAGTTGACATGGTATACTTTTCTGTATCATTTCTTTTTATTGAATTGTAATCTATATTAGCAAAGACATTTTATTTTAAAGAGAGAGTGTTTCAAACTAAATACAAAGGAGTATAATAAGGACAGAACCTGAGAGTTTACCACTGCGCTCTTCAGGTTAAAAATCTAGATTATCATTCTCATGCAACTTTTAAAGGATGTTGATCAGCACTTGCTTTCATTAGCTTTCACTTCTCTGAAAGTCTTACTCATACATGTATAATAAAGGCAAGAATGTTTTTTATAATGCTATAAAATAACATAAGAAATGCCACTCAAATCAGTCCTCTAACCTATTCAGCATAACGTTTCTCTAAGGGAGAAACTGGCAAAGGGCACGGCTGTCCTCTGAAATATCAGCCTCAAAAATCAAAGATGTGGCCTGAGGCAGAAACTGTCCACTCCTGACCAACGTCCATATGTTCTCCTTTTCTCTTGGGCACACAGATAGACTACATTTCCCAGTCACCATTTCCATTAGGTATGGTCATGTGACTAAGTTCTGGGTAGTAAAATGTGAAGGGTGAGAAAAAGTGGTGTTTGACACTTCCAGTCTTCAGCCCTAAAAATTTCCAACCCATGATTCTCAATGTCCTTCTGCATAAGAGAGCAGATTCAAATATGGAAGGAGTCTAGTCCATTCATTCCATGGAATGTTATGAAGTCATAAAAAATATGAAGAATTTTTAACCATAAAAGCATATTAGATATGCTGACCTTTGTCTCTCTGCAAAGAGCCCTGGACAGAGCATCCCTATCCATGACCTTCCCAAACCCACTCCCCACTGCTCACGGTCAAAGTTAATTGGACCAGAATTGGACATCCAACCTCAGAGACAATGATATTTTCTCTCCCTCCCTCTCTTCCCCTCTCTCTCTTCCTCTCTCTCTCTCTTCCTCTCTCTCTCTCTCCATCTTTCTCTCTCAGAAATCTAGACACAGAAACCTGTCAGCTAGGAAAGCCAAAATGCAAGGTCATTTTGAGCCAGAGCTGAAGTTGCAGCAGAACAGGGGAACAGATAAAAAAATCCCATTTAGAATGACGCCTGAGAATAGAGCATGTTGTGCAGAGAGAAGCATGCATGTGGCCCCAGAAAGAAACAGAACAATGGGGAGAGCGCTATCTCTATCATTAGGCCTTGTTGTACTCACCGTCCTTTCCCTGTGAGACTATCCTGTATCATTTTTTAAAACCTCCTTTTTACTAGATTTGGTTTTTTAAAGCATTTCTGTTCCCGTTAACCAGATAATTTCTAAGGCAATAAGTGATTTTCCATGTTGGGAAACAAAACCCAGAATTCATATATACAGCACAACCACAACTACGTGCTGTCCCTTCCCACACAAAAACAACAACAATTCCAATTTCAAATCCCTATTCTGCAGAAATCTAACCCCAAAGAAAACGTATGGAAATCTTAATAGTAACTATCTTTGGGTAACAGAATTTGTAGATATATTTTTCTTTCTGATTTCCTGTGTTTTTCCTGTTTTTGAATGAAGATCTGTTACTTTTATAAGAGCCTTCATAATTTGGCCTCTGCAGGCCTCTTTGACTCACCTCAGCTATTGTCTCCCGTGCTCTCTAAGCTCTGAACATCCTATGTCATATACGGTTTCCCAAATATGCCATTTTTTTTCAGGCTTCTGTGTTCTCATCTAAGTTTTTTAGAAATATCAGAAGAGCTAAGAAACGCCCAAGAGTGGTGTAGATATAAAGATAAGAAAGAGAGAATAAAGTGTGAATATAGGAAGAATGAAGAGTGTAGGGGAAGAGAAAGGAATAGAATAAGAAAGGAAATTTTATAGAGAAGTAGATGATGGATAGATAGATGATAGGTAGATAGATATGGCTGTATATGCAAGGGTAGGAGATCATTTGTTAGTTGCTTTAGGGGTCACTCTGGCCTCCCTTGTTATAGGCTGTCTAGCTATTAGTCAGCAATGATAGACTGACTAAATGGATTTAGTTTAGTGGTTGTTTTAGTCCGTCTGGGCTGCTATAACAAAATGCCATAGACTGGGTGGCGTATAACAAACAGAAATATGTTTCTCACAGTTTTGAAGGCTGGACGTCCAAGATCAGGGTGCTAGCATGGTAGGGTTCCAGTGAAGGCCCTCTTCTGGGTTGCAGACTGACAACTTATTGCTGTGTCCTCACGTGGCAGAAGGGGGTAGGGAGCAATCTGAGCTCTCTTTTATAAGAGCACTAATCCCATTAACAAGGGCTCTGCCCTCATGACCTAATCACCTCGAAAATCCCTACCTAATACCATCACCTTGGGCGTTAAGTTTTCAACATGTGAATTTTGGGGCAATAACAAACATTGAATCTATAGCGGTGGTTTCCAACCCCAATTATGTTATAGACTGGAGAATTATCGAAACCCTCCAACAAAGGCTTAAGAAGAAAGGAATAGGAAGGGGGAAGGTGGGAAGGGAAAAAAGAAATTGCAAGAGTCTGAAGAGGGGTGAGTAAAGTGAGCAGGTAAGGAAACAATAGATTTCGTCTAACCATTAATCTAAAAGGGTGTTTCTCAACTGGGGACAAATGGGCCCACATTTGGCAATGTCTGGGGACAATTTTAGTTGCCATGACTGAGGAGCGGGGACCCTGGCATCTAATGGGTAGAGGTCAGGGTTGCTGCTATATAGCCTATAATGCACAGGACAGCCTCCCACAGCAATGAACTATCCAGGCTGAAATATCAACAGGGGCAAGGCTGAGAAACCTTCGTTGAAAACTATTCCTCCGATTGGAACAGGCAGTTTTGAAGTATTCCATGTCCCTATGGGAAGGAATCTGTCATTCTTTAAAGACTCTCAGAGAAAGATTTTCTTGCCTTTCTCCCCAAGCTCACAGCCGTTCCTCCCTTGAGACTATCTGCACTTGGGATTGTTCTATTATCCAAACAAATATCCTGAACCCTAGGGCCAGAGAGCATATACAACTCACTCATAATTACCTCCAACATTTACGCTGCTGACCAAATAAGAAATCTTTATGAAATATGGAGAATAGAAAACATTTTCTACTTTCAATTTTTTTAAATTGCTTTTCAAACTGTACCCCTCATGAACCTGTCATGAGACATAAATCCAAAACCTGAACTACTGATTAAAACATATACAGTTGGGACTTCCCTGGTGGCGCAGTGGTTAAGAATCCGCCTGCCAATGCAGGGGACATGGGTTTGAGCCCTGGTCCGGGAAGATCCCACATGCCGCGGTGCAGCTAAGCCCATGTGCCACAACTACTGAGCCTGTGCTCTACAGCCCGCGTGCCACAACTGCTGAGCCTGCATGCCACAACTACTGAAGCCTGCACGCCTAGAGCCCGTGCTCTGCAACAAGAAGGGCAACCACAATGAGCAGCCCGCGCACTGCAGAAAAGAGTAGCCCCTGCTCGCTGCAACTAGAGAAAGCCCGTGCACAGCAACGAAGACCCAATGCAGCCAAAAAAAATTAAATAAATAAATTAAAAAAAACCAAACATGCACAATATATAATAATCACAGCAACTGAAACAGCATTAACTCCCCTCAGGTTAGGCCACCTAAGAAACAGTCAAATTCAGCTTTGTGCCATGCTCTAAACTCAGTGACTATATTCCCACTTGAGCATAGAAGAATTTGTGGAAACCAGATCTTCCTTCCACAGAAATATTCTCTCCCTGGTTCCCTGCTGAGCGGATTGAAGAACACAAAGGAGAAAGATTGGTTCATGTTAATTATTCAGGGACAACACAGAAAGATCAACAAGGTAAGACCAACTTCAAGAGTATAGTGATTTCATGTACTTCTTTGACCTCTAAACATACATCTCCATTTGGCAAATATATTATTAAACCTGAGCCTATTTTCTCTCTGCGTTGTTGTCACTACACAGAAAAAAATTATCATGAATTTGCACAATGCGATACAGAAGTGGCTGATTGGAACTTAAACCCAAAACAGACTGTATTTTTACCTTTGAATAAGAAACACAAAAATGAAGTTATATTTATATCACAATTAGAGAATGACAATATGAAAGAAAATATTGAAACTACTGCTGCTTCACAATATGACCCAAGGCAAGATAAATTTCTGCATAAGGTGTTGCATGTTGAATCCTTTCTCTATGAAGGGTTTTGTTCTTAAATTCTTTTATTCAGCAAACTTTTACTGAACACCGATTATGTATCAGGCAAAACGGAATCATAGACTAGTCTTGCATTGGCCTAAGACTGCCTTCTTGATTATACTTGCCTTGATTATACTTGTCATTATCGCTACCCTCTGACACACAGGGATATATAGTGTTTTCCTCATTTCCTCTTGGCTACTGGAAATCCTGAAAGGAATCATGATTTCTCAACTTAAATTTATCTGACTTGTTTGGGGACCTCACCTAGAATTAGTAATCTTGTGATTAATTAGAATCCAACTAACTGGAAAGCTCAGTAGAGTCAAGGAGCAAATGACAAGAAGGCAAAAGCCATAGAATAACAGTTAGTAAAGCCAGAAACGACTTCAAATATCATTTAGCTTTATTCTCTCACTGGACTGTTGAGTAAAATGAAGTTGGGAGAAAGAAAGACACGTTATTGGGGCTTCCCTCGTGGCACAGTGGTTAAGAATCCGCCTGCCAATGCAAGGGACACACGTTCGTGCCCTGGTCCAGGAAGGTCCCACATGCAGCGGAGCAACCAAGCCCATGCACCACAACTACTGAGCCTGCGCTCTAGAGCCTGCGAGCCACAACTACTGAGCCCGCGAGCCACAACTATGGAGCCTGCATGCTGCAACTACTGAGCCCATGCCCTAGAGCCTGTGCTCCACAACAAGAGAAGCTACCGCAATGAGAAGCCCACACACCACAATGAAGAGTAGCCCCCGCTCACCACAGCTAGAGAAAGCCCACGCAGCAATGAAGACCCAACGCAGCCAAAAATAAATAAATTAAATAAATAAATTTTAAAAAAAGAAAGAGACATTATCAAGGTCACACAACTATTCAGTGGCAGAATTGGACTTGGACTCATGATTTCTAACTCTAAATTCAGTGCTTTTTCAACTACTCACAAGAGGCCATCCAAAATTTACAAAGGATATCCCAGGACTGCTAGACATTTTGTCCTATCTACAATATCTTTTACATCTAGAGTGCTGTACAATAAAAAATCATGTTCAAAATGACAACCCTCACTTACAGTGAGATTTTCAATTATAAAAGTTTAAATTATGATCATTTGGATTAAAATGGAAAGTAGATTCACATTTAAGAATGATTTTCAACAAGAATGGTAATTTTTCAAAAGTTCTATTTAACTTTAAGCTAACCACCAAATCCAATTAACCAGAACCCCCAGTTTTCTGGGCGTTTAGGCTCATCAAGATTTTAATATAAATAGAATAAAACCTAGATTATGTCTCCAGGCAGGGAAATTTAACTGAACTATAAATATTCACCAAAAGACAAAAAGGGATGACTTGGGGTTCTTTATATTCCAGAGGCAAATAGTTATAGTACAAAGAATATTGGATTGGTTGCATGGAGACTTGCACTGTAGCTCCAAATCTTGTAAAAAACTGCCACGGGGAGAAGTGAGTAAAACTTCCCAAGACCCAGTTTCTTTATCTTTAAACTGGGCATGATTTCTATTATGTCTACCTCCCAGGGTTGTTAAGAGTTTAAAATGAGATAACGAGTGAAAGGACTTTGGACAGTAGATAATTATACATACATATTTATATATACACATATGCCTACATGTGTGTGCACACACACATGCACATATATACGATATATTATCTAAAATCTGAGTCTTTTGAGTATTACAAATAAGGAAAAGTATTTAGCTACAAGCGTATCTACTAAAAAACAACCAGCCATGGTGTTATAAAACTAAGTTAATGATACTATTCAGTATGGTAAGTGACAGATTTGAAAGATCTGACTGTCATAGACCAAAACCAACCAATTATTTTAGTTGAAAGGTTGAACGGTGGGGGAAATAGCAGATTGCAAATATTTTATTTGAAAAGAAAATCAATTTACTTAGGAGACTAATATAATGCCACAAAGGAAAAGAATCAATGATATCTTGATATTATTTTTATATCATACTTGATATTTTGATAGTTCAATCGGAAATAGTCATAAGTTAGCATTTATGTTATCAATGAGGCCCTGGGCATACGTCACTATTGAGTACCTTCATCAACAACAGGGGACTGCCTAGAGTTTTGTATGTGCCAGGTGGAGACCAGAAGTCTGAATTATAATCTTGGGTTGGCCAATAATAGCTGCTTGCCCTTGGAAATGTGATGTATATTTGAAAGTCAGCTTTAAATAAGCAGGGTATAATACCTCCCTCTAGTATGAGATTAGCAAAGACAAACTTTTTGCACCTAAGGGATGCATTATTCCCCAAAGGCAGTGTCATTATCAGTTGTATGCCCTTGTTGAGACTTGGCAACCCAGGATGCCTGTACCACTGTGGGATCATGCAGTTTTCCTCATCATTAAGTGATCATCTCTGCAAGTTTCCATATTCTTTACCATTAAGGAAACTTGATCTCTAACTTGGTCTGTAGGTTTCCTTCTGTCAATCACATCACCATCCTGGTGACTACTGTGTACCTCCTTATTAAATGTAGTTCTCCCCTTTTCTTTTTCCTCCTTCCAATTTATAAGGACGTTTTACCCAGATTCAGCTTCTTCTCAATCTACTGTTCCATTTCAAAACAGTACTCTACCTTCTATTTCCATTTTCTCCCCTCTTACCAATTCTTCAAACCCATTGCAGTCTTGCTTCAATTTTACCACTGTACTGAAATTAGCTGCTTAAAAATCAAGAAGCCCGTAATGGACAGAATCAATGATGTTTTCTCATCCACATCCTATTTAATTCCTCTGAGACATTTGGAAATCATGTTCACTATCTCCTTGAAATTTTCTTCTCCCTGGTTTTGTTCTATTCTATGATTACTCCTCAGTCACCTGTACTGGCTTTCTCTCCTTCATGGACTCCCAAAAAGGGTTTCCACAGTTTGGTTTACTGTCCTCTTCTTACACTAAACTCTCCTATAGGCTTTTCAGTATTTCCTCCATCATTCACGGAAATTCAGTTATTATGTCTACCTATGAAATTCTTAATTATCCACATCTATCACGAGCTGGCTTCATTACATACTAACTGGTGACCTTGTGGTACATTTTTCAACTTCTATAAACCTCAGTTTTAAAAACCATAAGTTGGAATAAATGTGATAATGGCTTGGCACAATATTTGGCACACAGAAAGCATTCGGTAAGTGGTAGTAGAAAAACGTTTTCCATTTTCCTTCCTTTCCTGGGACACAGATCCATATTTGCAGCTATTTATTAGATACTGGACATTTCAAACTGGATGTCCCACATACATGTTTACAAAATAAAACTCACTGCTTCTACAAACTACTGTTTCTGATTTCAGAAATCTACTCCATCTGTAGTTCCTTGCTCAGTTACTCTATCAGTCTATCCATATACCCTATAAAAATTTTGTTGAACTATATAAGCCAAGAACTAAGGAGTCAAAGTAAAAAAAGGGCATAGTCCTTCACTCACGTTGCAACGGGGAATAAAGACAAGTAACTGAAATATTTCGAGTGCAAATATACAATGGAATAAGGTCTTCACAGACACATGAACAGGGTGCTATGAGACCATAGATAAGGAGCAATTCTATGAAAGTTGCTGTGGGGAAGTGAAGGCAGGTGAAAGAAGACTTCTAAGAGGTATCTTTGTCCCCTCTCCCCTGTCTCCCATATTACATCTAGCCAGGCCACAATTCCTACAGTATTATTAGTCTCAATATAATCAACATTTTAGGGTAAAAACTGTCTCCCCCACTGCGGCGAGCCGCTTCTGACCAGCAGAATGACGAATCACCACACGCTAGATTCTTCTCGCATCACACTTTATTGGAGTACAGCTTGGTTTCGGGCGGATGGAAGGAAGACCCCGTACGCTCGAGCCTGTCTGCTTATATAAGGGCTTAAGGACTCGTGTAAGTCCCTGATTCGTCCGTATGGTTATCGCATTTCGCAAGCCGGACTTTGGATAGGCCACTGCTTCAAAACCTGATTAGCATATTAGGTGCATACGCCCTAGCGGCATACTTAGTGCATGCGTAATGGCTATCCGGCCGCGCCCTACACCCCACTAGAATGTAAACTCCATAAAGACAGATTTTGTCTATTTTGTTCTCTGATGTAGCCCCAGCAACTAGAACAGTGGATGGTACATGGTGGGCACTCAGTAAGTATTGGTCAAAGTTTGTTAAAACTCATCCATGCTAGAATTAATTCCTCATAGTGTTTATAATGAACCGTTTTTCATTAAAAATATTCACATTGTACAAATTCTGATACCTTCAGATATCACACCAAAAAAATTAACAGAATGGTGAAGCAGATGTTACTGTTTATTTGCTTATTTGTTCGCCAAAGGGGGCAATTGTTTTTGAGCTTTCCTGTTCTTTAAATGGAATACTCAGTACCACACTTTCACAATTCTTGCAGAGACATTTCAAAGACCTCAGGACTTAACCTGATCTTGTCTTTTGCTTTTAAAGCTACAAACATTTTTGCTTTGTGGAATTAATAAAAAAACAGCTGGATTTTCCCAAAGGGAGATGTTTCGTAGAATGTCTTTGACACACACACACACACGCACCCCTCTGTAGAAAATAAGGAGAAAAATTGACAGGAAAATCATTTTTTGCTACTTCAAATATATTTTATACTTTTACTAAAATATAACAGACAAGTATCTATTAACTCGACATGGCAATGAAAATATTTATTATGATTAACTGGATAAATAACTTTGTAGTCAATGAAGAACTAGTTTGTCTCTGGATCAAAACCGGATATTTTTGTTTAAACATACAACCCAGGATAGGGAAGTATATATGATGAGGGAGGGCAAAAAGGTTAGTACAGAGATTCCTCTAAAATGTATTTTTTGTTTGCTATACTTATATATTTCACCGATCAACTCATTTTTTATAATTCCTTAAAAATATCTGTTTAGATTCACATTTAGATTGCTAAATAAATATTCTCCATATTAAAACCAGATTTCACCTCACCTCACCTATAGTTAAATTCCTTTTCTTTATAAAATGAAACACATTATGTTTGCCTATGGTTTTAATTTTCAATTGAAACTATAGTCAATTCAAAAGCATTTAAAAAAATAATATCACTACCAAAGTGACTAGAGACTGTATCATGATAATCTCTAAAATATTGCTCTTCACAGTCCAAGAGCAATAGACTACTATAGATATATTTTTATTCTCAATATGTAAAATATATTTTAAAGGCTACAGAGTTCTCCTTCATGTAAATTTAACATATCCCACATCCATCATTTGGTGTAGGCTGAAAAGCTTGGTTGATTCCTGTTCATCTGTAGTAAACAGGATTTATAGGTCATAGATTAGTCCTACGAAGTCTTTTCTTATCTTAAAAAGAATCTTTAAATCTGTGGCTGAAGATAGATTTTGCTAACCCCAGTGCTGTTAAAGGATTCAAGCATGCGATATTGTTGGATCTAAGCACTGAATATGTATATTCTGAGCTTGGAAAAAAATGATCACTGAATCTATTTTTCCACAGCAAACACCCTAAGGGAAAAAAGAAAACCTACTTATAAATGTTAGGTAGATTTTAGTAGTACTATAAAATAAAGATAACTACCACTAGAGACCTTACATTTATGGGTTACTATTTAAAGAGTATTATCCCACAGATATTTAAATCACTGCCATCACCACTAATGAATATTTCTTCCAAATGATTTTTATTTCCCCAAGATAGACACTAGCTCTATAAGTCTGGTAACAAGCATTGGTCATGTAGATTTCATTTCTCTTTCCATTCCTTGTCAACACCTCCTCCGCCAATGGCCCTGGCTCTTCTTTTGTAAAAATAACCCATTGGCTCCCGTTAACTGTCACATTGGCCTAAAGCCACCAAGGGCAGTTAGCCTCATAACAAGCTACAGCCATCTGTCGAATATGCTAAAAATCAATGAAGATAGTTGCTACCCAATATTCTGGGCTGACTCCTCCACACAATTCTGATTTGTCGTTGTGAGTTGAAGTGGTGATGTTAATATCAGATCCAAGTTCTCCCTAGTATTGAATATCACAGCAAAACCTTTAAGCAGGATTCATTTTGGTGAAGAGATCAGGGAGTCTACAATAAGCCACTTGGCCAGATGGAGGAAAGAGATGCTCCAACACAGCTGCTCCAAAAGTGTTCTAAGAGTAAGTGTAGTAAACATGAGTGGTTTCAGCTCCATAGACATCCACTAGACGTATCCTTTAACTAAAGGCCAACATCTGACAAGTTTTCAATCTCCACTGTTGACAACTCCACCTCCCAGAAGGTAGAGAAAATGATAAGGATATTTGTTTCTCTCACTGACTAAAAAAGAGAAACTGGTGAGTCGAAGGCAATAGAAACCTTCAGAGAAAGCAACCATTTTAGCTGAGAGTTCATAAGTACTTTATGAAGCAAAATCCTAGACTTTAGGAAAGCAGTTCTCTAAAGTGAAGTAGGTATGATTCCACGCCCAGAGACACTCTAAAAAAGGGAGATGAATTAAGAGTCAGTTGGGGAGCTTTGCTGACTATTGAAACCAGTGTGCCTGCACTGGGTGCTCTCCATCCAGTTTTGATTTCTAAAGAACATGTACTGAAATAAAGGGATGAAAATCAAGGATAAATAAATAGAAGAGGGCGTGGTGAAAAAAAATGCCAAGAAGATTCATATCCAGAATGACCCTAAAGGTTGAAAAATACCTGCTAAAGATGACGGAACAGTTTTTTTTTTTTTTTTTTTTTTTTTTGTGGTACGCGGGCCTCTCATCGCCGAGGCCTCTCCCGTTGCGGAGCACAGGCTCCGGATGCGCAGGCTCAGCGGCCATGGCTCACGGGCCCAGCCGCTCTGCGGCACGTGGGATCTTCCCGGACCGGGGCATGAACCCGTGTCCCCTGCATCGGCAGGCAGACTCTCAACCACTGCGCCACCAGGGAAGCCCGACAGAACAGTTTTTAAAAAATACGTTTAGAGCAAGAAGAGCAAGGATAGGATAGACATGCACCTCATGGAATAATATCGAATGACTGTATCTTTTTTGTGAAAAAGAATGATTCTAGACTTAAAAGGGTAGTCAATATCATAACCATAAATTGAAGCCTAAGATAGGCAAGGTGTCCCTAAGAAGGCACTCAACTGTTCTAAATGAATTAAAATTACATTGCAGAGTGGTGAGAGGTCTTGTGGATTGGATGGCCCAGTCATAGTTGCTAAAGTTTTGGGGCTGTGGTATGGGTGACATATGTCAGAAGACTGGAGACCTTAGTATTGGCTTTGGTTTTGAAAAGGGACAGAAAGCACATGGTGTCCTTAGATTAGGCAAGGGACATCATGTTGATTGAGTGCAAACTCCTAAAACAGGTTATTAAAAGGATGATTTGTTAACGTTTAAGAAAAAAGTAGTAACCGTCAGAAGGCAGCATAAATTCTCTAAGAACAAGTCATGTTAGACAAATCCCATTTCATTTCTATTTTTGATATCATTATTGGATTGGCAGATCAGTAAAAATGTAGGTACTCTATCTGGATATCAGCAAGGCATTTGACAAGGTCTCTCATGATATGCCTGTGAACAAGATGGAGAAATGTGGGTTGTATGCTAGTAAAAGAATGCTGCCTGATGGATAAATGTCAACCTGCTGGGAGGTTTCCAGTGGCATGCCACCAAGCTCTGACCTTAATATTATCCTATATAACTTTTATTAATGACTTACATAAAAATGAGGAAAACATACCTAACAAACTTACAGATGATACAGTTATGAGAGCAATAGAATGCAAATATTGGGATGGCCAAAAAGTTTGTTCGGGTTTGCAACATCTTATGGAAAAACCCGAACAAACTTTCTGGCCAAACCAATACTTTGGATGGCAGAATTAGAATTCAGCTACATATCCACAGGTTAACAAGATGAAATCAAATTAGGCCAAATCAAACCTCTAAATCTATTTACACCTACATCTTCCCAATTCCAAACACACAATTAAAATACCCACCAACTCTATAATTATAGAATAACTAAAATGTCGCTTAGCCTCAGAACTCGTTTAAAAGTTTTAAGAGTTTAGTTACTTAATGTTTTCGGTATGTATCAGTAGTGTTATGTGTTCACCAAAAATGCTGATATTGGAGTAGACGGCATTAAGAGAAACTTTTAGTTAGAACAGGGGAGACATCTGATTGTTGGTCATAGCACAAATTCCTGAATGAGTCAGTCAAGTTGATTGTCTGCTGAGACTTCCATCTAAGGTACATCAGATCTGCTCCCAGCTCTTGCTCAGGGGCAGCCATAGGTGTCCATACTGTTGCTTTTTAAATCACATGATCTTTCTCTCCCCTTAGTCTCAACTGACTGAGAGAACAACTGACAGGGCTTGCCAAGAAACTTAAACACTGCCTGGTACAGAAGGGATGAACTGGGCTAATCAAATTCACTCTCTTAAGGTTTTTTTTTTTTTTTTTTGCGGTACGCGGGCCTCTCACCGCCGCGGCCTCTCCTGTTGCGGAGCACAGGCTCCGGACGCGCAGGCTCAGCGGCCATGGCTCACGGGCCCAGCCGCTCCACGGTATGTGGGATCTTCCCGGACCGGGGCACGAACCCGCGCCCCCTGCATGGGGCAGGCGGACTCCCAACCACTGCGCCACCAGGGAAGCCCCTCTCTTAGGTTTTTAAACCTAGAACTAGCAGGAGAATTAGGCAGGTAGCAATGGAGCAGGCAGTGAAGGGATAAAGTAAGAGGTGCTGGGAAGTATACTTGGAGTCACGTAGTGCAATGAAAACCTGACATTGCTATGAGAAGGTAGAAACTATGTGGTAGACAAAAGAAATATTAAGCTGACAATAAGCTATTGGGCAAAGAAAAAGACAGAGAGTGGCAAAACTGCAGAGAACTGCTGAGTCTTATTGGTGCCAGAGATCTATAGGCCTTATCCTTCCTTGTGGGTTGACCAGTATTTCCTGGGTTCCCAGGGAGAGATAACAGTCTTAAAAAGATGTTCTCAATTATTTGAGGCAATTTGAATGACCTCTGCTCCTTTCAACCAAAGAGCCTAATAACCTATACCTGCATTCAACCTTGGCTGTGACACTTCAAGAGCAGTCTGGACAGACTGAAGTATGTTCTAAGGGAAGAGACCTTAGATGGAGGATTGAGGATTGATTCTCAATCAATGGAGGATGGAGGATGGAGGATTTGAAACCAGTTAATGTGAAGAGCAAGTGAAGGAACTGAGGAAACATTTAGTAGAGAAGTATCAGCAACAGTGAAGGGCTGTCAGGTGTGAGAGGGTTTTTATTTATTTTGTGAGACCCTAGAACTAGACCTGGGAGGAATGGGTAGAGTTAAGAGGTGGGAGATTTTGGTTCAATAAGACTCTTCCGGTAGTTGTCTGAGATGAAATGGAATGCCTTAGGAATGAGTCCATTCCTTATTTTGGAGATATCTAGGCAGAAGCAGGTAACCACTTAGTAGGCAGAGCAAGATTACCTTTAAATTCTATAATGCTTTATGATGTATGAGGCACATTCTGTTACACTAGCTTGATCTTCTTAACAATCTGTTGAGACAGGCATTTTTATTTATTTATTTATTTTTAAGTCGAAGTATAGCTGGCTTACATATCCATTGTTTTATTTATTTATTTTTTGGCCACGCTGTGCAGCAGGCGGGATCTTAGTTTCCCAACCAGGGATCGAACCCGTGCCCCCTGCATTGGGAGCGCGGAGTCTTAACCACTGGACTGCCAGGGAAGTCCCGAGACAGGCAATTTTATATTCATGTTTACAGATGAGGGAGCTGAGGCTCAGAGCGGTATGTCACACAGCTCATAATTAAGTGCCAGGGTACTCACAGAGTTACCTTCTATTGACTACACGTGAAATGAACACTGTAAAGGATATATTTGGAAAATCCTTGCTGATCAAGCTGATAGGGTTTCTAGGTTTTTTAAAATTCAACTTTGTGACGTTGAATATATTTTCAAATGTACTAAAAAGGTACTCTCTCTCTGCTCAGTCTCACATGAAAACTTATGTTCTTCTCTGCGTCTTATGAAACTGAGACCAATTAATACATTCCTTGCATAGATACAGAAGGTCCGTGGGTGCAGTTTGTACAAACATGCCTAGATGTACATTTCAAATAAGAATAGTTTTCTCTTCCCATTTGCCTGAGCCCATTCCCCACCCTCCTTCCAGATTTCTTGTTATTTGGCTTCTCAGATGAAAGAAGTGTGTTTGCTTATCAAGACTGCTAGTTAACCAGATTGGCCCACTGCTTTCTTAGCTATCACTAGGCCCTGCAAAGGAATTAAAAGAAGAGTGAGTAAATCAGCACTGTTAGTGAAAACTCCTTGAAGATATACACTGCTCTCTGCTTCTCTCACTTCATTCACTTCCCTGCCTTTCAATTTAAAAATCAAAAAAAAAGGAACGATACACAAACCTTATCACTAGCACAGTGATAATTCAGTTATCTTCACCGTAGGTGCTGACCGCTATTTTACCTCTTGGGAAAGATTAGAAATATCAGTTTATGAAGCTATTTAATCTAGTTAGTGAGGGATGATATAGAGTTTCCTGGATTTGGGCCATAGTGCCATCAGTTTGTTGGTGGTGACATATTTCTGATGCTATGGTTGGCATTTAAGTTAATATGCTGCTAAAGAAAAATAGTCTTATAATGTGAGTTTATTAGTCTTCCCCTTTCCATTCCAATTCTCAGATTATTGGGATAGAAGTTGATCAGAGTTGACACCAGACATTGCTTATGAAGTGATGTATTATACCCACAGTGTTTACACACAAATGTATTTAGAAAAACCTTTGGTGGTAGATCTAAAGACGACATATGGAAGACAAGGGGAAGTCCTTCAGTTTAACAAGATAACAGAATACTACGTTTTATTAGTTAATGTTTTTCTACTTTAATAGAAAGTTGTAATTTTTGACTTGAGAGAGTAACTAGAAATGATGAATAATTTCTCAATTAATCGCATCTAGTGCTAAAGTCTATTATGATCAAGGCACATAGAACTGTGGAGGAGTAGAACTTTAATCACCTGACAAAGAATTGAGGAGGAATCTGGAAACCTAATATATGAAGCAACAGAAAAACAGAGGCAAACGTTTTGCTCAAAAGATCAAACTTCATCCTAAAGGCAGAATCAAGTTTTTGAAATTACACATGGACTTCCGATGGAGCAAATCGTTTTTTAAAATGTTTGAAGGCACCTTACTTTGTCAAAGAATCTTAAAATAAATAAAATGTAAACTATCGCTGTTCCTCCAATTGTGTCTGGGTTTTCCTGTAATATCGCAGCTTCTGAAAACAAGGGACAAATGTCTTTTCCTTCGAGGATACAATGACAGTTTGGGTAATTGCTTGGTTTCCTATGTTTTTTGTGGGTGTCCACCATAGGGGTGTTGATGCCTCTGTGGTTTCCTCTTTAAACGGGCGTCTGCTTTGGTCTGTGGCTGTGCCTGGATCTAGATTGTGTGCCTGTGGAGGGGTCTGCCTTTTTGCCCAGGCATCTGGGTGTGTATCTGTGTGAGTCTTTGTGCGTCTCTGCAGATGTCTATGCGTTTCTGTACTCAGTGGAAATCATCCTGTGCCAATATTTAAGTTCAGTGGGATCGATAATAGCTCAAGTACCTGGTCTCCAACGGAATGTTGCTATTCAAGACCCAGCTGTTATGCAGATGAACTGAATCCTGTGTACTGGTTGGGGGAGCTGGAGCGGCTGGGCTGGGCTGGCTGCGGGTAGTCATTGATCTCCTCTGGAGAGAGTCAGCGGCAGGGGGCGGCTTCCTGGCGCAGGTGCAGGCGTGCGGAGGCGGCGGCGGCGGCGGGAGGGGTCTGAAGGTGAACTGGTTGTGTGAGCTGCTCTGCATGTCTAAAGAGGAGAGAAGGAGAAAAACACAAAATAGACACAGACTCTCTCACTTGGCAGGCAAGAAAACAGCACGGCAGACTTATCAGGATTTCAGAATAATATAACCTGTGGGGTGGGGGGAGAGTCTGAAGTTCAGTCTACTTGTAAAAATGTCACTTAACTTACAAAAACACGTGCAGCACGCTTATGAAATGTAAAACATTCACGGTCGCATTTACATGTAAATTCTTCAGGGCTACAGCAGCTCAAAAGTAAATGAGGCCGCCTCACACAATTTGTCATCGTTTCTGCTACTGAACAAATAAATCATCAACAAGACACTGAATTACAGAACAGAAGTGAGCCGATTTCCATCGGTTGCAAAAGTCTCACTTCGGAAAACACCAGTGAAAGGGACAAATTTGTTGCAAGGAAGATCATTCCACACTTCAAATAAAAGTATACGGCCACCTTCTAGCTTTCCTCAGAAAAGGATGCTAGCCTGCCTACATGGGAGCAAATCCATACTTCGGAAAAACAGCTCACAAGTGTGTAACTGACCTGTGTGAGACTAATCTCTCCGCCAGCCCCCCAACTCAGAGTGCTACTTATAAAAGGGAGGCTAGAAGGAGTTTGTTCAGGTTGTTACACATATTTCCATGGCCATGCAAAGCACAGTCCACACTCCACCCACCTTTGCCACACCCTTCTAGAAGCTCTACCATATTAGCTGCAGCTTAGGCAGCAGATAGACTGTTCTTTCTGCCTGTTCGCAGAGGGGGCAGCCTGGGACAGCGGTCCTCAGACTTCTGTTGTTGTTATTGTTTGGTATTTTTCCTCCGTTTTCCTGGCAGGCACACGTACACACAGTAAGTTAGAATTTGGCCCATGAGAAATATAATTAAACCTCTTTGAAAAGAAATCACTACTGTAGTTGATAACCACCTCTCTTTCACGGGAGAAACATAGCAGATGTCAAGTGATTTCTTGTAACACCAGCATATTCCAGATGAACTTTGTAGACAGCATGGCTTTGTCCCACCTCCCAAATGACTGAGAGTTGAAAAGCAGAAAAATGCCACAGACTTTCGATGCCCAGCAAAGGGCTCAGCTGGTTTGTGCCGAGACTCACTTTGCAGTGGCTGATCATAGAAAAAAAAAAAAAAAATCACTCTTTTCAACCCTTCCACCTCAAACTTGAATTTTGAAGACACAGGCATCATTTTCGTATTTTAAAACGATACTAGTGCCCCAAGAGCATGACAAATTCTTGGCTGTGTTTTCTAGTACAGGTGGCTCTCCCTTTAAATAAGCTTGCTATATGATGAACGCAACTGTACAAAAGATAAGGAGTGGTGATCATTCATTTTATACAAAAAATTCCTTTAGAAAGTCAGCTACCCTTGTATATTTAAAAGGAACTAAAATGCTTCATGAATTTTCTAAATCACCCCCATTACTCCAGGCCCAGCCCAAATCCCATATCCACTAAAAATATCATCACAAGTACTTAACACCTAGTTAATTTTTTTAAACCTCTGGGCTCATACTCATAACCTTAACCAGAAGCATGCTTTCCATCCTTGGGGCTCAAAGAAGCATTGAATGCTGGAACCCAAAACACCTGGGGAGACTCTAATTTTGTAGATGAGAAAACTGATGCCCAGAGAATTGCTTGTCCAGACACTTGGCAAGTTAGTGGCATGGCCAAGGTCAGAACCCACACCTCCTGACTCTGGCCAATGCTCCGTTCACTGTCTTGCAGATCCCTGTAATACAAGCTCTCTTTACTTCCTTAAGATACAGAGATACAGATTCCTCCACATTTTCTGGATTCTTCACTTATGACACACCACCTGCACTGCAGTTATTTGCTTCTATGTCTGCTCCCCTCTTAGACCGTTACAAAGGAATGCATACTGGTGTAATGGTGTGCAGCACAGTATAGTGGAAAGGGCACAGAACTTGCAGGTACGAAAAGCCTGGGTTTGAGTTCTGCCTCTACCGTTTAGAAGTTTTACCCCCTCATATGTTAAATGGAGATAATAATCCTTTTTCCTAATAATTAACTTTAATTCATGTAAAATGTGCTCAGACGTAGTATGTCAGTGACTGTCTTTTGAAGGTAGCAGGAGTATAAAATTTTAAGACTGGAGAATTCCTTGGTGGTCCAGTGGTTAGGATTCCACCCTTTCACTGCTAGGAGTCTGGGTTCAGTCCCTGGTCAGAGAACTAAGATCCTGCAAGCAGCGCAGCACGGTCGAGAAAAAAAAAAAGAGAGAGACTGGAACTGACCATAGGAATCACCTAGTTCAGCCCTCCCTCATTCCCTCTCCATTTTACAGCTGAGGAACCCAAGGCTCAGAGAGGTGAAGTGATTTGTTCAAAGTCATTCGCCTTGTATGAATTTGCATAAATAAATGACTCTCTTCTCTGACTTCAACACTTACTATTTTTATCATAAAATTGGCCTCTGAGTTTGTAATTTTACAACATTCCCTTGCTATTCCATGTTTTTGTCCTATCTCCCCAAAGGGACAACATGTTTCTTAGAGCAAATCACCTTCTACCTTTCTTGAATGCCACGGAAGATTGAGCACAGTGCTGGGTACAGAGTAAGATCCCTAAAAGTTTTTTTGTTTTTGTTTCTGTTTCTGTTTCTTGCGGTACGCGGGCCTCTCACTGTTGTGGCCTACTCCCGTTGCGGAGCACAGGCTCCGCACGCGCAGGCTCAGCGGCCATGGCTCACGGGCCCAGCCGCTCCGCGGCATGTGGGATCTTCCAGAACCGGGGCACGAACCCGTGTGCCCTGCATCGGCAGGCGGACTCTCAACCGCTGCGCCACCAGGGAAGCCCCTCCCTAAAAGTTTTTATTGATAGCAAAGTGTTTCACTGGTCTGTGGGACCTAGAGAACCACCCTTAAGGTTCCCTTGGCTCTTCCATTCTGATATAGCCACTGGATTTCTAGACAGCTCATAGAGCACTAGGTTTCCCCCTTGGACGTCTCAGTGACATCTCTCCCAGAGCCATGGGGAAGGACGATGATACCCTGAAGAGGGTGCTTAAAATCATGCCCTCCAAGATGCGAAGAGAGCAGCAGTGACACACTCTACAGATTTGTCACCTAAATACATGAACTTAATGATGCAAGGAAGGGAAGCAAAAGGTGGGAGCCCAGAGTTAGAAAGAAAAGGAATCAGTTTTAGGTCTTGTGTTCAGAACACCTTCCAAGCAACACGTGTGACATCTACTAGCCTAATGAGTAGGTGTTTCTGTCAGTACAGTTGTTCTAAAGAAAGAAAGTCCCTGTTCAGTACAATTGTTCAAAAGAAAGGATCACTTATTATCATTTGGATTTACTGCTTGTTGGATTTCCTCAAAATCTTTGCAACTCCTTTCTAACTATGAAAAATGATAAAAATTCTACTTCATTGAAAAGTACAATCATTCTATTATTATAACATATTATATCATTTCTTCCACAGGTAGTATTGCTTTGTATAGTCATTATGATTATATATATTGATTATATGTATTGAAAACATATATTTTGATTATATATATTTTTATTTATATCTATTTTATTGTCTATTTTTGTTTCCACATTTTAAATATGCAGAGGTTTCCCTACTTGTTAATACTGTCTTTAAAATTCAGAATATTGGACTGAGTGGAATATATCCAGACCTTAAGCCTTTATGAAATGCAAATCATCTCGGCTTCATTCTTTTTTTCACCTCAAGAAAAAGGTGGGGAATGCACTGGTTCCCTCCCAAATGAAGTAATTTAATCCTTGGGCTCCATGAAATGGGACTTCTCAACATTAAATACTAATAAAAAATACATTAGGGTTCAGTGTCAGGAGCTCTAGAACACCAGTTCCAAGGGGTTAAGAGTCACATGCACTCACTTCCAAACGTATCTGGCAACCATACATTTCTGTGCCCAAGAGAGAGACGCAAGGGAGAAGGGGGGGAGTAGTGATTATGCAAATATGGGTATCCAGACATACTTATAAAGCTTTCTGAAAGTAAATTAAGTTTTCAGATGGAAAGGTCTAATTCACATAATATACTTGGGTGGGAGCCAGTTTCAGGTTTAAGGTCCTAAAATAACTTGGAAAGAAAATCTCTCGGGGTGGGGTGGGGGGGGGGTAGGAGTCCTCCAAACTCTATATCCAAGGCATTTTAGGTGTGGCAGAGCTGTTAACTGAAGTATAAGCCTTCAGAAAAAACATTATCCTTGTTGTCAAAAGGTAAGTGGGAGAAGAAAGCTGTCATGCATATACTTTTTTTTCCCTCTTTTTCTGCAAATAAACCTTCTTCTGGATCATGTGTTAGAGAAACTTTTCACCAGCAATTAGAATATATCTGCCCAGAAACACTGTGTGGGAACTTCTCAAGGTATCCGCCAGGGTGTTTTACCCCTTTCATTTCATTAACACATATGGTCAATTCAGCTATAAGGTGATGTTTGCATTTTGAAAATTCATTGCATATCACAAAATCATGCATGGGTAAGGGGCTTATGGGAAAAATGGGGTTTGGGCACAATATCTGAATGTGCTTGTGAAAGTGGGTGTCAGAAGGGTTGCAACCTGTGAGTTATTGTGAAGTGGTGGAAGGAGGGTTATCTGAATCAGACAGAAAGTTCTAACACCAGATGTGGATGGGCAAGGCTTCTAATACATGTGGTGAACGAAGATAGCTGGTGGATGTTTCAGATGTAAGCATGTGTGCATTTTGTGTATTCCTCCATGGCTCTATCTGCTGTATGCAGTTTCCTGCACTCACCTAGTATTTTTAACAGATGGATCGCACATATGCAAACATGCAATTTCTCTTACGTTCAAATTGTTCTCAAATATACCGATAGCATGGGAACAAATTAATGTTTTCAAAACATGCACTGTAGCAGAACTGACTGTATAGGTAAAATAACTTTCGGTAGGTGTTAAAAAAAATATTGTCATTAATATGGTAAAGTCAAATAGATAATTTTTCTTGAACAATTTGACCAAAGTGGACACAGGCTTAGTTTTTTAAACTCCATGTACTTAATTAATTAATTGATCATTCTTTTCTATAGTGACACTATGACAATATCCCCCAAAATATGTTTTTTCCTAAAGTCACTATACAGTATACGTTGCAAAAGGGGGCGCATATATTCCTATAGTTCTAGGAAAAGGTCACAGAAGGTCAGAGAACATGTCTGTACTTTCTCACTTTAGTCTTTGTTTCATTACCCCATTGGCCAAAGCAGGGATAGCTCCACAATGCTTTGACTGCAATTCTGGAATTGAAAAAATGTCTGAAAATGGAGGGGTTTTTTTCTAACTCATTGGTGGGAAAACCTAACCAGAACTGATATGAGGATATTTACAGTCTTTATGTATTTCATTTAGTGAATTCTCCTACCTTTAGCTACAAAAATACTGATGCATTTTATTAAGAGGTGCTGGCCCACATCCCAATCCAGGGGTTGCACAACAGACAGTATATATTTATACCATTGCTTTTATAAAGTCTGAAAAATTCTAAATTCTGAAACAAGTGGACCCCAAAGATTTTGGATAAAGGATTATGGGGCTGTATTTAACCACCTCTCTGAACTCTTATAAGGCAAAATTAATTAATACTTCTGAAGACCTTAGTAATCTACCTGAGCAAAGAACATCAGGGCACCAAGGGTTATGGCCATAACTACTTATGTCAAGTCTCTTGAGGCCAATTGTAAGCCTTTGGTTCCTTGGGTTGGTTTTCTGAGCTGTTCTCCCTCCCAGGAAGGAGAGGGGATATTAAAAAAAACAGGTTTAAAAGAAAGAAGAGAGGTTTATTAGTAATATTAACTATTCCTACTAATTCTAAATGTATCAATATATTACTACTTTATAGTACTTGTCACAAGGAGCTTTCACAACCGGTGAGGACATAGTCTATACATTTGCATGTTATGGCTAATATCCATTAACTTGATAGTGTTCAGGGATCATCAAATTAGTCTTAAGTGTATCTGGCTGTGGACATTTCTGTTCTTAACCTTATTATTAGAGGCTCAAAGAATATGAAGGTAAGAAAATTGATTTTCCAAAGAAAATTGAACAAGTATACCTTATTACTCTTCTGGCTCAAATAATACTGCCTTAATATTAATATGCTAACAACCCTTAATAGAAGCAGATTCATTAGTTAAATAAACCATTAGATTGAGAACAGAAATAAAGTCTATTACATAGCTAATGCTTAATAGGTATTTGTGTGTATGTATTGGCATGTGAATGAGTGAGACACAGAAAACAACAGAAAGGGGCAGAAGGAAAGAGAAACAGAATTTGCAATGAAAGCAGATGACTGCAGGAGAGTCACAGAAGCCCTGGGGGGAAAGCCAACAATAATAAATTATAATGTCATCCAGTTTACATGGTTTCAATCGGGTTCTGGATTACTGCCCTCTGCCTGCTCCCGAGCCCTGCAGTGTTTTGTACTATCTTTGAGATTGTAAAGTCCATCCCTTTGAGGACTTTGAACGGTCCTCTCACTAAGCCAGCAAGTAAGAGAGTATGCCCTATTAATTTTTGTCAGTTAAGTTGATCTTCGTTACAACCACTAGAAATAAAGGTCAACAGTGAAGCACCTACTATCCTTTGACACGTTTGTGCTGAAACACATATTTGCACTTCAGTCTCTCCATAAGCTGATGCTTATCTTCAAAGGATGTGCTAGTCTACCTCCAGAAAACCTAAACTTTCTATCCTCTAGGTCTCATTAATCTCTTTTCCTGTTTTCCAGTGTGTTGTACAAGCATAACAAAGAGTTAAATATCCACAAGGCAGCCCTCCCGCAATCCATTTCTCCTTGTCTCTGTTTTTGGGGGAACCCAACTGTGCTGCATGCTGTATTGGCTCTACATAGTGCAATTAGCCAATCTCAGGCATAATAGTCAATATTCCTGCCAATAAATGCCTGGTCTGTTAACTCAGTCAACTCTCTGACATAGATTAAGACAAACAAACTAGGACTTTACAACCAAAAAAAAAAAAAGAGAGGACTGTGGCTAAATGCTATTTTGCTTAAATTACTAATGTAAATGTTTAAACTATCTGATTTTCTTGGTTGTGAAAATACAAGAAGAATACATCTTTGCTTATGTTTTTAGAGTAATTTGGCAATGTTAAAAAAAAGAAAAGAAAAATGAATCCAATACATTCATTACCTATTTATTTTTCTAAGCAGAAGGGTAAAGAGCTCTACTTCATGGCACAATTTGGAATTTTAAATGTCAAATTCTAAATACTAATATATGATATTAACAATTAAAATTAGTGGTCAGCCAAAGCCTTTTCCACTATGGTCTTGAAGGAAACTCTGTTATTCATTATGTATGAAACATGAAATAGATAATTGCCCTGTTTTATCTTATGCTGACAATGATGCTGTGGCTTCCATTATTAGTCAGTGAAGTATATCAAAAAGAAAATATAAAAAAGCAATGATCCTTAAAAGTTCATATTTAGTTTATACTCAAACTAAAGTCGTATGTAGGTATTTCAATTATTTTCAGTCCCCAAGTTCATTATTTATTTGCAAGTAGGTAATGGAGGGTTATGAATTAATTGACAGTGAATCATTTAATAAATTAGCTAATAACAGATATTATGGAATTTTACAAAGTTTTCATTTTCAGAGCTTCATTTTTCATTAGACTATTAAAAATGGTCACCCTATATTTGTTCAAAATGCAATGGATGAAAATCATTCTAATGTTATTTATGAAAATGGAATTCTGAATGTTTGAAGCACAAATTAAGAAAACATTGTGACCTGTGTCTAAAGCTCTAAGAAAAATATTTTTCAAACTACCATATGTTAAATAATGAGGGCAAACTATATTGAGTAATAAAAAACAAAAAGCAAAAGACAAAATATTCCTAGAGGATAAAAAGAAAGCATGGAGAACTAGGAAAGGCTGGGGAAAGTTTTAGCCCCTCCACCTCAAGCTTTTCTTTTCAAAAAAAGACTGAAGAAAAAGTTCTTATTATTAACCATTAATAATGTTACATTAAACACCATCTAACAATCATTGTCTGGCTATTTGATGAGAAAGTTCCCCCATACCCTGTAGGTCCTCCCCCCATGAACAACAGGGACCCACAGATGCCCAGTGGAGTGGTGGAGAGGGGTTCCAACATCTATACTTGGAGACTGAAAACATACGTAGTTTCCACCAGGGACAATGGGAAGAGACAGCACTGTTACGGCAGTATTTACAAGACCCGGATGATTCTCAAATTTCACCCATGTTTTGGTCTATTGCACTAACTCAGCAGTTCTCTGCTACAGGATCTAAATAAACCAATGCTTTGCAATCGCCTGTTACTACAATAGAGGACTAAAGTTCACAGACAATTTATTTTAAAAATGGTAGATGAAAGTGAATTCAAGGTGATACCTCTAATACACTCTGAGTTACATTTGGATATGCTTTTCTGGATGGGAGAAAAAGGGGTGGGGCTAGAGTTAGTGCTAGTAATTGGGTACAACTCTGATCCCATAAACCAGTTTCATATCACATGCTTGTAAAATGAGTCTATGCATACAATAGGGATGATGAAAGTTTGGTTATTCTCACCCCCAAAAAAGAAAATGGGGAGGGGTGAATTGGGAAAAAAAATCTTGGCATTTTCACAGGAGTGTTTTATACATGTACATGTTATTCAAATATATTGGAGCCAAAAAAAAGGAGAATTGTGATATAAAACACTAGTGGTTTCCATCAACCATTCTGCAGGATATCTTTTGGATTACTGAGGGAATCTCCCAAAAGGTATGGCTGAGAAGCGATAGTTCTGCAGGAAGGAGAGAGTATGTTTTATTTCTGTCATGCATTCAAGCATTGCATCTACTTGTCATATATCAAGACCCAGGTCTGAATCATCTTTATAGCTCCCACACACTTAGCTCATAATTTTATTCAATACAGCTTTATAATTTTGTTTGCAAATTTAATTAATTTGAATGAATTCAAAATTTTAAAGTTTGAATTCAATTAAAATTTATTTTTAAAAAACCAATTATAGCCACTATAGTGGGAGAGTATTTGATGATGACAAATACCTTATTTGACTGAATTTTTCACATTCCTACCAGCTGTTTTGGCATTGTGTGGGCACAGCCTGTATCTGAAGTTTTCTGCCTGAAGTGTTCTGAAATGTTCATTGATTAATTCACTCATTATTACAAATTTTCATTTTCTTGTTTTTCAACATGTTATTTTAGTGAGTCGTTAAATAGAGTTAATTTTTGGAGAGGTGCCGACATTAAGACCTATTAGTAAGCCTGCCTTATAAACTTTGTTTATGCTAAGCTACGCATATTTAACTCATTTTATTTTTCCTTCAAATTCTGATTCATTCCCTCAATTACATTACTGCTTATCTCCCTGGACTCCCTCCAATTTAACTAGGTCTTTATGGTTCCCCAAACAAAATGCAACATTCTGGATGAACATTGCCCAGAACACAAAAAAGTTATCTGAAAAATTCTTTTGTAATGATGTCTTTTCACATGTATCCTCAAATTATGTACAGATTGCACTTGAGACTTCATTAACTGGAAGATGGCTAATAAAGTCATGAGAAAGAGGCTCAATTAGGAAATATACTGATATATTGGTATAGATGTGTCTGCTAGAGGATCAAGTGAAAGGTCCAACAAAAATAAGCAAATTAGTGCAATCTATTAATATAACGTTAGACTTGAATGAACAACTGGTGAATTCAGACAAGTTCCTCTCAACTCTCACCCACTGAGATTTAATGTATAGATGCCTTAGGAAAACTAAAAAATTAACTTGTCTCAAGAGGAAGAGTGTCAGCCTGCACAAACAGAAGGAAAAATGAGAACATATGTTGAGGAAACTATGAATATCTGAGACTGCAGTAACAAATAAATATAAATGGTAATCCTAGAAATTAAGAAAATATTTCATAGGTAGTGATTGATCAGTGTTTCCTTTAAGAAAGTATCTTAAGCAACTTAATTCTTAGTTAAGGTCATTTAAATAACCTTTTTCAAACGGTACTCAGGGGAAACATTTTATGTACGATAGATGAGATGCTGAGAGGGACAGAGGATTTAAACACACATTGCTTATGTGAAGCAGTTCTCAAAGAGACCTCTTGTAGTGCCTGAAATCAGTGAATGAGTGCACAGAAGCTCCTTCCTGTGTATTAATAAGGGGGATCTGCACCAGGCCAAACTGCAGTGTGATCTGGGTTCATGGTGGGGTGTGATGACAACCTGGAATTGACTCGTTTGCTTTGTCAACTGTAAAAGATACTGAATAAAATTTGAACACAGGCATGTGTACACGGCTCCATTTGCCTCCCTTGTACTTCATGAAAACAAGCCTTGATTTGGTGGTTGGTAGCCTACACAGAGTGAAATGTCTAACAGGGAAAAGAACATAGTATTACAGGATTGTTGTCTTTTGTACTCCCAGATTCATTAGCATTTGGAAACAGCTTATGTAAAGCATAATTCTGTGACTCAGTCATATCATGCAGGGTAAATGTCCAACCAGCTCCCTGATCTTCAAGTTCTTGCTATGGCCACACTAGGGAAATGTCCCCTTATCTCTCTGCACAATACAAGTTCTAGGTGTTTCCCATTTATTCCCACTTAGGGGATTTACATGGGCAAATTGGGCCACAGTATACCACACGGCCTTCTAGTAGTAATCACAAAAAGTCAGTTGCGGGCTTCCCTGGTGGCGCAGTGGTTGAGAGTCTGCCTGCCAATGCAGGGGACATGGGTTCGTGCCCCGGTGCGGGAGGATCCCACATGCCACGGAGCGGCTGGGCCGGTGGGCCATGGCCGCTGAGACTGCGCGTCCAGAGCCTGTGCTCCGCAACGGGAGAGGCCACAACAGTGAGAGGCCCACGTACCACAAAAAAAAAAAAAAAAAAGTCAGTTGCAGGTCAAGGTATAGAAATAAAAGGTCAAGTGTGAACCACTATTGAAATATACTTTTGGGGGGTGACTTCCTTGGTGGCACAGTGGTTAAGGATCTGCCTGCCAAGGCAGGGGACACGGGTTCAAGCCCTAGTTCAGGAAGACCTCACATGCCCTGGAGCAACTAAGCCCGTGCGCCACAACTACTAAGTCTGCGCTCTAGAGCCTATGAGCCACAACTACTGAGCCTGCAAGCCACAACTACTGAGTCCACGAGCCACAACTATGGAGCCCGTGAGCCACAACTACTGAAGCCCACACGCCTAGAGCCCGTGCTCCGCAACAAGAGAAGCCACCACAATGAGAAGCCCACACACTGCAACGAAGAGTAATTCCCACTCGCCGCAACTAGAGAAATCCCGTGTGCAGCAACAAAGACCCAACGCAGCCAAAAATAAATAAATAAATTTAAAAAAAAGAAATATACTTTTTTTAAAAGTAGGGCTCATATCTTACTAATATGTTATTACTGCTTATAATGTGCAAAAGAAATGATAGAGGAGCCAAATCAGAGAGGGAATTAAACCTAATTAGTTATGGAACACCTTTCATTCAGTAGCAGAAGACAAAGGAGAGGGTGTCTTGGTTTCATTTGTTTATTTTCAATAAGGTGAAACAAGTATAGAGTACTTTCTCTACTACTCATCTACTTAGAGAACTCAATCTGCACATAACTTGTTTAAATTTGTAAGTACATCCTGACATTTCCAAATGACAGACTTTAAGATGAGATTAATCTGAGTTTAAATCATAGCTCTGCCGTTTACTATCAGTTTGATGTTGAGCAATCAAACCTTTTTGAGACTGTATTTCCTTATCTGTAAAATAGGGATAGTACTAAACATCTCTTAATGTTTTTGTGAAAATTAAATGAGGCCATGTGTATAAAACACTTAGTAGAGTACCTGGCACATAGTAACCACTAAATAATATTATTAACTGAATGATCAGTTATTGAATCCAAGAAAATCTATAAAATTCAAGCACTAGCTAGTAAGTAACCTAAGAAAAAAATCTATCTGATTCTAAGCTTTTTGATTATTTAAAACTTCTCCATTATAGTTAAAAAATATTTTACAATTTTCACACGTTTCTTATTTTCTTCCCAACAGTTCTAAGAAGCTATTATTGAAATCATGAGTCAACATAAGAACAGTTGAATCCTATCCTTTCCTCTTCCGCCAAGCCACACCAAACACTCTCTATTGATTAGCTTTATTATGCTCTCAGTCCCTTTTACTTCAGATAACAGACTCTATTTCTAAATGATAACACCTCGGGATTTTAACATTAGAGCAAAGGATGTGAAGAAAAACCATTTTCATGAATACAACATTAGTGCTTTGTATTTAGGAAGCAGCTTTCACCTGCATCTCTCAAAGACCTTCAGAATATTATCTGATGCTTTATTCACTGGGCCAAGCTGCAAACAAAACTACCTTTCAATGAAGTTCGTCAAAGTACATAAAACCCCACGAGGGAAGGAACTGTAGATAGCTGGTTAAAGTGTCAAGAATATTCAGAGACATTTACAAATAGTACATACGAAAATATCAGTGAACAAACTATGACTACTACTTAGAAGTATGGGGTCCCATAGGTATAGCTTTCATTGTAAATACATACACAGGAACTTTGTTGTACTGGCACTGAGACCAACATCCGCATTATATGCTAATGATATTTGATCAATTTTGTAACCTATATATATATAAACATTGTATATTAATGACAGTCCCTAGTACACATAAAAAGCATGGGCGGGCTTCCCTGGTGGCGCAGTGGTTGAGAGTCCACCTGCCAATGCAGGGGACACGGGTTCGTGCCCCGGTCTGGGAAGATCCCACATGCTGTGGAGTGGCTGGGCCCATGAGCCATGGCCGCTGAGCCTACGCATCCGGAGCCTGTGCTCCGCAACGGGAGAGGCCACAACAGTGAGAGGACCGCGTACCGCAAAAAAAAAAAAAAAGCATGGGCGTCAGACCAGAATTGTATGCCAAGTACTTAGCACAGTGCCTGGTCCTCAATTAATGTTAGTTACCAAAATAATTATTATTGTAATTATTATCATTATGAATTTAGATTAGGAAAACCGTTTTCTTTAAAAGGATTCAGTGAAAGCTTACCTGTATTAACATAGTTGATGCTGCTGCTAAAATATGTACCTGTGAACTAAGAAGGAAAGAAAAACTCACCCCCTTTCTCTCTAGGAAGAGCAGCTCAAGATGGAGAGGGGCATGGCTACTTGCACGTTGAGACCTCTTCCAGCCTTCCGACTGGAATCATTTACACAGTGTCTGTTTGTCACAGAGACTATGGCTGTGGATATGTCATTAAAACACATGGGTAATTCTGGGGGGTAGGGGAGGGGAGACTGTATCAAGTGAGAGCCTTTTTATAATCCAAATGAAATAACTGACAGAGTTTTAATCAATTGTATTGGTGCCATGAAAACACATTAGTCTACACACATTCACAGTGGAGATACCATCAGCTTCATTTACTGCTCCTTAGGGTTATTATTTTTGGTCCTCTACACTCTATTATTGTACCTTCTTTTTTTTTTTTTTTTTTTTTTCTGTGCGGTACGCGGGCCTCTCACTGATGTGGCCTCTCCCGTTGCGGAGCACAGGCTCCGGACGCGCAGGCCTAGCGGCCATGGCTCACGGGCCCAGCCGCTCCGCGGCACGTGGGATCTTCCCGGACCGGGGCACGAACCCGCGCCCCCTGCATCAGCAGGCGGACTCTCAACCACTGCGCCACCAGGGAAGCCCTATTGTACCTTCTTGTTCACATAACTAATATGTTGTGAAATTGGACTATGAAAAAAAATATTAAGAATGTGGGATTATGAAAGTCTTCTGAGGCGATGAATAATTTCCACTTCTTTGAAGAAAATGCATTGTTTTAAAGTCATATATTGTTCCGTCTTTAGAGATGACGAATATGAGGCTTAATGAAGTAAAGAACCTGGTCCAAGGCCTTGATACCATAGTACTGAACTAACTCCATTAGCTGCCACTCAGCCATCTCTCCTGGGATTCCAAGCAAATCACACCAACGGTGCTTCTATCACACTTGCCATTCATATTTATAGCAACCAATGAAGATAAAATGCTGTGACTGAATTAGCTATGTAACAACTCATAATGAAATCTAGGTAGTGGGTTACTCTATTTGTAAACCCAGTTCAGTATGCTCATTCACACATCATTAAGTGCTTCTTTTTAATTCTCAGTAGCAAATATCCTCATTTCAGAAGTGTCTATATAATTTATGTGATCCTTATTAACAGTCTTTAACTTAGTTGGTATATCATTTTATCCGAAGTTGATCCTGAAAATATCAGAAGAGATTGCTTAATGGGCTTGCTTTAAAAAGACAACTGAGCAATTTATTTATTTTTCTTCCTTCACGTTAAAACCTAATCATATTTATTAATGAAATACTATGGCTCTAAAATAAATTCTTGTACAACTGGCACTCATGATGACCATGTCTCTACTTATGGAGAATACAAAATTGGTTTCAAACACATGTTATTAAAATAAAATGGACTTCCTTCAACTACGGATCACATGTAGGGATTTTCGTTTACTAAATATGTGTTAGAGTTACAACAATGGATAATCATGAGGATGGCTTAAGTTAGGGTAGTTCAAGTAGCAACCCTAGAAGTAGTACCACTACATATCACTCAGTAAAATAGCTCTAACGGTTGGCTATATTATACAAATCCATAGTGTAATGCTTCATGGATATGTCAAAATCTAAACTCTAAAAATGCGAGGGATATTAGAGGTGGCTTTTATTTTTAAAGAGGAATTAAACGTTATTTTGTATTTTATGGATTTTAGTAACTTGTTATGCATCAATTACTGTATTCTTTATAACACAACCATTCTAATGTAATTTGTATTGCGCTTCCATTTGAAAGACCTGAAAATGTAAAAAAAAAAAAAAAAAGGAAAAGAAACCAAAACACAACATTCTCTAACACCATATACAAAAATAAACTCAAAATGGATTAAAGGCCTAAATGTAAGACCAGAAACCATAAAACTCCTAGAGGAAAACATAGGCAGAACACTCTTTGACATAAATCGCAGCAGTATCTTTTTGGATCTGCCTCCTAAAGCAAAGGAAATAAAAGCAAAAATAAACAAGTGGGACCTAATTAAACTTAAAAGCTTTTGCACAGAGAAGGAAACCATCAACAAAACGACCTACTGATTCAGACAAACTACTGAATGGGATAAAATATGCGCAAATGATATGATCCATAAGGGGTTAATATCCCACATGTATAAACAGCTCATACAACTCAACATCAAAAAAACAAACAACCTGATTTAAAAATGGGCAGAAGAACTAAATAGACATTTTTCCAAAGAGGAAATGCAGATGGCCAACAGACACATGAAAAATGCTCAACATTGCTAGTCATCAGGGAAATGCAAATCAAAACCACAATGAGGGGACTTCCCTGGTAGTCCAGTGGTTAAGAATCCACCTTCCACAGCAGGGGGCATGGGTTCGATCCCTGGCTGGGGAACTAAGATCCCACATGCCACGATGCAACTAAACCCACGTGCGGCAACTACAGAGCCCATGCACCACAAAGAAGAGTCCATGTGCTGCAATGAAAGATTCCACATACCGCAACTAAGACCTGACGTGGCCAAAGATAAAATAAATATTTTTTTTAAAACCCACAATGATATATCACCTCACACCTGTCAGAATGACTATCATGAGAAATAACACAAATAGCCAACATTGGTGAGGATGTAGAGAAAAGACCCAATGCAGCCAAAACTAAGTAAATTAATTAATTCTTAAAAAGACTACAAATAACAAATATTAGTGAGGATGTGGAGAAAGGGGAACCCTTGTACACTGTTGGTGGGAATGTAAATTCATGCAGCCACTGTGGAAAACAGTATGGAGGTTTCTCAAAAAACTAAACATAGAACTACCATATGACCCAGCAATTTCACTCCTGGGTATATACTGGAAGAAAACAAAAACACTAATTCAAAAAGATACATGCACCCCAATGTTCATAGCAGTATTATTTACAATTGCCAAGCTATGGAAGCAACCTAAGTGTCCATAAACAGATGAATGGATAAAGTAGATGTGGTATATATACACAATGGAATAGTACTCAGCCATAAAAAAAGGAAATGTTGTCATTTGCAGCAACATGGATGGACTTGGAGGGTATTATGCTAAGTGCAATAAGTCACACAGAGAAAGACAAATACTGTATGATATCACTTATATGTGGAATCTCAAAAACACAACAAACTAGTGAATAAAACAAAAAAGAAACAGACTCACAGATACAGAGAAAAAACCAGTGGTTATCAGTGGGGAGAAGGAAGGGGGGAGGGGCAATATAGGGGTAGAGGAGTAAGAGGTAAAAACTATTAGGTATAAAATAAGCTACAAGGATATATTGTACAACATGGGGAACATAGCCAATTTTTTATAATAACTATAATTGGAGTATAAAAAGTTTACAAATTGTGAATCCCTACATTGTATACCTGTAACTTATATAATATTGTATAGCAACTATACTTCAATTAAAAAAAAGCAAAAAACAAAACCAAAAACAAACCCCTAATGCCCTAAACATTACAACAAGTTTGTTTATCCAGGAATCCAATGAGCAGAAGTATCAGAACAACATATTTTTTCTAAAAATTACTTTTTAAATGACTGTTCATTCTGTGAAGCAAAGGAAACAACCCGCAGAATGAAAAGGCAATCTATGAAATAGGAGAAAATATTTTCAAACCATATATCAGATCGGGGTTAATATACAGAATATGTAAAGAACTCCTATAATTCAACAACAACAAAAAATCTTATTTTAAAATAGGCAAAGGAAGTGCAAAGACATTTATCCAAAGAATATGTACAAATGTCCAACAAGGCTACAGAAAGATGTTCACCATCACTAATCATCATGAAAATGCAAATCAAAACCACAATGAGATATCGCCTCATATCCATTAGGATGGCCACTATCAAAAAATAGAAGATAATGAGTGTTGGTGAGGACATGGAGAAATTAGAACTTTGTGAAGTGTTGATAGGAAGAATGTAAAATGTTGCAGTGCTATGGAAAATAGTATGGAGGTTCTTCAAAAAATTAAAAATAGAATTACCATATGATCTGGCAATCCCACTTCTGGGTGTACATCCAAAATAATTGAAAACAGGATCTCAGAGAGATATTTGCACACCCGTGTTTATTGAAGCATTAGTCACAATAGCCAAAATGTGGTAGCAACGTCAATGTCCACTGGTGGGTGAATTGAAAAGAAAAATGTGGTATACACATACTATGGAATACTATTCAGCCTCAATAAAGAAGAAAATCCTGTTGTATGCTACAATATGAATGAACCTTGAGGATATTATACATGAAATAAGCCTGTCACAAAAATACTGCATGATTCTACTTATATGCAATATCTAAAGTAGCAGCCAAACTATTAGAAAATGAATGGTGGCTTCCAAGGGTGGAGGGGAACTGGGGAGCTGTTCAATGGGTATAGAGTTTCAATTTTGCAAGATTGAAAAAGAGACCCACTGCAAAACAATGTGCATATAGTTAACACAACACCACTGTACACTTAAAAATGGTTAGGATGGTAAATTTTGTATGTTCTTTTACCTCAATAAAAATGTCATGCCATTCTCCCACTAATTGAATCTTTATTTTACCTTAGTCATATAGTCATAATGTGGGTTATAATGTGGGTTAGTGATATCACAGTGGCCAAATCCAAGCATTATGGACAGGGTGGACAAATTGTAATAGATGATGACATGGTCATCATCATAGATCTTGCTGGTAATACAAGACTTGTGGTGTTCCTGGCCATTTATGCTTTAATGGGCAAGAATAGTTTTAATGCACTGAATTGTGTAAATATGTACAGCCTATTCCTTAATTTATACAATGGAAAGAGAAAACAAGTGATTGCATTTGGAAAATTTGGGCCAAATATTTACATAAATAGAATGATAAGCAGCCAACTCTCTTCATCAGATCAGGCTGCTATAACAAAATGCCATAGACTGGGTGGCTTAAACAATACAAATTTATTTTCTCACAGTTCTGGAGGATAGAAGCTTCAGATCAAGGTGCCAGCATGGTCAGTTTCTGGCCTTACTTGTAGATGGCCACCTTCTCACTGTGTCTTCACATGGCAGGGAGAGAGAGAGAGAGAGAGAGAGAGAGAGAAGGAGGGAGGGAGGGAGGGAGGGAGGGAGGGAGAGAAACCTCTCTGATATCTCTTCCTATTAAGGCAATGATCCCATCGTTAGGGCCCCTCCCTCATGACCTCACCTAAACCTAATAATCTCCCAAAGGCTGCATCTCCAAATATATCACATTGGGGGTTAGGGCTTCAGCATATGAATTTTGGAGGGATGCAATTCATTCCACAGCATTCTGCTCCTGGTCCCCTCAAATTCATGTTCTCACATGCAAAATATTTTCACTCCATTCAAACAGCTCCAAAAGTCTTAACACATTCCATCATCAACTCAAGTCTAAAGTCCAAATTCTTATCTAAACATCATCTAAATCAGATTTGGGTGAGACTAGAGATATCATTTATCCAGAGGCAAAAAAAAGAAAAAAGAAAGGGAAGGAAGGAAGGAAAGAAAGAAAGAAAGAGAGAGAGAAAGAAAGAAAAGCAAGGAAAGAAAAGAGAGAGAAAAGGAGTGCTAGTTCTCTGGTGTCTCTTGTTATAAGGGCACTAATCCCATCATTACGACCCTGCCCTCATGACCTCTGTCTAAACCTAATTTTCTCCCAAAGGTCTCATCTCCAAATACCATCACATTAAGGGTTAGGATATCAACATATGAATTTGGGAGGGGGGATGGGACACAATTCAGCCCCTAGCACCAACATATTCCTTAATTGATCTGGATAATAATATATAAATACTAAATAAACATTTTCTAAGACTCATGCTTTAAAATCTTATTTTCTACCATATTTTGCATTCCATATTATGTTTCATACTTCCTAAAACTGTTGATTTAAAAAATTATTTGTCACTATACTTTACCATCCCACACTATATGGCATAACTTATGAGCTAACATCCCTTTAAAAACTGTTATGCTCATTTAGAATTAGGATATCTAAACACTGATATAATTAATGTAGAACAGATCAGGTCTCAGACTTCCCGAGTAAATGGTTTTCTACTGTATTTAATTACTCTCAGTTCTCTGACACAGAGAGAAGTGCAAACATCATTCCATTTACATATCATTCTCATTATAAGATGTGGTAAATTATTATGATTTTACAGTTGCTGGTGCAATACATTTAAATATAAGACGAAAATGAAGCACAGAAAATTTATGTTATTTGCCCAAGATCACACGGTCAAACAAGGGTGGCATTTCTGATGAAGGTAGCTTTACTCCATGTCATAATCACTTTCCACCTTTATACCAAATGATAAGCATCTTATGTCTTTCTCAAAACACACTATAGGCTGAACTAAGGAAGAACAAAAGATACATTTGTGTACTCTTTACTGACTAACCTCATTCCAAAGATTACAGGCATAGAGCTGCCATTCAACCCTTTCACCCTTCCCCTAACATAGGCATTGGCCTGAAAAATCACCATAAGAAACAATGGGTGGTCATCAGAGACGGTAATACAACCGACACAGGGGGAGGGGAAGCACATTCATATGAACCTAACTGACTTAACCAGCAAGGAACAGTAAAGAGTGATACAGTTAAAAAGAGAGAGCAAGAGAACAGACGCATCTATAAGGTTTCACAGAAAAGTTGAGTGATAGGGAAGGGAAATGGCCTGAGTGAAAGGGATCAGAGTTTGTTGGTGGCTTAGTGAATGACATGTGGGAATGGCAAGGTGGCAGGAGCAAATAATGAGATAAAAGATGGGACACAAAACTATACACATGCTAATGCTGAGTTAATATTTTCCCTACTCCAACCCGGGTTATTTAATTCTCTAAATAAGCATTTACAGACTACTTATTAAGGTTTAGGCATGTTTTATACACAAGATATAATGGTGAAAGTGAATGTCACAGCTCTCAAAAGCTCACAGTGTGATGCGTTGGGGGCCGGAGCATGGGGGACAGACATGTATACAGTTAAAGCATATCACAAGACCATAGTTTTTTAAGTGCCAAGTCCATTCGTTTTAGAAGTATTTTCTTATTGCTGTAAATTATTTTCCATGAATCTATTATAACTTTTTATACTGAGCTAACGGTATCTTGTTTTAATACCTTATAAATACTATTAATCCAAGATACTAGAAAGAAGTTCAATAAAACCAAATTACATGTTAAATCTTCAGCTTACATAAGAAAGCTTATTTCTATTATTTTATTTTATTTTATTTATTTATGGCTGCATTGGGTCTTTGTTGCTGCACTCGGGCTTTCTCTAGTTGCGGCGAGTGGGGCTACTCTTCGTTGTGGTGCACGGGCTTCTCATTGCAGTAGCTTCTCTTGTTTCAGAGCACAGGCTCTAGGCAGGCAGGCTTCAGTAGTTGTGGCATGCAGGTTTCAGTAGCTGTGGCGCACGGGCTTAGTTGCTTCGCGGCTTGTGGTATCTTCCCGGGCCAGGGATCGAACCCGTGTCTCCTGCATTGGCAGGCGGATTCTTAACCACTGCGCCACCAGGGAAGCCCCAAGAAAACGTATTTCTATTATCATGCAGTCATACACACACATACACATACATCTTCTTCGAGTCAATTTGAAGAAATGGTGAGAACATGAGGTTCTTTGTCTCTGTAGAAACCTGTCTGCTATTCTCAGTAGAGCTGCCACTACTAATGGCCACATCATTAATCTGTATATAATCACTCCACAAATATTCTAAGTTTCATGGGAGGACACGTCTCTGTTTCTTTCCAGAGCCATTTATATGTGTGCTTTACAAGGTGATCAGTGCTATGGCAGTAGTTGAATTAGGTAACAGGCATAGAGATATCTCTTGGGTTTGAAATTAATGTGGAATAGGTGTGGATGCGGTCTTCTCTTTCTGGAGGGCGTTCAAGAGAAGCAAGAAGATACCTTTCTATCCTGGAACAGACTGGGACTTTGTTGAATCCTATTGTAATCAGGTCACCTTGAATTAGTTAGCCTCTATTTCCTGGAGAATTAGTAAGAAAAATAAAACACTTTTGCTAGTACATCTCAACTATTTAACATATAACTGTTATTTGCAGGGTTTGGTTAAGCTTTGACCCAACACTTATCAAGGAATTTATGTGTTAAGCTCTTATTCATGTTACTTTATCAAAGGCAATCAAATTTTATCAGTGATTCATTGTTTGCTCTTCTGCCTTCTATTAAGAAAGACACTGAGATCCTCAAAAGACAGTATTTTCCAATGATGAATAAGTCTGAGACTCTGGAGAGGAGAGCATGGCTAAGTACAAATGGGAACAACATAGTCAGATGAGTTTGGGGGTGGGCAGCAATTGATTGTTGGCCTTTGAGCCCAGGACTAGATATTTCAACCTGAGAACCAATTAGGTGTCTCTCTGTGCTGCTGAAGGGTAGAGGAGGAAGGGATCTGAAAAAAGGTAAGGGGACAAGAAAGCTAATAAGGGAGTTGGGTAGTACTACCTGTGTACAATGGTTAGGGATTATGCAAGCACTTGGTGACAGCTGTCTACAAGTACCTGCTTCTGATACCATTATGTCTGTGTTTGTGCTTGTTTGTCTTGTCCCTCAACTAAATGGTGAATTCTAAAGACAGGGAATTTCTTATTTTATCAGTCCACACACTGCCTAGTGCTGTGCCTCACTAAATAACCTTGTCAATGGAGTGACAAATGTCTTCCAATTTCTGCAAAACAAACAGAAGAAAAGGCCAGTGGAAGACATTTTTTTGAAGTATGCTCTGTACAAACTGTTTCTTAAAATGGAAAACTATTTATATACATAATCATTTTATAAAATATATTATTATAATTTAATATGTATATAGAGATTGGTTACATTACAATTCAATTCAAAATTTAAAAAAATATATTTGGGAGGTTAAAAGGGCATCATTTTACTGCAGTCTACCTTTCCCTACTTCCTCTTCTCCAACCAAATTGCAATGTTTGTCATTTAACAGACAATTAATGCATTCCATTTCTGAATGTTTATTTTCATACCTGAATTTCCACTTTGGGTGTCCTTTCATCTCATATTCTGTCTACATCCCACTCCTCCGAGGCCAGTTACCAATGTTACTCCTTTCATTAAGCATTCCTTGAAATCTAAATCTGAATAAAGAAGCAATGTTTTTCACTTCTGACCTCCTACAGCACTGTAGTCCTCTTACGCTCTCAGCACCTCCTAAGACATGTGAAGCTAGGTGGTGGCAGGGAGAGAAGCAGATGGTCACAGAAAAAAGCAGACACGAGGCCAGTCACTGCGTCATACCAACAGCAGAAGCCTAGGTGAAGATTCACAAATTTGTACTGCTGAGGTTTCTAGAGCTGGATTCATTTTCAGTCTTTGGATATGCACGCTGACAATAAATCCTTATCACCTGAGCTACTCCGAGCAAGTCTATGTTTCAAGCAACCGAAACAGCCTAATATTGTGCCTTGTGTTTATGTACTTGTTTTACCTTCCCTAACAGGCCATAAATTCTTTGCAAGGCAGTGACCACGGCTTCTTTTTTTCTCATGACTCCACTAGTACCTGCAGTGTGGCACAGTCAGTGTGCCATTTATTGAGTCAGCGCTCAATAAATGCTTGCTGGAAGGATGGAGAAAACTGGGCAATTGATCATCACGTCATATTGCATTTCAGGTCATTTGTAGCAAGGCAAGAACCAAACACAGGTAGTTCATAATAATATTTTACTAAACATTGCTTTTTCAAATGAGTGGCTTGCCTGTCTCTCTCTTTCTATTAGAGTTCTGCAAACGTGTTTATGACATATCTTCGCCAAAGGCTAACTTTAGCAGTAGTACCATGTATCATAAAAGATGTGTCATATAAGCAAATTACATAATATGAAGCCATGCATTCCTCCCATTATTTTAACAAGTATCCTTGTTTAAAGGGTGGTGATCTGTATCAGGTTCTCTTCTGAGAGGCCAGAAATGTAAACTGTATTGAACTAATGTCACTGTTGTCTCTTATTCAGAATGGGAAACACTTTGTCAATCTTATTTTCATATATGTCTGGTGTGGCTAGATACCCTCAAGGAAATTATTTTTCAAGAACGAATTTGAAGGATTAAAAGGTTCGCCAAAGTCACATGAAATACATAACAATGAAGTATAGTCTCATTTCATGGATATCACCTTCTTACACCTACATCGTGTTTTACGGTTTGCAAAGCACTTTGAAATATATTATCTCATTCGTTCCTCACAACAGGAGTCTGTGAGATAGACACAGAAGGCATCATCCCCACTTTGTATATTAAAAAATGGAGAAGTTAACTGAGTTTGCCAAGGTCACAGAGGTAGTAAATAGTGAAGAGAGCTAGGGAAAGAACCCAAGTCTTTCAACTTCTAATCCAGTAGTCTTTTGACTTCGGATCCAGTTTTCTTTCAACTAGTCTATCTATGACAGTGCTTTTTAAACTTCTGGCTATGACCAATTGATCGGTTCTGAGACCAACTTTGACCAGCATTTAAAGAATGAAATAGAACAGAATATATCATAGAGCATTAACTCCATGACTTCATTTTTTACTGAAAGTAAGAATTTGTTTAGTAAAGGAAA
Organism: Phocoena sinus; assembly: GCF_008692025.1. Taxonomy (NCBI): domain Eukaryota; kingdom Metazoa; phylum Chordata; class Mammalia; order Artiodactyla; family Phocoenidae; genus Phocoena; species Phocoena sinus. The sequence continues at coordinate 106,021,613 of NC_045784.1, forward strand.
GAACTGTTTCCTGAAACTTTTGTCTATTATAATGTAAAATGTTTCTGTGAGAAATTTTGAGAAAAGTACATCGAAAGTCACTGATCAGTATACCATGTTGCCCATTAAATCAAGTTGCTCAAAAGTAATTTATGATGCCAAAGAAGTCTCCATGTTTTTGGTTTTAACATTAAAATAATTGTGGATAATAAAAAAGTATTTTCCGGCAATCCTTCAGTTAGGTATTAATTATGTGGGGTAAATTCATTGTTTGACCTCTTTTAAGAGTTCTACTTGAATATTATATTTAAAAATTGAGGGTTTCTAAATAGACATGATACTGATTATATTCAAGCTTTTATGGGAAAAAATGTTAATCATGCTTTACTAAGAAATCATCTTAGAAAATCTTTACCTGACTAAATATATTTAGGGTAATGTAGGAAACACTGAGTATAGATAACACCCTGGAATTCAAATATTTGATTCCTATCAAAGTAAGAATATCTGATAGCTCTGGAATTTATTAACAACATATTTAATTACATATATGTATTATCAATGAATAATCAAAATGAATGAATCCACAACTGTCTTCCTAATTACGATTAATACAGTGGCTCTTCATTGCCTATAACAGGGGTTCCCAACTCCTGTGCTGCGGACCATTACCGGTCCGTGGCCTGTTAGGAACCAGGCCGCACAGCAGGAGGTGAGCAGCGAGCCAGCGAAGCTTCATCTGCAGATCTCCATCGCTCGCATCACCACCTGAACCATCCCCTCCTCCGCCCCTACCCCGGGTCCATAGAAAATCTGTCTTCCACGAAACCTGTCCCTGGTGCCAAAAAGGTTGGGGACCGCTGGTCTATAAGATATAGTGCAAAATCCTTAGTAGAGCATATAAGTGCCGGGAGCTTTATCTCCTGTCCCTCAACTTCATATAGGCCATGCTCTTCCATGTCTCTCTTATTTTGTACATGCTTCCTTTGCTTGGATGCCATTGCCTCCCACCTTCCTCAATGAAGCTGGGTCTTAAAGGATGAATACAAGTCTTCTAGGCAATGTTACCTCCTCTGTGATGCCTTCATCCATTCCTTTTCAAGTGTTCTCACATAACATTACAGTTTATCTATCAGAGATCTCACATTACTATAATTATTTCTTTGTGTGAGTTTCTTCAGCTAGTCAAGGAGGTACTTGAAGGTGAAGTCTCTGTCTTATACATTCCTGAATCCTTGGTGCCCAGAACAATGCCTAGGACATAAGAGACACCTGATTCTTGCTAAATATGTGAGATATATTATTTCGTTTTAATGGACATTTTGCATTTTGTAAATGCAAAACACAAAGCATTTTACAAGAGGTCATAAGAATTTTAATCTATCATCTATTATCTACTATTTTTCACATTGAAAGCTTCATTGTTCTCTTCTAAATTAATATATTAATTTAGGGGCAGAAGATTATACTTCTATCTATTATTCTGTGGTCCATACATCGGCAAAAGAGCTGGCTGATTTGGTCTGTTCAAACCAACATTTAATCAAACTGCTGACATCATTTTATCTGATTATGTGCAAGATACAGACCAAGGCATTTTTACTTTTCCATAGGCTGAGATGGTGGCTTAGAGGTATAGCCTACATGTTAGAATTTTCCCTCCAAATTTTAGTCATCATTGTATTAAGAAAAAAATGAAAAGATAAGCAATTTTTCATGGATAGTTGGGTCATTTAGTATTTTGTGATATGGTACCATTAAAGTTTCATTTATATTCCTATAGGGTTTTCTCCTCACTGTTTCAGCTAATAGATTTTGAAGTCCCAGTGTGTCTATCACTCCTTTGAGGGATTTTTTTTTTAATTGTTGCTCTGAAAACACAGCACTAACTTCCTCAAAAGATAAAACAGAGAAACCACAGCTGGAGAAGTGTGAATGCCAATTTACTCTTCATAGCACAAAAAATTACACTCTATGATTGTAGAGGAAGGCAATATTTAATTGACAGATATTCTAATACATAAATGTATTAGGGTGCCATCTGTTTGAGGGCTCTACTGTGCATATCTATGCTACAAAATAATTTCAAAAAATTATGGTAGGCTATGAATTCCTAACTCACGTGTGAATCTGAGAGACAAGTATTTTTTATTTTTCTCATTTGAATTCTTCACACATTTCTCCCTTGTATTACGGCTGATTGTTTACATGTTTAACCTTCAACTCAATAGAAAGCTTTAGGATGGTATCCAAATCTTACTCAGCTCCAGATTCCCAGTGTGGTCAACACCATGTTGACACATAATAAATGTTCAGCAAATGTTTATTGGAAAAATAAATGAATAGATTATTAAAGCCCTGATGCTTTAAACATTTCCCCTAGGAGCCATTTGATATTTTCTCCTGTGTTATAATGTCACAAAGATAAAAACATCACAATTTCTTTCCTTGCTTATTGAAAAAGATGGCAGTAATGACAGAGGAAGTTGGATTACTCATAACACACAAGACAATCTTTTATAAAAATCTAACACTTTGGCCTCCAGGTGTGAAGCACCTGAACGAAAGGTGAAAAATTCAATAAAATACTTGGATTTGTATCTTCAACTAAAAACCAAACTGTTGGATAGTAGGAAACATCTAGGTGATTAAACCATTCACATATTCAGTATTCACCCAGAGCCTCAAGTGTCTAAATGTTGGCTATTGCTTTCAGGTTACTTGTAGAAATCACAACTGGCTTCCCTGCCTTTTCATCTGAACTTCAGTGTAACCGAGGATTCATTATTTTTTTTATATTTTGAGGAGCTAGTAAGTCATATTGTATATTTTATCAGAACCTTGCCTTCTAGGTTAGTAAAATGCCTTTTAAAATAACATTTTTTTGGATAATAATAGAAATTATACCTATCTAATATTAAATAAAACCATTACTATAACAAATATAAAGAAGTATTCAGCAAAACATACTTTATCAACTGATTCTAACCAACAAAATATTTTTAATGAGCGCACATCTATTAAAAGAATCCTCAAGATGCTGTAATTATTATTCATTTTCTAGAATTGTTTCACCATGAAGCTTTATGCTTCTATGGGGACTTTAATGTTTATGTTTTGTGACGACTGCATTGACTATTAAAAAGCAATTTGGCTGACATTTTAGGTCTTTTGTTGCCAGTTTTAATTGGATTGTTCATCAAGCATCAACTCCCCCGTTAACTGCAAAAATTTCAGGCCAACGTCAGTTTACAGTAATGACTGTTTAATGATTTTATCTCGTCAGTATGCAAGCTTCGTATGGATATATGCATGATTAGTTTCATATCAAGACCTGTAATTAAATAATTGAAGCTTAAACAGAATGGATATCAAACATCAACACATATTTAATAAAGACTCAGAAGCTTATCAAAATACTGATTAACAAGTAAAGTCAATGTTTTGAGTTCATCTGTGTTAGTACACTTACGGTATCTTAAAAAATATTTGTATAAAGTTTTTATCCAACGTTAAAAGAAATTCTCTTTAGCATAGCAGTAAATTTGGGTTTTGAAAAGGTAATTTATATCTACTTTCAAAAGGTAATTTATATATAGGCATCTATCTGCCTGAGTAAGAAAACTCACTTTAACTGTTACTTTTTCTGGAGAAAAATTAGCCAAAACTGAACACCCTAGAGCAGCAATAAATATTCTTATCAGTCACACACAATTCCAGTCCTTAAGAAGTTGACTTAATATACCCATATTATGCTGTCACCTATTTGCATTTCATAGAATGTTAGAGCTGGAAGGGACCTTGGAAACCATCTCTTCTAAATTCCTTATTTTACAACACTGAAGTCCAGAAGAGTTAAATGAGTTGCTTAAGGTCATATAGCTAATTAGTGGCACAGCCAATAAAAAAACTCTAGGTCCAACATGAAAACTTATGTATTCCTGGAGAATCAACAGGTAAAAAAGAATTTTATGTATTGGTATTGTTAAATTCCTTTTCTCCTGATTCCAATAATTAACGTTTCAAAACTAAAACCAACAAACCCCAACCTGTACACAGAGATATACACTGAGAAGTTTCATTTTCTCTTGTTTCCCAGTCAACCCCATTCTTCCTCCAACCCCTGCAGGTAACCATTTTTACTAGTTTCTTATTCACCTTTCCAGTATTTTTTCATGCCAATGCACAATGTATGAATGTATATTATTATTTTCTCCCTTTCTGTACGTAAATATAGTACACCCTACATACGTCTTTACATCTTGCTTTTATTCACTGAAAAATACATCTTGAGATCATTCCATATCAGTGCATAGAAATCTTCCTTGTTATTTTTTTCTTTTAAGCTGCACAGTGTTCCCTTGCATATATATTACAGTTTATTCAATGTGTTGACAAATTACGAATTATTAATTGAAAATGTTTTAGACGCTAAAAATTATTTCACTCTACCTATAAGAAATATGTATCTGCATAATGGAAAATGTAGAAAATATATATATCACGACAAAGGCAGGGCAGTGTGCACAGCATTGAAGAAAAACTAGAAAAGCTATTACTTTCCCTTTGATTTAAAGTCCTAGTCTTGAAGCTCATTGCATAATTAAGATGTTTTCCCAGGGTTTACTGGTATGGGTAAGTGAAAATATGTGTTATAATGAAAATGTTTGTAATGCAGCACATAGAAACTTTTACTTTTATGTTATGTTCAGTAAGCATAGCATTTCAAAATGCTTCTATCTTCAGTCCAATAGATCATACTATTTATCCTCTGCTCATGGTAACCCACATATACCTTGCATTTTAAAATAGTTTCATTTCACATTGGAATGGAAGGCCTGCCTACACTGCTGTAGTATAATGAAAGACATTAGGGGGACAGACCAATCAAGGTAGAAGCAGAATTCTTATCAAATGACAGGTCCCAGATTCCCATTTCATGAAACATGTACTGCTGCTACATGCCAAATTCCCATTAACTTCAAGAAGGAATTATGCACAGAAGAAATATGTAGACTGAAGAGGGCAGGATAAATTAGTCCAGAGCGATCCTTAAATGTCAGTTTAAAATTCAGTGAATGCTTTAAATTATGTGTAGTAATGTTGTTTGCATTGAATATTATCCACTCACACCCTGTCTCTGACCACATCTTCAAAATGAATGAGACAAAAGATTACTTGAAATAGAGAAGAGACATGAACAGCTCGATGTGGGATTGTAAATAAAAATGGAATCCAAAGGTGTGAGTCCTGAAAATGTAATGATTCCTTAAGAAACAGCTTAAGAAAAAGAAACTGTGCTTTCCCTCAGTTTATAAAATATTTACACTTAAGAAAATGGGTAGAAATATTTTTCACCTCTATAAGTTCAGCCTAATTCAAAGAGTCAAGTTTCATTGTTAAGTTTGAATCATATTTAAAATACAAGTATGTTGTATTTACTTTCACGTGCACTGCAAATATGTTGCTACTACTTATGTCCTATAGAGGCACTTAGGGTCACGGATAAACAAAAACTGTAAAAATGTCTATTGTATTCTTATTACTGCTTTTAATATGCTTAAAATGGTTTATGCTCTTAAGCAGGTGAAACAAGCTCTCTGTAATCTTCATAGTACCCTTTTCATGGGCTATTTCAAGGTAAATTTCGGCTCAACCCTGTCAATGTAAGCCTTAAAATTATGAGATTTTGCTATATTAAATTAAATAAAAAATTGTCCCTTAAATGGCATATAAAAGGTGTAAACATTTTAAAAAGCCAATCTCTAATTTCCAATAGTTACTTGGTAGATAACAATTTAAAATCCCCTTTCTAGGAACTCTAAAACAATATCACAACATTCTGTAAAGGAGATACCTTATTAAAAAGCAGATGTTGAAAGGCAGATATATATGTCACTCTGTGTCAATTATATCAAAGAACGAACCCGTTTTTATTTTTGTTAATTGCATGGACCTGAGTTTGCATTTGTCACTAGATAGGACCTAGAATCTGTGGTTAATAATCTAGCAGCTGATTTCCTTTCACCTAGCTTTTACAGGATTCAGTAACATGAACTTTCTTAAGAAAAGTAAGACTTTATTGACAAAATGAAACTTTAAAACTTACACAACTAGCCAACTGGGTCACAATAGGCTTATTTCCTCACTGTTTCTTACCAAATGATAGAAAACAGATAACATTAAGAGCAATTTCCTTGAAACAATGGCTTATGCTAAAAAAGGAGCAATGTGACTTTCTAAGTACTCTCTAAAAAAGACCTCTGCTTTTTCACTGATATAATGGTAAGCTTGGTTAAAACATTTTCAAGCATCTCTCTGCCTAGAACGTCTAAGACCTCTCTAGTTGCCCTGGAAGCACTACAGTTTTCTCTGAAGTTAGAGGAATCAAGATTTTTCTCTAATAACATGGTTTCTTAAACTTTAAAGAGAAGATATGTCGATGGCAAGTGAAGTTTGATGCTTGGAAACCAAACTACAGGGAGATAGTATAGAGGAAGAATTAAGAATTCAGCTTCTGGAAATACTAGTAGACTAGAAAACCTAAAATTTTACACTACAAAACACTTAGAAATGCTGGACGAACATAGCATACATCTCTTCACATGAAGAATGGCACTCAGAAGAAGTAGGAGAAAAACAACAAAAGCCAAAGCCAAGGTGGGAACTGTAAACAAGAGTGGCATGCCCAGGAGTTGATGCTGCAGCTCCCCTTCAAGTGGTGATCTAAGGACGTAGGTTTTAAGGCTAAAGTGAGACAGGCAGGAGATAGGCTTTGGGTCTTTGCAAGGCAGGGAGTTGCCCATATATATATGGACCTTTATACATGCTACAGGCCAAAAAAGGGTATGATAGAAAAAGAGTATGGTCTTTGGGGGGCTAATGGTGGACTCTGGGAGGGCTGACGCCAAGGAGTACTTCCCAGAACTTCTCCTACCAGTGTCCTTGTCCTCACGGTGAGCCACAGCCACCCTCCACCTCTGCAGGAGACCTTCCAACACTAGCAGAATAAGTTGAGACCTGAGGGCAGACAGCAGAAGCAAGAAGAACTACGATCCTGCAGCTTCTGGAACAAAAACCACATTCACAGAAAGATAGACAAGATGAAAAGGCAGAGGGCTCTGTACCAGATGAAGGAACAAGATAAAACCCCAGGAAAACAACTAAATGAAGTGGAGATAGGCAACCTTCCAGAATAAGAATTCAGAATAATGATAGTGAAGATGATCCAGGACCTTGGAAAAAGAAAGAAGGCAAAGAACGAGAAGATGCAATAAATGTTTAAGAAAGACCTAGAAGAATTAAAGAACAAACAAACAGAGATGAACAATACAATAACTGAAATGAAAACTACACTAGAAGGAATCAAGAGCAGAATAACTGAGGCAGAAGAATGGATAAGTGACCTGGAAGACAGAATGGTGGAATTCACTGCTGCGGAACACACTAAAGAAAAAAGAATGAAAAGAAATGAAGAGACCTCTGGGACAACATCAAACGCAACAACATTCCCATTATAGGGGTCCCAGAAGGAGAAGAAAGAGAGAAAGGACCAGAGAAAATATTTCAAGATATTATAGTCAAAAACTTCCCTAACATGGGAAAGGAAATAGCCACCCAAGTCCAGGAAGTGCAGCGAGTCCCATGCAGGATAAACCCAAGGAGAAACACACCAAGACACATAGTAATCAAATTAGCAAAAATTAAAGACAAAAAAAAATTATTGAAAGCAACAAGGGAAACATGACAAATAACATACAAGGGAACTCCCATAAGGTTAACAGGTGATTTCCCAGCAGAAACTCTACAAGCCAGAAGGGAGGGGCATGATATACTTAAAATTATGAAAGGGAAGAAGCTACAACCAAGATTACTCTACCCAGCAAGGATCTCATTCACATTCAATGGAGAAATCAAAAGCTTTACAGACAAGCAAAAGCTAAGAGAATTCAGCACCACCAAACCAGCTCTACAACAAATGCTAAAGGAACTTCTCTAAGTGGGAAACACAAGAGAAGAAAAGGACCTACAAAAACAAACCCAGGGCTTCCCTGGTGGCGCAGTGGTTGAGAGTCCGCCTGCCGATGCAGGGTACGCGGGTTCGTGCCCCGGTCCGGGAAGATCCCACATGCCGCGGAGCGGCTGGGCCCGTGAGCCAAGGCCGCTGAGCCTGCGCGTCCGGAGCCTGTGCTCCGCAACGGGAGAGACCACAACAGTAAGAGGCCCGCCTACCGTAAAAAAAAAAAACCTAAAACAATTAAGAAAATCGTCATAGGAACATACATATCGATAATTACCTTAAACGTGAATGGACTAAATGCTCCAACCAAAAGACACAGGCTTGCTGAATGGATACAAAAACAAGACCCATATATATGCTGTCTACAACAGACCCACTTCAGACCTAGGGACACATACACACTGAAAGTGGGGGATGGAAAAAGATATTCCATGCAAATGGAAATCAAAAGAAAGCTGGAGTAGCAATACTCATAGCAGATAAAATAGACTTTAAAATATTTTACAACAGACAAGGAAGGACACTACATAATGATCAAGGTATCAATCCAAGAAGAATATATAAAATTATAAATATATACGAACCCAACATAGGAGCACCTCAATACATAAGGCAACTGCTAACAGCTATAAAAGAGGAAATCGACAGTAACACAATAACAGTGGGGGACTTTAACACCTCACTTACACCAATGGACAGATCATCCAAAATGAAAATAAATAAGGAAACAGAAGCTTTAAATGACACAATAGACCAGATAGACTTAATTGATATTTATAGGATATTCCATCCAAGAGGAGCAGATTACACTTTCTTCTCAAGTGCGCACAGAACATTCTCCAGGATAGATCACATCGTGGGTCACAAATCAAGCCTCAGTAAATTTAACAACATTGAAATCATATCAAGCATCCTTTCTGACCACAATGCTATGAGATTAGAAATCAATTACACGGAAAAATATGTAAAAAACACAAACAAATGGAGGCTAAACAGTACATTACTAAATAACCAAGAGATCACTGAAGAAATCAAAGGGGAAATCAAAACATACCTAGAGACAAATGACAATGAAAACACGATGACCCAAAACCCAGGGGATGCAGCAAAAGCAGTTCTAAGAGGGAAATTTATACCTATAAAAGCCTGCCTCAAGAAACAAGAAAAATCTCAAATAAACAATCTAACCTTACACCTAAAGGAACTAGAGAAAGAAGAACAAACAAAACCCAAAGTTAGAAGAAAAGAAATCATAAAGATCAGAGCAGAAATAAATGAAATCGAAACAAAGAAAACAATAGCAAAGATCAATAAAACTAAAAGCTTGTTCTTTGAGAAGATAAACAAAATTGATAAACCATTAGCCAGACTCATCAAGAAAAAGAGGGAGACGATTCAAATCAATAAAATTAGAAATGAAAAAGAAGTTACAACAGACACCACAGAAATACAAAGCATCCTAACAGGCAACTCTATACCAATAAAATGGACAACCTGGAAGAAATGGACAAATTCTTAGAAAGGTGTAACCTTCCAAGACTGAATCAGGAAGAAACAGAAAATATGAACACACCAATCACAAGTAATGAAATTGAAACTGTGATTAAAAATCTTCCAACAAACAAAAGCCCAGGACCAGATGGCTTCCCAGGTGAATTCTATCAAACATTTAGAGAAGAGCTAACACCCATCCTTCTCAAACTCTTCCAAAAAATAACAGAGGAAGGAACACTTCCAAACTCATTCTATGAGGCCACCATCACCCTGATACCAAAACCAGACAAAGATAGTACAAAAAAAGAAAATTACAGACCAATATCACTGATGAATATAGATGCAAAAATCCTCAGTAAAATACTAGCAAACAGAATCCAACAACACATTAAAAGGATCATACACCATGACCAAGTGGGATTTATCCCAGAGATGCAAGGATTCTTCAATATATGCAAATCAATCAATGTGACACACGATATTAACAAATTGAAGGATAAAAACAACAGGATCATCTCAATAGATGCAGAAAAAGCTTTTGACAAAATTCAACACCCATTTATGATAGAAACTCTGAGAAAGTGGGCATAGAGGGAAACTACCTCAACGTAATAAAGGCCATATATGACAAACCCACAGCAAACATCATTCCCAATGGTGAAAAACTGAAAGCATTTCCTCTAAGATCAAGAACAAGACAAGGATGTCCACTCTCACCACTATTATTCAACATAGTTTTGGAAGTTTTAGCCACAGCAATCCGAGAAGAAAAGGAAATAAAAGGAATCCAAATTGGAAATGAAGAGGTAAAGCTGTCACTGTCTGCAGATGACATGAAACTATACAGAGAGAATACTAAAGATGCCACCAGAAAACTACTAGAGCTAATCAATGAATTTGGTAAAGTTGCAGGATACAAAATTAATGCACAGAAATGTCTGGCATTCCTATACACTAATGATGAAAAATCTGAAGGAGAAATTAAGGAAACACTCCCATTTACCACTGCAACAAAAAGAATAAAATACCTAGGAAGAAATCTACCTAGGGAGACAAAAGACCTGTATGCAGAAAACTATAAGACACTGATGAAAGAAATTAAAGATGATACCAACAGATGGAGAGATACACCATGTTCTTGGATTGAAAGAATCAATATTATGAAAATGACTATACTACCCAAAGCAATCTACAGATTCAATGCAATCCCTATCAAATTACCAATGGCATTTTTTATGGAACAGGAACAAAAAAATCTTACAATTTGTATGGAGACACAAAAGACCCTGAATAGCCAAAGCAGTCTTGAAGGAAAAAAACGGAGCTTGAGGAATCAGACTCCCTGACTTCAGACTATACTACAAAGCTACAGTAATCACGACAACATGGTACTGGCACAAAAAAAGAAACACAGATCAATGGAACAAGATAGAAAGCCCCAAGGTAAACCCACACACCTCTGGTTAACTAATCTATGACAAAGGAGGCAAGGATATACAATGGAATAAAGACAGTCTCTTCAATAAGTGGTGCTGGGAAATCTGGAAAGCTACATGTAAAAGAATGAAATTAGAACACTCCCTAACACCATACAGAGAAATAAACTCAAAACGGATTAGAGACCTAAATGTAAGACCAGACACTATAAAACTTTTAGAGGAAAACATAGGAAGAACACTCTTTGACATAAGTCACAGCAAGATCTTTTTTGACCCACCTTCTAGAGTAATGGAAATAAAAACAAAAATCAACAAATGGGACCTAATGAAACTTCAAAGCTTTTGCACAGCAAAGGAAACCATAAACAAGGTGAAAAGACAACCCTCAGAATGGGAGAAAATATTTGCAAACGAATCAAGAGACAAAGGATTAATCTCCAAAATATAGAAACAGCTCATGCAGCTCAATATTAAAGAAACAAGCAACCCAATCCAAAAATGGGCAGAAGACCTAAATAGACATTTCTCCAAAGAAGACATACAGATGGCCAAGAAGCACATGAAAAGCTGCTCAACATCACTAATTATTAGAGAAGTGCAAATCAAAACTACAGTGAGGTATCACCTCACACCAGTTAGAATGGGCATCATCAGAAAATCTACAAACAACAAATGCTGGAGAGGGTGTGGAGAAAAGGGAACCCTCTTGCACTGTTGGTGGGAATGTAAATTGATACAGCCACTATGGAGAACAGTATGGAGGTTCCTTAAAAAACTAAAAATAGGATTACCATATGATCCAGCAATCCCACTGCTGGGCATATACCCAGGGAAAACCATAATTCAAAAAGACACATGCACCCCAGTGTTCATTGCAGCACTATTTACAATAGCTAGTCATGGAAGCAACCTAAATGCCCATAGACAGACGAATGGATAAAGAAGATGTGGTACATATATACAATGGAATATTACTCAGCCATAAAAAGCAATGAAATTGGGTCATTTGTAGAGATGTGGATGGATCTAGAGACTGTCATACAGAGTGAAGTAAGTCAGAAAGAGAAAAACAAGTATCGTATATTAACGCATATATGTGGAACCTAGAAAAATGGTACAGATAAACCAGTTTGCAGGGCAGAAGTTGAGAACCAGATGTAGAGAACAAACGTATGGACACCAAGCGGGGAATGCTGCAGTGGGATGGGGATGGTGGTGTGCTGAATTGGGCGATTCGGATTGACATGTATACATTCATGTGTATAAAATTCATGACTAATAAGAACCTCCTGTATAAAAAAAATAAATAAAATTAAAAAAAAAAAGTCTGCCCACTGGCATAAGGGGACAAGAAAGAATCTTTTCTGTCCTGGAATGACCTCTGGGTGAAAATAATAAACACTCATTCCTGAGAATTCATAAGCATGGGTCTATGTCATGCATGGATTTAGAGTTGAGTTTACAGGGACTTCTCTGGCATCCATTGGTTAGGACTCTGTCCTTCCACTGCACGGGACATGGGTTTGATCTCTATTTGGGGAATTAAGATCCCACAAGCTGCACTACATGGCCAAAAAGAAAAAAAACGGATAGAGTTCGGTTTACAATTTCTGTGTGGTCTCAAAATTAGTAGTATGAGACCTTAATATAGAAGTATCTGGAGGCCTTGGCAGAGGCAACTGCAAATAAGATCACAATCCAAAATTAAACATTATATGAGGAAACAGTTTACCTAAACAAAAGTCAACAGATTCAACAAACTATAAGATTAGATCCCTGAGAATTTCAGATAATAGTGCCATTATTTAAAGACTGTAAAAAAGCATATGTTTTTATTCCTGTCCTGCCCCCAGCTCGGTGCTTTGTGACCACCTAGAGGGCTGAGATAGTGAGGGTGGGAGGGAGGGAGACGCAAGAGGGAAAATATATGGGGATATATGTATACATATAGCTGATTCACTTTGTTATACCACAGAAATTAGCACAACATTGTAAAGCAATTATACTCCAATAAAGATGTTTAAAAAAAAGTCTGTGCACATGCACCCAACCACATGTTTGCCATGTACCACAATGTTCATTTCAGCTCTATTTACAATAGCCAGGACATGGAAGCAACCTAAGTCTCCATCGACAGATGAATGGATAAAGAAGATGTGGCACATATATACAAAGGAATATTACTCAGCCATAAAAAGAAACGAAATTGAGTTGTTTGTAGTGAGATGGATGGACCTAGAGTCTGTCATACAGAGTGAAGTAAGTCAGAAAGAGAAAAACAAATACTGTATGCTAACACATATATATGGAATCTAAAAAGAAAAAACAAAGGTTCTGAAGAACCTAGGGGCAGGACAGGAATAAAGACGCAGATGTAGAGAATGGACTTGAGGACACAAGGAGGGGGAAGGGTAAGCTGGGATGAGGTGAGAGAGTAGCATGGACATATATACACTACCAAATGTAAAATAGCTAGTGGGAAGCAGCTGCATAGCACAGGGAGACCAGCTCGGTGCTTTGTGACCACCTAGAGGGGTGGGATAGAGAGGGTGGGAGGGAGACACAAGAGGGAGGGGATATACGTATACATATAGCTGATTCACTTTGTTATATAGCAGAAACTAACACAACATTGTATAGCAATTATACTCTAGTAAAGATGTTAAAAAAAAGTATATGTTTAAAATGGTCAAATGAAAAACATAAGAACAAAACAGTATTTTAAAAAAAAGATCATGTAGACAATAAAAAGAACTAAGAGAAATTCTAAAATTAAAAAATATATAATATTGAAGTGAAAAACTCAATGGAAACTAAAACATAAAGGACAAGTTAAATAGCAAGTAAGGCATAAATAAAGCAAGAATTAGTGAACTTGAATGTCTGTCTTAGGAAATTACACAGAATGCAGTACAGACAGATAGAGAGATGGAAACTTTAAAAGAAAGGGTAAGGGTCACGGAAGACAGAATGACATGGTACAATATAGCTCTAATAAACCTTCTAGCAATAGAGAATAAAGAAAGTGGGAAGAAGCAATGATGGCTAAGAATTTCCCAAGACTGATTCAAGAATCTCAGATTCTGGGAAAATTCTAAGATTCAGGAAGCACAGCCCCCAAGCAGGAAAAAATAAAAGTAAGTCCATACCTAAAGAACATCTGAGGCAGCCATGAAAATGCACCACACAGATCTGCTATGGGTGCAGAATTGACCAGTTCCGGCCCTTTTGAATCCAGTACCAGGTTCATGCTAAGGCCTACTCCTAGGCAATGATTGAATGAGGTTTAGGTACTAGTGCAGGCCATTCCTGCAAGATGGGGGACTCCTTTAATTGTAAGTTTGGTTCTAGGACTCTACATAAGCCTGGCTAAAACTTTCCTGGATCCACATTGTAGTATGAAATTCTTCCCACTCAATTTTTCCTCCCCGACAGGACAGACCTTGCATCATGGTCTGAAAATCCTCCCTGGCTTCAGCTCTCTCTCCTGTATCCTTCAAAGAGACTTCCAAAAAACTCTTGCCTGTCTAATCCCATCTTGGCATCTGCTTCTTGAATTATGTGAATTATCACAATATCAAAGAGAAAGGGAAAATCTTAAAACAACTAGATAGAAAGAGATAACCTACAACGGAACTATATATACTTAATTAGACTGACAGCTGATTTCTCAATTGCACCCCAGGAGCTGTAAGGCAACGTGTGCCAACCACTGTAGTTTGCCTATGCAACAGTCATTAACCTCTTCTGCATTGCTAACAGAACCCTTAGTTGTTTGGGTATGAAAGATGTACCCCACCCTGAGTTCCATTACTGGTTTAAGCAAATCAGGGTATTTCATTCTCTTTTTGCCAGTGACTGGGTTAGAGGGTGGACATGTTTCTGGCAGAGAGGAAGTCTGAAAGAGGCTTTTGGGAAAGATTATCCTATCTGATATAGAGAGAGAGACAAGGAGAAATCTGTCCTCTCCAGCCTCTGGACATTGTCATTGTGAGGACATGATGTTTGGAGCTGTTAGCCATTTAGCAACTAAAACAGACAAGCCAAAAGAGTCACAGAGAAGCTGATCAACAGCTCTCAATTAATCAGCTGCTCTCAATTAATTGAGCTTCTCAATTAATCACCCTGGCCTTGCCTAGCTCTGAATTGCTTGTTATGCGGGGAAAATACATATCTCTATATTTTAAGCCATCATTTCTGGGTATTATATTACTTGTACCACACAATCTGATAGAATTTTTTCAAAATGCTTAGAGAAAACTTTCAATATTGGATTCTATATCTAGTGAATTTGTTAGTCAAGACTGATGCTGAAATGAAGACAATTTCTGACAAGGAAGGAGAAATTACCACCAACAAATCCTTGCTGAAAGCACTATGAGAGGAGGCACTTCAGGAAGCATAAAACTGAGTCTAGAAGAAAGGAGTGAGCTACAAGGAGTGGTGAGTAAAATAACTGGTAAACACATGGGTAAATCTAAATGAACACTGAATGTGGAAAATATTATAATAAATAATTTTGGTGTGCTAAGAAAAAGTGATACCAAAAAACTAGATAATAATTACATGTAAGTGAAGAGGGGAGGATCAAATTAAAGCATTCTAAGCTCCATCTATTATTAAGGAAAAGGGTAGAGAGAAACTAATTTTTAGACTTCAAGCCAAAAAATGCTGATAAAAATTAAAGTTATCTACTAAAATAGTGGAATTAAAATGAATAATTATTAATAGAGGGAGAAAAGAATAAAATCAATTCAATAGAGGGCAGGAAAAGGTAACAATTAAAAAGTAGTGATCCTCTTTACTATCATTACTCTGAATTCTTTTTCAGATAAATTGCTTACTCCTCTTCATTTAGTTGTTCTTGTACTCAGCCATAAAAAAGAACAAAATAACATCATTTGCAGCAACACTGATGGACCTAGAGATTGTCATACTGAGTGAAGTAAGTCAGACAGAGAAAGACAAATATCATATGATATTGCTTATATGTGGAATCAAAAAAAGGCTACAGGGCCTTCCCTGGTGGCACAGTGGTTGAGAATCTGCCTGCTAATGCAGGGGACACGGGTTCGAGTCCTGGTCTGGGAGGATCCCACATGCCGTGGAGCAACTAGGCCCGTGAGCCACAACTACTGGGCCTGCGCGTCTGGAGCCTGTGCTCCGCAACAAGAGAGGCTGCGATAGTGAGAGGCCTGCACACCGCGATGAAGAGTGGCCCCCGCGTGCCACAACTAGAGAAAGCCCTCACACAGAAACGAAGACCCAACACAGCAAAAATAAATAAATAAAAATTAATAAACTCCTACCCCCAATATCTTCTTTAAAAAAAAGGCTTCAAATGAACTTATTTACAAAACAGAAGTAGAGTCATGGATGTAGAAAACAAACTTATGGTTACCAGAGGATAAGGGGGGGAGGAATAAATTGGGAGATTGGGACTGATGTATACACACTACTATATATAAAACAGATAACTAATAAGAACCTGCTGCATAGCACAGGGAACTCTACTCAATACTCTGTAATGGCCTATATGGGAAAAGAATCTAAAAAAGAGTGGATAGATGTATATGTATAACTGATTCACTTTGCTGTACACCTAAAACTAACACAACATTGTAAATCAACTATACCCCAATAAAAATTTTTTAAAGAAGTAGTGATTGTGAGAGAATGAGAAAAAGCACACTATAGCCAGACTTAGTTCAAAGGCCTAATCCCAGCTCTGCCACTCACTTGCTAGGTAACCTTGAATAAGACACTTATTACTACTACTGTGTTTTCGGCTTCTTCAATTTCAAATGAAGATAATAATAGATTCTATGTCATAGGGATTTTGTAAAGATTAATGAATTAACCCACAGAACATACTGTGAACAGTGCCTGGCATATAGTTAGTACTCAGTAAGTCACATCTGTTGTTGTTATTATTCATTCTTGCGACAGAACTGGTTTAATCAATTAAACATAGAAAAACATATTAATGTCATGAACAGAATGTCGAAAAATACTGTTTTTTCAAAGAAGTAATAAACTTTTCCCATGAATACTGGCTGAAAAAGCATTCCAAACTATAGCTCTGTTCATGTGCAAATTTAATAGGTTTAACATTTTACAAAATTTGATGAGTAAATATTAAACACAACTTTTTTTTCAGTATGTCGCAAGTATTTCGTAACAGGAAAACAAAGGACAAAATAAGTGGGAGACAGCAACCGAGCATAAGCCTATCAGGACATGCTGGAAATTAGATGGGCTGGACACACATATTCCATTTCTTTGAGTAAGCTTTCTGATTCACTTTCAGTAAGACACTGCTAATTGAAAATGCATACTTCCTCTCCATGGAAGAGATAGACAGAAGAGAGAGATCCAAGCAAACAGAACTTTAAGACTCATCTTCCCTAGCTGCATCATCACCTTTACTTCTTTGTTTTTCATATCTTGGCTTTCCACTTGAAATTTTGTTTGAAGAAAGGGTTCTGCAAATAAAGTCTGAGTACCACTCC
The DNA here is from genome assembly GCF_008692025.1 of Phocoena sinus. Taxonomy (NCBI): domain Eukaryota; kingdom Metazoa; phylum Chordata; class Mammalia; order Artiodactyla; family Phocoenidae; genus Phocoena; species Phocoena sinus. The sequence continues at coordinate 106,039,057 of NC_045784.1, forward strand.
GTCTGATTGTTTCCCTGTCTTCCTGATGCTGAACTCCTGTATTTCAGAAATGACTTTCTGCTTCTCCCTCAGATTCTGAATGTCACAATAGCTCCCTCTGTGGGATGACCTGATATCAGTGTTGGCGTTTGTTTGAGGCCATTGAATGATATTATGTCTGAGTGCATTAAGGTTGTACAACAGGGAGGTTAAAATGTTGTTTAATTTTCAATACCCTTTCTGATAACAATTAACATTTAAGCTAAAGTGGTGTCAGAAAACTATAAGCCACTGATGAAAGAAATAAAAAATGACACAAACAGATGGAAAGATATACCATGTTCTTGGATTGGAAGAATCAATACTGTGAAAATGACTATACTACGCAAAGCAATCTACAGATTCAGTGCAATCCCCATCAAATTACCAATGTCATTTTTCACAGAAATAGAACAAAAAAATTGACAATTTATATGGAAACACAAAAGACCCTGAATAGCCAAAACAATCTTGAGAAAAAAAAAAGGAGCTGGAGGAATCAGACTCCCTGACTTCAGACTATACTACAAAGCTACAGTAATCAAGAGAGCATGGTACTGGCATCAAAACAGACATACAGATCAATGGAACAGGATAGAAAGCCCAGAGATAAACCCACGCACCTAGGTCACCTAATCTATGACAAAGGAGGCAAGAATATACAATGGAGAAGACAGTCTCTTCAATAAGTGGTGCTGGGAAAACTGGAGAGCTACATTTAAAAGAATGCAATTAGAACACTCCCTAACACCATACACAAAAATAAACTCAAAATGGATTAAAGACCTAAATGTAAGAGCGGACACTATAAAACTCTTAGAGGAAAACAAAGGAAGAACACTCTTTGTTATAAATCACAGCAAGATTTTTTTGGCCCAACTCCTAGAGTAATGAAAATAAAACCAAAAATAAACAAATTGGACTTAATTAAACTTAAAAGCTTTTGCACAGCAAAGAAAACCATAAGTGAGATGAAAAGACAACCCTCAGAATGGGAGAAAATACTTGCAAATGAAGCAACTGGCAAGGGATTAATCTCCAAAATATAAAAACAGCTCATGCAGCTCAATATCAAAAAAACAAACAACCCAAAAATCAAAACATGGGCGGAAGACCTAAATAGACATTTCTCTAAAGAAGACATACAGATGGCCAAGAAGCACATGAAAAGATGCTCAACATCACTAATTATTAGAGAAATGCAGATCAAAACTACAATGAGGTATCACCTCACACCAGTCAGAATGGCCATCATCAAAAAATCTACAAACAGTAAATGCTGGAGAGGGTGTAGAGAGAATGTAAATTGATACAGCCACTATGGAGAACAGTATGGAGGTTTCTCAAAAAACTAAAACTAGAACTACCATATGACCCAGCAATCCCACTACTCGGCATATACCCTGAGAAAACCATAATTCAAAAAGAGTCATGTACCACAATGTTCATCGCAGCACTACTTACAATAGCCAGGACATGGAAGCAACCCAAATGTCCATCGACAGATGAATGGGTAAAGATGTGGCACATATATACAGTGGAATATTAGCCATAAAAAGAAACAAAATTGAGTTATTTGTAGTGAGGTGGATGAACCTAGAGTCTGTCATACAGAGTGAAATAAGTCAGAAAGAGAAAAACAAGCATCATATATTAACGCATATATGTGGAATCTAGAAAAATGGTAGAGATGAACTATTTGTAGGGCAGGAATAGAGACACAGATGTAGAGAACGGACATGTGGGCATGGGGGTTGGGAGGGAGGGGGGTGAGATGAATTGGGAGATTAGGTTTGACATATATACACTACCATGTGTAAAAACAGATAGCTAGTGGGAACCTGCTGTATAGCATAGGGAACTCAGCTCAGTGCTCTGTGGTGACCTAGATGGGTGGGATGGGGGGAGGGGAAGGTCCAAGAGGGAGGGGCTATATGTATGCATATAGCTGATTCACTTTGTCGTACAGCAGAAACTAACACAACATTGTAAAGCAACTATACCCCAATAAAAAAATAAAAAAAATAAAGTGGTGTAGAATATTCTCCCTATATTTATGAATTTGCTTCCATAAAACCTGAAATAACTTAATATTGCATAAGTCAGCAAACGTTTTCTGTGAAGGACCAGACAGTAAATATTTTGGGCTTTGCAGGTCTTTATGGTCTCTGTCCAAGTATTTCACTCTCCAAAGCAACCAATACATAATTAATGGGTGTGCCTGTGATCCAATTAAACTTCATTTATAAAAACAGGCAGTAAGCCAGGTTTGGCCCACGGGCCATAATTTGCTGACCCCTGTTGTACTGGTTTGGTTTTCATTGCTCAGTGAATTCATTTCACAAAATGGAGTTCACTGCCAGGATTATTTAATTGTCCTCTTAAACTGCAAACTACTTTTGTTCCACCGAGTGGAACTTTTGTGAAAAATTTGCTTTTAAGGACTGAAAGAAATGCTGCCTTGGTTTTTCAATATTCTAAAGGTACTTCAGCTTACAAGTCAACGGGATGCATTTATTATTTTTTTTAACATCTTTATTGGAGAATAATTGCTTCACAATGTTGTGTTAGTTTCTGCTGTATAACAAAGTGAATCAGCTACACATATAACATATATCCCCGTAAGGGGATGCATTTATAGTTCCAATATATTTTAAGTCATAAAAAAAGTAAAAGAAGGAATTTCATCTGTCAATGTGTGTAAATTATATTCAACTCAATCACTTCCAGGAAGATTATTACAAATTTTACATTTAAATTCACAGATGGCACCTAATCTGCTTATAATTTTGTTGACAGCTGAATTTCTGTTCTTTTACCTATCTACAGAGAAGCCCTTGAAATTCAAGAATCTATGTAGTTTTAATGCTTTATTTGAACACAATTCCTAAAGATTTTGCAAAAATTTTTAAGTGAAACTTACATTTTTAATTAGCTGCCATTTTAAATTACCCAAACAGTTCATCTTCATTAAAAAATGTGGATATTGGCAGGGTCACTGTGTAACGGTCAGGAGGTTCACACTACAAAAGAGTGCACCACCCCAGGGAGTGACAATTCATATTGGGACACTATGGATCATTAAGTATACTGAAAAATCTACAGATTTATTAAAACAGTTTTCTGGAAAATGGCTGTAGAGAGTCTTATTCTAACAACCAGTATTTTACAGTCGTGTTTTGATGGACTGTAATAAAGTGTCTTGAGGAAGGGATGAAGTTTATATTCACATTAGAAACAAAAAACAAAAAACCCATAAACATTTGTTCCAGTAGTAGCCTTGCATTATATGAGGGAATTAGTCCCTTCCTCTAATAATTGTGGGCGCAGGTGGTAGCTATCCTCCTTGGCAAGACTGCAAGAAAGATAGGAAACCATGAAAAGTTTATACCTCTCTATTCAAAGGACATCCATTTCCATTTTCTTCTTTTTGAAATGCTAAGGTCAGTAGGCATAGTGCACAATTTTCTTGTAGGTTTCTACTGCAGTGATTTCATCACACCAACCATAGAATAAATATTTAGATCACACAGGGATCTAACAAACTATACAGTGTTTTCCTAATCATCTTGCTATTGTTCTTAAAGTTACATTTTAAGTTTCCCCAGTCCTTTTAAATGTGTGCCACTGAGGGAATGGTTTTCAAATTGTGTTTCAGGAACATGTCTTATGGACTAGGATGGGGGTTGGAGCTTTGAGGTCCTCACTTTCACTTTTACCTGTTGTGTATATTGAAGTTGCACATAATACCTTGGTGCAAAGGGGGGAATCTTTAAAAAGTGTTATATATGCAGAGGACAGTTCCAAACACGCTTTCCTCCTCCCCCAGAATGACTTTAATTGAAAGATGCAGACAACAACACTGGCGGCAACAGAAGTTTCCAATCTTTGAACACCTCATACTTGGTGATTTCCACAATATAATCTCTAAGCCTCAAAAAATCCTGCAAGAGGGTAGCTGTTACTTACAGACTGCTATGGAAGGAATGTTTTGTCCTCTCAAAATTCATATGTTGAACCTTAATCCCCAACGTGATAGTATTAGGAGGTGGGGCCTTTGAGGGGTGCTTAGGTCACGAGAGTGGAGCCCTCATGAGTGGGATTAGTGCCCTTAAAAAGAGATCCCACAGAGTTCCCTGGTCCCCTCCATCATGTGAGGGTACAGTACAAAGAGGGCCATCTATGAATTAGGAAGTGGGTTCTCACCAGACACTGGTTCTGCTGCTTTCTTGATCTTGGATTTCCCAGCCTCTGAAACTGTGAGAAATAAATTTCTGTTGTTTATAAGTGACCCAGTCTATGGAATTCTGTTATAGCAACCCAAATGGACACAGATGAAGAAACCAAGGCTCAGAAAGGCTACCTTGTTAGTAAGTGGCAAACCTGAGAGCTGAACTTGAGTCTGTCTGACATCAAATATTCACTCTACCCTATTTTTATTAATGTAAGGTATTTATTAGTAGGAAAACACCAAAGAAACTTTAGGTATACCTCCTTTTAAAAGAGCATCAATTCTGCTCAGGTAGATTAGGAATTGAGCTCATGGAAAATTAAACCAAAGTTTAAATTATAATAGATACTTATTTTATGCATAAACACACAAATGAGGATAGATACCAAAATTCCAATGAAATAAAATTACATTTTCAAACACCTTGCCCAAGTGCTCATTTCTTAACTTATTATTCTATTCTGAAATATTCCAGGTTAAAATTATTACCCTTTAAGGACCAAAGGGTACTTACATACTTCAAGTAGTAAATTTCACTAAGAAAATATGGTTGTTAGCTTTTAAGAAATATAGTTCTGCTACAGTAAGAGAAATTCAAACCATTGGTGATTCACATCGCATAAAGCTTTATTTGTTGGGCTTCCCTGGTGGCGCAGTGGTTGAGAGTCCGCCTGCCGATGCAGGGGATGCGGGTTCGTGCCCCGGTCCGGGAAGATCCCACATGCGGCGGAGCAGCTGGGCCCGTGAGCCATGGCCGCTGAGCCTGCGCGTCCGGAGCCTGTGCTCCACAACAGGAGAGGCCACAACAGTGAGAGGCCCGCGTACCGCCAAAAACCAAAACAAAACAAAAAAACTTTATTTGTTGCCTCAATCTGATTTTGACTTCAAGATGGTATTTGATGACACTATTATTTCAGTTAGGCATCTCACTTTGAACAGAAATTGGGATTCTGATGGCTTATATCAGTGATGGTTTGCAACTGTGATTTAAAGCAACCACATACACCAGCAAATGACTTTGTAGCCTTAGGGGAATGCAAAGCGAGGTCACCAGCAGGGACAAGTAGAACCTTCAACTACTGATGGAAAAATCATTATTTTACCACCTCTGTTAATTACTCTGATGTCTGAAGTTGGAGAGAAGTAAACTAAACATACTAGCAAGGACTACGAAAATGCATACAGGGATAGAATCCAACCTTTCTGAGCATCTGCGAAGGGCTAAGGACTATGGTAGGCAAGAGCGTACAGATATTAACACAACCTGGTTCTTACCCTCAGGAGCACTATACTTCACCTTCTGCCTGCTCGTCATTTTTCCTTCTTTGCCTCTGTATTGGAAAGACCTTTCTTCACTCATCTTTCATCTTTGGTTTGTGTGGTCACCTGCGCTCTTCTTTCAAGACAAGCTCAAGGGTCTCCTTTACAAATACTTTCCTGAACACTCCTTCTTTTGTGCCCTGACTGGACCATTCTATCCTACCACCCGTTACACTTTTTCGTACTAGTTGATTTACCTGTATGTTAATCCTATTGAACATATTACTTATACCAAATAAGTCCCTCAAAAGCAAGGACTGTGTTTTATTTGTCTCATTAAACAACTAATATTTAATTCAATAAAAATATTAATTCAGCCCCTTTATGAGCCAGGCACTACAGTTATCAAGCACACCATACATTTAATACATGTTTTTTAAATGAAGGAATAAAATCTAAACCCCAAAATTAGTCCAAATGATCCCATGTACCCCTGATCACAACTCTCCCCTGAATATCTCTAGCACTCTGGATTCAGTTTGTGGTGAATTAATTTATGTTACTGATACACACAAAATTCTCAAATTCTTCTTCTGGTATATTCTCCCTCCCCGGATAGATGAAAAACTCCTTGAGGGAAAGGGCTCTATCAAATATTTCTACTCTATTTGCCTATAGTTCTTAGTAAAGGGCACCGATCAATTAAGCACTCAGTAATTATGAGTCTAAGAAAGCAACCTTCTACTTTTGGATGTGCATTATTGACATGAAGTAGAGAATTCACCGTTTATTTAGTTGCTCATGTTAACAACCTCTCCACCCCCAAAATCTCAGTCACCTAATTCTGCCTCTGCAGTATATCCCTGTTTTACCCTGCTGCAAATGCCTTAGGCATTGCCTGAGGGGCCTCATTATGTCTCATCTGAACTATTACAACAACCTGCCTTTAGTACCCTCCCCTCCAATCTAGCAGTAACATTGTCACCAGAACTTGCTTTCTAAAAACTAAATCTGACTGTGCAGGACACAGACTACCTAGCTGTTCACCATCTTTTCCGTCTTCCAAGGAACACAGACCACATTTTCCAGCCTTTCTTACAGACAGGTCTAGGTATATGTCTGAGTCTAGAAAACAGAAGTGTTGAGCACCATTTCCAGGTCTGATCCATAAAAAACTCCTATTCATGATCTTATTTGCCCCTCTCCCCTCCTCTAGCTTAATGCAGACAAACATGGCAACTTTTCAAGCCATGTGTAGAAGAGAGCGGAGCCATAGAGTGGAAAGAGCCTGGGACCTGAGTCAAACCTGGGAAAACTGCCTACTAATGAGGAATTCTCAGGTTGCATTTAGGTGAACAAAAAAGAATTTACTATTTTTGAGCCAGTGTACATTTTTAGATTAGTTTGTAACAGAAGCTGGTACTGTCTTAACTAACACACCATGCTATTCTTCTGGTCAAAATCCTTCACCCATTGGCTATCATACTCTACACAAATTCCTTAGAAGGACATGTATAAAGGCCCTTTATGATCTAAATGTGAATCACTCTACCAGTCTCATTCTACTTTAAATCCTTAACTTTTACCCTTCCACGGTCACATACCATAACTTCTGCTTCAACCACAATGAATTACTGTAGTTGGCATTCTCAGAAGGAAAAGGAATACATTCATGCCAACACCCAAGTTGTTCCCTCATCTTAGAATCTATTCTCTTTCTTCTGTTGCATACTTGAAATTATTTTTATCATTCATGATCCAGTTCACATGTCATCATCTCTGAAGACATCTTTCTCTGTTCCTCTTTGTCAGAATCAATTGCCTTCCCATTGGCACTCCCATAACACATTAAAAAAAATCTGTATCATTAGCATTAACTTTATTTCTAAATTGAAATACATTTTGGCTGTTCATATGCCTATTTTCAAAACTAGATTGCTATCACCTTGAGGATAGGGATTGCTTCTCATTTATTCATATAAACCCCAGCACAGACACTTATACACAGTAATCACTGAAGAAATATAGGTTGAACTGATATTACTTGGTTTATTTATCAATTTAAACTTTTCAAAGTATTTTTCATATATATTATTTCATTGTTAGCCTTATAATGATTATGTAGACTTAAATAATTTGATTAAAATAATGACAGTTGGTTAAATGTATAGTCTAGATCTCAGTATTCTGACACTGGTCATGGGCATGGTTTAACCACCTAAGGGAGGAGGAAAAGAAAATGAGTTTGTGATGCTACCCTAACCATAAAAATTCATTCATAAAAATGACCATTGCAACTTTCTCTATGAAAGTACCCAGTCTGTGAGTGTGTATGTGTTTGTGTGTGTGGATTGCAGTAGTAGTAGTAGCAAATTTATTTTAGATAATTCAAGATTTAAAGTGACTTGGAGAGATATCTATAACATAGTGTGAGTGTGAAAAAAAGCATATTGCAGAAAGATGATATATAGTATAATCTCATTGGTGTAAAAAATATCAGGAAGAATACTCACCTCTCGGGGGAGAATGACAGGAGAATTTAAACTTCTAAATGTACTTTACATCATTTTGTGGTACTCGATTTCATGAATTAGTTAATATATGTAAAGTGCTTAGAACAGGGCCTAGCACAAATTAAGTGGTATACACATGCTAGCTACTTTTATTATATTGTTTTTACAGTAAACATGTGTAACATTAATTTGAAAAATGAAAAAAGTTAACTTATCATAAAGAGCAGTGAGAGTTATCCAATAAGTGAAGAGAAGTGTATAGCTGAGGAAACTTCTACCTTACTCTGCCCTCCTATAGACAATAACCACTGGACAAACTTCAATTAAAAAAAAAAATCAATGACCTTAGGCACTGGAGACTAAACAAAGGCAAGCAGATTCTGGTGGGGAATCGAAACTTGGAAGAAAAGAAAGTGTGAGTGAGTTTCCATTTTTTATGTTTTTTTAACCTGAGGGTAGGGAGTGGTCAGAGCTGCAAAAAGTGGCAAAAACTTTGACAGAAAACTCTTAGTATCTGTGAGTTAAAGAACCAGAAGACAGGGACTTCCCTGGTGGCGCAGTGGTTAAGAATCCTCCTGCCAATGCAGAGAACACGGGTTCGAGCCCTGGTCTGGGAAGATCCCACATGCCGCAGAGCAATTAAGCCCGTGTGCCACAACTACTGAGCCCACATGCCACAGCTACTGAAGTCCTCATGCCTAGATCCCATGCTCCGCAACAAGAGAAGCCACCGCAAGGAGAAGCCCGTGCACCGCAGTGAAGAGTAGCCCCTGCTCGCCACAACTAAAGAAAGCCTGCACGCAGCAATGAAGACCCAATGCAGCCAAAAATAAATTAAAAAAAAAAAAAAAAAAGAACCAGAAGACAGAGTTCAGGCAATGACAGTCACTGAAAAGTAAAGAGGGAGCCTCCAAAAGGAAATAAAGAAGCTACACCCCACATTCTGCACATAAACTCTGCCCCAATCTCTGGCTGACCCGGGAGCCATGCATGTGTGGGGCAGACTCCAACTGAGAATAAAGGAACTGAATTGAGATTTGAGCTGCAAACCAAGAGGCAGAGTTTGCTGATTGAGTGAAAAAAAAAAATTGAATTGCTTGCTAAAGATAAAAAGGAAAAAGAAAATCAAAATTCTTTAGCAGAATATAACAGAATACATTTTTTTTTTTGCATCCAAAGGTCCAAAGTTTTATTGTTTTGAATACATTCTCCAGCAACCCCCAACTTCCCTCTCCCCAACCTCCATCCCCAATATAGAATAAGGCTTGACCACAGACCCCCCAGCCCAGGGGCCCCAGCTGGGAGGCAGACGGGGCTTCCAGTTTGGTTTCAGGGCACCCTCTTCCCACCTGCTTGCCTACAGGCTAGTCCTAGGAGCAGCTGGGGGTGAAGGGGTTGGACTGGCGCTGGGGCGGGGAGTAGGAGAGGGATAGCAGGCACTTGTAGAGATTTGTGGCCTATGGGCGGCACCCCTCACCCTCCTCCACCCCCAACTCCCCCACCCACAGAATTTTTGTTTCATCATAAAATGTTCCTCCCTCCTCTGCTGCAACCCTGTGGGGGGCTATGAGAAACCCAGGTACTCATGGCCCCTGGAGTAACATAACAATCACAATGTCCAAGATATAATCCAAAACTAATAATATGATAAAATAGGAAAAAATGACCCATTCTCAAGAGAAAAGATAACCTTATAGAAACTCACCCCAAGGTAACCCAGATGCTGGAATTAGCAGACAGGGATTTCAAAGTAGCTATTGTAACTATGCTTATGAATATGAAGGAAGATATGCCTATAATAAATAGAAAGTAAATCTCATCAGAGAAATAGAAAATATTTTAAAAGACAAATGGAAGTTCTAATGTAAAAATTACAATAATTGAACTAAAAGGTGAGGATGTGTAAGTCAAGAACATGACTAATTCTCATTACCCTCTTCATAGGTAACAATTTGGGGGTATTTGCTTAGTTCACCCTCCCTTTTATTTGAAAACTGCCCAACACCTACAGAGAAAGGGCTCCTGTGACACTTAACGTGATTCTTCTTCTAATATTCTGAGGGCTAAATATCTTGGCAATGGGCCCCTGATCCAAGATTTACTAATTAGATATCTCTCCTGGGATTTTAGAATTAGAACAGAGCCTTAGTCAGTCTCAGTCAAGTTTTTAAATTGAGATGTCATGTCAATTCTAAATCAGGTGTGGCCCTTCCCAGCCATGTACAGATTTAAGCAAACAGAACTCATCTGCAGAGAGAAACACATGGAGAAATTGAGACTTTGGGAGTTACTGAATTTTTTTTTCCAATTCCTGGTTCCAGTCCCTCATTAGGCCTTATAATGATTTATGTTCTTGGGTTCTCTGATATGACCCTATATTTTTATAAGAAATTCAGTTTCCCACTTTTCTTGTTTACATTTCTGTTACTTGCTATCAAAAGAGTCTTGATTATGTGGCTATGTATATATCTATTCTTTGGCTATTCACCTATGCGTGAAGTGCGGGATGCGGCAATAATTCAAGGCTGAGAGGTGGAAGCAATAAGAACACGAAAATAAGGTATCTTCTCAAATTTAAAAGTAAAGGCCAAAAAAAAAAAAACAAAAACAAAACAAAACAAAAAAAAAGTAAAGGCCATTAATTGAGAACGAAATTAGGAAAATATGTAATGAATGAGATCAGTTATTTGTAGAAGAAACCCATCCTGCACAATAATCTATAACCGAGTGGTCAAGTATTTCAGGAACAGCTAGATGTGATTAAATTGACATGCTAATATAGTTATAGTAGTTTATCTGAAGAAAGAACATGCTATCAGAAACATGAGTCATAGAAAAGGGGAATCAGAGGAAGAATTCATCACTGTCCCCCTTGCCCCTTTTGTCTAGTGAAAGGGGTCCCCCTGATTCAGGAACCTAAGTATCTGGCATTAGACTAGGTCTATCCCCTACTGGGATATTCAGTTTGATCTTCCAAACTAACTCCTTTTTTCTCTCAAATCCATTGTTGTCAAGTGAGGGGGAGCAGAACACACTGCCCCAAAATGTAACACTTTGGCATATGTATTGTTTTGAGATGAAGGCAATTAAGACCAGCAGACTCAGGAAAAGCTTTTTACCTCCCCCTTAACTGCCTAGAAGAATTGAGGTAGGGGGCCAGTACCAGGAAGACAGCTATTACCAGAGAGAACTTCTTTATCACAAAGCCTTATCTGCATGGCATGGCAAAAATTTGTTTGCCAAACATTTGCTCTTCTCATCTTCCTGTGAATTGTTTTCCTTCCGTCTGAGGCCCTAGACCCCTACCCCCCTTCTGCATAGCTCAAGATGGTATATGAGTATTTTTAAGGGCTCCTATATGTATGAAATTTGTTTTTCTCCTGTTGATCTATCTTGTGTCATTTTAATTATTAGACGAGACAAAGAACCTAGAAGGGAAGAAGGAAAAATGTTTCTACCCCTACACAAGAAGCGTTCTGGTTATCATTTGATTTCCCATGTAGCTTCCCAAAGGAAGTTAATGCTTGGACCACTGACAAGAATATTTTAACCTGTTTAATAGCTATATTTCACATTTTAAAAGAATCAATTTACCTACTGGTTTTATACATCAGTATCTTATGAGTTTGGCTAAGGAAAGGCAGACTCCCGCTGGTCAAATAACTCTAGATGTCATAACAAAATAAAATAGACTTAATGTGCCAAATAGTGGTATAGGATAGTACCTCCCCAAAAGGCCCAGATTTGCAATCCAGTCTTTCTAGGTAATGACTCTATCCTGTCATTCACCCAAAAAAAATATCCAAGTAGGTTAAATTTCAAATTATTCACAAATATTGTATTTTGCTCAACTGTGTTTAGTCCATGAATATTTGGAACTTCTTATAGGAGCTTCATACTGAAAATACATTTGTCTCAAGTAGGAACTATATATAGCTGATGTATTGTATTATTCGTGTAATAGACCAATGTTACTTTTGAATATAAAAAAATATATAGATATATACTATATCTACAGTATATATATATATATAGATAGATATAGATATAGATATATATTCCAGGTAAAACTGGAAAATGTACATTGCAAGAATGTTGACTATAAAGCAAAATATATATTCACTATGAAATTATCTTACTTAGAAGCAGGGAAAGAAAACCACTCTATATTCTCTACCTTAACTCTGCACTTTCAAAGTGGGAAGCAGCTGATATTTATACAGGAAGACAAATTAATAAAGGAAATTTGCTTTTGCCAACGAGTTTTCAGACATATCTCTTCCGTGTGCAACATATATGCTCTGGCAAGTGTATATACATAATCAGTGCTCTGTTAAATTATATTTTAACCACATGATTTAAAGTGAACTTGTAATAAATTGTACTGCAAAATAAAGTATTTTTTTCTGTAGATCACTCCCTCTAATACCTATACACACCAATTTAGGCTTATGGTATGCAGGAAGACCGTGTGGACAACTTCAAAGGATTTAGTGGACCATCAGTTAACATTCAAATTATTTTCTCAAACATTCAGGAAATTCTTAAGTGAACACTACCCACAAATTGAACATTTTGGAAATCAACTGTATCCAAATGAAAGAGTTTAAAAGAAATATATATAATTGTTACAAAGCAGAAATGAAAAACCAGTGTAAGCCTGGTGCTCCTATAGCTGAGTTTTAATATGGAATGCAATATTATCATGGTCCAACAACTTGCTAGATTTTCATTTGAGCCACTATTTATATGGACAAAGCAAGTTATTACACAATGCTTGCCCTTCCTCTTCTTATCCATGATAATGCAAAAAGCAAGTCAGAAAGACAAAGCAAAGGAATGAACATGGCCTAACAACAACTCAATGAAAGTATGGGATGGAGAGACTTTTTTCTATTCTTTAAAAAATAATGGGGCTTCCCTGGTGGCACAGTGGTTAAGAATCTGCCTGCCAATGCAGGGGGCACAGGTTCGAGCCCTGGTCCACAAAGATCCCACATGCCCCAGAGCAACTAAGCCCGTGTGCCACAACTACTGATGCCCGCGCGCCTAGAGCCCGTGCTCTGCGACAACAGAAGCCGCAATGAGAAGCCCGTGCACCGCAATGAAGAGTAGCCCCCGCTCGCCGCAACTTAAGAAAGACCGTGTGCAGCAAAGAAGATCCAACGCAGCCAAAAATAAATAAATACATAACTAAATTTATTTAAAAAATAATGTAACTCACTATGAAAATGTGACACCAAAATCTCACTTTGAAAGAGGTTAATAGTTCTATAATCACGGGAATTCTATACTTTCCTCTTAGTGTTCATGAAAACATTAGTAATTTCATTCAATACCCCTTACTCTATCATTTAAATGAAAATGTTATTGCTCACTCAACACAAATCTCAGTTTTAAATGTTATACAGCATTTCATTGCGGTGCTAATTGTTAACACTTCTATACAAAAGCAGATGCATATTAGTTGCAACTGAAATATCTGAGATCATCAGCTATGGTATTGATCAGGCATCGAAGTTAATATTCTGCGAAACTGGGAAGTTTAATCCTACTAACAATCACTGTCTCTCTATAAACATTTTGTGTGTACCTTCACCATATGGAATTAATTCAGTTAAAGGATTTCACAAACTTTGGGAAAAGTTATCCTCTTGTAAATCTTGTCTTGATGTTATTGGTTATCAGCAGAATTTGAGATCAGGCTGTTTTTGGCTTCTTTCCAGTTTCTTTTAATTCTCTGACTTCAGGCCCTGCCTTTAGTAATACTCTTGATGTAGCCTGGTATTCATAGTTTAGTACCAGGGTCAACCTCTATCAAAATGGTATTGGAGGGTCGCCACTTGCCAATAAGTTCTCGCTTGTCCCTAGAGATCATATTCAAATAACAGCATCAAACTACACTAGAGAAGCTCCTAAAACCAAGTAGAAGTTATCCTTTTGTAAGAGATATTTACAGTTATGTGGAAAATCTCCATTTGTAAGGGTATCTCCCAGTCTGTACCAGGGAAAGAAGGATGGCTCTAAATCTCTAGAAACGCTTTTATAATAGAGAGTGTAACGACTTAAATCTGCATAACAACCTTACCCTTGTTTACTGTGCTTTTCCTGAACCTCCCATAACTGCCGCCCATGCCACCACAACATCTTCTTGTCTTTAGCTGGAGAAGGTATTTAACTTGGTGGTTTGGGCAATTTTGGGGAGTTACTCAGTTTTCTTGGGTATCTCCCAAGGTATACATATTATTAAACTTCTGTTTGCTTTTCTCCTGTTAATCTTTTATTATGGGGGTAGGGCTCTCAGCCAAGACCCTAGAAGGGTAGAGGGAAAACTGTTTTTCCTTCCCCACAAACTTTTAATATTATTTTATAAATTTCCAATTAAAACTACTTTAAACCTCCTCCCAGTTCCCTAAAGATGTGCTAAATGATTTACAGAAATCTAGAAAACAGTGAAATAAGGAGCTAGAATGTAAAAGTACATGCACTTGAACAGGAACAAATAGACTAGTAATTTTAAGGCAGCACAAATTTGGCTAAGGCTTTCATCTGGAAAGTCTGTGGTTGCACTTTGTCATACCTTCCCATATTCTACTTTTCCTAACACTTGATGACAATTGTGTGGTGCTTTACACTTTATGAAATGCTTTCACCTGATCATTGGGTACAGTCAGAGAAAGTCAGGGACTACAAAAAGCTACTTCATAAACCATTTCCAAATGCAGTTTCAAAAGCTGTGAGGAATACTACTTCTCCAGAAACTTTTATTGAGAACATATCTAAAAAAAGAATAGTCAGTGGAAAAGAGGAACATTAAAGACTATTATTTCTATAAGCTGCCCCCAATTAAATACAACTTAACTTGATAAAGGACAAGTTTATTTTCTCTTCCATACAGCAAAGAAAAACTCAAAAGCAAAACTACAGGAATAGCATTTAGTTTGGGCTGAAAGAGTTTTATAATTTTATTATTTGACTATGTATTATTTACCTCATTTTTATTTATATATACACTATTTACAGCCAACGACCAAACAGTAGGTAATGCTAGTACAGAGACAAACAAGAAGTAAATGAATGAATCAGCATTTTACCTAGGCTTCTACTGTGATGAATACTAATTTGTTAATGTGTAAGTTTCCGCATTAAAGTGCTAAATTAGCCTTGGTCCTTGTTGTGAAATTCAGGCAATCAGAAAAGTTCAAATACATTATCACATATTAATTGCCAATAATGACTTGCATCAAGGTAATTTGTATTATTTAAAATAGGTTAACAGATACAGAAAGAATCCTAATTAATGAATTTACCAATTATCTGTCTTGCTATAAGTATGAGCTTGTGTTTTGTTTTTAGCCCTATCCACATCCTCTTTTGAATTCTACTTATAATGATTTCTGAAGCTACAAAGGTTGGCTACATGACCTGGCCTATCCTCTGTGGCCATCATTTCTTTATTCACTCAATGCTTTGTCAGAGAATGAAGGTATCAAAGCAAATCAGAGAGTGTGTATATACAAAATATTCCATTAGGAAACAAATTCTTAAAAAAAATAACTTCATAAGGCACCCAAACAATACCACACATAAAAGAGAAATAATTCAAGTGAGGCATTGTATGATGAGACTTAATTTTCTCCCATTCTCTTAATATGCGTGGACCCAAAAAAAGCTTCTTTTCCATTACCTCATCTTAAGTAGTTTTTCAAATCAAACCCATACTCACACTCATGCTGTCACTGATAATGGATCTTGTGTCAAAGAAAAAGAGTATAAAGGACCCGATAATAAGTGCAATTATCAAACATCAAAAATGTAGATCAAAGTGGATTTCCTGACTCTTCCATATGCAGTCACTTCACAGCATTTTACTATTCATATCATGTGGCCCTGACAGGATATATTAATTTTCTGTATCATGAGAGCAATGGGATTGGCATACTTCAGTCAGAAGCTGGGAATAAGTAGAGTCATTATTTCTCTATCTTATTTTAGTGGGGTGTGTGTGTGTAAAATATACCCCCCAGACACATCACACTGTGTCTCCAGAGGTGATAGCGAGCCTTCAGGGAAATGTTAACCTCCCATAAAGGATGGATCCAGGCAAGGATTTTATTTCTTTCAGATAGTACAATATTTCCTCTCTCCGACCTATCTTTGGGAGGACTGAATTATCTCAGAGGGAAACTGGGAGTATTTCTAGAAACTTGCCAGCCTGAATCATTTCAATAACTCAAGTAATCTGATTTTCCACCTCCCTAAATCCCATACTCTCTCCTTTCCCCAACACTTTTCCTTATACATTTTTTCTTTGAGAGAATTTGCATTTTCTTTTCCTACTCAATGCTGAATAAAAATTGTGTGCTAAGTATTCCGTAGGTAGATTTCCAGAACCCTGATAGCCTGCAAGCTTCCAGTAACTGTAGGTCATTTTGTTTTATAGATTTTGTCTATTATTTGGTCAGGGCATTAAAAAAACATGTCAGTGACACAGGAATTACCTCTAAACCGACCTTCCATTGAAGTACTGTTGATGACGATCAAAAGAGAGAAAAATTTCTCATAATTTTTGCAAAGATCCATCAATAACTTCAAGAGACAGACGTTCTCAGTAATAAACTCTTTAGAGTCATAGTTTTTACCATTTCTCAGCCACAGAATAAGAGCAACCTGTTTCATATTTACTATAAAAATTGGGAACATATTTATTAAAAGGGAAGTAGATCATTTGCAAAAGAAAAAGGGCAAGACCATAGGCACAGGGACAGATGGGAACCAGGCATAAGGAAAAAGAAAAAGGTTTAAGATTTTTAAAAAACCATTTAAAAAAGGCAAAACACTTTCAAATTAGTAAGTTGAAAATCGATTGATTACAATAAAGTTTCAATGAGTTTTAAGTATTTTGAGGTTAAAAAACAGCCAGTCATTAATATATAACTTGAAACTCAATAAAAGATCATTTTTGTTTTGTTTAAAACATCTCAATCAAGCTTTTCTCTACATTTGGGTAGTTCTTGAATGTTAGTTTGAAAATAGACTGGTTTCTAAACACGGGCTTAAATATATGACCAAACTAACTTAAAGCTATCCCATTAAATAAATAAATATATAGATTAGCCAATTAGCATGCTTCATTTCTCTCTATGGGGTAAAATGGCTCAGAATCTGGCACAGCTGCTGAGGTTGTTCACCACAATACTAGTTAGATATAAGTTTCTGGAATTAAATGTGCCAGGTAAGAAAATAATTTTATAGTCTTCTCCCCATGGGAGGAAATATGGTTAAAGAGTTTGAGATGGCAGCCTTCATCAATAAATTATGGTCAGTATAACAGGGTTGCAGAATTGCGTGGTGGTTTCTATCCCAACCAGTGAATACTGCTCTTGTTACTGTTTTTAAAGGGCAAAGAGCTAGGAAATATGAAAAGAAAACAAAAATAAAATAAAGTAAAATAAAAATCACGAAATATGTAGACCAGGAAGCAGATATCTTCATGTTACAGAACCATCATCACAATTACTCTCCATGCCATAAAATATGTGGAGCTTACAGAATGAAAAATAATGAATATTAAGATGTCAGTGGCACTCATGTTGAAAGACCGACTTATTAGAGATACATAAGGCCATTTACAATCACATTTTTATATTACTTGCAAACTTAAATGTATAGTGTAGTGTTTAGACCAGGGGTTCTGGAAGCTGACTACCATGGTCTTAATCCTAGCATACCACTTAATATCTCTGTTAATTTAGGCATTACTGAACCTCTCTGGGCCTGTTTCCTCATGTAAAAGTGGTCAAATAACAAATATCCCATAGATTTCTGGAGAGAATTAAATGAGTTAGTTCATGTACTTAGAATGGTACCTGGCATATAGTAAGTGCTCACTAAATTTTGCAATTCTTATTAATAAAGAGGAATTCAGAATAATTTACATATAAATATTTAGTAGTAGGCGTGGTTCTATGCAAAGTTGTGAAATGACTCAAAGTTTCGTTTAGAGCACTTTCTTCCCTCTTTCTTTAAAACCCCCTTTCCGGGCTTCCCTGGTGGCGCAGTGGTTGAGAGTCCGCCTGCCGATGCAGGGGACACGGGTTCGTGCCCCGGTCCGGGAAGATCCCACATGCCGCGGAGCGGCTGGGCCCATGAGCCATGGCCGCTGAGCCTGTGTGTCCGGAGCCTGTGCTCCGCAACAGGAGAGGCCACAACAGTGAGAGGCCCACGTACCACAAAAAAAAATAAAATAAAATAAAAATTAAAACCCCCTTTCCTTTACAGCTTCCTCTTTTCCTCCCAAGTGGCCCTTTCCCCTCTGGCTACGAAATCTCACCCAAATATACATTCTTAAATAAAACTATAATCGAGTCCCTTTAAAAAACTTTTCTGTATCCCAACAAAACTCATTCGTCCTGTGGCACATTCTCTCAAGTCAGCGCCACAAGACAGCATCTGGAATGATCAACTACCATGGAGGTGGTGCCGATATTTTGAGCAGAGCCTTCAATGCCTGAATCCAAAGGGGTAAGTATTCAGGGACTATCATCAAGAAATGATGACTCTAAATGCAGCTGTTTGCTGACTCCTCCCAGTTAGTTGAAGGCTAACTCCAGAACTCCTAGAGCCTAGGTTTGTATATCCAACTGAAATTCAAGATATAGTCTGGGTATCTCATAAGCATGCATTTAACATCCCTAAAATATAACTCATGATTTCCTTAACCTCACCACACTCTTTTCCTCATCTTACCTAGGTGACACCACAAGGTACCCAGTTGCTTAAGCAAGAAAATGTAATTATCTCAGATTTCACCTTTTTCCATACCTCCTACATCCAATTCATCACCAAATTCTATTGGCTTCCTTCAGAAATGTATCTTGCACCTATCCACTTCTCTCTGTTTCCTATTCCAAGCTACTTTCATGTCTCACCTGAATAACTGCAATAATCTCCTTCTTGGTCCCCCGCTTCCAATCTTACCCTCTTCAATCTATTTCTTGTACAATAACCAGCCCTAGACACACCCTTCCCTTGCTTACATCCCTTCAAAGGCTTCTTATTGCATTTAGGAAGACGTCTGAACTCATCATCATGGCCTCCAAAGCCTTGTGACTTGACCGCTGTTTAGCTTACAGTTTCCTGCTGAGCTGTTCTCCATCTAGTCCACCATATTTTTGGCACACTGGTCTTCTAGCAGTCCCTAGATGGGGTCATCTTTTCCCACAAGTCCTTTGCCTATGCTTGAAAGATTCTCCCTACCCTACCCTTGCCTCATCACATCTTGTATATTTCCTTCGTAGTACTTACATCTTTAATTCAAAATTTTGTCTTTTTGATGTTCCCCTCTTTTTCCCACTAGAATATAAGCTCCATAAGCAGCATTATTCAATGCTGTATGTACATCCAGTGTCTGGCTGTAGTTGGTGCTCAACAAATATATGAATAAATAGTACGTTTCAATACTTGTTTAATGAATGGTTGGGAAGGAACATGTTTTTTTAATCTCCTCTAAAACTGAAAGATGTCCATAGCTTCTCATTGCCACCATGTATAAGACCAACCCATCATCTAAAAATAGTTATCTCAGTACAACACCCACTTGTCATTTTGATTATCTAAAAGCTAACTATCCTTCAGAAGGAGCTAATACTTTAAACATGACAGTCAGTAAGTGTAATACTACCTGCTTTTAACTGTCATACAACGTGTTCCAGTTAATACCTATAATATTTGCAAAATGTCTTTGCTTTAAATCTCCTATTGAAATAGTAGGTTCAGTCATTCCTTTTACAGATAATTAAAAAAACACCCTAAGAAATGAAATGTCACTTTAACCTAAGGTGGTGGTTTCTGAGTACCTAATATGTAATGAGATGCTAAAATCTTGGAAGAAACTTAAGTTTAAAATGAAAGGCATGAGATGGCTCTGGACTCAAACTTATCTTGGGGATTTATTTTCTAAAGATGGCCTCAAAAAGCAACAAAAAGAAATTAGAATAGTAACTTTATTATAGGCACTTTCCTTTTAAAGATCAATAAGGGTTACTTGGTTCTATTTCATTCTAATAATATTCTAATGATGTCAATTAAAAGTCACTCTCATCGACTCTCAAGGACTGAGATAGTCTCTTAATCAAAGTTACTTTATTAGCTTTAGATTTGATCTGTGCCATGACATTCAAAAATAATTTTTTCTGGGCTTCCCTGGTGGCGCAGTGGTTGAGAGTCCGCCTGCCGATGCAGGGGACGCGGGTTCACGCCCCGGTCCGGGAAGATCCCACATGCCGCGGAGCAGCTGGGCCCGTGAGCCATGGCCGCTGAGCCTGCGTGTCCGGAGCCTGTGCTCCACAACAGGAGAGGCCACAGCAGTGAGAGGCCCACGTACCAAAAAAAAAAAAAAAAAAAAGAACAAGAAAAAAAAATAATTTTTTCTTTTTTTTAAAGAAATTTTTAGAAAATTCAAAATAGAGACAATAATATACTTTCACCTCCAGATTTACTATTTAAGCCTAAAGAGAATCTTATTTGTGTTATCTTCTGGTACCATAATTGCTGTCTGTGAGGAAGTAGTCATTTCTTACAGAGAACTCATATCCCTAACTCCTTTAAGTGTTTTTGGTATCAGATTAAATATTAATTTAAAGTACATCTGTGCTTATTCAGTTCAGCAGGTCCTGCTTATGAAGGGTGGTATAACACATTTTCATTTTGCAGCACATCGCAATATGCACTACACTGCTTTTCCACTAGGGATCACTATTTTGGAACAGACAACAGACCCCTATGACCTTTGCATTATATTTTATGCACTTTTCTATCCAAGTCAATATATAAAATCAGGACTTCTCAACCTTAAAACACAGGATAACCCTTCTGTTTTCTTCTTTCTAAAACAAGTACCTTGAGTACCACCGTCTTGCGACCAGCATCAAACATTAGATTTCAAGAATGTCGTGCTCTGTTGGGGAGAGCTCATTATTATACTAAATATGGAAGATATACTTTGTCAAACAGAATAAAATTTCTGTCTGAAATTTTATAAAATATAATGTACAAAGCTATATCTTCTGGAGTACCAAATACAACCTCAGTTATTTAAACCTCAACTGTAAGATTTATACTTACGGGACCTTGACATTCATTGTTATAAATGGACTTTTTATGAAGAAAAAAAAGTATCCCTGGATTGTAAAAGATAATCATACATCATTAATTTCACTTTGATATTTAAAACAGCCATTTAAACTACAATGAATATTTCTAGATTTCTACTAATTTGTCTTCCATGAAAATGTGATAAGAATAAGGGGCATCAGTCTAACTGGAACTGTTTTATCTAGGAATTGAAAGAAATATAGTCATTTCCCATTCCCTGGCCACCTTTGCATGTCCCACTCTCCCATTCTTACTCCTATTCCAAAGTTAAGTAGAATTTGTATTTCATCTCCACAAGTAGACTATAAACTCCTTGTGTATTCAGGTTGTATCCTACTCAGTTTTAGCCCATGAAGTGCGTTGTATATGGTAATGACTCAAATATTTGTTGAACTGAAATTTAGTCCTACTGTGAGTGAACTGGATGTGAGTTTGGCTGGCGGTGTCCCACGCAAATTCTCTTTTCAAGTCATGTCAAGAATTTCAATTGCTGACAACTTTTATTAACAATTCTCCATGTTTCTGTCATTGAGAGAAAAGGAGGAAACAGTCTCCCTGGTGTATTTCTCGTCAGAGAGGCATGAGTATTTTGCGCCTTCTCAATTTTTGAAGTAAGCTACATTTCAGGAGATGAAACAAAGGAAACTCTTAACATCTGTCAATATGTTTCCAGTTCTTATATCAAAGAAAGTGAAATAGCCACCAATCCTAAAGAAAGAAATCAAGTTTTATAATTTACTTAATTAGAAGATGTGAAGTCTACTTTGGCAAGCAAAGTGTTGTTGACAGAAGCTTTCAGGAAGAAGCACCTTAACTGCATGAGCCTTTTTGGTTATGTTTCGAAAGCCTTCGGGCTTAGCTGAGCTCCCCAGATGCTCTAGCAAATGTGTGTGTGTGTGTGTGTGTGTGTATCTTCATTTTATTTTATTTTTTAAGCATCTTTATTGGAGTATAATTGCTTTACAATGTCATGCTAGCTTCTGCTGTACAATAAAGTGAATCAGCTATATGTATACATATATCCCCATATCCCCTTGTAAACCCATCATGTGCATTTCTCAAAATAAGCTTTAGTCCCAAATTCATTTTCACATAGGTGAGTAGATGAACAAGAGCAATTTCCAGCTGATTATTTTCTAAGTGGTTTTCCATATCACGTAGTTTTGGGGGACTTCGCAAAATGATTTATAGGAACCATTTTCTCTCCAGCTTTTCAGTCACTAGATACTCCTAGAGATTTGTTAATCCAGGTATAAAACCTTGATAAAGCCTAAAATACCACAATTCAAGAAATTCCTTTCAAGGATCTCCTATTTACTTGACTGCAGTTTTCAGAGAGGGTGGCATGATTTATTTTTCCCTGGGAACATAACTGAGCTAGCTAGGTGTTAACAGCATTTGATGCAGGATTGGCTTATTTAGTTGTTCTTAATACAGGGATTTGGCTACCTGAAAAAGTCCCACTATTTAAGTCCCACTGTTTTAGCCCCAAGTGGTCTTATAACTATAAAAACAAATTATGGGACCTAAGAGTGGGGTGCGGCAGAAAGATGTGCTTATTGCCGTGTCACATCTATTAATATCACAGCATTTATGTCATCTATAGGTAATGGGGTTTCCTAATAAGTGTCAGTAGCAGCTAAGGATGTTGACTACCTCAAGCATATAAAGAGTATTTTTCTAAAGACTAAATTGAGGCAAAAATAGATTAAAAGTTTTAACTCTACCTTATAGCAAATTAAACCCAGTTTATGCTACTGAAAGAAATTTTCAACTCCATCTTTTCTCATTTGTTTTTTCCCTTCACTGATCAGGTATTTCAATCACACAGAAAAGTACTGAGAGTAGATAACAAACATCCATAAATCCACCATGGGAAATTAACAAAAGTTAACCTTTCATCATATTTGCTTCATATCTCTTATTAAAGAATTAAAACATTACAGCTAAAAAAAAAAAAAAAACATTACAGCTACTCTTGAAGTCCCATTCTTACCTCTGCTAAATTCCATTCTGCTCCCTTGTTCCCCAGAGGCAACCACTATCTTGAAGTGGGTATTGTATTCTTTTTGTCAGTTCTTTGAAGACATCAAGCTCTTTCCTGCTTCAAGGCCTTCCTAAGCACTGTTCTCTCTTGCTAATATGCTCTTCCTCACTCTCTTCACTATCACCTGCTCATCCTTTGGGTTTCAGCTGAAATGTTGCTTATTAATAGATAGCTTCCTAACTCTACCCAAATTGTGTCCACTTGACCCCATCATGTTTTCAAATGGCACCCTCTCATTTCATATGAGCGCTAATAACGATATTAATATATTTGTGTGTTTATCTGTATGTTTACTGTGTGTTTACTTGTGGAGCCCAACTAGACTATGAGCTCCGTGAGGCACAGACCATTTCTGCCTTGTTTACCGCTGAATGCCTTGCACTTAATGCAATTCTTTTTTTTTTAATGCAATTCTTTACACACGGTAGGAACTGAATAAATATTATAACCCATAATAAAATCTCAATATTTGGCTATGATCAGTAACCAGCCAATGTACTTTTTACTTACCATTCTAACCTCATACATGACATTCTGCAAAGGAATAGCAACTTGATGCACTGTGTAATTAAAAGTACAAGTTATACATCATATGCCTTCTATGAACCTAAAGCACTAAGATGTATATATTTTTTTAAATTTTATAGGTGCTATAACTGTGTTCCCATAGACTTTAATGTTTTTAAAAATATTAATTGGCAGTAATTGCATTATTTACATGTTAATGAACAACACCTGGCCTCAGCTGGGTATAAAGACGCTGACAATGTTTTTCTCTCACCTCCTTGGCAAGGAACTAAGCATATGCAATTTTAAAGAGACCTGCTTGCCAGAAATAACACATTCATAATTGGCAGGACTATACGAAATTAGTTCACTCATTTCACCATTCTCAAACAAATGCATAATATTTTTCATGTTTAAAAGCTTTATGATTCAAAGAGGACCTTATTTCCTACACTTGGTGATTATTCACAATCATTAAATTATTCCTGTCAATGAATGTGCCAGTAACTGGCTAAATGGAGGCCCAAGTGGCCTCCTGTAATAAGGGCCCAGCTCCTGGCTTAATCCCTTGAAAAAACCTGAGTTTCCTTTGAAGTCATTCAAAATCTGTAATTAAATATGTTAATTTCCTGGTCCCTCTATCCTATGATATTTTAAATCACTACAGTTTTTATTCCATTTTCCCCTACAATCCTAAAACCAATTAAGAGGTATTGAAAAACGACTTTGAATAACAAAGATTTTGTGAGTCACAAAATGGTTCTTGCTAAATTTGTGTATCCAGTCATCTATAAACCAATAGACATTAGCAGGGACCACAACAAGACAAAAAAAGAAGTACCAGGTCCTCAAATTATATGTGTTCCTAGAATTATATCTTACCAACTGAAGAAAGTTTGACGCTGCTATCCTATTTTCACACATAGACAAACTAACCACCAAATATTTATTGAGTGCCTGGTATCCTCGGCATTATAACACGTGTTTTGGGGAGGGGGGTAGTGGACATACAAGGAGAAAAGTTTCACTTCAAGATGTTTATAATCTAGTTAGGGAGAAAAAAAATTACAAATAGCATCACTGCAAGATAGCATTGGTTTGTGTGACACAGGGAGTGTTTGCATTTAAGAGGAGAGAGAGATCAGTTCAGAGGAGCGTGCATTCAGTGAAGTCTTCAACGAAAACTATGTGGAGTGAGGCTGGAGAGAAAAAAATTTAGTGTCTTCTAATGTGCCAGGAAATATGCTACCTGCTTTATCTCTTTTAACTTGCTCAAGGTCACACAGTTATTAAGAGCTAGTGAGATCTGGAACAAGAATCCAGATATGACATTATGTGTATTTCTCACTCAGAAACATGCTAGCCTTGAAGGATGGAGAAAACAGATAAGGTGAGAAGAACAACATGAGTAATGAGAAGAGTGATTTTGAAGTGTGCTGTGCTGAGGAGATTATTGCAAGAGCAAATATGTTGAGGAGTCTTAGGAAAATAACATCAAATAGATACAAAGGGAAGTGACAGATGATATTTCTAACCTTGAAAGCCCCAAAGAAGAATTTGGACGTAATGAGGTAGAAATTCAAATCAAATGAGATACGTGGTAAAATGGAACATACTAGTTTTTCAGAGGTTGATAGGGTAATAAGAGGTGAGAGAGGAATGGAGTCAGTATTATATAGTAGAGCTGGAGAGTCATGATGATAAAAAAAGGCAACTTCATTAAATAAGCCAGAACATATGCACCTCAGTGGAGCTGTATCTCCAGCCTTTAGCACAGTGCCTATATAATAAATGCTCAATAAAATTATGGTGATTATCATAATGAGTGAATAAAGGAATGAATGATTACGGGAGATATTTGTGATATCATGGACGTAAACCAGACAGAAATTTAACTTGACACTAAGAAAATACTTTGGAACACAAATGAAATTATTTGTGCTAATAACTAACAACCATTTAAATCATTTCTTAACAGTTATCAAATAGGCTTGGTATATAATGAGTGCTCAAGATAGTATTTCAAAAATTAAAAGCAGCTAAAATAAGAAAGCATTTAATGTGTCATTATTGATGACTTTTAAAATATTCATGTTTGGCCGGAATGAAAAGAAACAGGTGATCTCAATCATTGCTAAATATTAAGGTTTTATTTTACATTCCTATAGATAAATACAACTACCTAACAAATGTCATGACTTTATCAGTAGGATTAATGACAGTATCAGTATCATAAAATTTGATAACTTTTTATAATCCATTTTGGAAAAAGTTTTCCAATTTGTTTCCACAAATCAGAAACAAGGATCACAACAAAAAAATTATGCTAAAAGGTTTTCTTGTTTCTTCCTATTCTATTTTTACATTTATGTGAATACACTGTGGTAACAAGAAAAAATATTTTTATGCATTTTATATGACACACTGTTCCAAGCATACAATGAACGCTTATACAAAATCATTTTTAGAATTAAAAATCTAGAATAGAAATTTTGAAATAAAGGATAAAAGTAAGTAGTTTTGATTAAAATAAAACAAACCACTAGAACCTTCCCAACTACATCAAAAATTAGCCAGCCAATTTTGAAACTTTCTTCCTTCAGATTTCTTGATTAGTAAGTATAGTCTACTTTTCACAGTACAGGTATTTTTAAACCATATAGAACATTTTTAAAAAACCATTATTCATACACACACACACACACACACACACACACACCATTAAAAACAAAAGAAACACAATGAAATGGAAAAAGTATTTGCAAATCAAATCCCAAATCAATGACTGGTTTCCTTAATATACAAAGAGCACCCTACAAATCAATAATAAAAGACCAACAATCCAATGTGGTAAACAATATGGTTTATAGAAAATAAAATATCAGTGGCTCTTGAACATATGAAAAATCCCCCCCATTCATCATTAGTAAAATGCAAAATGAAAATACAGTAATATTGGATTTTGACTCTATCAGATTGGCAGAATTCAATAAGTTTGATAACACCCTGTGTTTGCAAGTGTTTGAGGAAACCGGCACTCTCACACATTGGTGATGAAATCAAATTCATCTAACTTCTGTTGATGGCAATTTAGCAATATTTGACAAATATTGTCAATGTTTATCAAAATTTTAAATGCACAGATACTTCAGAACAGAAATTCTACTTCTAGCACTTTTTCATGTATAAAATGACACGCATAAAAATATTAACTATAGTATGTTTTTATAATAGCAAAGAAAAAAAAGAAAAAAAGCAAATGAATGAAACTAACTTAAAGCAGTATTGGTAAACACATTATAGTACATTTGTGTAACTGGAAACTTGGTAGCTGTTTAAAATAAGGATCTTTAAGATACTGCTAAATGACAAAACGCAAGGTGTACAACAGTAAGTATAGTGTGCTTCTACTTAGGCCAAAAGAGGGAATATATATGTGATTGTATATTTACGTAATATCTCTGGAAAGATACCTACTATCTAGTAGGAGTGGTTGATTTCAGAGAAACTGGGAGGGGGGGAATGGGAGATATTTATCTTTACTGGATAACCTCTACATTAGGTTGAACTATAAGAAATTGCCAATACTGAACTGTTTTTGATATATAAAAACATCAATTTCATATGGCTCAAAAATAACATTACAATATCTACTCCTCCATGCATGTGTTTCCTATTATTAAAAAGGCATTTTTTTTTCCTTTTTTTTAATTGAAGTATAGTTGATTTAAAATATTGTATTAGTTTCAGGTATACAACATAGTGATTCAAAATTTTTATAGATTATACTCCATTTAAAGTTATTATAAAATATTGGTTATATTCCCTGTGCTGTACAATATGTCCTGGTAGCTTATTTATTTTATACATAGTAGTTTGTACATCTTAATCCCCTACCCCGTCATGTCCCTCCCCTCTTCCTTCATCCCACTGGTAACCACTGGTTTGTTTATATCTGTGCATCTGTTTCTGTTTTGTTATATTCATTCATTAAGTTTTACCTTTTAGATTCCACATATAAGTGATAACATACAGTATTTGTCGTTCTCTGACTTATTTCACCAAGCATAATAACCTTTAGGTCCATCTATGTTATTGCAAATGGCAAAACTTCATTCTTTTTTATGGCTGAGAAATTTTCCATTGTATATATATATATATATATATATATATATATATATATATATATATATATATACCACATCTTCTTTATCCATTCATCTGTTGATGGACACTTAGGTTGCTTCCACATCTTGGGCTCTTGTAAAAAATTCTACTATGAACACTGAGGTACATGTATCTTTTTTAAAATTTTAATTAATTTATTTATTTATTTTTGGCTGCACTGGGTCTTCATTGCTGTGCACGGGCTTTCTCTAGTTGCGGCGAGTGGGGGCTACTCTTCGTTGTGGTGCGGAGGCTTCTCACTGCGGTGGCTTCTCTTGTTGTGGAGCATGGGCTCTAGGCACATGGGCTTCAGTAGTTGTGGCTCGCGGGCTCTAGAGCGCAAGCTCAGTAGTTGTGGCACCCGGGCTTTGTTGCTCTGCCGCATGTGGGATCTTCCCGGACCAGGGCTCGAACCTGTGTCCCCTGCACTGGCAGGCGGCTTCTTAACCATTGTGCCATCAGGGACGCTCACATGTATCTTTTTGAATTACTGTTTTCATTTTCTTTGGCTATATACCCAGAAGTAGAATTGCTGGATCATATGGTAGTTCTATTTTTCGTTTTTTGAGAAACCCCATACTGTTTTCCACAGTGGCTGCACCAATTTACATTCTCATCAACAGCGTTCAAGAGTTCCCTTTTCTCCACGTCCTCTCCAACATTTGTTATTTGTGGGTTTTTGATGATAGTCATTCTGACAGGTGTGAGGTAATATCTCATTGTGGTTTTGATTTGCCTTTTCCTGATGATTAGTGCTGTCTGAGCATCTTTTCATCATGTGCATGTGCCTGTTGATCATCTGTATGTCTTCTTTGGAAAAATGTCTATTCAGATATTCTGTCAATTTTTTAATTGGGTTGTTTGCCTTTAAATATTGAGTTGTATGGGCTGTTTATATATTTTGGATATTAACCTCTTATCAGTCATATTATTTGTACATATTTTATCCCATTCAGTAGACTGTCTTTTCATTTTGTTAATGGCTTCCTTTGTTGTGCAAAAGCTTTTAAGTTTAATTAGGTCCCATTTGTTTATTTTTTGCTTTTGTTTCCTTTGCCTGAGGAGACAGATCCAAAAAAATATTGCTACAGTTTCTGTCAAAGAGTGTCTGCCTATTTTTTCCTCTAGGGGTTTTATGGTTTTCAGTCTTACACTTAGGTCTTTAATCCACTTTGAGTTTATTTTGTAGATGGTGTGAGAAAATGTTCTAATTTCATTCTTTTAAATGTAGCTGTCCAGTTTTCCCAGCAGCACTTATTGAAGAGATTGTCTTTCTCCCATTGTATATTCTTGCCTCCTTTGTTATAGATTAATTGATCTTAAGTGCATGGATTTATTTTGGGGCTCTCTATTCTGTTGCATTGATCTATGTGTCTGTTTTTGTGCCATACTACAGTGTTTTGATTACTATAGCTTTGTAGTATAGTCTCTAGTCAGGGAGCATGATACCTTCAGCTTCGTTCTTTTTTCTCAAGATTGCTTTGGCCAAAAACGAAGTGTTTTAATAAAAGCTGCAAGGCATGCAAAAGGTTTTGTTGTCTCTTACCAAAATTATTATAGTGTCATCAAATTAACTTAGGACGTGGTCAATTATGTAGATGGCTGGGGAATGGAATGGCCAAGAGGGAAGCAGCATAGTTTTTCTTTGGGAGGTAGTGTAGAGTAGAGGTTAAGAGCCCCATTTATGGAATGAGACTGCCTAGATTTGAATCTTAGCTGTGTGACTCTGGGAAAGTTAAATTATCTTTCTGTACCCCAGCTTTGTCTGTACAATGGAGATAGTAGTAGTGCCTAACTCAGCAGGCTATTGTTGGATAAAATAGACCTAATGTCTAATGTGCTTGGATCAATGCCTGGCACATAGTGCTCCACAATGTTAGCTACTATTATCATCATCATCACCACCATTATCATTGTTATTATTATTATTAACATGGCTTACTCACTTCTCCAGAGCTTCAAGCTCACTTTCATCCTTTTGTTCTCTCCTCATTTTCCTTCCAAAAGCCCACAGCAATTGTGCTTGTTTTGGATCTGTTTGCCCTCAGGTGCAGTATTCATGGTTTTCCTCCTCTGTTCCTTATCCCTGCTCCCCATTCCTAGGTTTCCATGTCAGTTGACTCTTCCCTTGTCCCTTCACCCAAGAGGCAGTGGTGGCTTCCTTCCGTTGCTTATTGCGGTGGCCTCAGTGTCCCATATTCAGTTCTTCAGTTCCGCCACGATTTGTGTAACCAAGTTCCAATGTTAACTCCCTCTATTTTAATTTCTATTTCTCTCTTCCTGATTAGACCTTAACTGACACAGTAGGGCCAACACAAAGAGGTGTGATAAAGGATGGAAGGTAGGCAAGATGTGATTCACGTTGGTGGCCAGGAATGATTCCAGTTCCTGACCAGTCTTATTTAACTGAATCCTATGGGTATGAACTTACACTGAAAGTAATCTCCAATGTCAGTACTGTGGTAACCAAGTCTTAACAGGATTTAACATTTTCACTAAATCAAACAAAAAAGTTATGTCTGCCTTGATGGCATATATCTAATGTTTCCATTAGCAACTGCTGGAAACTATTAATTTAAACTCTAGAGTAGGCCTAACCAGTACTGAAAGGCAATGCAAGCATCAGTAGTAATGCATCATCAATTGAATGTATTTATGACTGCTTCCTCATTATTTCCTAATGAGGAATTCAAGAGGCTATGCATGACTGTAAGTGGCTGGCAGGCTACTGCATCAATACCTTGGGTCTGTCAGAGTCAACTCAGGGTTTTAGAAATGCTTGTTTATACACTCCACGGAGCCCATGTGCATAAAATAAAAGGTTTACTCTCTACTTATCCTCCACCAAATCATATGCTGTAGCCCAAGTAAATACAAATAAATACATAAAACAATGTAACTTACAGTGCTCTACAATGTTTATGAAGACAATTTTCAATTTGGTCGCATGAAACAATACATTAAGGAAACGTTCCTAAAACCAAGACACAATTGACTTACTCTGTTAAATCCAGGGATTTTTATTCCAACCCTGATTTCATTATACAGTAAATTATAACATTCTAATTGGGACTCTACAAAACACCAGACAATATTAAATTTTAAATGACTATTGTCCTCTGAAATCGTTGCCAGAAAAATTACGGGCAGAAGCTAAATAGATTCTATTTTTTTTCTTTAAAATACCATCAGTATGTACATAGCATTTTATACTTCAGAGATAATTTTCAATAATAAAAGATTCTCTGTTAATTAAAAAAGAAGTAGTTTAGGTGAATAAAGCAAATTTTATCTAAACACTGTACTCAGGGAAATAAAACTGATTTAAGACATTGTGAATTGTTCGATGAAACAGAATCGTTCAATGAAACAATCTGAAAAGACTTGGCAAATAGTTATTTGAACATTAGATAGACTAGAAGAACTCGTATGAAACAAAAGCACGTAAAATAGCGGAGAGAAGGATTCCTCTGTGCAAAAAATAGTATTTGTTTCAAATTTTAAGCAATTTTAAAGGAAATTACTTTTACTTAGGGGTTTAACATATTTGAAAAAGTATTTTAAAATCTTGTAAAACTGTGTTAATGAAAATAAATTGGATATGAAGTTTGAAAATGAATGGAACAGGTTTCTGTTACTTTCTAAATATTTTGGAAATTATTCTATCTGTGAATGTATCAAGAGATGATTACAAAGATGAAAATCATACAGCTGTCATAAAGACAAAATCAATCATTGGGCATAAAATGGTAATTACATTAGCATGCTGGAAAGAAAGGAGATGATAAAACACAACAAAATAACCTTTCTTTCGGACCAACTTGCAAAAAGACTCATAAGAATTACAGTTCATTAAAAAGCAAACGATTAATATATGCATGTATGTATATATGTGTGCATGTGTGTATGCAGTTGTGTATGTGTTCACGCAACATATTTAAAATATATACAAGAGTTCAACATAGGCTAAAGAAACACTCCTAAGCACTTGCTTTTGGAAATATAGAAGAATGATTCACAAGTTGCATATCAGCTATTTCTATGTAAACGAGTGCTTAGAAAGTGTTTGAAAACACTTTGGTTTCCCTCAGGTATTGTATGCTATTTGCCACCTTATTCTATGTCTGAATTTGCTTATCACCTTACACAGAGCAATGGGATGTAGCCTAGCCATTGCACTCATAATCATTAATAATTAATAGTTTCAGGATTAATAGATTTTACTATACAGAATTCATAAAATGGACCATTTGCTGTAAAACTTTAAAAATTACCTTAGTTATTTTGGATTAGTATTTTATCATTGTCATTTGTTATAAAAGGAACAAAGTACTTTCATAATTATTTGTATATAGCCCATTTGAGATTTGTCAACTTTCAAAGAATATTCTCTTGCCTATGCATCATACTTCATGTGTTTCTAAAGCAAGATATATGTTTTAAGTTGTCTTTCAGAGTGCATGAGATTCTCACAGCAGCAGCAACTATGTGATTTACATAACACTACTCGTTCAATCTTCACAACAAACCTGAGACTAAGTGGGATTCTCCCCATTTCACAGAAGGGGAAACTAAGACTCCGAGATGTTAAGAAAATTGCCTAAATTACATGACAGCTAAATGACAGAACCAGGATTCTAATGTAATCTTTTCATACTCCAAAACCTGTGCTTTCTCCACTGTGCACTACTGGCTCTCCATGAGACCACTGGCAGAGGAAAACAAGGCTATATTAAAACATTAACAGCGTAACCCTGCCCACACTGGCGAGAAGGAAAAAACAACTTCTAGAGAATGTTATGAGATTATTTATGCATTTAATCTAATGTATTACACCTTCTCCATTTATGATTCTGTGTGAAACAACTGATGCTTGAAGCTTCTCCTGGGACCCTGAGAAAACCTTCAATCAGCTAATCAAAAATTCAAGAATGTCCTCTAGATTCTATTTAGTGAGGCAGGAAAGTCACTGATTTTTTTTTTTAATTTGCAATGAAAAGGGTTAAAATAAAAAGGAATTGAAGTGTGATGCTCTGTTAACCATAAAATTCAATCAATTAATATACTTCATTTCTAGAACATTTATATTAGTAAAAGCTTTACTCTATTTAACTTGCTTTTCACATAGGTTTATATGGTGAGTAAATGTGGTAATGCCTAGAACAGTGCCTGGCCCATCAGTTACTGAAATTTTTAGCTGTTGCTGTTGTTCATTTGTTCATGCAACAAAAATTTACTAAGTGCCTAGTATGTTCCAAGCACAATTCTAGGTGCTGGAGATAGACTGGTAAATAAAACAAAGTTCCTGCCCTCATGAAATTTACCTTTTGGGGATATAAATGTGATGTAGTAATGTGGTTGCTACTTTTATTGTTATCTTCTTTCTTATCATGCTTATCATTGTCATTTCTCAACCAACCAACAACCCAGGATACACCATCTCTGAACTTAATACCATGATTACATAGTCTTCTCACTATCAGGAGCACCTTTTATAAGACAGGATTAACCCATATCTTTTAGAACTCTCTTAGAGAAGTTGTCTGGCTGAATCTCTTAAGCACCTGAAAGGAAAGTGAACTGGGATTTCCTTGAGTTTAGAGAACACGCTGAACAAACTGTTTTATATGCTGAACTGCTAATAAATGTTTAAATAATATATGTGTATATGGCAGGATTTGGTTTGAGATTTGCTTTTACTGTAACCTGATAGTGAGATTTTGGAGAGAGTAACCCTCAATCATCTCAAGGCTTCTCCAGAGGCTACCATTACTTATTAAAAAACCCTAAAAGTTCTGCATGCTCAGGTCAGTCCACAGCAGAAAGCTGTCAGGTTGTGTAAGAATACTTTAAACATTAAAGAAGAACTAAACAATTTGCCTAAGAGCAAATAGTAACCTCACAGTAAGGTCATTGCAAAGCTATAAACCCCAGGCCAATTTTGGACAAAATAAGATAATGATGACATGAAGATAAATGATTCCGGGAAGATAACAATTTAATCTAATCCAAAAAATTTTAAACAACCCAGCCACAAATTTCAGTGCCTCCTGGTCTTAATCAGGCTATGGATTATTCTAATTATTAACAACAATATCAAGAAGGACTTGCATGAAATAATTTGAGAAATTTATCTGAATTTCAAAACTTCCAGGTGCTCCAACCAATCCTAAATTTAAAAATATTTTCATTGCACAATCTTATGAACCAAGTCACTTAAAATTAAAAAAAAAAATAGGACAGCAAAGAAGAAGGTACAAGAAATTGGTGAATTTTTATAGCACCTTAAAAATCTCAAAGTGATATACCCCCTATTTGATTCTTATGACATTCAACTCCATGAGGTGCAATCCCTATTGGCTATATGAGAAAAGTTATATAGATAGGTTCAGTGACTTGGCTAAAAGCTTGACATGTCACTGATGTCACTGGCAGAGTGTAGACCAGACTCTAGAATTGCCACTAGATCATGTGGTCTCAATGGTTTGACACCTAGAGTCTAAAGCTCTAATTCTTTCTTTATTACAGAGTGTTATAACGGAAACTTTTCCAATACAAAGTCTTTTTCAGGCAACAGGCAAAAGAACATAATGCCTGAGACAGTAGGAGAAAATGTTTCTGGCCTATATAATTGTAAGAAACTTCTTCCCCTTCTTTAATTACTGCTAACCTTCACTCTCTCTCACGCATAAGCACCATGAAATTCTCAAGTTCCAAGTTTTTAAATTAATCTGAATGATACTGGGCCATATGAATTTAAAATATTCCAGCCCCATTCCTTTTTCATATATCGGTCAATGTATTTTTGTCCTAGTGTTGCCGTCCCAATTTCACTTTCTGACATGCAGCCCATCGTTTTCATTCCAGTTCTTCCCTGTATCCGACAACTCATTTCTCTTTCTGCTTGGCTTTTACTTATACTTTTCAGTAAGTCATACAGTATTTTCATGTCTTCTCTTATTCTGATTACATAAATTAGAGTTTATTATCTTATCCAAAGTCAGAGAACCAACCCCCGCCCCTTCACTGTTGAACACACACAGACCTTCAATTTTTATTCTTTCCATCTGGGTTCTCTCTTAATTCATCTGATGAGTAGAGATTCACTTGTGAAAATAGCATCCAATTTATATCTTCTAGGGGTTTCAGAGAGAAGAAGAGAGATCTCACTGTTTGCCCAACAGTAATCATAAAGTCCTCACATTAGAAGCATTCTTGAAGGTCACTGAAAGCAATCACTCGAAAAATCTTAGATAATATTTCTCCATTAAATCTTATCATTACTGGGAAAGTGAACTTCTCACACTTGTATTGTTTTCCCTCAGTGTTCTGTATTCTCTATCAATAGGTAGTTTCTACTAAGTGTACAGCTACATAATTCAAATAACCACATAATCTCTTTGGGGTCATAGTCGACTTAATGCAACCCCCTCACATTGCAGGTGGGGAAACTAAGGCCTAGAGAGAAGCAGAAACCTGCTCAGAGTCGCATACTCAGGTGGAAGATATCCCGGAAGCCACATCTCCTGCCTTACAGACCAGTCCTTTTCTTCTGATATAACCTATACTTAACATATTGCCTTGTCCTTTTGAGTAAGTATATGTTGTCTTCTATTTGATAAAGGCAAAGATCAACCAAAGGCTGAGTTCACTCTTCCTCCTTTATGTAACCCTCTACAACATCTAGAATAATATCTGGGAGCAGCAGTTAATTTATAAAATTTCATAAATATGCTCTTATTTCCTTCTCTTAATTTTCAAATTTCTCAACACATTAAGATAAAACAGATTTACCAGTGACTTACTAAATACTTCCCTTATTTGTCATTTATCAATATCTTGTACTTATCACCATTTAGTTGACTATCTAACTCCAAGACTGAATTCGCATTGCAATTAAAATTCCATAAGACAAGTGATCACTACAGACATGTGGCTTCTTGTCCTTCCATTTCTCAGTTACAAATAAATCATCCTGTCAACGGGATACAGGATGAAAAGTTGCTTAAAAATAGACATTTCTGCGCAGCGTTCAATTGGTATAATTCCCAAGCTTGGATAAGATGATGCGCTACTTCTTATCCAAGATGACTATGAAAAATTAGAACAATTAGAAAAGTACACACTGTGAAAGCTATAAACTTCTATGACATTGATTATTATCCATTTAATTTACTATAAAATATTTCACAAATAGACAACTATTATTTGATACTTCAAAATGAACTGTTGAAGATTTTTTTCTGTAAGTGATTTTTAAAAGGCAAAGGAGGGCTTCCCTGGTGGCGCAGTGGTTGAGAGTCCGCCTGCCAATGCAGGGGACACGGGTTCGTGCCCCGGTCCGGGAAGATCGCACATGCCGCGGAGCGGCTGGGCCCGTGAGCCATGGCCGCTGAGCCTGCGCGTCTGGAGCCTGTGCTCCGCAACGGGAGAGGCCACAACAGTGAAAGGCCCGCGTACCGCAAAAAAAAAAATAAAAGGCAAAGGAGAAGAATTTAGTATAGAATAAAATATTTCAACCAATTTTCCCTTGCCACTCTATTGTGAAATGAATTAATCAAAAGAGCAGGGCATTTGGTGCTGGTGGATGCACTGGTTTTGCAATTCACTCTTTTATAACCCATTGCTTCACAGCCTGATACTTAGGGGCAAAGATATGAGCTTTAAGCAGTCGAGGAAGTTTACTCAGTGATAGCCTGAGCTAGACTTGGGAATGGTTTAGATCCTATTCTATAGAAATAGTGACAAGAATATCTTGGGTTTGAGTCACTTACATAATAGAAAATTCCCTGCTTAGGGAGATGGACTAGCCATCTCAGATCACTGTGGTCCATTTATGGCATGGTAATAATAGTGTACTGTGCAATAGGAATAATAGCTGTGGCAGAGACTACAAGCTCTATCCACCAAAATCTGTCTTCTCTTTCTTCCTGAGTAACATTTATAGAAATCACGTGGCTGCCCAGCCAGAGACCACATTTTCCAGCCCCAGTTCAACCAGGTGACCACGTGCTCACCAATGGAAGCCTTAACACATTGCAAGTCTATTCCTCCATTCTTTCCAACTTCCTGCCTGCTGGAATTAGGATGTAGTAGGAGAAGTTTCAACTATCCAGATGATAACAGTGGCCCTAGGGATGATGGAATAACATGAAGAGATGAATCTGGGTCTCTGCATGGCTGTGTGCAGCAGAGGTGTCTGCTCACCCACCTTGGACTGTTGCATGAGAATGCAATAATTTTCTTTGCTGGGTCATTTTGTTACAGCAGCTAAGCCTTTTACCCTAATAAATGTACAAATATGCCAGAAACTTATTACACACCAGAAAGTATTTAAAGAGCTTATTATTACTTGTGTCCATTGCATCCATCTACTTGTGCCAACATGCTCCCCATACTTTGGGTCATAACTGAAATGCAACTTCTCCACAAATCTTCTCCCCATTTACCTCCAAGCTCCCACTAGCTGAACACAACCTTGTTTGTTCCTTTCTCATGGGACTTCTCATTTTCTAACCTCATAACGTAAGTTTTGTTTGTGTGTGTCTTATCTCTTCTACCAGAGCAAACTTCATGAGAGTGAGTTCATGTTTATTCTCCTGTGTAACCTCTAAAGTGCTAGTACTGTGCCTTTCTCAAGAATTGCTTACTGTCTGAATGAAGGACTGAACCATTTGAGCTTCATGCTGTTTGTCTATAATCCACTGTTGTAGCTGAGTGAGCCTGGAGCAAGGACATATTTGTCACAGGCAACAGAAGCAGAAAAGAATCTAGGTCCCAGAATCAATGACAAGTTGACCTCAAAACAACTTTTACCTATGACCTTGCTATCTTATGCCTTATGCTGCTTTCTGTTTCCAGCATTTCATAGCACCAAAGAAGATAAAGGATGCATGTTAGTTACCTTAAAGAGTTTACATTCACTTCTGAACAACCCCTGACTGGATTGTGGCAAAGTGCTCCTTCGTGACAACTTTTGTCCCTTTACAAAAGCTTAGTAGAGTCAGGCACTGAATAGGCCAAGAACCGTTTCGAGTCGAAAACCTACACTGTTATATTAAGCTGCTTTTCTTTCACTTGTCCTCACGTGCCACCATCATTTTTACAATATGGCAGAGACCTATGTGTTATATTTCATACTAAGGAGCAACAGGCATTGGTAAAAATGGAAATTTACCTGAGCTTTTCAAAGAAATTACTCAGAAACAGATAAATAAATATGCTTACCAATTTGCACATGAGATCTTGGGCTGAGATTTATTATTTTTTTCCTACCGTTCTAAATCAATGTAAAACAGGAAAGTTTGAGCAAACAGTCTACCAAACTTATTTTCTTCTTTGTACTTTGATATGTCATCATTCAATAACATTTCTCAATTCCCTGTGCCAGGCAAAGAGGAAAGTGAAAAGACAAAAGTGTAAAACACTAAATAATAGTTTTTTACCTGTGAGCCTAGAAGGCTAGTATGAGAATATACTATCCTTACAGAGTTCGTTTTCTTCCTTTACCTGAAAATATTTTAAATTTATGAAAGTAATGTAGGTTTCATACACTCATTGCCCAGAGATGACCATCATAAACAATTTTGTGGACATTCTTCTGGTTGATTTAAAACACATATAATTATGTTTTCCAAGAAATCGTGATCATTACATAGACACTGTTTTATAATTAACGTTTTTTCCACTTAACACATCAGTAAAATGTCTCATGTCATTAGTCTTCTAAAGCATTATGGTTAATGCTGCATTATGTTCTGCTATACAGATATACCCTAACTTATTTAACTAGACCTCCATTATAGGACTTCCCTCCTGTCTCTATGCCTCTTTCTTCCCTCATATTTATTTCATTTATACCTAATTACACAAAATGTGGGGGTAAAAATACTTATCAATTATTTAATAAGATATTTTAAGAGGAGTTTGCTTTTGTCAAAATTTTTCTTAAAAAGTTTTAAAAAGAAAATTGCTGCTTCTTTAGCTCAGCCAATTAAAGGTAAATGAGGCAATGGGACTTCCCTGGCTGTCTAGTCGTTAAGATTCTGTACTTCCAATGCAGGGGGCACGGGTTCCATCCCTGGTTGGGAACTCAGATCCCATATGCTGCATGGCATGGCCAAAAAATAAACAAATTAAAAGGTAAATAAAGCAAATATCCTTGACTATGGCTCTCTGCACCTGTCAGCATATCTTTTCCTTAGCTGCTATATCCACTGTAGACATTTTTTGTTCATGCACTTCATGGAGGGCCACAAAACAAACACATGAAGTGGGGTTAGTAGCCACGTGATGGAAGGAAGAACCAAATAGGTAAGTATAAGAGGGAGTATCACATACATGCATTTACATGGGCAGCCTGTAATGAAATGTGTGTGTACTTAATTCCCAATAATCTTATAATTTTCATCCCCAGTCTTAAAATTACTATTATTTCCATTTTACAGATTAGAAAACTTAGTTCCAAGTATTTAAACTAAGATCACACAGCTGGTAAGGGGCAGCATCAGAATTTGAGACTTTGAGTCTGTTTGACTTCAAAGTCCATGCTCCAAACCACTGCCAGGGTGTTCTTATCATGTCCAAATAAAACAATAGCAGGATGTAACTTAGAAAATTACAAACACAATCCATTTAATGTGCAGTATTACTAATGTGCATTATTACTTCCTTTTTAAAATTTTATTGGAGTATAGCTGCTTTACAATGTTGTGTTAGTTTCTACTGTACAGCAAAGTGAATCAGCCACATGTATACATATATCCCCACTTTTTTTGGATTTCCTTCCCATTTAGGTCACCACAAAGCATTGAGTAGAGTTCCCTGTGCTATACAGTAGGTTCTCATTAGTTATCTATTTTATACATAGTATCAATAGTGTATATGTCAATCCTGCATTATTACCTCTTACCTTCCATACTTTAAGGCCAGAGTAATGTTATTAAAGGACAGCATTTTTTCCAATTAGAGGATTTCTAAAAATAAACTGATTTCACATCCCAAACTTTTCCTTACCAAAAATAAAATTTTAAAAAGGACAGAAATTCTTTTCTCATTACACACATTTCCTTCCGCTGAAATAAAAAAATGAAATGGGAAGGTGATGAAATATAGGAAAGTAAGGAAAATATTATTATTATTTTTACCAGATACAGTTAATTTCTTAACTCTCTACCCATGCTTCCAGGTCTGGTTGAAAGAAAACATTTATCGCACATTCAGGCTTGGCTACAAACATCACACCAAACCAAAGCAAAGCACTCCAGGACGGGAAAAACAATGCTTAACATTTTTTTCTCTCAAGCTCTTCCCAGAAAGGTGATAATTTGGAAAATACTATTATACTATAGACTGATTTTGAATTGAATGATATTCTAACAAGTAGAAAATGACAAGTTTCTCTTTCACACGAGTCAACTTTCTTTATCCCCTTTTAGGTAGAAAACTGGGCAGAAAATATCAATCCCAAAAGATCCAAACAATTCAGGATGACAACTTCTGCATGTTTTTACTCTTAAGTCTATGGGTTATGATATCCATGATTGAAAAGAAAAAAAGAATCAGGCATTAGTTATGCAAGCATTTTTCCTTTTGAACCATCCTAATCCTCAATTAACCATTTTTTGCATTTAACTGATATAAAATATGTGTGCATGATATACTGTTTATATCATTTCAAATATGCAGCAATACTGAATAGACAATTTTTACAGTAAATAACGTGTCTCACTTCCTGAAGAAGAGCCTGTGGTGCAGGATCTGGCCTTCAGGTCTGTCATCAAGTTTATATTAGTTTGAAAATTGATCAAAGGCAAAAAAGGTTATTAAAACACAAAACCACCCTTTACCAACAAACTTAACAAAGATTAAAAAGATATTAAAACAGCGTTGGGGAAAGTGAGTAATGAGACAGGTCCTCTCATACACTGTTGTCTGTAATATAAATTAGTTACATTTTTCTGGAAATTAATTTGAAACCATAATAACAGAAATCTTAAAAATGTTCCTCTGTTTGACCTATTATTTTATTGCTGGAAGCTCTCCTAGGGAGATAACCTGAAATGTATGCAAAAAGTAGTCAGTGTAGAATTATTCAGAATACTGAAAAATTGGAGACACCCTAAATATCCAGCATCAGGGGAATATTTAAGTAAATTACAGAACATGATAGAGCCATTAAAATAATTTCCAAAAAGTTGTTTACTGGTATTATAACTTACATGTGACTAGTGTTGAACAAAAGGCAAGATATGATATAAATAATACGATACACGTTAAATAAAAAATGAAAAACCTGTAAGAAAATAAGCCAAAACGTTGACAGTTGTTCCTTCTGGGTTGTGGGAAAATAAAGTTTTCCCCCTTCCACTTTTATACTTTTCTGTATTTTTGAAATTTATTGTTCTGTGCTTTCTAAATTTTCTAGTGATCATCTATTTCCTCAAAAATCAGGAAAAAAAATTTTTTTAAATCACCTGACAGCAAAGGTTTGGACTCTGTTTTATTGACAGGACCAATATTTGTGAAGGTCACACTTCTGTCCACTGCAACATCCCTTGCTTGTTTCTGACGCTAGTGTTGTTTCAAATAGCGAAAATGTGTCACTTTTCTCCAAATTGCAGATTCTTTACAAGAGCAAAGCAAGGCAAGAAAAGTGAATTTGCTAAAAAGTTTATGTAGGTTTTCTGATTTTTATCATGCCCACCTGGATGACTTTCACTTTCTAGTTGAGAGGCTTGCAGGCAGTCAATATGGAAGTGTAAATACTGCCGAAGCAGCCCCATGCGACAAAGGGGCCTCACACTAAACCTGGGAGGGAGTGAAAATGCGATTATGTTGCAGTGAAGTGAATCTGAGGAATTCTTGTGTGAAAATTTTGCTTAGGAGCCCCAAATAAAACTTAGACCTTTGGCTCAGATCCAAAGTCTGTGACCTTCCCAACAGCCAAGGTTCACATTATTATTTTTTATATGACGGAAGCCATGACGCTGGGATTTACACCAAAGTCAATAAAACTATCTCCTGCTTCTGAAAAAAGTGTCAATCGGATAAGCAGCATGTGTGTCCTTGGTATCCTGAGAAGAGCCTGGTTATAATGCCAAGTCAAAGGCTATTATCTAGCCTCACTGCATTAAAAAAAAATTAATGTGCAGTTTAAAATATTTTTGGCCTGATTTAACTAGTCGAAAGTTTTTCCCTTTAGGAAAAGTCAATATGGTGAACACAGACTTAAAAGCATCGGCAAAAAAAGGTAAATTATTATTCACATAGAAAGTCAATCCTTTTCTTTCTATGTACATATTTCAAAAGAAGGTGACCCTTAAAATAGAAAGGGCCCCAGTGCTAGTACTGTCAGATGATATAAAGAAAGCAAGAAATTAAAAACTTAAGATAAAACATTAGGAGTCATGGTCAATTTCAGAGCAATCAGAATGGAAGGTAACAGATTTCAGAAATTTGAAAGTAAATCAAATCAATTTAAAGACAGGCTTTGATTAACAACCATTTACACACATTTTCCAAAGATATTTTCATTTCAAACAGTGACTTATCTTACTCTAGGGTTATTTCCTGGAATACTACAGTCCTTCTGCTCTGATATTAAAATCTAAGTATTTATAATGGCTAAAGGATACATTAGAATATCATTCTTTTGAAACACATTTTTCATAATTCTCAGATCTGTTAGAGTCAAGCATGGAATACAAGCAGTGTCTGCTGTATGCTATACTCCTAGTATACTCACTATCCAATTGTTTTAGCCATGACTAAATAAGAGATAAATTTAATTTCTGGCAAGCATTTGCAATTTATGAGTCAAGAACTCTCCAAGAAGAGAATTTGATGCACTTTCCACCT
This sequence comes from Phocoena sinus, assembly GCF_008692025.1. Classification (NCBI taxonomy): domain Eukaryota; kingdom Metazoa; phylum Chordata; class Mammalia; order Artiodactyla; family Phocoenidae; genus Phocoena; species Phocoena sinus. The sequence continues at coordinate 106,081,814 of NC_045784.1, forward strand.
GCCCTTTTATCAACATTAAACAAACAGTATGTTTTACTACAACTCACTTCTGACATTTATCAGTTGCTTTTATTTGTTTCTCTGCCAACCTCAGCCTTGTCAGCGGGACTTCAACGTGACAGTAACGGCAGCTCATGCCAGTTAGACCCTTTTCAAATAAACTGTTCTTTTTAGCACAGTACACATTTGATTAGACAAAAGGAATGTAGAGAATGATTATCAAAGAGACCGAAGGCAAGGAACTAACCCATTCTACACGTACCCATTCCTTTCCTTATTGAAGCAACAGAGACTCCCAACAGAAAGAAAGAAGGAAGGAAGGAAGGAAGGAAGGTGGAAAGGAAGAAAGAAACCACAGAATGTAAGTTCTTTGGTGACTTGAAACAAACCATGATATTTATATGTTGTTTGGAAACAATACTGATGATTAGAGTATATTCCCAGGGCTTGAATTAATAACAAGTGATAGAACTCCATTTTTCCATGAATTATTATGAAAGTAGTAGATGGGAATTTTTGTCCTGAGGATTCTACCCACACTCTTCCCACACACATATGTACAAATCCTCTGAAAAAATGGCCTCAAGAAAGTCTCCCCTCTCTTTTATTTAACAAGGCACCATGCAGCTTGCCATCCTGGGCTAACAGCCAGAAAAAGATTACGGCAAAAATAATCACCTTTGCAACATTAAGGAAAACTTGAAACTGGCACTATGATTCAGGGGCTTATTTCTTTCCCTCTAAATATGATACCATGTTTTTGTATTTTATTTGGGAAATGCTTTTCTGCAAGACGTATCTGAAAAAAAAAAAGACTTGTTTTCAACAAATAGCTAGAAGTGCTGAGAGATTTCCTGTTAACACCATGTAAGGCATTCCACTACTTAAAAGGGAATTTAGTGTTGATGAAAGATGCCAGTTTGACAGCCATGGAAAATGAAGGAAGCATCCTTTATTCCCAGGGCACATCATCTCAAAACGAGGAATCATCTCTTATGGTTAAGAGGGCCATACCTTATTGTTTAATATTCATTGAGAGTACACGCATGCTAGATGACGGAAAGATACACAGGAGACACAGTCTGTGTCCTCTAAGACATTACATTCTTCAAACCAACATATCTCAAGTCTCAGGGGCATCATATATGAGACCAGTGGCCTCTACTTTTAAAAGGTCCAAGGCGGGGCTTCCCTGGTGGCACAGTGGTTGAGAGTCCGCCTGCCGATGCAGGGGACAGGGGTTCATGCCCCGGTCCGGGAAGATCCCACATGCCGCGGAGCGGCTGGACCCATGAGCCATGGCCGCTGAGCCTGTGCTCCGCAACAGGAGAGGCCACAACAGTGAGAGGCCCGTGTACCGCAAGAAAAAAAAAAAAAAAGGTCCAAGGCAACAAAGGCTAGTGGGTGAGAGATTCAAAAGGGAGGGTGAAATCGCTCAGTTCCGAAATCTTTACTATTTCCTGTAAGTGTTCACCCTGCGTAATTAAAAGTTGGGACTTCTTGGGCTCATAGTTGTGTGCTGGCTGTTACATAGTTTATTATGTTATGATCTGTGGGCAATATTCATCACAAACTACCTCTACCCCACCTCCCCATAAAACAAAAACAAAACCCAAAACACCTCTTCTTAAATACTCATTCCTCATGTTTCTTCAAATAGCATATAAAACCTAGAGAAAATCATTTGGCCCCAGTACCTCAAACATAGTAAGTATCCGTGGCACTAGGTATCCCAAGTTAGGTGGTCCTGACTTAGCATAAACTGAGAGTGAGCCTGGGAGATGTAAGAACTCCCAGGGGAGTTTATTTGTATGAATGAATTAGATAGGGAGTAGGGAGGAAAGATCTTTGATTACATGTATTGTATGGAAATTTGTAGTAAGGGATATCTGGCCGTCAGAGATGGAGAACTGAGACTGGCCTGACATAACACATTTTCTCTGCCTGCCCCCGGGAGCCTGTATGTTAATAAGGGCTGCTGACAAAAATGGAAGGATCTGTGTTCATGAAGGATTGAGCAAAAGTAAGTGGTGACGCTTCAGACACCAGGTGGCAAAAGTTGACATAGAATAGGGGAGAGGGACAGTTTGATCATTTCTGTATGGAACATAGTATGACTCTGGCAACACAGCAAGGGCTGAGAAGTAGTGGTAGAGTTTGGTACATTGAAGGGGTGGGTAACATTCGGAGTCCTGAAGGGGAAATTGGCTACATAAAGAGTGCAGCATTAGTTATTAGTTGCAGCAATGGCAATAGAAAGGCACAGCAGAAAACTGTGAAAGGATTGGCCTTGAGCATGTAAGGTACTGGGTGATTCCAGAAATAATCGGAGAGACAAAGGCAGCGAGAAGCTGTGATCCTGCACATTGCAGGGAAAACCTATGAGTGCTTATTGGGATGTTAGGGAAATCTGAGTACTGACGTCCACGTGACCTCATTCGTTTCCAGACAGATGAAGGCCTATGGTCTTTGAATAATGAAAAAATTCAAGGCATTTTCTAAACAGGCTGTTGAGCTTACTCACAACCAATCCCACCTCTTACACACACAAGGCTGGCTACAAAGTTAGGATACTGAACTCCACAAGCCCTCGCGAGGGGACCAAAGAGCATCACATACATGTCAAAAGCCACTGGAGTTCCAGACTGGTTTTGTTTGTGTTCCAAGTTTTCAGGTATTCCTGGGAGTAACAGGCTGTGATGATTTAGCATGGAGGCAAGTCCATAGTTGTCTTCGCCTTAGTGAAGGACAATTTTTGAAGATCTGAATGTCCCTTGACTTTTTTCCTTGCTCCCAACACAACATTTTCACAGCTTCATTCTCTGTCCCCTGACTGCTCTACCTCTGGAGATTGTTTCTTTAGTTTTCACAATCCACTGCAGCCTTCTGTCTCTCCTCCCTTAAATTTCTTCTTAAGGCCTGAACTGAGAGCTTCCCTAGACAGCCTCTCTTTCCTAATCTCTTACTCAAAAGTTCTGAACAAAATCCTAGAGCATCTGGAAGCTCCTGCTGATTTAAGGCAGCTCACTCACTGTACCAGTATCCCACAGGCTGCACTGAATACTGAAGTGTATATGTGTGTGATGAGAAATGGTACTCAATGACTCTTGCAAATTTGGGAGCTACTTCTTTTTCATTATCATATTTTATTCATCAGTGACCAGAAGGCTGAGACTTTAATGAACTTTGTACCAACAGAAATGTATTATATAAGGAACTTCACTCACTGTTTATCCAACAGTCCAGAGAAAAAGCAAGTTTATAGTCTATTAAGGCATGATGAAGAAGAACTTCGGAATTGTCTTCAAAACAGAGTAGTATTTAAAGGATTCTAAACCTTGGAAGTACTTTAATACAGGATCTACTGTTTTAAAACTATGAAACCCCGAATTCCCATTCTGAGAACTAATAATGCAACATGTTAGCATCAAGCTTCAGATGGAGTGGTATTTATTGCATTATGAAAATTGTGCCCTCTGTGAAGTCACCTAAGCATAGCTTGGGAGGGAAAAAGGAAAACCTTCAAGATATGGCAGCAGTCAGTGACTTTCCAACCTCTCCAAGTACATGTTTATCTCAGAGAAATATTTCATTGACTAGCACTTTGTCACACGGCTCACTTCTCATTACCATTTCAAATGCACTTTCTGTGCTCTGAGGTACTTCTCTGCTACCCCAGGGTTTTGCCGAGACACTAAAAAGTTTAGTTGCCATGCATAATATACAACACAAGTTACTAGTATGAATTTTTAACATTGTTTTGCTTTATCACATGCCAGAGTCCCTGGAGATCCTGGCAGGGGGTGCTTATTTACTTATTTATCCCCACCCCCTTCCTTTTTTTAATGCAACCCTTGCTATTGCCCTGGGTGTATATTCATAATAAAAAACTTAAACAAAATTTGAACAGATGAAAACATATGCATCTTAAGGCAACTGGCAAAACAGAAATAAATGCCTGGATGAAAACTTTAGCAGAGGAAAACGAGAGAAATAAATATTATTAAGGGAGTTATAATCATACCTGAACAGAACAGTGCTGTGTAATGTTCAAAACAGTGTCTGTTTCTTAGCCAGCAAAACATATTAGTTAGTATGATGAGAGGGTAAGAGCCTGGCTCTGGAGTCAGACTGCCACTGCCTGTGTTTGAATACAGGCTCTGCAATTTACTAGCTGTGTGGCCTTGGCCAAACTACTGAAGTTCTCTGACTTCCGTTTCCTCTTTTGTGAAATGGGAAACATAATAGGGTCTCTCTCACGTAAGGATTAGAGGAGTTCATATACACAAAGCACTTAAAACAGTGTCTGGCAGATAGTAAGTACGCAATGAACACATTAGGTGTTACTGACACTATTAGATGTAATAGGAAAAAAGTTTTTGGTGACATGCCTTGTGGCCATCAAAGGACGTCTTTTATGGAAATAGCAAAAAATAAAAGTAGCTGAAAGAAAGGTCAATAGAAATTTTATGTCCTGTGCTGATAGGTGGAAATTACCAAGAGCCAAAAGCTAAAAGTTAGGTACACATTACAGGTGAAATTGGTAGAGAGAAAGGTGAACTTCTAAATGTAGGCTGAATCAGCTCAAGAGATTTTTACTAACACTTTACAATGCTAGATCTATGAGCGGTTATTAAATGATCCCTCTAGGTCTGGAGAAGCATTTCATGGAAAATCACCACCTTACTTTCCAAAAAGTCTCTGCCCAGGAGATCCTGAGTTGAGTGAACCACAAATAGAGATGCTTATGTGCTTAGTGGATTCTTGGAGTTGCAGGTTTGGCAATTGAACTGGACAGACTCTACAGTTCATTTTGGCTTTAGGATTCTATGATTCTATGACACACAATATTTCTCATACTTTTAGTACATTACTTTCATGCTTAAAACTGTCCATTAGCTTCCTACAAAGAGTAACTCATTACCTCAATGTCCCATCTATCTTGCTTACCTTTTCTTTTTATCCTTAGTTCTCTACCCCATAGTCACCAGACACTGTTCCTATTTTTAAGCCATATCCCCAAATATAAATGTACAAATAAGATTGTATACTTTTTCTCTCATTACTGAGAAACAACCATTTATACCACTCTTCAACTTCTCAGGGGCTTTGCTTGCCATTGACAACTTTATCTGAAGGGAAAACTTGGGGGTCATTGTAGATTATGTTCTTTCTTTCAACCCCTAGGTACAACTGGTTACCAACTTCTGTAGATCACAGCATCCAAATAGTAAAATAATATTAATTATTAATTGAAAGCTCACACCAGGCACCATGCCACATCACTGTATGCTCAAAGAAGTTAATAACTTTCCAAAAGCCACAAAGACAGTAAATGGTAATTGCTGGAATTAATAGTTATTTCTGACAGACTCCAAAGCCCATGCTCACACCATGCTGCCTCTTCCGTCACCTTATTTCACCTTCCACAATGTTACTCCAAACCATTATTTCTCATTTGGATCAATGGAACAACCTCTTAATTGGCTTCCTTGTCTCCAGATTTAACCATCTCTCATTCAGTCTTTATTTCAAGCTGCTGCTAGATTTAGCTTTCTGAAATGCAAATGCAATCATGTCACTCGCATGTTCCCCTTTGACTTTAGAATTAAGTCCAAATTCCACAGAGACATAGAAGGAAGGCCCTTGGTAAAGTAGTCCCTGCCCACCTCTCTAGTCTCAACTCCCCCAAGGGTACCTTTTGTTCTGGGTAAACTAAGCTGGCCTTAGTTTCTCCAATAATTCCATGCTCTCATGCCTCTGTGATTCCCACTGCCTGAAAAGGTCAACCCCGTTTCGTGACCTAGACTCCCATCTGTCCTTTAAGACCCCTCAGCACACAGGATGTGCTCAGTAAATATCTTTTGGCTAAAACAACAATTATAAAGGCTATTTCCTTTTCAAAATTAAGGGCCAGAGATGAACATGGGTAAATACAGTAATCTGATTTGCTAAAATGCTATGAAAAGTACATTTGGGGCTTATGCTTCTAGAAATTGTTTTCCCAGCCATGACCTCTCATCTGTAAAATGTTGCCCAGTGAGCAGATCATAATTATGAAATATAATGTTTGGATATTAGGCAGTAGAATCCTTGCCATGTTCATTAAATATACATTAGTTGATATTTATAAATGTTTCATATATATTGCAAAATGTTAAAATACATTTCTGCTCTATGAATGAATTCATTACAACATTTGACTCTAGTTTTTATTAACATCTTACCCTAAGTGTTAATATTTCCCATCCTATTGGGAGCAATAGGACGCATTCCCCACATTAGCTTCTAAGAGGTCACTGATTTGTTTTCAGTTTGCTGGTCACTAAGAGTTGGCACAGAGTTACCTTCATAAATGATTCAACGTAATGGGAAATATTAAAATTAAAGAAATAACAGCAAAAATGGGGCTCCAGAAGTGAAAAATGATCGTTGGAATATCACTCCTCAGGGGAATCATCTCACTTAGCCATTCATTAAAAGTTGCTTCAAGGACATAGGAAAGAGGCACAGCTGTTGCTTGCACAATAGGGATGTTTTTGGAGGGGGTGAAATTCAGTTTAAAATACATAGTGTGGGCTCTGGAAAGACTCATGACGACTTTGCCAATAAAATGATTTTCCACGGACCACAGGTGGCTTAGTGATATTGGTTTAAGGGATAAGCAGGTGAACATTTTAAATCACAATCTCATGTCAGACCAGTAAAGCACGTTCAACATAACTTGATTTTAAGACCTGTTGTCTAAAATATATCACTTCCTAGGCCCACATCTTTGTAGAGAAGAGTACATATATACCCAAATGATAAATATATTTGTGATCATGTAGGAAAATACGCCTTCCCTCCTTTCAAAGTACCATCTCTCTTTTATCTCCAGGTCCTTTACAACCCCCTTCTTTTTTTTTTTTTTTGCGGTACGCGGGCCTCTCACTGTTGTGTCCTTTCCCGTTGTGGAGGACAGGCTCCGGACGCGCAGGCTCAGCGGCCATGGCTCACGGGCCCAGCCGCTCCGGCAGCATGTGGGATCCTCCCGGACCGGGGCACGAACCCGCGCCCCCTGCATCGGCAGGTGGACTCTCAACCACTGCGCCACCAGGGAAGCCCTACAACCCACTCTTCATCATTAGTGTCCGAGTCTCTCTCCTAGCTCCCTCACAACCCTTACTTCAAAAACTTTGTATCTTCTTCCTCTTTCTCCTTCTCCCACTCCTCCCTAGAGTACTTGTAATCAGTCTGACTACTACCCTTTATCTTTATATAAGCATAATAAAATCTTTATCCTTTTGAGAAGGGAGACATTTTTCTTGTAATTTTTTACCTCTTGCATATCCAAACTCTAGAAAATATATAAAGATTAAAAATGCAGAACAACCACCTAAGTATTCTGCACCACCATCTTATTTGCCTGACTGTTGAACTGCCCTTCTCATAAAAGTAGACAGCTTCCTGATATTTGGATTTAGCATTAGTCCTCTGTGATGTGTCACATCCTAGAATCAGACTTAAAACACTTAGGAAAACAGCCTCCATGCAATCTCTTGATTTGCTATTACTTTATCTCTGCTTTACTTCCTAGTGCTCTGGCTTTCTAAGTTTGGATCTTTGTCACTCTTAAAGGATTTGTTTGGATCCTTGCTCTCTATCTGGATTTGGACTCTTACTCTACTGATTCCAGTTTGTTAATCCCATGACTTGTGATGTTAATCAGGTTATGTCCCTGGGCTGCTCTCTTGCCTCAACCTGGTATGATCTAGATTGTAGTTTGAGCCTTAAGTTTTGCCATCCAACTATGACACACAGATCTTATTCTCTCTTACTCGCTCTGTCTTGACCAGTTGGTTCAGTGACACATACTTCTAATAAAACAGAGTTGAAAAAAAAAACTACTTCTTTCCCTTGAAGGCAATTATGTCTAAAGATGTGAATGTGGCTCCATCAGTGTAGGAAACAAAGGCAGAAATGTTCTTTGCTTGGTGAAAATCAGTGAAGTGTAAAATGGGTTATGCTCAAACCATATAAATGCCGCCTCTAAACATATCATATTACCATCCATCAGGAACCTGAAACAATCAAATCTGAGTGAATGCAACACAGCCTCTTCCATACCTAAAATGTCTACTGGGCTTATGGGATAACAAAAGGGAATTACTGAAACTCACAAGGATGATGACAATGGAAAAATATTTTAAACGCTGCTTTATTTTAATTATAGGTTAGACAGGGAAAAAACACATAGAGTTTTGCAACACTGCAGAGAGGGATGTTAACTGTTGCATAGTTAAGGTGCAAGAAACCAACAACGCATTGCCAAATATTTTGTATTTTACAGATGTGTATTTTGGAAAAGTATGCTCCCTAATGTTATTCACAAACAGAAAATACATTGCTCACACTTAAAGAAAATGAAATCAAACAGGATAAAACATGAGCAGAGAGACTTCAGACATATCCCCCAGGCATACCAGCTCGTCAAACTTGTGAAGAAGAGCAGTTCTCTAGCTAGATAGAGAGATTCCTCCACCTGGGCAGATGGGCCTGGTAAATGCATAAGCTTTTGTGCTGAAGCACAAAGACGAAGAGGAAAAGAAATAAATGTGCACCACATCAGTGCAATCCAAAATTAATCTTATTTTGCTCTGTAATCATAGAGATGCAGTAATCGTTTTAGAATTTGAGCTGGATTTTTTTTTTTTTAAGTTTGAAGTTATATGGAAGACAGGAAGATCAAAACAATTGTATTTACAGAAGGCATCTGTCTCTTAACAGGGTATGAAGCTAAGTTTTCCATAATTCGTTTTCCATCAGAAAATTGAAATAAAAGAAAAAGATTGGAAAAGGTTACAAAACCATAAACAAAGTGAAAAGACAAGCCATAGACTGAGAGGAGATATTTTCAACGTATACAGCTGACAAAGGATCAGTATCCAGAATATATAAAGAATTCCTACAAATCAATTAGAAAAACATTAATTACTCAAAAGAAGGAACAGGAAAAGGACAAAATGAGGCAATTTACAGAGGAAGAAACTCCAGTGGTAACTGGTTAACTCTGGGAAGGAAAGGATGGGGTACAGCTTTACACAGGTCTTTAACATTTTATTTCTTTAAAAAGAAAGAGCGTTGTGGAACAAATGTGGCAAAATGTTAATATAGGTTTAATATTGGTTGTGGACACATAAATTTTATATTTTCTGCACTTTTTTGATATGGTTAAAAGGTTTCATACAGAAAAATAAAGTCTGTGTTTGTCTTTAGAAAAGACTAGGGAGCTTCCCTGGTGGCGCAGTGGTTGAGGGTCTGCCTGCCGATGCAGGGGACGTGGGTTCGTGCCCCGATCCGGGAGGATCCCACATGCCGCAGAGCGGCTGGGCCCATGGGCCATGGCCGCTGAGCCTGTGCGTCCGGAGCCTGTGCTCTGCAGCAGCGGGGGGCGGGGGGGGGGGTACAGCAAAAAAAAAAAAAAAGGAAAAAGAAAAAGAAAATACTAGGGACAGAAAATGGAGTGCCTCTGTACAAAAGGGCAATGGAGAGTTGCTGATTAGACAGAAGTGACATTATCAGCTCTGTTCATCCAATGCAAATGTTTATCAGCTAGTCATAAAAGGATACCATATTCAGAACAGGGAAATTAATGAAACATCTTCACAGCACTTTTTTCTAAATGAAGTACATCAGTGGTCATTTTAGGCATGGACCAAAAAAAAACCCAGTCCTTTTAAATCATCTGGTCCCTGTCCTTCAGATGTAATCAGCCTCAATCCATTCTGTCAAGTGATTGGACCTCATCTCTTTGGCATATCATAAGTGAAGGAGATCCTACTGTTTTTAGTTCTGCTTATAGTAAATCCTTGGCTTCACAGCTGAGTGACAGAAGTGGATAGAGTACAGGACTGGAGCCTTGAGAATTCAATCTCTGGCAATGACTTCTTAAAAGTTGGACATGTGGTTTGACCTCTCTGGACCTCTGTTCTTCCATCTTTCAAATGAAGATGATAATATTGACACTACTTTTAAAAATATCCTTCTTTTCTTGGATACTCATCATTAGATAAATGCACGGTGCTACACAAAAGCCTTATGATAATGATGTCACTGGAACACGTGGCATAAGATTCCCTTATAGTCAAAGGTCACCTTGATAAGTTCTTTTGGTACCCACCCCCCATCAAATAAACTGTCTTGGGAGGGCCTAGAGATTCATCTACTTCACAGTGATTATAATATGATTATAAAGTATTTATTAAATTTCCCAATTAACCTTCACTGAGCTATGAGTATTCACTATTCATTTTGCAATGAGACTTAGTAATAAACATAGTGGAAACATGGAAAAAACATTCAGACATTTATTTAACTCGCAGAATGACTTCTAAGGTATCTTCATGTGTACAAATTATGTTAGATGGTAAACTTTAGAAACGGCTTAGGACTAACCTCTTGAATGCACATTTGTAGATAAATGTGAAAAAGATAAAGGAGAGGGGCTGCCATATAGCTCAAAAATCATACAAATCTGCCAATGCACATAGCATATCTCTGAAATGCCTTATATTCCAAAAAGCTGCTGATCTATTCTCTTTAGGTTAAACAGATCATGCTTAAAATATGTGATAATCAGTACCCAACTGCCTATTTGACAACCTCAAGTGAAAAGAGCTTAAAATACCTGGAGATATGCATACATATCTTCAGGTACACACACACACACACACACACACACACACGTTATAATTTTACTTAGGCATTAATATGTTACAGCAAAGTTAATATGCCATTCTACTTTTACATTTCAGCTCGATTTCTCTAGCAAAAAAGGAAGGAGGTTAGAATATGATTCGCTCTGCTTATTTCAAGGTGATTTACACTTTTTTGTTGATCAAAATAGGGACTTAGTCACCATGGATAAGATATTTCTATGCCTAAAATTACTTCTAGAGAGTTTACACCCAAGGGCTCAGAAAAGTAACACCTTTCCATGTAACTAGATACTTTTGGTAAAACGACAGGCAACAAAAATAGAAAATAGTTAGCTGTTTCTAAACATTATCCTCAGTTGGGTGGAGAAAGCATTTTTCCTGATGCCTTCCTACCTCAGTAGAAAGCACACAGTTAGATAAACACACCATCTTTTGTCCTTTTGGCTAAAGAAAGGGAAAACAGGAGAGCAACCAGATAAGCAATAGAATTTAAACTAAAACTAAACCTACCTACAATATTTAGGGACCTTGTATTCTGTAAATGAAAGCAAGGACCCCTGGACTCCTGCAAAGGCAAAAAGACTTCCTTGGTACACAACATGTGTTCCCCATTAGTAGAAAAGAGTGGACAAAACTCAGCTCAGAGGAGTACCAATCATGTACAATTGCTTCTGCATCATTCCCAGTAACCTGGGGCTTCTCAAAAGCTCTGCATGTGGAGCATAGGTTGTGACCCATCTTGGCTAGCAGGTAAGTAATCTGGCTGCTGCTTTCTGAGAATGATTAAGAAAAAAAAGGAATGAATTTGGAGAGGATTTGATAGACACAGAATCAACATGCCACCTACTGGTCCTTTTACCTGTGGTCAAGACCTACTATGTCTTTATCACCTCAGATGCTCTCAAACCACCACCCACATACGAAACAGGAAGATGTGTGATGCCAGGATCACCTTCATGGAAACAAGAAACCCTGCTGGGGATTATATAAACTTCTGAAGATCTGTAAACAAAACCTCCAGGACATATCAAGAACATGTTGAATAACTTTGTCTCTCATGAATAATCACTTTAGGTTTATTTAGGTGATCTGTTTTGTTTTGTTTTCATTTTTATTGGGGTATAGTTGATTTACAATGTTGTGTTAGTTTCAGGCATACAGCAGAGTGAATCTGTTATACATATGTGTATAGCCACTCTTTTTTAGATTCTTTTTCCATATAGGCCATTACAGAGTATCGAGTAGTGTTCCCTATGCTATACAGTAGGTCCTTATTAGTTATCTATTTTATATATAATAGTGTGTTTATGTCTGTGATCTGTTTTTCAATAGCTAGTTATACTTGCCATTGAGCAGTTGGCCTCTAGAAAGTCAATGTGGTTTCCTAGAAATATTTCCAAGTTTGCAGCACTTAATGTCTTACTTGCAGTGTTATCAGAGCTGAGTGTAGACAAAATCATGACACAGATGTTTACCTTTCTTCCCCCTAAGTTTTCTATGTCTCTTCTGATATTTTTTCATCACACCTTGGGATTTCCATGCTCAGTCTACTGCCTAGAAATCCATACTACCATGACCAAATGCCTAGTCTACCCTCTGATGCAAAGTATGCACTTAACAAATATTTGTGAAATAAATAAATGAATCAATGAAAAAAACCCCAAGGCCTGACAATTTCTCAGAGATGTGGGAAATGACTAGAAAAATGAGATAAGCTCATGGGTTTGAAATAATTAAGTTTGATATGCAAACATTGTCCATTCTTTACTCCCAAGCAGCAGATTCCTTTGCTGATGCTCTATTTATGAAAAGGAAACTAAGTTGGAAGTTGAATGACAACTACACTGCGTCTTAGTCAGCTTGGGCGCCATAACCAAATACCACAGATGGGGTGACTGAAACAACAGGAATTTATTTTCTCACAGTTCTGGAGGTTGGAAGTCTGAGATAAGCATGTCAGCATCGACGGATTCTGGTGAGGACTTGCGGATGGTCACGTTCTTGCTGTGTCCTTACATGACAGAGCAAACACAGAGACAGCAAACTCTGTGTTTCACCTTATAAGAGCGCTAATGCCATCATGAGAGTCCCACTCTCATGACCTCATCTAAACCTAATTATCTCCCAAAGGCTCGATCTCCAAATACCATCACATTGGGGGTTAGGGTTTAAACATTTAAAATTTCAGGGACACAATTCAGTCCATAGCACACTGGTTTTGTTTTTAAGTTAATTACTAAGGATTTCTAGTCTGAAGGTCAGAATACAGTTAGAATAAATTTCTGGGAAAAAAACCTGCATAGAATTCTTTGACACCATTACCATCAGCCATTCTATTCGGGTTCCCTTGTATCAACTGATGCCACTGCCTACATAGTCCCACCTCTTCTTTCAAACCTCAGGTCCTCTCATCAAGCATGAACATATCTGTATTAATGAAAGCCTCAAATGCTGTCATTCATTTTGCCTTATCTGAGCTCAAATGCAAGCAGTAACAAGAAGCAATCATGTACTAAGTATTCCTATTGGCACACCAGCCATATTAGAACTAGACAGCTAACAGCATTTCTATTACCTGTAATTAACAAATAAAATTTGTTCCCACTAAGCATTGTTTCACTTTCAAAATGAGATGGTGTTTTTTTTCTTTATTTTTTGTTTTTATCCAAGCTGCACTCTCTTCGACTTTTCTAGACCTATGCCATTAACTCTTGGAGCAGCTTTGCCCAGCATTCTATTCATCTGGAACCCCTTGTTCTTACGGCTATTTGCCACTTCATTCAGCGCCTAGGAGTGTATTAGCCACAGCTGATTCCTGTTGCCTCTCCACTCCTCCTATTCCTATCACAACCTCCCCCATTTCAGAGACCTGATCCTCACTGCACAACTCCTCCTTAGTTGTTCTGCAGCTAATTTGAACAATGCTCAAAGCTGAGTGGAAGCTAATCAATTTATTTTTCACCTATTTCATAAAACACTGCAGCAGCCCACTGGGAGGAAATTCAGATATCATTAGCAGTTTTCTTTCAACCAAAAAACTGCTTTTTTAAAGGAAGGGTCCAAACTTGATTCTGTTTCTTCTTTATAAATCCGTGTAAGTAATGCCGCAGATCTCCGCTGGGCTCCCCTACCTCCTAAGCGGCGCCATGTGGTACTCATAGATCCATTCACTGAGATGCCTACTTTTCTTAGTGTTCTAGTTTGTGTTTTTAACTTCCTTGAGGTTTTATGTTTTATGGTCCTCTCCTCCTGGGATGCCCGAGGAATGCAATGAACAGATGCATTCAATGACTCATTGCCATTAGCAGCCAGAGTGGAATCAAGAACTTTATCAACTTCCCTGCTGCCTCCTTTGGTTCACAGTGGAAGTACATAATGCCTCACCTTCCTCTCTAGATGCACAGTTTATGTAACAGACTTATGTTCTCTAGTTCAGTGCTCTGTGGAATCTTTACTTACCATAGGCAAAGCCTCTCCTTTACTGCTAAATCTAGAGCTTACGGCACTGGACCTTCTAGCCAAGTAGAAAGGAATTTTCAAGGGCACACAACTATAGACATACTTTACTATTTTTAGAACACAAACTATTGTAAATGTGTCTTCGAGGTTATCATTTCCGATGTATCTAATAACTCAATACTAGAATCTGTTGCTAGGCATTTAAATAGACACATCCTGACCCAAGTTATTCTCAAGTTCTTATAAATGCATGGGCTACAGTCTATAGATCTACATTGGATCTTTAAGGGAAAGTTCCCCTTCTGCAACATTCCCTTTGGTGCTCCCAGCAGCAATTTCTCATTCTTGACGGACTATGTAGTTGAATGGGGTGGTAGCAGTGGAGGACGAGGGGTGGTCATTTTGTACTACGTTTTGAGTACTTCCTGTAAAAGACTATATACACTCTGATAGCTAATGATAGCTAAGGCTTTTAACCACAGGCCCTTCCACAGAACTAATACTTCATGTTGAAAAATTATGTGTCACTAACTGTGGAGCTTTGGCAAACATGAATAAAAGTTGTGCTGGAGGTAAAACATGTTGTTCACCTGGTCCCTTGAAGATAAACTATCTGCCATTTGGTATTGTATTTTTAAGGAAGTATCTACAATTGGCTTGATGCAGATGGTGTTTATTTTACTATATTTATATTGCATTCTCTCTCCTTGTCACTCCCAATCTCCCACTGTTTTTCAAAATGAGATCCATGGACCACCTGCATCACACTCACCTTTGCAGCTTGTTAAAACGGGAGATTCATGAACCCATCATAGGCCACGTAATACAGAATCTCTGGGGCTGTGGTTGAGAAGTCTGCATGTATAATAAGCACTCCAGGTGACCAGGGGGTTAAAAATAAAAGAAACACAATTATTCCAAAAATGAAAAATTAATATTTTGTCTCATTTTATAAAACACTGAGACTTATACTTTTTTTAAAAAAGTTTGACAAGGCGGGGAAATTACACGGTGTGACTGGATGTGTATGGGAGGGGGTATGGGAAGAGTCGTGGAGAAACTGGCATTGAAGTTTAGATCTAAAGGCTGCATAGGAGTCTGGTAGGCTGGGAAGGAGATGGGTGAGTGGATGGGGGGAGAAGAGAGAGGAGGAGAATGTTTCAGGCACAGGGAACAGATTATACGAAGGCTTAGAAGTGATAAAAGTTTTGCATGAATAAGCACTTGGCCAAAATGTACCTTTCACAGAAAATATATTTAGACCCAAAGGAGAAGGTAATATGAAATTTCAGGCCTTGTGACAATTGTATAAATACTTTTTTTTTTCTTCTTGGGGGGAGCAGGGTAGTTGGAGGGAGGTTAGGAAGATATATGCCCCAAATCAGACTAGGTGTAAGCCTTGCCCATGATATAATGCAGGGGAAAAAGGAAGCTTTAGTACTTTCGTCCTGCTAGGAAATTGCTGACCTGCTTCTTTTGATTGTGAAGAAAAACGACTTCAGTGGGTGTCAAGCGGCAGGTGGTGACCACTGTTTCTTTAAAGACAATGTATGAAACACTGAAAATTTATTTCCTAATAAACTTGACTTTCTGAGCTGAACCAAAAACAAAGTGCCATACGATAAAAGCATAAGGAATAAGAATATTTCCAACTGCTATTAAATATAATCCAAGTGAAGTGATTCACTGTGGCTCAGGTGCAGGCTCCCCATCAATACAACTTATAATGGTTGAGCTTCAAAGCTACACTTCCATTTGACAGTAATTTCCTTCTTTATTTTGTTTTGTTTTAAGTTGACTACAATTTTCAATCACAGTTATCAGTTCATCACTTGGATGAAGGTGACCCAGCAGCCCTTCTTTATCAAATTCCCGAGGTGCCCTTAGATTATCTTTCACAAGCAAAGTCTACAATGGTAACAGGAAAAATAAATTCAAAGATGAGGGTTTATCAAATGCCATCTTCTGTGGGCTGTGTTTTTTATTAAACATGAATCAAATAATCTTCTGAAATGAGGGGTATGGTTATCCAGAATCACCTTCTTCCCCATTGCATGGCTAATTCAACAATCTTAATTAATAAGGCTTTTATGATGAGTTTCATAAACAAAAGCTGCCATCAATCTGCCAGCCAAATGTATTATCTTATTATTTTGAGATATATTTGTATTTTTAAAAGGAATGAAAATTTTCATCAAATGAATCAAAAGGAATGACATGAGACTAGCATGGTAAATGTTGAAATAAATATTTTACAGCTAAATAATTCTAATACTAGTAATGATATCTCTTAAATCAGCATTTCCTAATGTATGGGAATGTTCATGAGTGTTTCAAGAGAAAAAAGTTCTCAATACAAATAAATTTGGGAAACTTTGTGTTAAACACATGTTTAACAGGTTTCTTAATTACAGGATGTCTCAGAGTCTTTAATATGCTGATAGGTATCATCAATTACCAAGAGAAGGATATGGTAAGCAGCATTTCCTAGACACACTGACTGTTTATCTTTTTCAGTGCATAGTTCAAAACTAGGGCCTCACTTTAACATATTTTGAGAAATTAGAATATATTGGAAATAATCATTATTTCTAAACTTAAGAAATGGTATAAATCTTGTTTAATCACTCCTTTAAAAACTGCCTGTATTAAAAATATCTTCAAATCTCTCAAAACATTTCACCAATGCTGTCCTCTAATCAGCAACTTTCAGCGTTGGCAGTGTAGTGTGTCTATAACTTCCAGATTGGACATGTAATTCAGGGTAATTAAACAAACTGGATTAAGCCAAGACTACCACTTTACATGATCGATCCACAAACTGTCGACATAAAATTAATGAAAAGTGTGTGTGTGCAAAACAGAAAGCATGGAGAAAGAAGGTTTATTTGCTTGTTGTATTCCTCCTATACATTCTCCTTCAAAACAGAAAAACTAAATTGGAGTAGCTATCAGAATGGAGTTGTCTAGAAATTGGATAAAATTGAGTATTTCTGCAGCATTCATAATTACTTTCAGAAGACTGAACAAGCAATGTGGGTCTCAACAAGCCACAATGGTTTGGAATGAGCCTTGGTATTCTGAGTAGGCTTTGTAATAAGCAAATTGAAAAATCTCCATGCAGCCCCAGAAATACCATCCTACAGTGTATCTTTTGGCATTATTATATATTATGAAAGCCATTGTATTTCTTTTTGGGGGGTTATGTGTTGTGACATTTTTACATGATAGCTCTCAACAGGCTTTTTAGTACTCTGAGAGATAACCTAGTTTACAGAACTATTTACTTGTTTTAAGAGGTCTCTAATCATGTAATCATAGATGATTTGGAAATGGCTTTGAAGAAGGACTCTTAGAGCTGTTGAGTTAATAACATGCGTTACCAACATTCCATGATACTTTTTATACTCCCAAAGTGTTCACTCTCTAAATGAGCCATTCTCATTCTCTTTCCCTCCTCCTCCTCTCTCCTCGTCTATGTAGGTATGTGTACATAATGTGGGCTGAATTAGAATGAGTACTCTAATTTTATATACCACAAGAGATAGCATCTCTTGATATAATACAGCCCTGAAAGTCATTTTCAAACACTATTAGGATACTTAAGTTTTTTGTGGCCAGCCAAAAGGGCACTAACCTTGCCCATCGTTTCCAGTGCTTTCCCACTCCTACTCATGCCTATGCTCATCAACTTCTACTGCTCTCCCTATGGAGTTGCTAAAATGTAACATGTTACTGATTTTGGAAAAGGCCATTCTCTGAAAAAGAATGGGTACTCTCGTGTACACACTATTGGTAGGACTGTAAACATATGCGGACTTTGGGGAGGACCTTTTAGCACTATATACATATCAGATATCTTTGATTTATTTTCCTATCAAGATATTAAATGCGTATACCCTTTGACTCATCAATTCCACTTCCTAAAGGATAATTACACAGCTGCACAAATATGTATGCACATGGAATTCACTGCAGTGTTGCTCATGTAAGTAAAAAATTAGAAATGGCTTATTTGCCCCTACATATAAAGGAATATCAAGCCACAGAGGTAGATCTATATATACTGACATAAAAGGATCTCCAATGTACATTGTTAAGAAAGGGAAGAAAACACATATAGCATGATCCTATTTAGGTTTTGAAAATATTACAGAAGGATACCTCCCAAACTATTATCATTGAGTACCTCTGGATAGGGGGATGGGTTAAGACAGGGTGGGGTGGAAAATAAAGGACTTTTCAGCTTTATACTTTTGTATGGTTTGTTTCATTTTTGCAATAAGCGTATAACGCTGTATTAATTGTGTAACTAATATTTTTACAGTAAAATGATACTGCAATAATCTCTGAAACATTAGTTTCAAAAGCATACACTCAGAGAAAAGAAATGAGAGGCATTTGATAATAGTTCTCATCAGGCAGATTAAAGAATTATTAAGGGACACACCCATTATTTGTCTTAGGTTTTAGGCCAGTGAAATATCTATTACAGTAAGTCCCCCACACACGAACCTTCAAGTTGCCAAATTTCAAAGATGCGAACGTGCGTTTGCATGTCCAATCACGTAAGTTAGTTCATGTGTCTGGCGTACATTGTCACATGTGTGCATCCTCTACAAGTGGTTGTGCTTCTGTGTACTTTACTGTACAATACTGTATAGAGTACAGTATCTTTATTTCAAGTTCAGGATGTCTGGAAGCAAGCGTAAAAGAAGTGGTGATGTAGCTGGTACTACTGTACTTTTCAAGGTACTGTACTGTAAGATTAAAAATGTTTTTTTATTTTTTGTATTTGTTTTTTATGTATTATTTGTGTGAAAATTATTATAAACCTATTACAGTACAGTAATATATAGCCATGTTAGTTGTGTTAGTTGGGTACCCAGGCTAACTTTGTTGGACTTACAAACAAATTAGACTTACGAACTCACTCTTGGAATGGAACTCATTCATATGTAGGGACTTACTGTACTTCTTTGAGTACTGTGGCTCATGGACCCTAGAATGTCCCCCATGTTCATGCCCTTATATAACCCCCTCCTTTGAGTGTAGGCACAGCCTATGACTTGCTTCTAACCAATAGAGTATGGCAAAGGTGACGGAATATCACTCCCCTAATTATATTACCATTTAGACATGTAAGGCTCATTTTACCAGCATATAATAGAGAGTCTCTCTCTCTCTTTCTCTCTCTCTCTCTGATGCTGTCTTTGAAGAAGCTGCCATGCTGCGAATGGGCCTATGGAGGCGGTGTTGGAGGAGGTCATCAAAAAGACATGACCACCAGTTAACCCTGGAGCTGAACCTGGGCAGTCAGAGGCTCCTCATCCCCTCCCCTGCCCTTGGATTGTACGTTCTGCCCACAGTTCCCACAGGAGTTCTTTCAAAGAAGCAGCCTTGAGAAAGTAAAATGTTGTGGAGACCATCTGGATGGTATAAGTGACCAAACCCAGTTAAGGTCTCTAAGTAAACTTTTAAGATTGTGACGAGCTGGTGCAGAGATTTACTCATCTTGCAGCCACCCAAGACAAACCTTTTGTGTAAGTCTCCTTGCTTATTAAAACTGCTACCTACCAATCTGGAGTGGTCTGCAGCTTTCTTCAGTCTCTCCTTGCCCTCCACGTATGGGGGCATTTCAGATTTTACCTGGGGAACTCCTGAGTTTGCATACCAACAAGGGGGCCACGTGGCGAGCACTGGAGAGTAGCCTCTGGTATCTTGAGAGCAATCCCTGGCTTAGAGCCAGCAAGAAAATAGGAAAGTCAGTCCTACAACCACAGGAATTTAATTCTGCCAACAACCACATGAGCTCAGAAGAGGATCCTCAGATGAGACACCAGTCTCAGCTAACATCATGATTTCAGCCTGGTAAAACCACGTGCAGATAATTCATTTGAGTGTGCCCAGACTCCTGACTCATTGCAATTGTGAGATAATAAATGTTTGTTGTTTTAAGTCCTTAAGTTTGCGCTCATTTTTTACACAGCAATAGGAAACTAATACAATTACGTTGTTTTACAATCTGTCTGATGCCACAGTAAGGAGTAGAAGACAAGAGAATGCGCTCAATCAGCTAATTTGTCTTCCAACTCCCTCTCACTGAATCATTAATGAGTGCATACATGCAAACTTTATAAATCACTTTCTGTATGTTAGGCACTATCCTATGCATTTACATCCCTTATCTTACAACATCCTCACATGACTCCTATGAAGTGGCCACACATAAGGATGCTGTGGCTTTAAAAGGTTACAAAATTTGCCCAAGGTGGCACAGCTAGTAAGTAGCTAAGCCAGGATTTATACCCCAAGTCTGTGTTTAACATGACTAAAAAAAAGAAAAATCAACAAATGACCCAACATTTAAAAAGTCACTTCACTTTCAGATAATACATTCAAAATCAGTGATTAAAAAACAAGATGGTAGTCTGGCAATCCACCCAAATAGTAGATCAAATGCTACTTCTTTCCCCTCAAATATGTTACATTTTCCAGTGATTTAAAATAAAAACTCAGTTAAGAGTTATTAACAGTAGAACTTGGCTACAATACCACACAGCTTTATGTATTCTGCCATTCACATAATTTCCTCTTTGAGTTACACCAAATAGAGTAGTGGTTGATAACCCATGTCAAGGGTAGTTCTGTTCCTTAGTATCAGGAGATCAGTGACTTTTTAAGTTCAAATGGACTTCCTTTTAAAGGAAGTAAACCCTACAAAACTAAAAAGCCAGAAGCATAGAGCTGCATATCAGAATATGACACAATCAATGTAATCATCAATAGGCAAGTTGAGATAAACATCATACTGACAGGATATGTTGCTGAAAAAGGCCAGAGGAAGAATGACTTAATTTTATTTTTCCTATGGGCAAAGGCAGAAAGAGTGTCATCATGAACAAATTAAAGTCCTACCACAAAGCATTTGTACACTGTGCCATGCCAGAAAGCAAAGGGCAAACCACTAATCTCCACAGATAATAATTAGAAAAAAACAGTACAGAAAATATCAGGAATACTAAGGGCAAAAGGATGTTAGGAAATATCATTATCAATTGTGATTACTCTTCTAGAATGTGCATTTTGACTGATTTTATAGGTTGTGATTTTCTTACCGCAGGCACTGAGAATTGGCATTCAAACACTCGGAGAGCAAAGTTTAATTAACATAGACTCCTGAATAAAGAGACAACCAGAAAGCAAAAGGGACATCCAACGCTATGGCTCAAATTTGCGGTTCAAACTGCAGACTATATGCACTGCTGCTTTTATTGCCTCTTCACCTTACCAGCTGAAAATTGTTGCCACATCAAGAAAATGATCTCTGTGATCCACATTTTATCCCATTTATGACCTCTCATCTTTCTGCTTTCCCTTCAGAATCAGTGCAATGTATAACTTGGACCCTGAGATCAGAGACTGAGGTCAAAATGGAGTAGACTCCAGAAGGACAGCGTTGAATATTACAGGATAATGCGAGAGGATAACCAGATAGATTCTCTGAGGACTCCAGAAAACTTTTGGTTTAGATCTGGTCATTTTAGAATGAGAATGGATAGAAAAGGACAGATAATAGGGCAAAATATATCTTGTATCTAAGTGGCACGCATGTGCCTAGGCACACACGTACCCAATACAAAAATAAATTCATGATATTCGGGCAACCCATAATCAAGTTCAAATTTGCCTATCCAAATATGCATCTCACTACTCTTCCACTTGACCTTGAGCAGGATGATGAAGCGACATCAGTGGAGTCTAAAAATTTTGGAGAACATAGAGAAATCATTTTTCCCAAGGGAACAATTGAATAATAGTACTAATTTCTATGGAAAGTTTAAGTAGGATGAGAACTAAAATGAGGATTTGGCCAAAATGTTAGTGATGATCTTTATGACTAATAGAATAGTGGAAATAGAAGTCAAATTACAGTTTATTTTATTCATTTGATTCAATAAACTTATTTTTCTCCTACTATGTGCCAAACATTGTTATAGCTGATAAGAATTCAGACAAAAATCCCTGCCCTACGGAGTTATATTCTAGTGGGGAAAGCAGATATAAATGATAAGACAAGTTAAAGTATGTTAGATGGTGACAAGGGCTAAAGGCAAAATTAAAACAGAAGGGGGATAGGGTGTACATGTATGGGTAAGGAATCCAAAGTTGTCATTTTAGATTACGTGGTCAGATAAGGACTCACGGAGTAGGTTATCATTAGGTAAAGACCTGAAAAAATTAAGGAATAATCCATGAAGACTGAGGGCTTACTGGTAAAGGAAGAAGTATTTACAAGGTAACGGAGAAATTAATAATACACGTGAGAGAGAAGTAAAGGTTTAAGCTCCAAAGGAAGTGAAGAATGTACAGGATTGAAAACACAGAATGGGAACTGACATTGAAAAGGGGGAAGGCAACTTCTGACTGTGAAATTTCTGGTGAGACTGAGTATAAATACAGGAATGTTAAAGGTGGGGTGATAGGAAGTTGAGACAGGAAGCAAGATTTTCTGCTGTCTGTGAGGGAGTGATTAAAGCAAGTAGTTCAAAGAAGATGGCAACAGAGCAGTAAGAATGGGGTGCTTAGAAAAGAAGCTGACTTAGGGATAAAAATAAAGACAAGGGGTAGTCTTAAAGACCTGGCTAAGGCTTGGTATTATGAATTTGAAGTGGCACCAATCAATGAGGCATGCGATTTTCTTTGACAGTTGTCAGCACAATCAATGGGAGAAGGAAGAAAGAAAACATCAAGTGAAAATGATCAACGTTGAGGATTGGCAAGATGGTGCAATACAAGGATGTCAATGAGTTAGTGGTAAGAATGTGTTGGGATTAGTAAGAAAGCATGAAAAGATCTGAATGGTAGATAGGTAGCTAGGGAGTTGTGAGGGCCTAGAGTTCTTGATGATACCAGAGGTGATTTAATGAGAGGAAAGGAGTGGAAGCAGTGGAAGTGACTTGCTGATGAGGAGTGCAGGCAATGATCACTGGCCTGAAGAAGGTCAAGGAGGTATGAAGTAAGTTAGGGTTTCAGATGAGTTATCTATTAAAACATACAGGCAGATAATTTCAGATATTTTTTCTATCAAAAAAGTAGATTTCAGCCCAAACCAAAAATTCAGCAGAGTATAAATCTAGTACATGTTGTATCATCCTCATGATCCAATAAAACACTGAAATGCCAATTATAAAAGCCCAGCTAGAATTTCCCTTCAAGTGAAGGCTCCTTGCATCCCTCTTTATTCTGTCTCCTGGCCAAATTACTTACTTCCTCCTCTGCATTCCTTTACTCCTTTCTTCATATCTCAAGTATGGCATATATTATACTGTTATTATAGGATACTTACTTTTCTTAATCTTATGGAGAGCAGGTACAATATATTGTTTGTATCTTAATCTTATGGAGAGCAGGTACCTTATATTGTTTATCTTTTCATCATTAGAGGCTGGCATGGTGAAAGAGGTAAATAAATGAACTGAATCATAGATCTATTTACAGTTGTCAACAGCTATTTAGTAAATGAGAAAATATCCCCCAAAATGCCAATTATAAAAAGCTCATTTCAATAGAACAACAGAAAATGTTTTGTAAATACTATTTGGAGAAAGAATCTCAAAATCTGAAGACACACTTTAACTAAATAGATACTCTCACTGTTGTTAGGTAAAATAGTGGAAAACACGTTTAAGTTTCAATAATGACTTTCAAAGTAATAAAATGCATTAACTCTGGGCAAGTAGGATAAACTTATTCAGTAAAAGATAACACGAGTCCAGCTATACTGCATTAAACTCTGTCTGGTAGGATAAGAGAAAAATGTAAAATTGAATTGGGTTAAAAATGATTTTTTTTTGGAAATGAACATGGAAAGAATATTTTATACTTGAAGACTGAATATTAGCCAACATCACTAAAGAAAAAACTCATTAATTCAAGTCCACTTCATAGTCATCTAACCTATGTAACTGTCATTAGTGTTATTTTGAGATGTTCTGGCTTAAAGTCATTAGTCCCCAAGAATAAATGAAAGCATGTCCGCAATTTCGCAGGTAGGTGAGACTTTCATATACTTTACATTTGACAACTTTCATATATTTTACATTCTTGTATTTACCTTTATAAGTCATAATTCTTAACTGAAATCAGGATAAAGCTTGACTATAGAAGCATATACTAAACTTTTCATCTATGTTTTTTCTTACCTTATTTGGGCATTATCTGCCATTTAGAAAATATATATACAAAACCATCTTTCCCAGCCATTATTGGGCATTATTTAAATGCAGTGCTTTGTGTGAAATTCTCCACCCAAAGAAATAACAAATCGATACAAAAAAGGCTAAAATTGGATGTTTGATGGAGCTGTTATGATGACCTATGCTGGAAATATAGATTTTAAAAAGGATAGAGCTTGAATAAATAAAATGAAGAACATGTAACATGCTGGAGGGTTCTAATACCTTTACGTTCTTCCATTGTAGGATTCCCTCAGCCCTCACTGTGTGTGGTTACTTCTCAGTTTTGATTTTGCAGTAATTTTGCAATCAAAACTTAAGTTCTCTGAAAGATCAGGGTGATAGGTAAAGAAGAAAAAAGGGAAGTTGAAGTTTCTGCCCTTCCCTCTAATCCAGATTGTATTTTCTGTCAGTTTTACATTTTGGATTCTTTTGGAAATGAAGGCCACAAGTATAAGAGGGAAAAGAAGACTCTGGACGGGGTGGTGCGGGAGGAACAGGAAATAAAGATAAGGGGAAAGGAAGGTTTGTGTATACGAGGTAGGAAGGTACTTCAGAGCAGTTTTCCCAGCTTATATGTGTTTGGGGAGAAGTGTGGGAAGGGGAAAAGAGTAAATTCAGCAATAATGTCCTATAGAAAGAGAATAAGAGTACTCTTCGACTTAGGAACCATGAAGAGGTGCTATGTAAGGTTGTAGGAATTGTAGTTTTAAAAAAAATAGGCTGCTATTATATAGTATCATATTGTGTCCTAGACACACATTTTATTCACAGCTATTTCAATTCTAACTGGCAATTATCCTTCCTTCTAGAACCTAAACTGTTAAAACCAAATTTAGTAAAGCAGGGCATATGAAAAAAAATCTCAATAGTCTTTCAGGTTATTCTAGTTTCCATAGGGAACATTTTACTAATGTTTTCTTTGGACTTGTCACTCCAGAGAAACCTTGTCACCTTAAGACATCCTTTAAAATACAGGTGGGGCACATGAAAAGATGCTCAACATTGCTAATCATCAGGGAAATGCACATCAAAACTACAATGAGATATCACCTTTCACCTCACACTTGTCGGAATGGCTATCATCAAAAAGATCACAAATAACAAATGTAGGCAACAATGTTGAGAAAAGAGAAACCTCGTACACTGTTCATGGGAATGTAAAGGGCAACACGGGGTTAGGGTGTTATGAGGGACAAACTATTAGTAAAAAATAAGCTACAAGGATATATTGTTCACCACAGGGAATATAGCCAATTTTTTTATAATGACAATAAATACAGTATAACCTTTAAAAACTGTGAAACACTATATTGCACATCCGTAACTTACATAATATTGTACAGCAACTATACTGCAATCGAAAAAATAAATTAGTGCACATGACAAATAACAAAATGAAGTAAAATATAACACGGATGGGAAGTCCCATGAAGAGTCTGTCATGGTAACAACGTTTAAATGGTAAATCTTAGATTCTTGGTACAAAAGAAATATTATGGGTCATAAGAGGGAAGTTGATTCCTAAGAGAAGGGAATAATATGCATAGCACAGTTACTCTAATTGTTCCCAACATGACAAATTATGCCAATAATTACTCTTTTGCTTCTCAAGGTCAGTAGGTTGAGAACAAAGTTGTCATCATAGGGGCTTTCTATTATCCACAAACATTTGATGGGTATCAGACAATAAAAAATCATTCTTTAGCCATTACCTCAGAAAGATGAGAAAGTATCTTTCTGGATAGTGTTTTTGAATCTTCAGGTGGTGATCCATTAGTGGGTTGTGAAATCAATGTATGGGATGATGAAGGGCACTTTAAAACAAAAGAATATTGTAGGGTAGGGTAGAAAAGAATAGACTAGAATAGGATAGGATATCACAGTGCATTGGTATGTAGTGTTTGGTGAACTGTTTTGTGAAACTTTAGTATATTCATATATATTATGTGTTTACTGGGTTGCAATGGAAAATGTATTTATTATGGTGGATCACTGCCAAAAAAGTTTGAAAGTTACTGTTTTAGGAGCTGCTCTACATCTCACAGAGAGTAGAGAAAAGCTTTACTTATGACCACAGATATGACCAGAAGATTATTTTCCTCTGAGGGAAAACCACATTTATCTCATTCTCAGGAGAACAAATACTTCTCAACTGGGAAAAATGATATAGATGCATATGAATCTCCAAGATGATAAAAAAAATTCAGCAAGATGGAACAATAGAAACATAAAAGAAAAAAAGAGTAAACTCCCTGTGAAAATTTCCAAGAACTGGTGGATAAACAGATGTGTTGTATCCATACGATGGACCATTATTTGGCAATTAAAAGGAATGAAATGCTGATGCATATTATGCCATGAACAAACCTTGAAAACGTACAAAGGGAAAGAAGACAGATGCAAAATGCCACATAGTATATGATTTCACTTCTGTGAGATGTTCAGAATAGGCAAATCTATAGAGACAGCAAGTAGATTAGTGGTTTCATAGGGTTGGGAGATACTGGATTAGGGGTGTGATAGCTAAAGGGTTGGAGTTTCTTTTTGTGGTAATGAAAATGTTCTAAAATTGACTGTGGTTATGGTTGCATATAACTGTGACTATACTGAAAACCAGTGAATTGTATGGCATGTGAACTATATCTCAATAAAGCTATTGAAAAAAACAAAGAACATTCTTCAAAAACAAGAGGCTCAGTAGCAATCAGTATCAATATTAAGCACAGGTCAGAAGAAAGAACAACTAAGCCAAACAGTGTTGATGAGTTGTTGTTTTTGCTAGCCAGTACTTTTCAACCTTCCTTTTATAAAACTGTACCTTAAATATTTTCTTGTAAACTACCCCTCTACAACTCTCATGTTTTGGATGAGATTGATCTCATTCTCAGCTCCATAGGTAGGCCCTTAATGGGCTTAAACAACCAGCAAATCTCACTCCTCTGGCCATGGTGATTAGTTCAGGGTTGGGCAAATGACTAACCACTAACCAAAGGGAATGAGATGCACTTAGACATTTCCTAGAGTTTCTGGGAAAGAAGAAGGTTTTCCTCCCCGCTCCAGAAAAGTTTCTGTCACCACTACATAGCCTGACAATGTAGCTAAGACCCCAAGAGTAGACCTGAGCCAAGAAACAGAGATAAATTAGATCTTGGTGACATAGATTGAGCCCTGATCAAGCCATATCTGAAGACAAATATAAACCTGAAGTCCAACATTCACCTCGTCCTTAGGCCAGATTAAATCAGGTGATCTGTCACTCTCAAACTGAAGGGTACTAACTGATATAGATACTAATCATGTATGCACAAACACACATACATACACACACACTTATACAAGAAAACAAGGAAAAATACAGATGCTTGTTGTGAGGAGAATAAGACTTGCTAGAAACCACAAGAAAAAGTACAATTTACTTGAAAAGTATATCCATCCTGCTACAGTAACCTTAACTAACTGCCTATCACTTCATCAATTCAGTTCAAGCGCAAAACCACCACCACCTAGTATTTGCAGTACATAGGATTATTGCAAAAATGTACTTAAAATTAACTCAGCAAAATCAGAGGTACCTCTCTGTTTCCAAACAGACCTATATGGAAACAAGTGTGGAAGAGGGAAAAAAACAAAACAGAGGGCTTCCCTGGTGGTGCAGTGGTTGGGAGTCCACCTGCCAGTGCAGGGGACACAGGTTTGAGCCCTGGTCCGGGAGGATCCCACATGCCATGGAGCAACTAAGCCCGTGCACCACAGCTACTGAGCCTGCGCTCTAGAGCCCGTGAGCCACAACTACTGAGCCTACGTGCCACAACTACTGAAGTCCGCGTGCCTAGAGCCCGTGCTCCGCAACAAGAGAAAACAATGCAATGAGAAGCCCGCGCACCGCAATGAAGAGTAGGCCCCGCTTGCTGCAACTAGAGAAAGCCTGCGCACAGCAACAAAGACCCAATTCAGCCAAAAATGAATTAATTAAAAGAAAAAAAGTTTAAAAGAAAATCAATAAAATTAAAAAAACAAAAACAAAACAGGGACCTAAGAGCCTAACATACAATGTATTTAGGTTAGTAACAGTTCATTAAAGATATGTATTTACAGAATAGACAGGTAAGGCAGTTATTGTCTGACTTGAAGAGTCATCAACAAGGGTCCTTTTGACTAATAAATACATTACCAACTAGCCTCATTGCCTGAAATCGATGAATAACTACATATACTGCATGTCTACATTAGACAAAGCATTGTGCTAAGTCCTGTGGGATTGTATAAGGCATTCTTACTGTCTAGGAGCCTATAGACTATATGGGGAGAGAGGAAAATACGTGCACAAACACGCACATAAAAAGAACAATGAAAGATAGTATACAGAGTTAAGAAAACAGAGATAGAACGAAACGTGAGTACTGCAGGAGTTAAGAAAAGGTCAGTGTGGGCTAGAATACATAACAAGCAGACTCCTGATGACCCCATATATGAGATACACTTTGAAGATGGGGTAGGATATGCCTGAGTAGAGAAAAGATTCAAGCCTATTCTCAGTAGAACAATCTAGGTAAAATCAAAAAGAGACAGAGCTGACTATAGTAGAATTTTCACATTGCTGAAATTAAATTAGAGATGAAGAGGAGTCAGATTATGGATCATTTTAAATGCCAGGAAGGGAAGTTTAAATTTATTATAAGAGAAATTAGGAAGTAGAAGGGATTCAATGTGAAGAAGGTTCTCTGTTGCTGAGATGGAAGAGGCTATAGGACAAAGACCTGAGAGGTGCCTCTAGGAGCTAAGAGTGGTACCTTCTTTTCTCTTAATTGATATGGTATATATTTTCTCTGCTGTGTGTATTATATGTGCATATTTCTTCTGATAATGTGGAAGTTTTGTATTCTGTTTTTAGTTCTACTATTATCTATGAATGGTTGGTTACCTTTGGAGTTATAAATTATTTATTTATATTTATAAAATATTATATACTTTTGTAGCCAGTATCTGGGGCTGGTATTAGGGAGAGGCAAGTGAGGCTCCTAGAGCACAGAATTCAAGAAGGCACTAACTCTTTTGTGAAGAGTAGTGTTGGCACCTGAGATTGAGTGCTACCTTAAATTCAGTGGTCTAGACACCCTGCTTGCCTCACATTTCTTGAGCTCCATTTTTCACCCCAATGACTTTGTAGGCACTGATTCACTATTTACTAGTGTTGAACTTTATTGTGAAGTAGTCTCAGGGCACCCTGTTTTACCTAGGTGTGCTAAGGATTCTTGAAATCTCATCACTTTACCAGTGTGTGTCTCAATGATCATCCTTTTAACACTTTTCCTGGGATATGTTGTGCTTTTTCAACCTACAAATTCAAGTTAATTTCTAGAATGTTTTCTTGAATTTTATCTTCGCATATTTTTGTTACTTTTGTTTGGTTCTTGTCTTTGGGAATAACGTGCACTTAGATGGGATCTACTTTGTCCACATTAAATAGATTTGACTTTCTATTTCTTTAAAACTATTTGTTTACCCCATTAATTTCTTTCCCTTTTTTCTGTTCTGTTCTTCATGTGTCTTAACTGTATTTTTGGCAGTGTCTGTTCTCCTTACTGCTGCTTCCAATGTTTTCTTCATTTTCATGATTATTTTTTGCCCTTTTGTTATTTTCATGAGCTTCACTGTCTCACATTATTTCCCTTTATGTTGTTTGATTATAACTTTATGACTCTCTTTGAGCTCTCTGATTTATATACTATGTCCTTTCATGGCTATATCGTTTGTTCCAACTTTTTTCTGCTTGTGGGTCATATTTCTCTAGCGAGTGCCATTTGTTTTTCCTATTTTTTATTTTTCTTCTAGTTCCTTTGTGTAGATTATGTTCTGGTTCCAATTAGATTATCACTCATCTTTGAATAAGGTTAGTTCTTTCTAGACCAGCTATTAGTAATAGGTTCAGGTAGGGGACAGGATAATGCACTGTTCCTGACTAACAGAAATTTCCCCTGGTTCAGAATAAAGATCCTTTCAACACGGGGTGTGCGTGTGTGTGTGTGTGTGTGTGTGTGTGTGTGTGTGTGTGTGTGTGACAGAGAGAGAGACAATTGTTTTAGCTTTTATCTCTAGTCAATGAATATTGGAAGTTGAATGGCTACTCAAAATTCAATCCCTCTCCTCTACCATTCCTCAAAATGATTACTGCAAAGATGATGTATGTACATGCTTCCTTCTTCAGACTTGAACTCCCTTTGGCCCAT
The DNA here is from genome assembly GCF_008692025.1 of Phocoena sinus. Taxonomy (NCBI): domain Eukaryota; kingdom Metazoa; phylum Chordata; class Mammalia; order Artiodactyla; family Phocoenidae; genus Phocoena; species Phocoena sinus. The sequence goes on from NC_045784.1 coordinate 106,112,441, forward strand.
GGAAGCTTCCACCAACAGTCTATAACCCTATTCCCATTTTTCTAAATAAAGGATTATTGGTTTATTTCACAGTATGAGCTGATTACTTTGAGAATGTATGCCCTGCTTTGTCTGAAAACTAGTCACCTCTAGGCATCTTCCCACACTCCTTGATCATCATGGCACTTGGCAGGCTTTATCCATTCATTGTGATTCAGACATAAGGTTATTCTGCTTTTCATTCTCCTTTTGTATTTGGGTAATTTTAGAGAAAAGAAAGGGCAGGGTCCACTTTACTATGCCACTGTAAAAATGTAAGTCACCTCTAGATTTTCCTTATGCCACAACGTCTTTCTTATCTGCCCATGTGACAAAGTTCTATTTTTCCTTTAAGTCTTAGCTAAACTGTCAACATACTTTCTGAAACGTTATCTTACTTCCTCAAGATAACTTAGGCACTCTTTGCTCTCTGTTCTCATTGTATTTTGGGCATAGTTATAATAAAGGACATATTATGTTGAATTGTAATCGTCTGCATATCTGTCTTTCTAACCAGGCTGAGTTTTCTAGGGCAGGGGCTATGATTTATTGGTCTTTTTATCTCTACCACTTGCTTGACAAATGGTAAGTATTCAATAAATACTGTTGAATTAGTGAATGAATTCCAATCAATATTCTGCAATGCCATAAAAGTTGTCTTTCTAAAGTACAAATCTTATCACATTAACAAATTGGTGGAGCTCCATATTTTTAGGAGAAAAATGCCAAGCATATGAGGCCCTTGCAAACTGTCCCCAAATTATCTTGACGTATCATCTTTTATCTGTCTCTGTTAGTATGCTATCACTTAGCCAGACTCAAATTCTTGCAATTTCTAGAATATGCCATGCCCTTTAATGCCTCTGTGCTTATGCACATTCAGTTCACTCTGCCTGAAATATCCTTCCTTTCCTTTTCTGCCTGGTAAATCTGTATTCATACTTCAAATATCACCTTCTGTGTGATGGCTTCCCAGATTTCCCCTGTTTGTTATTTTATTCTCTATGCTTTCATTGCATGCATTTTGCTTATATCTTTATTATAAAACTTACTACATCAAACCATAATTATTAGTTTGTCTACTCATCCACCCTACCAGCTGACAGTGAACTTCTCAAGGTCAGGGAAAATGTCTAATTATTCATTTCTGGGTCCCCAGTCCTTTGCATATGGTAGGTGCTTGACAAATGCTTGTTGAATAAATAAATTCTAGTGTTGAAACATTCTTTAATAAATGCTAACAAATGTTTCACTTTAAATTGCTAAAAACATCTTTTTCTACTTATATCTTTAAGACCCTTCAAATAACTTTACTCACTGAATCAATTCTGGATATAAATAATGACTTGCAGAAATCATCTGATGAGCTTGCTCTTATGGAACTGTTCCACCACATGGTACTTGCCTACTAACTTGCATTTGAATTTCCTCCAAGTGTGATTTATTTCAGTAATCTTAGCTAATGAATTGGATCAACTGTGTAGTGATCCAGTCAAACCCGTGGTGATTGGCTGTCTTGACAATTGGGAAAAAATACTAATCTTATTTGGTCAATTGGCCTAGTTGTATAGAGATAGGCTAATAATGCCATCAGAATTACTTTTATCAACACCACTAGGTCCAAGTAAGCAAGCTGTTAAGTAGAAGGCCTGTGACCACATTTGTTTTTAATCCGTTATCTCTCCCCACACACCTCCCCATATCTTTCCTATAACAATGCCTTGCCCTCAAAGGGAATTTTAAAGTGTTTAATAACTTTAGAAGTTTCACAGAATGGTAATAATGTTTCATACAATATCTGAAGTAAAGCAAATTCATACATTGTAGTTAATTATGTTTAAGGCATCAAACTGATTCTTTTTCTCTTGTTAACTCACTGGCATATGCAGCGTGCTGCTAATTATATAGGGAAATCTTGTCACAATGGCTTGGTCTAGAGAAGATTAAGATTGCAACATTTATATTTAATAGTCCAATCATATATCCATCATATATTCTTCTCTTCTAGAAAATGTTTTCCAAAAGAAATTTATTTCCCTTCTGAACCAATAAAACTAAATTTAACTGAGTTTCTTACTAAAATTCCTCCTTTTGTAAATATGTTCACCATTTCCATCTTAATTTTTTAATCTTTTGGATAGAGGTACCTGGGAGTTTAAATATTTCTGGAGTCTAGATGAGCAATTAAACATAGTAAGGCTTCAATTTGGTATGGGGTACATCATGTAGGAAAACATTTATTACTACTTAATATATATACTATCCCCAAAATGTGTGAAAAGTTTGAGGTTCATTTCTTTATTACTCTAACTGTCGAGGTGCACTGTTAATATAAGACTTCAAGTTTTGCAAAATACATGGGATAAATATAACCAGCAATTTAAATATTGTTCACAATGCAGTATCTTGAGAAATGATCCTGCCTGGAGCAAGTGTCTTGTTTTCTTATGTCCATATCCCTCTTGGGTTAATTAAAAATGTATTTTATCATATCCATGTTAGAAAATGTGACATTTAACACAACTAACTTATTTAACAGAAAAAAGATGAACAAATTGCTGACCTAATTTTTTCTCCCACACATTTCACATATTTGAACTTCACACCTATCACAAAGAATAAGAGTTATATGATGAAACAATTAAAATCATAAGAAACTTGAAAGAAACACTAAATATTTTTCCGTCAAAAGCCACAAATTTCTCCTTTTCTGCAAATGACTAATAAGTTTTAATTGCACTAGAAATAGGGGCCACCTTAAATAAATCCAGCAAACAAAAAGCCCAAGTCATGAAAATCATCAATTTGGAAGCAGGGTAATTATTTGCATGATAATGTGACCAGATTTTCTAAAAAATTAGTTTATATACTGATCCCCTACAGCAGGTAAACTATGAAAAGATTTGCATATGATGCTTTTTAAGAACATGCTTTGTGCGGGGATTAAGAGACACCTGAGCTTCAAAGGGGCACTTAAAAATCTACATTCTTAAACAAGCTAGCCAGTACTCAAATGCACCATGATAAGGCAGCAATTACTATGCATTAAAGTTACAAGACCTATAAATATATTATTGGAGAATGGTTTTCTGAAGCAAAACAAAAATTGAACTGGCATGGAGAGGGAAAGAGCCAGAACAGTGAAGAACAAGCAGCAGTCTTTTCTCATCCATATCAGGACTGTGTAATAAATTACCCTCTTCTCTCTCATACTGTCAGGAGAAAACGATGTTTAGATTAAACCTCGCTAAGGCCTAAAAGGATAATTTGTCAGTATTTTCCAGTTTACTACCAATGCAGTATTGATTTGCTAGGGCTCTTCTTTCTATTTTATTTACACTAATTCAATCTGGAACAACTGAAACTTAACTTGTTGGAAGGCAAGATATTTCTTTAAGTCTCACAGGCCCCAGGTATAAGGTATAAGAAAATATGTCCAAACTATTCTTTATAGTTCTTGTGGGTAAAGACCAACCTCTTCATTGGAGGCAAACCATTATCAGAGAAAACCACTTTTCTGCTGAGATTTACCTTGGGCTAATTTCTTTTTAGAAAATTATGGTTCTTAGAAGAACGTGATAAAAAACAAGTTCCAAATGACTGCCCAATTTAGCAGACTCATGACTCCAGTTCTAGGCAGCTCCTTAGAAACAAGAAGTGAAACAGAAACACCTTGATAAACCTTCTTGTGGCTGAAGCTGATAAAAATGGCAGTGTTAGTTTGATGTACAAATGACAGAGCTCAGGGAGAAAACTACACTTGAGGGAAAAGATAAAATTACTTTCCAAATCCTTACTGCTTCCTGTGCAAGTTATACAAATAAATAAACGGTATCCTACAGATCCAGGACTAAAATGAAAGCAGCCAAAGGTTAAAGTAATTTATGCACATATGTTGTGGGTAAGTAAACACATATATATCAAGTACTTAATTCATAGAGCTACTGCTTCCTTTCTTTCTTTTTTGTGGTTGTTTTGTTGTGTCTTGCTTTTCCTTCCTGAGGTACTTCAATATCTGTTGTGGCACTATTTTGACACCAGTAAGTATGGAAGAACTGGTGAAAATGTCATGAGTTGATGGGTTCATGACTCTTTCAAGGCTGAAACGTTGAAATTTCATTTCCCACTGTTTTTTCAACTTGTACAGACACTTCCTCAAACTCTGACATGACTCAGGATTAGTAAAATCTCACTTTAACATCTTCATATAATTTCTTATCCTAGTTTTAATTTAGACTTGACTGTCCTATAGGCTCACATTTCAATTTTGACTGAATTGATTGATCAATTCTAATTGGAATGTTTTTTTAAAAAATCAATTGATGCGTCATTTGACAAAATATGGTTGTGTCTTCATAAACAAAAGGTTCAATAACTTCCACCAGAATGACCAGGCAATTCAGTCAGACAACATATCAACTTAGGCAATGTCTTAAATGAATCAAACTGCTTGACAATTTTGATTGACTTGCTTATTTTCATAAATCACTCAAAAAGATATATGTATGCGCTTATTTATTTATTTAATTATGGATACGCAACTGATTGGTATTTGCTATTTCTTAGTCTTAAAACGAACTATGCTGACTATAAAGTTCTCCTACAATACTCATTTGACTTGTAGTTTAATTGTGATTGAATATGGTTATGTCTACATGCATTGATTTGGCATATCAATTGCAGTGGTTTTTCCATGCATAAATTAGCTTGAATATTTTACCTATAAAGCCAGTACCGTCATCACAAACTGAAACTAAACAAATCCAGGAAACAAGTAAACAGGTCTGACTGATTCAACTATTAACAAAGGGGTTTAAGAACTACTGAGTTTATTGAGCTGACTGATCAAATCATTCAGAAACCAAATTGGTTTACGCATATAGACAAGGCACTAAAAAAATCAATTGTGCAAGAAATAACAGTTCAAATCAATCAAAAACAGTTATTCAGTTCTGTGCAAATACACAGTCAAAACATATATAGCAAGAATTACATCTCTATATTTATTTATTTGTTCAAAATATTTGTTGAATACTTACTAAGTGTCCAAAACTATTCTACTGATAGAAGCTTTAAATACTTCAGTGAACAAAACAGAAAGGATCCCAGCCCTTATGGAACTTGTAATTCTGATGGGGGGAACAAACAATAAACAATCATCACAGTACACAAGTATATTATATAGAAGATGATACTTGAGGATGTGTGAGAGTTAAAGATGCAAGATCTGGAGGAAGAGAGTTCCAAGCAGAGGACTTAGCTAAGACAAAGTCCCTAAGACAGAAGTGTGCTCCAGTTTTTCTGGAGAGGGACAGAGATGCCATTGAAGTGGGAGCAGAAATAATAAGGGGAAGTGTAGAAGGAAGTGAGGTCAGAGAGATATCAGGGAGGGAATTTTAGACCACTGTAAATATTTTACTGAGTGAAATGAGAAGCCACTGCAATATTTTTAAGCAGAGTAGACTGACATTTTAAAAGGATCATTCTAGGAAGGAGGGAGACCTATTAGGGGGTATTAACCAGGCGAGAGATGATGGTGGTTTGGACTAGGGTGATAGCAGTAGGGTTGGTAATAAAGGAACAGTGTTTGCTGATAGAGTGGATGTAAGGTGTGAGAGTGAGAGAGCTTTCAGGACGATGCCAAGGTTTTTGGCCTGAGCAAGTGGTAGGCTGGCATTTCTATCAACTGAAATGGGTGACTCTGCAAGTGGAGCAAGTTTGAAGTAGAGGGAGGGTTAGGAGCTCAGTTTTGGACAAGTGAAATTTAAGATACCCATTAGCCATCCAGGTGCAATCATCAAGTAAGTTGAAAATGGATGTTGGAAGAGAGGTCTTGGCTGAGATATGAATTTGGGACTCATTTGTGTATTAGACAGTGTTTTAAGCATCAAGACCAAATGAGATCACTCAGTGAGTGAGTGTAAATGGAGAAGACTCTAGGACAAAGACAGCACTGGGACATTACAATATTAAAAGGTCAGAGAGAAGAGGAAGAATCAGCTAACAAGACAGAGAAGTGACTACTGAGATAAGGGGAAAACTAGGAGCATGGTAATCTGGAAGCCAGGTGAAGTAAGCACAGAGAACTCATGAATTCATCAGGAAATGAGATACTCCCTTAGTTTTAACCTTCTCTTGTCTTGGCCCTTCTTTAGCAGAGGTAACCCAAGGTTTATAAAAAATGTGGCAGAAGGGAAATTCTTGGATTATTTCACAAGGCTGCCAATTTTCTCATAGTAAAAGTTATTAAACGTTTGCACAGAAGATTTCTACAGGCCACACAATCTCTCTAGCTGCAGGATTATTTCAGCGAATATAAACTTGCCAGGGGACAATGAAAATAAAAGATAAGTTATCTCAAAAAAACTAGTTTTGCACTTACAAACAACAAAATAAATGAAAATTATTTAAACACAAATTTCTAGATGATAGGAGAATAAAACTGAAAACAAAAAATTAAAAATATAGACCTTGGAGAATAAAGAAATGCTATTTAAAGTCAACCGCCTAGTATAATAGTCATTTGTTCATGCAAACACAATTATGTGTACATTGCTGAAATTGTTAAATGACAAATACATGTTTTTGGTTTCAAAGGAAAATAGTATGGTATATATTACATGAAAGGTTTGAAATTCTCAGCTGTCTTTGTTTGAAAACTGCTCATTTTGGCAGACAACTTTTAAACATAAAACTGCTGGTAGGCTGCATAACAATACTTCCATGCCTTCCTTGTTTTCTCTGTAAGACAGAAACGATCTCCAAACATAGCTTTTTTCCAAGTAAATAGAAGAATATGGCTCTTCCATAGACGGGGCTCTAATTTCATAATGACAATTAAAATGAGCAAGTGACTTAATAGTAATGTAAAGAGCAAAATATTACCCTTGGTCTAATAGATTTGTTTCTCATCTTATTTTTACAAGGAACACACACCAAAAAAGCTGTGTTAAAGAAATAAATCAAGAGCTACACCTGGAGATTGCCGTAAAGGGAATATTTAATAATCTTGCGCTCATTTGTTTTAGGGAAGCTTTTATTTTTTTCATTTATTTTCAAACATTGGAAAGAACCCTGTAAGCAGCAATTAATTATTGGTTATTTTTCTTTTTTTTTAAACATCTTTATTGGAGTATAATTGCTTTACAATGGTGTGTTAGTTTCTGCTGTATAACAATGTGAATCAGCTATACATATACATATGTTCCCATATCTCTTCCCTCTTGCATCTCCCCCTCCCACTCTCCTTATCCCACCCCTCTAGGTGGATACAAAGCACCGAGCTGATCTCCCTGTGCTACGTGGCTGCTTCCCACTAGCTATCTAGTTTACATGTGGTTATTTTTAAAAAGTGGTCTAGAAAGCAAGTGAGTTGGATTCATTCCTCCTTGATACCATTGTCATTTTGTTTACTTTTTAGTTATGTTAAATTAAAAATGTTAATAACACATGGTACAAAGTTCTAAAAGTGCAAAAGAGCACAGATGAAAATAAATCTCCCTCCAACCCTATCCCACAGTCACCTAGTTCCCTTCCACAAATGCAATCAGAATAATCCATTTACTGTGAATATTTCCAGAGAAATTCTATACATCTACAAGCACATATACATGTTGTGTGTTAAAAATCACACACCAAGTGTAGTGTACTGGACACCACAGTTTTTAATTTGCAGGTTGTGACCTATGAATTGGTTAAGAAATAAATTTACTGGATCACAGTTAACATTAGAATGACAAGAAATAGAACAGAAAATGTCAGAGTGCACTGTTCATAGTAAGGGTAGGTATTGTCTTGTGAAAATTTTTTCTAGTTTTTATTTTTGTTTATAGATTCATTAAGAACTGGGTCACAATGTAAATTTTATTTCTTACTCTGGGTCACAGACAAAAAGGCCATTTCTATATATGATGATTCAAACCCTGTGGTTTCTGTTTAATGATGTATGTTGAAGATTGTTTTACTTCGATACATAGTTGTCTCATTTTGTTTGTGTTAAATTTATGAAAAAATATTTCAGACATCCATAAAAGTGTATAAAGAGCAATAATGTAAACACTAAAGTACCCCTACCACCTAGTTTAAGAAATAAAATATTATAAATAAATATGCAAATAAATATAGTGTCAACAGAGTTGAAATCCCCCTGTGCAATTTCCGCTAAGGCATTCCACTTCTCCTTCCACCATATATATTCACTCTTTGTAAGGCTACAGAGTATTCCATTGCGTGACTCTACCATAAACTATACAAGTAGCCTCCTACTGATTTACATTTTGATTGATATCCCTGATTTTTAGATATTTCAAACGATGCTACTATGAATATCCTCACATGTTTCACTGCATACCCACTGACTAGCTGTAGGATAAATTCCAGGAAGTGAAATTGCTAAGTAAAAGGAGGTATATTTTTTGCTAGATATTGCCAAATTTTCTTTCATAGAGATTGTATCTATTTATACTCCTATAACCAACATTTTATACACATTTACCAACAAAGTATATTATCAAATTTTTTATTTCCAATGTGATCAGTGATAAATAACATAGTTCTATTATGCATTTCTCTTAGGAGTGAGGTTAACATATTTCATATGCTCATGAACCATTCTTATTTCCTTTTCTATGGCCTAGAGTCACTTTATTTTTCATTTTATTGCTGAGACTTTTTTCTTATTGACTATGAATACTTTTTACATAAGAGAAATTAACCCTTTGTCTTTGGATGCTAATACAGATAGCATGACAACATTTTTGTTTATGGCTTCTTTTTTTGTTGTTGCTATATCTATAAAAGCTTTTCTACTCTAAGGTTAGGACAAAATTCTCCCATATTTCCTTCTACTATTTATTTTCACATTTAAAATTTGATTCATCAGAATTTATTTTGGTGTAGGAAGTGAGGTAGAGAATCAATTTTATTGTTTTCTTGACAGCTACCCAATTGTCTCAACACCTTTTTTAAACAATCCATGTTTTCCCTATTGATCTGAAATGCTAGCATTATCATATATTATAGGGCTTCCCTGGTGGCGCAGTGATTGAGAGTCCGCCTGCCGATGCAGGGGACACGGGTTCGTGCCCCGGTCTGGGAAGATTACACATGCCGCGGAGCGGCTGGGCCCGTGAACCATGGCTGCTGAGCCTGCGCGTCCGGAGTCTGTGCTCCGCAACTGGAGAGGCCACAGCAGTGAGAGGCCCGTGTACCGCAAAAAAAAAAAAAAAAAGCTTATATCATATATTATATTCCTATTTGTATTGGGTCCATTTGCAGGCTTCCTTTGCCATTCTAACACTTTATTCATGTATTAGAATATTAGTTTAATTAAAATGAACTTAAATATATTTAAACATCTGGCAAACTTATTATCACAACATTATGTTTTTTTCCAAATATTTTCAAGGTATTTTTGCATGATGGGTTTTTTTTCCCATTTGAACATTAGCGCCAGTAAATCAGAGTTTTTACATGACCAATTGATATTGTTATTGGAGCTATGTTAGAATTACAGATTAATTTAGGGAGAATTTTATGATAGTGATACTTATCATCCAAGAAGAGGGTAAGGCTTTCCATTTACTTATGTTTTCTTCTATATTCCTCAATAGCATTGTTGTGTGTGTGTCTGTGTTTGTAAACGTATGTGTGTATGAGTGTGTGTCTTGGTCTTTTTGCTAGTTTATTCCTAGGCATTTTGGCTGTCGTTGCTTTTGTAAAAGTAATAATTTATTCAACCACATTTTCTAATTGGTTGTGATTTATATGGAAGAAAACTATTAATTTGGTGTCCTAATGTTATACCAAATTAATTTACTGAATTTTTATCATTTGTATTAATTTATTGTTTAGTTTTCTTAGATTTTTTAGATATACAACTGTGTAACTTACAAATAATAATTGACCTCGTTGTTTCTAATTTTATTCCTCTTACTTCAGTCTCTCTTCTCATGGCTACAGTTGCTACTTTCATTATAAGTTTAAAGTAATTGGTGAAAATGGACATCCTTTTTCTGTTCTTGACTCTAACAGAAATCTTTGTAGTGTTTCCTCACTTAGAGTAAAACTGGATTTTGTAATTTTACATAAGAAATTATATATATTATATACTTTTTAAAATTAAGAGTCTCTATCAAAAATTAATGAGCAGTAGTATAGTATAGTGGATAAATGCAAGGGTTTGGAATCGGACTGGGTTTAAATCCTGGCTTTGCCACGTACTAGCTAAATAACTTTTTACTTAGCCTCACTGTGCCTCAGTTTCCACATTTGTAAATGGGGATGTTATTAGTACCTAAGTCATAGAGTGGTTGTGAGAATTAAACTCATTAATATTTAAAATACTTAACAGTATCAAGCAGAGAGTAAATATTATGTGTTTGTTTACTACAACGTTGGGTTTTATGAAATGCCTTTTTGTCATCTATGCAACTTTTCATATGGTTTATCTATACTTATCTATTCATATGATAAATTAGAGTAACAGAATTCCTAGTATTGAACTATCCTTGCATTCCCTAGTATGAACTGCACTTAGTTGTAGTGTATTATTCTTTTACTATATTGCTGGACCTTGTTTGCCAGTATTTTACTTAAAAATTTTGCATCAGTATTCACAACTACAATTGGTTTGTAGATTTATTTCGTGGTTTCTTTTTCTGCTTTAGATCTCATTGCTTTTCTTCCTTTCAAAAAATTAAAAAAAGATTTGGAAGCTTCCACTTTTGTTATGCTCTGAAAACATTTAAGTAGCATTGAAATGATGTATGTGTTCCTTAAAATTTTGGCAGATTTTGTCTATGAAACTGTCTACATCTGCTACTTTTTTTGGTTTGGGTGGTTCTTTGGAAATTTTATTTCTATAATATAAATTATAAAGTTTATATTTATCTATCTTCTCAGAGCATTTTGGTCATTCATATTTGTTCTATAAAATCATCTATTCCACCCATGTTTTCAAGCATATCTTAAAAGAGGTACACAAAGTAGTCTCTTATGAAGCAGTTGCCTCTTTATTTATAGTTATTTTGACATGCTTATTTCTTATTGTCTCCCATTTTCTTGATTGTCTTATCTATTTTATGCCCCCCATCCCAGAATTGGCTCTTGGATTTATTCATTAGTTCTAGATTTTTATGATACATATTTTCATTTTAACTAATATATTTTAAAATACTATGAACATGCCTATGTTTTAATTCAACTAAAATATCAAGTTGCATGGATCCTTATAAAGTAACAGGCTGTACTGTAAGCACATTAACTCATTTTGGGTTTTGTTTGTTTGTTTGGTTGGTTGGTTGGTTGGTTGGTTGAGTTTTTTTTGGCCTCACCTCACGGCTTGCAGGATCTTAGTTCTCCGACCAGTGATTGAAACCGTGCCCTCAGCAGTGAAAGCGCTGAGTCCTAACCACTAGACTGCCAGGGGATTCCCCACATTAACTCATTTTGGCTTCTTAGTACACTACTCATTAGTACACTGTTTAATGTATAATAAATAAGTGATTAAACAATATATCAAGATCAATCATGATGACTAACCTAAATAATTCTAATTTAAAAATTACATTATTTATGCTGTATTTATACTGAAACTACTTCCACATTGAAGTCTGTTTTCAGGTAAATATAACCATGATGCATACTACATGCATGCATACCATCCATTTAGATTTATGATCTGTATGTAGATATTTATATTCTAACCTAAAATGAAAATAAATTTTCAAGCAGTTTACTTTTAGAATTGGGGACATCATAATATTATTAACAATTATATCTGTATCTTTACCTACTATCTATCTATCTATCTAATCTTCATATACGTCCATAAAGTATAGATGGTTGAATTTGACCACTTAAAAATATAAAGCTCTATATCTACAAACACAAATGCATCATATGAACCTATTTCAAAAGGCAAATGAAAAACTAGGAAAAATGCATAATGCATTCAAGGTTTTTTTTTTACCTCATATATAAAATGTTCTTGAAAATTAGTAAGAAATATGAAAATTGGTATTAGATATAGAATGGATAAACAACAAGGTCCTATTTTATAGCACAGAGAACTATATTCAATATCCTGGGATAAACCATAATGGAAAAGAATATAAAAAAAGAATGTACGTCATATAACTGAGTCACTTTGCTGTACAACAGAAATTAGTACAACCTTGTAAATCAACTGTACTTCAACTTAAAAAATTAATTAAAAATGAAATAGAAAAATTCAAATAGAAAAATTTGGTAAAGGATGTCAACAGACAATTTAGGAAAAAGAAATGTATATGGTCCATTAACATACAAAAAGATGCCCAAGCTCACTCATAAGTAAATTGCGAAATAATAGCACAAAAAGATACCATATTTCATCTAGCAGATTGGGTATTAGAAATCTTTTTCATTCCTTGCCAGTGTTGAAAAGGATACAGGAAAACAGATGCATTAGTAGTATATAGCATTAGTAGGAAGATAAACTGGTTGTTTAAAGGGGAAATTTGGTAATATCTATAAAAAATGTCAAATGTACATATCCTTAGCCCATCATTTCTACTTCTAAGAAATTATCCAACAGGTATGCAAAAAGATGTGTACAAAGATGTTAAGTACAGCATTGTTTTTTGTTTGTTTGTTTGCGGTTACACGGGCCTCTCACTGTTGTGGCCTCTCCCGTTGTGGAGCACAGGCTCCGGAAGCGCAGGCTCAGCGGCCATGGCTCACGGGCCTAGCCACTCCGCGGCATGTGGGATCTTCCCGGACCGGGACACGAACCCGTGTCCCCTGCATCGGCAGGCGGACTCTCAACCACTGTGCCACCAGGGAAGCCCCAGCATTGTTTTTAATATCAAAGTCCTGGAAATCTAGATTTCCATAAACAGGGGACTAAGTAAAAAATGATACATACAGAAACAGAGTACTATACAGCTATTAAAAAGAATAAGGCAGGGGAATTCCCTGATGGTCCAGCGTTAGGACTCGGTGCTTTCACTGTCGGGGCCTGGTTTCGATTCCTGGTCGGGGAACTAAGATCCCACAAACCACTCAGTGTGGCCAAAAAAAAAAAAATAAGGCAGATCTATACTGCAAACATGGGAAAATATAATATTAACTAGTTAATAATATTATATAGATATAATTTAACATTATATATATTTAATATTATATAGGTATAATATTAACTAGAAAAAAGTTATTGGTCTTTTTTTACTATGTTATCCCATTTGTACATGTACAGAACATTTGGGGAATGATACATAATACACTGTTAACACTGGCTACCTCTCAAGAGTGTCTTGATAATTTCTTGCCCTGGTGATACAATTGGAAGTCCTAGTTATAAAATTACCTAAAAGATTTATATACCAGTTAATAATTTTTATTTTCTTGCATATGCACGATGGAATCTTTGTAATCCTATGACTTTTATACTTTATATAGAAGCGTAAAGAGGGAGAGGATTTTCACTTTAAACATGTTTTTACTGTTTTAATTTTTAAACCATCAGCTGATATTACTTTCATACTAAAAAAATAGAAGTTAAAATTCCCTACTAAAAAGAAAAATATAAGCTTGTTATATCTAACTTTATAATGGCTTGAAATTTCAATATCATCAAAATTGTTTTCAACTGTAAGAGTATCATGGTCAACGCAGAAGTGTCTCACCCACACATAAAGTGATCCCAATGACTTACACTCTTCCTCTGATTGTGTAACATCTCCAAAGGAGCCATTACAAAGTCATCTGCACTGTCTTGTACATGCCTAATGGATCCAACAGAGCCATTAGGATGTCAGTTATATGGCAGGGCTCCTGCCAAAGCTATTACCAAGTCATTGCATTGTTTCACACACTTCCTTCGACATTCAGATGGTTCCCGAGGAACTGTTATCATGGCCATGGAAGTGTCCTGTATAACTTACACTACTAAGGGAAAACAAAAAAAGCAAAAGAAAGAAGTGTAGAACAAACAAATCCCTTCCATTAAATGCACATGAATGGCCCCACATGGTCAAATATCAGAAGGCATAACTCCTCATTTGGGTATAACTATTATATGTCATTCAAGAAACCCAGGTGTTAGGCTAGCTATTTTTTCACCACTCCTGCCTGCTGTTCCGATGAAGCAATTCAGGGTCTGAGAATGACAAATGCATGGCTATGATGGTATGGTGTTTATTGGTAGCACATGGTATATTACCAGGTTTCTGTGGTATGCAGTACAGAAGCAATAGGGAGTAGTACTAACGGATTTTTTGGCTATCATGGGATTGTATCAGATAATCCGTTACCTGTAAAGTTCCTGAGCAGTGCATAGGGAGCTCAGCTGCCCAACAATCATGGAAATCAACAGGGCTTCTGAGTAGCTGAAATCCCAGCTCTACCTTAAGGGGCTATTACAATGACAATAGGACATACAATAGGACAAAGTTAACCCTCAACCAGGTTGAAGTGCTTCACTGAATTCCCTCTCATAGTCTTCTCTACTTAGCAGAACAAGATTGTTGGCTATTAAAATGATGTATTATTTAAGGTAAGACAAGTGCAAGGAATTTTACCCAGTTTGAAATGAGAAGGTAGGCTGAACTCTGCTACGCTAGAGTTTCCTGGGACACCAGATGTTTCAGAAGCCACATTGCATGTCTGGCTAATCCTTGATAAAAGAGACTTCACCCTGCAGCACCTACCTCACAATACATGCATAATAAATTCTTGTTGTGTGAAAGATAACCACGACTAAGATTTATTGAGCATTTAATTTAATATAAAACACTGTAAAGTGCTATATGCCCATTTTCTCATTTAATCCTCACATACAAAAACTAAAATAGGTAATGTCTCCATTTGACAGACAAGGAAACTGAGGCTTGGAGAGCTTTAGCTACCGGTCCAAGGACACACAGTAAAGTGGCAGAACCATGGCACAAACCTAGATCTATCTTATACCACAGTCCATGTTCTTAATCACTCACCGTCCGGAGAACATTGTTATTTAGATTGCATTAATACAACAATTTTTACTTTAATAAATGATTTCACATCCCTGTGTTCTCATAGCAAGCTGCACATATTTTTTTATCAGGGTACTAACTAAATCATATTAAAGTTAGCTCTTTATCTTCTCTGGTAGACCTCACTGGGTATACATGCTCACTTGACTCTGACCGCCTGCATTGCAAACTGCTCCAAGAATCCAGTGGATGGGTTCCCAGAAAGCAACATTTGCATTGCTGACCTTACTCCTTGGTTGTAGCTGATGTGACCAGTGGTAGACATCTGACTCAAGCTGGGAAAATTAATCTGTCTCATTGGAATTTAGAAACGGCATTGAAAAACATCCAGTTAATCTCAACTTCTTTCCTGAACAGAAGAAATATAAACTGGAGAACTGTATGAGGTTTTATGCCTGCCTTGTGGATGGAGATTTAGAGAAAGTAAATCTGCAGAGACAGGACTGAAGGAAATGGATTCAGAAGCAAGAGGCAAAGCCCAGGCAATTCTTCTAATCTAGTTCCTTCTTTTGTCCTGGTCCCATGAAGCATTCACATGCCCTTTTTATGAATTTGTTTTTTCTCTCTTTAAGCTAGCTCAAGCTGTTACCTGCAATAACAATAATAAATAATAATAAACAATCCTAATTAATAGGGCATCAATCCTGCCCACTAGACTGTAAATTCCTTGAGGGTGGAGATCATGTACTGGTCATCTTTTATATATCCCCAGTCTCCAATACAGAGCCTGGCAAAGAGTAAGTGCTCAATAAGTATTGCTTACATAGAAATAGCATTATCAACAAGAGCATAGCCATAAATAATTTCTTTGCAACTTATACTTTATTAAAGGTTATAAATGTCTTTTCTCTACCTATTTCCCTCTATTTAGCTTCTTGATAAGCAATTTCATTTTCACATTTTCTAATCCAAGTGTTTCATTTAGGCCATATGTGAAAAACACATTCTTGGAAATTGATTATTCAGATTTAGCTGTTGATATAGTTTTTTCCTCCAACCTAATGTAGAGTCAAATGTAATTATTGAGGAACACCCTAATCACTGAGGTTAATGCTCAAGTAGGACTGCCAAATCCTTCTAAGAAAAGCCCACTGGATCACCTGTCAGAGGAAGTTGTGTGTTAGATGACCAGAGGTTTGACCCACTGTAGCATTTCTATTAGAGAAGATCTACAAAATATATTATCTCTCAGTTTTAATTCTTCCCCTCAGAGCAAAGCATATTTTTCATTTATTTAGTGCCTACTGGGCTCCAGATCCAGTAGCTAAGTACTGAAGCAAAAATATGGAATAAACCAGGCTTTGTCTTCAAGTAGCTTCCTATCTAGTACATATTAAAAACCATCGTGAAGATAGAAAATACACAACTCAAGTATAATGAATAGTAAGGTTGGTAGTAACGTGGAATGGGAGTAGAAAAGGAGTAAAATGAATAAAGTTTTATGACTGATATCAAAGTGTCCTGCTCACGGGCCTCAGGCTGAAGCTAACTTGAGTAAATCTGCATTTTTCCTAACAGCCGATTAAGCGTCAATAGACAACAAAGGATTTACTTAGGACAAATTTCAGGGAATGGAAATAAAGTGCCTTAGTGTTCTGATTGCCCTGTGAAAGACGAGAAATCCACATTGTCTTCTGTTACCTGCTGCTCTCCCTTCCTTGTACTGCAGACCTCTGTCTGTTTCGGTACTGAAATGGAAGGTTATTTATTTTACTTTTTCATGGGTTAAAGCATATCAGAAACTTCAATTCAATTAAGGGTAACCAAATAGAGTTTACGAAAATGAGAAAAAATAAATATTTTCAAAGGCTTGATCGATTAATTAAATGAAAGAAATAAGTCCTTATAGACATGATTTTGGAAATATAAGTAGAAAATCCAAGACATTATAGCCTAGGATGGATAGAATTGAAAGTGTCTTTGAAATCACATCTCAGAATCTTTCTCAGTTGAACAGCACACCCAGATTAACAATTTCCCCAATCTTCACTTCTCTCCCAAATTTACAGGAGTGAAGCTTAAATCATCCTAAACCGATCCATGATATTGTGCCCATTGCCTCATCAATAATCTAAAAATAAGAATGTATATAGGAAGACAGAAACAAAATAAAATGTCATTGACATTAACTGAAACAGAGGGATGCAGTGGCATGGAGTCTGAGGTAGTGAAGTATATAAATCCCCCCAATTTTAAGCTATTTACTCTTTTCAACATAGTATATAGAAACTCAAATTACTGAAACAGATTCCTTGCTAGGCCTGCTTTCATGAATGTATGAGATCAATGGGAAATAAATAGCCACATTTGCACACAAATGTTAATTCGTTAAAAATAACTTGTTTTTTCAAATTAACATTTTTTTAGAAAAATCATTTACACTCTCAACTCAAACCTCCTCTGTGAGAATCTATGGAAGTGTTGAAGGCAGGCCAGGCCTGGTATCACTGACTGAAAATTTTTGGAATCTAAATTGGTGAAATCTTACTCTAAGTCATAAGATTCCAAATTGTATACTCCTTACTGAAAATTACTAGTAGGAGCAGAGTAAAACTTACAGAACTCTGAGTGGAGAAAAGTTGTTCAAGTTCATATCTTATATTCATTCATGATCCAAGGGAGGAAAAAACTGGCTATTTGGAAAACAATCAATTGTATTTAGCTAACTTGTTTCTGAATTGCTGTTTAACTCTTCCTCCTATGTAAAATGCTGATAACAATAGAATCATTCCACAGATGGGTCAGGAAGATGAAATGAGATAAAGATATTAAAAGTGTGTTTGGAAATTGTGAAGTGCTGATCAGTAAGAATAGTGAACATTCTTATTGTACTCATGTTACAAGTACTATTCTAAACCTTTATGTACATTAATTTATTCAATCATCACAAAATCTTAGAGGTAGATAGTAATATTCTCCTTGTTTTACAAATGATGAAGTTCAGGCACAGAAACTTTAGACAACTTTCCCAAGATCACACAGCTGGGATTTAAATCTAAGCTGTCTGGCTTCACAATACAAACTTTTTATCCCTATGTTCTATTGAAATCCCCCTTGGAGGTGCACATTGGGTCAAAAGAGGCTTACAGTTAAGGACTAGTTTTTAGCAGAGCAGATCATAGTTTTATATCGGCGCCCTGCCCAATTTTGTGGTAGCGCATCCAGTTCCTAAAATAAATCATAAGGAAAATAAACCTATAAAGAAAAGAAAAGATACACGGCCTTTACTCCTGAGTCTTCCAACTCTGTCTCAGTAAATAGGGTTACATGATCAAGGTAGATGGCTGATTATAGACTGAAGGCAAAACGAAACTGAAGAGCCCCAAACATTCCTGAAGGTTCCTAACACATCCAAGGGACGTGGCACGTGAACACAGTGCGTATAGTGGCTCATCACAGTAAGCAGTTCTCGTGGTGGAAGAAGGGGAGGATAATATGCATTTTGATGAAGCTGATTCTAATATATCTTCCCTCTGATCCATTTCCCCCAGTTCCTTACATATTTTGAGTCATTGCCCTGTGGTCAGATGTGAGGATTCCCTCTGCCACAAAGTGTTTGATTTTCATTAAAATCATTAATAAATATTGCTTTCAGTATCCCTCTGCCAAGGGGCAAAGCCCAATGAGCACAATGAAGGCAAAAGTAAAAGGACACCAATGTCCCCTCACTAAGGAATGACACAGTATAAAAACAGGTCTACAGAAAAGAATGAACACTTCCTTCATTTGAAGGTGCTATTTATAATTAATGACATAGGTATAGTGTGATTCTTTTTTTTTTTTTTGCAGTACGTGGGCCTCTCACTGCTGTGGCCTCTCCCGTTGCGGAGCACAGGCTCCAGACGTGCAGGCTCAGCGGCCACGGCTCACGGGCCCAGCCGCTCCGAGGCACGTGGGATCCTCCCGGACCGGGGCACGAACCCGCGTCCCCTGCATCGGCAGGCGGACTCTCCACCACTGCGCCACCAGGGAAGCCCTAGTGTGATTCTTAAGCCAAGCCAGAGCGTCGGAAGGAAAAGACCAAGACCATTTGCTAGGTGTAAAGTTATGACAGTATCTGAACTATATACTATGTTAATGGCTAGAGTCATGTAAAAAATCATAGATAATGTATTGATAGAACAGAAAGTCATGAGGCCAAAACCAACCCAACCTGATGTAAATCTCTGCCTTCATGCTAAATCAACGTTTCCCTATTCTACCTAGCTCCCCCTACACCTCCTCATTACTATCAACATACACATACATGAAGTCTTCCACAGGAAAGCAAACCAACAAGCTACCAATAAACTAATCTTTGACAGGTTAATTAACCAGGCCTGTGTGTTGTTTATCAGACGGGCAGGGTTGAATGTTGTAGGGTGGGTGTCAGGGATGGGGTGAGGTAAAATAATTTGTCATTGAATATTTGGAAACACTTGCCTTGAGTAGACCCAGCTTGAGCCTCCATGTCGCAACAAACAGGAGAGAATTTAAAACCTGTAATAGCAAACATTTTTACTAATTAATCCTTGTCCAAGTCATCTGGGATTCTTCAATCTTCAATCCTTACCCTTCATCCAGTAGTATTTTTTAGATAACAAATTCAGTGAAATACGATTCATATACCATAATGTTCACACTCTCATTAAAGTGTACGATTCAGTGGCTTTTAGTATTTTCACAGAGTTGTGCAACTACTACCACTATCTAATTCCAGAAGTTTCATCACCCCATACCGAGGGTCTTGCAGGAATAGAAGAATGGTGGAGCCCCACAGGGAAATTCCTTTCTTTTAATGTTTCAACCCAGTGAACTGGCTATAACTTCCTTATGTCAGGAGTGAGATGACGAAGAACAATGTCTTTGAAATACAGGAGAGCCTCTATCACCCCATTTCACATAAATTTGGTCGTTATTTTTCCTGTTTGACAGTTGAAGCCCCAAAACTGTAGGGACTAGTCCAAGGTCCCCCAACTTCCATCCTATTGCTGCTCCACTTACATGAATATGCACGACATAGATCAAATATGTTCCCTTCTCACTTCCACACTTCACCTCCTCTACTCTCTTCGCCTAAGTCAACAATACATACATACATACATGAAAATAAACCTAAAATATCAAGACCCTCAAGGATTTTTGGTGATAGGATATTTAGTGATATTACAAATGTCATTCCTGATTATATCCTTGTGGCCAATGTCTCCTACAGGCTGAAGGAGGCAGAGGAGGATAGAATAGAAAAAGCTGCAGGTACAGGGCTGTTGGCTACCTCTCTGACACCTGAGAAAATACTCATTAGCCACTGCTAACAGACCAGGCTTTGTGGTCATGGTGATGGGACCTATGAAATTTAGACAAACAGAATGAGGAGGAGATTAGATTAATGTGTTTAATAAGCAGTAACGTGATTTTTATGAAAGGACTTTGTTCTTCGGTAGGGACAGAAAAGCAGACAACAAAATAAATTAACCTCTTCCCAACAAATCAAAACGACAAAACTTTTCCATTTCTAAAAGTTGTAAGAAAATAATATATAACTACAATTTAATGACACTGCTGTTACTACTTATTATTGTCTGGCAAATGGCTGATGTTCACCTTCTGTTTTTTTTTTAATTATTTCAGTCCAATCTGGTTAATTTGCCTTTCTCTGTACACTTGACAGGTTAATCTGAATCAGAATAGAGAGCACATACATAATAAGCTTGCTATACAGCTGTTCGTCTCATTGTTCATATATTGATACAAAGCCAAAATACATGACATGAGTACTTCTAAAATAAATATCACTAGTACTGCACTGGAAAATAAAGATGAAAATAAAAGGTGAGTAATGAATAAGACATGCACAATATTACTGACTCTATGAGATTTATTTCCTTTGGGGGAATCACCAGAAATAAAAAGTACTTCATCTATTATTGTAAATGAATGTGTCTATTTGCCAGATACTTAGGTACATGCCTTGTCCATGGGACCCTGCTAACCTGCATCTCCATTCTGCAGACGAAATGAAGGGTAGGCAGACATAGGGAAGGAAAACAAATCAAAGGCTAAAACCTGCATCCTCTCTGGGTTTTATGTAAACAATATAGATAGCTCTATTACCATTCTCTCCATCAGACTTCCTTTCATGGTCAGTGTCAGTCAAGGACAATGCGGAGTTGGCCCGGCTGGACAAACAGGAACTATGCTCTGACTTCATCCCCCTTATCCACATTCTCAGCGCATGGTCAGGTGAGGCAGCACCTTCTGTCTCCGTGTCCACATCGGATCCCATCTCTAGCTGGTAGCCATGCCGAGAAACACTGTGCATGTCTGTCTGGTAGCCAGAGCACAGAGTGTGAGGGGTTTCACAAAATTCCATCTCTGAGAAGACACAAAGTCAGAGAAAAGGTTTATAAACATACAGAAATACCTGGTAAAATTCGACCTTTTTGTCCTTATGTCCCTCTCCCCCATTGCTAGTATTTATGTGTTTTTGCCAAGTTAGAATTCTGGTCTTTATATTTATGGTAGCTAGGATTCTGTGCTTATTTTGCACTTCTGTAGCTTAAAATTATGCTCCTGTTGATTCTTACAAGGTTCTGGAAAAAGCATGCCCAAAATAGCTTTATATCTACAATTTTAGGTTGCACAAATGTAATGAAATAAGTGAGTGCAGGGGAGTATAAAGTGTAGAGAGCTGTCCTTTAAAAGATATTTCTTTTCTAGGAAGAATATATATGATCTGCAGAGCACACCTATGCTTAAAATATTAAAATTATTGGCTTTTCTAAGTATTTAATATACCTCAGGGTTAAGAAGAAATAATTCAACGTGAAAACTCTGAGGAAAAAACATTAAGTATACTTTTTGAAAGTATTTTTCCTAAAACACGTT
This sequence comes from Phocoena sinus, assembly GCF_008692025.1. Taxonomy (NCBI): domain Eukaryota; kingdom Metazoa; phylum Chordata; class Mammalia; order Artiodactyla; family Phocoenidae; genus Phocoena; species Phocoena sinus. The sequence continues at coordinate 106,134,340 of NC_045784.1, forward strand.
AGTCTAAACTCTAAAATTATGAGTATTTAATATCACTATTTTCCATTGTCTCCAAAGAAGTATGAGGCTGACTTTATGCTAATTATTCTGTTTCATTCATTCTTTCAAGAAACACATAAAAAAACTTTCAATCGTATATTGCACCTCAGCAATGCTTCAAGGCTTGCATTCTCCCCCCAGTTCCCCCTAAGCCTTAGGATCATAAAATGTTTAAGGTCTTAGAGATGCTGTAATGAAACCCTTCTGTTTACAGTTGAGGAAAATGAAGTCCACAGGGTAGATGTCACTTGTCCATAGCCAATGTTAGATAGCAACAGAGCCCCTTTTCCTAAAACACTCATCTGGGCATGGTGTCTGCTAGACACCAAGGAAGCTCCATCAACTTACTGCATGAATATCAGGCATTCATTCAGTCTTACAGTCAATTTTGCATTCAATTATGGCAAGGTGTCAAAAGGGGGAAAAGATGCTTTAACAGACCTTAATAAGTTAATGAAAAATGACCACATGCCAAGACATATCATCTGAAATGTCCATGTAATACTTAGATAAGGTAATCCGGGGATGTTGTAAACTATATAGGATTTTCTCAGACTGACATCAGAGACAGGGTATGTCATTTGGCCAGAAGAAGCTTAACTGAGCGCATCTAATCCTTAGCACATATCAATAAAATGCAAACCCTAAAATGAATTTAATTCTTTGAATACAGAAAGTGCTAGAATTTAGACTGACCGTATACTAGAAAGAAGAGTACAGAATACAAATATATTTTTAAAAATATCAATTTCTGTGACATGTAATTACCAAACAAGGGTTTAACAAATCATATCTTAATGCTTATTCAACAGCCATTAGGTACCCAGCACTGTGTTCTGTGAAACAGGTATTACAGGTAAATAAAGCTACTATATTTTATTATGAAAAGTCAATTATAAATTCTGTCAGGGTTATATGTCACTGTTGAGGATGTTACTTATGATTTCTGTGATGAATGTCTTTTTCAAAAATAAATTTATTTATTTTTATTTATTTTTGGCTGTGTTGGGTCTTCGTTGCTGCGCGCGGGCTTTCTCTAGTTGCGGCGAGCGGGGGCTACTCTTTGCTGTGGTGCATGGGCTTCTCATTGTGGTGGCTTATCTTGTTGCAGAGCACGGGCTCTAGGTTTGCGGGCTTCAGCAGTTGTGGCACGCGGGCTTCAGTAGTTGTGGCTCATGGGCTCTAGAGCGCAGGCTCAGTAGTTTTGGTGCACGGGCTTAGTTGCTCCGCGGCATGTGGGATCTTCCCGAACCAGGGATAGAACCCGTGTTCCCTGCATTGGCAGGCAGATTCTTAACCACTGTGCCACCAGGGAAGTCCTGTGATGAATGTCTTTAAGAGTAATTCTATTTTTCTACCAAAATTGTCTAAATTCTATAGGAGTGATGCTTAAAAAATGGCATGGTTTCCACTTGTCAAACATAAAACCTTATGAAACTGTGCTTCTTGACATAAGGCTAAAAGTAAAAATCCATTTTGCCCAATATAAATCTTAGTGATCTAGAATATGGGATTGGTTAATATTCATGCGTGTTAATTTCACAAAGTTTCATTATCCAATCCTACTGTGCAGTTGTTGCTACAGCAACCTCTTCATGAACCTGTCAGCTTGGAGCTGTAGGAAAGGAATTTTATATAGGCCTGCATTCACAACTTCTTTCATTCCCCTAGACCAGTGAGTCCCAAACTTTGGCATGCTTCAGAATCACCTGGAAGGCGTGTCAAAACACAGACTACTGGGCCTGCCTTCCCCACACCCCCAGTTTCAGTGTCTGATTCAGCTGGTCTGCAGTAGGGCCAGAGGATCTGCATTTCTAACAAGTTCCCAGGTAAGGCCTATGCTATTTGTCCAGGGACTTTGAAAACTTTGAAAACTGCTTCTCTAGAGATTTCTCTGAAATCAGCAGGAGCCAGGAAAAGGGGAGAAGTGAGAGAGCAACCTTATTGTGGCATTACCAAAGATTTTTCAACAACAGCTCAAATTCTATTCGGAGACACAAGCAAGAAAGTGTTTGAACTGAATTACTGTGAACTGCCGCCCCCCCCCTCAATCCCCCATTTATTTGCCATGGATTCAGGGCACTAATTAGGAAATTTACTTTAGGAATTAAGTTTACTTTAGGAATATTTAGGAAATAAATTTACAGACTTGCATTTATTTTCACTCATACGATGGCATATGAGATGAGACTTTCCAAAGATTTTAATATGAGCATCTGAGTCATAGTAAAGACATTCATTGGAAAAGGATGAGCAAACAAAAATAAATACATGGCTAACCTGTCATTTCAGATAATAACAGAGAAGTTTTTAAAAATAACCACTGATGGATGTAAGCACAATCCCTCTTTGTTAAAGAGATTTGTTTCCCATTCAAAAAGAAACTTGAACGTGGATTTGTTCCCTTCTAAGGAAATGTGGTGTAACACGATAAAAAAATTACATAATATTTCTATTGGAACTATGATTTGAATACAAAAAGACTAAACCCCACATTCTCTTAGATACAGTCAGATAAAAGTACACTGCCTTGCCGATAAATAACTCTTGAATGGAACAATGCAAGTAAGTTATCAGTTGTTCATTTTTTAATGATAAAGAAAGAAATTAATAAATAAATAAGGAAAGAAAGAAAAGGAAAAGTTTCACTTATTTACAGTAAGTGTTATTCATTGAACAGCCTCGCTTCTCATTCTTGAAATCCATGCTACCATTGTAAATTATTTCCTTAAATACACAAATGTCTTGGTGGTGTTCAAAATTCCCACAGGATGCATTTTCTATAAAGCACTTACAAAGCACCAAAAGTGGATGTTTTTAGCCTTGCACATATAACCTTGTTACCTAAAATGCTACAGATTCCCTAGAGAAGATAAAGTTCAATGGATTTATTATAGATCTATTCTTACCAAAAAGCTGGTCACAAGAGAAATATAAGTACAATCTTAGAATATCTAGGATTTAAATGGACAGACTGGAAACATGAGAAACATTTCAGGAGTAAACAGACACAGATGTTGCCAAGTGAATGATATATGTGGGCCTTACAAACATGTATTTAATTCTTATTGTAAGGAAAACCTATTTTGCAGCCTTGTAGGAGACAAAATCTGAGCAAATTAATAAAGAGTTGAAATCCAGTTTTTAAAATGGGCAAAAGATTTGAAGAGACACTTCACAAAAAAAGATACAGGAATGACCAATAAATGAATGAAACGATGCTCAACCTCATTAGTTATAAGGAAAGTGCAAACTAAAACCACAATGAGATACAACTACAGACCTACCAGAATGGCTAAAAAATTCTGATCACACCAAGTGTGGAGCAACTACATACACTGCTGGTAAGAAAGTAGAATGGTACAACCACTTTGGAAAACAGTTTGGCAGTTCCGTAAAAAGGTGAAGCTAAATTTAACAGGAGAGCAAGGCACTTCTGGTCATTTATCACGGAGAAATAAAAATTTCTGTCCACACAAAAATCTGTACGAGGTTGTTCAAAAGGTTTACTCACTAACAGCTAAAAATTAAAAACAACCCAAGTGTCCATGAATAGCTGAAATGATAAATCATCTGTGGTATATGCACACTATGGAATACTACTCAGTCAAAAAAAATGAACTATTGATATATAACAAGATGCATGGACCTCAAAATAAGTGAGTGAAAAAAGACCAACAGAATGTGTATGTAATGCATGCTTCCATTTAAATAAAGTTCTAGAAAATGCAAACCAACCTATAGTGACAGAAAGTAAATCAATGGTTATCTGGGGAAGACAATAAGGGAGAAATAGAGAACAAAGGGGCACAAGGAAACCTTTGGGACGATCTAAATATCTGCTATCTTGACTATGGCAATAGTTACACATGTGTATACATACCAAAGTTTATCATATTGTACACTTTTAGTATGTGTAGTTTATTGTACTTTAATTATACCTCTACAATTGTTTTTTTAGTGGATTGTACCCCACCAGATAGTAAGAGAGTAGAGCTAAGGGTCTCTGAGCCAGAAGGAGGCCCTGCTTTTTTCCTCCTAGTGGAAGAAAGCACATGTAATATGAACAAAAAGGTAGTCAAAATTCTGTTTTGCTTATTTATAAGTCAAGAGGCAATCAAGGCTAAGTGACTCATGATTTCTCACTGATCCTCTAGGGAGCACGTTTTTCCTAGGAACATTATTGAAAACCATTTTTCGAAAACCAGTTTTAGGGGGGAAACTGAAGATGAAACTGATCACTGGTAGCTTTCAGCAGCTAAGGGAACATTCTGTAGTTGGAAATCATGTGACTAGATTGAGTGGATTGGCACGAAGGATCACTTTAGGCCTCTACTAATGCTAATAATTTAATAATTTTTAAAAATTCTATGAAGTGCTGAATAAAATGAACTATTGTATATTCTCTCTGAATCTAGGGATTGATCTTCAGGTGTTCAGCCTGGAGAAGTCATTTATCAGAACTTGAAAGGGAAAGTAATACTTATATCAGCATTTTTCTAGAACTTCTGAGTTTCTGATGAGCTCAAGACTTTATTTTTCTTTACATTCTACCCATCCACACTTCCTCTTAAAATGGAGCTTTAAGTCATCACACTCCAAATAAATAACTGGAGGCCCAAAAGCATGGTATATCTTAGCCATGACCTGAGTGATTTGGAATATAACTTCCAAAGAGTGTAGTCCATTTCCAAAATAAGAAAGAGGGAAAGGGGATAAAATTATTAGCTTTAATTACTGTAATTCATAACAAGACTTACAGACTATATGCCAAGACAGCTGTTATTAATTAGCCATGCAGTTTTTGGGTAAGTCATTTAATATCTTGGAGCCTCAGTTTTCTCATTTGCAAAATGTTCAGGTCCAACTAGAAACACATCTCTAGGTAACCTCCCTTGACCTCTATAAATTTCTGTAATTATAACTTAAGCCTGTTATGGCAAAATGTGGAATGGTTAATATTTTCAAATTGGAATAGGAAAAGAACTAGTGGTTTTATGAGTCAAGGTGCTATTCATACTTCCACTGTGAAAGATAATCAGTCACATTAGCTAAATAAGATCTTGTGTCATGATTACAAGTCTTGCTATGTTAAAGTACTGATACAGCCTAGGTAATCCATCATGAATTGCAAGATTATTAATAAACCGAGTACATAAAATATATCATGTAAAAAGTCTACTTAATAAATAGTTCCTCATCAAACATGAAATTATCAGTTTATAAACATGGCTATTACAAACTGTACTCTATGGCATAGTGAATAAAAATTCACACAATTAAAAACACTAGAGGGCTTCCCTGGTGGCGCAGTGGTTGAGAATCTGCCTGCCAATGCAGAGGACACGGGTTCGAGCCCTGGTCTGGGAAGATCCCACATGCCGCGGAGCAACTAGGCCTGTGAGCCACAACTACTGAGCCTGCGTGTCTGGAGCCTGTGCTCCGCAACAAGAGAGGCCACGATAGTGAGAGGCCCGTGCACCGCAATGAAGAGTGGTCCCCGCTTGCCACAACTAGAGAAAGCCCTCGCACAGAAACGAAGACCCAACATAGCCAAAAATAAATTAATTAATTAAAAAAAATACTACAGACCCACTAATAATTCATTACTGACTCTAGGGAAAAATACAATGAGTTATTACAGTCTTAAGCAAGAAATACAAAGGAAGGAAGGAAGGGAGGAAGGAAGAAAGGAAGGAAGGAAGGAAGGAACGGAGGGAGGGAGGGAGGGAGGGAGGAAGGGAGGGAGGGAGGAAGGAAGGAGCAACACTACACAGGAGGCAGATAATTTTCACAACTGGCTACCATTTTATATTTCTCAGTTTGGGGGCTTTGAAGGGGAAATGATATCAAATTGTCAAACAAATCAGTTCATCTAAGTTTACTTAAACACACCTCTGCTGAACATCCACTCAATTTCAAGTCAAGAAAACAAAACAGGGCTTCCCTGGCGGCGCAGTGGTTGAGAGTCCGCCTGCCGATGCAGGGGACACGGGTTCGTGCCCCGGTTCGGGAGGATCCCACGTGCCGCGGAGCGGCTGAGCCCGTGAGTCATGGCCCCTGAGCCTGCGCGTCCAGAGCCTGCACATCCGGAGCCTGTGCTCCGCAACGGGAGAGGCCACAACAGTGAGAGGCCCACATACCGCAAAAAAAAAAAAAGAAAACAAAACAAAATAGACTTCTCTGATTTCCCCTAGTCTTAGAAAATTAGCCCAATTTAATTTCCTCTTCTGTTACTTTGTGAAAAAGGTGTATCAAATGCACAGTACTGTACTAGGCACTGAGCAGAGTGAGTTAACAGGACCATGTCACGTCCTTTGGCTAGTATCACAGAGAGCCTTTTTAAAGGTCCAAATGACAACAGAGTATTAGGCACACCACCCAGACCTGACCTTTGTTTTTGTGCTCAGGGATCATCAGCCTTTTCTGGGGCACCAGAGTGAGAGATGGAGTGCTCCCACATGCAAGTCTGGAGCCTATGGATATCAGATGACTTAAATAACTAAGCTTCCTGAAGCCTAATCTCCCCCCTCACAGTTCTAAATGCACCCATTATTTCGGTACTCAGGACCTACCAATTTTGCCTTATTTAATTTTCAAGATTTCCCCATCTGTCAGTATAGTGAAAAGTAAGGCAAAAAATCTGGTAGAGTTAAAAGCCCGAAGTATAAACATTCATCCTTTGTGACCGATATCGGCTAACTGGAGCCATCCCAGAACATAGTTAAAAGACTATGTTAATGTAAAAAAAAAGATGCTCTCAAAAGTATAGTGATTTGTACACACTGCTATATTTAAAATGGATAACCAACAAGGACCTACTGTATAGCACAGGGAACTCTGCTCGATATTCTGTAATAACCTAAATGGGAAAAGAATTTGAAAAAGAATAGATACATGTATATGTATAACTGAATCACTTTGTTGTACACCTGAAACTAACACAACACTGTTAATCAACTGTACTCCAATATAAAATAAACAGTTTAAAAAAAGTATACTGATTTGCAAATCTGTAAAAATGGCTCAAACCAGAGAAGGACACAGAATTATAGCATAAAGTCAAAAGGAAGGGAGATGAGATAGGAACCTAGAAGAAATCAAAAGGGACTCCAATCTTATTTAGAAAGAGATGAAAATATCCTTCAGCAATCTAAGGAAGGAAGGAAATTTGATGTGGGAATAAACAACTTCTATTTATTTCCTTGAACTAATATTCATCTTAGTGCAGGGTCCAGCTTAGACTGTCCTCACATAAGATGGGAGAATTTGCTCTGAAGCTAACTCAGACAGCAGTTACCACTACAATAAAAAAAGGTGAGGCCTGCTCTACAGCCTTCATAACAAGAGTCTGGAAAAAGAATCAAGGACTAGAAAAGATGGTGGGAGGTCCTGGACTTCAACAGAAATTTAGATCAATGAGAACATGTGCATGTTCTCTTTATTTCAACATTTCAAATGAGACTGAGACTTCCTGGCCTAAATGAGAGATTTTCAGGGCTACTGAACACTGAAAATGCATTATGTTCAATGGCCCTAAAAATTTCTCATTTCTTACCTGTGCTGGTCCAATTTTCTGGCTGTTCATATCACTTTGGAGCCTGAATCTTTATTGACCACTATGGTCTTCCATGTATACTTCCATATTTTCATTATGTTCACAAGGTATGTGAAGCTGTTTGTTTAATGTATGTATGTATTTGTATGTGTACGTGTGTGTTAAACTGCATTAATGTGCAGCACAATTTCATCTAGAGAACAGTGAGCTAAAGAGTTAGATGCCCACTAAAAACACGTGAGAGTGCTTCAAACACATACTCTTAAAAGCAAACAATGTGACTTCTACAACATTCTACCCTAATCTGTAAGCATTTATTTTGTGATGATTCAGTAAAGATGTCAAGGTAGAACTGTGCACCAGAGTCACTGTCCACAAAGAATTACTGAATAAACTACATTCTGCTCCATTAGGGGATTCCTGTTACCATCTTTCAAAGATGACCTATTTATTTGTGCCTCAGTATCTCTGGACATGTTGTGTCAACCACCTGGAATACGGCCCTCTGATTTTTCACCAATCTAATTCCTAATATCCAGTTTGGGTCAGTACCTTCACAAAGTATTCTCTGACTTCCTTCTCCCTCCTCCTAATAATCTCATCCTTCCTTATAGCATTTCTATTCTTTACTACATGGCTTTAAGCCTGATTTTATACTTTTTCTCTACATGTATATCATCTGTATTACCTCCTGAATCAGACCTCCAGATCCTAGAGTTTTCTAAACTTTTTAGTATCTCTCAAAATCAAATGAGATAATTTCTGCAAAGTGTATGATCTATGAAGGAACATATAAATATAAGGTAGTATTGCCATCCCTCCCAGCCTTAGAATAATTCTAGGCAAGGAGTGAGCATAAAATACCAAAGTTTTAAAGTCAGTACTTAATATGAAACCACTCTTGAAAGGGTTAAATTCTTGAATCCAATTCTGACCCATATGAGATGGTTTTATTTAACATAAAACAATGCCTACCACTGCAAATTGAAAAATTGCTATTTTGGTAAATTAGCTATGCATTTTGACTGATGCTCCAAAAATGTGGCAGAAAGAGAAAGACAGCAACACACTGGCTGTGGATTTAGGGAAAAAACCCAATTTATAGCAATATTAAACTAATGGGGAACAAGCTCTCTGTACCATCTTCTGACTGAGATAGTCTCACCAAGGAAGCTGTCCTCAGTATTCTTTTTGGCTTAAAGAATTGGGAAACTAATTCCTATTAAAATTCTTCAAAATATACCCTAGGGTATAGAACTGGGAGGGCTTTGATCAAACCAGCCACAAAGCCTTGGTAGAAGACGATCTCTCAGCTGACTTGAGTCAAAACTTCTCTTGTCCTTCTTACCCATTGGTTCCATCCCATATACCAGATAGAAATTACCATCTTGGCAAATTTGTAGAGTGTCCTGGACTAAATAGGTGGCTCCTCTGAGAGACTGTTTTCATGAACTCAGAGAATGTGTCTTTTTTTTTTTTTTTTTCCCAGAGATAGAAGAAACTTTCCAAACGGGCAAAAGTTGTAGAAAGAACTTTTAGGATACTCATCAGGGACTTCTGAATTTGAATTCAGTTTAGAGAAAAACGTTAAATTCTGGAGAAGAATTCCGCTTCCAGTCAAGATAGGGTGACAGGGACGAAATTTCTCCTCATGCCTGAAACAGCAGCAACAAAAACCAGACAAAGTATATGTAACAATGGTTTTCAGACATTCGGCAAAAAAGGACGGTAATCCCTGAGATGTCGGAAACAAATGAGATGAGCCCTATGAGTGCGCCAGCTTACTGCCTGCAAAGAGTTTCCAGGCCTTAGCACAGGGGAGGGAGACTGTAGGGGAGCCTGGCAGTCTCTCTGAGTTGTGGAGACGGCCCTGGTAGTCTGGGAAGGCCAAGACAGCTAGAGTTAGCAGTACAGAGTACCAAAGAGGAGAGAGCTGCAGAGAAAGAAAATTCCAGAGATCTGCAGAGGGTCCCCCTGGATGTTCACCGGAGTCCGAAACAGCACACGGATGCAAGGAAACCACTTGAGACTGGAGAAAGAACCATCTGAAAGGGTTAAAGGAAGCAACTTTGAATCTGAAACAGGGCTGCAAATCTGAAACAGGACTGCCAATAGTCCCTGTTCTCAACCAGAGTGAAAAACCTCATTAATTCATGAGCACTGAGTAGAGCACGCAAAAAGGGTTTTGCATTCCTATATCTATTATTGAACTTTGTTTTGGTGTGTGGTCCATACTTGGCAACGGTTTTATCCTTTTGAGTCTTGCTATTAAGCTTTGTTAGGTGGGTGGAGGGCAACATTTGCTCTAGGGCTAATTAGACCTTCACGTGTTATCAAGTTAAACATACACCTACCATATGATCTAACTATTTACCCAAGAGAAATGAAATCATGTGTCCATACAAAGACTTGTACATAAACAAGTTTTATTTGTAATAGCCAGAAGTTGGAAATAGCTCAAATAGCCATCAACAGGTGAATAACTGTAAACTCTCATATATCCATACAATGAACTACTGCTGAGCCATAAAAAGGAATGAACTATTGATACATACAAAAACATGGGGAAATATCAAGCTATGCTGGATTTTTTTTAAAGGGTCAAAAAGTCCATTTATGTAAAACTCTAGAAAATGCAAACTAATCTACAGAAAGCAGACCCCAGGTTGCCTGGGAGTGGAGTAGGTTGGGAGTGGTAGAGGAAAAAGCATTACAGAGTGGCAAGAGGAAACTCTGGGGTGTTATCGATATGCTCACTATGATGATTGTGTTGATGTTTTCATGGGTCAGAATTTGCCAAATTGCACACTATAAATATGTACAGTTTACTGTATATTAATTATACCTTAATAAGCAAGTTTTTAGAAAATAGAGAAGACAAGAATGTTTTGTTTGCCTAATTCAAATGTCACAATTGAACACTGGGAGCAGTGAAACAAAGTAACATAATTGATAAGACTGAAAAACCAATCTGTGTTCACAAACCGCCATGAATGAGGGAAATGACAGGTGAATTTCTCTTGACTTGTCTGCCATTTTGCCTTCATTATGGTGAAATCAGAAGGGCTTCGATTCTGGACACTAAAATTCCTGAATGCTTTGATTGTTAGACTGATGCAAACATGATCAACAAATTAGGTACGATCCTAATGTGGCAGGAAGGATTCATGGGCCAATCTGAGCTCAGCGATAAAGTACTGTGACAGATCAGATGGACTCAATACCAGTGACACACATTTGCCATTCCTACCTTAACAGGCTAGTTGCCTTTGTTTTAGTCTACAGCTATAGATTTCTCACATAATCCTGGCTAACTGTTCTGTCCAAATGCATGTTATTTGTTTCAAAGAAGACTTAGATGAGAGGAAATGGTTAACTCAGTGCAAATGCATGCAGCCCTAACCTTCAAAAGCTACCTCTCACTAATGGGAGGTTAGTAATGTCCCCTTTGTTTACCACTAATTTCTACAAGGGCTCTTTAGTAGCATAGTGTATATATAGTCAATGGTAGAATAGGTTATTACACAGAAACAGTAGCACAGTAGTCAAATACTCTAGTAATCAGGGCCAGTCTTGACCTTATTCTAAAGTACAGTTCAACTGAACTAATAGAATTATTTTTGAGAGTTGTGTTTACATTACAATCCTACCTGTACAAACCTATATTTAGAAAGAAAGGCCATTCTCTATTTGCTGTGGAAATTGAGATACTAATCAACCTCATTTACCAGGAAATTCATTTGTAACTGACAAAGTACAAGGTTTTAGACTTAAACACTTTGACTAGTAATTCTGATTTCAAAGCACACATTCTCCAGTCCTAGGGCACAAGCAGATGGAACTCAAGCTACCAAGGAACATGCAGGGGGGTTTTTTTGCTTTTTTTTTTTTTCTATGTATTGAAAAAAAAGTATATCTGAGGCAGGAGGACCCCAGGCTGATACTCCAAGATAAAGATAATGGCAGGAGCAAGGAGGAACTGAGTCCTGCTTGGATAAAAGATAAAGAGACCACATATTTCTCCTTCTTGAGGTCAAGGAGACCTCCCAGACTACACATGCACAGGAAGCTCCTCAGAGGTCAGAGAAGGGAGGGGGCGCCAGACCATAATATGTTTGGTCTATTTTCCAGAAACCCTTGGAATCCGTCTGGCTAAAAGATGTGTGCACACACAGGGGAGGGCCCTGACTGAGAACAAATATGGACACAGAGCCTGGCAAAGCAAGATGACTGGCCAGAGGAAACCCGGAAGAATTGCCTCCATATAAGTGATTTAAACTACCACAAAGGTGTGACTCTTTCTCTGAGCCTGCCCATGTGTGTCTATCCACACGTGCTTTTTTCCACCTAGTAAACACTTTACTTGTTTCACTACTTTCCGTCTTTCTGTTGAAATTCCTTTCTCCAAAGTAGACGAGCCAGGGCCTTGTAACCAGCCACTGGCCCTCATGGTCTAGTGGCTAGGATTCAGTGTTCTCACTGCCGCAGCCTGGCTTCAGTCACTGGTCGGGGAACTGAGATGCTGCTTCAAGCCGCTGCAGGCCGAGGCCACCAAGATCACATCCAGATGTAAATTTAGCACCTTCAATGTACCAGGTCCCAAGACATACATTATTTTATATAATTGTCACAGTATGCCCTGTGAGAAAGGTTATTATTATCCCTATCATTTAAATAGAGCAACTGAGGCTCAAAGAGAGTTTATGTAAATTGTCCAAGGCCACGTAGATACCAAGTGGCAAAGCCAACTTGGAACAATTTTATCACTGAGTCCTAATCAGCTTATACAGCATATGAAGTTATAAGTAGCACATTCGAATTCACAGCCTAGTTTTCCTCTTTTGTACAGTGTGCATGTGGCTCATGCTAGAACTTCCTGCTTCTCGCCTTCCCAGGTTTCATTCACCTCGCTGCCGTTTCCATCTGGATTTTCACAGCCAGCCGCCAAAATACTTTGAGGGATATGGCAGCTGGGAGGCAATGAGCATTTCCTTTGTCACTGACAGTATGAAAAAGAGATCCTTAAACTATGCATATATAAGCTCATTGCTCTTATAAGAGTTTAATATATTTTTATACCTTTTGAAGTATTATTTCACTTTGTACAAATTCTTATGGATTCACTTCATCACCATCATGGCACTTTAAGTCACTGAAAATAACAGTGATATTTTAGAGCATATTCCAGGCTTCCAGACAACACAAACAACATCTGTGTCTACAGGCGGACAAATAAAACGCTGGCCTCTCCTGTGTTTAGATACCTAGCTCACAGCAGCTGCCTTGAGTTTTGAAATTATTTAACATTAACAAAATTGAGAGGAATATTATTCATTGGGAAATGCGTGTTGGAGTATTACTTCATCACATGATCACCCAGCCAGAGGAGACAATCAGATCAAAATTGGGGGCATTTCCTGTTTACAAGGTAGCATTACCATTTCAAGCTAAATAGATTGAGGCTAAATCTGTGATCTACATTCAGAACTTTACATGTATTACAGCATTCAGAGAATGGCTCTGAGTTCAAAATATTCCACAGTTTCTGATTAAATGTTGAGGAAGTTTATTTTAAATTTATCAAGGAGGTATGAAATTAGAAAAAGGCATGCTTCTCTTTAGCTATCATTTAGTGCTAACACTGCAGGCGATTTCTACAGAACGTGTTTTCCAAAACCTCTTAAAGCTAGAAAGCAAATACAAACAGCAACAATAGCATTAATGCTTTTGAATTGGAAATTCATATGGCCCAATTCCTTATTAATGTTGCTCTAAATATTTAACCCAAACAAGCAAACGAACATTTCAGGCACTTAAAAAACAATGGCCAATCTATATACACAAATGCAATTGTGTTCATTTTACAGATTTTGGAAAGATGTTCAGGTGAATCAGTCTATGAGAATTGCCCAACGACATTAATGATATAAGAACAGATATAATATGAGTCTACATAATGCCTGAACAGTTGACTCCATTCAGTCCCCAAATCATCACCTTGAGGGAAAAAAATCAACCTACACAAAGAGCCAAAGAGTGATTTGATGTTGTATTGACAAAACATCTGCTTGGTTGAATACTCACTTCCGACATAGTCACTGGCTCTTTCACTGGTTCCAAGGTTTGTCCTAGACATGATTCTAAGGCAGGTCTGTTCCTTTTGTCCACCCACTTGTCCGTTAGCCTCTCTGACTCCATATCCAGCATCCATTATTTTTATTGTGTCACCTCCTTGCCCAGAACTTTAACTCCATCTGTTTATTCTCTTTCTTTTTCAACTGTTCCTTTGTGTGGCCAGTTACCTCAAACCACAGCACTGTGCTAGCAAATCTGATAAATTTAAGCCAGGTTTAGTATACTTACTTTTTCCAAACTCATGCCAAATTATATATTATCATTTTTAATAGAACACTCCCACCTTTAGTTTTCATACACTCAGTTCGTAAGTTATTCAATAAGCATTTATTAAGCACCTACTGTGTGATATACACTATGATATGATCCAGGCAGATAAGAAAGAAAGGGAAAAAAGACATGTCCTCTGCCCTTGAAGGGCTGACAATCCAGTGCAGACCTGGAAATGATGACAGGACAAGGAGGTAAATGCCATGACAAATTTATGCATAAAGGACTGTGGAGCCCAAGGGATGTGAGGGACTCCTCCTGCCTGGAAGATTGAGAATGGCTTCAGAGAAGAGATGATACTTTGAGTCGCACCTTAAAAAAGGATGAGTATGCCTCTGGCAAGTTAAAAAGGTGGTAAGAGCATTTCTAGGAGAGAGAAAGGCAAAGGTATGTGCAAGGAAATGGTAAATTCAAAGAATAGCAAATGATTTGCTGTGTCTATGCTATAGGTGTATAGGTAGAGGGGCCAGTTTGCAAAGGGCCTTACTTGTCTCAAATTATATCCCATGCTGCTTACTGTGCCTTATATGTAAGGGTGTCAGAATCATTACACACAAATAATCAAATTTTAAGAAATTTTCAGAAATCTATGAAGCATCCTGGAAATTCTGGAGCTCTGAGTTTTCATCCAGAATGTAAGAAAATTCATTTTTTTTAGCAAATATTTATTAACCATATAATGTGGCAGGCACTGTTCTAGGTACTAGCGAAAAAGCAACGAACAAGACAGACAAAAATCCCTGCCATCATGGAGCTCATATTCTAGTTGGAATAAATTTGTAAGAATGGTGTTCAGACCAAACTCAGTATCAGTATTACACAGATTTTCATCTGTATATTAATCTGTGTATTACTGTCTGTGTATTTCATCTGGGTGTTAATTTAAGGTCTTTCCAGAAGCTTCATTAAACCTTGTGTATATGAAAGCAGTGACACGTAGGAATTTAGCTTCTTGTAACACCTGAATCTACTACGTGAAAACAATGTCTTCTGTGCATCCCCCAGCAGGGAAGTTGAGGACCTCAGGAAGCTAGGCTGAGATATGCTACATTTGGCCCTGCTATATGTATTCACTTTGCTTCCAAAAATATTTTTGGCTAAATACTTGAGAGGCTAAAATAATCTTGAGTGCAGGGGAGGAAGTGGGAGGCTAGCCTGCAGTGACTGGGATTTGGTAGGGGGGAGGAAGAGAAAAATTGGATTATTCCACAGTTTATCTATAAAATGATATGTCTATCAGTGTTCTACTTCATGATATATAACCAATAAAAAAAGTACATTCTGGTAGGGTGCCCCATTTAAATACCAAATAATAGTTGCTCTAAGAATTTCAAGTCTGGGCAGGGTTATTTAAAACAGTCAATTTGTGAAGAGTTTAATTTTAGCATTAGGCTAAAATTATAGAAAGATAACTTTCACTCATCTAGGAAATCAGTTTTATTTCTTAACCTACATAAAATTCAAATGGGCCTTAGGAGAAGTGTGAAAAGAAAACTGGAAAGGCCATTTGGAATTCTAATTATTCATATATGAAATTGAAATATATATTATCTAGTGGTATATTAAAAATGCAACTGGATTCCAAATTCACATTTTAATAAAAAAGCCCTTTACCATAAGAATTAGTAGAATAATTTAAGTATAAAATTAGACTCGGTATGTAAAAGACTGGAAAAACATTTATTATAACTTTTTTTTTTTACTACTACTATTCGTGTAAAAGAGACACTGGATTTTTATAAGCAGAGGTAGCAATTTATGTCTACTATGCACTTATATACATTCCCAACATGATTCCATACATAAATATTTCATTAATTTAAATAAGGGGAAAAAAATCCACACGGCCTCCCAAGACTCTTCATGTTAAAAAAGAAATATCCTAGTTCTCTTGGTGAGGTGACAGAAAACTGCTTAGTCTTCAGAGATACATTACTGAGGGGGGTGGGGGTGGGGGTGGTGACTAGGGCACCATTAAGGCAACTGGAACAAGTAATTTATAAAAAGCACCCCCTACTTGTTTAAAGAGTTAATATGCTTCTCTCCTCTAAAATGAGTGATATCTTTTCAGTTGTTAGCAACATAAAAACCAGTACATGGCACGCACCATAAGCAATGGGTCCTCTTAATAAAAATGATTAATAGGTACATATTTATGTACATATAGCCACATGTGCACACAACTCAACACATTGTGATTTCCAGCCATACCTTAACTTATGCTTTCTGAAACCCAAGAGACTGTCTCCATTAGAACATTCTCTAAAACCAGGAGCCAAGCTCCAACCAGGAGGGATAATGAGGACAAATTGACAGCTGATCTCCACTAGATGTCACATTAAATTATGGTACCTTCTGATCCTTACCAAAATAATAATAACAACAACAGCAACAACAAACAGTTACTCTAATGCTTACCATGTGCCAAACACTATGCTATGCACTTGGCAGACATTATGCATTTAATCCTAACAATAACTCTCTGAGAGAGGTATTAGTATTATCCTGAATTAACAAATGAGGAAACTGAGAAGAGGTTAAAATACTTGACTATAGCCACCATTGCTAGTTAGAAGTGAAGTCAAAATTCAAATCCCAGTCATTTAACACCTTTTACTTCTAACTGTATACTACCTAGTAGCAGAAAGGCTATACATTCACTTTGTTACAGGTAAAATGAACTCTTACTATATGTAGAGCTAGTGGTGGTAGTGAAGCATGGTCTAATCTAACATGGTCTCCAATTTCAAGGAACATACACGTGGTAGAGTATAAAACTGGAGCCCAATGAGTGGTCCAGACAATAAGTACTAGGAGAGCAGAGAGGAGAGGAAGGTCAGAGAGAAAAATAGGTCGGTGACATCTCATGGTGGTGGTAGATTAAGCTAGGATTTAATGAATGGATAAGTTTTGAATGAGCAGAGGGAAGAGTTTAGACCCAACACTGTGCTCCACATTTGTATATCCAACTGTTCATCTGTCATCTAACTTAGATGCTTAAAATGTACCTCAAATAAAAAGAAAATATCCAAAGCTAATATGACTATTATTGCCTCTAAATCAGATCCTCCTCTTGGCATTGCCTTTTAGTGAATGAAACCACACAATTGCAGAAGCCAGAACCCTAGGAGGCATCCCCCCACCCCCGTATTCAACACAACATCAAACCCAGTCATTTTTATCTCTTAACTATACCTTGAACCTATCCAGTTCTTTCCTTTGCCACTTTCAATAATCCCTGGCTTAGATGACTGCAGTAACCTAACTGGTCTCCTTGCTTCTAATCTCGTTCCGTTCCAATCCATTCTCTGCATAGCCACCAAAGATATGATAAAACTAACCACATCAGCCCCTTTCAATACTTTATTGTAATGTTTAGGGTAAATCCCAAAGTCCTTAATATACTGTTCAAAGCCCTCTATGATCTGGCTCCCTATCTATTTCTGTAGCCTCTTACTCTCTTCCTCCAGCAACCTTGTACTTCTTCCACTTTCTCAGATGTGTCATCCTCTTCACCTCATGATATTTGTACATATCGTTCCCTCTTCTCCTTCCCATCTCTTTACTCTTTATCTGGTTAATTCCTTCTTATCTTTCAGATTTCAGCTCACTTCTTTGGCCCTTCAGCCCAGATTAGGTCCTTTTTTCTTCGTAGCACTTACCACAGTTATAATTTTTGGATTATTTACATAATTATGCAATGACTGTCTAACATGACCAGAGTGTGAATTCCTTGAGAGCAGGGACCATATCTGTCTTGATCATCATTGTATATCATTGTATATAGCCGTGTCCAAAACAACTTTTTATACAAAGAAGCATCAATACATACTTAGTGAATAAAGGATTGCATTGGGAAGGCATTCTAAGCGAAGACAATAGCATAAGCAGACAGATGTGAATGAGGATGTCAAATCTAGGGGACTGATGATAGCGTGAGAGTAGCTTCAGCACATGGTTCTCTGCTCAGGAAATACACCAGTCTGGCTGGATTAGAGTTCATATAGAGGGTGAGAAGAAAGATAATATCATGAAGGACCTTAATTAATAAGGTAAGTATTTCAGAATTTATTCTGTAGGCAATAGAGAACAACTGAAGGCTTGAGGTGGTCCAGACATGCCTCTTGGTATCTGCTGCTCTCACAATCGGTCATGTAGTCTCCATTTCAGCCTAGAGTTTCCAAATACTGGTCCCAACCTTCAGCATCTCCAGACCAGCTGTGATTGGAAAGGTTCCTGCCCAATGGAACTGCCACATGTTTGAATGACTGGCTCACACTGATTTTCCCAGTGACCACTCTATCTGTAATCTCACTTCTTTAAGGAAACCATTCTTTTTATCACCATTTTAGACTTGTGCTTTTGGAAAACAAGCTCCTACCTTTGTGTTGCAGTCTTAGCCACAGCGATTATTCAAGAGGTGGACAGCTGACCTAGTCTGGGACCTAGGCCAGGCCAATCCAGGTATGTCCTCAGGTTTTCTTCCTTTGCTTTTTAAATGTTTTCTGCAAATAGGCAGAAGAGGACCCTTTCCTCTTAGTCAGCTAGGTAGGTTGATGGCCCAGAGCAGTCAGCATGGCCAGATTTCCAATTTTTGTACACAATGAAGCTGACATGCAGAGAGAGCTAGGCTTAAGAAGAGGTCTTGACTGTCCTCAAGTCCATGGTTCTGGCCTGTGTTCTAGCTTTCCCTAAGACCATGTCCACCTTGTTGACTGGTTATATGAACCAAAAAAATTCTTTTCTTTTCTTAAGCTAGTTGGGGTTGGGTTTCCATCGTTGCAATCAGAGTCCTGACTACTAAAATAAAATCAGAGGAAACAGTTGTAGAGTTGGATTTAGAAAATATCTTCATGGTCAAGTCTCTGCTAATGGATGTTTGTATCTCATCCCTTAACCCCACACAGATTTACTGGCTCTTGTTTTTTGACTTGGATTTTTAACTGTCCTTGGGTGTATTCCCTATACATCCCAGGACCAAGAGGAGAGCCTGGTCCATAATCAGTGCCTGATAACTGTCTATTGAATTGAATTGTGGTAGATTCCTCCTGTAGATTTTTAATTTTCTTATCTCTTCAACTCCAATAAACTCTGTCTATGTGCTTGTTCTGCTAGCTGGTCACACTATTTTGCTATCGCCTGATATGATTTAACTCTGGACACCCCTGTTTAACTTATTCACCCTCTGCTTCTTTCTCGTACATTCACTGGCTCATCTGACTTTCTCACCTTTATCAAGTAAAATTAAGTCACTTGCCTCAACACCCTTCCGTGGTAGCCAGGTAATGTATATACTCAGAGCTCTCTATAGTCTGACATCAGCTCTGCCCCCTAGGAACGAAACAGAAAGGGAACATGTAGCTTATAAGATCTGGACTCAAATCTCAAACCCAATCGTGATGCTGGTTTCTCAGCTCAGGTTAACCAAACAAAAACCTGGTCTACATTCTTCCTTCTTTCTATCCAAACTCCTTGGACTGAGTTTCACATCCTGGCTTGGGCTGTCTCTGAAGTACAGGAATTAATATTTACATATAAGAATTAGGAAGAGGAAGACAACTTGATGAAGATGCTGAAAACTTGAGTCAGAGAGTAGTCAGTTTTCTAACAGAAGCAAGGAAAAGTGTCATGGTGGGGCTCTAAGCCTGAAGAGAAATTCCAAGAAAAATATACTGCCCATTACCTATTCAGCCAAGTGAAAGAGGCCTTACTCAAGTCAATGTCAAGGAAGAGAAGGGAACTGACTTCAGTAAGGGCCTACTTTGTGCTAAGAAAGAGCTTTACATAGATTTCACATTTAAAGATATAGTCATCACAGTTACTCAGAGAGGTAGCCATTATTAACTTTATTTTATAGATGAGAGAACAGGGTCAAGCTAAGTAACCTGGCAAGTTAAGTAACGTTGCCAATTTTTTAAAAATGGAGCTAGAATTTTAGAATAGAATTAAAATGGAGCTAGAAACATATCTGTTTCACTCTAAAGCCTGTTCCTGCCTAGCCTGAGTAAGGCAGGCCTTCAAGTACCTACACTCCAACCACACCTATGCTATTCAGTATTTGAATATTGTCCTTAAATTCCCACTTTTGCACTCAAGTGACTCTTTTGCACAGAAAGTTCAACCTCTCTATATTTGCCTGTTGAAAGTTATAATCATTTTTCAAGGCTCACTTCAAATCATCTCTTTTCAAAGTCTTGTTCTAACCACTTAGTCTTCTATTTAGTTTTATTTTACTCATTACTAAATACTCACTATTAAATGCCCTGTAGCAGTTCTTTGGTTTGTCTTTCTTCTACTACCAGACAGTCATAGAATGAAGGTTCAAAAGTGTTCCCTAGATATCACACAGACAGAAAAGGAATTATTTTTAAAATATTTTCAACAATTAAAGGTTGAAATTTTTTAAAAGTATGGTTAACCCTGAATCAACCAAAAATATGGATTTACTTGAATTCCTCCTTCTGTAAGCATCATATTAACTGATATATATCACAAGTTCTGTAACTTGTCTCTCTCACCTCTCAATACTATATCATGGACCTTTAACCGTGTCAGAATATATAGATCTACTTCCTTCTTTTTAATACTTGCAAGGAATTCCACTGTCTGAAGATATCATGATTTATTTAACCAGACCTGCATATTTAGCTTGTTTTGAAGTATTTACTATTACAATCAAAGTTCAGTGACTCTCCTTGTACAGACATCTTTCTGCACTCTTGCTATTTTTATATAAGATATATTCCTGAAAGCCTGATTGCTGGGTCACAGCATATATGCTTTTTAAGTTTTGTTAGGTTCTGCCACATTATGCTACAAAAGATTATTCTAATTCACATTCCCACCAACAGTGTGCCCAAGTGCCAGCTTCCTTATGTCCTTGCCAACAGTAGATCTTACTCATCTATTTGTTCCTTTTGCCAAATAAGAAGGTAAAAATGTTATTTCATTTTTATTTGCATTCTATTTATATGTATTTATATTCTTTTTATCTGAATGTCTTTTTATATATTTATTGGCTATATGTAATTCTTTCATTTGTATATGGAATGTGCTATCCCGTTGCATTTTATATGTGCCAAATATTATCTCTCAGCCTATTGCTGCTCCCTTATTGTTTCTTATGAGTGTTCAATTTTCATGTTATCAAATTTGTCAAGCTTTATCCTTTACAGGTTCTAGGTTTCATGCTTTGCTTAGGAAGGCCTTCTATATAACAGAATTGTTTTTATACTTTTTTCCCCTTTAATCTCACCCTCCCTTTATTAATGGCTGAATTATGCTATTAACTCAGGCTTTGACTCCATCAAGAGAGATCAAATCCTTTCTACTCACCAAGAGCCACTGCTGTTTATTTCTCTTTCTCAGTCCATTCATACTATATAAGATGGTTTTGAAATTACCAAAACATTCCTCATTATAACGATTCAAACAATACAGATGTTCATAAAGACAAAATGAATTAATAACTCCTTCTCTGCCTCCTCCAATCCCATTACAAGGCAACTGATATTCATTAAAGAGTGACTGTCTTTCCTTACCTTTCTCTAGGCCCATAAACATATATACAAATATACAGACACATATGAAGAGACTTTCCTCTTATGTTTATGAAAATGGGATATTTTATAAATTACATTACACTTGTTTATTTTACTTAATGATACAATATGGATGTTCTTCTATGATAGGATATGCATCTAATTCATGCTTTCCATATCTAGGAATATTCGATGTTATGAATGTGCTGTTAATTATTTAAACTAGTGTTCTATTGTTAGATATCCAGGTTGTTTCTTTTTCTTATTATTGTTAACCGTAAAAATGATATTACATTCAATATCTTTCTCCCTTATCTTCCTGACTTCATGAGATTTTCTGAGTGCTGTTACTTCCCCCCTTTTCCTCACCCCCAACTCTTATGTTTTGCTGAGATGGTTTAGTATTTTTAGTTATAGGTTTGCATTGTCCAATTATGGCAGCCTGTGACTATTTGAGCACTTGAAATGTGGCTAGTCTGAACTGAGATGCGTTACGAGTATACAATACATATGTGGGGTTCCTAAGATTTAGCATAAAAAAGAAAGCAAAATATCTCAATAATTTTTTACACTAATTATACATTGAAGTGTTTTAGATATATTGAGTTAAATAAAATATATTCATCTGTTTCTTTTTGACTTTTTAAAATGTGTTTACTGAAGAGTTTTAAACTAGATTTCATATTTCTATTGGAGAGTCTGTTCTGAATGTTATTACATTTCCCTTATAAAATATCCTTTCTGTTTAAAGAATACTAATTTAGGCCTTTATCTGAAGCAATATGCCTTTCTATTTAGATTTAAATATTTTTCCAGAGAGCAAGGTTCATTGCTTATCCTTGTTTCCTCCCTTATTTATCTTCTCTCACCTTGAGGTCTCTGTTCTGATTAATTTATTGTTGGGTTTGAGTTTTTCCTCAAATATTTTTTTCAATGCTGTATGAGAGTGATGTACTTTCTGAATTCTGGTATGTCCTCAAACAACTCTCTCTGAATCAAACAGGTGAATGATATCCTGATTGGGTAATAAGATGTTTGGATTGTCCTTTTTTCTTGGAAATTTCTAGATGCTATTACATTATATTCTAGCTTCCACAATAGAGATGAGAAAACCAATGCCTGTCTTAATTTTTTTTTTTGTAGATAACTTGCTCCTTCTGCCAGGAACACTGCAAGATTTTCTCGTTATTCCTGGAGTTCAGGAAATTTATCAATGTATGTTTAAGTGTAAAACAAAGAACTCCTGTTCTGTACATCTTTTTGTAGAACCAACTTTTGGCTTTTAAATTCTTTAAATAATTTTACCTTAGTTTCGTATGACTACTTTCATGTGATACATATATTTTTTCTTTTTCTGTTCCCTTGGATGTTTTCTTTCCAATATTTCCTTAAATTCATTTAATGCTATAAAATTTCCTTTGTGCTGTTTTTAGCCATATCCTTAGGCTTTTTATGAAGTAATCTGATTTTTGTTTATTTTTAAATAATTTTAAATTTGTTTAGACTTCCTTTCTCATCCAAAAATTATTTACGAAGAGTATTTTATGATTCCAAGTCTTTTTCCTATTTACTTTTTTGTCATTTTTTTTATTGTTTATTTCTAAGCTTTATAAAATTCTCAACAGAGAATGTCACCTGTCAGTTCTCTACTTGGGAATTTATCCAGGTTTTTCCTGTGGCAAAGTACATGATCAATTTTTTTAATGGTCCAGGGCATACGATATGAATGTGTATTCTTTTCCATTAAAGTCTGTAATTCTATGTATTTGTCAAAATATTAGGTCAAGTTTCTTAATTATATTATTCAAATACATTGTATTGTTACTTTTTTGCCTACTTATTTTTCAAATTGTGAGAGTTGCATCCCACAACTGCCTTTGTAGTTTTACCAAATCATTTGTGTATCGTTCCAAAGTTATGTGTAATAAATATTTCTTGAATAAATGAATACATGTAGGTTCTACTTTAATGCTTTTGGCCTTAAATGCCACATTACCTGATACTGGCATCTCTCTACTCTACTCACTATTTATTGAAAGTTTTCTTACACCTCTTTGTTTCTTTATTTTGAAAAATTTTCACCATTTTGCTTAATGTTTCTCTCTTTTAGGCGTACATAGTTAAAATTTATAAATCTGTGTGTTTTACTCTAGGAATAAGAGACGTCAACCCATTTTTATTATTGTGACAAACTCAGTGTCTTAATCAGTGTAATAATTTATATTTATTATATTTGTGGTTGGCAGGATAATGGTCCCCCCAAAGATGTCTATGTCCTAATCCCGATGCCTTGATTTTAGCCCAGTGAGACTCGTTTCAAACTTCTAACTTCCAGAAGTGTAAGATAACAAATTTTTGTTGTTTAAACCCAGTAAGTTTGTGGTAATTTTATTGCAGCAGCAACAGAAAACGAATACAATATTGTAAAATGTAGGTAACGGTATGTTTCCAAATTACTGGGGGCAGAAGGGAGAAGTAGATGGATAATGAGAAAAAGTCAATTCAAGAATTAAATAAGGATATTAATGTTCACCTTTGTTATTTATTCTTTACATTTTCTTATTTAATTTTTAAATTGGCTTTTTCTCCCTTACCTGCCCCTTCACAGCAATTTGCAACTTTACTGGTATCTTTATTTTACAGTATATCTCAATCTAAATTAACAAAAGCTTTCAGTTATAGTGGCCCATTCCTCAAGCACTAATACTAATTGAAGTCTTACTATCCTTTTAATTTATAACCAACAGATAACATGAGGGTTAGCCCCAGGGAGGGAGTAGCAGGAAGTAGGTGAAATTTAACCTTATTTCACTTTTACCTCCCCATTTTACTGTCCCTTTCCTTTATCCCCAACCAAGAATGGACTGTTCAAGCCTCTCCACCAAAGAGTGCCATCCCAGGCATGACCTTCCTGGTGAATATCTTACATCTGGATCCAATTATTCTCTCTCTTCCCTTAAGAGTTACCTGTTCTGTGTCCTGTTCCCCTAGGGACTTGCTCTATGCTCCATGACACTTTGGCATGCAAAGCAATGAACAAGTTCATGCTGTTAATGAAACATATATTACTTATATGGGGGACAATGGCTTCACCTTTTTTCCTAAGCGGTTTTGCTTTCCAAAAGGGAGCAATAACTATACTCAAAGAAATGGCTCTCCAAGGCTGGGAACCCCAGGCATTGTGGCCGGCTACATAAGGAGACATCTGTGGCTGGGACAAGGGAAGGGGACTTCGCATCATACTTCACCCTGCACTATGTAAGTGAGCTCCAACTACACCTGTGTGAAATCAAACAAGTAACAACAGAGTATGAACCACCAACCAAGACTTAGAGGTGACTGTGCCTCAGGGCAGCTCTAAGGCAACTATACGGACAGATAATTGGGCCTGTGAGATGACAAAACAACTTGTACCCATAACATTAAACACAACTGTAATTCACTCTAACTCTAGCAGAGGTTCCATTGTTTACCACTATAAAATAAATGCTATAAATCTTATAAATACGGAGAGAAAAAGAATTTAACATAATAATGCGATAGGGTACCTTATATCACAGAATACTAATAAAAACTTTTATATTATAGAAATACATTTTAATAATGCTGTGCTTAAGAATAATTATACTTTGATTTTCATGAAAAAGATCTTTTCCCACACACTTTTCAGTATTATCATTGGATTTCTCTTCTCACCAAAATTAGCTTAATAAATTATTTGGATCTTAAAGGACTTAACTAAAAGACTTAACTAAAACATGGACTTCTAAACTGGCTTACATGCTTCCACACTGGCAAAATTCAACTACCATTATGAATTACTTGTTAATTATGCTGTTTATATTTTATATGCATGCTTGAGACTTTACATGTTTAGCATGTCTCACATCTTTTTCCTTCATAAAGACTCACTGGATCATATTTTTAAATGGAAAAATAAAGGAGTTAGTGCGCAGTTTTTTTTTTTTTTTTTTTTTTTTTTTTTTAAATTTACTTATGTATTTATTTATTTTTGGCTGCTTTGGGTCTTCATTGCTACACGCAGGCTTTCTCTAGTTGTGGAGAGCGGGGGCTACTCTTTGTTGCGGTGTGCGGGCTTCTCATTGCGGTGGCTTCTCTTGTTGCGAAGCACAGGCTCTAGGCACGTGGGCTTCAGTTGTTGTGGCTCACCAGCTCTAGAGCACAGGATCAGTAGTTGTGAGTGCGCAGTTTTGATTACCACTTACATGGTTGCTAAATCATAAAATATAAGCAAAGCGAGAAATACATGAAGGAAGAAAACTCACTGAAATATAGCTAAGGCTGTCAAATAAATAGTTAAAAGCTTAAAAGAAAAATATAACGTTTATAACTGAATTTTCAACATTGGATTATATTTTGGAACTGGAAGGGGCTTTTCAGACCATGTGGTCTAGTGAGTCACACATTCAAATACCTGCATGGGTTGGGTAAGTAAGTAATATAAGCGAGGGAAGTGGGTGGGTTATGGCCATAAGGATTGGTGGAGAGCCAGAGAATATACTCTGTCTGAAAGAGGTGCTGCTGCTCAGCTTCAGCTGGTGTTGACAAGTAGTAATACAGGCCTGGAGAGGGTGGGGGGCAGACTTTCCAATACTTAAAGACAAGTTGGAAATCAATAATTTTAGACGAAATATGTTACTTTTAAATGCTAACTACTTCAATTTTTTAAATGTTACTATCTGCAAGACATATAGGGTGCATAACATGCCAGATTTAAATTTCTGATCAAGTCCAACATTCTTTTTTTACAGAAAGGAATATGGAAACATAGATGAAGTCACTTAAGTACTTAGCCACATGTAGCAGAAAGAAAATGGGATTTGAACTCTGGTATATCTGAGTTCAATTCTAATTCTGTTACATAGCTACTATGTAACCTTAGGCAAGTTTCTTAAACTCTGAGCCTAGTTTCCCTCTCCTTAAAACAAAGGTAATAATATATATGACATAAGATACTTATGAAGATTATATAAACATAACATATGGGAGGTGCCTATAGTGGATCTTGACACATAGAAAACATCCACTATTTTAGCCTCATTCATCACTCTATGGCCCTACCCTGCTCTATTTTTTTCCAATAGTAATTCTGTGCACCTGTAGTTTTATTATGCCCCACCTCTTAACTAGAAAGTAGGTTTCATGAGGGTAGGGAATATGTCTATTTTTTTCACTACTTTATTCTAGGCTCTAAAATATTGCTGGGCATATAATAGGTGTTGAATAAATATACACTGAATAGATTGATTAATGATTTCAACAAATGATAATGCCTTGACTCCTTCCCTTTAATGAATAAACAAATGCAAGTACATGTATGTGTATGCAGCTCCAAGTTCAAAATGCAATTTAATAACTGTACCTTGAACTTAAATTCATATCAACTTTCTTCTTTAGGATTATTTCCATAGCACTAATGAAAGCTGCCAAAATTACGTAACGTCCTACATGGACATAATCGTCTTTCAGCTTTATAGAGAACACAACCTTTGAGGAAAGAAGCCTTTCAAAAACAGTCTATTTCTTTCACTTCTACTGAATTTGATGGTTAAAGGCACTTATAGTGCTCTATTGATTCTTCCAGGCTTTTCATCCTGACAAAAAGTCTATTCGCTGGCTTTATAAATCATAATAACAATTTTACATATATCTAGCTTATTGTACTTAAAAATACCGCCAAATGAACACTCATAACTATAAATTTCAACTGAATTGCACATCAACCCTGTGAAGTAGATAGGGCTGAAACTATTTTCCTCATTTTACAAAGATCAGAGACATCCAGTGACAAGTGCCTTACCTAAAGTCACAATACAAATAACTAAAAGATCTAGCAATAGACTACAGTTCTAAAGTGGCATTTTCTATCCACAGGATCTAGCCAGGACTTTCCCGCTAGAGCCACCACCAGTGCCTCCTACAATCTGGATTTTTCCTGCCCCTCACCCCTTATATAAAAACTCATGTGTCCTAGGTCCTATTTCCAATCCCAGTTACCACTTATATCTCTACTTAATATTAATTTAACGAGCTTTACTGACCACAGCCCAGTGAGTGACATGAAAGGGAATAAAACTAGGACCTGCCCTCGAGAGCTTTCAATCATCAGTGTAACATTAGTTTTTAGTCTCGTTAAAATATATGTCCTTTGCAAAAAGTGTTATGCCTTAAGGGACTATATAAGGAGGGAAGAGGGAAGATGTTGGCTACCTATTACAATCCCCTAGGGAGCTTGGAAAAATACCAAAGCTTGAATTAATCTAGGGTGGAGTCCCGGCAGTGAAATTTTTTTAAAGTTCCCATAGAAATCCTAATGTACAGCCAGCGTTGAGAACCACTGGCCTAAAGGAAAGAAATCATGCTGTAGGGGAAGAACAGAGGAAGGCAAAAGACAAATAAGTAAAGATATACTTGACTTTTTCCCTTACAGTGTCATTTAATTAACCTCTCTTCTTGATATCAATTATCTTTAAAAGGTTTTCATTGTAGAAGTAGCTTTCCTGAGTCTTCATTTCCAATTTGTTAAAGAAAAGTACTTCCTTCCCTCAAATCTAGCAATCAAGTACCCTTTGATGATGATATAAATATAACAAAGTTTACGCTTACAAAGTTTAACAGGGAAATAACCAAGTGCATGAATCAAAACTGAAAAAACTAATTGTCTTAATGTTCATGTATAATTCCGCTGATATTTAGTTTATGTCCTGAGTTCTCTGCAGTGCCCATCTTCTTATTCTAGCTTGTCTTTCTTTGGGATGGCTCTTGTTTGCTTTTCTGTTTTCAGCTACATCCTGGGTTTTGGGTCACCCACCTAAATTATTTTGATTTGCGTATATTTTCCTCTTGAAACACACTGTTTATCCTAAAAACAAACAAACAAAAGAACTCCATCTTTTTTTATATGCTCCACTTTTCCTACAGTAAGAGTTGCCAACCTATTTCATCAGCCTTAGATGGAGAAAATTTGAGCGGTAGCTCTAATAAAAAGGAGTGATAATTCCTAAAAGGAAATCTGTAGAAACCGAATCAAAATTAAGAACTGGAGATTTTCTACCCTGAGGTAAGTGCATGGTCCCTCTAACAATGGAATCTAGGACTTTGTTGGGAATGGCCTGCATGACTTTTTTGAGGGTGGGATTCAAGTCAAATATGTGCTTCTTTTTTTTTTTTAACATCTTTATTGGAATATAATTGCTTTACAATGGTGTGTCAGTTTCTGCTTTATAACAAAGTGAATCAGTTATACATATACATATGTTCCCATATCTCTTCCCTCTTGCATCTCCCTCCCTCCCACCCTCCCTATCCCACCCCTCTAGGTGGTCACAAAGCACAGAGCTGATCTCCCTGTGCTGTGACGCTGCTTCCAGTGCACTAGCCATCTACCTTACGTTTGGTAGTGTATATATGTCCATGCCACTCTCACTTTGTCACAGCTTACCCTTCCCCCTCCCCATATCCTCAAATCCATTCTCTAGTAGGTCTGCGCCTTTATTCCTGTCTTACCCCTAGGTTCTTCATGACCTTTTATTTTTTCCTTAGACTCCATATAAATGTGTTAGCATACGGCATTTGTTTTTCCCTTTCTGACTTACTTCACTCTGTATGACAGACTCTAGGTCCATCCACCTCACTACAAATAACTCAATTTCGTTTCTTTTTATGGTTGAGTAATATTCCATTGTATATATGGGCCACATCTTCTTTATCCATTCATCCGATGATGGACACTTAGGTTGCTTCCATCTCCTGGATATCCTAAATAGAGCTGCAATGAACATTTTGGTACATGACTCTTTTTGATTTATGGTTTTCTCAGGGTA
Source organism: Phocoena sinus (assembly GCF_008692025.1). Lineage (NCBI taxonomy): Eukaryota > Metazoa > Chordata > Mammalia > Artiodactyla > Phocoenidae > Phocoena > Phocoena sinus. The sequence continues at coordinate 106,163,727 of NC_045784.1, forward strand.
TATGCCCAGTAGTGGGATTGCTGGGTCGTATGGTAGTTGTATTTTTAGTTTTTTAAGGAACCTCCATACTGCTTTCCATAGTGGCTGTATCAATTTACATTCCCACCAGCAGTGCAAGAGGGTTCCCTTTTCTCCACACCCACTCCAGCATTTATTGTTTCTAGATTTTTTGATGATGGCCATTCTGACCAGTGTGAGACGATATCTAATTGTAGTTTTGATTTGCATTTCTCTAATAATTAATGATGTTGAGCATTCTTTCATGTGTTTGTTGGCAACCTGTATATCTTCTTTGGAGAAATGTGCATTTAGGTCTTCTGCCCATTTTTGGATTGGGTTGTTTGTTTTTTTGTTATTGAGCTGCATGAGTTGGTTGTAAATTTTGGAGATTAATCCTTTGCCAGCTGCTTCATTTGCAAATATTTTCTCCCATTCTGAGGGTTGTCTTTTGGTCTTATTTATGGTTTCCTTTGCTGTGCAAAAGCTTTGAAGTTTCATTAGGTCCCATTTGTTTATTTTTGTTTTTATTTCCAATTCTCTAGTAGGTGGGTCAAAAGGGATCTTGCTGTGACTTATGTCATAGAGTGTTCTGCCTATGTTTTCCTCTAAGAGTTTGATAGTGTCTGGCCTTACATTTAGATCTTTAATCCATTTTGAGCTTCTTTTTGTGTATGGTGTTAGGGAGTGTTCTAATCTCATACTTCTACATGTATCTGTCCAGTTTTCCCAGCACCACTTATTGAAGAGGCTGTCCTTTCTCCACTGTATATTCTTGCCTCCTTTATCAAAGATAAGGTGATCATATGGGTGTGGGTTTATCTCTGGACTTTCTATCCTGTTCCATTGATCTATATTTCTGTTTTTGTGCCAGTACCATACTGTCTTGATTACTGTAGCTTTGTAGTATAGTCTGAAGTAAGGGAGCCTGATTCCTCCAGCTCCATTTTTTGTTCTCAAGATTGCTTTGGCTATTCGGGGTCTTTTGTGTTTACATACAAATTGTGAAATTTTTGGTTCTAGTTCTGTGAAAAATGCCAGTGGTAGTTTGATAGGGATTGCATTGAATCTGTAGATTGCTTTGGGTACTAGAGTCGTTTTCACAATGTTGATTCTTCCAATCCAAGAACATGGTATATCTCTCCATGTGTTTGTATCATCTTTAATTTCTTTCATCAGTGTCTTATAATTTTCTGCATACAGGTCTTTTGTCTCCTTAGGTAGGTTTATTCCTAGATATTTTATTCTTTTTGTTGCAATAGTCAATGGGAGTGTTTTCTTAATTTCATTTTCAGATTTTTCATCATTAGTGTATAGGAATGCCAGAGATTTCTGTGCAATAATTTTGTATCCTGCTACTTTACCAAATGCATTGATTAGCTCTAGTAGTTTTCAGGTAGCATCTTTGAGATTCCCTATGTATAGTTTCATGTCATCTGCAAACAGTGACAGCTTTACTTCTTTTCTGATTTGGATTCCTTTTATTTCTTTTTCTTCTCTGATTGCTGTGGCTAAAACTTCCAAAACTATGTTGAATAATAGTGGTGAGAGTGGGCAACCTTGTCTTATTCCTGATCTTAGTGGAAATGGTTTCAGTTTTTCACCACTGAGGACAATGCTGGCTGTGGATTTGTCATATATGGCCTTTATTGTGTTGAGGAAAGTTCCCTGTATGCCTACTTTCTGCAGGGTTTTTATCATAAATGGGTGCTGAATTTTGTCAAAAGCTTTCTCTGCATCTATTGAGATGATCATATGGTTTTTCTCCTTCAATTTGTTAATATGGTGTATCACGTTGATTGATTTGCGTATGTTGAAGAATCCTTGCATTCCTGGGATAAACCCCACTTGATCATGGTGTATGATCCTTTTAATGTGCTGTTGGATTCTGTTTGCTAGTATTTTGTTGAGGATTTTTGCATCTATGTTCATCAGTGATATTGGTCTGTAGTTTTCTTTCTTTGTGACATCTTTGTCTGGTTTTGGTATCAGGGTGATGATGGCCTCATAGAATGAGTTTGGGAGTGTTCCTCCCTCTGCTATATTTTGGAAGAGTTTGAGAAGGATAGGTGTTAGCTCTTCTCTGAATGTTTGATAGAATTCTCCTGTAAAGCCATCTGGTCCTGGGCTTTTGTTTGTTGGAAGATTTTTAATCACAGTCTCAATTTCAGTGCTTGTGATTGGTCTGTTTATATTTTCTATTTCTTCCTGGTTCAGTCTTGGCAGGTTCTGCATTGCTCAGAATTTGTCCATTTCTTCCAGGTTGTCCATTTTATTGGCATAGAGTTGCCTGTAGTAATCTCTCATGATCTTTTGTATTTCTGCAGTGTCAGTTGTTACTTCTCCTTTTTCATTTCTAATTCTATTGATTTGAGTCTTCTCCCACATGTGCTTCTTTTACAGCTATGGTAATATTTGTATACCCATCTCTCCCCTCTCTAACCTGTCCTGTATATCAGTATCATATTCACCTTCTTAAGATACTCCAAGATACTCCCTTGACGATCATGCTGTACTCCTATCTTGCAACTATCAATGGTTCCCCATTTCTCAATATATTTAATTCAAAATATTTGACCTGGCTGTTAAGGTCCTTTGACAATCTGGCCCTACCTAACTTATTTTCTACTGATCTCAAACCTGTCTTCCATGCCAATCAAACCGGTCTCCTTGTTAAACTATAAAAACACCAGGTTTCTTCTTTGCCTTCCTTTGAATTATTCTCCACATAAACAGATTTCCTTTTTCCACTCTGTTTCTTTAAATTCTACCTATCTTTTGAGTTATAGGACCAGTTTATTTCCTTCATGAAGACTTCCCCAATCTATTGAGCTAACTGATCTCTCCCTTTGCTAACATCCTAAAATACTCACCCTTCTCCCAAGATGGCATTTGATTCAATATAGCCTTGTCACTATTTTAGTTACTTTAAGTATGTCAGCTTGGTTGCTCAAACTAGACTAAAGTATTTGAGGGGATTGTGTATGCCTCTTCTTTTATAACCCCCTCATTTCTAGCTTGGTGCTAGGCACATGGTCAAGACATAATAAATATTTGCTGACTGCTAACTGATTGCTGGTGTTGTCTAGTAGCCTGGGCCGATAGACAGTCAGTTTTGTCAACAGAGGCTGTGAAATTTCTGCCAGAGATTATGTCTGCATAAAAATAAGCCTCTGGGGGCTTCCCTGGTGGCGCAGTGTTTGGGAGTCCGCCTGTCGATGCAGGGGGCGCGGGTTCATGCACCGGTCCGGGAGGATCCCGCGAGCCACAGAGCAGCTGGGCCCGTGGGCCGTGGCCGCTGAGCCTGCGCGTCCGGACCCTGTGCTCCGCAACGGGAAAGGCCGCAACAGTGAGAGGCCCGCGTACCGCAAAAAAAAAAAAAAAAGCCTCTGGCATAAATTGTGATAACAGCCACTAGAGAATTCACCTGCAGGAAAGGGACCTCAGGCATATTACTTGGTGCTCTAGGAAGCTCTTATGCCAGCTTTTCCAGTGTCATAATACAGCTAAGCCATGTGCTAATGTGATGATGTGAGTTTCTTAAATAATTTACTGCAAATCTCTACCTGCTTAGTTTTCTGACATGGCTTTGGCATTCTAATTTCCAATAGGCTATGCCCTACGCTAACCATGGATTCCAAATATGTGGAAAAATTGGACATACTCTAGAAGTCAAGAATTTAGCATTTTAAAGATACACTTTATTTTCTGTGAAAACACTATTTTCAAATTTAAATGTTCTCTTTCATTATGCATGAGCAAAACAAGCCCAAGGTTTCACTGACAAATCCATTCAGAAGGTAAAGAATTTAACTCCAAGATCTAGAACTATGAATTCTTCTCTTTGAACACACTCTCTTTTCTTGTACTCCTTTCCTCATTTAACTTACTATTCACCTATACTGTAACACCTAATTCCCAGACCCTGCCCTATTCTCCAAGTTTCTCTCTCTCTCTATCTCTGTCTCTCTGTTTGTCTTTTTTTCTCTGCCTCTCTCCCTTTCCATATGTCTCTGGCGCTCTCTCTCTCACACACACACACACACACACACACACACACACACACATCACCCACCTCCCCAGGTAGACTGCAACCCATGGTCATACACTTAACACTTCAAGAATGTATTTCTTGGTAATTCCCTGTGGTCCAGTGGCTAGGACTGCGCGCCTCCACTGCCATGGCCTGGGTTCAGTCCCTGTTCAAGGGACTAAGATCCCGCAAGCCCTGTGGTGCAGCCAAAAAGTTTTTTAAAAACTGTATTTCTCTAAAGCTTATATTTTCTTGTTCTCTTAATTTTTCCACTCATTTTACACTGACACAGAGTAAAAATTCAATAAATAGTAGCAGTTATTATTATCCTATAAGTCTATCAGAAGACAAACCTGTTTTCTGCACTGTTCATTCATCACCTTTACTGAAGTCCCTGAAAAGCCTCATGAGAAAAGCTCTTCCACTCACACCTTTCACTCCTCTGAAGCTCTCACTAAAGACGCCTACCTCCTTCCAACTGTGATCACACATTCATTTTATGCATCCCCCCCCCACTTATGTACCCAATGGGCACTTGTGTCACTGTTACCCACCCGGTGCCTTCAAAATACACATAGGCCTTTTATTTGTATGCACTCTGTCTCCCTCAGTTCATCTTAAGTTCCAGGTCCCTTGATTCCTTGAGTGTTGGAATGGTATGCTTGCTTCTTTTGTATCTTACCAGGGGACCACTATAAGGGTCCTGCACACTGTTCAGGCTCAGTAAGTGTTGTTATACTGAGAGCCGAGTGCATGCCTGAAAGTATCCCTTTAAAGCTAACTCTCAAATATCTACAAAATGCCCAAAGGAGCGCAACAGAGGCAGAGGTAAGATTGAGCAGCAGTACTTATTAAAAATGATCTGGGTCTGTAATATAATTTCCTTGGGACTGGATTTTTCCTTAGGCTTAGGACATGTGCTAATTCTCTCAGCTGCTTTAATCATGTAGATATTAAACAACACGGGGGCATCAAATAGTCCTTTAGAGTTATGAGAAGTACACGCTATGAATAGAAACAAGGGAGGATAAAAGCCAAGCATGTTGTGACTGGCGGTCCCAGCAGCAGGTGTCTTGACTGAGGACAGATCCCAAGATCTACTGGAAAAGGCAAAAATGGAGAAACCCAAAGCTGTCACAGAAGAAGCCTTCAAAACTCAATCCAAATCAAAGAGGGCTGCGGACTTTCCTGGAGGCTTTTAAAAGGAAAACGTTAAGTTTGTCTGAATTGTAAATAGAATCCATCTGAAGACATATTTTCCCTTTTAAAAAATCAACGCAAAACACAAAGGCAAAAAAAAAAAAAACCAACAATGACAACAATGACATTTCAACAGAATATAAAGTCCAACGATGGTGGTTGACAGCCAAACCTTTTTTAAAGTAATGGTAGCCAGGAAAGAAGATGATGGGTTGTAAGAATTCACCACCTGGAAAAGGGAGTTACCTGGGGAGTGACAGCTGCCATAGGAAAAGTAGAACAAACACACCTGCTGTCAGGCACACCTGTTCTTTTCAGGGAGAGGGACCATGAGGCTGAAACAGCAGAAAACGCCCAAGTGCAGGATAGGATTCCTCTTGCGACCCTGAACTATTGTCCCTGATTCCTCTGGAGTTATTTCCTTGGCAGGGCTGGCTTGCATAAGATTCCATGCAGGTCTCTCAAATTTTATAGTATCTCAAGTTATTTTTCTGGCAGATAGAGGGAAATTTCTTAAAGATCTGAGCAGGGGAGGGAGGCAAACATTTTCTATGGCCTACGGTGGAGAAAGAAGATAAATTGTTATGTGCTATATTAAAATATGACATAGGTATTAGAGCTCAGGTGGCATGAGGCCTACTGGGACTGGCGGGGTAGATAAAGAGGCCAAAAGGCCCTTCGTCACCACAGGAAGTGTTTGGTCTTTAAAAGTGTAGACGGTCACTTGTGAACATGCCATAATTTCTGGTTCCACAAAGTTACTACCTGGTCACCAATGCTTGCAAAAGTCGAATTCTGAGCTTCCACAGTCACCTAGAGAATACTGCAGTCCCATGAAAATAAATCAGACCAAAAGGGTAAGATAGCTCTATAACAGATTAGCTATACTAGCTTTGTAAATGCTCACAGTGCCCTACAGGAAAGCCTGCTGCCAGCAGATAAGCCAAACTAGAGTTCAGTATCAGTGGCAATACTTTGTCCTGCTTTGTAAAAAAAAAAAAAAAAAAAAAAAAAATGATATAGTAAGCGATGGAACTAATTGAGGCAGTGGCAATAGTGAGATACAAAGAATTTTTAATGTAACTTGCGTAACAGCCTGAAAATGGACTAAAAATAAATCCAATATTACTGAGCACCCACTAGGTCCTCTATGTTAGGTGCTATAAGGAATTCAACAGACCTCTATGTCAATACAATTAAAACTATTTATAGTTCCTACCCTTAAGGAAGCTACCATTTCTTTGCAGAGACAAGCTTTATTACCAATGCTTAAGCTAGTAGTAAACAGTCAACTGCAAGACTGTGAATGTCAGACAATAAAAACCATAGGAGTTCACAGAAGGCAGTGCGCAATACATGAGGAAGTGGAGAAGGAAGACTTTATCAAAGGCAGGAGACTTGAGTTAGGCCTTGAGGGATGGGTAGGATTTGCAAATGCAAGAAAGAATCCCAGAAAGAATGTTTGTAACCAAAGCTCAGGGGAAATATGAGATTCCAAATATGACCTTCAGCATGAGTCACAGTTACTATGTTTACTCTTGAGTGTAAGAATCAGTGGAGATATTCTTATTAATATGGAAATTAAAGTCCCTAGAGATTAAAATGAAATAAATCACAATTCATGTAGGGTTTTTTCTAAACTTGCCTATGATGCAAACAGAAAAATAAAATTTAAAAAATTATTTTAATAAATTTCAGGCATCTCTGCATACTTCCGTTCAAGATCAGAATCAGTGCCAGAGTAAAAAAATCCCAAGAGGTGCCTCTGTATGTGTTTCATAATAAAGTCAGTACACTTGGTGAGTTCATGTTCAAATCAATCATAAATTCTGTTTAAAAATAATCCCAGGAATAATAGTAAAACCAAATCCTCCAACTCTACAGATTCTGACTCTTGATTATCCATGTGGTAGCAGTAGAGAAAATCAATCTGTGGTTTTCATAGAACCCTCCTAGATTTTTATCCTGGGGGCAGCAGTATTAACCAGTTTCCAGCACTCTCAGGAAGGTGTTAATGAGCAGCTAAAAGGCCAAAGGCCAGCAGCCACAGAAAAGAAGGCAACCACAGTCTACCAACTGGGAAAGCCCTCTTTCAACAACCCAAAGGTGTGAGCATCCGGCTCACCAAACAGAACATATCTATGATTTCAAAGAGGAAAAATAAATCTAAAGACACACCAAGGGTGATTAGAGCAATCTTGAGTGACTTCTCAACTTAGAGACAATATTCAATTCAGTGTTTCAAAGAGTACTAAAAGAGGGATTAGATATTATCCATTTAATTTTTAAAAATGGGTAAAATCCTCTTTCATGGTCTAAAAATCCAGAATTTGTTAAAATTCCAATAGGCTTTGTCAGAAATTTACTATTAGTGAAAAAATACACGTAAGACAAATTAATTGCAAAATTAAAATTTGAAGAGAAAAAGCTTCAGCTATTTAAAATAAGCCTTTTAAAAAGTGTTTTAAAGGCATGCATTTACATTTCCAACAATTGGTAATCATTCTTATCTGTTCATTAAAGCAGACACCAAAGAATCTCTATTTGGCCACACTTTATTTACCCAATTTAAGTTCCTCTGCATTTAAAAATCATTTTGATATATTTTATTCCATAATTTTTATATAGCTATATAACACTATGTATATTATTTTGCACGATATATTTTCCATACAAATATTTTCATGTTATTTCATACTTTTTCATTATAAAAAAATACTTGCACATGGTAAACATTTCCAAAAGAATAAAAAAAAGTATAGAATGAAAAGTGATACTTCCTCTATCGCTGTTCCTAAGTGCTACTCTCCATAGGTAACAGTTAAGAATATTTGTGTATCTTTTATGCATATACACACCTATATGTGTTTGTAATTGTGTACGTGCTCCTTTGTATATGTGGATAAAAGTATAGTGCATGCGTATTTTTTGTATGAGTGTATGTATATTTTTTTTTAATTTTGGGAACTTTTCACATAGACTATTCTATACTTTGTTAATTTAGTTTAACAATATAATATCTTGGAGATATATCCATCCACATCCTTTTTAAGGTCTGCATAGTATCCCATTATATGGAAGAATTGTTTGGTTTTTTTTTTAACCAGTCCCTACTGACAGAGATTTAAGATGATTCCATTTTGTTTTTGTCAGATACTAGCACAATCTTCCCCCAAAGAGACTGCATGGACTTGCATTACACAAGAGTGCTGATTCTCTATATTTTAGAGTAATAAGATTGCAATTCTTACTAATACATTCAAACGTTCTGAGGAGCTTCTTCTCAACTGGTCTAAATTAGTGAGGACCAGTATACAATCCTTTCCTTTGATTCTGAAGACACTGCTGCTACTGTGACATATTTTGCCCTCTTTGCTAGTTTTCAGCTCATTTATACTGTGTTTGGCATTACAGGGAGAGGAAGAAGATGAAAACTGTGTTATTCTCTGCTTTTGTATTATTTTGACTATATGGTTTGTGAGGAGCTACTTTTCCTAGTACGTACCAAACTAGAAACAATGGTGGCAGAACAAGTAGGAAATCAATGGTACAGCCGAACAGAGAGTTAGTCTGGCAAAGGATAGGAGCAGTAGAAACAAAGGGCTAGGAGACAACCAAATGTAACTTAACTATGAATAGTCAGTTCTTTCATCTTTCCCCCAAAACACTGGTATGTCCTGTGGAAGAAATGGAAACATAAATGGCTTAGGAGGTAAAAAGAATGTTTAACATTTTTAACAATTAAGAACATTCTTTTGAAAGACTATATGTTAATGTTGCCCTATAAAGTTAACCAGTCCGTTTAATTGCAGATACCACTCACTGAAGGATTGCTTCACATTATTCCCTGTGAATTAAGGGGGAAAAAATAACAGAGCAGAATCCGGGTATAAACGCAATCTGCCTGAGAATAAAATACTCTTTTGTAATAAGTAAACAATTCAGTGGTTTAAATTAATGCTTTGGGAGAGGGACCTTCAAGACAGAGGAGGAATAACACGTGGAGATCACCTTCCTCCCCACAAATACATCAAAAATACATCTACATGTGGAACGACTACAGAACAACTACTAAACGCTGGCAGAAGACCTCAGACTTCCCAAAAGGCAAGAAACTCCCCACGTACCTGGGTAGGGCAAAAGAAGAAAGAAACAACAGAGACAAAAGAATAGGGACGGGACTTGCCCCTCTGGGAGAGACCTGTGAAGGAGGAAAGGTTTCCACACACTAGGAAGCCGTTTCGCGGGCGGAGAATGTGGGTGGCGGAGGGGGAAGCTTCGGAGCCGCGGAGGAAAGCACAGCCACAGGGGTGCGGAGGGCAAAGCGGATAGAGTCCCGCACAGAGGATCAGGGCCGATCGGCACTCACCAGCTCCAGAGGCTTCTCTGCTCACCCGCCGGGGCGGGCGGGACTGGGAGCTGAGGCTCAGGCTTCCGTAGGACCGGGAGGGAGTCCGGAGAAAAGTCTAGAGCTGCCGGAGAGGCAAGAGACTTTTTCTAACTTCTTTGTTTCCTGGTGCGCGAGGAGAGGGGATTACGAGTGCTTCTTAAAGGAGCTCCAGAGATGGGCGCGGGCCGCGGCTAAAAGCGCCGGCCCCAGAAACGGGCAGGAGACACTAAGGCTGCTGCTGCTGCCACCAAGAAGCCTGTGTGCGAGTACAGGTCACTCTCCACACCTGCCCTCCCGGCAGCCTGTGCAGCCCGCCACTGCCACGGCCCCGTGATCCAGGGACAAGTCCCCCGGGAGAACGCACAGCGCGCCTCAGGCTGGTGCAACGTCACGCCAGCCTCTGCCGCAGCAGGCCCGCCCTGCATCGTGCCCCTCCCTCCCCCTGGCCTGAGTGAGCCAGAGCCCCCGAATCAGCGGCTCCTTTAACACCGTCCTGTCCGATCTAAGAACAGACGCCCTCCGGCGACCTACACACAGAGGCGGGGCCCAAACCAAAGCTGAACCCCAGGAGCTGTGCGAACAAAGAAGAGAAAGGGAAATCTCTCCCAGCAGCCTCCGGAGCAGCGGATTAAATCCCCACAATCAACTTGATGTACCCTGCATATCTGTGGAATACCTGAATAGATAACAAATCATCCCAAAATTGAGGCGGTAGACTTTGGGAGCAACTGTAGACTTGGGATTTGCTGTCTGCGACTGACATGCCTCTTTCATTTTTATCTTAGTAGAGATTTTAGCGCCTGTTATCATTGGTACATTTGTTTATTGGTTTGGTTGCTCTCTTCTTTTATTTTTTACTTTTTTATTTTAATAACTATATTTATTTATTCAGGCAGCCTTTGTTTTTTTCTCCCTTTTCTTCTGAGCCGTGTGGCTGACAGGGTCTTGCTGCTCCGGCCTGCTGTCTGGCCTGAGTCTCTGAGGTGGGAGAGCCGAGCTCAGCACACTGGTCCACCAGAGACCTCCCAGCTCCACATAATATCAATTGGCGAGAGCTCTCCCAGAGATCTCTGTCTCAACACTAAGACCCAGCTCCACCCAACGGCCTGCAAGCTATGGTGCTGGACACCTTATGCCAAACAACGAGCAAGACAGGAACACAACGCCACCCATTAGAAAAGACGCCGCCTAAAATCATACTAAGTTCACACACAACAGACACACAACAGACACAGCCCTGCCTACCAGAAAGACAACATCCTGCCCCACCCACCAGATAACAGGCACCAGTCCCCTCCACCAGGAAGCACACACAACCCACTGAACCAACCTTACCCACTGGGGGCAGACACCAAAAACAACAGGAACTACAAACCTGCAGCCTGCAAAAAGGAGACCCCAAACACAGTAAGTTAAGCAAAATGGGAAGACACAGAAATACACAGCAGATGAAGGAGCAAGGTAAAAACCCACCAGACCAAACAATGAAGAGGAAATAGGCAGTCTACCTGAAAAAGAATTCAAAGTAATGACAGTAAAGATGCTCCAAAATCTTGGAAATAGAATGGAGAAAATACAAGAAACGTTTACCAAGGACCTAGAAGAACTACAGAGCGAACAAACAATGATGAACAACACAATAAATGAAATTAAAAATTCTCTGGAAGGAATCAAGAGCAGAATAACTGAGGCAAAAGCACGGATAAGTGACCTGGAAGATAAAAGAGTGGAAATAACTACTGGAGATCAGAATAAAGAGAAAAGAATGAGAAGAATTGAGGACAGTCTCAGAGACTTCTGGGACAATATTAAACATACCAACATTCGAATTATAGGGTTCCCAGAAGAAGAACAGAAACAAAAAGGGACTGAAGAAATACTTGAAGAGATTATAGTTGAAAACTTCCCTAATATGGGAAAGGAAATATTCAAAATCAAGTCCAGGAAGCACAGAGAGTCCCATTCAGGATAAATCCAAGGGGAAACACACCAAGACACATATTAATTAAACTATCAAAAATTAATTAAAAAGAAAAAACATTAAAAGCAGCAATGGAAAAGCAACAAATAACATACAAGGGAATCCCCATAAGGTTAACAGCTGATCTTTCAGCAGAAACTCTGCAAGCCAGAAGGGATTGGCAGGATATATTTAAAGTGATGAAAGGGAAAAACCTACAACCAAGATTACTCTATCCAACAAGGATCTCATTCAGTTTTTTTTTTTGTTTTTTTTTTTGCGGTACGCAGGCCTCTCACTGTTGTGGCCTCTCCCGTTGCGGAGCACAGGCTCCGGACGCACAGGCTCAGCGGCCACGGCTCACGGGCCCAGCCGCTCCGCGTCACGTGGGATCTTCCCGGACCGGGGCACGAACCCGTGTCCCCTGCATCGGCAGGCGGACTCTCAACCACTGCGCCACCAGGGAAGCCCTCTCATTCAGTTTTGATGGAGAAATTAAAGCCCTTACAGACAAGCAAAAGCTAAGAGAGTTCAGCACCACCAAACCAGCTTTACAACAAATGCAAAAGGAACTTCTCTGTGCATCAAACACAAGATAAGGAAAAGACCTACAATAGCAAACCCAAAACAATTAAGAAAGTGGTAATAGGAACATACACATCGATAATTACCTTCAACGTAAATAGATTAAATGCTCCAATCAAAAGACATAGACTGACTGGATACAAAAACAAGACCCATATATGTGCTGTCTACAAGAGACCGACTTCAGACCTAAGGACACATACAGACTGAAAGTGAGGGGATGGAAAAAGATATTCCATGCAAGTGGAAATCAAAAGAAAGCTGGAGTAACAATTCTCATATCAGACAAAAGAGACTTTAAAATAAAGGCGATTACAAGAGACAAAGGAGGACATTACATAATAATCAAGGGACCAATCCAAGAAGAAGATATAACAACTGTGAATATTGATGCACCCAACATAGGAGCACCTCAATAAATAAGGCAAATGCTAACAGCCATAAAAGGGGAAATCGACAGTAACACAATCATAGTAGGGGATTTTAACACCCAAATTTCACCAACAGACAGAACACCCAAAATGAAAATAAATAAGGAAACACAAACTTTAAATGACACATTAAACAAGAGGGACTTAATTTGAGATTTATAGGACATTCCATCAAAAACAACAGGGTCCAATTTCTTCTCACGTGCTCAGGGAACATTCTCCAGGATAGATAACACCTTCGGTTACAAATCAAGCCTTGGTAAATTTAAGAAAATTAAAATTGCATCAATTATCTTTTCCGACTGGAATGCTATGAGACTAGATATCAATTACAGGAAAAAAACTGCAAAAAATAGAAATACATGGAGACTAAACATTACGCTACTAAATAAAGAAGAGATCACTGAAGAAATCAAAGAGGTAATCAAAAAATACCTAGAAACAAATGACAGTGAAAACATGAGGACCCAAAACCTACGGGATGCAGCAAAAGCATTTCTAAGAGGGAAGTTTATAGCAATACAATCCTACCTCAAGAAACACAGAACATCTCAAATAAAACCTAACCTTACACCTAAAGCAATCAGAGAAAGAAGAACAAAAAAACCCCAAAGTTAGCAGAAGGAAAGAAATCATAAAGATCAGATCAGAAATAAATGAAAAAGAAATGAAGGAAACAATAGCAAAGATCAATAAAACTAAAAGGTGGTTCTTCGAGAAGATAAACAAAATTGATAAACCATTAGCAAGACTCATCAAGAAAAAAAGGGAGAAGATTCAAATCAATAGAATTAGAAATTAAAAAGGTGAAGTAACAACTGATATTGCAGAAATACAAAGCATCATGATGGATTAGTATGAGTAACTCTATGCCAATATAATGGACAACCTGGAAGAAATGGACAAATTCTTAGAAAAGTACAGCCTTCGGAGACTGTACCAGGAAGAAATAGAAAGTATAAGCAGACCAAGCACAAGCACTGAAATTGAAACTGTGATTAAAAATCTTCCAACAAACAAAAGCCCAGGACCAGATGGCTTCACAGGCGAAATCCATCAAATATTTAGAGAAGAGCTAACACCTATCCTTCTCAAACTCTTCTAAAATATAGCAAAGGGAGGAACACTCCCAAATTCATTCTATGAGGCCACCATCACCCTGATACCAAAACCAGACAAAGATGTCACCAAAAAAGAAAACTAGAGACAAATATCACTGATGAACATAGATGCAAAACTCCTCAACAAAATAGTAGCAAACAGAAACCAAACAGCACATTAAAAGGATCATACACCATGATCAAGTGGGGTTTATCCCAGGAATGCAAGGATTCTTCAATACACGCAAATCAATCGATGTGGTATGCCATATTAACAAGCTGAAGGATAAAAACCATATGATAATCACAATAGATACAGGAAAAGCGTTCTACAGAATTCAAAACACATTTGTGATAAAAACTCTCCAGAAAGTAGGCATACAGGGAACTTACCTCAACATAATAAAGGCCATACATGACAAACCCACAGCCAACATTGTTCTCTGAGGTGAAAACCTATAACTATTTCCTCTAAAATCAGGAACAAGACAAGGATGCCATCTCACCACTATTATGCAACATAGTTTTGGAAGTTTTAGCCACAGAAATCAGAGAAGAAAAAGAAATAAAAGGAATCCAAAACAGAAAAGAAGTAAAACTGTCACTGTTTGCAGATAACATGATACTATACATCGAGAATCCTAAATATGCTACCAAAAAAAAACTAAAGCTAATCAGTGAATTTGGTCAAGTAGCAGGACACAGAATTAATACACAGAAATCTCTTGCATTCCTATACACTAATGACAAAAAATCTGAAAGAGAAATTAAGGAAACATTCCCATTTACCACTGCAAGAAAAAGAATAAAATACCTAGGAATAAACCTACCTAAGGATACAAAAGACCTGTATGCAGAAAACTATAAGACACTGATGAAAGAAATTAAAGACGATACAAACAGATGGAGAGATATACTATGTTCTTGGATTGGAAGAATCAACGTTGTGAAAATGATTATACTACCCAAACTAATCTACAGATTCAACTCAATCTCTATCAAACTACCAATGGCATTTTTCACAGAACTAGCACAAAAAAATGTCACAATTTGTATGGAAACACAAAAGACCCCGAATAGCCAAAGCAATCTTGAGAAAGAAAAATGGAGCTGGAAGAATCAAGCTCCCTGACTTCAGACTATACTACAAAGCTACAGTAATCAAGGCAGTTTGGTACTGGCACAAAAACAGAAATATAGATCAACGGAACAGGATAGAAAGCCCAGAGATAAACCCACGCATATATGGTCACCTTATCTTTGATAAAGGAGGCAGGAATGTACAGTGGAGAAAGGACAGCGTCTTCAACATGTGGTGCTGGGAAAACTGGACAGCTACATGGAAAAGTATGAGATTAGATCACCCCCTAACACCATACACAAAAATAAGCTCAAAATGGCTTAAAGACCTAAATGTAAGGCCAGAAACTATCAATCTCTTAGAGGAAAACATAGGCAGAACACTCTATGACATAAGTCACAGCAAGATACTTTTTGACCCACCTCCTAGAGAAATGGAAATAGAAACAAAAAATAAACAAATGGGACCTAATGAAACTTCAAAGCTTTTGCACAGCAAAGGAAACCATAAACAAGACCAAAAGACAACCCTCAGAATGGGAGAAAATATTTGCAAATGAAGCAACTGACAAAGGATTAATCTCCAAAATTAACAACCAGCTCATGCAGCTCAATAACAAAAAAACAAACAACCCAATCCAAAAATGGGCAGAAGACCTAAATAGACATTTCTCCGAAGAAGATATACAGAATGCCAACAAACACATGAAAGAATGCTCAACATCATTAATCATTAGAGAAATGCAAATCAAAACTACAGTGAGATATCATCTCACACCAGTCAGAATCGCCATTATCAAAAAATCTAGAAACAATAAATGCTGGAGAGGGTGTGGCGAAAAAGGAACCCTCTTGCACTACTGGTGGGAACGTGAACTGGTACAGCCACTATGGAGAATAGTATGGAGGTCCCTTAAAAAACTACAAACAGAACTACCATAAAACCCAGTAATCCCACTACTGGGCATACACCCTGAGAAAGTCATAATTCAAAAAGAGTCATGTACCACAATGTTCATGCAGCTCTATTTACAACAGCCAGGAGATGGAAACAACCTACGTTTCCATCATCGGATGAATGGATAAAGAAGATGTGGCACATATATACGATGGAATATTACTCAGCCATAAAAAGAAATGAAATTGAGCTATTTGTAATGAGGTAGATGGACCTAGAGTCTGTCATACAGAGTGAAATAAGTCAGAAAGAGAAAGACAAATACCGTATGCTAACACATACATATAGAATTTAAGAAATAAAAATGTCATGAAGAACCTAGGAGTAAGACAGGAATAAAGACACAGACCTACTAGAGAATGGACTTGAGGATATGGGGATGGGGAGGGTAAGCTGTGACAAAGTGAGAGAGTGGCATGGACATATACACACTGCCAAACGAAAAATAGATAGCTAGTGGGAAGCAGCTGCATAGCACAGGGAGATCAGCTCAGTGCTTTTTGACCACCTAGAGCGGTGGGATAGGGAGGGTGGGAGGGAGGGAGGGAGGGAGACGCAAGAGGGAAGAGATATGGAAACATATGTATATGTATAACTGATTCACTTTGTTATAAAGCAGAAACTAACACACCATTGTAAAGCAATTATACTCCAATAAAGATGTAAAAAAAAAAAGAATAAAATACCTAGGAATAAACCTACCTAAGGAGACAAAAGACCTGTATGCAGAAAACTATAAGACACTGATGAAAGAAATTAAAGATGATACAAACAGATGGAAAGATATACTATGTTCTTGGATTGGAAGAATCAACGTTGTGAAAATGACTATACTACCCAAAGCAATCTACAGATTCAACTCAATCTCTATCAAACTACCAATGGCATTTTTCACAGAACTAGCACAAAAAATGTCACAGTTTGTATGGAAACACAAAAGACCCCGAATAGCCAAAGCAATCTTGAGAAAGAAAAACGGAGCTGGAAGAATCAGGCTCCCTGACTTCAGACTATACTACAAAGCTCCAGTAATCAAGACAGTACGGTACTGGCACAAAAACAGAAATATAGATCAATGGAACAGGATAGAAAGCCCAGAGGTAAACCCATGCACTTATGGTCACCTTATCTTTGATAAAGGAGGCAAGAATATACAATGTCGAAATGCCTCTTCAACATGTGGTGCTGGGAAAAACTGGACAGCTACATGTAAAAGAATGAAATTAGAACACTCCCTAACACCATACGCAAAAATAAACTGAAAATGGATTAAAGACCTAAATGTAAGGACAGACACTATAAAACTCTTAAAGGAAAACATAGGCAGAACACTTTAAGACATAAATCACAGCAAGATCCTTTTTGACCCACCTCCTAGAGAAATGGAAATAAAAACTAAAATAAACAAATGGGACCGAATGAAACCTAACAGCTTTTGTACAGCAAAGGAAACCATAAACAAGATGAAAAGACAACCCTCAGAATGGGAGGAAATATTTGCAAATGAAGCAACTGACAAAGGATTAATCTCCAAACTTTATAGGCAGCTCATGCAGCTCAGTATCAAAATAACAAACAACCTAATCCAAAAACAGGCAGAAGACCTAAATACACATTTCTCCATAGAAGGTATACAGATTGCTAACAAACACATGAAAGGATGCTCAACGTCACTATTCATTAGAGTAATGCAAATCAAAACTACAATGAAGCATCACTTCACATGGGTCAGTATGGCCATCATGAAAAAATGGACAAACAATAAATGCTGGAGAGCGTGTGGAGAAAAGGGAACCCTCTTGCACTGTTGGTGAGAAAGTAAACTGATACAGCCACTATGGAGAACAATATGGAGGTTCCTTAAAAAACTAAAAATAGAACTACCATATGACCCAGCAATCCCATTGCTGGGCATATACCCTGAGAAAACCGTAATTCAAAAATAGCCATGCACCACAATGTTCATTGCAGCACTATTTACAATAGCCAGGACATCGAAGCAACCTAAGTGTCCATCAACAGATGAATGGATAAAGAAGATGTGGCACATATATACAATGGAATATTACTCAGCCATAAAAAGAAACAAAATTGCGTTATTTGTAGTGAGGTGGGTGGAGCTAGAGTCTGTCATACAGAGTGAAGTAAGTCAGAAAGAGAAAAACAAATACCGTATGGTAGCACATATATATGGAATCTAAAAAACAAACAAAAGAAATGGTTCTGAAGAACCTAGGGGCAGGACAGGAATAAAGATGCAGATGTAGAGAACGGACTTGAGGACACGGGGAGGGGGAAGGATAAGCTGAGACAAAGTGAGAAAGTGGCATGGACATATATACCCTACCAAATGTAAAATAGATAGCTAGTGGGAAGCAGCTGCATAGCACAGGGAGATCAGCTCAGTGCTTTGTGTCCACCTGGAGGGGTGGAATAGGGAGGGTGGGAGGGAGACGCAAGAGAGAGGAGATATGGAGATACATGTATACATACAGCTGATTCACTTTGTTATACAGCAGAAACTAACACAACATTGTAAAACAATTAAACTCCAATAAAGATGTTAATAAATAAATAAAATTAAGCAAAAAGAGAAACAATGAAATAAAAAAATTAATGCTTTGGGGCACTACTTAGACTTTGCATTCACAGCATACTTACAATATTGGTAAACGAAAAAGTAACGGTGGAATTGATTCTTTAGAAAGGCCTCTTTTCTCAGTCTAATTCCACACCTGTAAAACTAGGTGGCTATGCCGGATGATTTCTAACAGCTCTTTCACTTCTACGATTCTGATATTGGGGACATATTCAATAATCATATTGTATAGACATAAAATATTCTGTGGTCAGAAAAATACTAAAATGCTCCTTTTCAGATTTATCATAAGTCCATTATTGACACAATTCTTTCCAATAAAGATAGTCTGGAATGACTTTTGCTTCTCTGTGCCTGGCTAGATTTTACTCCTGAACCAAACTCAGATATCATTTTTCCAGGAATCTTTCCCTTACCCTTCCAACCCCCTATTTGAGTTAGATGTTCCTCCTACTGTTATTATCACACTGGATTTTAAATTATTCATGTTTTTTTCCTCCAGTCTCCTCATTAGATTATAATAAACTCCCTATCGGCAGTGACTATGACTTACTATTCCTAGTGCTTAGTACAATACCTGCCACATAGCAGAGACTCAACAAATGTTTGCTGAATTAATTAAAGCATGACAGTCAAACCACTCTTGTCAATTATTTTCATGGAAGAAACTTCGGAACTTCCTACATCATTGTCTAGTAAATAAAAATACCTATTTATATTCTTAGATATCTAATGAGTGTCTCTAAGTGAAGATGTTTAAAACAAAATTCTTCATTCACAGCCTAAAACCCATTCATTTCTTATTCTTCTTCATATCAGTTGCTCCAGCCAGAAACCTGACTCGTTCTTGATTCTTCTCTCTCCCTCTCCACTTAAATATAACCTGGAACAGAAAGTCCTATAGGTTGTATCTCCAGAATATATATCAATTTAGTCCACTTCTCTCTAGCTTTACCTCTTACGTGAACTTCTGCAATAACTTTATAATTGATTTCTCCTATCCATCTTTTGTATTCTCCAGTCATTATCCAAACAGCAGCCAAAGTAATCTTTTAAACGTGTAAATCCCCTCCTATCACAGATTAAAACCCATCAATATCTCCTATTACCCTTAAGAGAAAGACTAAAATCTTTAGCATGACCTACAGAGCCCTAAGTCTGGTCTTTTCCTATCTCCCTAGGTTCAAATAGCACCTTTTCCCTCTTTCTTTGCACTACAGCCACAGAGGTCTCCTTAAAGTTTCTGAAACATACCAAACTTTTTCATGCCTTTGAGACTCTGCATATGCTGTTCCCTCTGCTCAGAGTGCTCTGTCCCTGCTTCTTCACGTGCTTGGCTCTTTCTTATTCTCTTATCTCAGTTTAAAGATTACTTCTTTAGACAGGCCATCCCTGAACACACTAAGTAGGCCCCTAGCCTCATCCTCACATCTTCTAACAGTACACTCTGTTGGTTACCTTCATAGCACTGTTTGCTGTGTGTATCCCCTAGTAGATCATTAACTCAATGAAGGTAGGATCTATATTTCTTTCGTGTACCACAATAGTCAGCACATACATTTCAGTATGTTGAAATGTAATCCTAAGCAAATGCATAATAGATACCGATGGAGAGTACAAATAATGACAACACTGTCTTTGGTGCAAAAGCAAAATATGGTTAATAATGGGGGAGGGGTGTTCTTAATAAATAGATCTTTAGTGGTTAGTCACAATTCTTATAATGACCTATAATTATTTAGCACTTATCCACCACACCTCACCCACAAATATTGGCAAGAACCACTGAAAACATTCACCCATTTATTCAGTCATTCATTTAACAAATGATATAGTAATATGGAATCAATAATGACTATGATAACCTATATGTATAAAAACTGTTATCATAAATGGATGGATCCAGTTAAAAATAAAATGGAACTTTTTTTTTTTGGTAAATTATACTTAACTGCCTGTAAACTCCTCCACAAGTATGTGCTTACTCTTCCTATATATGGAGAATAGATGCTATACGTGGAGAGTAGCAACTGTAGATTTTATTTTTATCGTTCCAAGAGTGCCTATTGCAGTGCTCAACAAATAAACGACGCTCATGTCAGGGCTTCTCCCTGTATTAACAGACATAGACCATGAACTTTTCCATTAGGAAATTCACACTTAGATTCAAATGGAGACATTCCTGAGAAAGCACAGAGAAAATATAGGTAAGAAGAAAAAACCCTAATGAGAACTGGAAACTTAGTCAGTGATGATGGGCACAATCACACTAGAAGAAGCGCTATCATGCGGCATCGAATGCACATTCACATTTAATTTAGGGGTGGTACTAGGCTCAACACTGTATGTGTACTAAGTTTGATTATCCCTTCTAGTAGCTTACCATCCAAGATGCTGATCATACTGTAAGGTACATAAATAAATCAAGGGCTATTATTCATGCTGCCTCATATAGCAACTCGATGGGCTATGTCATTGCAGTATATTATTTGTTATTGAACTTCCTCATTTTCATTTGCTGAGCTGATTTTTATCAATACTATCACAGCTTCTTTTTATTTATAGCTTCTATTAATCTTGACTGTATATTGTTTGCATTAAGGAGTGGTCTGAAGTGTTTCTATTAAAATGATTAACATTTTTTTCACTGAAATTTAGCCAAAATACTAAAGAAAATACATTGTGATAGAACGCCATATATGTTGGTGCAAAGAAAAATGTAATTTAATTTCAGTTGTAAATAACCCATCCTCCATAATATTATAAAACACAAATATAATATAAACTCATAAATGCTTGGACATGGGTACCATCCCCAAAATAGCATAGCAATGAAGTAATATTTGACCAGAGAGAAAAAGCAAGATTTGGAAAATATCTTCTTAAAGGTAGTAATATCCTTACAATTTCAACTTCAAATTATAAGGACAAACTTGGGTAATTCAAACTGTTTTCAATAAGAAAAAGGAATTTAGGAGTGCCCTCGTGTTTTTTCTGCCTATGAGATGTCAAGTATCTGGTTTATTTAAACTGTTCAACTTTCAAGTGACTATTGCAGTATCATATTAACACTGCCAAACGACCTTTACAATGAGCAGGCCTGTGATAAGTGTGGATGACTACCACAACTTTAGGTTTCACAATAGCCACAGTAAGCGATTTGCGTCTAGCAACTCCATCTACCTACATGTCAGGAGAAGGACATGGTTTAATAAATTTGAATTGGTTCTGAAATAAGAATTGCATAAGGATGACGATAGTGAGAAATATGGTATAATGGAAGAACTACTTTGAAATCTCTTTTCTTCATGTAGAAGACTACTGAGAGTTTGAAGAATTACTGAAAAGGGCGAAAACTACATTTGTGGATTTCTTAGTGAACATAATCTCTCCACAGATTCCTGGCTAAATTGTAAAACTGCAGCATTCTGGTAAGTAATTGTATATACAACAATGCTCAAATGAAGGCATTCTGTAGAAGTTGTATGCACAATAAATCACCATCTGTACTTGGCCCTTGGAGTCTATTTGAATGCCCATTCAGTCCAAGGCGGCTGGCTAGATATGTCATTGATTTTCTTCTTCAGTACCATCCCTGGGAAAAAAGCCAGTGTTTAATAATGGAAAAGATCACAATTTAAAAACAGAGGGAGAAAAAGAGAGGGTATTTTGAACCCACATCAGAAAGTTCCTGGAAACTAGGTACATTAACAAAGTATTCAAGCATGTAGGTTAGACATAGGTAAAAATATGAAAACAAATATTCATCTGAATGAGAAAGGGCATTACAACACCTTTAACTAGGAAATCCCCCTCTGACAATGATTTCCTACCCTTCTACCTAATGGATTTTATCATGGCCGTAAAACCTACTCTTCAATTTGGTGGTCCAAAAACCACAAGGCTGAGGACATCTTCCTATTCTCCCAGTCTATCAGCCCCATTCTGCTTTACTTTATTCAGTCTATCAATAGCCAGAAACATCTTGTTGTTTATTATCAGCCTCCCTTTATTAGAGTGTAAGCTCCCAGAAGTAGGGACCATAGGGACCATGTCTATGCTTTTCATCACTGTGTAACCAACACCTACAACAAGACCTGGCACACTCTAAGCACCCAATAAATACTTACTGAATTGATGTAATGAATTGCCACAGTTGATCAGTTCATGTGTGAGCACCTGACCCAAGCTTTATCAATCAAGGTACATTTCACAGGTCCCACCCACCCTTGGTCATAACTGATGGATCCGGAAGTAGGCAACTGAACCATGCAGGAATAATCAGAGTCCTTGCTTACTGTTTTAGGACTTAGAGTCCATAGAATAGAATCCTTTTCTCTCAGGGTGGCTAGAACTATAAGAGGAGAAGCTCATGAGCCCTTACCAGCCATGTTTCTGACTCTGTGGAGAAATTCTATGTGCATAAAAGAAAGTGAAGCTTAAATATAAAGACCACTAGAAAGATTTAAAGACTATGCTGGTAATATGTGGTTCATTAGCTCTAGTTGTTTTTGGTGTCAGTCACAACCCTACCTTTTCCGAAGTTTGATATTCAAATTTTTTTTCCTAAAATTCTCTAAACAAATAAGTTCCCCTTTTCTGCTTTGGTTAGTTTGAGTTGACTTTATCACTTAAAACCAAGATCCTAATTTATATGTTAACCTTCCCTGCAATCCTAATACCACTTAGCATATTTATTCCTAGTATGTTCAATGTCTTAATTATTCACTCTGCTAATGTCTTACCCCATTCACAACCGTCTCTCACTGAGTATTGGTAAATGACATTGTCTCCTACTTAACATAGAAAACAGATATTAAGAGACATCATAAATGCCTTCAATTATCCCTCCTTCTCTCATGTTTCAGAGACTCTTTCATCTGTATTCCAGATCCCACCCCTTTTGGCTTTCTCCAGGACCTTGCTCTATCAGTTATTACCTGTCTTTCCTATCACTTAAAATTTTCTTTCTTCATTAGTCCTTTTCTTTCATTGTATAGCATCCATTCATTCACACTTCAAATATTTATTCATTGCCACTGTGGGAGATACAGGACTAGGCCAGCCTACATGCTCAAGTTTTTCTTTTTTTCCCATAAAATAAATAAACAAGATGAGAAAAATTCCTTCCTGGAACCTGTGCCCTCCTTAAGCTACTGCCCCTATCCTTGACCATCCCATCCCTTCTCAGCCAAGCATATTAAAAGCTTATACTTAATGTCCCCACTTTTTTCCTTTCCTCTCATTCTTCAATCCACTGGAATCTGTCTTCTGCCTTTGCCATTCCATTAAAAACTCTCTTGGTGAAGTCAGCAATGAACTCCTAATTGCCAAATCTGGTAAAGATTTCAGAGACCATTTTTCGTATATGATACTGTTATCCCCTCTTTCTGGATTCTGTTCTTATATTGACTTCTGTAATACCACTTTGTCTTCATTCTCCATCTAGTTCTCTAACTACTCAGCATTTTTCCTGGGCTCCTCTTCCTACCGGTCCTTTAAATGTTTGTGTACACTATGATTTTGTCCACTATCTGCATTTTTCTGTGTTCTTCTCACTGTATATGCTCTTTCTGTGTGATCATATCCAATCTCATGTATCAATTATACATCAACAACTCCCAAATCCATTTTCCAGCACCACTACTTCAAGTTTATATCTAACTTCATACTAGATATTTCTACCTGGAAAACCTGCAAAGTCATGTTCAAATGAGAACACTTTTTCTCCAAAACTCTGTCTTTCTTGCTTCCCTACCTTAATTGTTAGCACCCCTCTTCACTCACTTACCAAAGATGGAAACCTTCATTCCTCTCTCTCCTTCATCACCCACATCCAATCAGCCACCAAGTCCTGCAAACTCTAATTTCTCTCTCATGTATGTCTCCTTTTCTTTACTCAGAAATTCAATGCTTACGTTAAGCTCTTCATCATCTCTTCCTCTGGATTATTGCAATGCCTTCCTAACTGGGAACTTTTCAACCTGTCTTTTGCTCTTCCAATGGGCCCAGTACATTCCCAACAGAAACCACAAAAGTTAGGAAATCTCCCCCAATGCACAGGAATGTGCTTAAAATACACCAAAGTCCACCTTGAGGACTGTACATTTTCCCCCCCACCAGGCTCATTATAAATGATTCAAAAATGTACCTTTGAATGTTTCAGAGTTATTTTGATAAGGCTGTAATTAACTAAGTAAAGTAGAAGTCTATTAGTAGCAATAAGAAGTCACTGAATACTGGTAATAGCATTAGACAAAGAGGTAAAACAGTAGAGAAAAAGAGATGGAAATGTAATTTAGAGGAGAATTAAATTCTTACCTGACTTCTTATTACAATTTGGATATTGCTAGAGTTCAATCACTTCTTCTGAACCATATCTATATGCAGATCAAGCCCGATATTATATGATTAGCATATATTGGAAGTCATTGCTCTTCTCTTGTACCTTAACACAGGCATCATAAAGAAATATCACCAGTTTTATTATTTTTATTTCAAATAGATGTCAGTCTCGTCATTTTCTAAGGTCTGTTCTTCAAATGAGGAATTATAAAGAAGAATCTCAGAAATGAGTATTTCAGTTTTAGGAGACTAAGGAGGATCAGACAGGCCAGTGCCAAAAAACAAAATCATCACACAGAGATATTGTTGATTATCTGAGCAAATCTCCCTTTCCATTTCACTTTTCTTCTTTGGTTCAAAGATTCTCTCTAGAGGCAGAAGGAAGGGCTGCACATTTCAAATTATTTTTAGGGCTTTGATTAACTGTGCCACAAGACCCCAGGTGACTATTAATATACTAGTAAAGGCAGTTAAAAGAAGACCTAAGGTCATTCAGTGAGTGAATGAAGCAAAATTGAAAGCATGAGTCTTGACCCAGTGATGTGATCTTTCTGGTAGACAATATAGTAGAGGCTATCCAAAAGGGGGCAAAAGGGAATAAGGGACACTATCTGCACAAAAGGTTAGAAGACAAGGCTTCTCAGCATGGAATTCTGTATTAAAATAAAAGAAGTTACCAAGTGAGCTTTCAATGCATCCATTCTATCTCAATAAAGCACAATCCTGTTACAACGCAGCCCACGATTATAAGGCTGCAGATATACTATAGAGGAAATCCTGCGCCTCGAAATACAAAGGCTCAGTAAGACAAAAGCCAAAATAAAAAAGCTACCAGTTATGCTTCCAAACATTAGCTTTACAAAGGGCTGCTGCTGTATTTAATTTGTGACTGTGACCAAAAGGAAATTCTCTGAATAGTAAATGCCCCATAAATGCTTGTCCAATTGAATTATCTAATTGGCTAATGTCAATTTTTTAATGTTTAAGGAGCATTTGGGATTATACATTGATTAGCTAACAAGTACTTCTCATCCAAAGAAAACCGGAAGCTCATGCCATAGCTTGCCAAGGTGTTCGCAAGAGGAGACAAACATTTATTTATAAGACTGCTGTTAATTATGTTTCCACTTCTCATGAATTGTTTACTTTTATTATTTACCTATGTCTTGAATGGTATTGAAGCAAGCCATGTAAGTCCCTTTGTCAACTGCCAGAAGTATAATTCTCCACAATTAATCAGTAAAAAGAGAATTAAGCGTTGCTTCTTTAGAATTAGGAAAAACCTGCTGCTGATAAATTGAATGCATTAAGAAATTAACATACCAGTAAATGATTGATCATTATAATTACCTGAATTTGCATTTCTAGAACTCTACTGAAAGAACTCAAAATCACTCTTCTAAGATATTTTTAGCCACATTCCCCAACTGCATAAAGTGCACAAGAGATGTGCTGCTTTTTATTACAATTAGAAGTTCAAGCTTTTTTTTAATATGTTCACAACTGGACTTTAAATAAGCTAATCCAATGTTCTAAAACACGAACTTCCTACAAGGTTTTACCAGCTAATTTTTAAAATCTGCTCTGATGTATAAAAGAACAGTTCATCAGTATGTCAGGAATCACAAAGGATTGTAAGTCACCCAACTGAGGCATCTTGATTAAAAAACTCGAGGAGAGCAGGCCATTTCAATAAAAATTATTTGGCAGTTGCAAGCATCTCTATACAGGTGGCCCATGAAAATACTACTGGAGAGTAAATAAAATAGAGTAATGCCACCCAATACACCATTCTCAGTCAGAGCTAAAAGCAATCACTTCTGTTTGATGATAAATAGTAAGTACTGGTAACAATAACTAATATTCATTGAGAGCTAATTATGTACCAGACAGTCTTCTAGTGGGTTTGCATTAATTCAATAAATATTTATCAGATGCCTAATATGTTCCAGGCAATGTTCTAAGTACCAGGATTCAGCAGAAATCAAAACAGATAAAAAGTCCTGCTCTCATAGAACTTAATTCTAGTGGAGGAGATAGAAAATAAACGAGTAAAGTAAAATATAATAAAAATACAAAATACAAATAACTATGTATTATGGTATACATACATAGTAAGTATAAATATATAAAATAAAAATAAACAAAATAGTATGTCAGATGGTGATAAGTAGGGTGACCATAGTATCTCCGTTGTCTCAAACAGTCTTGGCTTATATCTGTGGTCCTAGTGTGATTTTTCCTATTGCGCTCTTTCACTCTCAAAAATGTCCCAGTTTGGACAATAAATTATACAGTCACTTAAGTAATAAGAACTATGAAAAACAAAAAAAGCAGAAAAGGAGTGCATGGGGGGAAGACTGTAATTTTCAGTAGTATGGTCAGGGAATGCCTCACTGAGGCGACATTTGAGTATGGACCTCCATCAGGTGATAGACCAAACCTGGTAGTTATCAAGGGGAAGAACATTCCAGGCAGAGGGAATAGCAATTACAAAGGCACTAAGGCAGAAATATGCCTGCATTGAGAACTATCATAGAGGCCACTGTGGTTTTAGCAGCACGACTGAACAAGTTAGTAGTAGATGAGGTCACAAATGTGAAGGGAGACCACATTATGTAGACTCTTATGTTCTGAGTTAGATGGAGAGCCATTGCAGCTTTTTTTTTTTTTTTCCTGCACCGTGCGGCATGTGGGACCTTAGTTCCCCGACCAGGGATCAAACCAGTGCCCCCTGGTTTGATCAGGGGGAGCACAGTCTTAACCACTGGACCGCCAGGGAGCGCAGTCTTAACCACTGGACCGCCAGGGAAGTCCTGCCATTGCAGCTTTTGACTAGGGGGTGGGCATGATCTGCCTTAGGTTTTAAAATTATCATTCTGACAATTGTATTGAGGATAAATGTTGGAGGAGAAGGGCAGAAGCAGGGAGACAGGTTAGAAGACTACTGCAAAAATCAATATGAAAAATGATACTGGTTTAGACTAGGAGAGTAACAGAGGAAGTAGGAAAAATTAGATTCTGAACCTATTTTGGAGGTAGAGATGACAAGGTCTCCTGATAAAATAGATGAGGTTAGTGACCTCACCAAGGTTTTTGATAAGAGGACCTGGAAAGAAGAGCTGCCATAATCTGAGATAGAGAAGTAATTTTTGGAGGGAGAACCAGGAGTTTGGTTTTGAATAATGTCTCAGTCAGGTTTCCCAAAAAGCAGAACCTGAGACAAGAGATTGTGTTGCCGGGAGTGAACTCTGGGAAGTGATTCCCAAACAGGAATGGAAGACCAGAATGGAAAGTCAATCCAAGGGTGAGTTTTTGAGCCAGTCACAGCTATGGGTAATTGAAGCTTAATCTTACTGGGGGCCCTCTGAGGAGCTTGTAAAATGCCTGGAAGATTATCTGCTTGATCTTAGAAGAGGGAGACATTCACGACTGGCTTTCTGTCTCTTATGGATCAGGAATTGTCCCATGCCATATTAACTCTCTCACACTTCCCTGTTTACACATGCTTCAGATTGACTGAGTGGGCTGCCACAGGCATTCCACACAGAGGTAGCAGAAAAGGCAGGAAATAGAGCTATCTGGTGCAGCTGAGAGGAGATGTTGTTAGTGTACATATGCACACAGCTGGTAGCTGCAGTAACAGCTGGAATAAAAAGGTGGGATGAGAGAATGTGAGGTGGAGAACAAGAGGTGTTTGGTATAGATATGTAAAGTTTGAGATACTTATCAGCCACCCAAGTGGAGATGAAAAATAGCCAGCTGGATATACGAATCTGAATTTGAGGGGAAAGTTCCAAGCCGGAGCTGTGAATTTTTTTTCAGCATATAAATGGTATTAATATCATAAGACAGGATGATAGGACCAAGGGAATAAGTGTATCAAAGATAAGAGAAGAAGTCTTCGGGCCCTCCAACGTTTCATGGTTGGGAAGATGAGGAAAATCCAACAGAGAATCACAGGATGGCTCAGAAGAATATAGATATCCTGAAAATCAAGTGAAGAGGAAGGAGGCGTGATCAACGGTGTCAAATGCTGCTGAAAGGTCAAGACGAGAACTAAGAACTGACCACTGAATTTAGCAACGTGGAGGCCTTGGTGATCTTGACAAGTGCATTTACTAAAATGCCAAAGAACTCTAAGGGTTAGATGTTAGAAAAATTGTTAACCTCAATGTTGGATTTCATGTAGATATTAGTAGAGAATGAAATGATGCAACATTCAGACACTGAAAAACACCTGTCAGTAGTCTGAAGATTGATAGACCACTTTAATGAGGCAGAAGGGAGGAGAAAACAAAAGTCAGATGGTATGAATTTCAACAGAAGAAAGGCTGTTAAACTGAAGGCCTGGAATAAATAGTTTATCAGTGAGTACACTACCTCTGGCTCAGTTAATTCAAGTAGTTAGAGCATAATGTTAGAATAAAGTCAAGAATTTGACCTTAATCCTAGATAGCTATTCTGACAAAGAAAAGAACACTGTCCCATGGCCATGGCATACACTATAGTCATGCACAGCCATACTGGCCTGATGCCAATGACAGTGGATTCCTGACATTAAAGAGCAGAAGGCTCAGGGTGTTACCCTGTATCTAGGAAAACCATAAAGATATTTCTAATGGTAGGTAAAGAGCATCATCTTCTATTATAGACCTATCTGAACATCAACTACTATATCTGATGAATGAATTTTATATACACAGTATACTGATTAAGAACATGACCTTTAGGGACTTCCCTGGTGGTCCAGTGGCTAAGACTCCATGTTCCCATCGCAAGGGCCCGGCTTCGATCCCTGGTCGAGGAACTAGATCCCACATGCCACAACTAGGAGCCTGCATGCCGCAACTAAAGATACCACATGCCGCAACTAAGATCTGATGCAGCCAAGTAAATAAATAAATAGTTTTATAGATAAAGCAAGTATTTACCCTGTGTTTAAAAAAAAAAAAAGGACATGATCTTTAGTATCCAGCAGACATATGTTTAAGTCTCAACTAGGCCACTTACTAGATGTCATATTGGGAAAGGAACTTCCCTAAGTCTCAATTTCATCACCTGTGAACTGGGATTATAAGTGTGTCTAAATGTCATAAGGTTGTCTTAAAGTTCATGCTTAGCACAGTGTCTGACACATAATAAATATTAGCTCTTACTGTTCTTGAAAATGGGAAAGCATGAGCATTTATTTGCTGAAATATAATTGTTTACAGGGTCCTACCGTGCTGTCTTTGTTAGCCTAGAAGCGTTTTTCTGCAGCAGCTTTCAACTTTATTTTAAACTTGGGAACTCAACAGAGACTGATTTTTGTTTGTTTCAGCTTTTCAGAAGTCACCTATGAAGTTAAGCCTCTTATGTGGATTAAGTCAATGGCAATATTGACTTGGGCTTTTTATGAGCTATGAATTCTAGTTATCATAACCTTTCAAGGAAGAAAGAAAAATCTCCTAGAAGATTAGAAACTCTCCCATTCTCACTCTGAGTAGACTAAACTGTAAAATAATCCAGTGGATGCTTACTTAGGAAGGCCGTCAGGATAATAAAGAGCAATATTTCCATTTATTCAAACTACAACATCAATTAGAATGTGCCTCCTATATTCTACCAATGAAGGGAAGTGTTCAGATAAATTTGTTCAATTTTTTAACAGTTCCTGAGAACTCCCAGCATAATAGACCTATTAATATGCACAGAGTTTTGATTATATATATAGGTGTGCAATGATAGTAACTGAAATGAGATTGGATCACAAAACTTTTCAAATGGGTTTGTGGCATGAAGGCAATAGAAGGTGATAAAGAATCCAACAGGATAAGACTCATCTGCTACTGAAAGGTCTTTGAGGTCAGTGCCATTAGCAAGTATTAGAGGGAGTACATGCTGAACTACTTTGGATAGAGTTTTTAGAGACCTACAGTGTAACAAAAGCCATGACACTTCTGCTAGATTATAGCAGAGGAAGACTCTTCTAATCTAATTGGTTAATATGCATGACTACAATACTGAAAAAGATGGATGTTAGACATTTGATTCTCATCAATATTCTTTCAGGATTTAAAATTTTTATTATCTGGTGTTAATCATGTCATTTTTAGCAGACATTCTCAAGAAGATCTGAAGTGAAAACCATTCTCTGGTGTTCCACAGCAACTTAATTGGAGGTCTTACAATTACAATCACTATGATAGAGCCAAAAAGTTTGTTAAGCCTGTTTCCACTACTGCTCATCCATATAGTTAAGCTACAGAGCAAATACATAAGAATTTACGATCCTCAATGAACTCAGACCAGCTGGTGTGGACATAGCACGTGCCCTTATTCCCATACATAATGTTCTGCTTCATTCATTTTCATATTATTTCCAGTGACACAATTTCCTAGATCCTAAGAATGGGCAGGAAGTCACTCTCTGAAAATGGCTGTAATTGGCATTCTGTGAGTGGAAGGCACCTGTGAAAGGATTTGACAATTGGGAATAATATTTGTGTCCCAGCAGCTTTCAGAATGATTTATGTATACAATCTCAGTTGATCCTCTGTACCACAGTAAGCAAATACCATCTTCATTTTACATAAGAGGAAACAAAACCTTGTAAAAGTTATCTTATTAAAAGAAAAAATATGTTTTGAGAACTTACCTATGTAGCAAAGTCTACAAGAGTAAAAAAGTCCCTTCCCTCAAGTTTACAGTTTAGTTGGAGACACAAACAAGTTAATAGTCAGTTACAATTAAGAGTGATTGGTGCTTTGGTAGGAATATGTACTGAGTGCTGTTGGAGCACATAGGAGGGGCATCTAGCTGAGATTGCACAGGACCAAGAGAGGATTTCCAGAGCAGGCAGTGTCTAGATGGAAACATGCAGGCTAAGAAGGACCTAGCCAGGTGATGAGAGGGGAAGAACAGGTTTATAACAATGCTTCAGCCACAAATGAAAGCTGGTGCAAGTGAACCTGGGGCTATAACAACATTTGGAATCAATAGGAAGAATTTTACCAGTTCCAAAAACAATACAGAAATAAGGGACCATGCCAGTAGGGTTGGTAAAGTGGTATAGCTAAATGGCATGCACCACAGACCATGCCAGTAGGGTTGGTAAAGTGGTATAGCTAGATGGCATGCACCACAGAGGAGCAGGATTTTTGTTTTATTGAGGTTTGTTGGTTTTTAACATAAGGGTTTTAGTGCTGCAGTGGGAACTGAGGTTTGTGGAGTGTGAGAGAGTGAAGAGTAGCTCCAAGAAAGTGGCTGATGGAGAAATAGTAGCCTCAGAGGAGAGTCATGTCTGAGGCAG
Organism: Phocoena sinus; assembly: GCF_008692025.1. Lineage (NCBI taxonomy): Eukaryota > Metazoa > Chordata > Mammalia > Artiodactyla > Phocoenidae > Phocoena > Phocoena sinus. The sequence continues at coordinate 106,195,699 of NC_045784.1, forward strand.
GATGGAAGGTATGAGGAATTGCATGAGAGGGTTGCAGGGGAAGGGGTGCCCAAGGCTTCATTCATTCAATTCAATGCCTTCAATCTTTGAGGAAATAGTTACTAAGCACTTATTCTGTAATGACACTGTGCTAGGCTATTAGGTAAATCACTGTTAGTTCAGTAGCCTTTCCCTTATACCATCCTGAATAATTTATCAACAATTACATCAAAACCAAGGTATTCAACTTTTTAATTCAATTTATAAATATTTGTTCAATTCCTGGCTCACTATGTGCAAAATATTGCACTATAAAAAATGCCCAGTTACTGGTTAGTAATGTCTGGTTTTAATCCATAATCTCCAAGGATGGGACAAGGGGAAAGGGGCTTAAAGTTCTACCTGTGGAATTCTGGTAAAATACGCTCAGCAATAAACATTGTCAAACACTAGAAAATGGTACAAATTCCTTGATGCCTTCAAAATCAATAATCAACAAATACTTATTGAATGCTTCCTCTGGAAAACAATGATTACTGTGTTGAACTCTGGTGAGACTTAGGGTATAAAGAATGAATAATTAGAAATGCTACACTTACATAGGGAGGGAAAAATCAACACACCCCACTATCACCAAAGCTTGGTGATACAACTGAAACAGAACCAAATTTCTCAAAACTCGTAGAGGGGTAGGTTTAGTGTGTTCCTGCCTGAAGGCATGTTCTCTGAAGGTCCTTGGCAGCCTTGTGATTCAATTTTAAGTGCTTTGAACTTTGGTTCAGAACCTGAGTAATAAAAACTGCTTAATTGGGTTCCTTTTTACAGCTTCTATTTTTTTAAGCTTTATTTTAGCAGAAGTTCAAGTGTTTTACCAAGAGAATGACTCATGAGAATTTGTTTAGTTTGTTGAAAAGGTAACTTTCTGATGGTACTCTTGTTGAATCTGGACATCACATAAGGTTACAAATCCGGGACAACAGCCCTCCACAGTGTTCTATCCTAACAACGTGGGCTCCAAACTTTATACTGAAATTTACATTTCAATCCCACAATATTTAAGTATGTGCAAATAAGAATTGCAAATAGACCTTTTAGATCATCTTATTAGTACAGTATAACCATGATTAAAAGTCTAAATAATAGGGAGTCTCATTTAATTGGAATTATCTCCCTTTCCACTCATCACTGGCAGCTGGCACTGATAAGAATGAGATAAATATGAACAATACAAAGCCACCTCTGAGCTTTGTTTCTATATTTCTACACTGAGGTCATTCTTCATTGGCTTCTACATCTATAGCCTAGTACAATAAAACTGGAAGTAACTGATCAGAATGACACCCTCCTCATACACAGAAAGCCACTTAAACCAACCCCACATCCAAATCCAACTCTACAAACTAAGGCATGGGAAAAAAGAAGACTCACACATTTTAGAAAGCTTTCTGTCAATGAATTTTATGCTAACTGTTGTTAACTGCAAAAGGTTTTGAACTTATACTTCAATTTTATCTAAATTTGTTATTTATGGTATGGCAAAGACTACAAACCATTCAGACAAAGTATCATACACTAAAACTATCAAATACTCTTCTATGAAAAGTAAAAAAGATATGTAGCAATCAAGGTGGGCAATATTCAAATTTGAGCCTCTTACAAATTTAATTTACCAGAAGAGATTATTAAGTGCGACATATTTAATGAATTCATTTGTTCAATAAATATTCATCAAACACCTATTATGTGCCAAATACTGTTCTAGGCTCTAAAGTTAATTCCAAAAGCATGGTGGCAGAAAGATGGCATAGCCAGCCCAATTGTAAGTCAAATAGATCAGACAGGTTGCACAGCCCACTGACCATATATACTGGCCCTGCCAATCACAGTGTGGCTTGGAAACAGCATGCTGACTGAGGGACTTGGCAGTGTGTTACAGTTAGGATGTAGCAGAAATCAGCTTTATTGCCATCTATTTAAGAGGCAGTTTGAGAGGAACAATTGAGAAACACATAGTTTGCCAGCCACTAACACTTGCTGAGCGTACTTGGAGCATAGGGCATTTGGAGTGGGAAACTATGGGAAAAACAGGAGGCATGTATCCATGTTCGAATTTTAGATGCTACTTCATATAGCTTCTCTTCTGTTTTGCCTCTCCATTATTATATACAAGTATGTCTTGCTTAAGAAAATGCAATCAATAGGAAAAAAATCAGAGAGCCGTTCCATTAAAAATTAATCTACCTCACTGTTTCTTTAAGTTACATACATAAATTATATAAATATAAAACTATACATTATGTTACATATATATAAATGATGATCACAAAGTATATGATATAAATATGTGTATTTATACATAGAAAATGTACAATAAAGTTCTGCATTTCCTGTGACTCTCTCATTTTTCAATACCACAGATTACTTTTTTTCCAATTAGTGAAGGTGGTTTTGGGCCATATTTATTGATTAATTTCAGACACATTAGCATTCAGCCTACTTGTATGTCAATGTGATAATTTTTCAAAGTGTTCTTGAAACTCTAGACTTGAACCATTAATGAGGAGACATAATTGGACTTTAGTAGCGAAGCCTTGTAAATGTCTTAGTTGAAGGTAGAGAAATGAATCTTACCTTACACCTTTAAATTCTATGAAAGGTTTGGGCGTGTCCTTATTAATTTCATTTTTTTTTTTTTGCCTTTGAGCTCATTTCTAACTTCTTCTTACATGACATAAAAGACACAAACGGTCATTTGCTCAAACAGTTAAAGGCTCAAGAGTAATAAAATTAAATACTTCATGTGTTACAGGAATGACTGGCACCAAAATAGCACTGCATATGGTTCAGCTTACACTGACGGGACAGCAGAATCCTCAGCTTTTAGTATAAAGGCTTCAAATGAGACTATTTCCAAGGTTCCAGAAGATTCAAGATTTATCTTCTGTCACCTCTAGACCCTTTCAGAATTATAATGAGAAAGAAAAGTGCTGAAGATAATAAATAGAACTTACTTGTATATGGAGCTAGTTCTGCATCACAGATGACCAAAAAAGCAGAATAACCGTTTTCTGACAGGGCAATTTCCTGACAGGACATGTTGGTATACCTCACAGTCATTCCTTTGCAAATATTTAAAACTGTTTTTTGCTGTTCACAGAAATATAAAGCTACGTTTTCAAATGCCAATTCTGAAATCTTGTTCAAATCTTTGTAATAAAAGAGAATCAACATGTAACATGGATATAGTCTCAATCAACTCTATGAATTCTTCAAGATGCCACAGCTTCCCTGTTATGTACTGAAACAAATCCATGCCCCTTCACTTCACTTTTTAGGTTTAGCAACTGCTTTCTTCTATATTTCACCAACCTCCCTTTTTCATCAATCTTCAATAGTCTCTCTGCTTCAGCCATGTTATCTATCATGTTTGTCATTCAAATGATCTGACTTACCCTTGTCCGGCCTTTGTGTTAACCGTATAATAAATGGGCCCTAAAGAGTTAAAAGGAAAAGAACAAAGCTTATTTTCCCCAGTCTTCACAACCCCAGGGTATATATCCCCTTTGAGCCTGCCCTGTAGCTGAAGCAGTTCAAAAAGAGCAACCAAATTATGCACCTAAAAAGAGGACAGTTGCTTTGTTTCCCAGGGCATAGTCATTTCTGTGACACTCAGCCAGGGAGCCAGTCTTTTCCTTCTGAAATCATGTAGATCCTCAAAGGAAAATACATAATTCCACTGAGTAAAGAGTTATTTAAGAAGAAAACACCAGAATTATTCTCCATACTGTGGTGTAGGTTTTAATCTAGATTGAGAAAGAAGCATTAAAGGGTTAAACAAAGTATTAAGCAAAGTGGGCTCAGGGATAGGCAGCTGAAATGGATGAGTGTGCAGAGATGAGATATTTTCAGACTGAGAGCAAAAGGCCATGTAGCCTCAGAAGCAGCAAGGCTGAAGAATTGGGAAACTGACCTAGCTTTTCCCGGATAAAGAGTGTCCATCAACAAGAGAGATGGTCAAAGGTAAAACCACACTGTGTAATATGTCTATAATTAGTGGTAACTGCGTATTGTTTTATAAAGTTAGTTTAAGAATCTATATAGAGAATTACTTCCATGCAATTTAGCCCTACTAGGTGAACCTCCCATTTGATAATGACTTGGTATCTAGGAAGCGACGAATTGTGACTGACTGTGGCTACCTATACTCGTGGCTAAATGAAGAGCAAAGGGAGTTTTACAGAAATGAGGACTTCCCGAAGGCTGCATGAAGGTACAACTTCTATAGTGCATCACTGTAAATATCCTTCCTCCAATTTTCCACCCGTTTGGTTCTCTTCCCTTCTCCAAAGTCGGCATCCAAACTTACCTGTGCAATATATATTTTTGCACATATCAGCCTAACTTAAAATCATTTGTATGTAGGGGTGTGCTATATAAGTGTCTATATAAGGAAATATTGTCTCCCTTGTTGGAAACAAAATGCAGACAACCTGTGGATTTAGCATTGGGTAGAAAACTTCCTAGCTGATGATGAACATAATAAATCAAGGTGACTGAGTGCCAAGGGAAGGTGAAATTCAGGGGCTGAGTCTTCCACCCCCAACAGCTTCTCCTTGTAGCTTCTACTTTTAGTACTAGATTGTGGAAGATCTAAGTTGCATTAACTCAGGGGAGATGAAATTCCCTTAGCAGAGAATCTTAACCCATGGTCCATGGATGTAGAATGACTTCAAGCTTCCTGAAACCCTTGAAATACATGGCAGATATTGTGTGTGTGTGCATTTTTTTCTGCAAAGAAGATAGAGAGCTTTGACTAGACTCTCAAAGCATTTAGTAGTGTGCCCCCCTCTACCCCCTGCTGTGAAGAACCACTTCTCTGGGCATTGGGACGTGCTGAAGGATTTTCAGAAGAATGGTGTGATCTGATTTGTGTTTTTACAAAGATCACCGGTAACAATATGGAGGAGAGTCTGGAGTTCCCTTTTCATTAGAAGAAGAAACTTTAACACATAAAGTAAATACCCTATCTCATTTAAATCTGTTACAGAGTGGCACCCCCCAGAATAAAGAATTTCCAACTTCAGTTTGGCACTCAATACTGTTTGGAAACCATTTTTTCAAATGAGAATATTGAAAGCATGGAGCACAGTGAGGACATCATGTACTAGGGCTGCACCTAATAATGTAGTGGAAAGAACATCGGTCATGAATTTATTTTTTAGCTCTGCTATCTACTCAAGCTATGTACTTCTATAAAATAGGGGTCATGACGATTATCACTACATCACAGGGTTATGACAAGGACTAAATACAAGCAATATGTGAACCCACTCAGCAGACTACTTGACACATAGTGGTCAATAATATTTATTGTCATTAATATTCCCACATCTCCATCTTCCATCCTGCATCACCTGAGCTGCAGATATGTATATACACTCCATCTTGGCCAGGTCAAAAACCTCCCTCATTACTCATCTGAAGCTCCTGATGCACACTTTCAGCAGACAACCTTCCCCTCCTTTATCCAAGACTCGAACTTCAACACTTGCCACTCCGTTTTGGAATTTACTTCCTGTCTCAGAGGAAGCAATGAACCCTTTCAAAGCCTTTCCTTCCACCTGAGATTCCGAAACATTCTCCAATAGAGCCTTATTCCAGTCATTATATTCAGTTGTACTCACTCTTCAAATCCTTGGATTTGGCGTCTTTCTCTAAGATTATTGAAACTGTTCACTCTAAGGCAGTAGATCCTCATCTGAATGCACATTGGAATTCCTTGAAATTTTTTTAATGCCTGGGTCCCACCACTGAAAATTCTGATTTAATTGGTCTGAAGAGCAGGGTTGGCACTGGGATTTGTAAAACTCCCTAGGTAATTTTAATGTCCAACCAAGGTAGAGAATCTCTGGTCTAAGGTCAGAAGTGACCTTTTAATTGCCTGTTTTATTGCTTTTTCTCAATTTTCATTCTATTTGTTGAAGTGTTTGACTATTTAGTCACATCTTCCCACTGGAAAGCCTCTTCCCTTAGCTTATGTGATACCCCTTCCCCTTGATTCTTCTCTGACATCTCAAGACCAACTCTTTTCTTCTGCCCACTACTTTAAATTCAGATGTTTCTCAGGGTATTATACTTGGCTCTCTTTATTTCTGACTGTACATATTCTCACTGGATGATTTTTTTCTACTCTCACTACTTCAGGAACCATCTATTTCTAGATGATTACACACACACACACACACACACACACACACACACACACACACACAGTGACACCATTTCCTTGAACTTAAGATCTGAATTTGGAGCTATCTCTGCATACAGCAGTTGGATCTAATGTCAGACTGCCTGGGTTCCAATCCCAGTCCTATGTCTTACTACCTCTGTAATATTGGGCAAGTTATTGAGCATCTCTGTGCCTCACTTTACTCATCTTTACAATGGGGATAATAATGATCCCAACCTCATAGCATATTGGGAAGATTAAATAACATAATCCATCTAAAGTGCCTTACTCAATGCCTAGTGCTTAATGAATGTTAGATACTTCACTTATAATCATCATTATCATTCCCCAAAGAGAGTACATGTTTCTAGCTTCTAGACTCTCATAGTACTTTACCTACACCACTATTGCAACATCAATCATATTGCAGCACTGTAGCTGGTTTATACCTGCCTTCCTAAACATACTCTGAATTCTTTGAGGGCAAAGATTGCTTCTTATTCATCTATATCTTCAGAGAACTTGGCACAGATAAGCAGAACACAGATAGGAAATAGGTTTCATCTCTCTTGCCAACTCTAATTGACTGACAATGTTTGCATGGAATGCTGTGATGATAAGGATGTGAGGTCGCAGTTGGGCTCAATAAGAAAGAGCACAACTGTTTGATCAGGGATGTCTGCCATAGGACAGGCAGAGAGAGCAGTGGCACAAGTGCCACTGATATCCCATACCAGTTTTAGACGCTATATAAATAACTGTTTATTGATTAAATTTTCATGAACAAATTATACTGGCTGAAAGACATAAGCAAATTGGAGTTGTTGCTAACTAACTTACTTTTCTCTTAGAGTTTAATTTTTTGGGCAGTCATCATAGATTTTTATGCTAGAAACTTGTGACAACTAGAAGCATAACATGCTTACAGCAGAAAATTCATCACAGGTGATCAAATGCTGTTGGAACTTTCATTTCATAGGCCTTGCTACATTATATTACACCTGCCATCTGTGATATTTACCACGTAAATACAGATTCTGGGGTTGAGTTCTTTCAAGATTTTGTAGGAACTGTTATCCAAACTGTTTAGACATAAGCCAACAATAGTTTACACTACTGCTAAGTGCTTGAAATAAGAGTCAAGAAATGTGCTTTTCAAATCTGGGCTTCTGTCTACACCTTGAACCCACAAGTCGCAATACTGTTTGAGTAGCTTCCGCTATGGGATGAAGTGGCTTATTAGCCAGGGGCAATTAAGAGGAAAATAACAGTCACTTGTGCCCATTTATTTCAAGATGAACTGCATTCACCTAACAATGTACCTGGAACAGTTGACACTAAATGAATGTTTGATGCATAAATGAGTAACTGAAAAAACGGATGGATGGATAGATGGATGACAGATAAGCTTTGCTCCCATGTAATCTTGGTAAATACAGATTGGCAGTTTTAGTTTTTTTCCACCAGATGGCGATAATGTGAGACTTAGGTTTAGGTTGTAATACAGAAAGCAGAAAACAACCAAACAAACAAAAACCATATTAGGAGAAAGAGAAGCCACAAAACAGAGGTTAAGAAGGGAGAAATGAAATGTCTGTGTCAGCTTCAGTATCTCAGGAATCTACGATCTTCTGGGATTTGTAATAGGTCCTCCCTATACCTTTTTTTATGCATGGGTGACTTTCATTCATAATTACTTTTCAGTAAAACTGCTATATTCAAAACTAATCTTACCTGTTATAAAAATTATAGGGCAATTCTCATAACTAAAATTATTATCCTTGATTTATATAACCATATTTTTTTTCATTTGTTTTTTACTAATTTCTTAGTTAATGGATGCCTCCCTTGGAAGTGAGGCTGCTTGGGAAGAGTTGCTAGCCTGTGTGCCTCCAGGAAATGTACCCCTGCTATTAGACCTACCAAAAGTCATATAAAGTAAGCTTGCCTAAGCCTCATTCATCCTATTAGCAAAGAATTGTGAATAATATTAGATTAGTGTCCATCTCTTAATTCGAAAGCTTTTGGAAAATAAGAAAACCAGTTTTAAAATCCAGCACTCTGTGTACATGGCGGAGGGGGGATTCTGCTTTCTTGGCAAATAAAGATAAGAATATGAAGATACTTTTAAATGGGATCAAGTATTTCCTCTTATTAATGTATCCCCCCAACAAGCCCTGAATTGAATGACACAGTAACTTCCCTAAAAAGTGGAAAACAACAAACAGACTCAGGAATATTTCATTATAAATTACATAGCATATCATCTACCCTTTACTAAAGAAAATCAGAACAGAAAGCCTTTTTAAACCTCCTTGTAAACCCTTGGTCATCGGAACACAAAGAGGCTGACAAGTCTTTTAGGGAAGGAAATGAAGGGAAACTAACAATTACTGAGTCCCTAAAAACTTTCACACTTATGATCACAATTAATCCATATCACAACCTTATGATGTACATACGAGAGTCACAGACTTGATTTCCAAACCCAACTCTTACTACTTCTTAGCTGCAGAAACTGGAAAAGTATTTCTCTCCAAGCTTCAGTTACCTCATTGGTAAACTGGAGATAACATCTCATATCTCATAAGGCATGCATGAGCAGTAAATTTAAGCATCTAGCAGAGTCCTGGAACAGAGCAGGTACTATTCAAGTTTTTTTATTATTATTATTACTACTTTTATCATTGTGATTATGGTGTTGATGATGATAATGATGAAGTCAACTTTTGCAGTGAACTTTACAGGCTCAGAGGGCTGAAGTAACTTGCTTAAGGCTGCACAGCTGGTGAGCTTAAAAGGCATCTAGCACAGTGTCTGGAACTATAGCAGGTGCCCAATCAACACTATGCTATCTTTCTTCCTTCCTATCTTAAAACTCAATGATTTTCTAAGAATTTTACTCCTTAAAAATAATGTCAGGCTCACCTTTAGCTAGGTCGATGCAAGATGCTACCATGTATTTGTGAAAATCAACAACATTTTTTTTTACACATAGGTAGCAATATATGGACTAGAACAAAGAGGATTCCAGACTTCACAAAAAAGATGATCACGGGGCCCACAATTTTGCCTAATGTAGGTTAATTCATTTCTCTCCCAAAGAGGTACATATTTTCCTTCCTAGGTGTCTGTAAAGATCATGAAGTCAGTGGCAAGAAGACCCTAAGTTTCTAGACCTTCACCTCCTGGATATTTATACTTTACATAAGTCAATATAGCAAAGGATGGTGCTAGTTAAAATTTTAAATAGGTTGAAAACATGTTTATTTCAGTTCATGGATGATAGAATCAGGTTTTTGTCCTTGACCTTTTTCAGGTCTCACTCTACACATTCTACCTGGGTAATCTCATCCATCCCCAAGCATCTCCTACTATAAGAAACCTGTGAATTCAAATCTACTTATATCAACAGTCCAGATCGTTCCTGAACTCTAGGCACACATTAACAACTGCTTGACAGGAAAATCTACCAGGATGTCACCCAAGCAACTTAAACTTAACATGTTCAGAAAGAAACTCATTCTCTTCCCTTCCAAACCCACTCGTATTTTACGTCTCTTGGTAAATGGATCACCATCCTCCCAGTTTTCCAATCTTGAAATTTAGAGTCATTCTAGACTCTGTTATCTCTTTCAACCTCGACAAGTAATCAATTACTAAGTCTTATCAATTCTACCACACTAATACCTCTTGAATATGTTTCTTCACCTCTACTGATACAGCCAGAGCTTAGACATTCATCACCATTCTTAGCCTGGGCTAATTCAGTTCCTTCATAGATTGTCTCCCTGCACCCAATTTTCCCCAATTGCAATCAATCGTCTAAACTGCTGCTTACACATCTACAATTCGCTTCTACAATTATCATCCTAAAAATTATAATTCATTGTGAAATTCTCTATCATTTAAAAGCTTTTTTTAAAAAAAAGTTTAAAGAAAAAAAGGAACTCCTAAATTGGGCATGCAAGACTTTTTGTCATCTGGCGTCAATGCACCTCACTCTTTTTATATTGAAATTTTCATCATGCTAGGCCTTTTCACAGTTTTATGCTTTTGCACTTGCTAATCTACCTTCTTGAAATGTCCTTTTCCTAGTAAACTCTTATTCAAATGTTAAGACCTTGATCAAATATCACCTTTCTATGGACCCTGACTCACCCATGTACTTCCATAGCACTTAATCTGTAAAAGTACTTACTACATTTAATTGTAATGATTTGTTGGATGTCTATTTTCTCCACCACATTATGAGTTTCCTACAAGCAGAAACTATCATGTTCATCTCCATCCCCAGCCTCTGATTGGAGGCCTAACACATAGCAAGTGCTAAATAAAAAATGAGTAGAGACCACTTCAAGATGGCAGAGGAGTAAGAAGTGGAGATCACCTTCCTCCCCACATATACATCTAAATGTGGAAGATCTCCTACAGAACACCTACTGAACGCTGGCAGAAGACCGCAGACCTCCCAAAAGGCAAGAAACTCCCCACGTACCTGAGTAGGGCAAAAGAAAAATCAGAGACAAAAGAATAGGGACGGGACCTGCACCAGTGGGAGGGAGCTGTGAAGGAGGAGAGGTTTCCACACACTAGGAAGCCCGTTCGCAGGCGGAGACTGTGGGTGGCGGAGGGGGGAAGCTTCGGAGCCACGGAGGAGAGCGCAGCAACAGGGGAGCGGAGGGCAAAGTGGGGAGATTCCCGCACAGAGGATGAGGGCCGACCGGCACTCACCAGCTCAAGAGGCTTGTCTGCTCACCCGCCGGGGTGGGCAGGAGCTGGGAGCTGAGGCTCGGGCTTCGGTCGGAGCACAGGGAGAGGACTGGGGTTGGCGGCGTGAACACAGCCTGCAGGGGGTTAGTGCGCCACGGCTAGCCGGGAGGGAGTCCGGGAAAAAGTCTGGAGCGCCCGAAGAGACAAGAGACTTTCTCTTGCCTCTCTGTTTCCTGGTGCGCGAGGAGAGGGGATTAAGAGCGCCGCTTAAAGGAGCTCCAGAGACGGGCGCGAGCCACGGCTATCAGCATGGACCACAGAGACGGGCATGAGACGCTAAGGCTGCTGCTGCCGCCACCAAGAAGCCTGTGTGCAAGCACAGGTCACTCTCCACACCTCCCCTCCTGGGAGCCTGTGCAGCCCGCCACTGCCAGGGTCCCGGGATCCAGGGACAACTTCCCCGGGAGAACACACGGCGCGCCTCAGGCTGTTGCAAAGTCACACTGGCCTCTGCCGCTGCAGGCTCGCCACGCATTCCATACCCCTCCCTCCCCCGGCCTGAGTGAGCCAGAGACCCCGAATCGGCCGCTCCTTTAACCCCCTCCTGGCTGGGCAAAGAACAGACCCCAGAGGGTGACCTACACGCAGAGGCGGGGCCAAATCCAAAGGTGAGGCCCTGGGAGCTGTGAGAACAAAGAAGAGAAAGGGAAATCTCTCCCAGCAGCCTCAGGAGCAGCAGATTAAATCCCGACTATCAACTTGAGGTACCCTGTAAGTGTGGAATACCTGAATAGACAACAAATCATCCCAAAATTGAGGTGGTGGATTTCTGGAGCAACTGTAGACTTGGGGTTAGCTGTATCTGACTGACTAGTTTCTGATTTTTTTGTCTATCTTAGTATAGTTTTCAGCGCTTGTTATCATTGGTGGATTTGATTATTCGTTTGGTTGCTCTCTTCCCTTTTTTTATTACTTTTTAAACGTTTTTGAAATTTTAATAATTTTTGAAATTTTAATAATTTTATTTTACTTATTTTTCTTTCTTTTTTTTTTTCTTCCTTTTCTTCTGAGCCATGTGGCTGACAGGGTCTTGATGCTCCAGCCAGGCCTGAGACTGTGAGGTGGGAGAGCTGATTTCAGGACAATGGACCACAAGAGACCTCCTGGCCCCATGTAAGACCAAGCAGTGAGAGCTCTCCCAGAGATCTCTGTCTCAACATTAAGACCCAGCTCCACTCAGCGACCAACAAGAGCCAGTGCTGGACACCCTATGCCAAACAAATAGCAAGATGGGAACACAACCCCACCCATTAGCAGAGAGGCTGCCTAAAATCATACTAAGGTCACAGATACCCCAAAACACACCACCGGAAGCGGTCCTGCCCACCAGAAACAAAAGATCCAGCCTCATCCACCAGAACACAGGCACGAGTCCCCTCCACCAGGAAGCCTACAAAACTCACTGAACCAAACTTACCCCCTGGGGGCAGACATCAAAAACTATGGGAACTACGAACCTGCAGCCTGTGAAAAGGAGACCCCCAAACACAGTAAGTTAAGCAAAATGAGAAGACAGAGAAATACACAACAGATGAAGGAGCGAAGTAAAAACCCACCAGACCAAACAAATGAAGAGGAAACAGGCAGTCTACCTAAAAAAGAATTCAGAGTAATGATAGTAAAGATATACAAAATATTGGAAATAGAATGGAGAAAATACAAGAAACATTTAAAAAGGACCTAGAAGAACTAAAGAACAAACAAACAATGATGAACAACACAAAAAACGAAATTAAAAATTCTCTACAAGGAATCAATAGCAGAATAACTGAGGCAGAAGAACGGATAAGTGACCTGGAAGATAAAATAGTGGAAGTAACTACCACAGAGCAGAATAAAGAATGAAAAGAATTGAGGACGGTCTCAGAGACCTCTGGGACAACATAAAACGCACAAATATTCGAATTGTAGGGGTCCCAGAAGAAGAAGAGGAAAGAAGGGGACTGAGAAAATACGGGAAGAGATTATAGTTGAAAACTTCCCTAATATGGGAAAGGAAATAGTCAGTCAAGTCCAGAAAGTGCAGAGTCCCATATAGGATAAATCCAAGGAGAAACATGCCAAGACAAATACTAATCAAACTATCAAAAATTAAATACAAAAAAAAATATATTGAAAGCAGCAAGGGAAAAACAACAAATGACATACAAGGGAATCCCCATAGGGTTAGGAGCTGATCTTTCAGCAGAAACTCTGCAAGCCAGAAGGGAGTGGCAGGATATATTTAAAGTGATGAAAGGGAAAAACCTACAACTAAGATTACTCTACCCATCAAGGATCTCATTCAGATTTGACAGAGAAATTAAAACCTTTACAGACAAGCAAAAGCTAAGAGAGTTCAGCACCACAAAACCACCTTTATAGCAAATGCTAAACAAACTTCTCTAGGCAGGAAACACAAGAGAAGGAAAAGACCTACAGTAACAAAAGCAAAACAATTAAGACAATGGTAATAGGAACATACATGTCGATAACTACCTTAAATGTAAACCAATTAAATGCTCCAACCAAAAGACATAAACTGGCTGAATGGATACAGAAACAACACCCATATATATGCTGTCTATAAGAGACTCACTTCAGACCTAGGGACACATACAGACTGAAAGTGAGGGGATGGAAAAAGATATTCCATGCAAATGGAAATCAAAAGAAAGCTGGAGTAGCAATTCTCATATCAGACAAAATAGACTGTAAAATAAAGACTATTACAAGAGACAAAGAAGGACACTACATAATGATCAAGAGACCAATCCAAGAAGAAGATATAACAACTGTAAATACTGATGCACCCAACATAGGAGCACCTCAATACATAAGGCAAATGCTAACAGCCATAAAAGGGGAAATCGATAGTAGGGGATTTCACACTCCACTTTCACCAATGGACACATCATCCAAAATGAAAATAAATAAGGAAACACAAGCTTTAAATGATACATTAAACAAAATGGACGTAATTGAGATTTATAGGACATTCCACCCACGAACAACAGAATACACTTTCTTCTCAAGTGCTCATGGAACATTCTCCAGGAGAGATCATATCTTGGGTCACAAATCAAGCTTTGGTAAATTTAAAAACATCGAAATCATATCAAGTATCTTTTCCAACCACAAGGTCATGAGACTAGATGTCAATTACAGGAAAAAAACTGGAAAAAATAAAAACACATGGAGGCTAAACAATATGCTACTAAATAACCAAAAGATCACTGAAGAAATCAAAGAGGAAATCAAAAAATACCTAGAAACAAATGACAGTGAAAACACGATGACCCAAAACCTATGGGATGCAGCAATAGCAGTTCTAAGAGGGAACTTTATCACAATACAATTCTACCTTAAGAAACAGGAAACATCTCAAATAAACAACCTAACCTTGCACCTAAAGCAATTAGAGAAAGAAGAACAAAAAAACCCCAAAGTTCACAGAAGGAAATAAATCATAAAGATCCGAGCAGAAATAAATGAAAAAGAAATGAAGGAAACAATAGCAAAGATCAAGAAAACTAAAAGCTGTTTCTTTGAGAATACGATAAACCACTAGCCAGACTCATCAAGAAAAAAAGGGAGAAGACTCAAATCAATAGAATGAGAAATGAAAAAAGAGAAGTAACAACTGACACTGCAGAAATAAAAAGGATCATGAGGGATTAGTACAAGTAACTATATGCCAATATAATGGACAACCTGGAAAAAATGGACAAATCCTTAGAAAAGTACAGCCTTCCAAGACTGGACCAAAAAGAAATAGAAAATACAAACAGACCAATCACAAGCACTGAAATTGAAACTGTGATTAAAAATCTTCCAACAAACAAAAGCCCAGGACCAGATGCATTCACAGGCGAATTCTATCAAACATTTAGAGAAGAGCTAACACCTATCCTTCTTAAACTCTTCCAAAATATAGCAGAGGGAGGAACACTCCCAAACTCATTCTACGAGGCCACCAACACCATGATACCAAAACCAGACAAAGATATCACCAAAAAAGAAAACTAGAGGCAAATATCACTGATGAATATAGATGCAAAAATCCTCAACAAGGAGCCTGTGCTCCACAACGGGAGAGGCCACAACAGTGAGAGGCCCGCGTACCGCAAAAAAAAAAAAAAAAATCTTCAACAAAATGCTAGCAAACAGAATCCACCAGCACATTAAAAGGATCATACACCATGATCAAGTGCGGTTTATCCCAGGAATGCAAGGATTCTTCAATATACGCAAATCAATCAAAGTGATATACCATATTAACAAACTGAAGAATAAAAACCATATACTAATCCCAATAGATGCAGAAAAAGCTTTTGACAAAATTCAACTCTCAAATATGATAAAAACCCTCCAGAAAGTAGGCATATAGGGAACACACCTCAACATAATAAAGGCCATATATGACAAACCCACAGCCAATATCTCTCTCAGTGGTGAAAAACTGAAACCATTTACTCTAAGATCAGGAACAAGATAAGGTTGCCTGACCACTCTCACCACAATTATTCAACATAGTTTTGGAAGTTTTAGCCACAGCAACCAGAGAAGAAAAAGAAATAAAAGGAATCCAAATCAGAAAAGAAGTACAACTGCCACTGTTTGCAGATGAAAGATACTATATATAGAGAATCCTAAAGCTGCCACCAAAAAACTACTAGAGCTAATCAATGAATATGGTAAAGTCACAGGATACAAAATTAATGCACAGAAATCTCTGGCATTTCTATACACTAATGATGAAAATCTGAAAGTGAAATCAAGAAAACACTCCCATTTACCATTGCAACAAAAAGAATAAAATATCTAGGAATAAACCTACCATAGGAGACAAAAGACCTGTATGCAGAAAACTATAAGACACTGATGAAAGAAATTAAAGATGATACAAACAGATGGAGAGATATACCATGTTCTTGGATTGGAAGAATCAACATTGTGAAAATGACTATACTACCCAAAGCAATCTACAGATTCAGTGCAGTCCCTATCAAAATACCAACGGCATTTTTCACAGAACCAGAAGAAAAAAATTTCACAATTTGTATGGAAGCACCAAAGACCCCAAATAGCCAAAGCAATCTTGAGAAAGAAAAACGGAGCTGGAGGAATCAGGCTCCTTGACTTCAGACTATACTACAAAGCTCCAGTAATCAAGACAGTATGGTACTGGCACAAAAACAGAAATATAGATCAATGGAACAAGGTAGAAAGCCCAGAGATAAACCCATGTACTTATGGTCACCTTATCTTTGATAAAGGAGGCAAGAATATACAATGTAGAAAAGGCAGCCTCTTCAATATGTGGTGCTGGGAA
Organism: Phocoena sinus; assembly: GCF_008692025.1. Classification (NCBI taxonomy): domain Eukaryota; kingdom Metazoa; phylum Chordata; class Mammalia; order Artiodactyla; family Phocoenidae; genus Phocoena; species Phocoena sinus. The sequence goes on from NC_045784.1 coordinate 106,211,994, forward strand.
AAACTGGACAGCTACATGTGAAAGAATGAAATTAGAACACTCTCTAACACCATACACAAAAATAAACTGAAAATGGATTAAAGACCTAAATGTAAGGCCAGACAATATAAAAGTCTTGGAGGAAAACATAAGCAGAACACTCTATGACATAAATCACAGCAAGATCCTTTTTGACCCACCTCCTAGAGAAATGGAAATAAAAACAAAAATAAACAAATGGGACCTAATGAAACTTCAAAGCTTTTACACAGCAGAGGAAACCATAAACAAGACAAAAAGACAACCCTCAGAATGGGAGAAAATATTTGCAAATGAAGCAAGTGACAAAGGATTAACCTCCAAAATTTGCAAACAGCTCATGCAGCTCAGTATCAAAAAAACAAACAACCCAATCCAAAAATGGGTAAAAGACCTAAATATGCATTTCTCCAAAGAAGATATACAGATTGCCAACAGACACATGAAAGGATGCTCAACATCATTAATCATTAGAGAAATGCAAATCAAAAGTACAATGAGGCATCACCTCACACCGGTCAGAATGGCCATCATCAAAAAGTGTACAAACAATAAATGCTGGTCGGGGTGTGGAGAAAAGGGTACCCTCTTGCACTATTGGTGGGAATGCAAATTGATACAGCTACTATGGAGAACTGTGTGGAGGTTCCTTAAAAATCTAAAAATAGAACTACCATATGACCCAGCAATCCCACTACTGGGCATATACCCTGAGAAAACCATAATTCAAAAAGAGTCATGTATCACAATGTTCATTGCAGCCTTATTTACAATAGCCAGGTCGTGGAAGCAACCTAAGTGTCCATCAACAGATGAATGGATAAAGAAGATGTGGCACATATATACAATGGAATATTACTCAGCCATAAAAAGAAACGAAATTGAGTTATCTGTAGTGAGATGGATGGACCTAGAGTCTGTCATTCAGAGTGAAGTACGTCAGAAAGAAAAAAACAAATACCGTATGCTAACACATTTATATGGATCTAAAAGAAAAAAAATGGTTCTGAAGAACCTAGGGGCAGGACAGGAATAAAGATGGAGATGTAGAGAATGGACTTGAGGACACAGGGATGGGGAAGGATAAGCTGGGACAAAGTGAGAGTGTGGCATGGACATATATACACTACCAAATGTAAAATAGATAGCTAGTGGGAAGCAGCCGCATAGCACAGGGAGATCAGCTCGGTGCTTTGTGTCCACCTAGACGGGTGGGATGGGGAGGGTGGGAGGGAGACACAAGAGGGAGGAGAAATGGGGATATATGTATACATATTGCTGATTCACTGTGTTATACCGCAGCAACTAACACAACATTGTAAAGCAATTATACTCCAATAAAGATGTTAAAAAATAAACTTATTGAATAATAATAGGTTATTAAAAGGAAATTAGGGTGACATCTTTAAAGACAAACTTCTCTCGTCTCAAAATTCATTTTGATCACAATGCAGAGAGACAAAATCCGAGGCTGGCTAGCTCTTTATATTGACTTAATATAAAATTGCTTATACTTTTAGAACAAACTGTCACCAGAAGTACATTCTTATTTAAATTCACAACATTATTAGGTCAGGCACTCTACACTCCAATTCCGTAAGCCACAACTCACAATTGTAAGTTCGTATTCTGTAAAGACAAACTTAATAGAAAAATATTTTAATGGTAACTACACATTTCTTAAAGTATAATAGAACACCCCCAAAAAAATTCCCGTAAGACATTTTCCAATTTCCAGTTACGCAGAAGAATAAAATTACTCATAACAAAGTTTCAGTCTTTAGCTGAATAAATAGGGAAGATTAAAATGAATTACTTGAAAAGACAGATATAAGACCTTTAGCAAGTATGTTAAGAGCTAAAAAATGAGTAACATAGTTAATATAAACATTTAGTGCATATCTAAATGTTGGTATGAATATCTTAAATCTTTGGCTCCATTTAAAGTTTTTCTAACATAAGGTTCCAATACTAATTAGAATACAGCAATTTTCATTTGTAATAACCACACTTTACATGATCTTTGGTGATCCCAGAGAATTTGCCCTTCTAACAAGTCTGTGGGTGATGCTGTTCCTGCTGGTCCAGGGTCCATGCTTTGAGAACCACTGATCTAGATAATAAAATTATTTTTTTTTTAAATCTCAACACAGACTTATTCTTTTTTTAAAAGAAGTAACCTGTGCCAATGTCAGTATCTTTTTTTTTCCTGTGTAGTTAAAATAGTCTAATACCGCGTGTCTATCAATTGAAAAGAAATAAGGAAATAATATTTCTATCTACCTGTTTTCTATTTATTAGAAACTGTCTTGTCAATCCATAATTGAAAAACAAAGGCTGTCCAAAGGATATGCCCCACATTACGGCTGTGGTAGGAAGGGTTCCAACCAATTCTTACCTTCCCTTAGGACTGTGTTGCACAAGGTTTCAGCATTCTGTGGACAAATTTTCTGGACCTTTGCTTGGTAGTCCCCACTAACCTTTTTAAAGCTCTTTTAGATGCCAAATATTTAATTTGAGACTTTTGTCCCATATAGGCAATGGCCTGAAAAGCACTTAGCTGTTTACTTTTCATCTTACTATAAATTATTCATCCTTCAGTCTGTAAATGGCCATTTGTAGGATTAGACAAATTTTGAATGCTCTGATAAGAGGATTGTTGCATCCAAATTCATGCACAATCCGACAACCTCAGCTGGATTGGCATATGAAACAGATTCACTAAGCATATGTAAGCGCAAATTATTAACCAGTTAACATCAGCAAATTTGTTTTTGAAACTTATGTTTATGCATACAAGCATTCTCTAATGAGAAATAATATTAGCTATAAAAATCCAATAAAAACATACCTTGAGTAGATTTCTCTACTTCTTTCCTCTTCCTACTCTGGCTATTGTAATTCATCCTCAGCTCTTGGTTATACTCATGCAGAGTTTCTCTGGAGTTGTATGACTGTCTTGGTTTTCTTCCATCTTCACTCTCATCGGAAGAACTAGTATAAGCTAGGTCCATTTCATGCTTGACTTTTGACAGAGGCTGATAGGGTTTGCAGTCTGTTTGCTCCATCTCTGATTAAGCAAGCTCAGTTTCATGAAAAAAGGAACTCCTTTAATGTAAGCAGTCCTGAAAGAAAGAGGGAAAAACACAAGCCATCTTAGATTTGTCCTTTTGCGAGAAAATGCATCTGGCCGATTCACAATTGGTCCTGATAATACTGCCAAAGGAGGGGAGCAAAAGACAAACTAGATGACATGAAGCTAGCCGGAGGCAATAATAACACTGTGTTACGCGCATACCTTGTCAAGCAGTTAGGATTAAGCTGGAGGTAGCAGTATTAGAAAATACTCAAGGTGAAAGAGAGCCTTCAAAAATATTTGTATTGGAAGGCAAATAAAGGACAGCATTTTTCTATGGTGTGTGCATGTGTTTAATGTTAAAGTCTGTGGTCAGATTAAAAAAACATTATAAGATTTGAAAGTGGCCAGAAGTACAAATATTAACCCAGCACATCCTACATCTGAAATGAAAACTGGTAAGAGAACTACATTCAGAAAAAGACACATACTTGCCTCTGGTTTAATACTGCATTTAAGAAAGGGGCTCTGAGGAAGAGAATGATTCTGAGTTAGACAGGCTCATGAAATAAAGTGTCCTTAAGGGGGACTGAGCTCTATGTGTTCATACTGTGGCGTCTGCGCCTCAGGCTTGCAGAGCATTTTTAATGAGTTAGGTGGTGGTAAATTTTTGTTCTCCATAGTACCGAGAGGATATAAACAACACTTCTGGTGAGTATACTGGTGTAGGAACAGCAGGATCTAAATTGGGTTTAGAAATAGAGATTTAACATTTCATGATAAATCACTGAAAGAACCCCCCTCCCCTACAGAATGCTGAGCTAGGAGCCACTAAGGCTCTTAAGACCCATAGAGGCATTATCCACCTTACTTAGCACAGAGTGGTTTGAGAAGATCAAACGCCACCTGAGATGTCAAAGTCCTCTGAAAAGTTTAAAGTCCTGTCAAAATGTTCTTATTTTCATTCTCATTTTCATCCACTGTTGTAACTCTGCAACTTGGTCCTTTCATACAATGTTAAAGAAACCTAGCATGAAACCAAATAATGCCATGATTTTATTTTGCAGTGAAAATGACTCCCTTATTTTTCTTCAGCTCTTCACCATATGCATTGTCAAAGAAATCTTCAGGCATCTAGGTAGTGGCTCCTTTATCATGTACAGTATCTCACTTTTTGGAATTTCTATTGCATGTACAGCAAAAAGAACACTGAAATCACTCAATAAAGCTTATCGATTGACTGATATGCATTCAATGGTACATAATGCTTCGTAGTATGAGCAACGTTTCACCAGCTGAAGCCTTAGTTCCCTAACCAGGTCCTTGAAGGCAGACTCTGAGTCTTATTCCTCTTTATGTCCCCCATACCACTTAGCACTACTCTAGGCACATACATAGTAAAAACTATTAAACTCCTGAATCTACAAATTCCATTAAGTGGCCCACGGAGACACCTAGCTTGGTTGAATTGACAGCAGAGTTGAGCATCCTTGGAGAGAAAGCAGATAAAGTATTATAAATGAATATATACTGATGATTCAACAATAATCTAAGCTCATGCCATCTGATGGCTTCACATACTGACTATACACTCACAGTCCCCCAATCTGTAGCTCCAGCATAGGTCCCTCCCCTGAGCCAGACTTGAATATCCAACTGCTTACTCAATGTCTCTACTTGGATATCTAAAAGGTATCTCAAACTTACTATGTTCAAAACTGCTTCCCTTCCCAAAACTGCTCCTTTCATAGTCTTCTCCACCTTGGTAAATGGCAACTTCATTCTTCTGTTTGCTCAGGCCACACTACTTGAAGTCATCCTTGATTCCTGTCTTTCACATCCCACATGCAATCCATCAGTTCATCCTGTAGGTGTTACCTTTGAAATATATCCAGAATCCAACAACGTGTCTCCACTTCCCTACTACCACACCAGGATTATTGCAATAGCCTCCTAATTGATCCGCTGCTACACCATCAGTCCCTTATAGCAAGTTCCCCACACTCCAGCCAGAATGAAGCTTTTAAATCTAAGTCATATCATGTCTCTTCTTGGCTCAAAAGTAGCAATGGCGCCCTATTTCCTTTAAAATAAAAGCTGAAATCCTTACAATGACCTAGGTGGACCCCTACAGTGTCCACCTCTCCCTCCTCTAACGTCTCCAAACTCATCCTCTGATATTTCCCCCATCTCACACACTCTAGATGTACTATCCTTCTTGCTGTTTCCAAAAATACCAGGCATGATTCCACCTCAGGGCCTTTGCAACCTCTCATTGTAAACCACTGAAAAGTGTCATTTCTCATCCTCCTTCCTGTCTTTCATAGCACTTGTCACTAAATGATATACTGTATATTTTGTTTATTGTCTGCCACCTGTCTCTCCCCTCTAAAATGCAACCTCTATGAAGGTAGATATTTTTATCTGTTCTATTCATTCCTATATCCCCAAAATGAGCACAGTGCCTTGCATATAGTAGACCTTTGCTCAATACCTGTTAAGTGAAATGAATAAACCATTGCCAAGACTTACAAGAGGGGCCAGAGAGAATATAGAAATGAATAGGCCATAGTCTCTGCCCCCAAGGAACTCACAGTTGTTATGTAATATAAGTGATAAATAAACAACTCTACTACAAAGCATAATGAAATGACTCAAAAAAAAGACAAAATAATGTTTGAGCACCAAAGATGAAGATATTGGGAAAGGACTGCTTATTTGTTCATCACCAACACCATCACCACAACCACTGAAATTCCATTGAGCATCTAAAGCCAATTTTAATCTCTCTCTTCTTAGGTTCCCATAGCATATTCTTCAGAAAGTAAACAGTTGCCTGGATTTTAGACCTTGACTTAGCTACAAACAGTGCAAAGTGAGAAATGTACCAATAGCAGACTTCCCGAGATGCATTGTTGTAGCTGAAGATTGGACTTTCACCCAGAAAAGGAGGCATCAATAAAATTCATGTCACTTCATTTTAACCAACACATACAGTTCTTTGTTCATTAAAGACTGAAAGTTTACTGAGCAGGGCTGGAGAGCTATTTTCCACATAAGGTCATTGATAATGCAAAAATATCAATCAAGGACCTTATAATTTAAAATAACAATAACATGCTTGATAAAATGTTATAATAAGGAGATAAATAGATATTATTTTATTTTCTAAAGCACACTTCCGATCTCTCACTTTCTCTTTCAGTAAAATCTTTGGTTCACTCTGCTTGGGATTAACATAGCAGAGGTATGGCCAAAATAATGCTCCCTCTTAAGCCTCAGCTAGTTATAAATTTATACCACTAAAACCTAACAAGTTAAATTTAAAAATGAAAAACATCTCACTTCTAATGCCTAACGTTGTGTTTTGGTTACTATGATGTATCATGTTAAAATCACCTGTATTTTTATGTATGAAAATCTAGACATTCTTCTTTCCCTCAGTATGTGTACTTGCAACATGAAAGTGAGATGAGAAGAGAGAGAGAGATTCCTATAGCCATTCTGAACCATTCTTGAAGTTCTAATCACAGCTATTCACAGCTATAATCATTGAGTGTCCGTTGGAAACAATCTTACACCACAAATTGGTAAAAACCAAGAGAAAATAATCTTTCCCTGTTCCCTGACCCTCAACCACAATTTCTTATGTTAAAATCTACATCAGTGGACAGAGATGGCAGAAGATATACTCCAGCTCTCTTCAGACACGATACGGAGGCACACATAATCATGTGCCTAGAGCTGTGAAAGTATACAACTGTGAGATTTACCAAGGTCTTGAGAGACAGAGCTTGATGTTACTCAAAACTAGTTCACCTTTTGAAAATAAAAAAAGTGGTAAAACATTAAGAAAGAGATTAATATTTTAAATGTAACGAAGTTCGAAAGCACAGTAATTCTGAAAAGATGCTGTTCTAAATACTCTAAGGTAAAGAATAGGTTCATATCTGCTTAATTGACTTTTTCATTCAGTGCCTGGAGGTCCACTGACAAGCCAATGTCATTTAGACATGATGATGACATTATCAACTCGTAGAAAAACCAAAGGTACATATAATACAATTCACATCAAAATAATTTTTTATTTCTCTATTATTTTGATAATGATAAACTTTTTAAAAAAAAGCGATTGTGTAGGTAAACGCATGCTGCTAATGTAACAGAGTAAAAAACAAAGAAGTCAATTATCTTTGCTACTGCAGAAGATCCATTCAGATAGATCACATAGTATAAATTCAAATGTCACCACCTGTGGTTTACCCTTGTGTTTTCCACTTTTTACTTGCTAACAAGATAAACTCCAAGGTGACTTCAGAGGACACCCAAGGAGGTTTTATGTTTATTTCTTTAGTCACATAAAGCTATGGAGAGACAATTTGGTATGGGGAAATCACTGGCCTTGGAATGGCAGGATTATCACAACAACAAAAGCAGCAGCTGCCCCAGCAGCAGATAACTCACGGCAGTTACCAGGTACCAGGCCTACCAGACACTGTTGTAAATGCTTTTCATATATTACCTCTTTTCATTCTTATAGCACCCTATGAGGTAGGTACTACTTTTATACCCATTTTATAAAGAAAACTAAGGAACAGAACAGTTAGGTGACTTGCCCAAGGTCACACAGCTAGTAAGCAGAAGAGCTGAGATTTCAATTCATACAATCTGTCTCCAAAGGACACACTCTTGATCACTATTCCACTTTGCCTTTCAGAAGAATACCTGGAATAGTGGCCTAAGGTACATCATCTTCCCTCTCTCGGGGCCTCTAGTTTACCTAAATATAAAAGGAGATTAGATTACCTCAAAGAGCTCTTCCAGCTCTAAAATCCCATGATTGTATATGAAATTGAAGGGAAGCTTAAATTGATTGCCCCCCCAAATGGTGGGTATGTTCAAAGCCAAGTTTACATTATTTATCATTCTTCCTCCTATCAGCTTGCCTTCCTTCCTTTCCCCTCCCTTTTCCCAACCCTTCATACTCATTCCAATCTGTTATAGGGTAGTTTAAGTAAAATACTGCTTTTGAATCCGTGGGTCTGTGTATACATCTATTCATTCAGGATAACCTCTCTTCCTCTTCCTCTATTCCTGTTACTTTCTTTCCATATCTTGTTCTTTATCATATATGGCTGCCCTCTCAAATCAGAAAACAGACTTGTCCTACTCATAGCAACTGTTGGGGCTTTCACCAAAAAGGCTCACTCCACCCTAGAAAAAAAATTAAAGGGTACAGAGCATATTGCCCAAGGAAAACAGGCCTTCAGAGCACACCAGACAAGACCAAATGAGGCCACCAAGTACCTGGAGAACAGCTAGCAAAAGGGGGATCGTACTCTTTGGAATTATTACAATAATTTTCCTTAATAAGGACCTTTTATTTTAATGCAGATTGACTGACTCACAAGACATTGGACTTCCGGAAGTAAATGTGAATTCTTCGCTGATTCTTCTCTCACCTGTCTTTGTTTTTCTTAAGCAAACATTTAAGTAGTGAACTGTTGGGGGGCGGGGGAAGCTTTAAAAGTAACATAATCACTTGCATCTTCGCAAAATTAAGGGAGAAATCTCCCCCATAATCCTACCAGCCTGTAAGAGTGACTGCTGTCATTCTGGCCCATTTCCTTACAGTCATAATTATACACATATTTTTTTCATGTTGTTTCCTTCACAGTAGATGTTTTTTGCATGTTTCTGTAGAATTTGTGTAACCATCATTTTTAATAGCAGTGTAGTGTGGATGTACTGTAATTTACACACCCATTCCCCTATTATTGGGCATTTATATTCTTCCCTTTCTATTTACAAGTATTCTAACTGGAGTCAAATAAAAATAACATGAACATCTTTGATATTTTTTATTATTTCCTTAGGGTAGATTCCAAGAAGTTGAATTAATGAGTCAAAAGGTTTGGAGGATTATAATGATTTACCCTGCTATTAGCAATGTATGGGAACACTCTCCTTTCGCTGTACCCTTGTCAACTTTGACTATTATTTTTTAACGTCTACTTGAAATAAGTAAATTAAAGGTATCTTCATTTTTACTTTGCATTTCCTTGATTATTAGTGATGTTGAATATTTCCTCTGCATGTGTTTGCTAGTTCTTTATCCTCTTTTGTGAACTATTTATGGCTTTTGTGCATTTATCTACTGGGGTCCTTAGTGAGTTTTTTAAAAATTAAACTATATTGGTACAATACGGCAAATAAATTAAGCCTTTATAATATTTGCTGAAACTGCCTTTCATAGTTTGTTGTTTGCTCTTTTTATTTTTGTCCTTTTTAGATGAATGAACTTTATACTAAAAGGAAAGCATGATCACTGGCTGGACATAAATCAGTTGCTTTAGATGCTTTAGAAAAATATGACAAACTTGATAAAACCAAAAGTCTTTCTGAAGACAATTTGTTAGTATCTAACTACCCAGCAGCTGTTTGACTGACTTCATTTACTCATACACCAAATAAATTGTAGTCTGACTGAATTCTATTATTTAAAAAACAAGAAAACCTATCAATAGGTGTATGATGAGAGCCTAGATAGGTACATAAAGCCTAAAGCACTAGTTTGCTTTGTTATGGAATTGGCCAGGTATTATGATGTCCCATGGATACTGCTATAACATTTTAGTAAATAAAAAGAGAAATAAATCATCATTTTTCAGGAGATAGGCTGAGAATTTTATGTACTGCATATGGGGCTTCTTATCCAGGAAATGATACCTTTAGAAGTAGACTGCTTTTGTGGTACACAGATATCCTATTATATCAAAGAGATAACACTCAAGAGCTGAAATGAAATTCTGTTTACCGCACTGGTTCACATGAGTTTGTTTAACCTAATTGTTCTATTAGTGCTTTTAAAGTCTTACAATGGAAGCATGAAAGGTCCCTCCTGGAAAAATATTCCTCTAAAACTGATTTGACTCAGTTGTGTGAACAGCTGCAGTGGATTTCCTCCCAGTGCCTCGGCAGGCTCTTTAGGCCATTTTGAAAAAGAAAAATGGAAGTTATTTAATTCCACAACTAAATAGTGATGATTAATCTCACATCTCTTTCTGTAGATGCTCTGTTTTCTTCTGGCTTCTTGTGTCTATTTTTTCTCATTATTTTTGGATAAAAACTCTAAACACTTTTCTGGATATGGATGCTAGATCACATGAGACAAGCAGGGAGAGAGAAGAATTAGTAAATGGCAAAGTTGGTGTTGTTGCCAGACTCCACAAAACACTCTAATCTGGAAAATGATTTTAAAAGGAAAACATCTAGAATTCTAGACCAATTATTTTAGACACTCTAATTTCGTATTCCCCATTGCTGCTTAGGGAATTTGGACTCCAAAACTCACACACAGACACAGACACACACACACAGACGTTTGGTCAAAGTTCTTGGGAACTGGAACAATATATATCATAATTTTAAAGATTTATTGAGTATTTCATAATATCCCATTAGATAAATGGCAACAGCTTACCACATGCCAAAATGAGGGCCCAGAATCTCTGGTTCATATTTCAAATTTGTTGAGGCAGGGATTTTTTAAAAACTGTGTACAAATACCTAGCACATCTCTATACCTTAGTAATTTGAAAATAATAATACATCTCTGAGTTGCAGTGACATCTATCTGCATCACACCATCCCTCTTTTGGAACTCCAACAACTACCTAATTTCAAATTATCTTTCTCTTATAACTTCTCAATATCCTTTGTGGCAGATTATGTAAATCAGCTAAACACTTAATATGGGGAACACTCTTCAAAAAAACTGTATGTATACAGGTAACTCAATGTATAAAAGTCTTCTCACTCTTTGGAGAAGAACAATAGCTGCTTATTTCCCCAAATAAACAATCACAGTCGATTCATTTTTCTTACAATGAAATCCACTGGGGTGTTGTAAATTTCATAGTAATTTTAGCATTAACACACTTATCCAAAATGTAGCATCAAATTTAACACAGTATCTTGAAAAGTAATAGGCTTTAAATATGACATTGAACAACCAGAGATATCACTTTCTTCCATAGTTTGCAAATAGCAAATACTAATCATAGCTTTCTGTTGCCATCCATTTTCTACATTAGTTCAGTGAAATTCGCACTTTATCAGTAACCCTCTCAAGTTTCATGTAAAACAATTGGGAGCAGAAACATTTTCACTACTTACTGCTTGAACTTCAATTTCAATTATGTTAAATATTAGGTGGAAAAGAAGCTAATCAAATTAACATAACATATGCTACAAAGATGTAGACCCTTCAGTGACTTAATTGTAGAGGTAGATACAGGGGTTAATAATGATTGCTGAGTTTTGCACCAAGTATTTTGCTCCTTTGGGCAAATGCTAACTATGTTAAAGGCAGCAGGCTGTATTAGAAAGAGCCCCATGAGAGAATCTTAAAATGTGTGTTCCAGACCCAGCTTTATGACAAAGTAGTGTACCACTATTTTCTTTTCTGTAAAGTGGGGAAAATACCTAATATCATTAATCCTATGAGCCTCACAGGGCTGTTATGGCTAGCACATGAAAATAATATGATTGAAAGTTGTAAAAAACAAGTACCAGAGGAAAGCCTGTAGTGTAAGTTCAAGTTTTCGGCTTGCTTAAATAATAATTCTTCCTCTTCTTCTTCCCCCTCTTCTTCTTCCCCCTCTTCTCCTCCTTCTTCTTCCTTCTCCTCCCCCTCCTCCTCCTTATTATTCTTATTATTATCAGAAGTAAAAGGACTAAAAAGAAGATCCAGGAACTCTTTTAAGCAATATACATCCATGATTGCATTTAATCCTCAAAATTTTCATAATGAGATGTTTTCCTCATTGACAGATAAAGAAACAGAAGCACTGAAAGGTTAAGTAATTTCACCAAGATCACACAGCTAGTGAAGCTAGAATTCAAATCCAAAATGTCCAGCTCCATAGCCTGTACTCTTAATCTCTTTGCTATGAGGGTCACAGATTCTTCGAAATAAGATTCAGAGGAAGCTGCTGGAACCAGAGTGGGAAACTCAGGCAAGATTTTAGTTAGCAGCTTAGGAGACTAAGTGGCTTCTAGATCCTACAAAGCATCTGAAAGGTATTGCATATGTAACAAAGAGAATAAGCTTCATGGACAAGGATGACATAAAGATGCCCAGGAAAGGAGGAATTTAGATCTAAGTGGAAGGGTCCTACAATGCCATGAGTGATACCAGTAAACCTATAAAAACATGGCTGTTCTGCAAACGCTATTGGGTATAAATCTCCAACACGATTTCTCCTGCCTACCACATTTTGCCTTTACTAGACACCCAGATGAAAGAGGCCTAGAACAGGCTTGGTGTTGCTGGGTCAACGTGTGATCAGTTTGATACAGATTTCTGCACCATTCCAGGCCACAAGCCAGAAGTTTACTAGACTTCCTCACCCTCCCTACCAACAAATGCTCAGTAAGAACACGGCACAGATTGAGTTGTAATTTTCACCTTTGTGATCCCCTCTTCTAATATCTAAGGTTCCATATTTACCTACAGGGAGTAGTACAGGGTTGCTACCACAGAGAGTGGGGTTGATATAATATAGCAGAAAGGGCACTGAACTTGGAGTCAGAAAGTCTGAGTTTGGGCCCATCTTGTGTCACTTACTGTATGGCATCGGATAAATCAGCTAACCTCTTCTCCTTTCTGCATAATAAAGGCTAAACAACCTTCCTCCCCCAGAGTGCTGACAGATGACCCCAATAAAATATATGAAATATATGAAAGCCCCATGTAAACTGCAAAACAATTTATACAGTTATGATTATTAATTAATGACTTTTGCAACTGTAAATGCAGCAATCCTAGGTTATCTATTGTTTTGAAAAAATAATATTCAGGGAGTCAATCATTACTGATCTTTTTGTTTTGTTTCTGTTGTTGGCTTACTATTTCTTTTTTAAACTGCTTTATTTAGATATATAATTTATATAACATTTATAGAGTTCATTTATAGAGTTGTGAAACCATCACCACCATCCAGTTTTTAAACATTTCCATCATCCTAAAAATAATCCCTAAATCCATCAAGCAGTCACTTCCAATTCAACCTCCCCCCCAGCACCTGGAAACTACTAATACACTTTCTGTCTATGGATTTGCCTATTCTGGACATTTTCTATAAATGGAATCACACAATATGTGGTCTTTTTGCATCTGGCTACTTTCACAATGCTTTCATAATGCTCTTGTTCATCCATGTTGGAGCATTTATCAGTCTTTCATGTCCTTTTTATTTCTGAACATAATCCTTTTTGTATGTTGTTATGTTAAATTTGCAAATATTTTTGTTAAGCATGTTCTGCCACCCCTTTCTTTTTCCACTTCCTTCTGGGATCCATATTATGTATATGTTGGGTTTTTGGTGGGGTTTTTTTTTTGTATTCTTAATGTTGCCCCACATGTCCCTGAGGCTCTGTTCATTTTTCTTTGATTTTTTTTCTCTCTGTTCTTCAGATTAAATAATTTCTATAGATCAATCTTCAAGTTAACTGTTTCTTTTGCCATCTTGAATCTGCTGTTGAGTCCCTCTAGTGAATTTTTTATTTCAATTATTTCCATTTGGTTCTTTTTATATTTCTACTTCTTTGTTGAAAATCACTAGTTTGTTCATTTTTGTCACAATTTCCATTGTCTTTATTCATGGTTTCTTTTTCTTCTTTGAACATATTTATAATAGCTACTTTGAAGTCTTGTCTGTTAGTTACAACATCTGGCGATATTAAGAGACAGTTTATATTGACTGATTTTTTTTCTTTGCATATTTCATAATTTTGTGTTGAAAACTGGACATTTTGGAAATATAACAATTCTGGATTCTGACTTTTCCCCTGAAGGTAACTGTTGCTGATCTTTTAATTTATTTACTGACACGCCTGGGCTAAATCTGTGAAATATGTCACCCGATGAAGTACGGCTGGTTTCTCTGGTCAGTATTTTTGTTATATTCTTTTTTAAGCTTGGTTTCCTAAGGGTGAACTCTGTGTCCCTGTAGCTTTGTGATCAGTCAATAATTGCAAAGAGGTTGTCCTCAACCACCTCGAATCTATAAGGGTTCTATCTTCTGCCAATGGATCTGTGTGTGGAAAAGGGAGCACATTCAAAGTTCATGACATTTTTAAGTTTGCCAAAGCTTTCATTTTCCACTGGGCCTCTTCACGTCTCCTCTGTGCACTGCCTCAGGGTTGATGAATAGAGCTGGCTTGAGGCTCTCTCAAGTCTCCACTGCCTACTGCACATGTGCACAGTCTCAGACAGGAATATGCTTACCACAGTCTCAGATTAGCAGAATGGTTGGCCCACCCCACTGGTCAAACTCCACTGAGACTATCACTTATACCAGCAATATCACTGGACGTGGGCATCGTGCACCTCTCCACATTAAGTGAACCACTGTCAACCATGGCAGTGCAGCTACAATTCTTACTGCCTGTCCCACATGGGCACTGATCAGTCTGTGTGTGTGCGTGCGTGCGTGTGTGTGTGTGTGTAAAGAAGAGGGGAGGGGTGTGTGTAGAGCACGAGTATTCCCAGGCCAGAAAACCACAGAGTCCCACTACTATTACTTAAAGTCCAATAGTTTACTCAAGTATGGGTGCCTTTTGGATTGTTGGAGGCTTTTGGTTGATTTCCAGGGTGCTTAAATGGTTGTTTTTGTCAACTTGTAGAGCGTCATAGTTTATAGCTGTTTTTTTAGGAAGTGGTTTTGTAGATCCTTACTAGGCCACAGCCAGAAATCTAGCCCAAATCACTGATCTTTTAATGGCAGGACTTTATAAAAATGCTACACATTAGGGATTTATAGCCTTTTTGCTTAGTATTTCAAAGAATATAATAAAAACCATTTTAAATGCCTCATCAATAATTTTATATTGATGTGATAACAATTGGGCATATTGGGTTAAGTAAAATATATTATTAAAATTAATCTCACCTGTTTTTTTTCCTTTTTTCCAATGTGGCTCCCAGAATTTAAAAACTACATATGTGTCCTGCATTATATTTCTATTAACCAGTGGTAGTCCAGATCTAACATCCAGTTAATAGGAAATACTAAAGACAGAGAAACACATCAAATAATGCAACAGGAATGCAAAGAGCAAAATCACGAGTGTGAGAAATGATCGAGTTTCCTCAACAAATAAATTGCAAGGAAAAAAATTAATAGCAGGAAGGGAAATACAGGAATTGAAAGAGATTTAAGAGACATAGCTATAAATTGTAATATGTACATCTTACTAGGATTCTCATTTGAACAAAGAAATGAAAAACTACACATACATTTATGAGATAGTCTGAGAAATCTGAAAATGTACAGCATATCTGATGATATAAAAGATTTATTGTATATTTTTAATGTGCAATATGGTATCAAAATTAGGTTAAGGAAGAGTCTTTATATCTTGTAGTCATATACTAAAGTTTTACGGATGAAGTGATATGATATCTTGGACTTCAAAAAAGTCTAGGGAGGCAACAGAGGGAAATGAGTGAGATGTAGATAAAGCATGATTGCCCATGAGTGGAAAATTACTGAAGTTATGTGATGGCTAAATATTGGATTCATTCAATCATGCTCTCTACTTCAATATATATTTAAAATTTTACATACTAAAAAGTTAAAATAGTTTCTGAGAATTTTTAATGATTTGGGGAAACACTAGAATACAATGTTAAATGAAAAAAATAAGGTACAAAACTGAAATACTGAAAAATTGTTAAACCCAGTTTCATGGGAAGAGGGGCTGATTACAGAGAACTATTAAATTTTCTATAATTAACTTCTATTAATTTTTAACCAGAAAAGCAGTACCCCTCATACACAGAGGTTTATTACCAATTATTTTTTGAAAATTAAAAACTGAAAGGAAATACATCAAAATACTAATGGTAATTATCTTTGTGTTGTGTGACTATGAATGATTTTTATTTCCTTTATATTTTCCCTATTCTCTACATTGAGGATGTATTACTTTTTCACCAGAATATTAGGAATGACAAGTTTTGTGTGGAAAACTTGAAATTTTTACTGTCCTTCCTGCTTTTCCTATCCATGTTCATATATGCATGGCTATTTGGCCATTCATTAGAAGGTATATATTAAGAGTACCTCCCACTTTGCAAAGTACTTTAGACATTTTCAACTTTTAAATTTCACATACAGTATTACAATTTATATGCTTACGCCCCTCTGACATAGCACGTTGGCAGGATATTATTACTCCCACTTGCAGATGAGAAAACAGAGCCTCAAATATTTGCAAAACACAGCAAGGCAGTAGCAGACTTTGGACGAGAACCCAGGTTTCATTATTCCTAGTCTGCTCCTCTTTTCACTATAACATGTTACCTCCCATAAAGAGTATCAAACTCAGAATAGTGTTAATTTAGCAAATAACTAACTTAGGCCCAAATGAATTCAAGTTATTTACATCAATTAACTGTACTATCCATTTTACTTAACTGCAACTGAGAGCCATGTGCAGGAAAGAGGCACTCAGATGAAATAACAGGGAGGAAGCAGTAGAATTTTGTGACATATGGCATGCTTGCTGATGAAATCAAAGGTATGTTTCATGCCAGCTTTTGGTCTGCAAAGTGTCTTTCATTTCACTAAGAGGTATACTCCATGCCAGGAAATGCACCAACCTCCTAGCCCTTTCTTTTAAAATCTAAACCTGTGAGAGCATGGACTTGGCATGACTTGATGGAACACTGAATGCAATATGCTTGACCCATTTGTGGGTACAAACTATCCAGATTATCCACTGTGGAGAAGGACTCTAGGCTGTCATCTGGATTCGTCATCAGTTCAAGGAAAGTGGGGATACAACTGAGCCTTATGTTTATCTCTGGCTAGCGAATGGGGATTTATAATTTCAGAAAATGAAAGTAACCTCCAGGAAAGAAAATGAAAATTAAACCAGGAAGCAACCAAGAATACTAAAAGCGTAAGGGCAAAAGTAGCTAAGGGCTCCTATGCAGAATAATATCTTTGCCCTTTTTGCCCTCGGAGGTTGTAAAATCTCCAAGTAGCCCTTAGTTTGATACAAATGATCTAATCATTGCAAGTGAGTCTACTTCTTCTCTAACAGGGAGGGAAGATGCTGGAGAGCAGGGCACTGTGGAATATCTGAAGAAGACATTTCTGGTTTTGTCTGTTTGTTTTTGGCTGCGCCACACGGCTTGCGGGATCTTAGTTCCCCGACCAGGGATTGAACCCATGCCCCCTGCAGTGGAAGCGCAGAGTCTTAACCACTGGACTACCAGGGAAGTCCCATGAAGAAGACATTTCTGTAGATTTTTAAGAATAACAAAATTTTGCTTTATCTGCTACAAGAACATTTGCTATCGGTTTAATAGAAACTCTCAGGGAAAATACCTCCTGTTTAAGTGAAGGGGTTCACTGAGAGACAGGGGACTTTTCCAGAAATATCACTGTCACTTTGGATGACAGACAGTGTCACTTGGTCCTCCAGCAGGTATGGTCAATCTTTTTATTTGGTAAACCTTGTCTTACATGCATATGACTCCTTACTGGCAAGTTGTTTTGTATAGGGGAAGAAATGAAATATTTTGGAGTTCAGTCTAAGTGCAGATGTCTACTTGGCTAAAGGGAGGAGTATGTATCCTCAAATACCTCTATTACAGAAGAGTGAGAAGAAGCATACTGGAGAATGCTCTTGAGGTCAGACAGACCTGGGCTCTACTACCATCTCTTCCATTCACTTAACTTCATGTTTGCTCATCTATAAAATTAGAATAACAATATCTACCTTGCAATGTTGATGTGAGAATTAACAAAAACATACGCTGGATGTATTTTGTAGCAAAAAGTTTGAAAGTATATATATCATCAAGGTATCAACAATGGATAAGATGGTAGAATTCTTAGGTTAATTATTAAATAATAGCACTAAGGCAAATTTTTACTGTTTTCTATCATCTTATTTTTCCTTACAATGAACACATTCTAATATTATAATGAGAAAAAGGATATCACATACTATTTTAAAATAATATATGTGAAGTTCCTATTCTAGTGTGGGGAACAGAATAAGGACTCATTCCTCATTGGTGGCTGCCATCATCATTGTCCTTGATATCATCATCATCTTATTCTTCCTATTACAGCTGTGAAAATAGAGGCCTAAAGAGGTTTGGTAGCTTACTTATTAATTCCATGTATCTCAGAAGCAAGCAAAATGCCTAACATACTGCTTGAAATCTACACATATATAAACACATCTCACTTTATGAATCATGAATAAGTAGATTTGGTTGAGAAAGTCACCAACCCAAACTTGAGCAACACATAAGCCCTCACTCAATCAGACTGCTTAAAATGGAGCAAAATTTTGACAAGGGGACAAATGCATGCAAGAAATCATATGAAGATTTGACAGAGTCATAAAATCACATCAAGAAAAGGAATGGATTTCCAATATTGAAAATTAAAGAATAACAATAGTCTTCAATAATAATTTGCCAATTCTCAAAGATTTCCATCGGTAGGTAAAGCTTTTCTCCCTCTCTCAATATTGTATAGGTGCCTGAGCACCCACACCCACACCCACGATCCCTTCCCCTTATTTGTTTGGAATTCCAGTGGCTTTTTGCTGCTCCCAGACTGAATAAAAGATCCTACCACAGTACCTTTCCTTCATCCCTACCCTAAATCTATCCCTCTTTCCTCTCCTTCATCAAAGGTTACTTGATCTGTCTATATATCCCTTTCTCTCATGTCTTTTCCAGATGTTACCTGTCAACAACTTATTCAAAGTGATTAATGACTAATCAGAACTAAATGGGTTATCCCTACCAGAAGAAGTTAATTTTTACAGAGGGCATTTGGAAATTCAGCATCTTTGACTAAAGGTATTAATTTCTAGTTTTGAAAAATAAGCCCCATAGTAGACCATTAAGAAGATATCCTGTGACTAGAGAGAGCTTTCCTTTGTGCTTCTAAAGTCAAAGTATTCCAGCAACCACCAACTTTACAGGGCTGAGTTCTAGCCAGACATGATTCTTTAAGCCTTAGGGCAGAGACAGGACTGGCCTGAATCCTCATGGAATGTCTCCCATGGGTTTAATATTAAGTGAGGAGAATTGAGCTCATCTCTAGATAGAAACTAACAAATGATAAAATTTTTCCCCTCTGCAGCCTCAGAGGGACTCAGTGTTACATCACTGGTTGCTTAAACATATGAATTAACACTGCTGAATAAGGTTAAGAATTTGTGACTTCCTATGAATTGTTGTATTCCTGTGCTTATATAAAATTCCTCTAATAGGATTCAGTGATACAAAGCTAGGGCTCTTTTCCCCCTCTGCCAATGCTGTAAGAGTCCTGAAGAAGCTACCGGCCTCAAGTTACTGAGAAGGAATTGGTATTTCTAGAATTTTTTTTTCCCACTGAGTCTCATTTGGTGTTTGTTTCAAATATCTAAGGTTAAAAATGCCCATAGTAACTGACTCTAACCCTTTTGTCGTCAACAAAGCATGTGAATTACAGTCAACACTCTGTGTTCTGGCATTCTGTCAGTAAGAAATCTCTCTTGATTGGGGCTTCAGCCAGTACTATAATAGCTAATTCTAATGATGACCCTGAAGAGCCTCAACTGGAAGTGCCTTCTGAATATTCAAAGAAAGACTGTACTCCACTCATGGAAGATTTACATTTAAATATTGTTTACTAAATTCTCATTCCTTGGAAGTGCTACAAAGCATATTATTTGATTAAGCTGGGCATCTGATTATTCAATCATACTGGAATTATAAAAACACTGCCATCAAGACACAGACCTCTGAATCACCCTCTAGGACCACTATAACTTTCTTTGATGCAGTGTCACCTTAAAACATTTACTCATGAGCAACTGTGACTAACACATGGGTGACATCCACTATGCTTAGAGATAAGTAGTCATTTGTATCTCTAAAGTATCTTGACATCAGAATACACATAGGTTGACAAATGTGGCATGAGCTGTAATCATTTACAAACTCCTTGTCACAGAAAATGAACTGGGTGTGGGCTATCTTTTGGCAATGCTGTCAGTGTTTCATATAATACGTAGCCTGGACCTCCAACTGTGTTTAATTAAGAGAATATTATAAACACTAATTGGCTGCATAGTTTAAGGGGAAAAAAACTGAAAACAATAGACATGGTCTCTGTGCAATGTAATTAATGTTTGGGAAAAGCACAGCATAATGAGGCTGACAAGTCAGTAGCCCTGACATTTCTACACAACATCACAACTCAAACATCATTTTGAAAAGCATGGAAAATTAAATGTGGCACGTCAAATGTGCTCAGCTGCAGTGCCAGTGATGGGGGGAAATCTGGTAGTTAAACGTTTGCAGTCTCTTACTGATATTCAGGACATAGGTTAGAAAGAATGGTGTATGAGCTGACACAGTGGGGGAAATATAAGAAGAGGTGATCACTATTAATTTTTAAAATAATACTACTAATAATAGCTCTAGGGGCTTCCCTGGTGGCGCAGTGGTTGAGGGTCTGCCTGCCAATGCAGGGGGACACGGGTTTGTGCCCCAGTCCGGGAAGATCCCACATGCCGCGGAGCAGCTGGGCCTGTAAGCCATGGCCACTGAGCCTGCGCGTCTGGAGCCTGTGCTCCGCAACGGGAGAGGCCACAACAGCGAGAGGCCTGCGTACTGCAGAAAAATAATAATAATAAATAAAAATAAAAATAAATAATAGCTCTATTCAAAATCAGATAATCAGATATCTATTAAACAAGGAGTTATTTCATGTTCTATTTCTTATATTCCCTTTTCTTTGACCTAAGACCTTTCCATCAGTGAAAATGAAATACTAAGGTGTACAGTTTCTTTGGGAAAGGCTAGCCCAATGTTATCACATAATATACTTTTGAATTTTTTCAAGAACCTTTCTGAGCATGATGGTCAGGGTGACCTTTCTCCTCTTAATTAAGAAATGAAATGGAGTTGTCATTTTCACATAATAATACTTAAACCTTATGCTGAGGAAGAATTTGAAAGCCTCCTGGACTCAAGTGTGGAGGCTGCTGTCCTAGGGGTTACTTGATCATACAACACTCTCTTTTAGGCAATCTCTTATAAACGTTTCCCTCTGAATACAAGACAATATAATGTCCAACAACCTTAGAAGCATTCGAAGCTTTGAATTCTTACAGTGAGTATTTAAGTGATTTTTCTATGAAACAAGGGCCTTCCCAGTGGATGTATCTCACCTCTCTCAGCAGCAGGCCTTAAGATGCTACATGTCTTCTTACTCTTCAGGGGAATTAACTGTACACCTTGCTCTACCATTCCTTCACCACATCCTTCCCCTAGACCTGGGTTCCTTATAAATCCATGATCTTGAAAGGCTTAAAGTTTTCCTGTGTTTCTGCTATACTATACCTTACCTTTCGCTCTCAAGAATTTTTTTTTTCAGTATGCCAAATTGAGATCCCATGATAATAATACTAATTACCATTTTCAACATGTAAGGAATTCCAATAAGAAGTTCACGATCACAGTCTCTGTAGTTAGCCTAATTTTAAAAAAGAATCTGGTGGCTTCCCTATTTAACACTCGATTATAATCTCACCCCTATGAACCCATCCTAATTAAAAGAGACAAAATATTGGGGAAAGTTATATATATGAAGATGTTCATCTCAGCATTGTTTAGAGAACTGAAATACTTGGGGAAAAATCCAATGGGTCAAGGTAGGGAAATAGTTATATTTTGGTATACCACTTGATTTACTATGATGCCATCATTAAAAGTGAAGGCAACGAAAACTATGTAGAGACTTAAAGACATGTATATGATATATTGTTAAGTAAAGGAAAAAGAAATATATCCTATTGTTTGTAACTAAGTCAAAACAAATCTGTGCATAAAAGTGACCAAATGGAAACACCTAAAAAGGACCAAATGAAAATGCATGAAAATGACAGCAGTTAAGATGCTGGAACTATAGATGATATACATTGCCCACATGATCTCCATTTTATATATATCTTTTAATTTTAGAAGATGGCATAAGACTATCTTCAAAGACATTTATCTAATTTTCAACAAAGATTTTATACTTCCTAACAACCTTTATGTTTCTCCCCCTAGGAATTTAGAAGACAATCTCTAGAACCATGAATTCTGGCTGATTAATTCAAGCATTTACATTAACACCAGATTTTTGGTTGTTCCTCAAACAGTCTGAAAACTTACTGTAGCTTAAAGTTCAAAGTGGTAGCTATTTTTGGAGTCAGGTTTGATTGGCTCAAGGTAATGGATTGTTTCTTAATGATTAAAGCTTCCCTGAAAAAAAACAGCAGTAATTTATACAGAAAAAAATTGTTTTTCTGTCACAGACATAGAGAATAAATCTGTGGTTGCCAAGGGGGGTCGGGGGTGGGGGAGGGAAGGATCGGGAGTTTAGGATTAGCAGATGCAAACTAGTATATATAGGATGGATAAATAATGAGGTCCTACTGTATAGCACAGGGAACTACAGTATATTCAGTATCCTGTGATAAACCATAATGGAAAAGAATATATATATGTATAACTGAATCACTTTGATGTACAGCAGAAATTAACACAACATTTTAAATCAACTACACTTCCATAAAATATTTTTTAAAAATGATTTTTCTGGGTAATTGTAGAATTTTGGGAAGGATGGAGTGGTAGATTATTGAAGAGAAGGAGAAACAAGTGCCTAGAGTTTAAGAAGCACTGGCTATAGAATTCAGGATTGACCTATTTCTTCACTACCACCAAATAAAGTGGAAGACATATCAGGAATGAAGGTAGGGATATCAATACAGATCCCATAGACATTAAATAGGATAGGGACAGCTTTACAGCAATAAAAACATAGGTAAAATGGGCAAATTCTCTTAAAAATTGGCAAACTTACACAAGAAGCAATAGAAAATCTAATTATGCCCATATCTATTAAAAACATTGAACTTGTAGTTTTCAAACCAATTTCAGAAAAGAATTTTTGACCCAGATGATTTTACTGGTGGATTCTATCAGACATTTAAAATATAAATAAATAATAATCATCTTAGACTATTTCAGAAAATAGAGGAGGAAATATTCCCAACTCATTTTACAAGGCCACTATAACACCAATACCCAAACTTGACAAGGACATTACAAGAAAAAACATTACGCATCATTATCTGTCATAAACATAGACATAAAATCATCAATGTAACAAAGGTAATCAAGCAATATATAAAGAAGGATAATAAATCATAAATACATAGGGTTTATCACAAGGATGCAAGGTTAATACAACATTCAAAAACCAGTCAGTGTTATTCACACTACTGAGAGGATAAAAGATAAAATTCATATGATCACCTCAAAAAATGCATGCAGAAAATATTTGACAAAAATTAACACACATTTATGATTAAAAAAAACTTTTGGCAAAGTATTAAAAAAGGGAACTTTCTCAATCTATAAAGGGGATCTATAAAAAATTTATAGTTAATACTATAACAGTGAAAGACTAAAAACTTTTCTCCTATGATCAGGAACAAGCAAAGGATGTATGGATTCACCACTTCTAGTCAATATTGTACTACAGGACCTAGACTATGCAATAAGGTAAGCAAAAATACAAAATAAAAGAGATACCAGTTTTGAAGAAGGAAGTAAATCTGCTTTTATTTGCAAATTACAGGATACCTAGAGAATCCTAAGGTGCTAACAAATTAACTACTAGAAACTAATAAGTGAATTTAGGAGGGTCACATGACTCATGATCAATATATGAAAATCAGCTGTATTTCTACATACTGGCAACAACTAGAAAATCAAATTTAAAATGCCAATAACTATAGCATAAATGAAAACATAAAATATTTAAGAAAAAATTTAACAAAAAGGTGCAAGACCTCTATGCTTAAAACTATGAAATGTTACTGAGAGAAACTAAACAATATTTAGATAAATGAAGAAATATACTATGTTCATGGATATATGTCATTAAGATGTTGATTCTCCCCAAACTGCCTCCCCAAAATAACAGGCTTTTTTTTTGTAGAAACTGACAAGCTGATTTTAAAATTTAGGTAGAAAAACACATAACTCAGAATAGTCAGAACAATCTTGAAAAAGAACAACGTTGAAGGAGTTATGCTACTTGATTTTAAAATGCATTACAAAATGGCAATAACCAAGAACATATAGTATTGGTGTAAGAAAAGACAAATAGATCAATGGAACCAAATGGAAGCAATTTCTTAAAGAAGCCTTATGCAGGAAAAAAAGTCTGAAACCCCAGGTCTGGCATAAGGATATATGAAATGTATTCACTTATTAATAATCTTTACATTCCCCATAACGCCTTTCACAGTTCTGGTACATAGTTGGTGTTCAGCAAACATTTGTTGAATAAATCCATCTTAAGCATTCAGGCTAGGGCAATAATCCATTTGGCAGAAATTTAATTAATTCTCTGTGGTAACTGACATCATATTATTTGAAAATAATCTAACTCCATCAACCTCAAAATTAATCATTTATGTGTAAAAGCAGATTATGTGCATATAGCTTAGCAAGGTAAAATTAGCAAACCTTTTAAAATCTGTGGTAATATACTTCTTATGACCTCTTTCTTTAAATACAATTTTTAAAGGTTACTCTTATGACCTCTTAAAGATATAATTGACCCCAAATGGAATACACCATGGTGAGTTAATCTGAAGCCTCCTGTATAATAGAAAGCAATAGAGTGAGATATTTTTCTCCTCTTCTAAGATGTCCCACTACATGCTCCCCTTCCCAGTACCAAGAGAAAAATTACATTCAAAGTGGCATACTGTACACACTGCAAACAAACATTTCATAAGAATACATTTTGGATAAATTTTATCTGGAAAATAATTTCAATTCAAATCCTAGCTAATCTAATTTCACAGCACCATGCATCTTATTAGGCTTAGCCATTCATCTTTGCCCAAAAGGTCTTGAGGTTTTGCTCTAGAGAATCCACAAATCTAATAAAATACTAAGGAAGGACAACCATAGATCATAATTCTGGCTTTTAAAAATTACTCATCAAAGCTGGCACAACACATAAGTGGAGTAGATAGCTGTCTATACGGTGTCACTTCTGAGATATGTACATCACCACCTTCCTCCCCACCCCTACAACTGCAGCTTGGCACTGACTCTGGCTTTCTTACCCTGAAGATTCAGTCCTTTGCCTTAAGGGATTATCTCCAGAATTGCTCCATTAAAATGCAAATAAGGTATGTAGGAGGGGTGACACATCAACATACTCACAGTAATTATGTGCTGCTATCATCCTATCAGTATTAATTTATCAACTGTCCAGCAGAAACAAAAGCTCTGAGGGTATCTAATGTAGGAAAGATACAACTTAATGTGGGTGGAGCTAGGGATGAGCTCAGGGGTTGAAACCTAGGTAGAGCACTGTGGTGGTGGAGTTTGAGCAGCAAGGGAACAGCACTCGCTCCCTCAACCAGTAATCTTCCATTGAGTGCCTATAACATGACAGCTACTGTGTTAGTCACTAAGGCTAGAAACAAAAATAAATTCATTTTTCACCTTCCTCACAGACATGGAGAAGAACTGGTGCCTGGAAAGACAGAGAATGTGCCTCCCTCACAAAACTGTGGTAAGGACTGAATGTGATAATGCATTAAGTGCTTAATATTCTGCTTGGCATGACATAAGAACTCAAAAATGGTTGCTGCTATTATTATTATTAAATTGGTTCTGGTACCAATTCCAGTGTGGCAGTGGAGGTGAGTTCTCACACAAACAAGCACTTCTCAGGACACCAGCTGGGTGGCCTACAATTAATTCAACTCAATTCTAATGCCTATCTACCCGGGGACAGCATTACATTCCACAGGTTAAGACTGCCCCCCTGCCCACTTTGGCCAGCAGCTGCAAGCCCAAACTATTTACCTGTGCTTCTGAGAGACCAGCTATAGACTAGAGATTCCCATGACCTACTCCTTGGACTTCAGATGGCAGTTGCAAGTCCAGGTTGTTACCTGTACTTGTGACCAACTGGCTGTAAATCAGAGGATCCTAAGACCCCCTCCTTGGGTTCGATTCATTCGCTAGAGCAGCTCACAGAACTGAGAGAAACATTTTACTTACTAATTACTGGTTTATTATAAAAGGATATAACTCAGGAACAACCAGATGGAAAAGATGCATAGGGCAATGTATGAAGAAAGGCTGCAGAGCTTCCATGCCCTCTCCCAGCACCTCCACGTGTTCACCAACCCGGAAGCTCTCTGAACCCCATACTTCTGAGTTTTTATGGAGGTTTTATTACATAGGCATGAATAATTAAATCATTGGCCTTTGGTGATTGAACTCAATCTCCAGCCCCTTTCCCCTCCCCAGAAGTCAAGGGAGTAAGACTGTAAGTTACAACCCTGTAGTCACAGGGTTGGTTCTCCTGGCAACCAGTCCCCATCTTTAGGTGAGGTCCAAAAGTCACCTCATAAACATAACAAGAGACACCTTTATTGCTCTCATCACTTAGGAAACTCCAAGGGTTTTAGGAGCTCTGTGCCAGAAAAAGTGGATGAAGACTAAATATCTATTTCTTATTATAAATCACAATATCATGATTATCTATTATCACTGAGTGACAGTTAATTAAAAAATTAATTCTAGGGGCTTCCCTGGTGGTGCAGTGGTTGAGAGTCCGCCTGCCGATGCAGGGGACGCGGGTTCATGCCCCGGTCCGGGAAGATCCCACGTGCCGCGGAGCGGCTGGGCCCGTGAGCCATGGCCGCTGAGCCTGGGCGTCCGGAGCCTGTGCTCCGCAACGGGAGAGGCCACAACAGTGAGAGGCCCACGTACCGCAAAAAAAAAAATGTTAATTCTAGAAGTGAAAGGAAATGTTGAAATAGGTCCAAAGCACATGAAATAATATCAAGAGAAATTTCATGAAAGAGATAGGGTATTTAAGATATGATCATAAAACTAATTAGAGTTATTATATGTGGAACATATTCTATGTGTCAGGCACTGTGCTTTGCACTTTTAATTCATTTCTCATTTAATTCTCACAACCCTCCTACAAGAAAGGGACTATTATTACCATTTTATACATGAGGAAATTAAGGTTTACAGAAGGTGAAATAACTTGCTCACAGTCACACAGTAAGTGGAAGAACCATGATATAAATAATATAAATAAATATATATAAATAAATGTAAATATAAAATAAATAAGCTCGCCACAGACAAGACTATGTACACTTAAGGCTGGCTCTGCTGTCTTCTTGTGGATCCATATATTTGTGAGAGCGGAAGTGGTGTGTGTGTGTGTGTGTGCGTGACAGAGAGAAAGAGAAAGAGCATTCAAATTCATGTAGCAAAGTTGTTCTCATGACTCTATCATTTTCACTCAAATGATTGATGGAAAAGGGAAACTTATCATCCTGCTCTGACAATGATAGGATACTTGACTCCATATTCTTTTAATATGAGCAGCCAGTGTCACTAGGTACCCACATTTGTGTTCAATGCTCCCCCCTCCCATCCTTGAATCTGGGACCAGTTAGACAAGCGGAAAAATTTTTTTAAGTTCTAAGTGACTCAAGTGTCTGGCATCCATTCAACTTTGCTGCTAGACTTGCTCTAACCCTGTGAACTCTTAGTATTTCACTATTTGCTCCTTTACAATTAAGCCCCACCCATGATCCTAGTTCCAGGAACCAAGACTTTGTCTTGCCTTCTCATAACTCTCTAGCCTAAAACTACAGTTCCCCGGTAATGGCTAGTACCTTCACTCTAGTATTTCTGGGGAATGGAAACCTGGCTCTGAATCTCAGGCCCCATCAGCTCCTGGTAGAGCTAGACCTGACATTTAGCGACTACCAGAATACCTGAATATCTGTCACTGGCCTTCTCTGATACATGTTAAACTTGCTTATTAATACTTTTATTTACTGCTTAGTTTCCCTGAGGACAATTCTCTACATGTCTAGATTTCCTTCTATTTATTCCCCACAACCAAGACCTTCCTGGGTTTGTGTAATGCTCTGTCTAGTCCCTCTCCATCTGCCTGGCTTCCAGATTTTGGCCTCTTTAGTTTGCCGTCACCGCTGGTCATGCTCCACTCACAAGAGGCGGAGACAGTGGCTTTGACTCAATGCTAGAGCAAAACTTTTGCTCAGAATTGGTGTCAACTAAGACTTGGCAAACGCCCTTCTTTTCCCCCTGCAACCATCTCAGTCTATAGTGTTCAATAACAATAATATAGCATGAAGTAAAAGTATCTCATTAAATAAATCATGGAAATGTCAACCTACCTGTCTCAAATTGAAAGAATTTTATGAAAAATATCTTTGGTTTTAGGCTTAGCTTCCTTACATTCATTCATGACAAGTTGTAAAGAATGGAAACGAACTAGTATTTCATAAGGATGAATTATGGGTATGATTCGATTAAAATTTTTACTTTTTCTTGAGATACTCAATTATTCACCCAATCGCCATAGTCCATATACTCAGAAGCCTCATTCTGCACACCTATTGCATAAGTCATGCTCACGGTTAACCCTTGATCATCCCTGTTAATGGTGAGGAGCAGAAAAACATTTCATCAACAATAGTATATTATTCAAAACTTAAAATCTTCTGAGCTTTGGGAGTACATTATATGATGCTTCTACCCCATTCCCACACAAACATTTATTGAGCAGTGGCTACAGACAAAATACATACCAATTAAGGATGAGAGGAAGCTATTTCAGAAAACTTTGAGTGGCAAGGATAAAGCCAAATGAGTCTTAAATACAGACAATTCACAAAGCTAAGAATAAGCATTTTTCAACAAAAAAGTTTATAAAATTAAGAGATGTCCAAAACATTCATTAAGTTGAAAAATCAGATTACAATATAATATTCTTCATATAGTTTTATTCTGCCAAACGTACACGTACACACGTATCATTTATGTACCTGGGCTGTCCCACTAATCTGAGGCTGCAAAACAAGAGGCAATGGCAACACCCATGACTGGAACAGGAAGTAACATCTGCAAAAACAATAACTTCTATTCAGAAAGTAAATGCCTAGTACAGCCCTCACTTCACAAGGATTGCTCCGATTTGCTTTGTTTAGTTATTGCATTGGTGGGTAATCCATACCTACCTGATTGCCACCCCTTAAGTTGGCAGCTGGGTCTGTTATAGTCATAATACATATACTTATGTCCATTCAAGTCTACTGCTTCAATTAATTTTACTGATTTGACTCATTAACTGAATATACAATCAGTACTTCATTGAATTGACTGATTATTTCCTGCAATTGATCAAATCAGTTGGCAGGTTTATGTTGACAGTGGTCTAAGGACATTATATCTGATAACTGAGGTAGAAAGCTTTAATCCAGCTACAACAGCTAAGTGGAGTAGTTGAACAGAGGCCGCATGTTTCACAAAGTCAAAAATACTGTCTGGTCCTTTACAGAAAAAACTTGCTAACCTCTGCTCTAGAGGAGACAGAGACCTCAATGAATCATCACCCTCATCTTATAGATTAGGAAATTGAGGCCCAAACATGTTAAATGACTTCAATTCAATATATCTGATTTAAGAATGCATGGTTTTTGTTACCCTCCTGGACCCCCAAAATAATCACAATTCTTCTACAGTGTTCTTCATTTCAAGGAACAACACACCATCTACCTAGTTAGACAAGCCTGAAATCCACAAGTCATCTAACAGACCCCTCTATACCTAGATCCAGTCTAAGCTCTTCCAGTTTTGTGTCCTCCCTATTCAATCTTTCCACTTCTCTCCACTGCCACCATTCTAGTCCAAGCTGCCACCACCACTTCCCTGTACCACTGCAACAGTCTCCTAAGTACTCTCCCTGCTTCTCCTCTGGCCCTACTCTGATTTGCTCTTCATGCTGTAGTCAGAGTGATCTTTCACAATGCAAATCTCATCACAACTTACCTCTGCCTAAAAGTCTTCAAAGGCCTCTGATTGATCTTAGGATGAACAATAAACTTTTAATGTGACCCAAAAGGCCCTATAATATCTAGCCTCTGCAGACCTCTGCAGTCTCATCTTGTTCCACCTGCATCCTCACTTTCTGCTCTAATCATTCTAACTTGCTTTCAGTCCCTTAAACTTGCCAAGCTCCCTCACACCACAGGGCCTTTGCACATGCTTTTCCTATGTCTGGAATGATCTTCCCTCCCCCTCTTTGCCTAATTTGTACCTTCAGGTATTAATCATCACTTCTTCAGGGAAGCCTGTTCTGACCTTCCTGACTTGTTCAAATTCCCCTATTTTATGCTCTTATTTAGCACTGTATCTTTCCTTTCACATACTTATCACAGGTACAGTTTTATAGTTTAGATGTATGATTATTTTAATAATGTCTGTCTTCACCACCAGACTGTAAGTTCCATCAGGGCTGGGATCCTATTTTATTTTACTGTAGCCCCAATACCCAGCTCAATGCCTGCCTTTAGCTCAATAAATATTAATTTAATAAATTAATGCATGAATTTCCAGAAGTTCACAGAGTTAGAATTCAAGTTTCCTGAGTCCTAGTTTGGAACTCTTCATAGCACAATGCTGCTTCTATTTAGGTCAACAACACAGGATTGGGACATTTTTCTATTTCTTGGCTTCATATTAACCCCTCAACTTCTGCCAGCTGCTACACATATGTATGACATTTTTCACCAAGGGGAGTGTATGAATGCATTAGCAACTCAGTCCCACTGGTAGAACAATAAATCACATGCTTTAAAGAATGTGAGCACAAAGTGTTTTTATTATCATCAAAGTAGTACGTATATATGTGAATTTTAAAGGTAAGTAATTGAGCATTAACCATAAAACGAAAGAATGTAGTACTATTACAAGCGCATTTAAGTTTCTTTTGAAAGTTTTTCCCAATACTTTCAGTTTGCTGACCTGGGTTTCTGAATTTCATTCTTCTTTAAAATGCCTAATGTTTTTATAAAAACATCACAAACAACCTTTCACAGACTAAGTTGTTACTTATTTGGAAGGAAAAAATAAAACAGAACACCATTCTTCCTTAAAGAAACATAAGTGGAAATATGTATTTACATTTTTAGATGTTTAAAGCTAAGTGACATAATAAAGAAAACTGATGAAATGCTTTTCTGGAAAAACTACTTATAGAAGGTTTTTATTTTAAACTCATAAGTAGACTTTTAATAGTGAAATCTGAGAATTGTGCATATTCTTTAGAAAATCCAAGTTATAATCCTGAAGTACTAAAATCATCTAATAGTGCCTGATCTTTCCAATTCTTTAATCCTTCTCCATATTAACTTTTTGACCTAGCTTTTTGCAAACCCTCTTAAGTCCCTGAAAATATGTTAGTGACACAAAAACCTAATTTATTCAGGTTACCCTGGGTTAGCAACTATCTTACAGATGTAGTTGGGTTCTGAGTAGTCCATATGAAAACATATGTCTAATACAGACTCCTAAAAATAGATATTCTAGTCGAAAGTCCAATTTAATTTTCTGAATTGCAGGATTAGAAACCTAACAGCTGCTTACCAACAGATTCCGTGTTAAATCAGAAGGGGATTTACTGATTCCATTACAGCTAAAAGGCAAATAACCAAATAACAACAAAAAAACCCCAAACAAACAAAAAAACCACAACTACCACCACCACAACAACCAACCACTTTTATCCTTCCAGAATAATACAACTGCATTTTCAAATGAAATTCAACCCTGTACTTCATTCATCATGAAATTCTCACTTTCTCAGAATCCTCCTTATAGTAGGCAATATATATTCATCAAATAAACAATTCCAAAGGTACATCAGGCCAATCAACCACTCGATCATAGATCAGTAAGTGTTGTTTATACGCTTAGCACTGTGCTGGGCACTCTGGAGGATTTATAAGTGAATAAGATGTGGTCCTTGCCCCTTTAGCCATTATAATCTTGTTGAAAAGATCTATCTTTGTAAAACATTTATCAACTAGCCAGCAGAATCTAGCACCTAGCCCCAAAGAAATTAAAGTAAAGAGGGAAAGCATAGAGGAGGCTATACTACAAGGAAAACTTTCAAGAAAAGGTGGGATTTCAGTAGACTTTTAAAGACAGGTAGTTTGAAAGCACAGAAGTATGAAGACAGCAGCTTGATTAAAGTACAAGGAAAGCTGGGAAAAGGAGGAATATACTTGGTTTATAAAGCAACTACCTTGTGCAGGGAACTTACAAGGGAATTTATGAAAGGAAAAGGCAAATTGGGACCAGATTTTGGAAGGTCTGAAATGCTAGTAGATTAAGGAGTTTGAATTTGAGCCAATAGCAATTAGCAGCTCTATTCCAAAACCTCTCCAAAGCACAACTTTAGCTGAGAGTGCCATTTGTCTATGGCCCTGAGATACAGTTAATTCCAACTCTTCAAGGTGAATGAGTTGAATAATGGTACAGAATATGGTAAGTATAATTAATTAAAGGAAGAAGGCCTTTTAATTTTATGTTGGGGCAACAGGATGCTCAACTATCGAAATGAAATCCAAATGGCAGCAAATAAATTGGATCACAGGAGAGTCCAACCCAGATTAAATATGGGTCCTCTTAAATCTCACTTTAAAACCAAATGTCAAGTATCAACAAACGCAGATGTACATAGTGATTTGGCTGTTTCATTACTTTGTGTAATGAGAAATCTCAAAACAGAACATTATTCTGCAGAGACAAAAGGTCTCATTTTAATGTGATTTAACATAACTGGTGTGCTCTCATCACAAATGCTTCCATTAATTTAGGTCAAGTGAACGATAAGAACTTTGACCATGTGCTCTGTCAAATGTCAAAGTCTCAAATTCCCTGGTACAGTTAGTGCCAGGTGTGAGGCAGTGGTTCTGGACACCACACGAAGACACAGAGGAGACCTGAACACAAACTGGGCTGTAATTTTCGACTTTAGATCTGATTGCTCCCTTGTCCCATTTTCAACATGGATAGTAAGGTTATTCAAGTAGAACAACATCTGACCATTTTTTAAACCACTCTGGAAAGCCTCCATCTCCTAAACCACTCTGTTTTCATCTATGTACAAGGTCAAGGCAATGATCCCTGAGTCTGTTTATTAACAGCATCAGTTGTCCATGTTCATTTTAGAAGGGATGAGTTTTTCAATTGCTTCACCTGTGATTCTATATTATGGCCAATCACCATGTGGCTTTGAACTGGGGAGTTTCATTTCAGAAAAAACTTTTTGTTTCCCACAAGGGCCTTTCTGGTTGCTGCTAGTTCTTCAACATAGCTCATTATGGTATTACTGTTATTTATTAACATAATCTACATGATGCTAGATACCATAAAGACGTATAGTCTCTGACTTCAATGAGTGTAATAGGATATAAGCATTGAAACTGGCATCAAGGGGTTTTAAGTTAGAACAGAATTAAACAGGAAGCTACGGAGAGGTTTCAAGAATAAGAGAAAGCTCAGAAACAGATAAAGATGATTTTAGCAGGAGTGCTGTGTATGGTCACTTAACATAAGACGACTGGGATCCAAAATATGAAATGTGACCAGAGGATTTGAGAAAAGAAGGTAGACATGAACAAGGATTTACAAAGAACCAATGTTAACAATAACAAGAGCAGTTACTATTTACTGAATATTTACTGCATGGCAGGCTCAATGTATAACTGCTTTCTACATATTCGTATTTAGTGTTCATAGTATCCTATGAGACAGGCCTTATTATAACCATTTGACTTATGGGAAAAGTAAGGCACAGAGAACTTAAGTAAGTTTCCTGAGATTAAATGTCAGGTTGAGGCATGAGGTTACATTCTGGTTGAGGCAATTTAACATATGCCTCCTGAGAACACAGCAACCATGGATGATTTTTAACAATACAGCAGAATTTATACAAACAAATGAGGACTGTCTTGTTCAAAGCAGTCACCTTAGGGAGCCATACACTTATTACACTGCTGCAAACATTTCAAAACTCTATTTTTAGTGACTGTGTTCTAAACCTGAAACACACTTATCCTATTCACTAGTGGAAACCTTCTATCCTTGAGGTGAAGTTTAAATTTTGTAAATACCTAAAAATAAATAAATAAATTGGAATAAAGTCTGTCAAATGAAGTTAGCTATCAAGCTATATAATTTCATTGGGGATCAAGAACATGATGTGACATGAAGAAATCAGATGGAATTTTTCTCTGAAAGGACTCCCCCCAAATTCTGGAGCAGTGGCAGCATCTTTAAAATCAGCAATAATTTCCCTAGAAGAAAACCTAACTCTATAAATTCTGGTTCTAGTATGTGCGATCATATTAAAATGCAAATCTTTATATTAAAATTAAGAGGTTATACATTTTACATCACACATTTCATGTAAGACCATTAGAGAATAATATTCCTACATGTGGATATCCATGCACAGATACATTATAAATACTACGGGTATTCAAATTATGTGGAGATCAGTATGGACTAGACTAGCTGACAAGGGCTTTATTGGAGAGATGTAGGGATGACCTGGGCTTGAAGAACGAGGGAAATTACAGTAAGTAAGGGAAAAGATCTTCCATGTAGTGTAGAAGAATCTGACTTGATGAGTTAATAAAAGTGGACTTGAAAAAGATTCTAATCCATGAAATAGAAGCCCACCTGAAACTCATTTTTAAACCAAACATCAGCAAAAGCAGATGTTAATATTACAGAACAATGAGAGACAAACATAGACAATATGGTAGACCCAGATTACAGGGGGAGGAGGGCTGCCAATGAATGCTAGCTGGGGAGTTTGAGCATGATCTAAAGTTAGCCTAGGGACTTCCCTGGTGGCGCAGTGATTAAGAATCCGCCTCCCAATGCAGGGGACACAGGTTCATTCCCTGGTCCGAGAAGATCCCACATGCTGCGGAGCAACTAAGCCTGTGTGCCACAACTACTGAAGCCCGAGCGCTGCAATAAGAAGCCCGTGCACCGCAACCAAGAGTAGCCCCTGCTCGCTGCAACTAGAGAAAGCCGGTGCATAGCAACGAAGACCCATGCAGCCAAAAAAAAAAAAAGTACAAAAAAAGCACAAAGTTAGCCTATTATCCCTCCACCTGTGATTTTGTAAGTCTCAAGGATCTGTCAAGGCCCACTAATAAATGTCTTGCTCTACAAAGGCAATTTAAGAAAAGTAACATGGATACTTCAAATTCTCTCTCCCTTGAGTAAAGGCCCTCCCACTGACCTTGCTTTAAAGACAGGGCGAGCTGGCAAGATCGAAAAGGGGCCATCAGCAGCGTGTAGATAAGCTTTTATAAATGCCTTATTGGCTTTCAAAAGGATGAACAAGGGCTTCCCTGGTGGCGCAGTGGTTGAGAGTCTGCCTGCCGATGCAGGGGACACGGGTTCGTGCCCCGGTCCGGGAAGATCCCACATGCCGTGGAGCAGCTGGGCCCGTGAGCCATGGCCGCTGAGCCTGCGCGTCCGGAGCCTGTGCTCCGCAACGGGAGAGGCCACAACAGTGAGAGGCCCGCGTACCGCAAAAAAAACAAAAACAAAAACAAAAGGATGAACAAGTTTTCAGGTAGAATTCAGTACATGCAGAGAATTCTTTTTACTAAGTATGAGTTTCCTTGGTTATTGGATAATTATTTTCTATATAAAATATGGTCCTAAAAAAACCTTGCTATTTTCTTAAAGTAAATACTTGTTTACACTACTCTACTGAAAATCTTTAAAATGCAAGACAATAATGAATCCCATTTCACAGTGCATTGTAAATCATATTAGTAACTTCTGGTGTTCTCCAGGTTCAATAGGTGATAGCTTATTATTCATTTTCAGCATAAACTAAGTCATTAAAATTACAAATTTACAAGTAAGCTACAAAAATTATGCTTATCTTCAAGATTATGATTTTAATAATTGAAAATACTATCTGACCTAGAGGAAGGAAAATGCTGAAACTTGAAAGTTCATCTGAAATTCATGGTTGAGAATAACAGAAGTCTCTGAACACTGGGGCCATCTTTTTATTTATGTCAGAATAGAAAAATATAGAATACATGAACAAAGAAAATTACATTGTTTTGTGGAATTTATAGTTCCAGAATTCCTTTAAAACCATCATACTTCCAAAATGCATACGTTACAAATATGAGAGGAGCAAGTTAATGTACATCGAGTTAGAGTCTGGCATGAACAGATGTTTGCCTTAATATCAAAATAGTAAGTTTGTTTTTTTCACTAAGTGATAAACTGTATGGAAAATTCTGAACTCTGTTTGAGTCTGCTTTTTCATATAAAATGAGAAATGACCATGTACATGTTGTATTTGTTGCAGCCAGATGGTTTTTTGCTGGCCCACAAGCCCAGCCATCTAAGAAGTATATTCTAAAATAAAGTGTTTCCCAAACTCACCTTGAGCTGCTGACTCTATGAGGGTGAGGGTTCTGTTTCTCGTTTTTGAGACTTCCAACGGCTTCTAATCGCAACCAGAGACTGACTCCACTGGAATTCACTTTACTGTACCTGAATGAGCTCAATTTTTTCCCCCACCTGTTTCAATTCAAATTAGTGTCTTGATTAAACTCCAGAGAGGACTTTGCTTACAAGCCTGCCAAGGGCTTGCCCGCTGTCCTAAGAGTGTATTCCAGTCATCCCATATGTACATGTGCAACCTTGTTTTTATTTATTTTTGTCTAATTTCAATTCTTTTCAAATTCTGCTATATATTTGAAAGGATCCTCGCACATATAAATTTATGAGATGAGGGAGGCAAATCCAAGCATCAGAAACAGTGAATAATGTGGATTAACTAAAACACCCCTCCAGCCTCCCTTGCAAAGTATAAGGAAGCAGGGCCCACCATAGTTAGCTACCTTTTATCATCTCCTTTGGTCCCACAATATCCTTTCCATACGAGATAGGACACACTTGGCTGACTGTGTCAGGTGAGATTTATTGACTGAAATGATAGTCTTAGAACTATTTGCTAGACTTCAGTTTCCTTGTCTGTAAAATGAGGTAGTTAGGACTAAATGATGTGCAAATTCTTTCCCCTGCTTTAACCATCTACAATTCAACTCACTTTAAATGTGCTCTATAATTTGATTTAATAATCTACACACATTTAGAAAATTATCTTCAACAAACATATGATAGGCACTGGGGAGACAAAGAGGTCTA
Organism: Phocoena sinus; assembly: GCF_008692025.1. Classification (NCBI taxonomy): domain Eukaryota; kingdom Metazoa; phylum Chordata; class Mammalia; order Artiodactyla; family Phocoenidae; genus Phocoena; species Phocoena sinus. The sequence continues at coordinate 106,249,316 of NC_045784.1, forward strand.
AGAGTCTACAGGTGGCTAGAAACCCAGTTAGAGAAATAAGATTTTATCCATACAAGGATACAAAACAGTGCAGGGGGGCTTCCCTGGTGGCACAGTGGTTGAGAGTCCACCTGCCGATGCAGTGGACACGGGTTCGTGCCCCGGTACGGGAAGATCCCACATGCCACGGAGCGGCTGGGCCCGTGACCCATGGCCGCTGAGCCTGCGCGTCCGGAGCCTGTGCTCCGCAACGGGAGAGGCCACAGCAGTGAGAGGCCCGTGTACCGCAAAAAAAAAAACAAAACAGTGCAGGGTAGGAAAAGGCTACTATGTACCAAAATGAGAAGCACAGTGCATAGAGTGGAGTCCCTTAACTCCCACTCCCACCAATCCACACTGGACTAAGAACTAAGCAAAAAAATAAACTTTCATTGTGTTTAACCACTGTGATTTGAGGGTGGTTTGTTACAGCAGTATTGCTTACCCTAACTTCGTATGTACTTCTACATATACCTTTACCTCTATTTGTCTAAAGAGGTTACACACACACAGGCACACGCACACACTTCAGGTCAAAGCATGAGGCCCTACTGCTCATCAGGAAGTTATCTATCAATACGACCCCCATCCCCCCACCCCCATGACTAAATTGATCGCACTGGGGAGTATAGGTATAGCTATTGAATTTTCATCCCTCCTAGACTATAAGCCCCAGGAAGGCAGGGGTCCTGTCTTTTATATTCATCACTGCCTTCTCAGTAGCTAGTGCCAGGATCATAGTAGGTGTCCAGTAAATATTTGTTTAGTCAATGAAGGAGGCCTTAAATTACATGGTGCTTCTCACCTGGGCTTCCTGCACCATCCTTGCACCTATCACTTTATACTGTAATTGCTATATATTGTCTGTCTCCTTCTTTAGAGAGCAAGGTGCTCAGTAAGTATTTGTTTAATCAAGGTCTGAACTCAGTGAATGTTTTCATACTGTAAGTGGAGAATGCCTTCTGGGGCCAACAAAAGAGTTCTTGCCTTGTGTACATAAAGGCCCTCAGTCAAACCTGCCCTCTTAAGTCGCTTTCCCTTCCCCTGAGTGACTGAGGGTCCTTCCCTGCTTAAGACAAAGCTCAAAAGTGTCTTGGTACCCCCAAATCTCCTGAACCTTGTCCTTGTTCATTGCAAACTGGCCTGTAACCTGCCCTAGACTGAAAGCCTGGTTTTCTGCCAGAGTCCCCAATATCATTAAGAATGGTGGTGGCCAGGGGCTGGGAGTGGGGGGAATGAGAGAGATGTTGGTCAAAGGGTACAAACTTCCAGTTATAAGATGAATAAGTTCTGGGGACCCTGCAGCGTGGTGACGATAGTCAACAATACTCTACTGTGTACCTCAAATTTGTTGAGAGTAAATCTTGTGTTCTCACCACACAAAAAGGGTAACTATGTGAGGTGCTAGATGTGCTAATTAGCTTGTGATCAACATTTCTCAATGTATACATATATCCAATCATATGTTGTATGCCTTAAATATTATACAATTTTTGTCAATTATACCTCGGTAAAGCTTAAAAATAGCCTCAACATTTATTGGTGTACATCTGACTCATAAAAGTAAGCCCTTTCCAAATGGGTTTCAGTTAAAATACTTCATATAGATTTAGATGAAAATAAAAGAAGAAAATGAACCACTTCCGTAAGACCTGCTCCTTCATCTCTTCCTCTTTACTAGACTCTGTTGTAGCAACTGCCAGAGAAAGACCCAGTAAATGGGTCCTTCCTTTACACACCCAAGTGAGTCTACTAATTAAAGGGCCCTCTGGTTTCTACAATTCACTTCTTCATAACTTGACTTAACTCTTGACTGTCCCAAGAGATTTGTTAAATGAAACTGGAAATTTTTCACAGTCCTAATGGCTCTAGAATTGAATAAATTAAAAGTAGGCAGGAAAGGAAACATTGTAAATGATATAAACCTATTGCAATACTGACTCATTGTACAAAGTGAGAACATGCCTTTGATTTGCCAGCAGGACAGCGCCAGTACATCTCATACTACAGCTGTCATGATTAGAAATGGCCATGGTGTCTATAAAGCCAAAAGCTTCTGCTATTTTTTGATGGGGCGACAGAAATAGGGAGAAAGTTCGAGGAAATTACCTGTAATGCTATGTCTGATCCTGCGTTTCCATGAACATTTGGGAAGAACTTTTGCCAAGCGTTAGCATAAAAAGTGAAATGCGATCAACAAAATGGCCTTCCTCATTAAGAAATGTAAGAACAGAGGGTTATATTGCTTTGCACTTAGAATACATATATAATGCCAAGTATTCAATTAGAGAAAAGTTCCCAAATTTCCATTTTCTCATCAATCCCCCCCTGTATGGAAATAATTCTCCTCTTCTCTAATTCAACAAGTTAATAGAGGAATGTAGAGCATTGTGAATTCCTCTGAAGAAGCTTGATTTAGGATTTTATTTTCAAGTTATAAGATGTTAGCCACCTCTACCATAGAGCCTCAAGGGACAGAGTTTGGGCTGCTTTATAATTTTTGGAAGCCTCAGCCTGATGACTATGGTTTCCTTTTGCTTTTTACCAAAACTGAGAAGGACATTTCTACTTTAGTAACTAGTTCTAGTTAAATAGTAACTGAACCCGAACTCTGTGATCCAGTAAATTGAGTGCTTTTATATATGCTGCGGGCATGGAGATGGGATGCAACCCATCATCTATAGATAAGCAGACCCTGCTAGAGAATATCCTTGTCACAAAAAAACAATAAGCCGTCCACAACAACTCAGAAGATGTGTCTAAAAATACCTGCACAATGAAAGGTTCTCACTGCATGCCATAAGCATGCCTTGTGTGGATGGGACTATCGTGGCACGCAGCAAGGCTCTCAGGTCATTAAGATAGTAGACACATTCTCAGCTCCTACGTCAATCTACTCACCCTGTGTAAACAGTGCTCAAAAGATGGAGAAGCAGGTTAAGTCAAGCAATGATACAATCTCTGTTAACTTCTTCCTATTAGTATAGAGTTAAGAGAGAATTAACACAATGCTAACGATAGAGAGTTTTCATACTGCACTTCAGTCTATGTAGATCGACACAATAGGTTAGAGCAGTGGTTTGTGATTTTAAAAACTGAGCATGCATCAAAATCATTTGGGGGGGCTTGTTAAGTCTGGGATAGGACCTGTGGATTTGCATTTCGAGCAAGTTCCCAGATGATGTCAATGCTGCTGGTTCAAGGAACACACGTTGAGAATTACTGTGCTAGAGCACGGTCATAATCAGCCTAAGGTTTTAAGTTCAAATCTCATTTCAATCAGTTGGTTTTACACAAAGAAAAATTCTGATGTGATCACCCTAACCAGATATGACAGTCCAACATTTGTCTGCCCTAGGTTACAGGGAGGACAAGATGGCCAAATAGGCACGCTTCTTTGTAATCTTATGTCCTGTTCTGTACAATCATGCAAACATGTCTAAATTGTAACTGCAGCTTTACATACAAAGAGCATACCACTTTTTTTAATTTTTAAAACTTTTAATTCAAAAAATTTTCAAACACATTAAAAATAGAATAGTATAATAGACACCCACATACCTAGATTGAATAATTATTAATATTTTGCTAAATTTGCTTTATTTTTCTTTTTTGCTGGAGTATTTTAAAGTAAATCCCAGAAATATCTCTCCCCAAAGTATTTCTGTATATAAAAAGAACATAACCTTTTATATTGTACTTTTACTTTCAAAATATTTAAATTTCTACTATTTTCTCAACATCTATTAAGAACGTAGGTCAAGAGATCTTCCTTTTTTTAAGACAAAGAAACTAAAGAAATGTTCAAAAGATTGGTCCGAGATACCAAGGCAAGTTTGTAACAGAACAGAAACGATGGATCCCTTTTCTGTGTCAGACATTGGGCTAGGCACTAGGAATAAGGTAATGACAACTTGCCTGCCTCTTAGCTCAATGCCCTTTCCAGGAAACTAAGTTGCTGTTCAAAATTCATTCCAAAAGAATACTGAAAGAAATTAGACTGAGTCAGCATTAGCCAAAGTGTGTTCCACGTAATACTCATTCATTAGGATGCTAATAGGTGTTACACACACCCACAAAAAGACTGCTATGGTCAAATAAGTTTGGGAAACCCTGGTTCGAATAAACAGGTTTCTTTGTTGCAGAACGTTATAGAGCCTCTAATTAACTAATATACATTGGGAATCTCCAAGATAATATTACAGTTTGTATGCAGTATTTCTCCATTGTATTAAAGGATGAACTTTTTTTTTTTTTTTGCTTTTTTTTTGTTTTTAATTTATTTTTTTAACATTTTTTTAAACATCTTTATTGGGGTATAATTGCTTTACAATGGTGTGTTAGTTTCTGCTTTATAACAACGTGAATCAGTTATACATATACATATGTTCCCATATCTCTTCCCTCTTGCGTCTCCCTCCCTCCCACCCTCCCTATCCCATCCCTCCCACCCTCCCCATCCTATCCCTCCAGGCGGTCACAAAGCACCGAGCTGATCTCCCTGTGCTATGCGGCTGCTTCCCACTAGCTATCTACCTTACAGTTTGGTAGTGTATATATGTCCATTCCTCTCTCTCGCTTTGTCACAGCTCACCCTTCCCCCTCCCCATATCCTCATTAACTTAGAAGTGTTTCAATAAAATCCTGCAGATATATTTATCAATGATTAAGCCTGATCCTTTCATCCTTTAGACAGAAAGCTATGCTTTCAATCCATAGAAAATAGATGCCCAAAATGTAATGTATATTCATTATGGAAGAATTGTTTTCTTTAAAGGATGAACTTTTGATTGTTGTTGCTGTGTGTGTATTATTTTTGTTGTTTAAGGGGTATCTCTAGAATATATTTTGATAAATGCTCCACTAAGAGAATCTAGGGTTTGCTTTACTTTACATGTTGAAGAAAACTTTCAAGGAAAAATGATGGAATATTCCAGTGAGAGAAACTAAGAACAGATTCCTGTCCACTTTCAAATATTAAAATGAGACTACCCATGTAGAAGTGAACTGCTTCCTTACAACTTAAAAATATTAAAGTAGATTTTCAAATTAAATATATTTATAACTGTACTTTAAAATAAAAGCATCATATAATTATAATAATTTCATCATACCATCATACCCAGAGCCAGTTTTTTAGGTTGTAATAATTTAATTAAAGTGTTCTTTTTGATATATATCTTGATAATCTCATTATAGTAAATTGGAAAGTGACTTAGATATTCACAGAATAGTATAATAATTATATTTGCAAAAAACACTCTAAATCAAGTGAGAATTATATTTAACCCGAATTATACATTGTTATCCCTAAAATCAATTTAAATAAAGGCTAAAGGAAGGAAACATGAAAACACTGATATGGCACAAGACCAAAGATGGGTGTGCATGAGATCAAAACAATTCATGGATATTAGCTGAGGTCATCTGGTGTCTAGTTGATTGATTATCATGGTATTTTAGCTTTATCTAAAAATATACGCGATGGCTAGAGCAACAAGCTTGTCAAGCATCTGATTTACAGATGAAAATAAACCACCAGATATTTTCAAAGTATCTGAAAGTTGGGCATTGTATAGATTGACTACGTAGTTAACAGGCAACATTTCACTTTTTCTATGAGTGGTTTTTTTTATCCGGAAGACAGAACACCAAAATATTCAATAGCTACAGTTCTGTCTAGTGCTGGCTGAGGACGAAGATTCAGAGAAGTCCCTTATGAAGTTACCTAATCCTCCTGCACCTCACTGTCCCTCATCTCCAAAGCAGCTGGTAACATGTTTAGATTTATATGATGATAAACAGAAAAGACAAAACTGGTTATCTCAAAAATCAAGATGTCTACGCAAATGGGGATGGGCAATCATAAATGTAGAGTAACTACAAAATGATTGCTTTAGGTTAGAATTTTAGACACTTTATCTAAATTTTATTGCTGTAGAAATTTTGTTTCAAGACAGTGAATTTTAAAGTGAGCCTGATAAATATCTTAGTATTTAATTTTAATAATAATCAGTGCTTAATACTTTAATCTGCAATAACCTTAAAATACATAATTCATATTACAGTAACCACTAAAGATCCTGATTATTCATTTCTGCCTTTGGTTAACATGAAGAGCTAATATTGGATGTCAATTAGTAAAATGGTGTTTTCACACCTTTCCACCAAAAAATTTCACGGGGTAATTTGTGTTTTCCTTTATTTAGGAGGCCAGGATATGCCACAATGATAAACGATGGTCTGTGCTTGAGTGATATTATGTGATAAACTCAGAAATCAGTTTAAGTTTGGTATTTATTTTAGGTTGATTAAATCAAAGGGTAAAGATTTCTGAGTCACAGTGCTCTTCAACCTGAAAAAAATCAGTAAGTCCTAGTTAACTGACAGGCAACAACCTAACCCGATTAAGCGTGTGAACCCTGGGCTGCTACAGCATTTCAGCAAGCTTAATCCACAAGTGGATGATACAACAGAAAACACTGCTATTACATATTTTTTGCATGATGCTAAACCTATCATTTGGGTGAAAATAAAACAAATATCTACAAGGAGAATTAATACATATCTCTAAGCTTCTTTCCTAGAGCTGTAATTGCCTAGATATTAATCTTCTCATAAAAACTTCCTCCTTTAAATCTAATAGTTCATATATCAATAGACACTTGAAGCACAGAAATGTGCAGTAATGTAATTTTTTAAATTAATTCAATAGAAATAAAAACAAGCTATGGTTTATAATAAAGATTATGATCTGATCCTCAATAGTTTAACCAGGTATCTCTCCACCGAGTTTTAGCTTTTTCATCTGCAAAATGGGAATAATATAATCATATCCCAGTGTTGAAAAGATAAATTGAGAAAAAATGCAAGGTATTATAATTTTACACTTGTTAACAATAAAAGGCTTTTCAGATTTGTATGTGGCCATTTTTAAAGGTAGTAGTCTTCTGCTTACCTATTTCTGGGCTTTCATATGGACCAGCGGTTTCCAAACTGAAGCTTTCTATCTCTACAACAGAATGGAAAACTGTAATTTTGTAATACACATTAAAATAACTATATAATTATTATTTAACCTTTGTTGAAGTTACTCTTTGAGAAACACTGATTTAGCAAAAAAGAAAGAGAAAAATTTAAATGGGTAGCTTGACTGAATACTTGACTTTTCACTGATTGGTTTTGGCATCTCTTAGACCACTGATTCTCAACTGGGGGCCTAATTCTCCAGGGTTGGATTTCAAAATCTCAAGAACAATGTTATATGGAGTGTAACTTGAAAAAGCATACTTACTATCATAATATAATTTTATATATGTAAAATGGAAAAGATTAAATATGTTCATAAAAGAATCTACAGAAAATAACACTCTCAAGGGAGTTCAGGGCCATAGGTTTTTATGTTTCTTAAAAGGAGATATGTGTTTGAATAGGTTAAAAAATAGTTCAAAGGTTTATCCCAGCTCCCAAAAGGCTCTGGGGAAAGGTTTCTGTTATGCCTGGATCACTAATCTGTTAACAGGTTCTGTAAATTGCTAGCATTAGCAACTGGCCCACAGTGATGCTCTGAAGATTCACTGACACACAGTAAAGAGAACAGCTAGCAAAGCAATCACCACCACTATTAAAATCAAGCAATGAAGAGCAGGCTGTCAAAAAGCAAATCAAGACAACCTTACATGGTAGATAATCTAGGATTGCCAGATTCAGCAACTAAGTCCCAGATGGGACATACTTACACTAAAAAGAAATATTAATTGTTTCTCTGAAGTTACAATTGACTGGGCATCTTGTATTTTATCTGGCAACACTTAGTGAAACCTTCCCTCTAGAGCATCAATAAGATTACACTTCCCAAGGGATTATGCAATATATCATAGAGCATACATGTAATATATCAGAGCAAGCAATTCAACTTGATCATTTATTCAGAAAATGTTCTTGCTCCCAGTGTTGCCCAATAGCTCTTTAATGAGAAAAAGCTGTGCTGTACATTAGTTGCAGCTGTCACTGCTGAGCTCCAACCTATAAAATAAAAACTGACCCCTTTATGGAGGAATCATTATTAACCTTAAAAGTTCCATATATATGCTTTGATATATTATCAATACTTTCTTTGTTTTGAGAGTGCAGCCTTATACTGGGACACAGTCTAAATAGCCAATCACCTACCCAACCCAAGTCAATGGAAATTAGGATTGAGGAAGCAAGGTAAATTAATTAAAAGAAACATGGTGCTGTAGAGGAAAGGGCAGTGAGTGGAAGGGGATTCAATTCTTTCCTCTTCTACCATTAACTTGTTGTGTGACCATGTAAAAGTCATTTCACCTCTTTGGGCCCCAGGTTCAAAAATAGTAAATAACAATAAGTTAGACAACTGACTTACTCATCAGTTGTTTACTGAGCACCTTTTATACACTAGACCCAGAGCTAATCAATCGAGACACACCTCTCAAGGGGCTCACAGTCCACTATGCTTCTGGTTCGAATATTCTACAATTTGGATTTTGAAATGACTTTTCCGGTCTTATCTATAGGGGAAAAAACATCTCTAAAACTCACAACGTTACTTATCCAAACTTCTCCAAATTCTCTGTAAAAGTCTGAGTAACTTAAAAATTAAAAGCAGACTATTTCAATGGTAAATCTCCTAACTCCTTCCTCAAAACTAACACTAAACCCATGTAAAATTAACTAAGTTACAAACCTTAGAGATGATGACACTGCAGTCTTTGAAATTTGCATCCTTTCTTTAGTGTGTCACAACTGTAATGTTAAAGTGTAGATAACCTTTTGAATATTGTCTTATTAAGAATCACTTGAATTATAGGTCACATGTAAAGCAGTTTAAAGGCCTTATTGACAAGCACCTCCCTGCAGACTAATATGAGTGGACAGATCTTAGCTTGTCGGTTCAGCTTGGATGAAAACATACAATTAACAGATTGAACAAGCAATATAGATGTTTCACATCAACCTTTGACAAATGAAAGGTAAGCAGAGCTGTATGACTCTCATAAATTGCTGATTTTGTTGTGCTGAAGCTTGTGTTATATTGAAAATGCTTTACATCTGTGAATGGAAAATGAAAATCCTGTCAACCATAGCCAAATGTGTTTTGCACATAAGACAACGTGCACTACTTCAGTATGGACATAAAGTCAATGAATACCCCACAAACCCAGGCCACTGCAGGTGGGCATTTTAGCATTAGTGCCAGGGAGGCTCAAAAATAAAAACAAAAAGCAAAACATAAAATAAACCAAACAAACCCCACTGAATTGCAAATTTACACTATGACTAATTCTATGCTCAAAGAACAATTCCCCTTTTAAAAATAAACCTATATGGGCAGAAGACCTAAATAGACATTTCTCCAAAGAAGATATACAGACTGCCAACAAACACATGAAAGAATGCTCAACATCATTAACCATTAGAGAAATGCAAATCAAAACTACAATGAGATATCATCTCACACCAGTCAGAATGGCCATCATCAAAAAATCTAGAAACAATAAATGCTGGAGAAGGTGTGGAGAAAAGGGAACACTCTTGCACTGCTGGTGGGAATGTGAATTGGTTCAGCCACTATGGAGAACAGTATGGAGGTTCCTTAAAAAACTACAAATAGAACTACCATATGACCCAGCAATCCCACTACTGGGCATATACCCTGAGAAAACCAAAATTCAAAAAGAGTCACGTACCAAAATGTTCATTGCAGCTCTATTTACAATAGCCCGGAGATGGAAACAACCTAAGTGCCCATCATCAGATGAACGGATAAAGAAGATGTGGCACATATATACAATGGAATATTACTCAGCCATAAAAAGAAACGAAATTGAGCTATTTGTAAAGAGGTGGATAGACCTAGAGTCTGTCATACAGAGTGAAGTAAGTCAGAAAGAAAAAGACAAATACCGTATGCTAACACATATATATGGAATTTAAGAAAAAAAAATGTCATGAAGAACCTAGGGGTAAGACAGGAATAAAGACGCAGACCTACTGGAGAACGGACTTGAGGATATGGGGAGGGGGAAGGGTGAGCTGTGACAGGGCGAGAGAGAGTCATGGACATATACACACTAACAAACGTAGTAAGGTAGATAGCTAGTGGGAAGCAGCCGCATGGCACAGGGATATTGGCTCGGTGCTTTGTGACAGCCTGGAGGGGTGGGATAGGGAGGGTGGGTGGGAGGGAGGCAGACGCAAGAGGGAAGACATATGGGAACATATGTATATGTATAACTGATTCACTTTGTTATAAAGCAGAAACTAACACACCATTGTAAAGCAATTATACCCCAATAAAGATGTTAAAAAAAAATTTTAAAAAAACAAACGTCTAACAATAGTGAAATTTACACATGTTGAGTTACTTTGAAAAGAGGAAGCCCAAAAAACTAAACATGGGTAATCATGTGTGATACTATATAAAATCAATCATATCCTCTATTTTGATCACAAATCACTGTGAAGTTTCAGATGGAAAATTTTGTTCTGATTATTTTTCCTAAGTAGCACATATTAAACCATCTTATTTTATCAGACAGAAATATGTTGTCTGTTGTGGATATTAATTAGTATTCAGACATTTATAATTCCAGGTATAGCTTAAGATGGAATGGTATAATAAAATGAGCAATTTGGAAATTTGGAACAAAAAGTCTGAATTCAAGGCCCTACCCGCACAATTACTAAACTGTTCTCTGAGCGGATTTGGGTAAGCTACTTGAGCTCCCTGAATGCCAAGTCTTCTTTTCCATAAAACGGGGATATTATGAGGACCCACACCACATGAGGTTCAAATGGTATGATATATGTGAAAACATCCCTTAACTCTAAGAGTTATAAAATCTTAATCATAATCTAACAAAAATAATGATAGCAATAAAATCCATGTCATAATTGTCCCTCGAAGGTGTTTTTGAGAATTGATTGGAAAACACAGGTTGGGTTTCAATGTTGAACAAAATCAAACAGTCTCTGGAATGAAATCTGCCTCCATACTGGGGTTAATTTCACATATTTCCATGTATCTTCTCTATAAACTCCCCATGAGTTTTCATCTTTCAGGTCTCAGCTCAAAAGCTACTCCTCAGGGAGGCCTTTGCTGACCATAGAGTAGTACCTCTTATCTCACTCTCCGTGGAATGACCTGTTTTTTTTTAATTACATGAAACTCATTGCTTCCCGAAATAAGTTTTTTAAATACAGTTTTCATCTATCTCCCCCAACAAGAATGTGAGTTCCAAAGAGGCAGAGAACCTATTTGTCTTATCCACATGCTTACCTCTGTATTCCCAATAGTTCCGCAAGTACTTCGTATATAGAAAGATTTCATAAATATTTACTAAATAAACAAGTGAATAGATCTGCTAACTCCATGAAGCAATATAACTGAATGTTTTTTTTTTTTTGATCAAGAAAGGGTTTGGACCTGTCGCTTCTGGGCTCAAATGTTTCCAAACTTGTTCCCTGGAGGGTTTTTCTAAATGGAAGGCCCAGGTTTATTTTTTTTCCTAGTCAAATGCTTCAAAATTCAAGTTAATTCTCCAGGTGAGTAATTAGGATAAAACTTAAGTCTTCAGATGAATTCTAAAGAATTGATTATTTCTCCAGAGGCCATTGGGCTGCATTTAAATCACCATTTCACTTTGGACTCTGAATGATCCAATTTACAAATCCCCATGAATCAAATTAACTAGGTAACTGCCAAAATGTAATCCCATTTGGGGAGTGAAGTATCTGGTTTTAGTGTCTACATTAGTTAAACGAACTCCATTAGTTAAACTTCACTTCCATTTGTGCAGTTTTAAGATAGCCTATGTTGTAAGTTTGTAGTCCTAAAAATGGCTGTAGTCCTAAAATCTGCCAAATTTTCCTTGTATTATTCAAATTTTAATATTCCATTTTTTCTCCCTCTACCACTGAATTAATACGCTACACGCTTACCCCATAGGAATATAAATATCTCACCAAGGCTCTATGTTGTGATTGTAAATAAATTGCCAAAATTTTCTATATGACTCGTTAATAAAATAAAATGTAACTTTTACTTGAACTGGTTGATGTTATGTAAATTTTAAGGAAGTTAAGGTTTTGCCTTAGAAAACTGCTTTATGGCCTAGTAAAATTTATTGAGCTTTTGTTGGGCTGTCTATTAAAAATCTACCCCAGAGATTATACACATGAATTAAAGACAAATAATTATTTTGCCTGTGCTTCTTAATAGGTGCAATTCCTACTATCATTTATCCTTTTTTTTTTACCAGTGAAGACTTTCACATTTCCATTTCAGTTCCTATTCTTTAAACGTCTGGCTGCAGCTATACCTGTAGTTTTGTATGAATGTGGACAATTATGGTAGGAATTATTATTCTATTCTTGTGCATTAGCACCTGTTACCATTAAAAAGGCCTGCAAGCAAATAGCTCAAAAATAATAGCAACAGATTTAGAAATGAAAGTCATAACGATTTGTGTTTATACTGCACTGTTTTTCCCCTAGTTCGTTTCTTTATGAGAACCATTTCATCAATCCTCTAAGTCAGGGGTTGGTAAACTTTTTTCTTTCTGTAAAGAACCAGATACTAAATTTTTTAGGCTTTGCAGTTCATATAGAATCTGTCATACACAGCTCTTCCTTTGTAGTGTGAAAGCAGTAAGTATGTACGTAAATGAACATGGCTGTGTTTCAATAAAGCTTTATGGGCACAGAAACTGGAATTTCATATAATTTTTACATATCACAAAACATTATCCTCCTTTTGATTTTTTTGTTTCGACCATTCAAAAATGCTTCTTAGCTCACAAACCACAAAAAAAAAAAAAAAAAACAGGAGGCAGGCTGCATCTGGTTGAGGGTTGTAGTTGGCTCACCCCTACTCTAAGTTGTTCCGTGACACTTGTACATAGCAGAAATTATTATCCTTTTCCCCTCTGACAATGATACAACACTAAAAAATTAAGGAAGTTGTAGCAAGTACTAGCACAATATATGGTCATTCATTCATTCAGCAAATTATTTGTTGAGTGTTTCTTTGGCTAGAAATGAATGTGTTAGCAACATCAAGCCCCTCCACCCCAATATTCAAATAATTGATATGTGCCTCACCCCTGTAGGGCAAATACATAGTTTTTCCACAAGGAAAAAGACCTCACTTTAGAGCTTAGTGACTCTATACTTAGTGGCTGAAAGACCCAAAGAAACTAAAATGGTAGAAAAAAATAAAACCAGAACCTTAAAGGTTTCAGCCTTCTTAGTATTGACCACATCTAGTGTCCCTCTGCAAAGAGGAAGCCAAAGAACTAGCAGAAGTGGTGCTCAGGGTTCCGTAAAAATAGGCTGAATACAAGATGAAAGCTTTCAGGTCAAAATGTATAAAACACATGATCTTGTTTTAGGTTAACTCCTCAGAGATTCGGGTGGCATTGTAATATGGGGGCCAAGTAGCAAAATTATTACAGTAAACAGAGTTTGATGCTTGGTCTTAGCAACTTCAGTATAGCCCAGTGCTCTAAAACCTCCAGTCTCAAATATGATATATAATGAACCTTTTAAAGAGCACTTCTATGACTACTACAAAATTACTTTAAAATGTTTCTGTTTAGCATCCCAAGCATCAAAGGGCTTAATTAATTTAGAGTAAGGCACTTTCTATTAAAACGGACCATTTATCCCTCCGAGGTATGAGTTAAAGTACAATTGATTTTATATTTGAGAAACTTAGGTCTGCATTAAATGTGCATATATTCTCTGTGGATCCCCAAGAAATACAACTTAATTCTGTAAGACTTTTTCATTTCTCTTTCTTGTGTTATCTTTTTAAATGTAGATTTATTATACATCACATATTCTGCATATTGAATGTACAAAAATAATATGCAGGATTAAAGGAATAAGTGGTCCACTAAGCTTTGGGCCACATGAGTTCTGAAAGCCACAAGTATCAGGTTGTAATCCACCATTTGGCTAAGTTTTAGGCATGGACATGTGACAATATATTTCGAAGACTGACCAGAGTCTTACAGCTCTTCATCAACTGGGCAGGTTAAGATTCTGGAAAGGAATAATGCTCCGGAAGAGTAACATTGGATGATGACAGATGATAACATGCATACACTTTTACTGAGTAGATTGTGCCTCATGAATAAAGACAAAAAAACCTAAAAAAACTTCACTGGATGGGTCAGTGGTATAAATAATGCTCCCAGATGATTCAGTATAAAGCATGCAGCCACTGTTCTCAGTCATGGATGCTGGTAGAGGAGATGCATTCTACAATGCCTCCTTTAACCCAAAACCTATACTCTTACTACCCATTAAAATATGCTAGTTAGCTTTATTATTCTCATCTAATTACTATCAATATGCTTTACCTAATGCAAAAAGGATCTTTACATTTTTAGCTGTTTTTGCAGTGAAGTGATTAGCTTTCACTAAATCTCCTGATAAGCCCCAAGAATGCAGAGTCCTGCCAATCCCCAATCAATTCTGTTTGGCCTTATGATTCAGTTACTTGAGTGAGCTGGTTATCAACAGGCAGCATGACCTTCAGTTTTATACTGAAAAGTTTAAAGTTTTTTAAAAATTATGTTGAGAATATTCGACACAAAAGTATTATTTTATTTGGGAATAACACTTCTGAAGGCTCCAAAAAACAGGGTAATGTCCCTATAAGTATTGAGCTGCCTGACCATAAAGCAAAGAGGAACTTTCAACATTGCATGAAGATGGGTGTTTAGTCAAAATACAAGATTAATTTAGGCTATAAGTATATATACTGTTGCTTGCAGGGCAGGGAAGTGAAAGTGAAGATGTTATACCAGTTCTTTATCTTTACAAAGGAATAAAATGCCTTAACAATATGAAAGCTACTGGAAGTCAAAATGACTCATCCCTCTATTCGCAATACACAGAAATGATAGATAATTCATACAAAGGGAAAAGCAAAACAGAAAAAAAACATAGCTGGATTCAAAGACGAGATTAGCATCTCCTTGGACTAGGAACAGAAGAGAAACTGCAAAGTTGTGTGAAGCAAATGATGTGCTGGGTTCTGAGTCCAAAAGCATGTGGTGCTAACCAAGACTTCAGTTCCAGAGGACTGTCAGCAATAAAAGTGCTCTGAGGCAGGCTAGGTGAATAGTAAAACGTCCTGATGGCAGGCCACCTGAACAGGGTCACAGATTTATAAGAAACTGCTGACCTAGGGAGAAAAGACAACAAGGCACAGACACCAGCACTGAGCTAAGTACCTACTGGCTCAGGGACAGGATTAGTGAGAGCCCTTGAACACAGTGATGAGCACTAAGAAATCAATGTTAACAGGACAATCCTTAACCCCTAGATGTATGGAAACTTTAACTGCACTGCTAAATATCTAATGAGTTAAATATGAAATCATAATGGAAATTAAAAAACACATTTAGAACTTAGAGACAGCAAGGGTCCACGTATCAACATCTATGGGACACACCTAAAGTTATGCAATGAAGGAAAGAGATAGCATTAAATGCCTTTATTAACTAAAAAGAAAAATGGAAAAATAAGTGAGTTAATATTTATTTCAAAAAGTTAGAAAAATAACCTGACTAAACTTACAGAAAGTAAAAGGAAGAGAATATAGAAATCTGCACAGAAATTATTGCAATAGAAAAAAGGAAGCAGAGAAAGGAACAGTAAAGCTAAAAGTTGGCTCATTTAAAAAAATATACATAAAATGAACAATCCTTTGGCAAAACTGATAAATATAAAATGAGAAAAGGCAAAGTAAGACCAAAAGAAAAAAACCTGGTATAATAAAAACTACAAAAACCATAAAAGATAACAATACACATCTTTAAGCTAATATTTTTGAAAAATTATATAAAAGGAATCTTTTTTAGGAAAATGTAAATTACCAAAGCACTTTAAGGAAGAAATTAAAAATGAACAATAACCATTATACAAATGGAATGTGTAATCAAAAATCTCCTACTCTAAGATACAACAGGCTCACACAATTTTAAATGCAAAATTTATGACTTTCAAGGAATAGATAACTTCTGTCTATACAAACAGTTCCAGAGACTAAAAAAAGAGCGAAAGCTATCCAACTCATTCACTGAGGCTTGTATAACCATGATAGAAAAACCTGACAAGGGCAATTTAAGAAAGGAGAATTAGGCTTCCGGGAAGATGGCGGAAGAGTAAGACGCGGAGATCACCTGGCAGAAGACCTCAGACCTCCCAAAAGGCAAGAAACCCCCCACGTACCAGGGTAGGGCAAAAGGAAAAAGAATAAACAGAGACAAAAGAATAGGGACGGGACCTACACCAGTGGGAGGGAGCTGTGAAGGAGGAAAGGTGTCCACACACTAGGAAGCCCCTTATCAGGTGGAGACTGGGGATGGTGGAGGGGGAAAGCTTCGGAGCGGCGGAGGAGAGCGCAGCCACAGGGATGCGGAGGACAAACCGGAGTGATTCCCGGACAGAGGATCACGGCCGACCGGCACTCACCTACTCGAGAGGCTTGTCTGCTCACCCGCCGGGGCGGGCGGGGCTGGGAGTTGAGGCTCAGGCTTCGGTCGCAGCGCTGGGAGAGGACTGGGGTTGGCGGCGTGAGCACAGCCTGCAGGGGGTTAGTGTGCCACGGCTAGCCGGGAGGGAGTCTGGGGAAAACTCTGGACCTGCCGTAGAGGCAAGAGACTTTTTCTTCCCTCTTTGTTTCCTGGTGCGCGGGGGGAGGGGATTAAGAGCGCTGCTTAAAGGAGCTGCAGAGACAGGCGCGAGCCGCGGCTAAAAACGCGGACCCCAGAGACGGGCATAAGACGCTAAGGCAGTTGCTGCTGCCACCAAGAAGCCTGTGTGCGAGCACAGGTCACTATCCACACCCCCCTTCCGGGGAGCCTGTGCAGCCCGCCACTGCCAGGGCCCGGGGATCCAGGGACAACTCGGCCGGGAAAAGGCACGTCGCGCCTCAGGCTGGTGCAACGTCACGCGGCGCGCCTCAGGCTGGTGCAACGTCACGCGGCGCGCCTCAGGCTGGTGCAACGTCACGCGGCGCGCCTCAGGCTGGTGCAACGTCACGCGGCGCGCCTCAGGCTGGTGCAACGTCACGCGGCGCGCCTCAGGCTGGTGCAACGTCACGCGGCGCGCCTCAGGCTGGTGCAACGTCACGGCGGCCTCTGCCGCCGCAGACCCGCCCCGCACACCGTGCCCCTCCCTCCCCCCGTTCTCAGTGAGCCAGAGCCCCCGAATCAGCGGCTCCTTTAACTGCGTGCTGTCTGAGCGAAGAACAGATGCCCTCCAGCGACCTACACGCAGAGGAGGGGCCAAATCCAACGCTGAGCCCCTGTGAGCTGTGAGAACAAAGAGAAAGGGAGCTCTCTCCCAGCAGCCTCAGAAACAGCGGATTAAAGCTCCACAATCAACTGGATGTACCCTGCGTCTGTGGAATACATGAATAGACAACGAGTC
The DNA here is from genome assembly GCF_008692025.1 of Phocoena sinus. Taxonomy (NCBI): domain Eukaryota; kingdom Metazoa; phylum Chordata; class Mammalia; order Artiodactyla; family Phocoenidae; genus Phocoena; species Phocoena sinus. The sequence continues at coordinate 106,266,806 of NC_045784.1, forward strand.
ATCCCAAATTGAGGAGGTGGACGTTGAGAGCAAGATTTATTATTTTTTCCCCTTTTGCTCTTTTTGTGAGTGTGTATGTGTATGCTTCTGTGTGAGATTTTGTCTGTACAGCTTTGCTTCCACCATTTGTCCTAGGGTTCTATCCGTCCGTTTTTTTGTTTGTTTTTTTTTCTTAATTTTTTTTATTTTAATAGCTTTATTATATTTTATCTTGTTATTTAATTTTACTTTATCTTCTTTCTTTCTTTTTTTCCTTCCTTCCTTCCTCCCTCCTTCCCTCCTTTCTTTTTTTCTTTCTTTCTTTCTTTCTTCTACTAATTCTTTCTTTCTACTTTTTCTCCCATTTATTCTGAGTCGTGTGGATGAAAGGCTCTTCCTGCTGCAGTCAGGAGTCAGTGCTGTGCCTCTGAGGTGGGACAGCCAACTTCAGGACACTGGTCCACAAGAGACCTCCCAGGTCCACATAATATCAAACGGCGAAAATCTCCCAGAGATCTCCATCTCAACACCAGCACCCAGCTTCACTCAACGACCAGCAAGCTACAGTGCTGGACATCCTATGCCAAACAACTAGCAAGACAGGAACACAACCCCACACATTAGCAGAGACGCTGCCTAAAATCATAATAAGTCCACAGACACCCCAAAACACACCACCAGACGTGGACCTGCCCACCAGAAAGACAAGATCCAGCCTCATCCACCAGAACACAGGCACTAGTCCCCTCCACCAGGAAGCCTACACAACCCACTGAACCAACCTTAGCCACTGGGGACAGACACTGAACACTACGGGAACTACAAACCTGCAGCCTGTGAAAAGGAGACCCCAAACACAATAAGATAAGCAAAATGAGAAGACAGAAAAGCACACAGAAGATGAAGCAGCAAGATAAAAACCCAACAGACATAACAAATGAAGAGGAAATAGGCAGTCTACCTGAATAAAAATTCAGAATAATGATAGTAAACATGATCCAAAATCTTGGATATAAAATGGACAAAATGCAAGAAACATTTGACAAGGGCCTAGAAGAACTAAAGATGAAACAAGCAACGAGGAACAACACAATAAATGAAATTAAAAATACTCTAGATGGGATCAACAGCAGAATAACTGAGGGAGAAGAATGGATAAGTGACCTGGAAGATAAAATAGTGGAAATAACTACTGCAGAGCAGAATAAAGAAAAAAGAATGAAAAGAAGCGAGGACAGTCTCAGAGACCTCTGGAACAACATTAAACGCACCAACATTCGAATTATAGGGGTTCCAGAAGAAGAAGAGAAAAAGAAAATATTTGAAGAGCTTATAGTTGAAAACTTCCCTAATATGGGAAAGGAAATAGTTAATCAAGTCCAGAAAGCACAGAGAGTCCCATACAGAATAAATCCAAGGAGAAATACACCAATACACATATTAATCAAGCTGTCAAAAATTAAATACAAAGAAAACATATTAAAAGCAGCAAGGGAAAAACAACAAATAACACACAGGGGAATCCCATAAGGTTAAGAGCTGATCTTTCAGCAGAAACTCTGCAAGCAAGAAGGTACTGGCAGGACATATTAAAAATGATGAAGGAGAAAAACCTGCAACCAAGATTACTCTACCCAGCAAGGATCTCATTTAGATTTGATGGAGAAATTAAAACCTTTACAGACAAGCAAAAGCTGAGAGAGTTCAGCACCACCAAACCAGCTTTACAACAACTGCTAAAGGAACTTCTCTAGGCAAGAAACACAAGAGAAGGAAAAGACCTACAACAAGAAACCCAAAACAAGTAAGAAAATGGGAATAGGAACATACATATCGATAACTACCTTAAATGCAAATGGACTAAATGCTCCCACCAAAAGACACAGATTGGCTGAATGGATACAAAAACAAGACCCATATATTTGCTGTCTACAAGAGACCCAGTTGAGATCTAGAGACACATACAGACTGCAAGTAAGGGGATGGAAAAAGATGTTTCATGCAAATGGAAACCAAAAGAAAGCTGGAGTGGCAATTCTCATATCAGACAAAATAGACTAAAATAAAGACTATCAAAAGAGACAAAGAAGGACAGACTCATCAAGTAAAAAAGGGAGAAGACTCAAATCAATAGAATTAGAAACGAAAATGGAGAAGTAAGAACTGACACTGCAGAAATACAAAAGATCATGAGAGATTACTACAAGCAACTCTATGCCAATAAAATGGACAACCTGGAAGAAATGGACAAATTCTTAGAAATGTACAACCTACCAAGACTGAATCAGGAAGAAATAGAAAATATGAGCAGACCAATCACAAGCACTGAAATTGAAACTGTGATTAAAAATCTCCAACAAACAAAAGCCCAGGACCAGATGGCTTCACAGACGAATTCTATCAAACATTTAGAGAAGAGCTAACACCTCTCCATCTCAAACTCTTCCAAAATATAGCAGAGGGAGGAACACTCCCAAACTCATTCTACGAGGCCATTCTACCATCACCTTGATACCAAAACCAGACAAGGATGTCACAAAGAAAGAAAACATAGGCCAATATCACTGATGAACACAGATGCAAAAATCCTCAACAAAATACTAGCAAACAGAATCCAACAGCACATTAAAAGGGTCATACACCACGATCAAGTGGAGTTTATTACAGGAATGCAAGGATTCTTTAATATATTCAAAACAATCAATGTGATAAATCATATTAACAAATTGAAGGAGAAAAACCATATGATCATCTCAATAGATGCAGAGAACTCTTCTGACAAAATTCCACACCCATTTATGATAAAAACCCTGCAGAAAGTAGGCATACAGGGAACTTTCCTCAACATAATAAAGGCCATATATGACAAACCCACAGCCAACATCGTCCTCAAATGTGAAACACTGAAAGCATTTCCTCTAAGATCAGGAACAAGACAAGGTTGCCAACTCTCACCACTGTTATTCAACATAGTTTTGGAAGTTTTAGCCATAGCAGTCAGAGAAGAAACGGAAATAAAAGAAATTCAAATCGGGAAAGAAGAAGTAAAGTTGTCACTGTTTGCAGATGACATGATACTATATACCTAGAGAATCCCAAACATGCTACCAGAAAACTACTAGAGCTAATCAATGAAGTTGGTAAAGTAGCAGGATACAAAATTAATGCACAGAAATCTCTGGCATTCCTATATACTAATGATGAAAAATCTGAAAGTGAAATCAAGAAAACACTCCCATTTACCACTGCAACAAAAAGAATAAAATATCTAGGAATAAACCTACCTAAGGAGACAAAAGACCTGTATGCAGAAAATTATAAGACACTGATGAAAGAAATTAAAGATGATACAACTAGATGGAGAAATATACCATGTTCTTGGATTGGAAGAATCAACATTGTGAAAATGACTCTACTACCCAAAGCAATCTACAGATTCAGTGCAATCCCTATCAAACTACCGCTGGCATTTTTCACAGAACTAGAACAAAAAATTTCACAATTTGCATGGAAACACAAAAGACCCCGAATAGTCAAAGCAATCTTGAGAACAAAAAACGGAGCTGGAGGAATCAGGCTCCCTGACTTCAGACTATACTACAAAGCTACAGTAATCAAGACAGTATGGTACTGGCACACTAACAGAAAGATAGATCAATGGAACAGGATAGAAAGCCCAGATATAAACCCACGCACATATGGTCACCTTATCTTTATTAACGGAGGCAGGAATGTACAGTGGAGAAAGGACAGCCTGTTCAATAAGGGGTGCTGGGAAAACTGGACAGGTACATGTAAAAGTATGAGATTAGAACAATTGCTAAACCATACACAAAAATAACCTCAAAATGGATTAAAAACCTAAATGTAAGGCCAGAAACTATCAAACTCTTAGAGGAAAACATAGGCAGAACACTCTATGACATAAGTCACAGCAAGATCCTTTCTCACCCACCTCCCAGAGAAATGGAAATAAAAACAAAAATAAACAAATGGGACCTAATGAAACTTCAAAGGTTTGCACAGCAAAGGAAACCATGAACAAGACCAAAAGACAACCCTCAGAATGGGAGAAAATATTTGCAAATGAAGCAACTGACAAAGGATTAATCTCCAAAATTTATAAGCAGCTCATGCAGCTCAATAACAAAAAAACAAACAACCCAATCCAAAAATGGGCAGAAGACCTAAATAGACATTTCTCCGAAGAAGATATACAGACTGCCAACAATCACATGAAAGAATGCTCAACTTCATTAATCATTAGAGAAATGCAAATCAAAACTACAATGAGGTATCACCTCACACCAGTCAGAATGGCCATCATCAAAAAATCTAGAAACAATAAATGCTGGAGAGGGTGTGGAGAAAAGGCAACCCTCTTGCAGTGTTGGTGGGAATGTAAATTGATACAGCCACTGTGGAGAACAGTATGGAGTTTCCTTAAAAAAATACAAATAGAACTACCATATGACCCAGCAATCCCACTACTGGGCATATACCCTGAGAAACCATAATTCAAAAAGTGTCATGTACCAAAATGTTCACTGCAGCTCTATTTACAATAGCCCGGAGATGGAAACAACCTAAATTTCCATCATCAGATGAATGGATAAAGAAGATGTGGCTCATATATACAATGGAATATTACTCAGCCATAAAAAGAAACGAAATTGAGCTATTTGTAGTGAGGTGGATGGACCTAGAGTCTGTCATACAGAGTGAAGTAAGTCAGAAAGAGAAAGACAAATACCGTATGCTAACACATATATATGGAATTTAAGAAAAAAAAATGTCATGAAGAACCTGGGGGTAAGACAGGAATAAAGACACAGACCTACTAGAGAATGGACTTGAGGATATGGGGAGGGGGAAGGGTAAGCTGTGACAAAGCGAGAGAGAGGCATGGACATATATACACTACCAAAAGTAAAGTAGATAGCTAGTGGGAAGCAGCCGAATAGCACAGGGAGATCAGCTCGGTGCTTTGTCACCGCCTGGAGGGGTGGGATAGGGAGGGTGGGAGGGAGGGAGACGCAAGAGGGAAGAGATATGGGAACATATGTATATGTATAACTGATTCACTTTGTTATAAAGCAGAAACTAACACAGCATTGTAAAGCAATTATACTGTAATAAAGATGTAAAAAAAAAAAAAAGAATTACAGACTAATCTTACTCATGCAAAAATCCTTTAAAAAAAAAATAAAAGAACAAACCAATCCAGGAATGTGTAAGAAAAGATAATGTATCATAGCCAAGCTGAGTTTATCCAAGAAATGAAAGGCTGGTTCCACATTAGAAAAATTAATCAGTGTAATTAACCAAATTAACAAATATGGAAACAAAAATGCATGTTATTGGAATAGATACAGAAATAGCATTTAACAAAATCAGCATCTATTTATGTTTAAAAATCTATTTTTATATAACAAATTAGGAATACAGCAGTAGTCCTTTGACTTCGTAAAGGGTACCTATTAAAAACCTGCAGTAAACAGAATAATCAATGGTATAATTTTGGAAGTGTTTCCATTAAAGTCAGGACAAAGACACCCACTCTCACTACTTCTATTTAACATTTTAATGGAGATCCTGGACAATGCAGTAAAATAAGGAAAATAAATCAGGTATAAAAATGGAAAGGATGAGACAAAATTATTATTTGCAAATGGTATAACTGTCCACATAAAAAAAAAAAAATCCAAGAGTCAGTAGAAACTATTAGAACTAACAAGAAAGTTTAGTAAGGTTTCTGGAAACAGAATCAATATACTAAAATCAATAGCAAACTCCTATACAAGTAATAACCAATTAGATAATTCAATAGAAAAAAAAGTAATATCCTATTTATAGTACTAACAAAAGCTGAAAAGAACCTAAGAATAAATCCAGCAGAAGCTCTGCAAAACCTTTATGGAGTAAGCTGCAAAAGTTACTGAAGGACATAAAAGATTATAATGAATGGACGACTTAAAATATGTTCATGAATTGGAAGACTCAATATCAGAAAGTTATGAACTGTACTCAAATTAATCTATAAACCTGTTGCAATGCCAATCAATCAAAGACACAAGAAACAAACTGAAAATACAAATCACAAACTTGGAGACAAAAACTGCAAAGATCCTAACTACAATGATTAGTGTCCAGGATTTATTTCTTTAAAAACTACAAGTAAAAAAAAAAGTAGAAAAATAAACAAATGATACCAACAGGCAATTCTCAGACAAAGAAATCTGAAAAAGCCCTTTACTTCACAAGCAATCAATGACATATAAATTAAATCAGTAAGGAACAATAACATGCATGCAGACTGGCAAAAATTTAACAAAAATAAATGTTGATAAGAATATAGAGAATTAGGAATTTCAGGTACTGATGGTGGAAGTCTCACCTCGTGCACTTTGGAGAGCAATTTGGCAATATCTAGTAAAGTCGAAGATACTCATGCTCTTTGACTCAGAAATTCCACTTCTAGGTATATACTGTAAAAGACTCTCTCACACATACACACAAAAAACACTCATGAGAATTTCTACTGCAGCTGTTTGTAAAATTAAATTTGAGGAACAGTCTAAATGTCTATTAGTAGGGGAGGATTAGTATATTAATTTAATAGACCATTTATATAAGTTAACAGATTGAAACAGAGCCTCACATACCAGTATAGTTAAATCACAGAAACAATGTTAAGAGACAAAAGACCATTGACGAAGCATATGTATTTAATGAAAACTTATGTGTTTGCTGAAAAAAAAAGTATACATGAGAATGATAAATATCAAATTCAGGATACTGGTTACATCTGAGAATTGTATTTGACAGGGAGGAAAATGAGGTGGGGGGATACATAAAAAGTTTCAATTTTGTCTGTAATGTTTTATTTCCTGAAAATAAATCTAAAGAAAATATGGTGACATGTTTAGATCTGAGCTGAGAAAAGAGCGATGGGTATACGCATATTTGCTATGTGAAATTCATGTATATTTGACATATTTCATCATTAATAAAAATATTTAGAGGAAAATAAAAACCATTTCACCCAATGTTCCTAAAAATTTCTCCCAAGTTTAGGAACCAGCCTGGCATTAAAAACCCAGGATAAACTCATCCAGAATTAAAAGTTTTATCCTGAGGTACTAGTTAAGTTGGCATTTAGCAGCTGTATGCTGACTTCACACGCCACTAAAGATTTCCAAATATTGACTCCAAAGATACCAAATTCTATAAAACATCAAATGATTTAAATGAACAGAGAAGTTGGTTTAAATATATATTAATGCATCTTAATGGCCCCCCGAAAAAAACGGCAGCAGTTAAAAGAGAAACCAAAGAAGCCTGAAAGTTGTGAGCTGAGCAGAATTTTTTAAATTTCTTATGAATTACTGCTAGGTTAAAGGTGCCTTTTAATGATATTTGACTTTAGAAGTCAAATATCTTACACAGTAATTACCCAAAGCTTCACATAAAGAAGACAGTAGAGAGAGGGAGAGGAAGATAGGGAGAGGGAGGGAGAGACTATGTTCTGGGTATCCAAAACCCTGGAATTCCCCAAAGAGCTAGAAACCATTTCCAAGATTTTTAAGGGTTTCTTCCCCAAGTCCTTAGGCCCTGATGGCAGACATGATTTCTGTGTCCATATCCCCAGGTCCACTGGGGTCAAGAAGTAGCTGTTTGTAGGAGATGTGGATGGAGTTTACACATTGGCTGGAATGTCAACTGTGTATATGTGAGGACACTTAGAAGTGTTCTAAATTTGAACCTGATCCTCTAGGTCACTATGAAGATAAATTTCATAGGCAGGAAGGTATACTACATTGTATTTCAAAGTATGTCAGTTTAATATACAGCTTTAACATTTTTAGTCATATGATAATATATATATTCTTACCCTGAGGCCTGGCAAATGTTAGGGGTGGGCCTGTCTTGATCTTTTATCCTTTTACTGCTTCTCCCAAACCTGTTACCTGTCTATTAAAAAAGACTTTTTAAAAAAGATAAAAATAGCTGTCATGCCTCTCCTACAGATTTGTGATGAGAATTAATTGGCTTTATGGATGTGAATCCTATTGTCATTAGATAAAAATATCACTCTTGTTTTCCTGGTATAGTCCTCCATTTTATAGACACTGGCCATGAAATATTCTGAATTCCTGCTCTGCGAATACCTTGGGCACTGCTGATCCTGCCGTGATGAACACTGAGTAATGATGACACTGGGCTTCAGGCTGGTCCTCAGGCTGCCTGACGGTGAACTTATAGGTAGTTCTTTCAACCTTCTTCTGGAGAGCTCTCTGGCTCCAGTCCATTGAAGTCTCACTTTTATCTATGTTCTATTTGATTTTCCTTAAATCTATTCATAAGCCAGATGTTAAGAATAGTTCTTATTTATTTTTATCATCATGCTAAATCTCAACAACAGGTATTAATCACTCTTGGAAGCAGTCTATATTATATCAACTCTTTCCAACATCCAGAAAATACCCCATCTCTTCTTATGTCTTGCCACACTTTAAAATCAAAGCATTCTAGCAGGTAATAGGCATACTTTTGGCCATTTTACAGATGGGGAGCCTAGGCTCAGAGTGGTATAGCAACTTGCCTGAGGTTACATGGCAAAGCTCATGTGTGTCAAATCTGGGATTGGAATTTAGGTTGGTCTGATTACAAAGTCCGTGTTCTTCTCCTACGTTTAAGATAACTTAGTTAACCTCAAAAGTAAATATTACACTGCTCTGCTCTTCTACTTTTTGGAACTCATGCAACCAGCACAATAAGAAAGCTGCGGAGTTCTCCTGTAGGGAACACAGGCCCAAGTTCACCACAGGCCTCTTAGAAAGCCAAGAGGAAACAAGTGGCACTGCATATCCCTATAGTCTGCCCATGGCCTAGGCAAATAGAGACCTTGAAGTTGACACATGGACCAACCCAGTTCCCAAGGTAGGGCACTGATGAGAACTGAGGACCAATGTTACCAAGCAGGGGGCACATTGGCCACGGTAAATATTAGGAGGCCTTTTTCCCCCTCTTCAAATTGCAGAATCACAATTGGCTAAATATTACCAAAATTAAATCCTGAAAGATTCAAAGGTTGGTATTTAGGGACACATGAAGCTCAAATGAACTCTTATGGGAAAAATACATTTCTCACTCTTAACTACATTGTTGTCTTTGCTTCCTAAATGTATTTACTTTAACCATTCTTTTATCGGCTTCCCAAAAGACTTCAGTTCAAAAAGATGTCAAAGAAAATTTAATTATCAAGGTAAAAAGCCACTACTCTAGTTTTGAGCCACCAGAGTGGCTTCCTATATCATGTAGGATTTTGTATTTCATACTTTCTTAACTACCTGTTCATGAAAAACGTTCAATCTTATGTTTTCTTTTCCCCAGAATTCTCTTTCAAACTATATATGACAGATGTCAGAAGTTCATTTATCTCTACCCAAACAGTCTAACGGTTGTTCTGCTTAATGTTATATGTTAACACATGTAACATACAGAGGGTAAAATCTTAGTGGTGTAAGAAAATTGTGAATTTTTTTAAAAAGGTGTAAATTTTAAAATATTTTAATTAATGCAATAGTTTCATTAATTTGTAAACAATGATTCTTGTTAACTGCTACATGATGTTCCCTTAGGGACATTTAACGACTAGATAAATGTAATATGAAATTGGTATATTGATTGTATATAAATGGGCACTTGAGTAAAACTATGTTTTGGAAATGTATTTCTTCCAAAGTTTAAATCACCAGCCTAGGAATCTTGTATTAGTTATTAATCTGAATTGTTTTATAAATTAATAGACGTTAATGAGTTGTTGCCATATTATATTGCTATATTAATAACTATATTGCCCCTTTTCTGGTTACCTTAAGTAAGTAACAGTTGTTCTGAGAAGTAAGGACATATATCATTCCCTCTTCTAACCCTCTTCCAACTGAAATTTTAAAACACTGACAATTGAATAAAAGAATCTGCTAAGAAAAACACGAGTTAATACAGTCCAATTCATCGTCAAGTTTTTTGTTTTTCAGAAACTAGAAGGCATTGTTCCTCTGTGAACTTCATCCATTCATATTTAAGAATTAAATTTTAGAGTTAAATGTTTCCTCTTATGCTCCCATTTCTCCTAGGAGCAGAGCAGATTGATGACTGAGTTGATTCTTGTTTCCATCTTCCAGTACTTTAAGGTTTTAAAATGTGAAATAAAGACTAGAAGATAAAACTATGCAGATTTTTTTAAATTATGCAAGTAATAGAATATGTTCCATTGGTACTAGAAAGGCAAGGAGAAGTAAAAAAGAAACATTAACAAATTTTGGTATCAAAATACCCCAAAGAGATGAAGAAACAGTAAAAGAAAAATGTGGATGAGAAAACAAAAAAGAAGAGGGAATGACATATTTTCCAACTAGATTATGGTAACAATTCCTCACTAGTCACCACTATGTGCCTTCTTATATCCAAATTATACCCAAATAACCAAATTGATCTTCATAAAATAAGACTTCCACTTTGTTATAAGCTTGTACGCGAGCCTTTGGGAGCAAGGCTCAAGTCTAGACTCTTTGGCTGTCGACAGTCCGGTCCACTGCTACATAAACAAACATTTCTTATACTATCTCCCCAGTCTTCTAACCCAGTCAGCATGGCACCTTCCAAAACCTACTTTTATTTAATTTTGCTACTCTTATTTACAGGGGCTGCTAATCTCCCATTCAGTTTTGAAAGTCTACCTAGCCTTTAAGGCACAGCCCAAGGTAACAATTCATACAGCCCAACATAATACAGTATTGCTTCCCAGAGCCCTAATGTACCAGTATTCTGTTCCAAAAATTCTTACATGTGATTTCATGTTCTTTTGAATTATTCTCCAATTGTTATGTTTTATGAATTCATTCCTTCAGAAAATATTAACTGAGCTCTCATCATGTGCAAGGTAACATCTATGAGGCTACAAAATAGCGACTCTCAGTTGAGGGGACAGTTACCCCAAAGGTGGAAATGAGCAGGGGGTGGTTTTGGTTATTACAGTGACTGAGAGATGCTACTGGCATTCAGTGTACAGGGTCCAGGAATAATAATTGTCATGCAATGGTGTGGAGCAGTCCCATATATGAAGAATTCTCCCTCCCAAAAGGTGAGTGAAGACCCCAAGATGAATGAGACATGGCTCATGGCCTCAGTGAGCTTACTGGTTCAAAGGGAAGATAGTATGAGTGTTAGACATAAAAATGTTACATCTCAACATGTAAACTATTTGGTGTCAGGACTGTGTTGGTTATTTTCCATCAGTCCCTTGTGGTATCTAACACTAGTCTGGATACACGGTAGACACTAGGTAAAGACATACTGACTTGAAATCTATTTTTTTTTTAAAAAACCCAAAATTCAGTGTTTATTATGTCATCCAGGGGAAGGATAGTTCTACAGATAATCATATCATCCTTACCGCATTTTAAAATCAGTGAAGAAGACAAAGCTGTGACAGTAGAGCCTGCTCAACCTCCTGAGGGACAGCAATGGGGTTTTAAGAGTGGAAAAAGCAGCCTCTGGCAATAAGTAGTAGGAGACAGGGAACAACAAAGGGTCGGTAAAACAGTGGAAGTCGCAATTCCTTCTCTTGAACCATGAGTTTGCTATAGAACATTTTACTTTATAGAGATTGGTGCTGAATTACTGCGGATTTACTTTCTTTTTTCATATAATCTTCCTGACTATAACAATCATAAACTGCATGCATTGCAGAAGAAAAATGTACTCAGCTCATCTACACAATATTCTTCCTTTGTTCATAACCAAATTTTATTCATCTGTACCTCTTGTTGAGCTGCAACAGTTAAATAAAATGACAAATAGTTTTCATTATACATGTCAACAATGAAAAAACACATCATACGTGCATATCTAAGAACATTACTTTGGATGTATATTGTGCCTTTCTTCTGAAAGGAACACATTTTTTTTTTCTTTGCATTTGTCCTTATACTAGCACTATGAGATAGACATCATCATCCCATTTTATAGCTGTATAAACCGTGGCCCCTAGAGATAAAGTAACCTGCTAGATGTTACATAGTCTGTGTCAAGGCCTGGACTAAAAGCTAGAGTTCTTGACTCCCTAGACAATATATAACTCAGGAGACTTTATTTATCTGCCTTTATTGCTTCACAGATAAGAGTCCTCCAGGAAAAGCAACAAATCTACATACCGTCCGAGATGCTAGACTTCTGCAATCTGTTTGGTTTTGCAGGATTTTCTATGTTATACTGCTCTTAGTTAACTATACACCAGAGGAGGCGGGAGACCAAAAATTGTCATTTGCAAAAGTTGGCATCAATACGCACTGATCAACAAATTCTAATTCAGTAAGTTGAGCCTGCTCTAAAGGAACAAGCTTGGGACTGCCTCATGCCTGCAACTCCCATGGAAAAAAAATGAAATTTTGATCTAAGATCACTGGTAGGATTATAGTAAACTCACAAACTAACACAAACCCAACAGGGCTGTAGACTACTTAATAGAAGATAAAGATCCTGTTATATGTAATGAAAAGCTTTGGAATAAAAAGCACAAAAGCAGATTGGTCAAATGAAGATTAAGATTTTACTATAATATCCTACTATATTCTTGATAAATCATTATAATATTCTATAAATCATTTAAAATTAGACATACAAAGGTTTTAACTTCAGAGACACCTACTTGAATTACCAGAAATTCTAAATTAATTGGTTTGTGAAAAAAATGAGAATGCAATTGACTTGGAAAACTGGATGTTGGACTTTCAGTTTATTTTCGGGTAAAACCCCTTATGCCTCTCAGGCCATCCTAAGGAACCAATCAGATGTAACTTTTATGACTTATCGCTTCAAACAGATTACAGACTCCTTAAGAGCAAAGAGAACCCCTCATATGCTCATCATTAAAAGTAATAAGATATAATGCATGTAAAGGGATTACCCAATGTCTGACATATGGTGAGTGAACAACAAATGAAAGCTTCTATATTAATATCTTTATACACTATAGTGCCAAGCACTGTGTTTGGATATAGCAGGTAGTTAGGGCTTATACATACTGCTATTTAGCATCTAATTTTCAGATAAATAGAATGCTCTCTAAATTCTTAATAGTAATATAAGTAAAATTTACTAGAAATGATATACTACTTTTGGGAGTATCAAAAAGTGAGCATGGATAGCAGCATTTTAAAAATCTTTTTTAAAAAGCCCTCTTTGGGGATTCTTTTGTGCAGAAAATCTCTTAATTTGCAATCCATAATCTCCACATTATTAAAGTAAAGGTACATTGATTCTTTTAAAAAAGGCCAGTACTGGTCTTCAACTCCTATGATGTAAAACATTTTTCTAGATTTCTTTGTAGAGCTGATATTAGCACCAAGAGTCCGTTAAGATTCAGATGCTTCTGATACTCTGCTCTAATAACCAGTGAAGAGCGACTTCCAAGCTCATTAAGGTAGTAAATACAGTAGATCCTTGGAATTTATGGATTTAACATTCGCAATGTCGACTATTCATGAAGTGACTCCATGGGTCCGTGACCTGTAGTAACCGGTTGTGTTGCTGACACAGGAATTTGGATCTTTGGTGTTGAGAGGCTGGTCTACTAAAGTTGGTATAGCTACTGAGTAGCTGACCAACTACCCAGCATCCAAAACTCTATGCCCTTCTATATGTGTTGGGGTGCATGCAGCAAGTCTACTGAAGTGATAAAAGCTAACTTTATTTCTGTGTGAAAAATGGCCCTGAAAAGAAAAACAACTGCTAGTGAGAATCCTGGCAGTGAAAAGAAAGTGCTAGTTCTTAGCTAGAAAATGGCTTTGTAAATGACTTTGGTCTTCTATTTATAGAATCATTAATGGTCTGAAAAGGGTCTGTTAAATTTTTCAGTTATACTTTGCTACATTTTATGAGGGAAATTATATGCTAAAGTGATATTTGAGGACGTGGGGAGTCAAGAAGGTCTCAGGGCCTATCCCTCGTGAATGGAGAAGGTGTGCTGTCCTCCCATTACGGTGCTCCACTAGAAACAATAGCATGTCACTCTCAATGGACAACTTTATAAAAAAAAACTGCAGGAACTATCTTGTGTATTATCTCAGGCTACTCTGGAGACTGAGGGCTAGTAATCGGGTTAAAAGGACAATCTAACCATTATTAAAATTCCACAGAAACAATTAAAATGCATGCTCGCTCTAACAAAAACTGCAGGTCCTTATTAATTGACATTTCACAAACAGAGATGCCTTTAATCTTTACTAAATAAATGTAAATGTATTCTTTAAGTCTTAGCAACATTATGTAGCAGTTGGCACTTAGTCAAAATTTTCTATTTCCACCTGATTTATCTTTTAATGTAATTTATGCTTGGTATTGCTTTTGTTATACTCATTTTAAGGATGCATTTGTCGAAAGTTCAACCACTGTATCTTTAAAAAGAATGATTTTTCACCCTAAATAAAGCATCACGGATAGACCTTGAAGATGGCGGAAGAGTAAGACGCGGAGATCGCCTTCCTCCCCACGGATACACCAGAAATACATCCACACGTGGAACAACTCCTACAGAACTCCTACTGAAGGCTGGCAGAAGACCTCAGACCTCCCAAAAGGCAAGAAACTCCCCACGTAACTGGGTAGGGCAAAAGAAAAAACAGAGACAAAAGAATAAGGACGGCACCTGCACCAGTGGGAGGGAGCTGTGAAGGAGGAAAAGTTTCCACACACTAGGAAGCCCCTCCGCGGGCGGAGACTGCGGGAGGCGGAGGGGGGAGTTTCGGGACCGCGGAGCAGTGCACAGCGACGGGTGCGGAGGGCAAAGCGGGGAGATTCCTGCACAGACGATCGGTGCCGACCGGCACTCACCAACCCGAGAGGCTTGCTGCTCACCCACCGGGGCGGGCGGGGCTGCGAGCTGAGGCTCGGGTTTTGGTTTTGGACGGAGCTCAGGGAGAGGACTGGGGTTGGCGGCTTGAACATAGCCTGAAGGGGTTAGTGCACCACGACTAGCCGGGAGGGAGTTCGGGGAAAAGCCTGCACCGGCCGAAGAGGCAAGAGACTTTTTCTTCCCTCTTTGTTTCCTGGTGCGCGAGGAGAGGGGTTTAAGAGCGCTGCTTAAAGGAACCCCAGAGACGGGCGCGAGCCGCGGCTAAAACCGCGGACCCCAGAGACGGGCGGGAGACGCTAAGGCTGCTGCTGCCGCCACCAAGGGGCCTGTGTGCGAGCACAGGTCACTCTCCACACCCCTCTTCCGCGGAGCCTGTGCAGCCCACCACTGCCAGGTTCCCGGGATCCAGGGACAACTTCCCCGGGAGTACGCACGGCGGGTCTCAGGCTGGTGCAACATCACGCCGGCCTCTGCCGCAACGTCACGCTGCCTCTGCAGCCGCAGGCCCGCCCCGCACGTAGTGCCCCTCCTACCCCCATCCCCCAACCCCCGGCCTGAGTGAGCCGGAGGCCCCGAATCAGCGGCTCCTTTAACCCCGTCCTGTCTGAGCGGAAAAAACAGACGCCCTCCAGCGACCTACACGCAGAGGCAGGGCCAAATCCAAAGCTGAGCTCCTGTGAGCTGTGAGAACAAAGAAGAGAAAGGGAAATCTCTCCCAGCAGCCACAGAAGCAGCGGATTAAAGCTCCACAATCAACTTGATATACCCTGCATCTGTGGAATACCTGAATAGACAAGGAATGATCCCAAATTGAAGAGGTGGAATTTAGGAGCGAGATCTATGATTTTTTTCCCTTTTCCTCTTTTTGTGAATGTGTACGTGTATGCTTCTGTGTGAGATCCTGTCTGTATACTCTTGCTTCCACCATTTGTCCTAGGGCTCTATCCGTCCATGACTTTTTTTTAAAAATTCTTTTTCTTAATAATTAAGTTTAATTGTAATAACTTTATTATACTTTACCTTCGTTCTTTCTTTCTTTCCTTCCTTCCTTCCCTCCTTTAGACAACGAATCACCCCAAATTGAGGAGGTGGTCTCAGGGAGCAGGATTTATGATTTTTCCCCCTTTACCTCTTTTTGTGAAGGTGTATGTGTATGCTTCTGTGTAAGATTTTCTCTGTATAGCTTTGCTTCCAACATTTGTCCTAAGGTTCTATCCGTCCCTTTTTTTTTTTTTCTAAATATTTTTTAATTCAATAACTATATTATACTTTATTTTATTTTTACTGTATCATCTTTCTTTCTGTCTTTTTTCCTTCTTTCCCTCCTTCCTTCCTTCCTCCCTCCCTCCCTCCCTCCCTCCTTTCTTTCCTTCTTTGCTTCTTTCTTCCTTCCTTCCTTTCCTCCTTTCCTTCTTTCTTTACTCATACTTCTACTAATTCTCCCTACTTTTTCTCCCTTTTATTCTGAGCCGTGTGGATGAAAGGCTCTTGGTGCTCCAGCCAGGAGTCAGGGCTCTGCCTCTGAGGTAGGAGAGCCAACTTCAGGACACTGGTCAACAAGAGACCTCCCAGCTCCACATAATATTAAACGGTGGAAATATCCCAGAGACCTCCATCTTAACACCAGCACCCAGCTTCACTCAACGACCAGCAAGCCACAGTGCTGGACAACCTATGCCAAACAACTAGCAAAACAGGAACACAACCCCACCCATTAGCAGAGAGGCTGCCTAAAATCATAATAAGGCCACAGACACCCCAAAACACACCACCAGACGTGAACCTGCCCACTAGAGAGACAAGATCCAGCCTCATCCAGCACAACACAGGCACTAGTCCCCTCCACCAGGAAGCCTACACAACCCACTGAAACAACCTTAGCCACTGGAGACAGACATCAAAAACAACGGGAACTACGAACCTGCAGCCTGCAAAAAGGAGACCCCAAACACAGTAAGATAAGCAAAATGAGAAGACAGAAAAACACACAGCAGATGAAGGAGCAAGATAAAAACCCACCAGACCTAACAAATGAAGAGGAAATAGGCAATCTACCTGAAAAAGAATTCAGAATAATGATAGTAAGGATGATCCGAAATCTTGGAAGTCGAATGGACAAAATGCAAGAAACAGTTAACAAGGACCTACAAGAACTAAAGATGAAACAAGCAACGATGAACAATGCAATAAATGAAATTAAAATCACTCTAGATAGGATCAATAGCAGAATAACTGAGGCAGAAGAACGGATAAGTGACCTGGAAGATAAAGTAGTGGAAATAACTACTGCAGAGCAGAATAAAGAAAAAAGAATGAAAAGAACTGAGGACAGTCTCAGAGACCTCTGGGACAACATGAAACGCACCAACATTCGAATTATAGGGGTTCCAGAAGAAGAAGAAAGAAAGAAAGGGACTGAGAAAATATTTGAAGAGATTATAGTTGAAAACTTCCCTAATATGGGAAAGGAAATAGTTAATCAAGTCCAGGAAGCACAGAGGGTCCCATACAGGATAAATACAAGGAGAAACACGCCAAGACACATATTAATCAAACTGTCAAAAATTAAATACAAAGAAAGCATATTAAAAGCAGCAAGGGAAAAACAACAAATAACACACAAGGGAATCCCCATAAGGTTAACAGCTGATCTCTCAGCAGAAACCCTACAAGCCAGAAGGGAGTGGCAGGACATACTGAAAGTGCTGAAGGAGAATAGCCTGCAACCAAGACTACTCTACCCAGCAAGGATCTCATTCACATTTGATGGAGAAATTAAAACCTTTACAGACAAGCAAAAGCTGAGAGAGTTCAGCACCACCAAACCAGCTTTACAACAAATGCTAAAGGAACTTCTCTAGACACGAAACACAAGAGAAGGAAATGACCTATAGTAGCGAACCCAAAACAATATATAAAATGGAAATAGGAACATACATATCAATAATTACCTTAAATGTAAATGGACTAAATGCTCCCACCAAAAGACACAGATTGGCTGAATGGATACAAAAACAAGACCCTTATATATGCTGTCTACAAGAGACCCACTTCAGAACTAGAGACACATACAGACTGAAAGTAAGGGGATGGAAAAAGATATTCCATGCAAATGGAAACCAAAAGAAAGCTGGAGTAGCAATTCTCATATCAGACAAAATAGACTTTAAAATAAGGACTATTAAAAGGGACAAAGAAGGACACTACATAATGATCAAGGGATCGATCCAAGAAGAAGATATAACAATTGTAAATATTTATGCACCCAACATAGGAGCACCTCAATACATAAGGCAAATACTAACAACCATAAAAGGGGAGATCAACAGTAACACATTCATAGTAGGGGACTTTAACACCCCACTTTCACCCATGGACAGATCATCCAAAATGAAAATAAATAAGGAAACACAAGCTTTAAATGATACATTAAACAAGATGGACTTAATTGATATTTATAGGACACTCCATCCAAAAACAACAGAATACACATTTTTCTCAAGTGCTCATGGAACATTCTCCAGGATAGATCATATCTTGGGTCACAAATCAAGCCTTGGTAAATTTAAGAAAACTGAAATTGTATCAAGTATCTTTTCCGACCACAACGCCATGAGACTAGATATCAATTACAGGAAAAGATCTTTAAAAAATACAAACACATGGAGGCTAAACAATACACTACTTAATAATGAAGTGATCACTGAAGAAATCAAAGAGGAAATAAAAAAATACCTAGAAACAAATGACAATGGAGACACAACGACCCAAAACCTATGGGATGCAGCAAAAGCAGTTCTAAGGGGGAAGTTTATAGCAATACAAGCCCACCTTAAGAAGCAGGAAACATCTCGAATAAACAACCTAACCTTGCACCTCAAGCAATTAGAGAAAGAAGAACAAAAAAACCCCAAAGCTAGCAGAAGGAAAGAAATCATAAAAATCAGATCAGAAATAAATGAAAAAGAAATGAAGGAAACGATAGCAAAGATCAATAAAACTAAAAGCTGGTTCTTTGAGAAGATAAACAAAATAGATAAACCACTAGCCAGACTCATCAAGAAAAAAAGGGAGAAGACTCAAATCAATAGAATTAGAAATGAAAAAGGAGAAGTAACAACTGACACTGCAGAAATAAAAAAAATCATGAGAGATTACTACAAGCAACTCTATGCCAATAAAATGGACAATCTGGAAGAAATGGACAAATTCTTAGAAATGCACAACCTGCCAAGACTGAATCAGGAAGAAATAGAAAATATGAACAGACCAATCACAAGCACTGAAATTGAAACTGTGATTAAAAACCTTCCAACAAACAAAAGCCCAGGACCAGATGGCTTCACAGGTGAATTCTATCAAATGTTTAGAGAAGAGCTAACACCTATCCTTCTCAAACTCTTCCAAAATATAGCAGAGGGAGGAACACTCCCAAATTCCTTCTACGAAGCCACCATCACCTTGATACCAAAACCAGACAAGGATGTCACAAAGAAAGAAAACTACAGGCCAATATCACTGATGAACATAGATGCAAAAATCCTCAACAAAATACTAGCAAACAGAATCCAACAGCACATTAAAAGGATCATACACCATGATCAAGTGGGGTTTATTCCAGGAATGCAAGGATTCTTCAATATACGCAAATCTATCAATGTGATAAACCATATTAACAAATTGAAGGAGAAAAACCATATGATCATCTCAATAGATGCAGAGAAAGCTTCTGACAAAATTCAACACCCATTTATGATAAAAACCCTCCAGAAAGTAGGCATAGAGGGAACTTTCCTAAACATAATAAAAGCCATATATGACAAGCCCACAGCAAACATCATCCTCAATGGTGAAAAACTGAAAGCATTTCCACTAAGATCAGGAACAAGACAAGGTTGCCCACTCTCACCACTCTTATTCAACATAGTTTTGGAAGTTTTAGCCACAGCAGTCAGAGAAGAAAAGGAAATAAAAGGAATCCAAATCGGAAAAGAAGAAGTAAAGCTGTCACTGTTTGCAGATGACATGATACTATACATAGAGAATCCTAAAGATGCTACCAGAAAACTACTAGAGCTAATCAATGAATTTGGTAAAGTAGCAGGATACAAAATTAATGCACAGAAATCTCTGGCATTCCTATATACTAATGATGAAAAATCTGAAAGTGAAATCAAGAAAACACTCCCATTTACCATTGCAACAAAAAGAATAAAATATCTAGGAATAAACCTACCTAAGTATACGAAAGACCTGTATGCAGAAAATTATAAGACACTGATGAAAGAAATTAAAGATGATACAAATAGATGGAGAGATATACCATGTTCTTGGATGGGAAGAATCAACATTGTGAAAATGACTCTACTACCCAAAGCAATCTACAGATTCAATGCAATCCCTATCAAACTACCACTGGCATTTTTCACAGAACTAGAACAAAAAATTTCGCAATTTGTATGGAAACACAAAAGACCCCGAATAGCCAAAGCAATCTTGAGAACGAAAAAAGGAGCTGGAGGAATAAGGCTCCCTGACTTTAGACTATATTACAAAGCAACAGTAATCAAGACAGTATGGTACTGGCACAAAAACAGAAAGATAGATCAGTGGAACAGGATAGAAAGCCCAGAGATAAACCCACGCACATATGGACACCTTATCTTTGATAAAGGAGGCAGGAATGTACAGTGGAGAAAGGACAGCCTCTTCAATAAATGGTGCTGGGAAAACTGGACAGGTACATGTAAAAGTATGAGATTAGATCACTCCCTAACACCATACACAAAAATAAGCTCAAAATGGATTAAAGACCTAAATGTAAGGCCAGAAACTATCAAACTCTTAGAAGAAAACATAGGAAGAACACTCTATGACATAAATCACAGCAAGATCCTTTCTGACCCACCTCCTAGAGTAATGGAAATAAAAACAAAAATAAACAAATGGGACCTAATGAAACTTCAAAGCTTTTGCACAGCAAAGGAAACCATAACCAAGACCAAAAGACAACCCTCAGAATGGGAGAAAACATTTGCAAATGAAGCAACTGACAAAGGATTAATCTCCAAAATTTACAAGCAGCTCATGCAGCTCAATAACAAAAAAACAAACAACCCCATCCAAAAATGGGCAGAAGACCTAAATAGACATTTCTCCAAAGAAGATATACAGAATGCCAACAAACACATGAAAGAATGCTCAACATCATTAATCATTAGAGAAATGCAAATCAAAACTACAATGAGATATCATCTCACACCAGTCAGAATGGCCATCATCAAAAAATCTAGAAACAATAAATGCTGGAGAGGGTGTGGAGAAAAGGGGACACTCTTGCACTGCTGGTGGGAATGTGAATTGGTTCAGCCACTATGGAGAACAGTATGGAGGTTCCTTAAAAAACTACAAATAGAATTACAATATGACCCAGCAATCCCACTGCTTGGCATATACCCTGAGAAAACCAAAATTCAAAAAGAGTCAGGTACCAAAATGTTCATTGCAGCTCTATTTACAATAGCCAGGACATGGAAACAACCTAAGCGCCCATCATCGGATGAATGGATAAAGAAGATGTGGCACATATACACAATGGAATATTACTCAGCCTTAAAAAGAAATGAAATTGAGCTATTTGTAATGAGATGGATAGACCTAGAGTCTGTCATACAGAGTGAAGTAAGTCAGAAAGAAAAAGACAAATACCGTATGCTAACACATATATATGGAATTTAAGGGAAAAAAATGTCATGAAGAACCTAGGGGTAAGATAGGAATAAAGACGCAGACCTACTGGAGAACGGACTTGAGGGTATGGGGAGGGGGAGGGGTGAGTTTTGACAGGGCGAGAGAGAGTCATGGACATATACACACTAACAAACGTAGTAAGGTAGATAGCTGGGGGGAAGCAGCCGCAAGGCACAGGGATATTAGCTCGGTGCTTTGTGACAGCCTGGAAGGGTGGGATGGGGAGAGTGGGAGGGAGGGAGACGCAAGAGGGAAGACATATGGGAACATATGTATATGTATAGCTGATTCACTTTGTTATAAAGCAGAAACTAACACACCATTGTAAAGCAATTATACCCCAATAAAGATGTTTAAAAAAAAAAAAAAAAAAAGCATCACGGTTTTGCAACATATTTGTGTTGATTTTAAACATCTGAGAGTTAAAAAAAAACATTTAAGTTTGAAATGTTTACGAGTTAAGGTGTCAAAATGTGCAAATAATTGTAAAGGGGAAACAAAGACAAAAACCCCATAGAGTTCAACTATAATACAGGGTACTGGGGAGAGGTTAGGACACGATACACTTGTATTTACATGTACAGAAATGCCCACAACTTGGAGTATCTATGAGAATATTCGAATGGCCGACTGGGACTTTCAACTTAATGAACATGAGTGATTTCTAGTGACAGAGAATCAAAAGGATAAGCAAATGCTTTGGCAAGCTATTGTATAAAATAATCTTCATTTCTTCTACCAGAACAATGTTGTGAAACATGGTGATTTATTTTTCTTTTCGGCGGCACCGTCAGCCTTCTACTCTGTGCAGAATGACTTAATTTGAATCCAAAAGTGAGTGCTTCAATAGTGGCTCATTCTGAAGTCCTGACTTCCCCCAAGGAGTTTAAGTATTATGACCCCTGTCAACACCCTCCTGATAAGGTAGGCATAATCAGGGATGCAAGAGCAGGGAGTAGTCAAAGGAAGAGCTTAAACATCATTCTGTACCAGCTCACTGAGCACCAGATATATATATATATGTCAGGGCTCCACACACAGTAGTTAACTGACCTGATGAGTATGTATTTTTTGCTAACCATGTTTTACAGATTAGAATATTTTGATTCAATGAGATTTGTTCATCCATTTATTCAGTCTATAAATAAGTGAATACTTACTATGTTAAGTAAAATGCCCAATTTGCAATGTCTAATCTCCTGAGTTCCAGTCTCTGGTCTCAGCTTGAAATAACACTTCCTCCCTCAGGAGAACAGGTTTTGATTCTCACTGGTGCCCCTCTTGCTGTAGCAACACCTATCCAGGGAACCAGGCACAAAAACTACTGGACGTGCCACTGGGCAATAAAAAGAAAAACATAACAACCTTAACTCGCACTATAACATTGTTATGAGCTAGATGGGCAATGACCTTCCCAACTCTAAGGGATATCAGACTCTAGAACCAGAGTATTTAACCTAGACTACACCTCTTGATATGCGTCACTGCACCTTCTTGTAAAACTTACTGATATTCTTAAAACCCATATTGGGCCCTTTTATGTTTTGTTTTATTTTCTGAATCTATTTTACGGTATAGTAGATATCACCTGTCAAGAAGGTTTATACACCAAAATGATCCATTCTGTAATTTCAACTAATGTTTCTAGTTCATCTATAAGTAAATCCCTTCTCTCCTTGTTATATTTGTTCTTCAAATACTTATAGACAGGTCTCATGTTTCTCATTAGTCATTACTTAACCAAGCTGTATATAATTAATCTTTCCCCATAAATTAGTCTCTCTAGACTCTTGAAATGTTCTCAGTACTGTGCACTACTTTCTCCCAGACTTTTGTTATAAGCTGCCCTGTCTTCCTCATGCCATTACGACAGAACCAAGTGGGAAAGAACTTTATCTGTTTCACATTGGTATATGGAACACCACATTCACAGGTGTATTTCTGCAGGGGCTGTAATCATTACCCCAAGGCAGAAAGACAGAGTCAGTAAAACAACAGAGCCTCACAGCCCTGTTTTCCACACTTCTCCAGCCATGCTTGTCTCACATTTCCTCTCTGTCTCATACTAGCCACTCTTGCAGATTATTATGATAAGTAGCTCTTAATAACTACATATTCTTTAGAATATAGTTTTGTAGATGTGAAATAACTTTGCTTGGCTACTTCCAGAGATGTTTCTACACCCTGTGACAGCTTAGCCTTCCTTTGTTTTCCTTTATTCAGTATGGCTCTGGAGTCAGAAAGTTCAATCCTTCCATCTGCCACTTTGAGCTCTGTGAGCTTAAGCCTCTCTGTGTCTCAATTCTATCATCTGTAAAATGGACATAATAAGAATGCCAAACCTCACTGATGTATTAAAAAGAGTAAATCAGTAAATATATTAAAGCACTCAGAATGGTGGCTGACTCATAGTAAGTGCTATATACATACATTTACTGTACAAAAAGCACCTTATTGTTTATAACAGCTATTATAGGCACGTGGCATTCTCTGCTATTTAAACTGAGACCTCTACTATAATTTTCTCTGAGGGCCACATCTAACTATCTGCAATAGATATCGTGGTCACAGGGACATTCACACCTGTTTTGAAGTATGACATGCATGTCTACAGTAGATGATTTTCAAGTTAAAATTTTAAATCAGCCTATAAAGTTGTCATTTTTCAATTTATTTTTCATGTCACAAAAACCACTGTAATTGACCTAGACCTCTATACCAAAAGTGAATAGCAGAAAAGGGAGAGTGAATATGAATTTAGTAGTGCATGAGCAGATGGTGACTGCAATGCTCATCAGTGGCAAGTGGCTTACAAGACCTCAGTTTAAAGAACTCCAGATTAATATTCCAGAAGACTAAGCTAAAAAAAGTTTGGTGCTCAACATGTATTTAACTAAACAGACTTTTGTCACTGGAAGGGACTAATTCCTATATGTTACAGAGAGGGACAACTTACAGAATTCAAGTGACGTTCCTGAAGTCATACAGTTAGCTAGTAACCAAGTCAAAGAGTAGAACTAAGGTCTCATTTCCAATGAGCCAATTTATCACACTTATATCCCTAAATTCAAGTTGCGTGTGTATGAATACATTCCAATGACATTCATTATCTTCTTCTTGACTACACACCTTTAACTGGATTTATAGCCAAGCTCTTATCAGTTTTATATTTGGCATGGATCGATATCAGATAAGGTTTTTTTCCTTCCAGCAGGTTTAATTTTTCTGATGATTTGTGTTTTCAGACCAGTGTTTTAACCCCAAACCATAGCCAGAATGGTGAGAAGAATTTCAGGCACCAGTGCAGAACAGAGGGGGAGACATTCTGCAAGTGATCTTGTGGTGCCCCACAAATGGTACTACTCAGCGAGCCAAAAGCTTCCCTAACCTATATCACTGGTCCCAAAAGCATGAATCAATTGTGCTCATCCACCATTAGTAACCATCAACATATATTCTAACTTTTCTGCTAGTAATGATATACATAGACCTTAAGAAAAGCTTCTAATGAATTACAGAAAAAAAGGCATAATTAAACTTGAAACTGATAGATAACAAAGTGTGTGTACAAAGGTTCTTATTGAAGCTGAAATCAACTCGATGCTGTTACTCTGTGAACTGCTCAGACAGTAGACCCAGATGCCTAAAACTATAGTGATTCTAGATGAAATTGCAGACTATATATCACAAATTAAAAACTGAATCATTACTGTAATCCTAGATTTCACTTTACATGTTATACAAGACCATCTGTTTAAGAGGGCATTTATGAAAATGTTGAGCCTTTTCTTATTAACCTTGATCAGACTGAATGTATTTCTTGGTAATTCCCATTTCATTGGTATAAAATGTACTACCAATGATTTAAAATAATTGTAACTAAATTCCTCAAGATGCACTGCATAAAAATATACCAGATTGTCACAGCACTATCAAAGTTTAATTGATCTAATTTAGATCTCATCAAACTGTGCATTATAATTTCGTCTTTCTTTGACCAAATGATTGCAATCTTGTCACTTGTATTTATACATGTCATTAGCATATCAAAAACACTGCCAATATCAAAGGGTTGTGGCTTTTGAAAAATTTCCCTTTCCTTCACTGATCAACTACTGAATTATTTAGTGGTGTGTTCTGCATGCCAGAGTGGATTTACCTTGAAGCTTAAGCCTCAGGGCACCTCACTTGCATAGGCCCCTTCTAAATATTCACTTTCATATCTAATTTTGCATTTGTGATCTTGTATTCTTTTTTTAAAGAGGAGCCCCCAAATTGTATAAACCTCAGGCCTCCAAAAAACCTGGATCTTCACCTGCCTGCATGTCTTCCAGAAGTGTTTCTGAAGGAAAAGCTGTAGAAACTTGGACACCAAAAATCGAATAATTGGAACTCTGTGGAAATTAAACGTAATGATATGATATTTATTTCTCTCCCTCATGGTCAGCACCTCTTTAACACTCCGATTGCAGTTCTCAAAAACTGGAGAATCTCCCATCCATTGCAAAAACCCATTCAGATGCTTAATATAGGCAACTTTCACCAGTTACAATATTTTAAAACATCTAGATACATGTTATGACATCAACTGTCTTCCTAATTAATATGACATATTTTAATTAATAAGATTCCATTTGGATCCACTGTTTCACTGCACAATAACTGTTCTATTTGGATTCACTAATTACATCTGTTTTGCTATATATAACATCCTTTCCTCTGATTTAAAAAATCTGAGCTGAAGGAAAAAAAATTGATACTATTCATCATTTGGAACTTTGCAATAAAATTTAGGCACGTGACCTCAGTAAACTGGTTTTCACCAGATATTGCTATTTGTTTTCAGAAAGTAATCTTCTAGAGTTGGGAGAATCTGACCTACAATTCACTCGCCTTTCTATTAAAGGCCTCTTTCATTGAATATTGTTTAATGTCAATTAGGGAGTCGTTAAAAACAATAAAAATTGCTAATAATACAACACCCCTCCCCAATCTTCCTAGCCATATTTCAGAGATTCTCTTAAAAGTTGTAGATCCTACAAGGAAGGGTTCTATTTCAGAACCACCCTTATTCCTCCCCCTTTGGATTATTTTCCCTATGGTTGCCATTTCTCTATTTAGTATTACTACAGTATTATTATGTAGCATGTTCATATGAATATTTCCACAGAATAGGAGAAATTTGAGTGAGTTAAACAAAAAGTAATCACTGGACTAGTTCAATGGATAGAAAGAGGTCGGATTAGGAATCAGAATCAGGGCTTCTAGTAACACCTTCCTCCACAAAATAGTTCCGGGACTATGAGTTCATTTTAAAGTAAATGGAAGAACAAAGCTTCCACAGAACTGATAATGACCAGAGAAGGTGAGCCCTAATGTTCTCTCATTCATCTATTTTACTCACTGAACTTTCATATCAAATCTCATTTAATGAAAGGATTCTGAAACAAAACAAAAAGAAACAAAAAATAAATCCAACTTTAATTAAAAACTGGAGAGGAGGGCTTCCCTGGTGGCGCAGTGGTTGAGAGTCCACCTGCCGATGCAGGGGACACGGGTTCGTGCCCCGGTCCGGGAAGATCCCATATGCCGCGGAGCGGCTAGGCCCGTGAGCCATGGCCGTTGAGCCTGCGCGTCCGGAGCCTGTGCTCCGCTATGGGAGAGGCCACAGCAGTGAGAGGCCCGCATAACGCAAAAAAAAAAAAAAAAAAAAAAAACTGGAGAGGACCTCAAAAATCCTTTCCAACGCTAACATGCCAGGTTACCTAAGTCTTAAGGAAATGGAACATTTAATCTTCTCTCTGCCTTCTAAGAAATAAATGTAAGTATACTTACTTTGGACATAGGCACTACCCGTATGGGTTTTTTTGTTTGTTGTTTTTTTTATTTTTTAGGCTTAGCCACAAACCATAACGAAAATGGTGGAAATTTCAAGCACCAGTGCAGGACAGAACAAAAAACACTAGCAAGCAGACCTTGTGGCAGCCCTCAAATGGTACCATTCAATGGTACCACTCAGGGGACTATATATACTTTAGCCTAGCAATGTTGTGAACAGCTGAAGGAAGCATGAATGAATAGTAAGGAGGATAAAAGGGAGAAAGAATAGAAAAAAAATTGAAGAGGATACAACCACAAAGGTTGTATCCTGGCAAAGCTGGCAAAGCTTATGTAAACATAGCAGGTCAAGTAGAATGTGTGCGCTTTAATGACTTTTAAAGATTATTCATTGTACTTTCCTAAGGATAATAAAACCTCTCATATCAGCACATATCCCATACTTCAATCAATGGGCACTTTCTATTCAACAGCTTTAAGTATGACTCTAGTGCACTTTAAAAAAATACCGAAAAGCTGAGGTTGTTCATTAATTTCTCTTCATCACAGAATTAGACACAGTTTAAGTTTAAAAGCAGCAATATACCTTGAAGTGAATGCCAGTAATGAGCTGAGTTACATTTTTGAATCAGTCTTGGGCAGAACAGTAAAGTAGGTAATGTTGGTCTTTGCAGATCTGCTTTTCCTTCTAAGTCCTCTTTCCCTGTTTCTATAGCCCTCCCCTTGTTTATCTTAATAGGTAACACTAGTAATTTTAAACAGTCTTCTCACTTAATAGCAGAATGGACAATAATATGATCTTCAGGCTTTTTCCTCCCATTCCCAAGCCAAGCCAAAACTTAACCTTTCCCTTAGGACTCTGCTCTCAAATGAGAAACCTGAAAATGACTTGGATAAACTAATCAAACAAAATATGTCAATACAAGTAATTGCATTTATAGCATGGGACTCCTAGAGCAATGATGCCTTAACTCTCAAGAAGGAATTTTAGGCACCATAGTGGGGTTGGTCAGAGATGTTTGGGGAGAAAATAAAAATATGTAGATACCTAAAGAGAGGGCATTGATATGAAATTCCTCCTCTTTTATAATATATACCAAGTGGAGCTCTTAAAACAAATATGATCGACCCATTAGAAGAGGATATCATTAGGTAACAAAGTTCAAGACCCTGAATAGACGCTGACATTTAAAAAATACCTGGAGGGATGGATGGTAGGTGACAAAAGTCAGATTCAGGCCTAGAGCTGAACAACAGGTTGGTCAGCACACTATACAGATTAGGGTATTACAAGGCAAGAAAATCATATCTGGGTATAATGTTTAGGAACAGGTTAATTTGACCTTCATCTTTAAAGATGAGTAGGTACCTAACAAATTACAGAGATTTAAAAATTATAAAATCATCAAATTGTATGTAATCTTCCTTAATAAACCCCCGAAATAGAAATATATCTCTTTGGCAGAAGGATTCCTCACTAACCACAACAGAGACTATATAAATTCCAGGTGGTGGTGTATTATCAGCCTAGAAAGCATTCACATCCAACTCATTATACAAGGATATTCTTCTATATTAAATGACAACTGAACCATCTGCAGGAATGGAGAGCTAACATACTACCAAATCTTGTAACTTGATGAGTAATTTCAAATTTGTTACAAGATATGACAATGACTTTATTATCTTTATACTAACGTTCGTATTCCATTACTGATTCAATTCTTAATAGCTAGTTCTTTGATTTCTTTCTGAAATATACCTAAGACTAATGATATTCTACATAATCTCAAAGTTACGGAGTGGTCTCTAGTTTTGTTGTTGGTTGAAAGTAAACTAGGTTGTAGATTGACATATTCCATTCCTATGCATATATCCAAAGGGAAAGGTGGAACGATGTTTGTTTGTTTTTTCTTTTTCCTTTACTCCTGAATGTTTTACTACCTGTGGCTATAGTTCAGCATTAAATGCCAGAGAAATTATCAAATCTATCTTCAGGATTCAGCATTAATGAATCATTATGCCAGTTAGGCATAACTCTTGTCAATGGAAATTCTGACCATCGTTGTGACTTCAGTGAAAGTAGAAAATAGTCCCAACACTCAAGTAACTGAATTATTGTCACGAGTCAGCTCCAGATTCTTTTCTCCAACAAATTCTTCATTTTTTGCGAGAGTTTAAAGCACATCAATGACTCATTCAGTTTATGCCAAAAACAGTTTTACCAATTAATTTCAACTTAATTTCAATTAAAATATTTTCTCTCCTGAGAAAATATTTGCAAATGATGCGATCAACAAGGGCTTAACTTCCAAAATATACAAACAGCTCATACAACTCAGTAAGAAAACAAACAACCAACCCAATCCAAAAATGGGCAGAAGACCTAAATAGACGTTTCTCCAAAGAAGATATACAGATGGCCAATAGGCACATGAAAAGATGCTCATCACTGTTAATTATTAGAGAAATGCAAATCAAAACTACTATGAGGTACCACCTCACACCAGTCAGAATTGCCGTCATCAAAAAGTCTACAAATAATAAATGCTGGAGAGGGTGTGGAGAAAAGGGAACCCTCCTACACGGTGGGAGTGTAAATTGATGCAGCCACTATGGAAAACAGTATGAAGGTTCCTTAAAAAACTAAAACTAGAGTTACTATATGATCCAGCAATCCCACTCCTGGGCATATATCTGGAGAAAACTCCGATTCGAAAAGATACATGCACCCCAATGTTCACTGCAGCACTATTTACAATAGCCAAGACATGGAAGCAACCTAAGTGTCCATCAACAGATGAATGGATAAATGAGATGTGGTATACATATATAATGGAATATTACTCAGCCATGAAAAAAGAAGGAAATAATGCCATTTGCAGCAACATGTATGGACCTAGAAATCATCATACTAAGTGAAGTAAGTCAGACTGAGAAAGACAAATATCGTATTATATCACTTATATGTGGAATCTTAAAAAATGATACAAATGAACTTATTTACAAAAAGAAATAGACTCACAGACACAGAAAATAAACTTATGGTTACCAAAGGGGAAAGGGGGTGGGGGTGGGATAAATTAGGAGTTTGGAATTAGCAGATACAAACTACTATATATAAAACAGATAAACAACAAGGTCCTGCTGTATAGCACAGGGAACTATATACAATAATCTGTAATAAACCATAAGGGAAAAGAATATGAAAAAGAATATATATATATATATATATATATATATATATATAAAGTATATATATGACTGGATCACTTTGCTGTACACCAGAAACTAACACAACATTGTAAATTAACTATACTTCAATTAAAAAAAAGAAAACTGGGGGTGGTGGTGTGATAAACTGGGAGATTGGGATAGACATATATACACTAATATGTATAAAATGGATAACTAATAAGAACCTGCTGTATAAAAAAAAATAAAATTCAAAACAAAAAAAACCTCTCATATGCATTAGTATACCATTTTCCATTTACAAATACTAGAAACATTTCTTCTTCTCTTGAAGAAGCAGAGCAACCACTTCCTATATTTGCACTCCTGACTTGGAGGTAGTTTGGAAAAAACAAAATATTGGAAGAGTAGTACTAAAAATAAACAAAACCTCAAATTCTAAATTTTGCCAATCCATTTCTGGTGATAGAAACTAAACTGAGAGGAGGTCCACTAGGTAACCAAATCTGTTCACTTTTTATTGATGTTATTAAAGGATGAAGGAAATAAGTACAGAAACACTACCCTTTTAGAAAGTGTTATTTTTATCTGTATGCCTGCATTTAAAAAAGAGACAAACTTGCTCATGCACTCATACCAACTAAAAATCTTTCTTTGACCTCAGTCCAGAAACCTACAGTGTGTCTGAATTCAGTTTGATTCTGTTTGAAACCTTACACATGAGATATCTTAAATGGCTCTCCAAAGGACTCAAGTGCTTGAGCCTTTCAGAGGCATTCCTAATGAAGAAAATGTCCTAGATATCTACACTATATCTCTGTCATATAGCCATGAACTTGCTAGTTGCCCTTTGCTACTTGCTCACTTCTATATAATCCCATATCCATTGGTTAAAGCCCAGCACTAATGAGGCCGAGGCAGGGGTTTGATCTTCAAATGGGCCAGTTCCCTTTTCTCTCTTCCATGGATACAGAAGAAAGCCTAACCCCAACCAGCTGCTGCAGAAATGTTCGCCACAGGGAACAGAGGAACTGGCAAGGTCATCTGCATTTCTAAACTCAAGGGACATGGCCTACTGACTGTGGGTCAGTGGGGTCATCTTCATTTCACCTCTAAATCCTTCCATGCCTCCAAATGAACGCCCCTAAAAACCTGGCAACTGAGAAGGTTAAGACAATGGAACCCACAGCGTATCTGCTCATTCAAACGTGTGTGTTGGGGGATGGGGTGAGAGGAATACATTTGAATAAGTAAATGAGGCTTATTACTACCCAGGCACCATTTAATAGAAACACCAGAAGAGAGCATGTGCACTTCTGGGGGAACAGTTCAGTTTTGAATATTCCAAAAGGGCAGTGGTATTTTTCAATCCTTTCCCCAATGTTTCCTGTTCAGTAGATGATTATATTTACATATTTCTGGTTCTAGAGGTCACAAACTGACTTCCAAAAAATGAGATTCTAAATACTATTTTAGAGTAAGAACCTTGTTGCATTTAGAACCAATTTTTAGAATTATTTAAAAAACACTGGCATGTCTGAATTATTAAATCTTTTAAGCATCCACCATGCTTTGAGTATATCAAGCACAAAATAGGTGCTTAAGGTTTACATAATAAGAATAACAATATTGTTACCCACTTTTAGCTCAGAGTTGACAAGCTATAGGCCTCCATTATGAGTAATGCATATTAGTTAGAATTCACTACTAAGCTGTAAGTTCACTATAAATCATTTTTAGAAACCCCAGCTATATTTATTATGCTATATTTAAAAATAAATCATGAAGAATTTCTCAGGGCAATATGACATTGCCAAATATCTGGCCAGGTTAAATGAGAAAACACTAATTCTTAATTCCAATAATATAACACTCATAAACATATTTCAGAAATTAGTGGTAATTAAAACTCAAGGGCATTAGTATGTGCGCTGTGAGTGTGATCACAGAAAAAGATTCCCAGAAAGAATATCTTTCTACTCGTTTTGCCTAAACCACTAATCCTTACTAAACTATACTACAGATCCTCTCTCAAGCATATACCCTCTCTCAAATACCTAGCCTGGTACTTAGTCAAGTATGGTCAGTTTCATTAATTCAAAGGTGACTTTCTAAATCCAACTCCAATTTAGAAACTCCCTTTCATGTTTTTGTTATACTTAATGAGGATTTTAAACTCCACCTTTTAATTTTTAGGTTAATTGTAACCCAGGGGGCACTAGTTACCTTTTGACACTCCCTCAAATTACTTGTTAACTGGAAGACAAGCACTCAAACTGAAGTCAAGAGGGTCAGGAGGAAAAGCAGTAGCTTCGGGACAAGGAGGGTAGGAAAGGTTTTCTTGCAAAGCCACTTAGCAAAACCATTTAGCTAGAGGGCATTGTGCCAATTTCAAAGTCAAGGAAAGTGTCTAACAATTTCTGTATCCTTGCTCAGAAGCAAAATACACTTTTTGCAATCAAGATTTCCTTTTTGTTTTTTGGTTAGACCCAGCTCCTCAGTAAAATAATGTAATTCCAGAAACAGGGCAAATCGAAACCTGCAATGTCCCTCCTTTGCCTTCGGTCCATTTAAATCATATTCAGTTATTCCCTTTTCTAGCCATGGAGGTTTCCAAGCCATTTTTAAAATGAACTCTACGTTCTCAATTCCTCGGTTGTATCTATATCGACTAACACAATTTTAACAGATAATACAGTGATGCAAGTGGCTACCGGTAGCATTATCAATCTACCAGCACAGTGACAGATTAGTGGTTACTTAGGGCTGGGGGTGGGGGTAGGGGTTGTATGTGTTATAAGATGAAAATGTCCTAAAATTGACTAGGGTGACAGTTGCATATACCCGTGAGTATACTCAAGCAAAGAAACAAACAAACATTGATGGGTGGTTCATTTAAATGGGCAAACTATATGGTATGTTAATTATATCTTAAAGTTATTATAAAAAATATAGGCAGGAAGAACATGTCGTAGTCAAGACGGCCAGATGGCTATCTAGATGCTAAATTCCAGTCCTTGGACTTTTTAGCCTATGGGACCTTGGGTACATTATGAAGTAACTTAAGTAATGTTACTAAGCTTCAATTTTCAGATCTGTAAAAAGGAGAAAACGTATATTATCTATGCACATACAGTTGTTCTGAACATTAAATATGATCATGTGTTGCAAAATGCTTAGCCTAATGCCTAGAATCCAGTAAGTGCTCAATGTTGGCTATTATTCTCTCCCTTTAAAAGAATTAGTAACAGCTTTGAGATCTAATTTACATACTATAAAATTCACCCTTTTCTTAAAAAAGTGTACATTTCAGTGATTTTTAGTATAACCACATAATTGTGCAACTATCACCAGTATCTAAATCCAGACTATTCCCATCACCTGAGAAAGAAACCACTCATTAGCAGTAACTCCCCATTGTCCTCTCCTCCCTCAGTGGCAACCAGTAATCTTACTTTCTATCTCTTTGGATTTGGCTATTCTGGACATTTCATATAATACGTGGCCTTTTGTGTGTGGCTTTTTCACTTAGCATAATGTTTTTGAGGCTTACCCACATTGCAGCATGTATCAGAACTTTATTCCTTTTTATGGCTGAATAATATTCCCTGGTAAGGATAGTTCACATTTTGTTTTATCCATTCATCACATGATGGACATTTTGTGAATTTCTATTTTTTCACTATCATGAATAATGCTGCTTTGAACACTCAAGTAAAATGGACATATGTTTTTTGTTGCTGTTGCTTTTTTCATCAAGAGGGGGAATCAAAACTCCTGTGTGCCTTCCTACCCAACATCCCATATAAATATAGACGGTCTTAATGGCAAAGATATGTGTATAGGATAAAATGGTAACATTTTAAATGTTCATCACTGACAGAATATAAAAGTAAATGAAATCATCTTTTTAAGTTATGAAAAAGGAAAATATCTACTTCTATTTTATTTATTTATATTTTAAATTGAGGTATAAGTAACATAGAACATTATATTAGTTTCAGGTGTATTAATGATCGATATCTGTATACATTGTGAAATGATCACAACATGTCTAGTTAACACCTGTCACTAAAGAGTTTCAATTTTTTTCTGTTGAGAACTTTTAAGATTTACTCTCTTAGCAACTTCCAAAGATGCAACCTGTACGTTACATCCCCATGACTTACTTACTTTATAACTGGATGTTTGTACCTTTAGACTCCCTCCACCCGTTTCGCCCAACCCCTATCCTCCACCTCTGGCAACCACCAATCTGTTCTTTGTACCTAGGAGTTCGGGGCTTTTTGTTAAGGTTCCACATATAAGTGAAATCATAGGGTATTTGTTTTTCACTGTCTGACTTATTTCATTTAGTATAATACCCTCGAGGTCTATCCATTTCGCAGATGGCAAGATTTCATTCTTTTTTTATGGCTGAAGGATATGCCACTGTGTGTGTGTGTGTGTGTGTGTGTGTGTGTGTGTGTGTGTGTGTGTGTGTGTTTATATATAAAATCACATTTTCTCTCTCCATTAATCCATCAGTGGATACTTACACTGTCTCCAAGTCTTGGCTATTGTAACTAATGGTACAATGAACATGGGGTGCATAAATCTTTTCTAATTAGCGTTTTCATTTTCTTCAGATACATACCCAAAAGCGGATTCCTGGATCATATCGTAGTTTTATTTTTAATTTTTTTTTTTTTTTTTTTTTTTTTTTTTATGCGTTACGCGGGCCTCTCACTGCTGTGGCCTCTCCCGTTGCGGAGGACAGGCTCCGGACGCGCAGGCCCAGCGGCCATGGCTCACGGGCCCAGCCGCTCCGCGGCATGTGGGATCTTCCCAGACCGGGGCACGAACCCGTGTCCCCAGCATCGGCAGGCGGACTCTCAACCACTGCGCCACCAGGGAAGCCCTATTTTTAATTTTTTAAGGCACCTCCACAGTGTTTTCCATAATGGCTGTACCAGTTTATATTCCCACCAACGGTGTACAAGGGTTCACTTTTCTCCACACCCTCACCAACAATTGTTATCTCTCGTGTTTTTGATAATAACCATCCTAACAGGTATGAGGTGATAATATCTCATTATGGTTTGGATTTGCATTTCCCTGATGATTACTGATATTGAGCACCTTTTCGCGTACCTACTGAGTATTTGTGTGTCTTATTTGTAACACATCTATTCAGGTACTCTGTCCATTTTTAAAATCACGTTATTTGTTTTTTACCTATTGAGTTGCAGGCGATCCTTTTATATTTGGATATTAACCCCATATCAGATACATGGTTTGCAAATATTTTCTCCCTTCCCCTAGTTTGCCTTTTAATTTTGTCAATTGTTACCTTTGCTATACAGAGCTTCTTAGTTTGATATAATCCCACACTTTTATTTTTACTTTGTTTGCGTGTGCTTTGGTGGCATATCTAAAAGCATTGTACATTAAAAAAAGAAAATCATTGCCAAGACCAATATCAAGAAGATTTTACTTTATGCTTCTTCAAGAAGTTTTATGGTTGTAGGTCTTACATTGAAGTCATTAGCTATTTCAAGTTAATTTTTGTGTATGGTGCAAGATAAGGGTGCAATTTCATTCTTTTGCATGTGGATATCCAGTTTTCCCAACACCATTTATTGAAGACACTATCCTTTGCCTATTGTATATTCTTGGCTCCTTTGACTATATACGTATGGGTTTCCATTCTTTTTTCTTTTTGTTCCTTCAACTGGCTAATTTCAGATGACCTCTGTGAGTTTGATAACTCTTCCTTCTGCGTGATCGAGTCTGCTGTTGAAGCTCTCTACTGAATTTTTCTGTCCTATCATTGTATTCTTCAGCTCCAGGATTTTTATTCCACTCTTTTATGGTTTACATTTCTTTAATTAAACTTCTCATTTTATTAACACATTGTTTTCCTGATTATTTTTTAGTTGTCTATCCATGTTCTCTTGCAACTCATTGAGCTTCTTTAGGAGGACTATATGAATTCTTTGTTAGGCAATTCATAGATCCCCATTTCTTTGGGGTCACTTACTGAAACTTTATTAGTTTCTTTTGGTGACAGTATGTTTGCCTGATTCTTCATGATCTGTACAGCCCTGCGTTGGTGTTTGCGCATTTGAAGAAGCAAACATCTCTTCCAGTCTTTAAAGAATAGTTTTGGCTGGTAAAGTCTTTATGTCAGGTCCCTCATCTGATGGCACAGCGTCATAGTCAAGCCATTTGGAGCTAGGTCACGTGGCTGTTTTTAAGTCCACAGTGGAGTGCATGGTTGGTGGGCCTATGACCAGGGTCGCAGGTGAGTGTGGATTCTGTCTGGTCCCTGAGTGGATGAGACTTCCTCCAGGACCTTGGTCAGTAGCACTGGAACTGTGACAAGCGTTCCCCAGTGTCTTCAGACAGCAAGCCTGTTTTCCAGGTATGCAAACAGTTGTGGCTCCTTCTGAGTCCCTGGGAAGGCTCCCAACAGGTCATTGGGCGGGTGGGATTGGCCCCGGATCACAGCTGAGTGGGGCTGAAACTGAGTAACAGGACTTCTTCAGGGCCCACAATTGGGACCAAAGATTATAGGCCTGCCTCAGGGCCACAGATAGGCATATCTCCCTCTGGGTCCCTGGGCAGACAGGACTATTCCCAGGCCATGGCTGCAAGCAGCTGGAGCCAGGTTACAGGACTGTTTCAAGGCCCACAATTGGACCAAGGTCAACGGGTCTACCTCCAAAGGCACAGGCAGGCATGGCTCCCAGTTGGCTCCTGGGTAGACAAGAATATTCTTGGCCCATGGCTGAGAGGGGCTTGAGCTGAGTTACAGGGATCTGCAGTTGGACCGATGTCACAGGGCCTGCTTCAGGGGCATGGATGGGTGCATGCCTCACCCGGTCTCTGAGCAAGCCATGGCTAATGTTGCCATGTGTTGTCAACCCATGGCTGAGAGGGGCTGGAACTGAGTCATAGGCCCATTTCAGGATATGAAGGCCTGACTCAGGGCACAGTCAGGCATGTCTCCTGCCCAGTCCCCAGGCAGAACTGATGACTGTGTGGGACTGGAGCCGGGTCATAGTCACAGTCAGGATTGAGTTCAGCAGGCCTGTCATCTGGGGCACGAGTGGGCATGATTTCTGCTAAGTTCTTCAGCAGATGGTGCTGGTAAGGCAGGACCAAAGCCAAACAGGGCTATAGCTGAGTCCACGAGGAGACAGAACTGTTTTGGGGGACCATGGTTGGTTGGGGAATCTGCCACCTGGTCAGGGGCCTGACTTCTCAAAATGCGCTCCTCAGTGTTGGACTCCGCCAAGGTTTTACAATCTCCTACCTGGAGCTCAAAGCTCTCACAAAGGAGCTTTTGTCCCTGGACGGCTGTCAAACTATTGTTGCTGAGGAGACATATGAGTGTGATACCTTCTATACCACCATCTTGCTGATATGTGCCCATTTTTAAATTGAGTTATTTATTTTTATATGATTGACTTCGAAGAGTTCCTTATATATTCTGGACATAAGTCCTTTATCAGACATATGGTTTGCAAGTATTTTCCCCATTCATTTCACTTTCTTGATGGTATCTTCCCCTTCCCCTTCCCCTTCATCCTCCATCTTCCATTATTATTATTGTTGTTATTGTTATTATTACTATTACTTCATCTATAGGAAGTAAAAAAGTGCTCATTAGAAATACTGATGCAATCACATTCCCATTCATGTTTCCTTGTAATTTCTAAATGATTCTGATGTAAGCAACACAGGCAGGTTACTCCAGAACCCGACAGCTGGAGAAGTATAGAATCTTCAAAGTGACAGCAGAAACAGTATCAAGTGTCAGCCAGAAAGCAGGGTCTCAGGGGACGTTTAATGTGCTGTTGAAAATAACGAGTGAAGCTAACCAACCATGCTTAGGGAGACAGACCAAAATCTCAGAAAATCTGGAAATAGCAAATGGACGGGGTCAAACAGAAACAGCACCAAATGGCTCTTCAAATGGTTGTTTTTTGCATTGCTTTACTTTTTATCATCCCATAAATTAAAAGAAATGCAGAAACGAGAAAACATAATTACAGTGGAATGCTATCCTTTTCAATTACTGAAGTAATTGGATGCAGTGGGGAAATTTAATGCATTCAGTTTTAACCAAAGACACTTTATACGGGAGAGAGCAGGCTGAACTGCTACCATAGTGCCACACAACAAGCAACCAGATTTCTCCCCTCCTTCAAAGACATCACCACCACCATCATCATCATAACAATAATAATATGAAAAGGACATTTAGTTCATTTTGCACATGAAGACCAATATTGTTAAAATTTTTTAAAAGACCTGCAATCCAATGGATAGATCCCTCAAATAAAGCAGACAATCCAACTCCCACGCCACTGCTTGCCAGCACCAAGTACTTTTATGAGCTGAACACAAATGTTTCAGGCTTTGCCAACAGAAAACAGAAGCAGAGAAATGGTTGTTCGCCCAAACACATTTTCCAAAAGTGGAACAAATTTAATTAAATAAATTTTAAGGTAGCATGTTTACATGATAGTTGCTAAAACTATTATAAAAAACAGTAGAAAGTGACTGAAAATTGTAGGAAAGAAAAATACTAGGTAATAGTGATTGAAAGTTTACTATATTCTAATTTACTATGCTCTAATTTAGTTGAGATCAAACAAAGTTGAGATGACTTCAAAATCAAATATCGAATCTATGACAAAGTCCTCTTTGGGGAAGATGGTAGATGTGGGAGCCAACGTGTAAAAATACCTGTATCCTTTGACATGCTTTTCTGCATGGGTTCAAATTCCATCTCTGCAGTTTACTAGTAGCATGACCTTGAGCAAGTTATTGAACTTTTTTCAAAATGAGAACTTTTGTGAGGATTAACTGAGCTAATACACCTAAAGCAATTTTCTCATTTGCAAAAACAGGTGACTGGCTTAGATTGGTGGTTTTCAAATTATTTCCAGGTTTTCAAAGTCTCTCCAGACTGCCTCTACTGGAAGAAAAAGGAATGGCTCCACATTGGTAGTGGCCGTAGGGTGGAGTGTGGCTGAGCAGCACTGTCACTTCTGTCACCCTCTCCCATTCAACCAAAATGGTTTTCTTTTGTCTGCTGTATAGGTTTGGGTTCTATAAAAGATTATTTTTTGGAAAAATATTACACATTTTAATGATACTTTCTTGGGTGCCAAGCAGTGTTCTAAGCCTTTTTTTATGCATTAGCTGATTTAATCAGCACATGATCCCCATTTTTTCAGATGAGACAATTGACACACAGAGAAGTTAAGGATCTTGCCCACGTTCTCATAGCCAGTAAATAAAAGATGCAAATTTGAACCCAGGCAGTCTGGCTCCACCACGCACACTGTTCACCACTACGGCTATGCTGTCTCGAAAACAGAAGTTTCTGTTGCTTAAAAAATAAAAGGTAAAATTTTGAACCCCATTAGACTATATAAGCTCTAAAGACCTCTTTAGCTTTAAAAAATTCCATAGCTCTACAATGAGCTAATTAAATTAACATCAGAATTTACAGCATGGACACAAGGGTCAAGATACAATCAACTAAACCACCTACACCATCTCTAGGTACAATCCTGCACAGCAAAAAAAAGAGTGCTTCAGAAGAATGAACATTATATACCCCAAATTTTGAATTATTTTGAAGAAATATTCACTTATCTACAATACTTTTGTATTTGTTCCTTCACTAGCAGGAGATACACAAGAAGCTTCTAGTTGAGACAGTTGTTTCAGAGGTTGGGGCTTCAGGATGATGTCCTTGCTAACAGTGTCTCATGTTTGCTATCCAAAAGCTGTCCTAAATCCAGAATATATCCATTACCTAAAGTAATCTGTGTTTTCTGTGCCCTGACTTGTAATTACTTAACTGACTCCAAGCCTCTAGCTGCATTTTCTGGGTTTTCCAGCTGCTGACACCCCAGTCTTGCACCTCACCTTAGAGGACCCTAGACACTCTCCTGCTCACAGAATGAGAACGTTGCAGAGCCCAGGGAGCCATGCCCACACTGAGCCTGATCTTCCCCTCCATCCAGACCATGTTGTGCCCCACAGTTCTTTGCCCAAAGTGTCTACAAAGAGCTGCGGATGGCAAGGAAGGGGGTCAGTTCGCAGGCCTGAGGCTACATTTGTATTTTTGTTCCAGGACCCACTGGGATGAGCCTGCTTGCTAGATTAGGGAATGTCTTACCCTTCTCTTGTGTTCCTAAGCCTTAACTTTGGCTCCCTCGTCCATTTCTAAGGTTCTGTAGTCCATTTTCTAATTCTCTGCTCCTCAGTGATGCCAAAGGTTTCAGAAAGATTAATTCTTATTCACAATTTAAAATCTATTCAAGTGTCTTATCTGTAGGGAAGCTTTTCCTGACCTCTTCAAAATGTGTTAGTCACCCCTTCTCAATGTGTCCTTTGCACAGTATAATGATTTGTATCACTTGTACTATTTCTGGAGTTTACCTATGTTTTCCCTAGTAGATTAAGCTCATTAAGGAGAGGAACGATGTCTTTCACCCTCATGCCTAGTACACAATACATACTTAATAAAGTTTGCTGAACTGAACTCAGGTTTCTCTTGTACTATTTCTGTACTTTTCCCCGGTACACTGATCTTCCCTTCTTTTATTAGAATCCAACGCAAGGCTTCTCAACCTCAGCACTATTGACATTTGGGGCTGGATAATTCTTTGTTGGGGGAGGGAGGAGCCCTGTCCATTGTACGTTTAGCAGCATCCTTGGCCTCTGTGCACCAGATACTAAGTAGCATCCCACCCCCAAGTTGTGACAATTAAATATGTCTCCATTAATATCCAAATGTCCTCTGGAGGGCAAAATCACCCCCAGTTGAGAACCACTGCCCTAACGCAACAAATTGTCGTCCTTTCTTTGCATTGATCATTCCTGCCTTTCCTCCACCTTTCAACTTAAATGTCACTTGCTTAGGGAAGACTTCCCTGCCCACCAGAATGAGTTTAAGGCCATATATATATATATATATATATATATATATATATATATATTTTTTTTTTTTTTTTTATTTTTTTTTTTTTTTGGCCACGCCACTCGGTATGTGGGATCTTAGTTCCCCGACCACAGATCAAACTGCACCCCCTGCAGTGGAAGCACGGAGTCTTAACCACTGGACTGCCAGGGAAGTCCCCTCTGAGATTATATATATATATTTGTATATGTGTGTGTGTGTGTGTGTGTGTGTGTGTGTGTGTTTGTGCGCAGGCTCAGCAGCCATGGCTCACGGGCCTAGCCGCTCCGCGGCATGTGGGATCTTCCCGGACCGGGGCACGAACCCGTGTCCCCTGCATCGGCAGGCGGACTCTCAACCACTGCGCCACCAGGGAAGCCCCCCTCTGATATATTTTTATACCATTCAGTAATTATCCTTCAGCATACTTATTACAATTTTAATTTTATAACTATTTCTTGTCTGTCTCATTATTAATTCCAGAAAGCAGAGACTGGGTCTGATTTTTTCATTGCTAATTACCCAGTGCTTTGCATAGTAACTAGCATATAGTAGGTGCTCAAGAAATAGTTCTTAAATGAATGAATGATAGATAACTGCCCTATCTTATCTGTTCATATTTCTATCATAGCACTCACCAAATTTCTACAGTAAGTCTCTATTTACACTGAGACCCTTCTTCAAGATGAGGGAAGGAGGTATCATCTTATCTGCTTCCTCAGTATGTTTCACAATAGCTGGCACATGATACACACGTATTCCTTAATATACACATATACAGTGTGCTATCCACGCCTTTATTGAATTTACTAAGGAAGTAAAATTACTTACTGGGCTTTTTACTAGTAATTAACTAAAAATGAATTTAGGCTTAATAGTCAGTTAACAAAAACAAAATGTGATTAAGTTGACACTCCTACTCCAACGCAAATATTATCTCTCATTTGAAAGATACATTTAAGTCTGTACCAACATATCATAAAGTCAAAAAGCTCGAGAAGTGCAGTCAGTTAAAAAAAAAATCTGTCTATAAACTGCCAACTAATTTGGCTGATTTTTTCCCAATGACTGAATGTTTCAACATTAAGTAGAGCAAGCTTGAAACCAGGGACATAAAGGACAGAGACAGGAAAACAGCACATAAAACTTTCTGCCATAAGTCAGGTTGAAGTATTTCTGTCTCTTTATTCAATGCTGGCTTTTCATGTCCTAAAGTGAGTCCAATTTTAAGGCTTCAATTTGACAGGGAAGATATCAGAGACTAGAAAGGAGACATGTGGAGGAAGGGAGGGTAACGTTTTTCTGTGCACACTTTTCCTTGGCATGACCCTTACAAGGGAAGTATGAAGGAAAAATGT
Organism: Phocoena sinus; assembly: GCF_008692025.1. NCBI lineage: Eukaryota > Metazoa > Chordata > Mammalia > Artiodactyla > Phocoenidae > Phocoena > Phocoena sinus. The sequence continues at coordinate 106,309,815 of NC_045784.1, forward strand.
GTGAGACAGGAGTTAAGTGGCAAATGAAATTATTGTGTTTAAGGCAAGTGTAATATGCATTCCATGCTGCACAGATAGGAAATGTGTCACCATAAAAGCATGTTTGGTGTGATCTATAAGCACTTGTAAGGCTTTGGGAAAATAGTCATTTTCTTTTCTAATGTTTGTCACTTTTTAAATTGTAAAAATCATGTTTCCGAAAAGAAAAAAAAAACCTCAGCCACACAACTGCAATCCATATAAGCAAATTATATATTAATAATCATGATCTTACTTACCATTTATTTGACTGTTCACAAAAGACTAGTCACACTATATGCATAAATTATAAAGCTCACTGAAATTGTGAGGTAATTATTAGGGGATTTGAATTCAGGTGTGCCTTTTATTTATTTAATGGAGGAGGAAATCGAGAAAGCCTTTAGTATAGTCAATCAATACCATAAAGACACTTCTTTCTCAGCACCTTACTCCAACCTCTGTCCTCAGACTATGAGTTCCTCAAGGGCATATGCCATCTTCTTCATTTCTATATTCCCAGCACCTACCACAGTGACGGGCACATAGTAGGTATTCAACACATGCTTTTTGAATGAAGGAATGACATCTTGTCAACATAAATTCTATAAAACCATTTGAAGACGATTCTACCCACATTTTGCCCATTCAGTTGCAGTGAAGGGCCATGTTCCAAAAAGGAACAAACTAGTGAATAGAAACATGGAAGCCCGTATTTAACAAGAACTGGGACTGCCTGACACGGGCTTCACTGTATATAGACGTGAACAGTTGTATATTTAAAACAACATATTAACAACATAGGATTAACAACCCAGGAATGCCCCATCACATTTCATCTGAAAAAAAAATATGTTGATGGAAATGTGCAGTTAATTTAGAGGACTATTCTTCATTTTGAAAGTCAGGGCTCTTACTAAGAATCCAAATCATTGGCCTCCTCCTAGCTACCCTGTCATATTTAGAAACCAAGTTTCACTTCTTATGAATGGCTTTTATAATTACTTTCTTTCATGCCCAACACATGGTACCACAAATCCTCTTTATAATCACAGTGCAATATTTTTCCTAGTTCTACTGCATCTAGCATTTGTACATGTTACAGAATGAAAAACAAAAAGCAATTATTTGTGCCACAATTCTTACCTAAACTAGGAAAGATTGACCATAGATTATTATTGTGCCCTCCATTAATTTAAATCTTAAGCTTCTATACAGGCCATCAAAGTCAATGAAAATAGCAGCTGTCCTGAAGCAAGAAACCCTTGAATATTAGGACATAATAATGATTTCATTAAGTGACAGCTTTTCTTTTTTTGTTTTTGGGGTTTTTTTTGTTTTTTTTTTGCGGTACGCGGGCCTCTCACTGTTGTGGCCTCTCCCGCCGAGGAGCACAGGCTCCGGACGCGCAGGCTCAGCGGCCATGGCTCACGGGCCCAGCCGCTCCGTGGCATGTGGGATCTTCCCGGACCGGGGCACGAACCCGCGTCCCCCGCATCGGCAGGCGGACTCTCAACCACTGCGCCACCAGGGAAGCCCTAAGTGACAGCTTTTGAAAAGTTTCTTTTTTTAAGTGTCTCAATGTGAATGATGATAGAGAATGTCATAAGATGTATATCTTACTTCTCTGAAGAGATAGGAGATGAATTTAAGCCAAACTAAAACAATATATCTGTGTCAGAAACAGACTATAATCAGACATCCTTTTAAAAATAGGTTTCTTTTTTAAAAAAAGAGTCTTTGTACAACGGGTTATTAAAGACTGCCAAAAAAATTCAGGGGGCTCTTCCTTACCTCTGCGATTGTCATTATACCCCTCAGGGCTACTGTCAGAAGCAGAAGTCTATGCTGGATGTACCACACTGCTGACCTAGAATGAGGCTTCTTCTCTTAAGCAGGGGAACTAAGGCAAATTTTATAAGTAGAACTCTGACATCCAAACACCAGTAAAGTGGCATTCATACATTCAAATGAGCCTTGGCTCCTTCATTGATTCTGTCATCTTGTGATGCCGTAAACATACAAACAGTGTTGTCATTACTCAAAATACAATTCCTCATTGATGATTATCTTTAGTGTTTGTTTATGGGCTGCTTAAGAAATCAGCTTTACTGTTCTGGGGTTTTTGATCAAAGGTCATACTACATATTTTGAACACCTATATTCAACAGACTTGACTCCAAATAGCATTTGCTTATTCCCCCCAAATCAGTTCCATATTCAAAGAAAACAAATTCCACCAGTGAGCACATTTCGTGATAATTCGCAAGGTCTAAAAGCAGTCGTCAGAAAGAAACCCTAAGAAAATGTTTAGCAGTGATGGCACTAGATTTAGTGTATAGGCTGAGATGATTATTCCTAAGGGAATCACACTCATCTGTATGCATTTATTCTTGCAAGATGATATACTGCACACCCACACCCACATACCCATTTGTATTTCCATAGGAAATTTCAAGAAAAATACATTTAAAAAACTTGTACCTTCTGGGGCATTTCAATGGAGAGTTGGGGGGGGGGGTGCAGAGTAGGGGAGGTTTTACTTTATGTATCCTGTTTCCAATGATATATCTATATCTATCTACACACACACACACACACACACACACACACATATTTTTTACCGTGTGTGTAATTGCTTTCATAACAAGGAAGGGAGAGAGGAAGAAAGGAAAGAGGGAAGGGAAAAAAAGCAAAAATGAAAAAACTAAAATAGAAATGAGGGAGAGAAGGAGGGAGAGATGAAGAGAGGGAGGAAGGGAAGAGAAAAGGAAAGTAGTACTAACAGCTAATACCCTATTGTCAGGTCTTCTGTGTTTTTAATTGCATTTTCTACTTTAAACCATTTTCTGTGCCTTTTTGTCTCCATTATAAAATTGTGTGTTGTAAAGACTCTTATCTGATATATAAGAAAAGAGTAATAGAGTTATATTAGCATATAATGTAAGCACTGTGGCAGCTGTTACATTGAGTGAAGTGAGAATGCCTTGGCAAAAGAAAAATGATCTGAAATCTGTTCAATGTTATCATGTTTTTATTGATCAATCTGTGTCCAATTAAAAAATAAACAACCAAAAAATACCCTTAAACTTGAGGATGAGAATTAAGGAATATCTGATATCTATGAGGACAAGGGTCTGTGAAGTGGAGTATTGACAGCACTGGTAATTTGAGGGTTTCCTCCAGAGGGGACTTCATGGCCTCATCGAAAAAAAATAAGTCACATAAAGGTGTGATTTTAGTGTGAACTATATTTTCTATTGTACATCCCAGTCTATTTGAAAGCAACAAAGCAAACACTTTAAAGAAGTACCCATCCAAAAAATATCATAAACAGACAATAAAGAAAAATGAAAAAGTGGGCAATCTTGGCAGCATTTATGACAGACAAGGGGCTAATTTCCTTAATGTTTGAGAGCTCTTACAAATCAATAATAAAAAGACCAATAGCCCAATAGAAATGTGAACAAAGCATACAGAAAATTCACAAGAAGAAAACATATGAGAAAATATAAGATGTTCAACTTTCTTCACAATTAAAAACTGAAATGAGAAAAAAAATTTTTTACTTATCATATTGACAAAGATTAACGAGTTTGATAATACCCAGTGTTAATTAGGAGAAATGAGTGCTCTCAAGCCCTGTCAATGGGAGTCTAAATTGGTCCAACTATTGTATAGGGCAATGAAGCAATCAATACTTACCAAAATCCAAAATGCACATTCCAGAAATAGAGACACAGATGTAGAGAACAAACGTGTGGATACCAAGGGGCAAAAGCGGCAGGGGGTGGTGGTGGTGGTGGTGTGCTGAATTGGGCGATTGGGATTGACATGTATACACTGATGTGTATAAAATTGATGACTAATAAGAACCTGCTGCATAAAAAAATAAATGAAATAAAATTCAAAAATAAAATGCACATTCCCTTTCACTAGACAATTTCATGTCTCAGAATTTATCTTACAGACATGTTTCTACTGTCTTGTGAATAGATATGAAAGAATGTCTATGCAGCATTTTTGCAAAAACTGGAAAGAACTAAGAATTCTGCAGGAGGGAAATGTTTAAAAAGACTGCGATGTACCCACATAAAGGACTACTAGACAGCTGTTCAAAAGAATGTTAAAGCTGTATATGTGCTGATACAGAAAGTTTTAAAACATCATGGAGTGAAAAATCAAGGGACAAAACAGTGTTTCACCACTGAGTGAAAAATCAAAGACAAGACATATTAACAGTGGTTACCAGTAAGGAATGAGTCCCGGGGTGAGTGCAGATTGGGATGGGAGTGAAAGGGAGACTAACTTTCCAACATATATATATTCTTCAGTGTTGTTTGAAACTTTTCCTATGTGTACATTACTTTTCAACAGCTTTAGTGAGATATATTTCACATACCATACAATTCACCTATTTAATATGCACAGTTCAGTGGTTTTTAGTCTCTTCAGAGTTGTGTAACCATCACCACAATTGATTTTAAAATATTTTCTTCACCTCAGAAAGAAACCCTGTACCCATTTGCAGTCATTCCCCATTTCCCACTCTCCCCCTCAGCCCATGATAACCACCAATCGTTTCTGCTCTATGATTTACCTATTCATGATACTTCATATACACGGAATCATACAATATATGGCCTTTTGTGAATGTCTTATTTCACTTAGCATGTTTTCACTGTTCATCATTACTGTAGCATGAATCAGAACTGTGCCCTCTTTTATGGCTGAATAATATTCCATTGTATGTATATACCACATTTTGTTTATCTATTGACCAGCTGATGGACATTTGGGTTGTTTCCACTTTTTAGCTATTAAGAATAGTGCTAAAAAAAAAAAAAAAGAATAGTGCTGCTATGAGCATTAATGTACATGTGTATGCATTACTTTTAAATAAAAACTAGTTCAAATATTAAAAATTAATATAGCCACCACAACTATTAGTTACTCAGAGGAAACCTCCGTAAGATGGTAAGACGGTGCAAAAGCAGATAAGGGTGGGTTTTCTACGGAGAGTTACTGTACCATCAGTTACTTATAGAATAGAAAATTCGAGGAAGTCTTCAATAGGAAACAGATTTAAACACTTTGTTTTTCTTTTCTGAAGGCGTATTTCTTAGGATGAGTTTGTTACAAATAAAAATATCTACTTTTATATATTACATTCATGACAATGTTGAATTATACCAAAGCTTCAGAGCTAAAGTTTCACCTTCCCAATTTACGTTCACGTTCCTAAAAGATAATCTACAATCTGGAGAAGCAGACCCTGAATAGTACAAAATTCTCTTGCTATAAAGACTTAGATGGTTACTTTTATGTGTAAACTTGGCTAGGCCATAGTACTCACTTACTGGTCAAACAACAGTCTAAATGTTGCTGTGGAAGTCTTTTTTTGGATGTGATTAACATCTAAATCATTAGACTTTGAGTAAAGAAGATTATCTTCCATAATGTGAATAAATCTCATCCAATCAGTTGAAGGCCTAACAGAAAAGACTGAGGTGGCCTGAGGAATAAGGAATTTTGCTTCCAGACTTCAGACTCAAGCTGCAACACTAACTCTTCCCTGGGTCTCCAGTCTGCCAGCCTACCCTGCAGGTGAGCCAATTCCTTAAACTCCCTCTCTCTCACTCTCACTCTCTCTCTCTGTATATATATATGTATATATATAGTTCTATATATATGATATATATATTTTTTATAGATCAATCAATAATCAATTGATCCTATTGGTCTTCTTCTCTGAAGCACTGTAATTGTTGGAAAATACCTTAAATATCATCTAGATCGAATATATCATTTTATAGTTGGGAAAATTGAGGACCAAAGAGTTTAAGTGATGTGTATATATGTATAGATAATCCTACAATCAAAGGAGAGTAAGCTAAGGACTTCCCAGGATGATAATTTATTCCAAAAATTTTTTAAAGTACATGAGACTAATGTCACAAAACGTGTCCCCATACCTGCGTGATTAGGAAAGGTGAGAGGGTAAGTAAAATTATCAAATTATCATTTAAACATATACAATGTGTTGAAAAACATTCAGTTTTCCAGTTTCCCCAAACTACTTTATAATATGATTATATAGTTCCTGGAGGCTAGCTATTGAATTATAGGGTGCCTTGTTCACATTCTAGCTGGTGAAAAAAAAATTGCTCAGCTCTGCTTCGTGGTTCTCTAAACACTGGCTAGAATACTCATGAGGCAGCTTATAATTCAATTATAACTCCCCTCTGGGAACCATATAATTATATATAAAAGACCTAAGCCGTCATATGTTCTCCATTTATTTTTTGTTATGAAAAGATTTGTCTAAAGTCTGATATTAAAATTTGAATAGGTCTGAGTCAATTTTTACCTCAAGATTTACCCGGATACTAAGATAATAAACTGTATTCACCTACCTGAAACACACTACGAGTTGATCTGTTTACCCAAACAAAAAACACATAATATTCTTATCTGTCTTTGGAGATTATATAAACACACATCCCATACAGATACACACTTGTGTTTTTAATTGAACTTGTGATGAGACAGCATAGTAAACTGCTGGCATAATTACTATGACTCAGATCTGAATAAAAGACTTTAACACACTGGATCAATCAGTTAATGGTTCAAAAGAGTGTATATTTTGCAGAAATAAGGCAGGGGGGCCACTGATATGGATCTTAATCCAAGGAAACTCTCTCTGCCTCTCTGACTCATTCATTTATTCATTTAGCAGTCACTGAGCATTGCTCTATGCCAGGTATTGTGTTTCCCCTCACTGACTCACAGCTCATTTGAGCTCCTGAGTGCGCACACACCTCCTGTAGAAAACAGCCCGTTATATTTTTTTGAACAATGAATTCCAAAGTTTGTCACTTATTTAATTCCACAAGGATTTCACATACACCCCACATTTAACATTGTGCTTGGCTATAGTATGTGGGAAACATAAACCATACCCTCTAGAACTTTACAATTTAGTTGAAGATCTAAGGATAGCTTACAAGTAGAGAAAACCTAGAGGCTGGCAGCAAGAAGCAGTAGGGTAGTTAAACGTGCAGAAGAGGAGATGAGGCATGCCAAAAACTAATTCTGTACACCCCACAGGTTTGCCTGTAAGGTGTTCGGAGACTGCATCATGATTGCCCTGACAATTCAGCCTTTCAGTGTCTGACCTGTGTTCTCAAGCAGTAGAGTAAAAGTTTTGATTCCAGGCTATGGAATCAGAATGCAGGGCTTCCAGCTCTGAGACTTACTAACCATGGGATTTGGGGCAAGCTCTATGCCCTCATATGCTCATATGTGAAATGGAGATGATAGGATTTATCTCAAAGGGTTGTTGTAAAAATTAAGAATTAACAAGGGGAAAGCACTAGGAATATGTTATGGATTGAATGTTTGCAACATGGCCAAAACTCATGTTGAAATCCCAACCCCCAATGGGACAATGTTAGGAGGTGGGGCCTTTGGAAGGAGATTAGGTCGTTTGGGTGGAATCCTCCTAAACAGGATTAGGACCCTTATAAAAGAGACCCCAGAGAGCTCTCTTGCCCCTTCCACCATGCGAAGGCACAGAAAGAAGTGGGCCCTCACCAGAACCTGAGTCAGCGGGCACCTTGATATTGGACTTCGCAGCCTCCAGAACTGTGAGAAATACATGCTTGTTGTTTATAAGCCATCCGGTCTATGGTACTTTGTTACAGCAGTCTGAACAGACTAAAACAGAATAGCTCTTGGCACCTAGTAAGTGCTTAATAGCTGTTAGCTCCTAGAATATTTTTGTTGCCGTCACTGTCATTTTCATAACCTTCATCATCATTATCTTAGTACTATTGACAGGAGAGTACTATTGACAGGAGACAAAAGGGAAATTTCCTTAAGATTAAGATATGGCTACAACTGGGAACTTCTTCACAAAGTCAGATTTTTTTTTTAAAGATGATGCTAAAAGATGAGGATAATAGCATATCATCAAGAATAGGGTCTGATTAGCTAAGCCTAATATAACCTAGGAAAGATGTGGAGGCCCAAAAATTCAGGGGTGGAGGGTTTTTAAGGTATATCCACGGCACGACGAAAAATGAGTGAATAAGAACCCTGCTCGAGTCAGTGGCGTAATGATGATAGTCGTCAAGCAAACCCTGGAATCACTAAGTAGATAACCCCTACTTTGCATCTGTCTTTTCTGTCAAAGAGATTGTTGGACTCGAAAGAATAACAGAATCATTAGTAAGAATACACTGAAGCCCAGGATTCATGAGGAAGTACTGTTAAAAGCACTTATGTTTCTTGGCCCGCATGAGAGACTTCTGAGAGTACTGACTTAGCTCTGAAACTAGGATGCATCCAGAACGAGTAGCCAGCCTAGGCAACTCTGAATATGTCTTGACAGACTTAACTTCACTTTCCTTTTGAGCAGGCTGACTCATTGACAGAACAGGGAAATAGGTAGATGTGTTTCATATTCAGCAAAGCATTCTGCAAAGTCTTTCGTGATATACTATTAGATGAGTTTAAACAATATATGAGACAAATGACGGTGCCAATTAACACATAAATGAACGAACAACCATACCAAGGTTTAATCTGGTTAATTTGTCTCTAGCGATCTCCTTTCCTTCATCCTATTTAACATTTTTTTAAATCCATGCCATGGGTGAGGAAGTAGTTTTTAGGTGACACACAGCTAGCCAGAATAGCTAACATGTTGAATAATACTATCGTGATGCCCCAAATTCATGCCAGGATGGAACTATAAGCCAAATATGACATGTTATAATTTCGTACACAGATATATAAAATCTTGCATTTGCATTAAAAAATATCGATACTACATAAGTACCTCGTGGGAGAAACTGGCTTTAAAACAGTGTGTGTATAGAGACTAAGAGATTTTAGTTGACTGTAAGCACAATGAGTTGGCAGGATGATGTGGCTGACGTGAGCATAGGCTGTGTGAATGGAAACGTAGACTCTAGGAAGAGAAATATGATATTCTTGATCTAATTTGGGCAGCCCAAACTATACCTAGAGTGTTGTATTCAACTATGGGTTCCCCGTCTTTAAAAGGCCATGGACCAAATAGAGCATGTTCAGAAGAGAGTGACGAGGATGGTTGAACAGCATGAAGATATGTCATCCCTGCATGTTTTTAATTGCCACTTGTCAAGAAAGTTGTGGAAAGGACTCAAACAACAGGAATAGATGACTTACGTACCTATAAGGATTTTGCCAAGCCTAAGTCTGTGCCTTAAAGAGGCAAACTGGTGGGAAGCTGGGAACTAAGGCTTGTACACAAGACTGGTACAGAATTAAGGGTATTTCACAGATAAGTTTCTGTCTGGGTCAGCTTTTCTCTGAAACTCAGAGGGTCTGTGACAACCTTCCCCAGTTCCATCTACTACCGGCTTCTAGCCCAGAGTCCCTCCCTCCAATAAGCCTGATTCTGAGCCTAGCTACTTATGCTAATGAAGAGGAACAGAAACTTAGTGGCAACTTTTAACGCCCTTCATTACTGTTCTCTTCAAGTTACAATCCCCAAAGAGTTGACTACAGAGGGAACAACTTGCAGTATTGGAAAGATCACTGAACTGAGAGGATACCAAGGTTATATAAGACCTGCCCTTAGTTCATTTTCTCTGGGTCTCAATTTTGTCACCTGAGAAAGGAGGCAGTCAGATTAGTCTCTAAGGTCATTTTCTAATTGAAAATATACTATAATTCTATCACTATTGTGTTAACTTTTAAAGAATATCTTATGATATTTTTCAAAGGCAGTAACAAAGCATGAAAATAAGCCATCATTTGACTTAGTGAATTAAACTGAATGAAATAACTCCACACTATATATTCAGTTCAGAGAATGCTAAGAACTTTAAGGTCAGTGATTCAGGCAAACATAGTTTTATTTCCAGTTCTAATTGCTTTAAATGATCTCCTGTTTGTTGTTTGGTTGGTTGGTGTAAACTCAGGTCCATTTTTTACATTAGTTCAATCTGGTAGAAATTCACACTATCCTTCTTTAAAGAGCTGTCTCTTAGCAGAGCAAATGCCAGGACAAGCCAAAAAGGAACTTGGAGCCAAAATTCTATGCTTGAGACAGAAGGTCAGAAGCCCTAAAAGGCCACAGAAGAAGAGTGAGCCTGCTATGAATTTTCCCAAGCAGGGTTTCTTCAAATTAGAATAGCTCCTTCTAGTTTTTGATTCAGGTTACATATTTGAACTTAAATGTGTCATTTATTTAAAGGCAGAAATATCTCACATTAGGAAAAAGTAAAAGGCCTAAACATACAGTATTTATAGATACAGAATTTAAAGCATAAATGCTTCATTTTCAGTGACTTTCAAATGTAATTTTTCTCAGAAATAGAAATGGCAGCTCAGAGATCAATTTTCACTTCTCACCATAGTAATACATCGGTTTGCAGAGATGCACACCAAATGTTAACAGCTCATTCTTGCCTCAACACCCCCAAAGAAAGGGTTCATTCTCCTTAGAATTCAAGTCAAGGGATCTGGGGGAAAATCCAGTCTCATAAAAAATCCAATGACGTGAAGAGCTTCCCAAGCATTTTAGGGCATTTATTCCCAAAATAACATTGGGGTTCAAATAGATTTCAGTTTACCATGTTGGAGCCTTCTGGGTAAGGGACGTTTTGCCAGAGACCCTAGGTTAAAGAATTTGAAATACTATTTGTTGACAGGGAAGGGAAAATACAGTTTATCTAATGAAAGCTTTTCCTATTGCTCCCCTGTATTTTAAAAACCATTCAACTTTGCTCATCACTTCTTGGGTTCCAGTTGATCGACTATTATCACTTATCTGGGCTTTCAGTAACTCAAGTTCAGTCATTAAAAGGAATTGCTCTTCAAAGATTGGTGAGGCAGGCAAACTTCTATCATGTCTGATCTACATAGCAGGCCACAGCTTTCTTACTGCTGCCAAATTTTGAAATGGCCTCTCTAGGTGGTTGTTTCTTGCTTTTGTTCTGTTTTTTGTTTCAGAAGGAGACTGTTTCTGTTTTCAAGCTTTCACCTAAAGAAACTGACTTCAGGCTCCCATTCAACCTTTATACTTTTGCTTCTCATCCTTCCTCTCCTTTTTTGAGAGAATAAAAGTTGGCTTTGAAATATCCTGTAATTTTATATAAATTCCAGTGAAAAGTTGATTTAGAATTGATCTGCAATGCTTTGGAAGATGCATGTTCAAAGGAAGAGTAAGAACTAACATTCTAGTACCACACACTAAAATGCTCGTAATTTTAAGGACGACACTCTCTGGATTTGCATTATTGAGCAAAAAAAGACAAACTAATAATAAGCCACTGACTTGGAAATAATCACAACCGTTATGTGATTCAGTGAGAATCAGAAGCTGTCCTGGGGGAAGCAAGCAAGAATGAAAGAAGTAGTGATGGTAGTAGAACAATGCTGAGAATTTTCACCTAGGATGAATGGTGCTATCAGTTGCCATGGTGCCTCTCTCCCCACCCCTACCCCAATTATTCCTGCTCAGTGTTCTGCTCCACAACAGTTACGGAAAAGATCCAGAAAAAACCTTAATTAATGGAATGGGGAACAAAAGAAGGTTCTTCAATCTGGAAAGACAAAGGTTGAGAAGAGAAGTATATGATAGAAATCTAACAAAAGAAGTTACAGATTGAATGAATCACATTGCAGAAAGGTAAAATTAGGTAACATCCTATGAAACTGATGAATGAAGTTTATGACCAATGAAATGAAATACTACTTTATATATCATTTATACATTAATTTTTTTCAAATATGTTAAATCTATGGGAAAGAAATATGAACAAGATATGCTATTTAAACTCAAGAGTTCACATACCAGCTGGGCAAATACATAAAACCTAAACATGATAAAATGTTATAAATGATTTAAAAGAGTTATGGGCTGTGAGTATAAGAACATATTAGGGGACTTCCCTGGCGGTCCAGTGGTTAAGACTCCGTGCTTCCAATGCAGGGGGCATGGGTTCGATCCCCGGTCAGGGAACTAAGATCCCACATGCAGCGTGGCCAAAAAAACAAAACAAAACAAAGATGTTGTACATATATACAATGGAATATAACTCAGCCATAAAAAAGAATGAATTTTTTTTTTTTTAAAGTACATATTAGGGAATAGTTTTCTGATGGAAGGAGATGGAAATGAAGAGAAGCATAGGAAGATTTGACAAAAGAGAGGACATTTGACCTGGACCTTGAACTTGAAAGTTCACTGGTCTCAGAAGCGAAAGAAGGCTATTCTAGAAGAGGGGCATGAATGAAAACAAAATAAATAACTCATTAATAAAACAGAGAAAGGTCAAAGGAGGTTGGAGTAAAGTCGGCATGGGAGAAATAATGGGAATTAAGGCCAAAGGTAGGCAGATCCTTAAATGCCATGATAAGGAACTTGGTACGATATCTTGGGCAACAGAGAGCCAACAGCAGATTTTAAGCAGTGGAGTGTTCTTGGTGCTACCTCCACCCTCTGGAGAACCAGTCTACTTGTTAAGATTCTGGGGCAAAAATCAGATCCAATAAGAGGACATGATTAACTGCTATTCAAATATCTGAGGGGTTATGGTATGAAAGGGGTATGGTATGAAAGCCGTATTCTGTACATCTTAAACCAGCCAGCAGATGGACATATTTGAGATCAACATAATGAAAAGCTAACAAGGGCAGTCATGGGTGGAATGGGCTGCGTCAGAAGTTCTCCAGATGATCTCAGTCACTTAATGGAATGCTGTAGAAGGGATTCAAATATTATATGGATATGTGTAAGATAGATCTATCTCCTGTTCTTTTTTCTTCAACCCGCATATATATATGTGTGTGTGTGTGTGTGTGTGTGTGTGTGTGTGTGTGTGTGTGTGTGTATATATATATAGATAGATAGATATATATATATATAGAGAGAGATATATATAGTTTTTTTGTTTTTTGTTTTTTTTTGGCCGCGCCACGCAGCTTGCAGGATCTCAGTTCCCCAATCAGGGATTGAATCCAGGCCACGGCAGTGAGAGCACCAAGTTCTAACCACTGGACTGCCAGGGAATTCCCTCAACACAAATATTTTAAATTTCTTTATCCATTTTGCATAATACATCTTAAACTTACACAATCTTATATGCCAATTATATCTCAATAAAGCTGGGTAAAAAAATAGCAACTCCCGCATGCTTTACCTTTACTTTCTGGTTGATCTCTTCTGGATACCATGATGTAGTCAGCCCATGTTCCTAACCAAATCTGGCACTGAAAGCTGAATGTACTAATTCCCAAAAACCCAACCAGATTCCCATGTTACTAATTAGGATTTTATGTACAGTAAAACCTTAATTAACTGAAGCCAAACTGATGAAACATTTTATTTCATGTTCTATACTCAACTCTTATGAGAAAAAGAAACATGGTGACTAAGCAAGCAGATATCTTGAATGTACTTAAAGAAAACCAAACTCATCTCCTAAGAAATGGTGTGATCCAATATAAATTCATCACAATCTCTTGCTTTTCCTGTACAATAAGGACTGATTTCAGAATTACGAACTTGAGACCCTGAAAAAATATTCCAAATACTAAAGTAAAACTCAACTATGTTCACTAAACTGTACTTATTAAGGTAGTAAAATGGACTACAGTTTTATAAAATGTTTTAAACACAAAGACTGAAATAAAAGATAGCTGTACTACTTAATTTTTTAAAAGCCTCAATTAACATCCCTTTCCCTAAGTATCTAGTTAGTCAAGAATTTTCTATATTATAGAACCATGTCCTTCACTATTATGTGTGAAGGGAAAGGGACTATTTCATTTTCACTTCTATATTGCCGTCACATCATACAACTAAGGTACATAATTATAAATAAGGTACATATGTATTATGTACATTATCATTTTAGACTATAAGATACTAAAACCAAAAGGGAAACTGAAGGTCATCTAATTTAACCATAAAATTGTACAGAGGTGGAAACTAAGGTGCGGAGAACTTAAGTGGCTTGTTAAAGGTCATACAGCTTGTTAGTGATAGCGGTAGGACTGAAACATTGGATTTTCTTTCTCTTGGTCCTGTGATTTTTCTTCTACAACAAACTGGCTCTGCATTTTTTAAAGTCAAGTATGAAATAGGTATACATTTTTTTGTGCTGAAACAAGAAGTTCTCAGAAATGTCATTCCATTTTGACACTAGAGTGGCTCAAGCACAAAGAAGGCTGGTTTTCCTCTCCTTTATGAGAAGGGTATCTTGTGTATTTAATATTATATTCTTGCTACTCTAAAAATCAGTCTGATGATGTTTTAAGAGACAATAAAAGCTGTAATAATAAGTCATAGATTTATCTTTTAGTGGCAGTAATGCAGGAACTGCCATCTACTATTATATATCAGTAATTCATAAGCATACCTGTTGAGCACCACGATATGAAGAATTGATTTGTGTTATCAAACTAGTATCTTCTCCCTTTCTTTTTAAGAAACTATAATTCTTGGTAAATGAGTTGCCCACACAGGGACTGTCATGAAGCAAGGTTTGGGGCTGTAGTATTCAAATTTTGAGGGTCTGTAATGAACAAAAAACGTTCGAAGTCTAGGGAAGAAACTTCAAGGCAACACTGGTAAGCCTTCCATCTCTAGTGGAATCTTCCATGCCACCTTGGTTTTATATCTCATTTGGTTTTGACCATTATGAATGTTACATTATGTTCATGTTCGGTAAAGCCTTTTTATGATGAAGGGGGAGGTTTTCATTCATTTGCCTTATGATCACATCGAGAGAATAGCTCTAGAAAGAAGTTTCAAAAACTATATATAGTCTGGAATGACATGCTAAAATCTAACCTGGACAAAAAAAAAAAAAAAAAAGAGTTACTCATGGCAAACAAGCCTCAATAGGGATTCAAGAGTTGCTAGTCTATAAGAGTATCAAATATTTCAGACTGTACCCTATGTATCACATTGAGGCACAAAAGCAGGAGGCAGAAAAACGAATATGCTGTATGCTGTCAATCCTCTAAGCACTCAATAATCTTTGTGGATACAGAGGGAAATTTTAACAGAAAGAAACGATAACTCATGAAAATATTAAGAAAAGCAATAATGACCAAAATAATCCCATTTCTTCAGTTTGTGAACTGTAGTATCTATGTCTTTGGGAAAATGGGACACATTGATGAAGAAGAGATTAAAAGCATTCTAAAACTTAATGGATGATCAACTCAAAAATATCACACACTTACTTTGTTGTTATGACCAATCATAAAGTGTACCTGAAAAAATAAAGATGTAATTTCAATTTCCTTGATCTTTTATGTTTATATTATCAAAAAATGATAGCATAGCTCTTTAATTTATACATCAGAACAGCCGTTTGAGGAAAGATGGGCTTTCACAACTCTAATCCTTTATAGGCACTTTTTTTCACTTTTATAATGGTGATTAAAACTCAAGATAGGAGTTACCCGCAATATTTTTCATTTCTGTATCTGTTGATTGTCAACACTGGTTTTTCTGAGTCATTATAGATATGTGGGTAAGAAAATGAACAGTCATCATTTTCAAAATAAATCACAGTATGGATAGTGGGCAGGAGGGACTAATGGCTGTCAAGGTTTCTATTTAGTTTATCACTTCAAGGTCTACTTAGTGCATTTTTACTTCATTAATCAATGGCCAAATACTTAATAATTTCCTTCCAAGTTAAAGACCATCACTCACCAGACCCCATCAGTGCAGAGCTGAGTTGCAGCAGATTATTGCCACAGTAGATTACTGAGATGCTTGACAAACTAGCTTATAATGTTTCATTCTTCCCCTGTCACGTAAAATTTAGCGGAATTAGGATTGACAGCAAGGGCATTTCTGAAAAGGTCATGATCTTATCACATCGCTTAGATTAAGCACTGTAAGGATTTGCTTCAAGTTGGGTGGGAAATCTTTAAAATTCTAGACAACTTCTAGAAGACATGTGGAGACTTCTCCCCCAGAGACCTCACTGACTTTGTTGGAAAACCATAAGGTTAACGGGGCTGCTTACGTAATTAACTCATAAGACTGGAAGGTAGTGTAGTCAGCGCTTCTTACCTAATTCTGGAGCAGCCAGAGAAAAGATAGCCAGCTGGATCACCACTTTTTTTTACCTACATGTCTCCACAACTCTATCTTTACCTTACCTGCTCCCAAGCTAGTCACTCTGGGCCTGACTCCTCAGGCTGGCCCTTCCAGCATACTTGCTCAGACATAAAACTGATCTTACTATGTAAGTTACTGCTTAGACACCTGTCACACCACATCACACCCCACCAGTATCACATCCTATCACCTAAGCTCTTCCGAACGAAATCGGCCTCTAAATGGTTTGGATCAGCACCAGCCAGCTGACAAACTGTCACTATCACCTGGGTCCTCTATCACTCAGACCTCTTCATTTCTACCTACTCATCACCGGTATGTGTCAGCTGTGCACTACCAGTCTTCAGTGTGATTGCAGCAGTTCCTTATCTACCAATAGCCCCTAGTAGACTCCATACTCTAGTTAGCTCTAAAGCAATACTCATTACATTAGGCCTATTTCTCACTCCAGGCCACTACTCACACTATTTCCTTATCCTTCCTTCTTTCCTTCCCCATTATCTAGCCAAAACCTACCCACCACCCATCATCAAAGGTCCCTTTCTTCAGAAGGCCTTCCCTGATTGCTTCAACAAAGATAAAAGCAATTATATTATAATATATTAAGCATATATTACTTGACACTTTGAATCCATTACGGTTTTATTGAGGTATAATTTATATACCATAAAATGCACCTATTTCGAATGTACGATTCAATGGTTTTTTAGTTAACTTACTGAGTTGTGCAACCATCACCACAAACCAATTTTACAATACTTATATTACCCCTCAATAGCCTTTGTGCCCATTAGCAGTCACGCCCTGTTCCCACCCCCAGCCCCTGGCAACGACTAATCTATTATTTGTCTCTACAGATTTGCCTTTTCAGGACATTGCCTATGAATGGAATCATACGATATGTGGTCTTTTGCATCTGACTTCTTTCACTTACCATGACACTTTTGAGATTTATCCATCAGAACTTCATTCCTTTTTATGGCTGAATAATATTCCATTGTATGGATATTTTACATTTTACTCATCAATTCACCAGTTGATAGACACTTGGGGTGTGCCTGCTTTGGGGCTATTAGTAATGACACTGTTATGAACATTCAAATATGTTTTTATTATTCTTGTCTCTATACCTAGGAGTAGAATTATTGGATCATACGGTAAATTTTTACAATTTGGTATATTTATGTTTAACTTTTTGGATATATATATATATCACCTTATAATTCACCCATTTAAAGTATACAATTCAATGGATTTTAATATATTAACAGAGTTGTGCAACCGTCACCACAATCAACGTCTGGACATTTTCACTACCCCAAAATGAAGTCCCAAACCAATGCATCCATTATTGACAAACTTCACAGGATCCCCTACAAGTTAGGTATTACACCCCTAGTTTTACAGATAAAGAAACAGAGGATCAGCAAAGTCACACACCCTCTAAGCATCAGAGCCTGCATTTGAACACAATCTGTATGACTCCATAGCTCACAATATTTCCACATCACCATGTAGTCACTAATCCTCTTCTTTGAGATCACTCTAGGATATTCACTTGATTTCCTGTTTACATCTTTTAGTATTTAATCATCAACTTCCTTATCTATGTCTTACACTTCAAAACAAATGCCTTGTATCTACGACCAAACCGTAAATTTATGAAGAGCAAGAAGTATGTACAGTAGCCCGCCCCTTATCCTTGTGGGGGTGATGGGGGGATATGTTCCAAAAGCCCAAGTGGATGCCTGAAATCTCGAATAGCACCAAACCCTATATATACCTTTTCTCCTATACATACATACCTATGATAAAGTTTAATCTATAAATTAGGCACAGTGAGAGATTAACAACAACTAATAATAAATAGAACAATTATAACAATATACTGTAATAAAAGTTATGTGAATGTGATCCCTCTCTCAAAATATCTTCTTGTACAGATTTAATGTCTTTTCCATCTTAACTAACCGCTTATCATGCACTGTGGCCATAACTTTAGCAGTTTGAGGTGCAACAGCAAAACTAGCACGCATTTCTTTTTCTTTCTTCAGTTTTGTGGAGAGGTTTGTTCTTACCATAGAGCTTACCAACCTCAGCATGCAATTTTTTTTCTTCCTTATGAAGTCAAGAACTTTCACCTTTTCACTTAAAGGAAGCACTCTACAGATTCTCTTTAGCACATCAGAATTGCCAGCATCACTCCACTCGCGCTTTGAGGCCATTATCAAGTAAAATAAGGGTTACCTGTTGATCTGATACCCGAGGTGGCTACTGAAAGGCAGACAGCGGGTTACGGCGGACAAGGGCCAAAGGCAGCGCGAGATTTCGTCACGCTACTCAAAATGGCACGTAATTTAAAACATGAATTGTTTATTTCTGGAATTTTCCATGTAATATTTTCAGACCACAGTTGACTGCAGGTAACTGAAACCATGAAAAGTGAAACCGTGGGTAAGGCAGAACCACTTACTATATTTCCTTTGACTTCTCCTCAGTCCCAGAAAGTAGCATAAACAGAGCTCAGTATTTTTTTTTAATTAATGAAAGTTATTCCCTAATATTAACCTAAATCTTACTCGTATGAAGGTCAATATTCCGTCGTTTCCTTTAGTGTCAGTATGGCACCAGCAGCTGAAGCACCATCATATTTTGTCACGTCACCCCATAACAATCTACCTTTACTCGGCAATTGCTCCAACAGCATGTATTTAGTCTGCTCCAGGTAGTCTTTTAGAGACTTATGTTTTACCTGAACTTGGACTTGTCCTCTAGGTGTTGCTGTAAATATGTTAGACCCTTGTCTTCCCTAATTGATAAAAAGCTTCTCATGGGCAAATACCATGTCTTTTTGTTTCGGATCCCCTGTGTTAACCAGCATAGTGATGAATAAACAGCATGTTTCTAATAAATGCTTCTTCCCGTGTTTGCATACTACCATCATCTCTCATGAGGATGTGTTATTTTTCTCTAGAAGAGTGGAGCTTGGCATTCTTCTATATGCTGAGGCTGCTACTATTTCACTGTGTGCCTTTGGAAAAATTGCTGCCCAGCCCTGGGCCCCTGTTTTGCCATCTGTAGCATGGGCATCGTTTGAATGAGAAAAATCTCAGCAGTGCTTCCCACTCCTGAATCATATGTTCAATATGCTTACTAGAAGTCCTCAGTTATACATTCAATAGTTTCAATATTCAATCATTTTTGCCTTACATTAATGATGTGGTAACTAAAAACTCTTACCGCCTTCCTAAATTCATTTTTATTAACCCGGGCCAGTTTTCACTTCTTTGTGGCAAATAAGTATGTAATATCTTTCACTCAACTTGAGATACTTTTGTATCCTTATCATACTTTCAAATTGCAAAAATATTTTCTCATGTCTAAAATTCTTTCCTTCAAAGGACAATCTGCTCTCCTGAATTCCCTTCTTAGACACATCCTATAGCAACTTTCCCACGTCATTATGCTTGTGTTTGCATTTTTCTTTTCTGCTAGTTTTTTTCTTTAGAAAAAACTGAGACAGAAATAAGACTTGGACATTAAATGCTGTCGTATTCCAAAAGAAATGGAGCCTTTTCTCATTAACTGATAGAAAAACGAGCATAAAATTTGATAAGGAATAAAATAATTGAGAGAAACTGGAAGTTTTCCAAAATTTTCATCCAGAGAAACCATTTAAACAGACTATTTTATTTTTTTAACAGCACCTTACCTTTATATATAGTCTTGAAAGTACCTAAACTAGCATGCTAATTTCCAAATGTTATTAGATAACATTCATACAGTTAATAATAGATCTTGTTGCCATGGAACCTTAACTGAATTTTCTAGCTCTGAGAGTTGATTTTTCAGCAATTAAGCCCTTAGCACTAATGTTTCATTAACAGATTTTTTATATGAATGTAATTATTTGAATGAGGATACTGAAAACATTTCCTAGTTTGCAAATCATACTCAAATTGGAAGAAAAGCAAATGATGAAGGAACTGTAATCAAAACCTTAAAGACACATATTATTCAGGTGACTGAATCAATATAAGGCAAAGTATATTCTCACATTAAGGATACTCGGGCATAAAAAAGGACATTCAGGATCTTCCTACTCTCTGATCTATCACCATCTCTATACCTAGCCTTGACCAACTCCCCCACTGAACACACACTCCATAAGAATAGTAAGAAATAGAAGTGATCAGGAGAGAAAGGAAAAACTCTTGAAATTATTGGCCCCAGGCAAAGTAGAACTAGGAGATTATTAGTGGTTTAATAATCTGCCAATGCCAAGACTATAAGTCAACCGAAGTAATCCTATTTATAGCCAAGATACTCATTATAGTACAACTGCACTTGAACCAGCAGTATTGATCATTCTCTTCCTGTTCCGGACCACTGCTTCAGAGTAGTACTTACTAATTAAAATGTGATCGCTAGCCCAAGTATTGAAATAGATGGAGAAATACAAAGTTTTCACATTTGGATTATTCTCACTGAATGGAAAATCAGAAATGCATTATCATAACTCATACCTACAAAGAAAAAGAAGACAAATCCTGGGGCATAATAACAGAGGATGCGCCATCTTGGGTTGGCAGTAACTAGGGAATTTGGAGGAAATGGTCAACTCATGTGGTTCTGGAGGCAAGAGCAGCAGCCTAGCAGGGAAATGGCAAAGGATGAAGTCTTTTACACAGAAGCCTCAGATTTAGATTTAGAGAGTCTTTCTGTACAAACATGGGTTCTGAATTCCAAGTTGTCACGTGGTTAGTGAGAAGCAGAACTGTTATGTGAACTCAATTCAGCTGTTTTAACCAAGAATCATATCTCAAAAAAATTTTTAAGGGATAAGGCAAGGGAGTATTTGCAATTAGTAAGTAATCAGTTTGAATCCTATTTGAGTGGCCTGAAACCTGCTATTAAATTTCTGTGAGTTTCAGTTTTCTAATTCATGTAATTAATGTGAAGAATAAAGGATATGACATAGTGTCTAACACAGTAAAGCAGGTACTTGATAAATAGGATAATTATAATTAGTATTATTAGTGAGAAAATGTTTTCCATTTACCCCACCTCATTACTTGCTTATTGATGGAAGAGTTTCCTAATTGCAGTTTCTAATTTTTTTTATTTTTTGCAGTATGCGGGCCTCTCACTGTTGTGGCCTCTCCCCTTGCGGAGCACAGGCTCCGGACGCGCAGGCTCAGCGGCCATGGCTCACGGGCCCAGCCGCTCCGCGGCATGTGGGATCTTCCCAGACCGGGGCACAAACCCGTGTCCCCTGCATCAGCAGGCGGACTCTCAACCACTGCGCCACCAGGGAAGCCCTGCAGTTTCTAATTTTTTATGTATAATTTACTTCATGGTAGTTGCATCTGCAAACCAAATCTAAAGTGATGATGGCAAACATATAGAAATAATAATGCATTGAAGGAAATAAACAGAAAATAAAAGATATTGCTCCCATAATTAAAATGTATTTGTAGTCTGGCTGGGGAGATAAAACATGAGCACTGATAGGAAATGGTTTACCATTTAACATCATTAATCAGATTATCCAAAATATTGTGAATGCTTAGTAAGTGTTCACAAGCACACTGGTCATAGTTTAGGCTGGTTTAAAGTATTAACTCATTTATTACTTACAACAACTCTATAAATTAAGGACTATTATTATTCCTATGACTATTATTGTTCATCATTTCACAGATGAAACTGACATCAGGACCTTAAGTTAGTTCTCCAAAGTCACACAGGTAATAAGTGGCAATGGCAGGATTCGAATCGGTCTCTAAAGGCTATGCTCTTAAACACTTCACTATACTGCCTCTCGTGTCAATCAATCAAGTACAGAAAAAATTCCTAAAGGGCTGTGGATTGAAAACTAAACAATTTTAAACAACAAAGAAAGACTGAACAATATACAAAGATAATAAATGCCTCTAAAGTAATGGGATAAAACTCAATGTTTTATTCATTAAAAGTGTGGATCATGTTGAAAAGGCCAAGATATCTGAGGATATTCAGCGGTATCTGAATATACTATTTCAATCTCCATTTATCAGAGGCCTTTCTTGAGGAAGGACTATTTTTGCAAGAAAATATGCTGGTCATATTGGAACAATATATTTGAAAGCCACATTTTCTATCCCAATAATCATAATGAAAGTCTTTTTGTATGTTACAAATATTTCTGATAAACAATATGCAATTTATATTGAATGATTTTTCAACTTTGCCCGAATTTCATTTTTAATGGTTGCTCATGTTCTGCCACAAACACTTCTCAGATAAACTTCTTTTAGTTGTGGGAACACTTTCTTGGCTACGTTATTTCTCCATTGTCCTGTCCATTCAAACAGGTTACAATAAAATCCCATTATGTGATTTTTCATGGAATTGAGAAAACATCATAAGGAGGAAAATGATAAAAGCAAGATGTATTACTCCATGGAGACTTTCCTCAGAAGCTCTCTCTGTAGTAGACAGCTGTGCACTCACATCTGTTTCAGGACAACATGGAGGCAGTAAGGGATCACATGCAGCGTTCTTGATTTTGTTACGGGGTTCCCCACCCCGAAATGCTCTCCTTACATGGGGTGTAATGTGAGAGAACCACCTGAGGCTGAGATGAGAAGCAGAAGTAATCATGGCAAGTGTGCCTCACTTATTTGAGACTCACATCACTGATTGTCCCAGCTCTATATTTTCTAGTGTTCTCCAGATAGGTTTCCTAGCTCAATGCTACTCAAAGTTTGGTTCATGGAAAGCAGAACCAGCATCAGCAACTCCTGGGAACTTGTTAGAAATGCAGAACCTCAAGCCCCACCCTAGACCTACTGAATTGAGATCGGCATTGCAACAAGATCCCATGGTGATCCCTGAGCACATTTAAGCAGCACTGCTCTAGAGATAGTAAGATGCCCAGTGGAAGAAAATATTTTCTTTCTCTCTGAGATAGTTGAGAGGGGACATATGAAAAGATCTTGACCCACACACAGTGAAAAATGAAAGGATGAAATTAAGAAAAAAATTTAAAAGTACAAAACCAGACATATTTACCAAGCATTGACATCGATTACCTATGAGCCTCAATCAACCCGGTTTCTTCCCTCAGTTTGTTGGGAGGAAATATCAGACTGATGGAAAGCAATACTAGCTCAGCTGTAGAAGATTCTCAAACTTTATTATCATCAGAAGCAGTACTATTATAAGATAACACTTATTCACTGTGTACTATATACCAGGCAACTTCTTAGATACTTCCCATACTTTTCACTTTAATCCACACATGACTTTGGAACCTGAGCTCATAACCAGTTACTGCCTTTTTGATCTTTTCTCTACTTGTGACTCTAGGATGCCTTTTCTGGCACAATGTGAATGTACTTTTATTCCATATCTACCCAGAGTAAGAAAGATATTTTCCCATAGACTCAAAAACTTTATCCAAGGCTTCCTCTGCCTCTATGTTCTCCAGAGATACCTAACCTCACTTCTGGAGGGGTCCCTGACTCTGATCCTCTTCTGCTTCCCCACACATATCCTGAATACTCATTTTCTCTGTCTCCTGGTTTAACTGGAGGATGTTGACTTAGCAATTGTTATGTTTGTTTTACTCTTTGTAAAGCTCAACGTTTTAATCTGTCTTTCTGGGCGACACTTTTCTCCTAATCCTTTTATCAGCCATGCAGTTTTTCATTCTAAGCTCTGTAAGGACAGAAGCTCTATTTGGTTCTCCACTACATTCCCAGAGTTTAGAACAGTGCCTAACCTGTAATAAGCACTCAGAAACATTTGCTGACTGAACAAATAAATCTCAGTGAGAGCAATTTCTGTGGAATGCATATCTGTTGGAGCTCTTCTCTATCTACACCCATTCCCTAGATTATTACATCCAGTCCCACAGTTTAAATACTATGTATCCACTCCTCAAACTGTAACTTCAATCATGACTATACCCTGAACTCATGTATCCAACTACTTACTCCTAATGGCCACTTGGTAACAGTACAGACATCTCAAATTTAACATGTTCAAAATCTGTCCCTTGATTTGCGTCCCAAACCTTCCCCACCTTTATAACCCCACCTCTATAAATGGCATCACTACTTACCCAGTTACTCAGACCAAAAACCTTGGTGCCCTCCCTGGTTCCTCTCTCCCTTCCATCGCATGGCCAATCAATCAGCAAATTGTATCAAGTTTACCTTCAAAACATCTGAATCTAGTCAGTCCTCACCACACCCACTCTCATCCACCCACTCTCATCCACACCACCATTAGCCTGCACCTAGACTATGGCAATAACCTCTTCACTGACCTCACTGTTTCAATTCTTGCCTCCCTAAAGTCTCTTCCTACCCAGCAACCAGGGTAATCTTTTTAAAACATAAATCAGATCACCTAACTCCTCTGCTCAAAGACCTCCAATGGCTTTCCATCAAACTTGAAGTGAATTCCCCACCATGGCCTACAGGGTCCCACACAAACTGCCCCTGCCTCCTTCAAAATCACTCAGCTCCAACCTCACCGGCTTGTTTCTGTTCTTCTAACACTCCAAGCTTAACACCACCCCAGGGCATATTCATTTATTGATCAATCTGTTTGCAGTGCTGGTCCCTTCCCTGCTAGGCTCTGCATGGCTGCCTCCTGCACTTCATTCATGTCTCTGTTCAAGTGTCACCTCCTCAGGAAGAAGGTCCCTGATGACCATGATAGCCAAAATAACACTCCAACTGCACTATACCATTCTTTATCCCCTTGTCTTGGTTTATTTTCTTTATAACATTTATCCCTAGCTAACACATTATACATGTTATTTGTTTATTCATTTATTGTTTGTCTTTCCATTAGAACGCAAGTTCCATGAAAGCAGGAACTTGGTAGATCTTGCTTACTGTTGTACCCCTGGTGCCTAGAACACTATCTGGCACATGGAAGGCACGCCAAAAATATCTGGTAACTGAATGAATACTGGCGGACACCACCTTTGTCTTTGAAACCTTCCTCATTCTAGTATTCTCTTTTCAAGCCAACTAAGTATGTGCCCTTTTCCTCTTTCATAAAGCCTGACATCTCTTGTGGTCTTTCCACAAAGATTCACCTTCTCTTTGAACAAGTGTATGTACTTCTTGGTTTATTTACAAAGCATACATAATTATCATACTCCAATCCCAATAAATGCTTAATCCTCCCTTCGAGTCCCATTTTTATTCCTGAATTCCTGGGGTCTAGATTCTATTATGTTACCCTTATCAGTCAAGTGCGCTTAACATCACATCTATTGGCACCCACTCCTCCACCACTTCTGAAGCTGAACGTGTCCTACCTGGGCTTTTGTACCCTGGTCATGACTATGGAAAAATCTACCAGTCTGAAATCCTTATAGGACTTTCTACAATAAAGAAATGTGTGTGTGTGTGTGTGTGTGTGTGTGTGTGTGTGTGTGTGTGTAATCTGGGAGATTACTGAATTTTTTGAAAGCCCCTCAGAATCCTTGTATTTTAAAAGATTCCAAAAACCATGGCAACCATGTGCTTCCAACTTTTTTTTTTTTTTTTTGCGGAACGTGGGCCTCTCACTGTTGTGGCCTCTCCCGTTGCGGAGCACAGGCTCTGGACGCGCAGGCTCAGCGGCCATGGCTCACGGGCCCAGCCGCTCCGCTGCATGTGGGATCTTCCCGGACCGGGGCACGAACCCATGTCCCCTGCATCGGCAGGCGGACTCTCAACCACTGTGCCACCAGGGAAGCCCGTGATTCCAACTTTTTAGGACAGCCCTAATTTCAGAGAATTTTATTATTTCCAATAATGGTAATTTATTAAAGGATATACGACATATATATCTTTTGAGATTGTCACCATGAATGCATTCACATATTAAAAAAAAATCTTTGGTCAGACCATGTGTCCCAATTTAAGGCTCAGAAAATAGGTCACTCTGGCCATGGTCCTTTTGCTCTGTTAGCCTAGATTCTGGATCCCCACAGACTTCAGAAATAGCTCCCTGGAGTAGTCTCTGCCTTGTCATCTTGTCACTAATTTTCACTAGGAGGGTGGAAGTGAAGGAGGGGATTCTCAAGTCCATCAGTAAGGCCATAAGAGTTTGCCTTTCCTACAGTATGTTCCCTGCTATTTTAGTTGGGTGTGAAAACAACATAAAGGACATGAGGGGCTTCCCTGGTGGCGCAGTGGTTGAGAGTCCGCCTGCCGATGCAGGGGACACGGGTTCGTGCCCCGCTCCGGGAAGATCCCACATGCCGCGGAGCGGCTGGGCCCGTGAGCCATGGCTGCTGAGCCTGCGCGTCTGGAGCCTGTGCTCCACAACGGGAGAGGCCACAGCAGTGAGAGGCCCGCGTAACGGAAAAAAAAAAAAAAAAGGACATGAGGATCGTAATTCAAAAAGTTGAAGATGTTTTCACAGCCTTGCATCCCCCTTTATCTTACCTTTCCCGTCTCTTCCCAGTTACGTATGTCCTCTCTTCTCCAGGCGCACATGCCCTATTACTCCCTGGCTACCAGGGGCTTTGATTTGTCACACCTCGGCCAGCCGGCCAGCCAGTGAGCCATCCATCCATCCATCTATTCAACAAATCTTTGTGTACTACTACCTGCTGGGAACTGTGCTAGGTGCTGGGGATAGAGAAATGGAAGAAATGGATGAAGTCTCTAAGAGCTACTTGCTCAGAACATTTCCTGAGAGCTACTTCTTTCCTTTTTAACTTAAGTACTTAGACTGGCAGCTCAGCTGATATTCTGTCCTTCTGGTAGCATTAGCTGTTAATGGTAACAATAAAGTACCTTTTCCTAAAAACCTCAGTATTTTCTTTAGACATTCATTGTCTCCTGCAGTCCCTGATACACAATAGTAGTAACAATAGCTACCATTTTAACCGCCTGCTATATCTCAGGCAATGAACTAAGTGTTTTATATATATTTTATCTTTTATTCCATAACAAACTAAGGCTCAGAGAGGTTAAGCCATTTGCCTAAAGTCACTACCTAGCTGGTAGAAAAGCTAGGTATATCTGACCCCAAATTCTATGGTCATCATTCTGTTTCATGATAGATTAAGTGTCTTAACCCAAAGCACAGTCATTTTCAATGGCAGAGGGTTGTCTGGGAGACCTACACGGTATCTCCCCCTTCATACTAGGGAGACAGTAGAGGACAAATTTGAAATATGGGTGAACAACCAGAAAGAGTAGCGACCCAGCAGTAAGGAAAAGAGAGTTTCAGGAAAGCGAATGATCAACCTTTTGATGTACCTACTTGGGAGCAGAAACTGAGTTCTTTACTGGGACATAGTTTCTGAAATCTTTTCAGAGTTAGGTGATCTAAGCAGGTCGCAAGTACAAGTGTAATTTGATACTACAAAACAGCAAAAGAGCAAGGTCCTGACCCAGGCCAAAAAATCCAACTGGAAACAGTGAATAGCACCTGTGTATAGTTTTGGAAATTCTATAAAGTTTCCTTGATTCAAATATCAATCTTTTAATTTGATAAGGCTCAGGGATGAAAAGTGCAGGGTGAGAAAAAGTTACCTACTCAAATGACAACTCAAATCATGTAAGCCACATGGTTGTAAATGCCTGCACATTATTCTAATGGGTGTACTATAATTTTCTTTTAATATTTCCATCTTGTAGGTATTTAGATTTTCCCCAGTCTTTCACCACTGGTAATAATAATAAAATGACTGACCTTGCAAATATCTGTCCACATCCTGATCATTTTCTCTTGATTGTTTTCTAGGTACAAGATTCCTGGATTAAAGCTTAATAGCTTTGTAAAGTTCTTTGTACATATTACCGTTTGCTTTCCAGAAAAAATATATTAATTTACACTCTTCTAGAAGTACAGGAGATTGCCTGTCTCACAGTACCTTCACAAGAACTTCACAAGAACTAATCTCTGTGAATATCATTGGCAAAAAAAAAAAAAAATCTGCTTTTCCAAATGTTTATTGTCCATGTGCATTTCTTTGCATTTCCTACTCAGATCTTTGCCTTTTTCCTACAGGGGTGTTCACCTTTTTCTTAACGATTTATGAGAGATATTTATATATTATTAGGCCTTTGTTATATACATTGCATATATTTTGCATGTTTATGATTTGCCTTTTCATTTTGTTAATTATGTTTTTTAAGAAAAAATATTGGTTGTTATAGATTTAAACCCATCAACCTTTTCTTCTGGGATTTCTTCTCATCATAAAGTTAGTTAATAGCCAACTGTATTTGTTTTTATTTTTAAACTTTTAAAACATTTAACTCAAATGTTTCAAAAATTTATCTAGGCATATAGTGTGAAGTGAGGCTCTAACCTGAGATTTTACAGTAAATTCCCTCACCTCTCAAACAGCCAATTTTCAAAGAACTATTTATTGAATTATTCTTTTCCCCATTTTTCATGTTTTTATTATAAAAATAATACTTTTTCAAGGCTATCTGGTTCATTTTATTCACCTTTCCATTCTTACAACCTTACCACGCTAATAATTATAACTCTGTGATACATTTTAATATCTTTTATTGATGTTTTTAAAACACATTTTAACTATTAAAATCTGCTTATTCTTCCAAAATGAACTTTAGAAACTTTGTCCAAAAAGTAAACAGAAATTTTTGTTGAATTTATATGAAACTTACAAATTAATTTTTAATTTCCTATACTTGCAAACCTATAAATTAATTAAATTGGAAAAACTTACATATTTTAGATATTCAGATATCCTAGCCAAGAACATGATGCATCTTTCCATTTAATCAAATTTTACTTTAGTTTCTCCAGAAATTTCGGTAATTTTGAAGAAAATATAGGCCTTACAGTTTTCTTGTTAAAACTGTCCTTAGAATTTGAAGATATTTATTTTTAAGTATTGCCAATAAACTCTTTTTTCATATTTATAATTTCTAACTGGTTATTGTGGCTACATCAACAGAGAAATATAGCACAGCCCATAGGGACTACATTAATAGGCATAAAAAAAAAAAGGAAGACGAAACACTGTCATTTCAGAAACATTCTCTGCTGGAAGTTGCCTTCTGTAGAATCAAAGAGTTATGATATTACACATCACCCATCAAACTCAGAGAATTTAAGGCCATGTTCTCATTCCACAGTCATCATTCTCAGATGAGAGAGAAACCATTTATCAAGACACAGGAAGAAAGTAGCTATCCACAAGTCAAAGCACTGGGACAAAAACAATGATTCTGATTAAATTTTCAAAGGAAATTTTCACAGTTTGCAATTGTGTTTGGCAAGTTTAAATCCCAAATGAAATTTTAGAGATGTTATATGCCCTTGAAAAGCAAGTTTACAATGAAAATGCTGACAGACCTTATGAGAGAAGACTGTAGTATCGTGAGCACCTCTAATGTCACTTATGTGTAAGTGGCAATCTCTGTATACATAGGCAGTATATGTAAACTGATAAGTTTTTTTTTTTTCTGAAAATCATTTTCTTATTTATCATATCTAGTGTCCATTGTCTCCCTTAAAGTTACTATTAGGACATAATCAATCTACATAGCCTTTCAATTATTTAGACAATATATAGTATTTTCAATATTTTATACTGAAAAATGTCTTCTTCTAACTCATTAATTATAACTAATGCCTATGATGTCTGGGCACAAACATATCAACTACTTTTTTCTAAAGACTAAGGTTGATTCAGTGAATCTAAAATCCACGGAAGGCTTTGTAAATTTATGAAAGTCATCACCCACAAATTCCAGTTTAGTAGTATAGAAAACAGTTTAATTTTTTGGGAGATCAATATAAAGCATGAGAAGAATTCTTATTAACTGCAATCTGAAGTCACAGATGAGAGACTAGTAAAGGCTTAAGTCATCCCACTTTTCTAAACTATTAATCAGCTTGTTCTGGTCATCTGTGATCATCTAACAGCTTCACAAAAATCAGTAAGATTAAAAGCAAAGAGCTGAATGTACAAAATGAAATGGAAATGAAAAACAGGAGCATCCCATTGTTCCAAAAAATAAGTAAATGCTTAAAAAAAAAAATAACCGACATTGATGGGAGTATGTCAGAGGGTCACAGGAACCAAGTGAAAGATATCCTAAGTTGGAACAATTTGAGCAACAAAAAAAATAGTATTGTACTATAACCCAAAGTATAAAATAAATATCCAAGAGTCCCTACTGATATAAATAAATGATTGAATAAATAAATGAATGGGGGAGAAGAGACAAATATCCTGTGCAGTGTTGCAAATAACTTGTATAGATATTCTACCTTCAAGGAGGTAGACTCTAACTCTACTCATTACGTGTGGGCTGCACTTAATGATTTCTTTCCAGAGAGTATACTATAGAAAGGAGGAAAAAGAGTAAGTTTACAGTGGAGAACCCTAACAAACACTATCCCAGTAAGGTGATGCAAGGCCAATATCAACAATAATTCTTGTCGATAATATGTACCTGTGATAATTTGTGAAGAAGATTTTATTTGCCTCTGTGGTCTTCCTACCAAACACCCATGACCCCAGTCTAATCATGAGGAAAACATAATACACATTCCAATAGAAGGCCATTCTACAAAATGTCTGACCTATACTCCTCAAAACTGTCCAAATCATCAAAAAACAAAAAATCGAAGAAACTGTCAGAGCTAAGAGGAATATAGGGAGACATGACAAGTAACTCTAATGTGGTAACCTGGATGGGATCCTGGAACAGAAAAAAGACATCAGGTAAAAACTAAGGAAATCTGAATAAACTATGGGCTTTAGTTAATGAATCAATGTAAATTTCACTAATTGTAACAAATGTACCATAATAATGCAAGACGTTAATAAGAGGGGAAATTCTGTGTGTGTGTGTGAGGCGGGGTATAATGGCAAATCTCTGTACTATCTGCTTAATTTTTCTGTAAACCTAAAACTATTCTAAACATAGCCTATTAATTTTTTTACTTCATTTTGTAAAACAGCAGTGGTCAGAAAAATTAGGAGATTATAGTGAAGAAAGAGGAAAAAACTGAACTCCTGGACCTCTTGGAGGAAAATGGGTATAAAGACAACACCAGACAAGCTTTTCCTAACATCAAATCCACTTCATCTAAATGTCAATGTCATAACATAGCTCATTACAGTAGGATAAATTACAATATGAATAAATTCATATATCATGAGTCAAATCATAGCTTCAAAAATCCCTATACACAGTAAAATCTTGATATAAAACAGTTCTCCCCCATCACCAGTGACGTAAAGAGGGCTCACTGTATTCCAAATTAGCCCAAAGACTGTTCACTTTCCTAAATGGGATGCCAAAAAAGGGATAAGAGAGCTGAATAGAGGTTTGTCCTAGAATGTATGATATCAAGCATGCATTCTAACCATAGGATCTTAGACCTCAAAGGACCTCAAAAAGATCATCTGGTCCAAGTTTATTATTGTCTGTAACATTGTACTGGGGTATTGATCTTTTATAAAGATCTCCAGAGAAGGTTCATAAATTATCAGGGTCATCCTCACAGTTAAAAATCCCTCTGTTATGGTTTTAGCAATTACTTTGTAAGACCCTATTTTGTCAAACTTTTCTTGGAGTTACCTGCACTAAGATACTTTTAAGACTGTTGGCTCTAAGATTATTGATTAGTACCACCTAACTTTAATCACCCTTATAAATGACTGGTAACTAAATTCCAAAAAACTACTTAAAAATTTAAAAGCAAGAGGAATGCATCATTTCAAACTAGTATATGAGAATATGACATCCACATAGGGCATGATGAACATTTTTCTGAGTACTCTGTGGTTTGGCACACAGTAGGTACTCTTAATCTGACTGTTGAATTAATGAATAAATAGGGCAGTCTCTCAACACATTTGGTTTAGAAGCTCATAATTTAAACTCATGTTATGCCTCTTAGTGGACTCTAAATAAGAGTCAAAAGACTCTTATTTAGAGTCTTTTGAGACAGAAGTCAATAAAAATATTAGGCATGCTGTATGGGATAAAGCCAAATGGGAGGAGTCCGATGATGGTAGCAGGTGAGGAAGGGAGTAAGTTGAACCATCCTTCTTTTGGTGTTTCTACCATGGAGAAGCACAAGGAAGGACATTCAGAAACACCACAGTCAAGCGGTAGACATGACCCTTTGGGAAAGTATTTCTGGAGAGAAATGAAAGATACGGACTTCCTATATCCATCTAAGAGGACTACAGGAAGTGCCAGATAGAAAATCTAGAAGTGTGTTGGAAGTCATGGGATGGAGAGGGGACCCATCATTGTCGGCCATTCTGCCTCCCTGTTTCTCTTTCTGTCCCTGCACCCCTACTCCCCCACCACCAACACAAAAGACTCAGCTTGTGTACGGCTTTAGCAATCCCATAACTATCTCTGCCACCATCCATATCATCTCCAACTTTGACTTTGCCAATTTTGTTGTAATGCTGTTTATCTTTTCAAGTGTCTGGAGTTTGAGGCTTCAAGTTATGCTTGACTATCCAAAATGAAACCTGTTCTGCTCGCTTGTATTTCTTCTACTTGCTCATTCAATAATATGGAGTATCTAATGCACGTCAGGCACTCTGCTAGAAAACTGAGAAACAAACATGATTAGGACTCGATGCTCACCAGGCTAGTAAGGATAGAAAGGCATGTAAACACATAATCGAAGGCAATGTGGAGACCCTGCACAGAAATATGCAAACGGGGCCATGGAAATGTATAGAAATTGAATGCTGCCTAGAGGTGGTCTTGAAAAGGCTTCACATGGAGGCAATATTTCAACGCGGTCTTGTAGGATGAGTAGGAACTTACTATGTCCAGAAGATGGGTAAAACATTGTAGGAAAATGGAATAGAGATAGCTTCATGAGCAAAGCACAGAGATATAAAATTACCACTCGAGTGGCAAATCGCTCTGGCTACACTGAAGAGAATGGATCGGTGGGCTGGGGGACAAGACCAGAGACAATGTTAGTTATAAGATGACAGATGATGACAGTCTGAATTATCAGATTGTAGCAAGAAAGTAGAAAGCAAAAGGACAAATGAGCAAATACTGGCAAAACAGGTTTGTTACTCAAAAACAGGGAAAGAGGGAAAATGCTTTGAGCATATTTTTAAGCCTATTTTGAAGCCTATTTTGAAGATAGAGGTGAGGAAAGTTGAGGGCGTTCATGCTTGACAACCTCCATTTTCTTGGTGAAATTAGAAGGCCTAATCATCTACTGTGAGGCAGACACGGCTGGAGACAGCTATTGAAAGGAATGGAAAAAGAAGCTTGTCTTATAAAAGAAATGCAGAGAGCTCAGCTAAGTTGGGAAGTGTTAAATGGTTGTATAGTCAACTCACAGGAGACCAGGTAGGTTAAGTGTGTTAAGTAAATGACACAGGGTGTCAGGAGAATTGATCCATGGGGGAGCATAAAGACAGGTGGCCAGAAACCTGCTCCCGAGCAGACAGAATACCAAGAAGGCCATCTAGGGGTCAGGAGGGCTAGCCCAATGTTCATTCACAATAAAGAGACCTAAGATCCAAATCTATCAGCTAGGGAACATAGGAAAGAAGAGAAAGTGTTTCCTTTGCATCTAATGTGGACCTATAATTCAAACCATGAGTCGTATTTCTAAGGGGAGAAATGGATGATTTTGTGGTAATTAGGACAAAGGATTGTTAAAAGTTTTTTTTTTTTTTTGGCTTGGGATATTTACACCATTATCTGCCAAAGTGATGTTTTGAATAGAAAGATATCCACATGAAAGTAGGAAAAGAAAATGTCCAAATAATCCCTACCAACGGCAGAAATCTTGTCCCACCCTTGTACATAAATTCTTTCAATCAAAGCACACATCAAATGAAACTCTCTAGAATGTGACAACTCAAACAATCTACCAAACAAACACATGCCTTGCTTAAATAGCTTATCAATCTAAGGATCCCAACAGACGGAAGCTATTCAATCAAGAAAACAAAGCAGGGGGCAGAGTCAAGATGGCGGACTAGGAGGACGTGGAATTCGCATCTCCACACAACTAGTGCACCTATCAGGCATCAGTGGGAGACCACGGACAACTAAAGGGATGGGAGGAACCCCTAGTGACCGGGTAGGATGTGGGCCATGGGGGAAGTGAAGGGGGAGGAGAAGTGGAGGTGGGATGGGACTGGGCCCCTGAGGGTGGCTGGGGGAGGGGACGGGATCCCACGCCAGAAGGGGGAAATTGGGGGAACACTGGGAGGGAAGAGGATCAAAAGGGAGTGTGGCCAGTTTTCCCCTGCCCACTTGGACCCCCAGGAACCTGCTGAGATCTGGGGCCTGATCCTCTGCCCACCGAGGCCCCCTCCAATGGAGCGGGTCCTGAGGGAGCGGGAGGGACGGAAGGGGGAGCAAAAGTAAAGGCTGGACCTACAGGACCGGCACCCCTGAGGGGTGGCTGGGGGAGGGGAAGAGTTCATACACCCAGCGGCACCCACCCACAGTTAGCGGTCCAGCAGGGACGGGGAGACCCTGAGGGAGATGATGCGGGGGGGGGGGGGGGGTGGGGGGGGGGGGTGGGGGGTGGGGCGGGCACGGAGGAACAGAAGGGAACGCTGCCAGCTCTTTCCCTGTCCACTTAAGCACCAGGGAGCCTGTTGAGCTCCCAGGCCTAATCCTCTGTCCTTGGAGCCTCCCTCCTGCCTCGCAGAGCCCAAGCCCCTCCCCTACACCCCCACCCAGGGCCCAACCTCTACACTTAGAGACCCCCTCCAAGGAGCCGAGCCTAAACCCCACCCACACACCCTCATTCAGGGCCCTACCTCCAAACTCCAGAACCCCACACTCCCGAGACCCTCCTTTCCATGTGCTGCCTCTCCCCTTCCACTCAGGTCCTAAGGAGAGGCCCTGCCCCATGCTTGAACTTGAACTTTGCCCTGCCTAAGCCCCGCCCCCAAGGCCTTTTCCGGCTGCATGGGTCCTGAGCCTAGGTCCCACCCCACCCTAAACCCCACCCCTGCCTAAGTTCCACCCCCGCCTGAACTCCACCCCAATAGACAAGGCTTTTTTTTTTGTTCCTCTTTTACACTGGGGTTCTGTTTTACCTCGTTGATTCATTGTTCTTGATTCATTTTTATTTCTCCTAATAAATCTTTTATTATTCTAATTTTATTTTATTCTTTATACGTTCTTATTGTTCTTTCCTTTTGGCTTGTTCCCCACACCCCCTATTTTTTTTTCTTTTCTCTGTTGTGGTTTTATTTTAACTTGTTGCAGGTGTTTTAATTATAATTTTGTTTTTTCCAACTATGTTTTTATCTTTCTAATTTTATTTTGTTTTTTATTCTTTGATATTGTACTGCTCTTTTTTTTCTTTTTTTGCCATGCTACGCAGCTGGCGGGATCTTGGTTCCCAGGCCGGAGGTTGACCCGAGCTCCGGTGGTGGGAGCTCCGAGTCCAAACCACTGAATAACAGAGAACCTCAGACCCCAGGGACTATTAATTGGAGTGAGGCCTCCTGGAGGTCTTAACTCAGCACAAAGACCCAGCTCTATCCAACTGCGTGCAAACTCCAGTGCTGGATGCCTCAGGCCAAACAACCAGTAAGAAAGGAATACAGCCCCACCCATCAAAAAAAAAAAAAAAAAAGAAACAACAAAAAAACACGTTACAGAAGAAGGAGCAAGGTAAAACCCTACAAGACCAAATAAATGAAGACGAAATAGGCTACCTACCTAAAAAAGAATTCAGAGTAATGATAGTAAAGATGGTCCAAAATCTCGGAAACAGAATGGAGAAAGTACAAGAAACATTTAACAAAGATCTAGAAGAACTAAAGAGCAATCAAACAGAGATGAACAACACAATAACTGAACTTAAAAATACTCTAGAAGGAATCATTAGCAGAATAACCGAGACAGAAGAACAGATAAGTTACCTGGAATAGAAAATGGTGGAAATAACTGCCAGGGAGCAGAATAAAGAAAAAAGAATGCAAAGAACTGAGGACAGTCTCAGAGACCTCTGGGACAGCATCAAACGCACCAACATTTGAATTATAGGGGTCCCAGAAGAAGAAGAAGAACAGAGAAAGGGTCTGAGAAAATATTTATAGAGACTATAGTCGAAAACTTCCCTAACATGGGAAAGGAAACAGTCAGTCAACTCCAGGAAGGGCAGAGAGTCCCACAAAGGATAAATCCAAAGAGAAACAAGCCAAGACACATATTAATCAAACTATCAAAAGTTAAATACAAAGACAAAATATAAAAAGCAACAAGGGAAAAGCAACAAATAACATACAAGGGAATCCCCCATAAGGTTAACAGCTGAACTCTCAGCAGAAACTCTGCAAGCCAGAAGGGAGTGGCAGGACATATTTAAAGCGATGAAAGGGAAAAACCTACAGCCAAGATTACTCTACCCAGCAAAGATCTCATTCAGATTTGATGGAGAAATTAAAACCTTTACAGACAAGCAAAAGCTAAGATAAT
Source organism: Phocoena sinus (assembly GCF_008692025.1). Taxonomy (NCBI): domain Eukaryota; kingdom Metazoa; phylum Chordata; class Mammalia; order Artiodactyla; family Phocoenidae; genus Phocoena; species Phocoena sinus. The sequence continues at coordinate 106,346,427 of NC_045784.1, forward strand.
TCAGCACCACCAAACCAGCTTTACAACAAACGCTACAGGAACTTCTCTAGGCAAGAAACACAAGAGAAGGAAAAGACCTACAAAAACAATCCCAAAACAAGAAAATGGTAATCATATTGATAATTACCTTAAATTAAAATGGATTAAATGCTCCAACCAAAAGACACAGACCGGCTGAATGGATACAAAAACAAGACCCATATATATGCTGTCTACAAGAGACCCACTTCAGACCTAGGGACACATACAGACAGAAAGTGAGGGGATGGAAAAAGATATTCCATGCAAATGGAAATCAAAAGAAAGCTGGAGTAGCAATTCTCATATCAGACAAAATAGACTTTAAAATAAAGACTATTACAAGAGACAAACAAGGACACTACATAATGATCAAGGGATCAATCCAAGAAGAAGATATAACAGTTGTACGCACCCAACATAGGAGCACCTCTATACATAAGGCAAATGCTAACACCCATAAAAGGGGAAATCGACAGTAACACAATCAGAGTAGGGGACTTTAACACCCCACTTTGACCAATGGACAGATCATCCAAAATGAAGATAAATAAGGAAACACACGCTTTAAAAGACACATTAAACAAGATGGAATTCATTGATATTTATAGGACATTCCATCCAAAAACAACAGAATACACTTTCTTCTCAAGTGCTCATGGAACATTCTCCAGGATAGACCATATCTTCGGTCACAAATAAAGCCTTGGTAAATTTAAGAAAATTGAAATCATATCAATTATCTTTTCTGACCACAATGCTATGAGACTAGATATCATTAACAGGAAAAAAAACTGTAAAAAATACAAACACAAGGATGCTAAACAATACATTACTAAATAACGAAGATATCACTGAAGAAATCAAAGGGGAAATCAAAAAATAGCAAGAAATAAATGACAATGAAAACACGACAACCCAAAACCTATGGGATGCAGCAAAAGCAATTCTAAGAGGTAAGTTTACACCAATACAATCCTACCTCAAGAAACAAGAAACACCTCAAATAAACAACCTAACCTGATACCCAAAGTGATTAGAGAAAGAAGAACAAAAACCCCGCAAAGTTAGCAGAAGGAAAGAAATCATAAAAATCAGAGCAGAAATAAATGAAAAAGAAATGAAGGAAACAATAGCAAAGATCTGTAAAACTAAAAGCTGGTCCTTTGAGAAGATAAACCAAATTGATAAACCATTAGCCAGACTCATCAAGAAAGACAGGGAGAAGACTCAAATCAATAGAATTAGAAATGAAAAAGGAGAAGTAACAACTGACACTGCAGAAATACGAAGGCTCATGAGAGATTACTACAAGCAACTATATGCCAATAAAATGGACAACCTGGACGAAATGGACAAATGCTTAGAAATGCACAACCTTCCAAGACTGAACCAGGAAGAAACAAAAAATATAAACAGACCAATCACAAGCACTGAAACTGAATCTGTGATTAAAAATCCTCCAACAGGGCTTCCCTGGTGGCACAGTGGTTGAGGGTCCGCCTGCCGATGCAGGGGACACGGGTTCGTGCCCCGGTCCGGGAAGATCCCACATGCTGCGGAGCAGCTGGACCCGTGAGCCATGGCCGCTGAGCCTGTGTGTCCAGAGCCTGTGCTCCACAGTGGGAGAGGCCACAGCAGTGAGAGGCCCGCGTACCACAAAAAAAAAAAAAATCTTCCAACAAACAAAAGCCCAGGACCAAATGGCTTCACAGGCGAATTCTATCAAACATTTAGAGAAGAGCTAACTCCTATCCTTCTCAAACTCTTCCAAAATATAGCAGAGGGAGGAACACTCACAAACTCATTCTACGAGGCCACCATCACCTTGATACCAAAACCAGACAAGGATGTCACAAAGAAAGAAAACTACAGGCCAATATCACTGATGAACATAGATGCAAAAATCCTCTACAAAATACTAGCAAACAGAATCCAACAGCACAGTAAAAGGAGCATACACCATGACCAAGCTGGGTTTATCCCAGGAATGCAAGGATTCTTCAATATATGCAAATCAATCAATGTGATACACCATATTAACAAACTGAAGGAGAAAAACCATATGGTCATCTCAATAGATGCAGAAAAAGCTTTTGACAAAATTCAACACCCATTTATGATAAAAACGCTCCAGAAAGTAGGCATGGAAGGAATCTACCTCAACATAATAAAGGCCATATATGACAAACCCACAGACAATGTCATTCTCAATGGTGAAAAACTGAAACCATTTCCTCTAAGATCAGGAATAAGACAAGGTTGCCCACTCTCACTACTATCATTCAGCATAGTTTTGGAAGTTTTAGCCACAGCAATCAGAGAAGAAAAAGAAATCGAAGAAATCCAAATTAGAAAAGAAGAAGTAAAGCTGTCACTGTTTGCAGATGACATGATACTATACATAGAGAATCCTAAAGGTGCTACCAGAAAACTACTAGAGCTAATCAATGAATTTGGTAAAGTAGCAGGACACAAAATTAATGCACAGAAATCTCTGGCATTCCTATATACTAATGATGAAAAATCTGAACGAGAAATTAAGGAAACACTCCCACTTACCACTGTAACAAAAAGAATAAAATACCTAGGAATAAACTACCTCAGGAGACAAAAGACCTGTATGCAGAAAACTATAAGACACTGATGAAAGAAATTAAAGATAATGCAAACAGATGGAGAGATATACCATGTTCTTGGATTGGAAGAATCAACATTGTGAAAATGACTATACTACCCAAAGCAATCTACAGATTCAGTGCAATCCCTATCAAACTACCAATGGCACTTTTCACAGTATTAGAACAAAAAATTTCACAATTTGTATGGAAGCACAAAAGACCCTGAATACCCAGAGCAATCTTGTGAAAGCAAAATGGAGCTGGAGGAATCAGGTTCCCATATGCAGACTCTACTAAAAAGCTACAGTACTAAAGACTGTATGGTACTGGTACGAAAAAAGAAATACAGGTCAATGGAACAAGATAGAAAGCCCAGAGATAAACCCATGCACATATGGTCACCTTATCTTTGATAAAGAAAGCAATGGAGAAAAGACAGCCTCTTCAATAAGTGGTGCTGGGAAAACTGGACAGCTACATGAAAAAGAATGAAACACTTCCTAACACCATACACAAAATAAACTCAAAATGGATTAAAGACCTAAATGTAAGGCCAGACACTATCAAACTCTTAGAGGAAAACATAGGCAGAACCCTTTATGACATAAATCACAGCAAGATCCTTTTTGACCCACCTCCTAGAGAAATGGAAATAAAAACAAAAATAAACAAATAGGACCAAATGAAACTTAAAAGCTTTTGCACAGCAAAGGAAAACATAAACAAGATGAAAAGACAGCCCTCAGAGTGGGATAAAGTATTTGCAAATGAAGCAACTGACAATGGATTAATCTCCAAAATATACAAGCAGCTCATGTAGCTCATATCAATAAAACAAAACAACCCAATCCAAAAATGGGCAGAAGACTTAAATAGACATTTCTCCCAAGAAGATATACAGATTGCCAACAAACACATGCAAAGATGCTCAACATCACTAATCTTAAAGAAATGCAAATCCATGCTACAATGAGGTATCATCTCACACCGATCAGAATGGCCATCATCAAAAAATCTAGAAACGATAAATGCTGGAGAGGGTGTGGAGAAAAGGGAACCCTCTTGCACTGTTGGTAGGAATGTAAATTGGTACAGCCACTATGGAGAACAGTATGGAGCTTCCTGAAAAAGCTGAAAATAGAACTACCATACGATCCAGCAATCTCACTACTCAGCATATACCCTGAGAAAACCATAATTCAAAAAGTCATGTACCACAATGTTCATTGCAGCTCTATTTACAATAGCCAGGATATGGAAGCAACCTAAGTGTCCATCAACGGATGAATGGATAAAGAAGATGTGGCACATATATACAATGGAATGCTATGCAGCCATAAAAAGAAACAAAATTGAGTTATTTGTAATGAGGTGGATGGACCTAGAGTCTGTCATACAGAGTGAAGTAAGTTAGAAAGAGAAAAACAAGTACCGTATGCTGACACATATATATGGACTCTAAAAAACAAATTGTTCTGATGAACCTAGGGGCAGGACAGGAATAAAGATGCAGACATAGAGAATGGACCTGAGGACATGTGGAAGGGGAAGGGGAAGCCGGGACAAAGTGAGAGAGTGGCACTGAGATATATACACTACCAAATGTAAAATAGATAGCTAGTGGGAAGCAGCTGCATAGCACAGGGAGATCAGCTAGGTGCTCTGTGACCACCTACAGGAGTTGGGAGGGGGGAGGGAGGCACAAGAGGGAGGGAATATGGGGATATATGTATGCATATAGCTGATTCACTTTGTTATACAGCAGAAACTAACACAACATTGTAAAGCAATTATGCTCCAATGAAGATGTTAAAAAAAATTGAAAAATACTCAAAAAAAAAGAAAATGAAAGGGAAAGTTCAAATTAAATTTAAGTGTTTTATGCATTATAAAATTACTATTTTTGCCAATATGACTTTTCAGTTAAACGTTTGTAGACTTTATAGCAGCCAAAAAATTGCAGAACTAATTTAACGTTTCTCCCAAAACTGTTGTCAATAAAGGCAACAATAAAATATCAAAGGCACATTAAAAGTAGTCATATGAAAGACAATATTCTTCAGGAACATAAAACCCAACTGCAGATGTGATTTCAAGGAATGTAGTTGCTACGAAAACCAATTTTTGGATGAAGTTTAATTCTATGGTCTAATATGGGAGTAAGGTGCTCCAGAAAAGTAGAAATTTGTGAACCAGGGAAACTACAAGTTAATATGGGTTCTGACCCAAGTACCACCAGAAAATAACAAGGATCATATATGGAACAGAACTAAATATATGAATCACATCAAATTATAAAAACAACTAGCAAACAACACGCAGAACATTCTCTATGATTCAATGTTGTTTACTAAAAGTATTTACATGAAAGGAAATCATTTTTTGTAAGGCTTCTTCCCATATTCCTAGAGCTAGTAAGAATTATGGGGATATTATTGGAGCTTGATATTTTTAGTTATGTATTTCTTAGGTTACACCTCAGGATTCCTGCTGAACATCTTATGCCTGACTAACAACTACAGAATCTATATACACTGCATATTCAAATGATGAAAACTACCTAGAACCTTCAGTTGGTTTTTCCCATTCCTGTGTAAACAAGAACCTTGGGATATTGTTGCTGATAAGTATATTCTATATGTAATAGGCTCTTCCCCCAGAGAACTATCTCTACTTGGAAAATTAAAGGAAAACACAAAAAACTCTGTTAACAGAATAGGATTTCTGTAGGTCACCTATCCATTTCTGAAATATACTTGTAAGGCTGGCACAGTGGACGTTGAAATGTGACCTGGTTTGCTGCTCTTGAATCTCAAGCTATTCAAAATGTATTAGTGTAGGGCATCACCCCTCTGCAGCTCAGATCCCAGTGGGCCAGATAACAGCATGGGGAGTCACTCCCTCTAAATCCTAGAGGTAGTCATTATATACGAGATGGTTCCCTGAATTCCAGAATTCACACAGTTGTAAGAATCATACATATATTCTATCAGTCAATGTGAACCACAGGTGATTTTTACCTATAGCAAATATTGTAGGCAGGATGACTAGCTCGCTTTAAAATAGCAATCTAGTCATTTCTTTGTCTCAAAAATCATTCCTTTCTACTTATGTACCAAATTTCACCAAAATGTAGTAAAATTCACAGCACTTAAAATGTTATAGAGGGCTTCCCTGGTGGCACAGTGGTTGAGAGTCCGCCTGCCGATGCAGGGGATACGGGTTTGTGCCCCTGGTCTGGGAAGATCCCACATGCCGCGGAGTGGCTGGGCCCGTGAGCCATGGCCGCTGAGCCTGCGCATCGGGAGCCTGTGCTCCGCAATGGGAGAGGCCACAACAGTGAGAGGCCCACATACCGCAAAAAAAAAAAATGTTATAGAGATGATGTACATCCCAAATTTTTCATTAACTTGACCAAGGTCACAAAGCAGTAACTGTTGAAATTAGGATTAAAATCCTGGGCTTTCTGACTACAAAGTCTCAGTTCTTTCTATTATAACACTAACGTGATCCTTGTATGATTTCTAGAAATATTATGGAACTCTTTTGTTATTCTGAGACTCAATTTCCAATGCGCGGGGGTGGGTGAGTGGGGGAACACCAGCTGGGTGTCCTACAATTTAACTCAATTCTGACACTATCCACCTGGAGACATAATTGAGACAGGAGCTCGATGGGCCCCAGGCTGAGCAGCTGGAGTTCATCCCCTGTGGACAGACTCCAAGATGAAGACAATAACAGGAGGCAGGAGAAGCTAAGCCCTGCCCAGATAAGAGATAAAAGACCACTTACTCCTCATTCCTGAAGTCAAGGAGACCTTCCTGACTACACACGCGCGGAAAGCCTCCCTGAACGTCAAAAAGGGAGGGGACGCCACCCAAAGTAGGTGATGTCAACCTACCCATAGGCCTCTTCACTAGAATCCATCTTGGCTAAATGATGCACACGCACACACATGGGAGGACTCTGAGATGAACCAAATATGGACTCAGAACCAGGCAAAGCAAGATGACTGACCAAAGGAAACCCGAGAGAAATGCCCCATAAAAGTGATTCAAACTACCACAAGGGCTTGACTCTCTGAGTCCACCCGAGTGTCTATCAACTTGTACCCTTTCTCCTCCTAATAAACACTTGTTTCACTACTTTCCATCTGTATGTTGAAATTCATTTCTACACAGCTGATGGGCCAGGGCCTTGTCACTGGCCACTGGTCCCTGTTGGTCTAGTGGCTAGGATTCAGTGCTCTCACTGCCACGGCCTGACTCAATCTCTGGCTGGGAACCAAAATCCTGCTTCAAGCTGCTGCAGGCCGAGGCCACCCGAGATCAGAATCAGATTCTCCACAGGTAAAAGGCTCAGTCCCACAAGACTGTCCCCCTGCCGCCCCCTCCCCCAACTTCAGAGGCAAGTTCAGGTTATTTACCTGTACTTCTGACCAACTGGTTATAAATCAGAGTATCCCATGACCACCTGCTCAGGTTTGATTAATTTGCTAGAGCGGCTCACAGAACTCAGAGAAACATTTTACTTACCATGTTACCGGTTCCTTATGAAAGGATATAGCTCAGGAACAGCCAGATGCAAGAGATGCATAGGGCAAGGTATGTGGAAAACGGCGAGGAAGGCTGCATTCCCTCTCGGAGCTCGCCATTCTCCCCAAATCTCCACGTGTTCACCAAACCAGAAGATTGCTTGTTCGGGTTTTATGGAGGCTTCGTAACGTAGTAATGTTCAGTTAGATCATTGGCTATTGTCCATTAATTCAACCTCAAGCTCCTCTCCCCTCTCCGGAGGTTGGAGGGTGGGGTGGAAATAAAAGTTCCAACCCTCAATCACTAGGTTGGCTCTACCAGCAACCAGCCCCCACCCTTAGGCTTTTTCCAAAAGCAATCATTAACATAACAAAAAACACCTTAATCTCTCTCAACACTTGAAATTCCAAGGGTTTGGGGAGCTGAGATCCAGACACCATGGATAATGGCCAAATATATATGAGAAATATATTTTGGTCATCTAAGTGACCAGATATATTTTTTTCTTATAAATCACAATATCACAGAAACCAAGAGGGACCAGGTTATGCCTTTTCAGCCCTTACCATAGCACAAGTTCTCCATGAAAGTGTTCTGTATCTTCAAGGTACAGTCAGAGGCACATGAGAGTAGAAATATCTTTGCGCAAAATAGAACAAGACACTCCCTCGAGTTGGAGGAATTACCACAGGGTACCATCTCCAGGCAGAACAACTACAAAGGGCCCACAGTGAGTGGAGCGCAGACTAAATTTCAACCCAAATTCATGTCCCCTCAGTAGGGCATCCTTGTACACAAAACAAATCGCACAAGTATCTGTGAGGCCCTGCTGACTGCCTAAAATCATCTATTGGATTTGTTCTCTGGAGCTATCACTCCAGAGGACTTGGGCTGTTGGCTGGTATTTTCACCTTAGGTCCTCACGTCCTCACAGGATTGGTGATCAATAAACCTGTATATGCCAGCCACTTCAGTAAACAAAGGATATGGCCATAAAGCCACCTGCCCCTGGTGCACCCTGAGGGAATTCAAGATGGAAAAAGACAGGATACTGGCGCTAGGTAGTTAAGGTTTATATCAAAGGAATAATTTCAATTAGCCCAGACTCTTGCCTCTTCCCATCCGTAGAAAAGCACTAAAATTATTAACTTGAGATGTCTGTTTTTTGTGATTAGCAGTAATCTTTTGATGTCCAATACATGGTTGTTGTTTTTTTTTCCAGCAAAAACTACAAATTCTGGCTCCTCCCTCACCTCATTGAACAGTTTCTCAGAGCTCTCTACATGGCTGTATCCCAGGCTTACAGTCCTCAGTAATGCCCCGAATAAAACATCATTCTCAACTTTTAGGTTGTGCTTTTTTTTTCAATCGACAAACCTCATTGTCCTTTTAATATTAAATAGGGGTCTACTCTACCCAAAGACATTTCACTCTGAGCCATGATGCACCCTGCTGTATTTTTGTAACTTAGGCTGTTCCTAAGAAATGAAACATACCCAGAAAAAATTTTAATCAAACTAGCTGGCTTTGATAGGGAAACAAAATATCCAGAGCCATGTCCTAAACTTCAATTATCTTAAAAAAGCCCATTTGCACTTTGACAAATTCAGACTAGTCCGATGCCCCATGGAAAGGGCCTGTCGTTTTGTTTTGTTTTGTTTTTTCCTACAGACTGAATAGTGCACTGTGGTAAGTGCTGTGATTGAGATATGTTTTGGATATTATTGGATGGTGGCTATATGAAATAGACTGTCTAGAACAGTCTGAATTCCAACTATGCTGCCATGTTGTATGACTGTGAGTCAGATAATATAAATCCACAGTCATCATGAAAATTGAAGACTTTTGAGAAATATAACCATTTTGATTGCCAGAGCGCTGTGGAAATAAAACTTTGACATAATATGTGCCAAATTTTTCTGGACATTTTAAGAGTTTTGCTTATAGATGAAACTTAACAGATTGATTATCACTCATCCAATTCTCAATGTGTGTAAAGCAATGTGGTAAGTGCCTTCTATAAATACTCCTCATGTGATCTTTAAAGCAATCCTATGAGGTAAGTATCCATCATCATCCTCATCTCATAAATGAAGAACTGAGGTTCAGACACATTAAATAACTTACTACAGGTACCTCAGCTAGAAAATTGCATGGTGTCAATTATGAACTCACGTGTTTTCAGTCTCAGAACCTGAGGTTTCTACTGCTTCTAACACACTCCTTTCTAAGTCAACCTTAACAATGAAAATATAGAGATGCTCTGATATTGAAAAGTAGATTCAAAATCTCAATAATACTACCCTAGTGATTTACACACAATGCAAAAATTCTTCTCCAGGATTCGATTTGGTGGAAATAAATAGTTGGGGCTAAACTTTTGCAAATATACTTGCACAAATATAAATAAACTATATTAAAAATAAGATATTTGGGGCAAGTTTGGGAAATCATTGGATTTTTTTTTTTGCTTTGTGCGGAGATTAATTAAAGTAGACCCCCCCAGGGACTTCCCTGGTGGTCCAGTGGTTAAGAATCCGCCTTCCAATGCAGGAGACGCGGGTTCGATCCCTGGTGGGGGAACCAAGATCCCACATGCTGCAGGGCAACTAAGCCCGTATGCCGCGACAAAAGATCCCACGTGCCGCAACTAAGACCCGACGCAGCCAAAAATAGATGAATAAATAAATATAACAATAGACCACCCCAAACCTGCAGTTATAAGAAAAATTAATACATGTCTTTTAAGTGAAATGATATTTAAAGAGCAATTATTTTTAAATGCTGCATTTGAAAGCCTTACCTCCCACACATTCAAAAATATCTATTATTTTACAAACTACACTAATTAGTGTATACAATTTCAAACGACTATTCCTCCAGATAGAAAATTACAATACAAGTATACTGAAACCACACCAACTAAATTATCTAGGCACAGAAAGACACCCCAGCGTTATAAGACATCCCAAAAATATTTTCTGCAAAAATAAAAAGCAGGATTTTGACCAACATTACTTCCTGAAAAGAGGTGGCACTGGCTTTATGAAGAGTTGATGAGCCACTATATTTAGAAACAAAATTATTACCAGTTTTGCTCTGGAAAAAATTGGGAGAGCTAATAATAGGAAAAGATGATTTGCCTCTTGAAAAAAAAAAGGTTTGCAAACCACAAAGACCAGAGGCCCGGGCAACTGGAAATTCTCTTCTCAAGGATTTGTTACTGATTAGGGAAATTAGCAATCAGAACCAAAGGGTGACGGTTTATGGAATGATACCAACCTTGCCCAGTCCTGCTCATCATTTCTAATCAACAGTTTGAATAAAGATGTAGATGGCATGCTCATGACATCAGTGAATAGCACAGATCTCAGATGAATGTACGGGATGACACAGTCAGGATCCAAAAAGGCAAGCTGGAGAGGTGGGCTGGATCCAATAAGATGAAATGTAAAAAAGAAGACCAATACTTGAATCCAAAAAGCCAAGTGCAGCAAAACAGGAAGAAGATGTGACTGAACAGCAAGTTGTAGTAGAGAATAAGACTCAAGGAGGGGGGACCTTGAAGATGGCGGAAGAGTAAGACGCGGAGATCGCCTTCCTCCCCACGGATACACCAGAAATACATCCACACGTGGAACAACTCCTACAGAACTCCTACTGAAGGCTGGCAGAAGACCTCAGACCTCCCAAAAGGCAAGAAACTCCCCACGTAACTGGGTAGGGCAAAAGAAAAAACAGAGACAAAAGAATAAGGACGGCACCTGCACCAGTGGGAGGGAGCTGTGAAGGAGGAAAAGTTTCCACACACTAGGAAGCCCCTCCGCGGGCGGAGACTGCGGGAGGCGGAGGGGGGAGTTTCGGGACCGCGGAGTAGTGCACAGCGACGGGTGCGGAGGGCAAAGCGGGGAGATTCCTGCACAGACGATCGGTGCCGACCGGCACTCACCAACCCGAGAGGCTTGCTGCTCACCCACCGGGGCGGGCGGGGCTGCGAGCTGAGGCTCGGGTTTTGGTTTTGGACGGAGCTCAGGGAGAGGACTGGGGTTGGCGGCTTGAACATAGCCTGAAGGGGTTAGTGCACCACGACTAGCCGGGAGGGAGTTCGGGGAAAAGCCTGCACCGGCCGAAGAGGCAAGAGACTTTTTCTTCCCTCTTTGTTTCCTGGTGCGCGAGGAGAGGGGTTTAAGAGCGCTGCTTAAAGGAACTCCAGAGACGGGCGCGAGCCGCGGCTAAAAGCGCGAACCCCAGAGACGGGCGCGAGCCGCGGCTAAAACCGCGGACCCCAGAGACGGGCGGGAGACGCTAAGGCTGCTGCTGCCGCCACCAAGGGGCCTGTGTGCGAGCACAGGTCACTCTCCACACCCCGCTTCCGCGGAGCCTGTGCAGCCCGCCACTGCCAGGTTCCCGGGATCCAGGGACAACTTCCCCGGGACAACGCACGGCGGGCCTCAGGCTGGTGCAACGTCACGCCGGCCTCTGCCGCAACGTCAAGCTGCCTCTGCCGCCCGCAGGCCGGCCCCGCACGCAGTGCCCCTCCTTCCCCCATCCCCCAACCCCCGGCCTGAGTGAGCCGGAGGCCCCGAATCAGCGGCTCCTTTAACCCCGTCCTGTCTGAGCGAAAAAACAGACGCCCTCCAGCGACCTACACGCAGAGGCAGGGCCAAATCCAAAGCTGAGCTCCTGTGAGCTGTGAAAACAAAGAAGAGAAAGGGAAATCTCTCCCAGCAGCCACAGAAGCAGCGGATTAAAGCTCCACAATCAACTTGATATACCCTGCATCTGTGGAATACCTGAATAGACAAGGAATGATCCCAAATTGAAGAGGGGGAATTTAGGAGCGAAATCTATGATTTTTTTCCCTTTTCCTCTTTTTGTGAAGGTGTACGTGTATGCTCCTGTGTGACATCTAGTCTGTATACTCTAGCTTCCACCATTTGTCCTAGGGCTCTATCCGTCCATGACCTTTTTTTAAAAATTCTTTTTCTTAATAATTAAGTTTAATTGTAATAACTTTATTATACTTTACCTTCGTTCTTTCTTTCTTTCCTTCCTTCCCTCCCTCCTTTAGACAACAAATCACCCCAAATTGAGGAGGTGGTATCAGGGAGCAGGATTTATGATTTTTCCCCCTTTACCTCTTTTTGTGAAGGTGTATGTGTATGCTTCTGTGTAAGATTTTCTCTGTATAGCTTTGCTTCCAACATTTGTCCTAAGGTTCTATCCGTCCCTTTTTTTTTTTTTCTAAATATTTTTTAATTCAATAAATATATTATACTTTATTTTATTTTTACTGTATCATCTTTCTTTCTGTCTTTTTTTCCTTCTTTCCCTCCTTCCTTCCTTCCTCCCTCCCTCCCTCCCTCCCTCCTTTCTTTCCTTCTTTGCTTCTTTCTTCCTTCCTTCCTTTCCTCCTTTCCTTCTTTCTTTCCTCATACTTCTACTAATTCTCTCTACTTTTTCTCCCTTTTATTCTGAGCCGTGTGGATGAAAGGCTCTTAGTGCTCCAGCCAGGAGTCAGGGCTCTGCCTCTGAGGTAGGAGAGCCAACTTCAGGTCACTGGTCAACAAGAGACCTCCCAGCTCCACATAATATTAAACAGCGGAAATCTCCCAGAGACCTCCATCTTAACACCAGCACCCAGCTTCACTCAACGACCAGCAAGCCACAGTGCTGGACAACCTATGCCAAACAACTAGCAAAACAGGAACACAACCCCACCCATTAGCAGAGAGGCTGCCTAAAATCATAATAAGGCCACAGACACCCCAAAACACACCACCAGACGTGAACCTGCCCACTAGAGAGACAAGATCCAGCCTCACCCAGCACAACACAGGCACTAGTCCCCTCCACCAGGAAGCCTACACAACCCACTGAAACAACCTTAGCCACTGGAGACAGACATCAAAAACAACGGGAACTACGAACCTGCAGCCTGCAAAAAGGAGACCCCAAACACAGTAAGATAAGCAAAATGAGAAGACAGAAAAACACACAGCAGATGAAGGAGCAAGATAAAAACCCACCAGACCTAACAAATGAAGAGGAAATAGGCAATCTACCTGAAAAAGAATTCAGAATAATGATAGTAAGGATGATCCGAAATCTTGGAAGTCGAATGGACAAAATGCAAGAAACAGTTAACAAGGACCTACAAGAACTAAAGATGAAACAAGCAACGATGAACAATGCAATAAATGAAATTAAAATCACTCTAGATAGGATCAATAGCAGAATAACTGAGGCAGAAGAACGGATAAGTGACCTGGAAGATAAAGTAGTGGAAATAACTACTGCAGAGCAGAATAAAGAAAAAAGAATGAAAAGAACTGAGGACAGTCTCAGAGACCTCTGGGACAACATGAAACGCACCAACATTCGAATTATAGGGGTTCCAGAAGAAGAAGAAAGAAAGAAAGGGACTGAGAAAATATTTGAAGAGATTATAGTTGAAAACTTCCCTAATATGGGAAAGGAAATAGTTAATCAAGTCCAGGAAGCACAGAGGGTCCCATACAGGATAAATACAAGGAGAAACACGCCAAGACACATATTAATCAAACTGTCAAAAATTAAATACAAAGAAAGCATATTAAAAGCAGCAAGGGAAAAACAACAAATAACACACAAGGGAATCCCCATAAGGTTAACAGCTGATCTCTCAGCAGAAACCCTACAAGCCAGAAGGGAGTGGCAGGACATACTGAAAGTGCTGAAGGAGAATAGCCTGCAACCAAGACTACTCTACCCAGCAAGGATCTCATTCACATTTGATGGAGAAATTAAAACCTTTACAGACAAGCAAAAGCTGAGAGAGTTCAGCACCACCAAACCAGCTTTACAACAAATGCTAAAGGAACTTCTCTAGACACGAAACACAAGAGAAGGAAATGACCTATAGTAGCGAACCCAAAACAATATATAAAATGGAAATAGGAACATACATATCAATAATTACCTTAAATGTAAATGGACTAAATGCTCCCACCAAAAGACACAGATTGGCTGAATGGATACAAAAACAAGACCCTTATATATGCTGTCTACAAGAGACCCACTTCAGAACTAGAGACACATACAGACTGAAAGTAAGGGGATGGAAAAAGATATTCCATGCAAATGGAAACCAAAAGAAAGCTGGAGTAGCAATTCTCATATCAGACAAAATAGACTTTAAAATAAGGACTATTAAAAGGGACAAAGAAGGACACTACATAATGATCAAGGGATCGATCCAAGAAGAAGATATAACAATTGTAAATATTTATGCACCCAACATAGGAGCACCTCAATACATAAGGCAAATACTAACAACCATAAAAGGGGAGATCAACAGTAACACATTCATAGTAGGGGACTTTAACACCCCACTTTCACCCATGGACAGATCATCCAAAATGAAAATAAATAAGGAAACACAAGCTTTAAATGATACATTAAACAAGATGGACTTAATTGATATTTATAGGACACTCCATCCAAAAACAACAGAATACACATTTTTCTCAAGTGCTCATGGAACATTCTCCAGGATAGATCATATCTTGGGTCACAAATCAAGCCTTGGTAAATTTAAGAAAACTGAAATTGTATCAAGTATCTTTTCCGACCACAACGCCATGAGACTAGATATCAATTACAGGAAAAGATCTTTAAAAAATACAAACACATGGAGGCTAAACAATACACTACTTAATAATGAAGTGATCACTGAAGAAATCAAAGAGGAAATAAAAAAATACCTAGAAACAAATGACAATGGAGACACAACGACCCAAAACCTATGGGATGCAGCAAAAGCAGTTCTAAGGGGGAAGTTTATAGCAATACAAGCCCACCTTAAGAAGCAGGAAACATCTCGAATAAACAACCTAACCTTGCACCTCAAGCAATTAGAGAAAGAAGAACAAAAAAACCCCAAAGCTAGCAGAAGGAAAGAAATCATAAAAATCAGATCAGAAATAAATGAAAAAGAAATGAAGGAAACGATAGCAAAGATCAATAAAACTAAAAGCTGGTTCTTTGAGAAGATAAACAAAATAGATAAACCACTAGCCAGACTCATCAAGAAAAAAAGGGAGAAGACTCAAATCAATAGAATTAGAAATGAAAAAGGAGAAGTAACAACTGACACTGCAGAAATAAAAAAAATCATGAGAGATTACTACAAGCAACTCTATGCCAATAAAATGGACAATCTGGAAGAAATGGACAAATTCTTAGAAATGCACAACCTGCCAAGACTGAATCAGGAAGAAATAGAAAATATGAACAGACCAATCACAAGCACTGAAATTGAAACTGTGATTAAAAACCTTCCAACAAACAAAAGCCCAGGACCAGATGGCTTCACAGGTGAATTCTATCAAACGTTTAGAGAAGAGCTAACACCTATCCTTCTCAAACTCTTCCAAAATATAGCAGAGGGAGGAACACTCCCAAATTCCTTCTACGAAGCCACCATCACCTTGATACCAAAACCAGACAAGGATGTCACAAAGAAAGAAAACTACAGGCCAATATCACTGATGAACATAGATGCAAAAATCCTCAACAAAATACTAGCAAACAGAATCCAACAGCACATTAAAAGGATCATACACCATGATCAAGTGGGGTTTATTCCAGGAATGCAAGGATTCTTCAATATACGCAAATCTATCAATGTGATAAACCATATTAACAAATTGAAGGAGAAAAACCATATGATCATCTCAATAGATGCAGAGAAAGCTTTCGACAAAATTCAACACCCATTTATGATAAAAACCCTCCAGAAAGTAGGCATAGAGGGAACTTTCCTAAACATAATAAAAGCCATATATGACAAGCCCACAGCAAACATCATCCTCAATGGTGAAAAACTGAAAGCATTTCCACTAAGATCAGGAACAAGACAAGGTTGCCCACTCTCACCACTCTTATTCAACATAGTTTTGGAAGTTTTAGCCACAGCAGTCAGAGAAGAAAAGGAAATAAAAGGAATCCAAATCGGAAAAGAAGAAGTAAAGCTGTCACTGTTTGCAGATGACATGATACTATACATAGAGAATCCTAAAGATGCTACCAGAAAACTACTAGAGCTAATCAATGAATTTGGTAAAGTAGCAGGATACAAAATTAATGCACAGAAATCTCTGGCATTCCTATATACTAATGATGAAAAATCTGAAAGTGAAATCAAGAAAACACTCCCATTTACCATTGCAACAAAAAGAATAAAATATCTAGGAATAAACCTACCTAAGGATACGAAAGACCTGTATGCAGAAAATTATAAGACACTGATGAAAGAAATTAAAGATGATACAAATAGATGGAGAGATATACCATGTTCTTGGATGGGAAGAATCAACATTGTGAAAATGACTCTACTACCCAAAGCAATCTACAGATTCAATGCAATCCCTATCAAACTACCACTGGCATTTTTCACAGAACTAGAACAAAAAATTTCGCAATTTGTATGGAAACACAAAAGACCCCGAATAGCCAAAGCAATCTTTAGAACGAAAAAAGGAGCTGGAGGAATAAGGCTCCCTGACTTCAGACTATATTACAAAGCAACAGTAATCAAGACAGTATGGTACTGGCACAAAAACAGAAAGATAGATCAGTGGAACAGGATAGAAAGCCCAGAGATAAACCCACGCACATATGGACACCTTATCTTTGATAAAGGAGGCAGGAATGTACAGTGGAGAAAGGACAGCCTCTTCAATAAATGGTGCTGGGAAAACTGGACAGGTACATGTAAAAGTATGAGATTAGATCACTCCCTAACACCACACACAAAAATAAGCTCAAAATGGATTAAAGACCTAAATGTAAGGCCAGAAACTATCAAACTCTTAGAAGAAAACATAGGAAGAACACTCTATGACATAAATCACAGCAAGATCCTTTCTGACCCACCTCCTAGAGTAATGGAAATAAAAACAAAAATAAACAAATGGGACCTAATGAAACTTCAAAGCTTTTGCACAGCAAAGGAAACCATAACCAAGACCAAAAGACAACCCTCAGAATGGGAGAAAACATTTGCAAATGAAGCAACTGACAAAGGATTAATCTCCAAAATTTACAAGCAGCTCATGCAGCTCAATAACAAAAAAACAAACAACCCCATCCAAAAATGGGCAGAAGACCTAAATAGACATTTCTCCAAAGAAGATATACAGAATGCCAACAAACACATGAAAGAATGCTCAACATCATTAATCATTAGAGAAATGCAAATCAAAACTACAATGAGATATCATCTCACACCAGTCAGAATGGCCATCATCAAAAAATCAAGAAACAATAAATGCTGGAGAGGGTGTGGAGAAAAGGGGACACTCTTGCACTGCTGGTGGGAATGTGAATTGGTTCAGCCACTGTGGAGAACAGTATGGAGGTTCCTTAAAAAACTACAAATAGAATTACCATATGACCCAGCAATCCCACTACTTGGCATATACCCTGAGAAAACCAAAATTCAAAGAGAGTCATGTACCAAAATGTTCATTGCAGCTCTATTTACAATAGCCAGGACATGGAAACAACCTAAGCGCCCATCATCGGATGAATGGATAAAGAAGATGTGGCACATATACACAATGGAATATTACTCAGCCTTAAAAAGAAATGAAATTGAGCTATTTGTAATGAGATGGATAGACCTAGAATCTGTCATACAGAGTGAAGTAAGTCAGAAAGAAAAAGACAAATACCGTATGCTAACACATATATATGGAATTTAAGGGGAAAAAATGTCATGAAGAACCTAGGGGTAAGATAGGAATAAAGACGCAGACCTACTGGAGAACGGACTTAAGGATATGGGGAGGGGGAAGGGTGAGTTTTGACAGGGCGAGAGAGAGTCATGGACATATACACACTAACAAACGTAGTAAGGTAGATAGCTGGGGGGAAGCAGCCGCAAGGCACAGGGATATTAGCTCGGTGCTTTGTGACAGCCTGGAAGGGTGGGATGGGGAGAGTGGGAGGGAGGGAGACGCAAGAGGGAAGACATATGGGAACATATGTATATATATAGCTGATTCACTTTGTTGTAAAGCAGAAACTAACACACCATTGTAAAGCAATCATACCCCAATAAAGATGTTTAAAAAAAAAAAAAAAAAAGACTCAAGGAGTCTAAGGTCAGCTTGATATGAGTCCAAAAAGTCAATGCAATTTTAAGTTGCTTTAATAAATATGTATTATCTAGAAAGACATATACTGAAGCATTTTCTGTAGAATGGATATTAAAATATGTTATATGGGAGAAAGAGGTTTCGTGACCAAATCAGTTGAGGGAAGCTCTAGGTTAATTTAAACAAGTCTGTTTTCTGTAGGAATACTCAGAGCCTAAATGGTGACCATTACTTCTCAAACTTATTTGACCATGGAACACTTCTTTTTGTAAAGTACCTCTTGGGACTGCCACTAAAGAGGATACCCCTGAGGAAACACTGAATAAGGGCTGTCTCAGGAGGCAATGAGTTCCTTGTGAGATTCTTTTTAAAAACAGAAGACAACCAAACATCAGATGAATGTTGGCCTAAAGACCAGAAGGTTTCCTCCTACCGTGAAAGTCTGTGATACCTGATTAACTAGACCTAATACATAGCACTAATTCCCTATGACACCTGGAGCACAGTATCTAGTAAGGAAAATTTCTCTGGAGAACTACCACAGTAGCAGAGTGATGGGAAAAAGTTTCTCCAGCAAGCACATGCTTCAGAAAGGCTATCTTGGGACTTCCCTGGCCGTCCAGTGGTTAAGACTTCACCTTCCAATGCAGGGGGTACGGGTTCGATCCCTGGTCAGGGAACTAAGATCCCACATGCCTCGTGGCCAAAAAACCGAAACATAAAAAACAGAAGCAATATTGTAACAAATTCAATAAAGACTTTAAAAATGGTCTACATCAAAAAAACATCTTAAAAAAAAATACATTTAAGATGCAATCACTCAGGCTGATAAACACACATGTGCACAAATACACACTGACATTTAGGGGGAAAAAAAAGGCTATCTTTTTCAACTATCTTAATGGTAAAATATTAGGAGAAGGATTATTAAGATTGGTGAAAAGAGACAGCAGTGTGAAAACAAGAGCCCGGTAAGTCACAGAAAAACTGGTCAAAGAGTGGCACCGTGTTTCGTGTGCTCAGCCACCATAGAAGAGCGCGGCCCTGCGCTCCAGGGCTGTCCAGTCTCGACATTCACCAACCACCACTACCCAACCCTCCTACTAGAAAGCTGGTTCCTCATCTGGGCCTACCTACTGAAGACTGGGTTTCTGGTACCGAGTGGTAGTTGTGACCTAATGCCTGAGAACAAGTTGACGTGAGAGGGTATTTTCTGTTCCTTCTTTACCCCTTTCAGTATAACATAAACTAGCTCAAACTCCAGAATATTTTGCTGGTCTACACCATAACCAATCAGGAAGGTATACATTGAATTAGACAAGTGGATTCATTAACTATGTTGTGTCTACCAGTTTTGACTGAATCCAACCTTCTTTTCTCAACTGGGGTCTCAACTGGTGTGTGTGTGTGTGTGTGTGTGTGTGTGTGTGTGTGTGTGTGTGTGTAGAAACAATCACAAAGCCCCATTTCTACAAATTCAAACAATGTTGTAAAGCAACAAAAAGCATTTTTTTAAATCTCACCTAAGGTGCAAAGACCTGTTACCAAAAATTCCAAATAACCTTCTCACACCCCAAAAGCCTCACTGATTTTTAATTTGTTCAATTTTATTTACTAAATGTATTAAAATTGAGGTCTGTGACACATAGTACAGTATTTCTTATTTTGATCCTGAGGTAATGTGCCTTCCTAGGAAAAAAGTTTAGCAATGTAAATCACATGATTACACAGACCATTACAGAAAAGTCTGTCAGTGTTTTCTTAAAAGGCTACCAGTCAAGCAATTTAAATTTCCAAAAAAGTCACTAATTCAGCAAATATGTTGCTCTTTGCACAGTTACTAAGTATTAAAGTTTTGAAAATATACCATGCTTACTGATAAATATTGCCACCAATTTGGCCTCATTCTGCTAAAAATCTGATATTTAAAATTTTTAATTTTATTAACTTCAAATTTTAAACTTAAGAAATTGTCCTGCTATGTTCACAAAAAGCATCATAAGGTATATTTAGCACAATGCCTTGAACAATGTGGTCAATAAATGAGTGAAGAAATGAATAAATGAGTGAATAAATGAGTGAATGGATAAGTTTATAATAAATGAGTGAATAAATAAATGAGAATAAATGAGTGAATGGATAAGTTTCAATGTTGAAATTTACTTTTAAATCGCACTGGTAGACAAACTGATGGATTGATTGTAATTGTACTTGACACTTATGTAGGAAGAACAAAATAAGTGAATATTGGCTTAAATTGCGGCCAAAAATAGCCTTATTTCTTTTCAAGTTCATAAGTAGGGATTATCAAGCCTAAAGAAAGCATCAAGGAAATGAAAAACATATTATCAAAGCAAAAAGGAGCATCTTCATCTCTATATCTTTACAGGGCATGGAAAACTTTTGCTTAACAAGCTGAAGCCAAGGTTTTGTTCTGCAGCTCTGTGGATCAGAGACTGTGATTAGACACTATCTTTTGCCCAGGAAAACGAGCTAATGAAATTTACCATCCAATTCATGTAAAGAGTAACAGCAATTGCTGATTAGGGACTAAAAACTAGTTGCAACATTTTAATTACATTTCAATGCAAGACTATAAATGAATTTATCCAGATGAAATACTGTACTATATTGGTTTACAAAATGGCTAATTAGCCCATCCAGAACTTGAAGGAGACCAAAGGACTTTCTATTTAATATATAAAGAAAATAATGAATAAACAACCACCAGCAAATTACTTCAAGGACATAAACATTTATTTCAGGCCAGAATCAATATTAGCATAGATCTTACTTCAACCTCAGTCCTTCCTAAGTCACTGCTTAGCAGCAGAAGGCTCAGTATTTAATGAGTGTTAAGAAGTACTTCCGATACTTGCTTCATCTTTTGAGCTGCATAAAGACCAAAGGGTTTAGAAAAGAGTGAAAGAGGTTTTTGTTTTTATGTCTGTCTGTTTGTTTTTTATTGTCCATCCCATTCAGTCCCATAAGCTCTATTGAGCAGAACCCAGATGGCAGCATTAATCTACCCTACCCATGCGGCTGCCTTTAGAGAAATGTTTTTAGCAGAGTATAAGCTCGTTTAGTCTATGTACAGATTCCATGGCAATTACCCTTTTTTATATATTGAAACCATTCTTTAAACAGTGGCATTATTTTTCTTCTATTATTTACAGTAAAGATACGGACGCACACCTTTCAAGAAATCACAGTTATCAGAGAATGAAGCTTGTAATTTGAGGCTCTAACAAAGGACCTGGAATGTCATCACATCAAAGGCAGTTCTGCCCTCTCCAGTACATCTGGCACTACACCTCAGAGACCAAGTGGCCAAAGAAAGCAGCTTTCGGTGAATCTGAATGCTATCAGTTCCATCTCCTCTTTTTAGGATGTATTCTGTGTGTCTAGAAACCAGAGGTGACAATAGTGTCTAATCATATCAGAAACTTTTTAAAGGTCAATGAATTCTGGCATAAAGTAATGTCAGAGCCATAAACAACTCATAAATACAAAAATCTAGGAAAACCACGGAAACACCACACTTTTTAGAATGGTAGAACCCCGGATGATAAAACCACCATGGACTTTTAAATTATTCTTTTGATAAACTTGGTGGAGTATTATACTATATATCAATATTTATGATACCAGCTAATGATAGTTTAGGGATACAGAATGCAAAATTCAGTCTGCCTCAGTTCAGTTGTGCGCTGCCTTGGTAATTACTTCTAGATTGGAAACGGGATTCAGTTCAACTTAGGTAACAAGGAAATCAGTTTCCAATTTGGCAAGGTAGACATCTAATTAGCAGTCTCCTTCCTCTTTGTCATAAACCCATCACCACATTCAGGTCAGTATGTGGAGTACGTTTGGAGAGAACTGGAATTATGTGTTACATTGTGTTATTTATTTATCTGTAGAATTTACAGGTAGAACGCATTTTTAAAGTCTCTCAAAATTTAGGGGGAAAATGTATCTACATCCAAATTATTCAAAACTAAGCTTGCAACGGGCTGAGTAGAAATGAGTTTACCTCATATGGTGAACTTGACAAATTAAGAGAGACAATAGAGTCCTAGGAATCAGGTACCATACGGTAGAATTGGTAGAGTGAGGCTTAAAGCCATAGAAGCAAAGAAAGTTGCAGTTAAGGATCAAAGTTCCAATATCTAGTCATAATGTATTTCTAGTCTTAACATTTCAAAACGGTACCACTGGGTGCTTTAATGCTGTACTACCCAATTTGATCAATCCGTGAATCTGAGAATCTATACCAAAAATTTACAGCATTTACAAAATGGAAATATATGTGCTCTGGTAAACATTCAGGGCAGATGCAACTATTTGTGTGTGTGTGTGTGTGTGTGTTCTTAAAAGTCAGCACTTAGCATTATATGTTATGAGTGAACATGTTTCCTGGGACTAGTTGTTGCCCTCTTCTTCCTCCTTCTCCTCCTATTTTTGTAAAGTACAAATGCCACTTGTGTGGCACTTTTTTGTCAAAATATGGTAATATAAATTCAATTCCTTTCATCTTTAAACCAACATCATTATTTTGATGTGACTCATAGATAAGGAAATTAAGGCAAGATTGACTGATTTGTCCAAAACGGTCGTACATAGCTAATTGCTGGCAGAGTCAAACATGAGAACCCACTATACAAGACTCTGTCACTGTTTGATCTGGAACAAATCATTTAATATAGAGGAACCTCAGTTCCCTATCTTTAAATATAGATAGTAATACCTAATTTAGAGTCTTATTGTGAAAATTCGATAAGCTAATATATACCTGACACAGAATACTCACTAAATGTTATTTCTCTTCCTAAGATCAAATATGTTTGCTAAATGCCAAGTTAAACAAATTAAACAGATCTTTTTGCTGCAAGACTCTTTGGAGCCTTTAATATGCTATGTGATGCTCCAAGAGGCAGAGTATGTCACATTTCTCCTAGCAACCAAGCAAGCCGTTATTTTTTCAGGAAGCATCTATTCATATCTCATGAAATACTAATATTCCATAGGACACACTTTGAAAACTCTGCTGCAGACCATAAAATATTTTGGGAAATATGTGAAATAAGTTATTTAGGTATGTAATTAATAAATTAATGGTTTAAATAGTCTGATCTGAATTCCTAAGCACCTTTTTGAGGTCACCCAAAACATCTAATACATAGGAAGTAACAAAGACTTGGAAATGGAGCCCCAAGCTCAGGAAAACACTGGAGTGTGTCAATTTTATTGCAGGTCTCTGTGAATGTTGGACACATTGTATGGTTATTTGTGCTTCCAAAGTAAAAATACAGGCAGCTTTCAAAAGAAGAAAGGTTCTTAGTGATTCTGCCTATTTCCCCCAGTGTGCTACATCACCTTTTCTGTGGTTTGTTACTATATGGGTCAAATCTTCAGGACAGTAAAGTGAAAGGGGAAAAGTGGGGGAGGTTTTTCATTTTTTCTCTATCACCCTTAATTAACTAGAATCCTTTGTGTCACAATGGATGAACTCTGCTCATTGAGTGGGGTACTGACCATTAAAACTGTGCTCCAGTGCGTGGGAGCTGTGACCCACATATGTGTCATCAATTCAACAACAGTTTATTAAATGCCCAATTCTGTGCTAAGTAGTTCGGGTTGTAAGAAAATAGATTTGAGCAACTTAGAATCCTGCAGGTGAGATATGACATATCCAAAAGGAGAAGTGCAGGGAAAGTATACCAAAGAGTACCTAATGAAGAGCTAGATCTTCAGGAACAAACTGTAACTGTCATATGAACCTAGAGAAAGAGGAAAGATCACTGAGCATCGTGGGCTGGAGTTGGCACTTGAGCTGGACCTTGAAAGCCTGTAAGGGGGTTGCCACAGGGCTTCTGTAAGCAAAGCCAGTTCACCCCCTAATGTGCACCAACTGTCAAGGGAGTATTGGGGCCACTCCTCCTTTTCAGGAACAATAGAGGAAATGCAGAGATTTTTGCTTCTTTGCCTCTCCTCCTCTCTGCAACGGATGGATGTATCAGCTAAAGAGCCTCAACTTAGTAGCCCTTCCCTCTGGGTCACAGTGAGGATTTGGCTGCTTTCTTGTCCAATAAAGAAACAGGAAAAAGAAAAACATCAACCATAACAACAACTTGAGGGTTAGAGCTGCATAAGAACAATTCTGCAATAAGAGAATCTACACGGGCTTGTGTGGAAAGACAAGTGCTATTTTCTGCTTGAATCTGTGACTGGTAGAGAATCACTCAACCCTATGATTGTATTATTTATACAGAACTCACGAGGGCACCATCTGGTGCTAAGCTAACCGCAAAAACAGGAAAATCAAACCCAAAGCCAACTGTCTTCATTGGAGTTTTTGCTAATGACCTGTTCCTCGCCAATATTCCAACTGAACACATTCTAGTTTGAAACAGGAAAAGACATTTAATGCTTTAAAGGGAAGTCTTAAAGGGAATTTAGTTAGACATACCCTTGAAAAGATTCTGTACCTATCTAGATCTTCTCAGTTGAGAGGGCACTGCCCCTATTTCAGGTCTTATTACATCTTATTAAGTTGTCAGATCAAGTTCATAATGTCCCATCTCAGTACCCAGTCACCAAGAGATAAGGGTGACAGCTGATCTTGCAAGATCATGTCCTGGAGATGGAAACTTAAGCCAAAACAGTGAGGAAGTTTCTGCTGAAGTATAAGAAACAAACTAACAAATGTCATGATGAAAATAATTCTAATCTGAAATGATTTTTAAATCCCACATTTTGACTCTCAATAAATTATTCTTGTTGAGGTAGCAGACTTGACATTGCACACATATTTTCCTTTGGAATCAAAAATTTTAAGCTATAATGCA
Organism: Phocoena sinus; assembly: GCF_008692025.1. Classification (NCBI taxonomy): domain Eukaryota; kingdom Metazoa; phylum Chordata; class Mammalia; order Artiodactyla; family Phocoenidae; genus Phocoena; species Phocoena sinus. The sequence continues at coordinate 106,371,593 of NC_045784.1, forward strand.
AAAGGTAAGTGTGTGTGTTGAATTTATATACTCTTAATTTTTAAAAATCCAAATATAAAGATTTTCCATTTTAGTTTTTTTTAATTTATTTTATTTTTTGGCTGCATTGGGTCTTGTGTGTGCCATATTTTATTTATTTTTTATTGTTTTTTTAAATGTTTATTTATTTTCTTATTAGTCATCCATTTTATACACATCAGTGTACACATGTCAATCCCAATCTCCCAATTCATCACACCACATGCACTGGGTCCTTTGTTGCTGCACGCGGTCTTTCTCTAGTTGTGGCGAGTGGGGACTACTCTTCATTGTGGTGCATGGGCTTCTCATTGCCGTGGCTTCTCTTGTTGCAGAGCACGGGCTCTAGGCATGCAGGCTTCAGTAGTTGTGGCTCACAGGTTCTAGAGCACAGGCTTAGTAGTTGTGGCACAAGGGCTTATTTGCTCTGCCACATGTGGGATCTTCCCGGACCAGGGCTCGAACCCGCGTCCCCTGCATTGGCAGGCAGATTCTTAACCACTGCACCACCAGGGAAGCCCTCCATTTTAGTTCTTATTGGTTTTTCTTAGATTCTCCCAGCTCTAGTAATTTTCTTTTTGACATAGGTATTGTAAAATGGTACCCCAAGTTAATTTGGTTTCAATATTATAAATTCATCATGAAAGCTGTGAACATTTCTAGTCCCATTTTGTTCTCATTTGGAGCTAACACTTCAGGTCTTAATGATACCTCAGTACATAATCAGGTGCCTTGGTTCCCATGCTGGCTAGTGTTTGGAGTTCTCTTTGGCCCATGGTGCAATTGTTCATATTTTTAGGGCTCTGTTTTCATACAACCCTTTAGATATTTTTGACAATCCCAAGAAAAAGCTAATCACATAGCCCCAAACTGTGATATTAAGAGGGATTGCTCTCCTAAACTTGACAGCAAAATGAAGTATCATATAGAGTGGTTCCATAAAGTATCTTTCCATAATTCAACCATCTAATTATTTCCAGAGTTAGGGAGGTCAATCTTGCTTGCTTAATGTAAAATTAAGACTTACTTACAGTCAGAAGCTTCGTTATGATGCACATTTAAAACTACAAATAAACAGCAATTTTAAATAAGGCAGTTCATTCATGTCATCACAAGGGCTGTAGTGTAAAGAGAAGGTAGGCTGTGGTTTGAATCAGGAATCTGCCACTTACCAGCTTTGTCCCTTGAGCAAGTTACTTAAACTCTTTAAGGGTGAGTGGCATCCTTTCACCTGTTAAGAGGGCTTTGCATTTCCTCCCAGTGTTTTTGTGGAAAGTGGATGGGATAATATTTAGAAAAATCTTGTAACAGTTCCTGGCACATTGTAGGAGGTCTGTAAATCTGAGTTCAATCGCTCTTTCTCAGTTACTTCCAAAACTTTTCCCTAAGACCAACAACTCTGAAAGGGAAGTGATTTACATGTAGCACATCACTGATTACAAAAGCCTAGGGAAACTAAGATCTATCTCTAACTCCATCCTTCATTTAAGATATTGTCAAATGTCCTTCACAAAATTCCGGACCTCGTTGGACCCAATTTGTCACTGTATAGCTGAAGTGTGCTCTTCATTAGTAAGAGCTTCTTCAAAGATCCAATTCCCTCCATCCTCAACCATATCAACCCACTAAGGGAAACAACCAATTTCCTCACATTAAAAAAGAAAGTTTTACATTAGTAAACAGAGTACTTATAAGCAAGCAGAATACTTATAATTGGACGACTTAATCTAGAGCTACCCCAAGGATGAAATAACTAGAAAGGGGAAAAAAAGAGAAAAGCCTTCCTAAAAGTTTTTATTTTAATTGTCAGAAACCTAAACACAACAATATTTTGGAAGAATTAATAACTGCTTTCTAGCAAGAACTATAGACTAACCCTAACTAATTCAATTTCTCTGTCTGTAACAATGACAAAGCAGCTATATTATTCATCTTCCACATCTAATCCATAAAAAATATCCTCTTGGCTCTATTTCCAGGATATTCACCACAATTTTTGTTCATTTCCCTACATTTTATGTAAAGATTGATATTTTCTTGGGGGCACTTTCTATGAGCTTTAACTTCATAATCTTTGACATATAATAAACCCTACCTTATAGGATTGGTTTGATGACTAAACTAGATTGCATATATGGCAATATTTGTGAGCATGGTACAAATAGAAGTTGCTTTTAACAATAAGAAGGCAGTTTGGTGGGCATAGAATCTGAGAAAGGGGCTTGGAGAATTCAGTAGGCAATATTATCCCCACTCTGGTGGAACCAAAAAAAAAAAAAATCCTTACTGCACTACAGAGACAGCTTTTCTAAGGACTCAAAGCCACCACACGTAGTCTCTGTGCCTTGGACATGTAGAGAAATCTCAGGCTCTAACACCTTTTTCCAAATTCCTTGTTAGACACCCAAAGCTTCCATCCTCCTGCTGTCTCCTCACGAAGCACATGCTGAAATGACTGATGCTGGCTGCAGTGTCTCTCCCCGCCACAGCTGCACCTTCACTCCTCTGTCTTGAGGTTCGGCTGCAAGAAGTGGCACTGACCTACTCCAGGAAGATTCATGTTGCCTTCCATCTTGGGGGGGTTCTTTTTCTGATCTGGTCCCCCAGTTCTGGCTGTGCCCTTCTGTTGAGAACAATGAGGGGTTCCCACTCTGAGCCGGGGCAAGGGTGAAATTGGGGAGGGGCAGTGACAGCATAGAATGGATGGTTCTAGAATACCGGAGATCCGCGCATTCCTCTGGGACACTGAAAAACAGGTATCATTCACTATAGCAAGAAGCAGGATGAGGGGACACAAGGGCCCAAAGGCAAATCTCAGAAGCCGGACTGGTAAACCCAGTGTGGACTCTCCACTGTCCTTGGAATCAAACCCAAGCTGCATAGCCCTTGAGGCCCCAAGTGACCCAGACTCCACCTGCTTCTCCAGCATCACCTCATATACTCACTCCGCCCCCCACCCCATCACTAGCTCTGTCCACACTGACCTTCTTTAGGTTATTTAGACCTGCCAACTCATTCCCAGCCTGGAGTCTGTGCACCTGCTCTTCCTCCTGTCTGCAACCCTCTTCTCCTATATGTCCTATATCTTTGCCTGGCCGAGTCCTTCCCCCCATTCAGGTTTCAGCCCAAATGCCACCTCCTCGGGGGTGGGGGGGCTTCTCTGACAACAATCTTAGTTGATGTTTCCCAGCTCTCCAATACCACCACCACCAAATCATTCTATCCCGTTATCTTGCTCTATTGTCTACATGACACTAATCTGAAATTACTTCATTTACTTACGTATTTGTTTGTCTATTACCTTTCTGTCTCATTACAGAATGTACAGTCAGGATCCTTGCCAGTGTTGCTCACCACGACAGCTCCAATGCCTAGCATACTACTATAGTACCTGACACATAGCAGGTACTCAATACACAATTGTTAAAGTTTGAATGATTAATGAATATTTCAGGACATGAGAAATGGCAATTTGCAAAACTATCTGGGATACTAAGAAAGGAAACAACCTTTACTATGATGCAAAATACCACTGGGGATAGGAAGATCTCATTTATGAGCTGTGTTATAAAATGGGTAGTAGTGGGGACTACCCTGGCGGTCCAGTGGTTAAGGCTTCGCCTTCCAATGCACAGGGTGTGGTTTCCATCCCTGGTCGGGAAGCTAAGATCCCACAGGCCTCGCGGCCAAAAAACCAAAACATGAAACAGAAGCAATATTGTAACAAATTCAATAAAGACTTTAAAATTGGTCTACACCAAAAAATATCTTAAAAAAATAAAATGGGTAGTAGGGACAGGGAGAAGGGGAAGGAGCACGGAAATGCCAATTAGTTAACGTTCTGCTTCAGACAGAATGATAGAAAACTATTAAGAGCTTCGGCATCAGTGCAGCTGCACGCTTTCCAAATGGGCTCTGCATCAGTTAATTCTCTATTTCTAAATGTTACTGTTGTAGGTTGGGTCATGGTCCTACATTTAGTTAATCTGAGGTTAAAGATTTGCATGGCTGCATGTACTAATTCAGAGTAATCAAGTATTGATTTTGTCTTTTAGCAACAATGAAATAACAATAGTCGGCTTTTATTCGGTGCCCTGAGTCTTCTCAAATCCCAGAATAACCAGTGAATAGTTCATTTAAACAGTTGCATTGTGAGGCATAGTTGAAATATTATTCCTAACAATATCTTGTAATAACCTATAATGGAAAAGAATTAAAAAAAAGAATATATATATATATATATATCCGAATCACTTTGTTGTACACCTGAAACTAACACAATATTTTAAGTCAACTATACTTCAATTAAAAAAAAAAAACTCAGTTTGCCATTTACTCAGTTTGTCAAAATTTTACGGAAGTTTTCTTCACAATGTGAAAATTCAGAATGAAGACTTCTCTCTGCCTCCATTAAATTCTATCAAACATCGAGCCTGAGAATATTTACTTAACAAAACACAAAATTAATACTTTTGGAAATGACTATATTTCCACCTTTAAATGAGGGAAGTAGCCCAACCCTTGGTAAGACTGGAGCAGTAGACACTTCCTCCTCGATTCCATTGCTCCCGATGCACAGCTCTCACCCAAAGCCCCTCATTTATGGTTTCTCAGAGTCCTATCTGTAACACCACCCCATGTTCCAAGGCAATCCACTATAATGAATTCACACTATGCACAAGGCTCTCTGCTAAATGCGTGCAGAAATTAATCAGAACAGTCTCGGTCCTCAAGTAGCTGATAATCCACAGACATCAGACAGATTTAAAACAAAACTCTATATAACACTAGGAAGCTTATGCTATTTAGCAAGGAAAATGTAAACAATTTTCAAAGGAAGGAGCATTCTATCCTTGGTGCTCCACTCTTTTACACTAAACTCCTATTATTGCCAATATACTGATGGTTCTAGATCTGTATATCCAGTCCAGATCTCTCCATGTGTATTTATAAATCTCTAGTGACCAGCTTCAATCCCCTGGAAGATCCTGAAGTTTATGAAACATCCAAATACAAATTCATGAATACTTCCCACCACTCCTCCTCTCCGTCCTAATGCAAATGGGTTTACCATGTCCCCAAAACCACATCTCCCCAGGTAGAAACCTTAGAATCATCCTGAATGCCTCACTCTACTTTATCCCTCTACATCAAGCCAATTACCAAGCCACATCAACACTATCTTTCTACCTCATAGGATGCCTCAGAGGATGCAACTCCCCCTGCTCTATATCCATGTTGCTAACGTCACTGCCTCATTCATTCATGTTCATGGACTCTGCGGTCATTCACACCTAGGTTTGAGTCTTAGCTCTGCCTTTTCCAGTTGGCAATCTTGGGCAACTACTTATTTTCTGCCTCAGTTTCCTCAACTATAAAATGGGGATAATAATACTCCTTATATCTCATATGGCTGATAGAAATCTTTGGAAAAGGCAATGTATATACAGCATTTAACACACAGCAGGTGTTCAATAAATTATAATTGCAATTATTACTGTAATATGACCCACAAACTGGCTCTAATCTACCTTCAGAGCCTCATTTCTCATTATTTTCCACTCCCTCCTCACCCCAATTCTATACTGAAACCTTATTAGACTCTGTGATTCCCTGGACACACAGAACCCTTTCACATCCTCAATCCTTCTGCATCTTCTGTTCCCTCTGTCTCAAATGTCCTCAGTGCTCTTGTTCACCTTGAAATTTTACATACCTCAAGTTCACACTCAAATGTTACCTTCTTAGTGAATGATTACCTACATCCATTTGCCACACCTCCCTCTGTGTTTCCATAGAAGACATACACAAGGGTACACACACACACACACACACACACACACACGCACACACGCACACACAGAAGGGTAGTACCACATCATATTACAATTTGTAAAATTTGTAAAAATTGTTTTCATGTGTGTCTCCTGTTTGTGATGAACTCTCAGGTCACTTTGGTCCTCCTTTCTAAGGTAATATCTTACACACAGAGTTAGTGCTCAGTACCTGGTCTTTTAAAGTAATACTCCCTAGCTGAGATAACCTGGACGTACTTCATAAAAGGATATTTTACTGGGAGAGGGGAGCAGAGAGAAAAAGAGAAAATTTTTTTCAATCCTGCCCTCTCCTCTCTGAAATGCTATCAGCACTTCCATCATCACACCACCATCCACCCCTGCAATACCAAACCTCCCTATCCTTAAACAACAAGCGCTCTGACCTACTGAAGAAACCCTGGGGTCTACTAATTGAGCTTGAGTGAAATGTTCACATAGAGTGGTAGGGAGGAAACAGCTGGGGTCGGATTGTGGAGGACCTTGAATTTTGAGCTAAGAAGTTTGAACTTTACCCAGTAGATAATACGACACCATTGGACACTGTGTGGCAGGGCACAACAGGATCCAAAAGCTGTTTTTAGGAGATTGCTATGGCTGTAGTATACAGGATAGTTTGCACTGGGGAAGGATGGGATGTATAGAAGTTTATTCAAGAATAAAGTCAATTCTTAGGGGAAGAGAAGAGAAGGACTAACATTTGTGGGAAACGTCTATGTGGCAGTCATTATTGTAAAAGCACTTTATATACATTAACTCATTCAATCCTAGCAATAATAATATATCCATAAAGTACTATCATTAATTCTGAGTTAATAAAGCAATGCTTTAGAGCAGTTAAATAACTTGCAAAAGTAACAAGGTAGTAAATGGAAGAGCTGGGACTCAAATGCTAGTCTGCTTGATGTCAAAGTCTAGACTGGATATTCTTGATTTACTTATGTACCCTGGAGGCATTTGAGGACAGAAACTCAAAAAAATGAAAAGGCAACCTATGGAATGGGAGAAGGTATTTGCAAACCATCTATCTGATAAGGGGTTAGTATCCAAAATATGTACAAAAACTCATACAGCTCAATAGCAAAAAAAAACTTGACTGAAAAATGGGAAAAGGATCTGAGTATAGACACTTCTCCAGAGAAGATATACAAATGGCCAACAGTTACATGAAAAAGTGCTCAGCGTCACTAATCACCAGGGAAATCTAAATCTAAATCTCAATAAGATATCACTCACACCTCTTAGGATGGCTATTATCAAAAAAAACAAGGGATAAGTACTGGCAAGGATGTGGAGAAAACAGAACAGAACCCTTGTACTCTGCTGATAGGAATGTAAATTGGTACGACCATTTTTGAAGATAGTGTGAAGGTTCCTCAAAATATTAAAAATAGAACTTCTCTGTGATCCAACAATCCCACTTCTGGGTATAAATCCAAAGAAAAGAAATCAGGATCTCAAAGAGATACCTGCACTCCTATGTTCATTGCAGCATTGTTCATGCTATTCAAAAATATGGAAACAACGTTAAGTGTTGATGGATGAATGGATAAAGAAAATGTGGTATATAAAACATATATATACAGTGGAATATTATTCTGCTTTTAAAAAGAAGAAAATTCTGCCATTTGCAACAACACAGATGAATCTGGAGGACTTTTGGCTAAGTGAGACAAGCCAGACACAGAAAGACAAATACTGCATAATTGCACTTACGTGGAATCTGAATAGTTGAACTCATAGAAGCAAAGAGTAGAATGGTGGTTGTCAGGGGCTAGGGGGAGGAGGAAATGGGTGATGGTCAAAAGGTACAAAGTTTCAGTTATGGAAAATGAATAAGGTCTCAAGATCTAACGTGCAGCAAGGTGAATATAGTTAACAATACTGTAATGAATACTTGAAATTTGCCTAGAGGGAAGCGCTTAAGTATTCTCACAGAAAGGAAGGAAGGAAGGGAAGGGAGGAGGGAGAAAGGAAGGAGGGGAGGAAAAACAGTAACTTTGTGAGGTGATAGGTATGTTAAATAGCTTGACTGTGCTGACTATTTCACAATGTAGACATGTATCAAAACATCAAGGTGTTACACCTTAAACATACACAATTTTTTATTTGTCAATTATACCTCAGTAAAGATGGAAAAACAAACCCAAAAAACCCCTCATTCTAAGTGAAAGAAGTCATATACAGAAGAGTAAATACTATATGATTACACTAATGTGAAATCCTAGAAAAGGTAAATTTAATCTATGGTAACAGAAGGCAGATCAGTGATTCTCTGAGACTGGGGATAGGGCAGAATTGACCAGGAGGGGGCAAAAAAAAAAAAAAAGAAAGAAAGAAATCTATCCTAAGTCTTGAGCAGTGGTGGTGATTTTATGGGTATATATATTTATCAAAACTCATTAATGTATATACTTAAGATGAGTGCATTTTATTGTATGGTGATTATACCTAAATAAAGTTGATTTAAAAAGGAACAAAAAATGTTCTCTAATTCCCTCAAAATTTTTTGCACAAATTTTCCAATTTAAATTTAGTAGTTAATTAGAAGGAACACCAGGAGAGTTACTTTTACATGAAAAAGGATTATATGAAAATATCATAATACTTATTTAGAAATATTGGGGTTTTCTAAATGCACACTTCTCTGGGATCTCAGAATCAACAATTTTTGTCATTTAGTGCTTTTTCTCTTCACGGTAATGGATCTAACACCTTCTATTCACATTTTCTCCTGCACTACCCAAAGCAGAACATAAACAGCATCTGACCCAAGACAGATTTTCTCATCTAAGTGTCCAAAGTACTTGTTAGGGGTGCTTTGACTTTAAGGTAAGAAATGCAGAATGCTTTCCAAGTTTGTTAATTAATAGCATCCCTAGACAAATACCTTCTTACTGCTGTGCCTGATTACTAAATCTCTCTGCTTCAAGGCAACAGATGGCTTAAGTTCTCCCAGAATTAAAAAGGAAATAATCTAGAATTCCTTGTGATTCAAGGGACTAAATTTAATCAGGTTATCCTATTTTACAAGCTATAAATATCCTAGAAAAAAATGAAGATGATCAAAATGGAAATGAATGGTTGCTATCTTCTAATCGTGTGAGTAGTGAGTAATAATCTTTATAGCACCAGTTGATGACATACTGTTACCATAAAATCAGCATGTACTAAACCCAACCAAAGCCTCCAACAGTCTTTCTTCATGAACTTCTTCTTATGATAGCACTCTTTCACTCGGGACTTAGAAGATAATGTAGATTGCAGGGTTCCTTGAGCAGTCTTCAATACCTCTGATTCAAAAGTACGAGTAACAAAACGCTTTCCTAGAAATATCCTCTTAAGGTTCACTTGGTTCAGAGATCTTTTCTGGATTAATCTGGATAATAACAATTCTATGCACTAACAATATTTAAATATCTGTCTGAGCAACGTTTAAAAAATGTTCTTCTTTACAGTGTCATATGGTCCCCTCTAGCTGAAAGTCGTCTAAAGGCAAGAACCAAAATGCCTGCATCCATTATATTATAAAAACACACTGCTCATAGATCCTCAACAAATGCATAATCATTGACACTATTTTAACATCTGCCTGTTGTACGGATATGCCACGGCCAACGTAGCCTTATAAAGTATATCACCAGCTTGTTCCATATTGGTATTTTCTTTCTTTTCTTTTATTGGAGTACAGTTGATTTACAATGTTGTGTTAACTTCAGGTGTACATCAAAGTGATTCAGTTATACATATACATGTATTGGTATTTTCTATTATCATTCTACTCACTCAAATCTTTGTCTGTTACTATATAACTATAGTCATGCAGGTTGCTTGCAAAAATAGGGCCTGTTTTTTAACACAAATATCTCTCCAAATCTCTCTCATCTGTATTTCTTGCAGATGTTCTGGCCTTTCCACTGCATTTTCCAAGGCATTCACTTTGAATAGAGATTAATTTTTACTTTGAAAGCACATTTTAATATTCTTTATTATTTAGCAATATCTTACAGTTCTTTAGCTATACAATTTTATAATTTTTACTTGTTTTATGACACAGAAGCAGGGAATCAAAATTTTTAAAAAATCAAGGAAAATGATGCCCAGCCTTTTATACCAACTGCGTACATCATTCTCCACTCCATCCCCACCTACCAACCCCGACCTGTAGCACAACTATCAACCACTTGCTACTTTGGTAGAGAGAGGAGACAAGAATATTGAAAAGAAAGGAAGTGGGTACCTTATATTTTAATAATGTGAGAAGGTTTAACCAACAAAATTAACCAACAAAATTATTAAATATTCAGATTATTTGAGAGCAAGCAATATGTGAAGCAGTCGTCCTCAGCCTGTCTTTGAGCCTCACCCCATCCCTGATCTACATGCCGGAAGAGTATTAAATGACAAGAAGCTCACAAATAGAGTAAAAGATGAGGTTGGCCTTCGGCACCATCTGGCATCCACGTGACATAAAGCTATGAGCCACGTGCTTATCACACACGCTCTTCTCACAACGGAGTATCAGTCATAATTCATTTTGTTTGCTGAGTGGTCACCATTTCAAATTGGATGATCTCTTAAAGTTACAATGGTCATACTTAATCTCTAGTGATATACAGATTTAGCCTTGTAATCATGGAATTTGTCATGTTTTCCAGTAGAATATGTTTTTTAAATGGCTATTTGTTTTTTGGTAGGTTTCTTGATTTCGCTAACCCCATAAGACACTGGGGATGATGGATGAGAATAATTCTTCTAACAATTTCCACAGTGGTATACATACATTATATGGTAGCACCCTTATAATCATGGTTTTGGAAGACAAAACCACCCCTCTCCCTTGGAGGTTAACTCAATTGTATGCATTTTTAAAATAGTTCTCTTTTTTATGACTATAAAAGCAATACATTTTAATGTAAAAAAAATCAAACAATTTAAATACGAGTAAAGCAGGAAGAGAAAGAGCCATGCAGTCTGAGTGGTAAGAGATAGAACTAGGTTCAGGAATGTTTGATATGATATACAATCCTTGGAAGAAAAAAAAAACAGTGATTTTATATTTGAAAGTATTATTTAGATGTGGTTATGTCAATATGCTCCATCAAAAAAGTCATGTCAAAGAGCCATATCAAAACGCTCTGCTTTGAGAGGGAAACTAGTGAAACACAAGAGGGAAAGTATAGGGTAAGATGTGGTAAAGGAGGCATGCTCTTAAGAGGTCTATGTCATTTTTATCAATGTTGGGGAAGCTATCAAAGGGATCTGATAAGCAGCTGCAGTGTAATTGAGGGTTCATTCATTTTAAAGATCAATTTCTGCATCAGATTTTAAGACATTCCTAAATCATATTTCAAAAATGCTAAATTATATGCACAAACATTAATTGATTCCATAATAATTTGATAGCTACTCATTGCTAGGCACTGTTCATTACCCTCTTGTACACTATATTGTGTAGTTATCATAGCAGCCCAGAGTCGTAGTTATTACCCCATTTCATAGATAAGAAGGAAAGCTATGGCCTCAGAGAGGTTTACAGAACTACAAGGTCATATGGACTTCAAGGGTTATCATAGGTACTTAGCACTGATTCATCTGGTAAAGAAATAGGGAACTTATTTTGCTGCACTTTCTGGCATAGTTACTATTTCTAATAAATACATTTCTAAGTTTAGGCTATTCTTTCTATAAGTCTGCAAAAAAGTGTCATTTAAATTGAAAGTGAAAAAAAATAAAAACATTCATAAATGATTAGTAGCAAAATAACAGAATGCAATTATATTGTAAGATTTCTACACATGTAGAATGATACAATTGCTTTCCATAGTAATTGGCCTCTTCTCCAGCAGAAATATGTCAATATTAAATTGCAGTGAAATAATTGTATTACACCCTAAAGCCAAAAGTATATTATACAATTAAACATATTTAATTTAAGTCCTCTTTTTAAAGAGTAATTTGCATCAGAATATCTTTAACAATCCTCACACCTAGCACAGATAGTTCAAATCTGAAGCAATTTCAGTTTTGGTAGTTGGCTTATTTTATATATGAGGTTGTAGAAGATAGAAATTCCAGCTTTTAAAACCCATATTTTTATCAATGTGTGAGTGCAAATAACTTTATTTTTTCCATTAGTTGTGTAGATTGTTCCTATATGAAAATCATTACTATAATTTATAAAATAGCATGAATATAATAAACTCGATTCTGTACATTCTGATATCATTCATGCATTTAATTTATTCCAGCAGCTTAAATAAAGCAATTTAACAACTAAAACACATACTTTACCCTGATGAATGTATTATACAGATTTACTCCAAATGTATTACAATATAACCACTATTATCCAACATATTCTCCACGTTTATTTAAAAGCTATGTAATGTGGTAGTTAGAACCAGGCAGATGTACATTTGAATATTGGCTCTGCCACTGAGTAGCTGGTGTGTCACTGGAGAAGCTCCTTAACATCTCTGAGGTTGGGTTTCTTCCTCTATAAAAAGAGTGATAAAAATAACTACCGCACAATGTTGTTGTGAAGTTGCTGTTAAATAAGTTTACATACATGACAGTGTTTGGCCCAGAGCAGGCACTCAGTGCACGTAAGTATATTTCCTTTCTCAAAATATTACATGACTAATTTGGAATGGGGTGCTTCCAAGTATTCAGTTAAAAAGGCTTATCTCTGTGTTTTAATTTAACTACCCTATATAAGCAACCAATTCTCAACATTGTTTAAAATCAGTTAGTACAAAAAATACACTCTAGCTATTCTTTGTCAATTGTCACAAGATCTGAGAACTTAGTGACATGCGTTTTGGATTGGACTAAAAAACCCAGGGTTTTCTTCAAAATGACTATGAGTATGCATTCAGGTAACAATAAAAATGAATGCTGGGTCATTAGGTTCATCTTCTGGCTTTTCCATTGTTTAAAAAGATAGATTAAATAATTATTACACAAATCATTTGGGTGCTGTGATGAGAGAATGAGATTAGGAAGGAGCTTTATTACCAGCCTATAAATGTGTCATAAAAGTACAAAGTCATTTTATTGCCTTTTCTATTTCAAGCAGCTGTCATTTTAGTCATATGTGTTTTCTGCCATCCATGATACATAAGTATGTATTTTCAATATTTCTGACCAGTTAACAAGACAGGTAAGTAAAAGGCAGAATTTCCTAAGTCCAAACTCGAAGTTTTTAAGAGGCGAATGCAATTTTTTAAAGCTAAAGCAATTTTTAAAGCATTTTAAGGGAAAAAGTCACTTGCTTCATGTTTATGTATCTTTGTCTAACCTAGTGAATTGTAGACATCTTAAAGTGGAAGTAACCTCTAAGCCTCTTTTGACAGTTGGTGAATATTTCTGTCTGTGGTCTACATATTAACCAGTGTCCTGGCATAAAAGTGTTACTTATTTTAAAGAACTAGGTCAAAATAGTCCTTAATTTTTATTTCAAAAGGACACTTCAACCCCCCACCAAGAGTAAATAACAGTGTTAATGATGGCCTATACAATTAGAAAAACATTTCTGAATCATTTGATCATTTCACTGAAAAGGATGGTCAAGATATCATTAAAAAAAAATAAATGTCAAACTGATTAGTTAAAGTGCAATGAATGGTTGTTGACTTGCATTGACTCATATCTAGATAATTCTGAGTGAGAGCGACACATAATCTACCTTAAATAAATGTGTTCCTTTGATCCTGCCAAGAAATCAACAAATGACCTCATCGGGTTTGGCTAATAATAGACTAGTGAAGAAATAACTTTAAACAAGTATCCAATGCAACCCCAGATAAGTTTACACCAAACTCAAACAACATGATTTTTTTAATTTACTATTTAGAAGTTATTCTTAAAATTCTCTTTGGAAGTCCAGTCCTATGATTAACTAACCTTTCAGTGGAGAATTCCTATAAAAATAACCTCTCTCTTGCTACATCTGAGCCAGTGCTCACCTATTTGTCCTATGTTCAAATTTCAAGAAAACAAGGGCACTTACAGAGCCAAAATGGCAGTTTGAGGTTTACCTTTTCCAGGGCTTTAGATGCCAGAGTGCTTTAACATTGCCCAGCTGTTCCAGTTACTTCCACATGTCTTAAATTTCCCCTTCACTGCGACCTTAATGTGCCTGTCTAATGTACAGCTGCACTCTCTTGAGTAGGCAGGTTCCTCCCACAGCATAGTTAGTAACTTAGTGGTACAGAATCAATACATCATAAGAATCGTTTGACTCACTTTGGAGGAAGGCAGGTAAACTTGACATCTGTAGTCATGATTCTTTCCAACCAACAGGAAGCTTTAAAGCCTATCAAAAGATGCTATTCAAATACTATGGCTACAAATAAATAAATCCCATCACGAGCCTATGAGCCTATATGCCAGTCCCAAAGCATTGCTTTTTTTCCCCCATCTTAAACTCAAAAATATATTTTTAAAATAGTTCAAACTGGCTGCTTCTAAACTTTTACTTTAATGTACACTAAGCCGTCAGAAATAATTATTCATAGCAAGCCAATTTATGTGTAATGTGAGTCTAGGAGATTATCACACTTATCTTACCATTTATTTGAAAATACTTTATTCCAGGAAGACTCCTTCTGTGTCACATTTAATTGCCTTTGAAGCTCCTGCCATTTGAATCTGTCTTCTGGAACATGCATTTCATCATTATTTTTTAGCCTTGTTACATCAATCACCACAACTGCTATAGAAGATTTCTGGGCTGTGAAGTGATAATTTGTTCCAGTGGTATTAATGAGGCAAGCAGTGGTCTTGAGGGAGGTGACAGCCCATTGCTTTACAGACAGCACCAGATTAAGGCGCTGGACAACATACGAGGATTTCAACATATACTCTAGAGCCTTTGGAGCGTTTTATAACTTTCCTTATCAAACTTAACATAGAAGAGATACCTCCGACACCTCATCTACAATGAGCTAGGCATATCTAATCACCAAGGCGGGGAGTGTTAATAGTGTTGCTCAACTTACCTTGAGTTACAGACACATAAGAGAAACTTTGTACTGCTCCCAACTTGAAGGCTCCCTAATGCCTTATAGGCTCTGAATTGGTCTATTTCCATTACCATGGTTGTAATGGCATGTCCCTAGCCACAGAGGAGTCTAATTCCCTGAAGTGCAGCCCATGAAAACTTGTATTTCTGGGAATTAAGTCCCAGAACTAGGAATGCCGATTTGTTGTTGTTATAATACCATGCCCATGAATACTGCCTCTAGGAAGCAGTACATCTGGAAACAACAGATGGTACATGTGGAAATGGGTTGGATGGAGTATTTTAATATCCACACATCTCTAATTCAGTTCTACAAGTCTGGTTTCAATGTTTTCTCAGATTATAAAGTGTTTCAGAATTGGTAAGACAGGCCTGGTCCATATTATTGCTACTATCAATAGCACCAGATGAAAGCCTAATGTTGTAATGTCATTGTCTATGAACTCTCATTTGACCACATATATATGCACAGGCAACAATCTGGACTTAGCTTTTAATAATGGAACAGGTCAGTCCAGTGCACTTCCCTATCTCTTTACCAACAACCACAGAACACAAATTTATTTTAAGATGAAAGTATCCCAGTGTGCTACTCTCCTTAATATAGGAAGGAAACATTTAAGCTCTTTCACACTGTCTAAACACTTATCTCCCTCACCTTCAAAGCTACCAGAACTTATATAGTATTGGAGAGATTCACTTAATATGGTAGGAGAACAGCTTTACTAGAGCAATACTTCCTTCTTGTGCTTCAAGAAGGCTGAATTAAATTGTCTTTGAGATATGTTGGCATTTTTAAGAAACATACCATCTGAATGGTAGAAAAAGAACCTTTAGGAGCTTAGAATTTCATATTCTATAGTTTGTTAGTGCAACTTAGCTAGAATTAGGATAGTATGGAACTATCCATCAAAAGAAAATGAACTCTCTTCATAGACTGGAAGAATTAATATTGTTAAAATGATCATACTACCCAAGGCAATCTACAGGGTCAATGCAATCCCTATCAAAATACCAATGGCGTTTTTTCACAGAAATAGAACTAATGATTCTAAAATTTGTATGAAAACACAAAAGATCCTGAATTGCCAAAGCAATCCTGAGAAAGAAGAACAGAGCTGGAGATATCATGCTTCCTGACTTCAGACTAGATTACAAAGCTACAGTAGTTAAAATAGTATAGTACTGGCACAAAAACAAACACATAGATCAGTGGAACAGAATAGACAGCCCAGAAATAAACCCACTCACTTATGGTGAATTAATCTACAGCAAAGGAAGCAAGCATATACAATGGGGCAAAGGCACTCTCTTCAATAACTGGTGCTAGGAAAACTGGACAGCTACATGTAAGAGAATGAAATTAGAACATTTTCTCACACCACATACAAAAATAAAGTCAAAATGGATTATAGACCTAAACGTAAGATCGGAAACCATAAAACTTCTAGAAGAGAACATAGGCAGAACATTCTCTGACATGAATTGTAGCAATATATTTTTGGATCTGTCTCTTAAGGGAAAAGAAATAAAAGCAAAAATAAATGAGACCTAATTAAACGTGAAAGCTTTTGCACTGCAAAGGAAACCATCAACAAAACAAACAGACAACCTATTGAATGGGAGAAAATATTTGCAAATAATGTGACTGATTGGGGTTAAAATCCAAAATTTACTAACAGCCCATACAACTCAATATCAAAAAAACAAACAATGCAATTAAAAAGTGGGCAGAAGATCTGAATAGACATTTTTCCATAGAAGACATACAGATGACCAACAGGCACATGAAAAGATGCTCAGCATCACTAATCATCAGGGAAACGCAAATCATAACCACAATTAGGTATCACCTCACACCTGTCAGAATGGCTATCATCAAAAAGACCACAAATAACAAATGCTGGCAAAGATGTGGATAAGAGGGAACCCTTGTGCACTGTTGGTGGGGATGTAAATTGGTGCAGCCACTATGGAAAACGTATGGAAGTTCCTCAAAAAACTAAAAATAGAACTACCATATGATCCAAAAATTCCATTCTTTTGTATATATCTGGGAAAAACGAAAACACTAATTCAAAATATACACGCACCCAAATGTTCACAGCAGTATTATTTACAATAGCCAATATATGGAAGCAACCCATGTGTCCATCAACAGATGAATGGATAAAGGAGATGTATCAATAGTATATATATACAATGGAATACTACTCGTTCATAAAAAAGAATGAAATTTTGCCATTTGCAACAACATGGATGGACCTGGAGGGTATTATACTAAGTGAAATAATTAGGACAGAGAAAGACCAATATGGTATGTTTTCACTTATATGTGAAATCTAAAAAATAAAACAAATGAATGAATGTAGCAAAACAGAAATAGACTCATAAATATAGAGAAAAAATTAGTTGTTACCAGTGGGGAGAGGGAAGTGGAGAGGGAAAAGATAGGTGTAGGGGATTAACAGGTACAAACTAATATGTATAAAGTAAATAAGCTACAATGATATATTGTACAGCACAGGGAATATAGCTAATATTTTATATAATAACTTTAAATGAGTATAATCCATAAAAATTTGAATCTCTATGTTGTACACCTGAAACTAGTATAATACTGTAAATCACCTATACTTCAATAAAAAAAATTTTTTTAACTCTCAACTACAATATAAGAATGGAAAAAATAGATGTTTGTTGAATATTGCAAATTAACCAATGCACCATTTAATGTGGTACAATGGAAAGGAAGCCCAATCCAAGTGGCTGTAAGTCACCCCAGATACACAAAACAAGTGGCAGCCCACTGTCATTTATATTCAGTACTGTATTCACTTAGATAAAAGGGATGGGGGAGTCTCTTATCCCCGCCCTGTCTTGGATCACTTCAGGAACCTCTTAGCTCAGTGGGAAGCAGTACCCTAGTTCTTGACCTTTCAACTTCTGGTCAACACAGACAAATGGATTCAGATTCCAAGATGAGTTTGCATGGTCTCTTTGGACAGTACAACCTCTTTTGTTGAAGAGGTAGTTATGGGTAGACAGACCAAAGACTTCATATACTTTGATATCACCATCATACCCTAAACACATTCAAAGTAACTCTATTAATTTATGCCAATGAGGAAAAGACCCTAATGGTGAATAAGCTTCTATTAACAAGTCCACATAAGATTAAATATAATGAACAGCATCCAACACTTCCACCAAAAGCTTGTTATTCTCGTTTGTTCTCCCTCTCTCCTTCCTTTATTTCTTCTTTCCTGTTTTTCCTTCCTTCCTTCCTTCAGCAACAAAACAAATTAAAACTAAACAAACTGATCTATTATCCAAACATAGCAACTTGCTAAAACATCTTTGAGGGATGGCTGAAACATTTCAAACATTCCCTATAGTAATGAAATAATACTTTTATCCCTAGTTCAGAAAGAACAGCATAGCGTTTAAAAGCAAACCTCTGAAGTTAGACTGAGTTCAACACCAAATTACTAGTTGTGTTACTTTCAGCAAGTTACTCATCCTTTCTTCATTGGTAAAATAAGCACAACGATGGTACCTACCTCAGTGGGTTACTGTGAAGATAAATGAGTATGCTAGAGATTGCTAAAGCTCACCAAGATCTGTATTTCTTTGTTGTCCTCTTCCTCAACACACAGGTAGACTGCATCTCTCAGCTGTTAGGTATAACCATGTGATTAGGTTCTTGCTAATGAAAAGTGGTAAAGTATCATTTTCAGGCACAGACCATAAAAACCTCCCTTTTGCAATCCTCACTCTTTTTTAATCATGCACTGGCTAGACTCCTAGGACTTAGAGGAAACCAGAGCCATGAGATGGAAAGAGTTTGTGTTTTAAATAATTACATGGAAAACAGCTCCTCTCACTGACCCTCATGGGATTGTGATGTGAATGCCAAATAAATATTTATTGTGGGGAGTTACCAAAATACTTGACTACTACAATGAGATAATTCATTTAAAGTGCCTATTACAGTACCTGGCACATCCAAAAAAGTGCTTAATAAAAGTTACTCTAAACATTACTGTGGTGATGCTCTTGCAGTTTGTTATGGATTCAATGTTTGTGCCCCGCCTCAGATTCTTTTTTTTTTTTTTTTTTTTTTTTTTGCGGTACGCGGGCCTCTCACTGTTGTGGCCTCTCCCGTTGCGGAGCACAGGCTCCGGACGCGCAGGCTCAGTGGCCGTGGCTCACGGGCCCAGCCACTCTGCGGCATGTGGGATCCTCCCGGACCGGGGCACGAACCTGTGTCCCCTGCATCGGCAGGTGGACTCTCAACCACTGCGCCACCAGGGAAGCCCCCCCTCTCAAATTCTTATGTTGAAGCCCTAACCCCCAGTGTGGCTATATTTGGAGATAGGGCCTCTAAGGAAATAATTAAGGTTAAATAAGATCATAAGGGCGGGTCCTGATCCAATAGGACTGATGTCCTTATAAAAAGAGACACCAGAAAATGCTACACAACTGCTCAAAACAGAAATAAAAACTGAAATTAAATAGTAAAATGCTAGTAAATTGTAGTGTTATCACTCCATTTTGGTTAACTTACTACTGAAATTTCTTCAAAATGGCATTATGTAAAGGAACAGTAACCTTGTTTTATTATTATTAAATCCTAGACTGCTGTGCTTAACAAAAAGGATTTCTTTCCTCATAGGCTCTGTTTCAATATTTCATGGGCTCACATCTTCATGTATTCTCCTTTCTCTAAAATGACAGCTTTATTGATGCATTGGTCTAAACATGCATTTATAGAAATCCCTTACATTTATATTAAGGATCTCCTGCCACCTAGTGCATAAAGAGAACACTACTTTGATTACGGTATCAACTGCCCCACAGGTCAAAAGTCCCAAGTCTCAGAATGTGGGAAATTTCTACTCAGAACTTAAAAAGTCCCACTTAACCAAAAATGGTTAACTCTTCATCAGCTATTGTCCAATAATTTTGTATGTTGAACTTCAATACTCATGAAAGTAACTCAAGCTTGGAACCAGGAATTTCTCAGGTGGAAGGCATCTGGCTGAATACCCTTGGAAAATGGTGTAGAGACTAAGAATGAATTAGTAGAAATGGTGATCAATTACTAGAGGAACAAGTGAAAAGGATCCTATTTATTCTCACTTTTATATTAAAATGAAGGTCAAACCAGCAATGGCAGGAATCAGGCTAATTTAGCTCCATCTGCACACAGCTGCTTACTTTGTTGAGTGCTGTAAGAAGAAACATGGACGTTCAGGCAAATGATTTGAAATTGAGTTAAAGTGGCCCAACCTAATAGTTTCACATAGCTTTTGCACAATTTGAATAATATTTGGCACACAAAAAATCCATGGCTTTGAAAGTTCAATAGATTTAATTGATCAATTTAATACTTAATGATTATTCCTTATATCTCACAGGTAATGGAACTGATTTAATTCAGTCATTAAGACAGATAAACATGTTTGGTTGACCATTATTTTCCATTGCATGTGCATGGCCTTACAACTAGTTTTGAACCCTCTTTGAGTTACAGGCCAGAATATTAGATGAATTTTACGTAGTGAGTTTCTCAAACAGAGCTTAATGAAAGCCGATCGATCAATCTCATTGATTGATCACATGTTGTTGTTTTTTTTTCTCTACAATCTAATGACCTTAGGGGTTTAGAAAGGAAGGGTTGTTTTAGTGTAGGACACACTGAGTGTGGCACCTGAGACAATTGCTAGCCAGTGGCTTTCTAGTGACCATGCCCCTTAGTATAAAGTTCCGTTTATCTTTGTTTTTAAATTTTGCCCTTATTTTTTTCTCACTGCCTTATCTTTTCATCTTCTGCTTGTACACACTGACTTACCGTGTCTCTCCTTCCCAACACTCTTACCACTTGGAAGCACTATACTGTTGTGGAAATAGCAAGAGCTTTAGTGCCTGACATGTTTGGGTGGTAAAAGGGTGGTGATGATGACGATGACGATGACAACGATGATGACTACAAATAGATATCCTTTCTGAGCAGTTACTAACAGTATGGGACAGTGCTAAGTGACTTATACACGTATGTCATTAAATATCCACAAAATGCCTTTGATTATAGGTGCTATTAAAATGTCTATTTCAAAGATGGTGAAAACAAGGTACAGAGAAAGTTTAATGATCTGTCCCAAGGTCATACTGCTAGAAATTAGGGGCAGCTAGAATTCAAACTCAGCTTCCTCTGCCTCCAGGGCCCTAATTCTTAACCACAATGTTTAACCGAGTTACTTAACATCTCTGAGCTTCAGTTTACTCAACTGTAAACTGAGCATCCAGTTTACTCAAACAAGGATGATAATATATACCAACTCATAATGTTATTATGAAGATCAAATGCACAAATGGTGGGTGGTTTTCTCTCCCATTTCTCCCTCTCCACTTCTTAGGAACCCAGGAGAAGCTTCAATTCTTCAGGTATCACTGAGAACTTATTTTTGTCAGACTCAAATGGAGCCCTAACTTTCTTGGACTTACTGCCCCAGAATTCTTTAGGGCAGTCTCCCCATCATCTTTCCTGCCCTCAGGGTTCCAAGTGATACTCTCTGGTTCATTGCTTCAACATCATGGCATAATGCCATCAAAAGTAATTAGCAAAAAAAAAAAAAAGTAATTAGCAGCTTGTTAAGCATCCCCTTAAAGACCTTGCCTCCTTGCCCTCTCATTCACCCAAGGGCTTATGTTTGCCTTTATTCCAGAAAGGGCACTAGTATCTGTTTATCAAATCACAGTTGACACTATGAAGAAATAACATACATCACTGTCTAAGTTGAAACCAGTATAGTAGCCAACGTGCATCAAACTAAATGACTAGAAGTACAAGTTTAATATTTTAAATAAAAATTGAAAAAAAAATTTTAAACAGGGACTAATTTGGTACTTACCACTGTACTTAACAGATTCACTGATCACCTGGAATTTACCACAATCTAAGAACCCTTTCTGGGAAATCTACTGTCCTTAGGGACTAAGAGATGGGGAAAAAAAGTTCTATTCAGATACCAATTGGTTTCCTCTGTTCTAAATGTTAAAAGCTGCTTTGATAGGAGTCAGCCTATATTCTGTATTTCATTGCCAAGAAAGAAGGAATTGTAAGAAAAGGTCCGATTCACTGTAGCCCTCAGACACTAGATATCATTTGACCTTCAAATGAATGTTTATTCATATTAATATGGTGTCAAAGGTAGAATTACAAGAGCTCACTCCAGGATCCCAGTCTGTGTTGCAATACCCAGGATCAGTAGCAGCCTGCCTCACCTGAGGAAGTAGCCCAAACCAGTATTCCTAAACCAAATATATCAGAAAAGTTGTTTAAAATCAGGGCAAGGGGAGGAATATAGATTCCCACCATGGCTGTGTTATTAAGTAGACATGCCTATCTGTTGTGAATCTGGGTCAAAACTCTTATCACTTGTTTCTTCTTATCTGACATGAATGTACTTGGACTCCATTCCTGCCTGTACCCTCTAGCTGTGCTTGATCCTCTGGATGCAGTTCTTTCTCCCATCTACACAAACTAACCAGGCTTCCATTTGTGTCCCTATCATGGCTGGACTTCTTATATGGCCTCCCAGCTCCCCTGACATTCCCAATTGTGACACAGGTCCTCTGGTTTGAACGGACAGCCTGACCCCAGGTTTGCTCACCAAGATCACGCATCACCTCGTCCTTCTGCACAGTGATCCACCAAACCTGGCATGTACTCTTAAACTTGAACACTCAGAGGGCAGAAAATGTGTCTCTGTAATTCTCTTGGCATAGCACACACGCACTTAAGTGCTTTTTGATTATGATAACTGAATGTGCTCAGAAGTTCTCATAATGGAAACAAATTAAGTCCCTTCACAATGAAATTTATGAAGGCTTAGCAGATTAATACTACCTCAGAGTGGTGGAAGAAAATGCCTTTTCACCGCCAGTAGAAATGAATCACCCTCAACTAACAGGGCAATGTCTTTAAGAACAGGTAGAAAAGGAAAGTTGATGGGGGAGGAGAAGCAGAAAAGGCCCTGAATAGCAAAAGGCACACAGAGACCTGCAGAAACTAAACAAGAATCTTACTAACACCCACTGCCTTCAACATCCTTTATCTAGATTCACTTCAGTTAGTGCGATTTCTTTAGAAAAATCAGGAGAAACAATGGTGTTGGGTGGGTATTCTATGAACATGATTGCAAAGTGTTTTTTTTATCACTGAAAGTTGCTGGGTTTCCTCCTTATTAATACAACTTTTTCAAAAGCCTGAATTATATAACATTCAGAGTAAAAAGAAGATCATTCTACATGTGTGATCTGTGTTTTAGCTCCCTGGGGATCTGACTGTTTCTAACACAGGCCTATAAAGCAAATTCTGCATTGTTGGCTCTCAAATGTTTTGCAGCAATGATTGAAAGAAATTGGATAGGAAGTTTAAAAATTAAAGTTCTCGTTACAATGGTAATTGGTTATATGCAGGATTTTGGATTCACTGGATGACTACTAAATGATGTCTATCAAACCCTGGGGCTAATTATCTTTTCCCCCCTCTGAATATATATCACTTTTATCAACACCAAAATTTAGGCAAAGCATGTGTTTCTGTAAACTAAGCATTGCATTAATAAGAATTCTACAAGTGAAGCTATACACCAGAAATCCAAGGAAACTCTAGAATGAAGTTATTAACTTTGCAATAGATGTTAATCACCTTCTACCTTCTACTTTTCAAGGAGATTCGAAAGATCACTGATAGGCTTTTACTGGAAAGAAGGAGGTGGAGTAGCACATGTCCCTGATCTTCGGGAGAGTTCAACTCTACGGAATTCCTATATTTTTTCCCATAAAAGTGATGCATAAAAAGTATAAGTGCAATTTAGTTGTTACGCCTCCATAAATCTTAGCCTATATATCAGACTAAAAATCTGAAAAAAAAATTCTTTGTTAGACCATGTGTCCCAATCTTTGTTTTGGAATATGTAAGAATCACAGGGCCAGGTAAATAGGCATGAATTCTGCTCTTACAACATTTTAAAGGTTTATAATGCTAGAACACATATGATTTGATTTGATTGGGGTTAGTTTATATTTTTGTGGTTATTCTTTGGACCTTAAGGATGGGAAGACAGGCTCCTAAAAAATCTAAGTTTGAGAAACAAGATTCTTTTGCAATGACAGCCTCCATTGAACTGGTGAACCTAAACTCTGGGTGATAAGAAACATTTTCTGGCCCTGTTGGAACAAGAAAGCCTTCTGAGGGAGGCAACCAAGTTAAATATTGAGCAGGGGAAGAGAGACTGCCAAGGTCCTATAAGTTCAAAAACCATTCCTAGTTTCACTGTTATTAATATTTCTTGAACACTTACTATGTGCTCTTTATTATTTTGATATATGCTTTCACTTGCATCATCTCATTTAATCCTTAAACTAGCTCTGTGAGGTTGGTTCTATTATTTGATCAACTTCACAGAAGAGGAAGCTGCAGTTCAAAGAGGTTAATTAACTTGCTACAGGTCACATAGGTGACAGGAGAAAAAGGCAGGCTTCAAACCTAGGACTATCCAATTCTAAAACCCAGTCTTACCAATATGTCAAAAATGACTGGGAAACAAATCAGTTGAGCGTATAAATATATCCAAATCAGCAGTTGTGTTTGTTTCAGAGACTTATTTTAAATACGCCAGGGTTCTCAAAGTATTAGGAAAATATAATGCAGAAAAGAAATGTGGGCCTTGGAGTCAGACAGACCTGAGTTCATAATTCAGTGCTTGGAAAAACCAGCTATGTGACTGAGGGCTAGTTATCTGACTTGGCCAAGACATACTTCCCTCATTTATAAGGGAAGTAATAATGATACCTGCTTTGCTGGATCACTGAGAGAATTAAATGAGATAATATATGTAAAGTGCCTACCAGTTCCTGGCACCTAGTATACACCCAATAAGTAGTCTAAGTGGTATTGATTACTATTGTGTATGGAGCCATAGTGGCCTGCAAAGACCTCTCAAGTGGGTGTCTGGCCTGGTTCAATATGCAGGTCACACAAAATTGTGGGTTTTAAAAGTGTCATTTTGACCATTTTAAAAGGCAATAAAAACATTTTAAAATGAGGCCCAGTAAATAATAGCTCTTTATTCAAGCAACAGCACAACACCTTTTTTTTTTTTTTTTTTTTTAATGTGCGGTACTAAGAGTGGAAGGAGGAAAATAAATGGTGTCTTTTGCCTCCAAGTGGTCTCTGGCATAAAGTCGGAAAATGCTTGAGAGGGAGACAGACACACTGCATGAGCCAAAGGCACATCTTATTTCATTCCTTAAGTTTTAAAGCATTTTTAAGGCTTGAAGAACCCTGATCACGATCAAATGTAAAGCGAAAGGCCTTTTCCTTCTAAGGTCATGTCAACCAGCCCCCTGGCTCCAGGCACACTTGCCTGAGACTCATGCTGAACACATGGCCACCGATTCCCCAGCTGTCTTCAGTAATTTGTGCAAGTGTTTGGCAACCTTGTCTGTCAGGGAGTGCTTCCTCATTATATTGGACTCTAGAAGAGTTACTCCTCACCTTCCATAGATTATTTGCTGCCACATGTATTTTTAAAAAAGAGATTTTCTAAGGGAAGGTTATTAAGGTGTATTTAATTAAAGCTTCTACCTTTCACTGTCACAAAAACATATAACTCATGATTAATAACTCGAAGAGATGTCTTCATCCCGAAGGCCTGTCCTTGCCAATTTTAAATCACACATAGTATCCTATTTTTATCTGTCTCTGTGTTAAAGTCCAGAAACTTAATCAGTTTTTTCATCGCCCCTCCCCCCCGTAGGTCTTCTCATAACCTCATGCATTGAGAAGGAAAGAACAATGTTCCAAAACTCAGTTTAATAAACACCTTCAGGACATATGCATTAAGAATCAATAATTAAATGCTGTCCCTGGTATAAAGAAGTGGTACTACTGACACACCTCAGGGAGAGAGCATGGGCTCAAAAGACTTTTTATTTTTTTGCAGTAGCAGAGATGGACTTCAGTGGATCAGTAAATATTTTTCCCAAGGGAAAATATTTGTAAGCTACATGTCTAAGATTTGGGAAGCAGGGTTTCCCTGGTGGCGCAGTGGTTGAGAGTCCGCCTGTTGATGCAGGGGACACGGTTTTGTGCCCCAGTCCGGGAAGATCCCACATGCCGCGGAGCGGCTAGGCCCGTGAGCCATGGCCATTGAGCCTGCACGTCCGGAGCCTGTGCTCTGCCATGGGAGAGGCCCACATACCGCAAAAAAAAAAAAAAAGATTTGGGAAGCAAGGGTAGAGGAAGCAAAGAAGGCCAAATGAATTTAATAGAACATGGCTCACCTCAGCACATAAATCTCCAATCTTCACTCTGTATGACTAATCTCCTTCTCCCATTACCTTGGCCTCTCACTATGTCTTGGGATTCACTTCCACTATTTAAAAAGATTAAGTGTGGACATGCAACAATATGGCTGATGGATGAATCTCACAAACACGATATTGAAAGGGTACAGACTATGATTCCATTTATATAAAGTTAAAATGGACAATTAATGTATGCTGTTAGAAGACAAGATGGTGGTTAACCCTGAAGGGATAATAACTGGAAGAAGGCATGAGGGGAGCTTCCAGGGTATTGGGGATATTCAGTTTCTTGATCTGTGTGTTGGTTACATGTTCAATGTATGAAAAACATTGGCCTGCACATTTATAGTAAGGGAGCCTTCCTATATTTATATTAAACTTTGATAAATATTTTTATTTTATTTTTTGCAGTATGCGGGCCTCTCACTGTTCTGGCCTCCCCCGTTGCGGAGCATGGGCTCTAGAGCGCAGGCTCAGTAGTTGTGGCATATGGGCCCAGCCGCTCCGCGGCATGTGGGATCTTCCCAGACCGGGGCACAAACCTGTGTCCCCTGCATCGGCAGGCGGACTCTCAACCACTGCGCCACCAGGGAAGCCCCAATAAATATTATTTTTAAAAGGTAGGCCTGAGGACTTTTCATGTAGTAAGATTTGCTCAAACTCCTCATCCCTTTCTGCATGGATGCCACTAATACTAACCAAGTGAATATGAGAGACACAGCCAGTGTGGCAATAGATTTCTTATATGTTTTCTAGAGTGAAACAATGGCTTATGCGTCTCCTTTGTAATCATGGGTGATAGTGTTCCATTGCTTTCTTCATTCCTCCATCCATCAAATACTTACTGAGCACCTTTTATGTGCGAGGCACTGTGTAAAGCACTGGGGATACCAATGGTGACTGACATAGATATGGTCCTTGCCCTCTCAGAGCTTACAGTCTGATGGGAAAACATTCAATAAAGCATAAAATGATTAAATAACTATAGATTGTGATAAAGAAAATGTAGAAAATTAAACAGAGTGTAAAGTGAGATAATAGGAGGGATGAGGAGGTCTGTTGTAGACAGGATAGTTGGGGAGGGCCTCCCTGAAGTGACAAGTCATCATCCATGAAGTCTAGGGGACTCATCACATATGAAGGCCCTGAGGTAGAAAAGCTTGAGCAACCACAGAGTGGCTAGCCCTCTCTAAGCTAGCACTAAACCTGCTGACACTGTGGGGAAGGCAAGAGGTAGTATCTAGAAGCAAAGCATCTCCAGGAAAAACTCTCAAACCTGAAAGTGATATGCTGCCAAGTTTGAGGAGTTGTTGATTATGACCATCTTCTTTACTTCCTCAGTTAAACGTTCATAGTGAAAGATGCCCGAGGAGTACCAAGGAAGCCTTTTAGGCTTTTTAGAAAGTTAAAGAGTTGCAAACTCACAACATGATACATCAAGACTAGACTCATGTACCCTAGAATTATCTTAACCACTTCCTTATATATCACAAATCTTATCATCTAGTTAAATCATAAGGGCCAAAGTTTGATATAACCTTATTAGCCTATAATGAAAGCATTACTCCAGCCTCACACTGCAATTCTCCATTCTCATCATAGACACACACACACACACACACACACACACACGAGTATAAAAGGGCTGCACTGTAGTTTGAGGATGTTCTTTGAAGTCCTGGGCCTTAAATGGCAGCAGCATTACAGATACTTCTCTTTCATGTATGCATGAACCTACGAGAAACAAAGCATCCAGTACATCTTATTCATAGAAATACGTTTCCTACTATTTGCACAAGTAAGACAACCCCAGGCAAGGTGGACTACATTCATGTTTCTTACCCATGTCTAAAGCAACTGTTCAACATGGTAAAGGCTTTTTATGTTGTTCATTCTAATTCAAAACGTAGTTTTATAAGGATTGACTCCATACAAAAACAAATACCCAAGAACATTGTTTTCCATTTATTTTCCTACAAAGGTTTCTGAGCCCTCTGCCACTCTCTGGGATGCCCAGATCTAATTGAACTAAACATGTCTCCTACTACGAGTCCTGCATGGAACAATGTGACCTCCTTTGTAGGAGAAAGTCCTGCTAGCTACCACAGTCCCTCCTTCCCTCCTATCCTAGAGTAATTTGGGTACAGGGGAGAAGAGTACATGTGGAAGCAAAGTCCAATATAAAGGAAAGTATACATGACATGTCTTGGGGTTTAGGCTCTACCTAGAGCTTCTACTGAAAGGACTATATCTGAACCTGTGAGCCACACCAATATAGCTGACTGGACCAGGGATGAATACCTAATGCAAGAAGGAGGGACTCTTCCGGAGCTGGGCCGAGCCAATCATAAGCCATCAGGAATTTAAACCTAGAGATGTGGAGGAAAAGTCCAGGTACTGGATCTGAAAGCTCATGCCAAGTTAGGGCTTGGACATCCATAGTGACCAATGCTTCAGAGGACTAAGAAGAGGAATCCAATTAAGGGGAGTAGAGGTGTGAGGGGAGAAAGAGCAGATGTTCCATGAGAATCTGGGAGAAAGTAGTGGGCATAAGAAAAACCATGCACTTGCAGAGAGGTGGAAAGAGATGCCTAAGTTTCTAATATAGTATTCGTGGGTTTTTTGTTTGTTTGTTTTTTGGTCATGCCACGCGGCATGGGGTATCTTAGTTCCCCGGCCAGAGAGCGAACCCATGTCCCCTGCAGTGGAAGCGGGAAGTCCTAACCACTGGACTGCCAGGGAAGTCCCTAGTATTTGTGTCTTGCCTTTGCATTCTGTGAGCTAGCTCTATGTTTGTTTCAATAACCTCCCCACTTTACTATCTTAAGTGAATTTCCATTTTTTGTAATCAAAAAGAACCTTGACTAGAGGAGAGGAGGACCTAGCCCCCTTAAGACTGTGCAACTCTCTCCCTACTGAGAGAGAAGGGAAAGGAGTAAGGAGAAAGAATATACTAAGTATATTGTAAATGAAAGGAAGAGGTACTAGCATAGTAGTACACAGGCAGTAAATGAAAAAGACTGCATTTGTGGTCAAAGGCATCCCTATGCAGATTTTCCAGAACTCTCTTGTATTTCCCTTTCATGATATCCTTGCCTCCCCTCATTATATTATTGGGAAGGTAGCATAACACTGGGGAAAGGGTATGGGCATCAGCCAGCCAGTTTAGGGTTCAGAATCCAGATTCTTCACTTCCTAGCTGTGCAACCTTAGATAAGTTTCTTTATCTCTACAAGCCAAATTTTCATTATTTGTTAAATAAGAATAATGGCTATCTCCCAGGGTTGTTGTGAGAATTAAATTAGAGAATATAATACACACGGCAGGGCACCTGGCAGGCCGTAGATGCTCAACAAAAATTAGTTCCCCTCCTGCCAGCGGGGTGGATATGGGGGTAGGTGTGGAATCCAGTTTTCAAACTACATGAAACTTCATCACGTTTCATATATTTACTTAATCTTTTGTTAAGATGGACAGGTTTTTAATTCTTCCTGCATCCAGTTTGCATAGCAGGACTATTATTTTTACGTGAACTGATATGACTTTCCTAAACAGCTGACACTCCAATTTTAAAATGTAAAAAAAACCTTTTAAATATTCCAAAGTCAATGATCAATGATTTTCCAAAAAATTTTATTATTACCCCAGTGTTTTTCAATCTCATTTTTCAGAGCACTCAGGACTCCAAAGAGGTATGGGATAACGAGGAGGTCACGCAGAAGGCAGAGCAGATGAGAGACTGCTCTAATCCAGGCAAGTTCATTTTCTTAATTATTTTAGATATTGGAGTTCCACATAGGATTTTACTTAAAAAGATGGTTGTATTTCTTTAAGGAAAAAAGCTGTAAAACCCCACTGCTATACAACATGGCCTCTTTCCCTTGGCATGGACAGTCAAGCCTGGTCTGCAATTCCACTTGAGTCTAACTCTTCCACATTTCTAGCCATCTCATTCTAGTACAGCTATAACCATAAGGCTTCAGGTCATTCTAACATGGATCAGAATCGCTATCTGAAAATATAACCTATCTTAAGTATACTTGTATAAGTGTATGCTGCCCAAACACAGTCATGAACAAACTTATACAAAGGAAATAGCAGTAGGGGTTTGGATTCACCAGACCAGTGGTATGCAAGAACCCTTTGGAAATAATACGTAGGCCCCTGAACTGACTCTCCAAGAAAATGTCTGTTAATGATCAGTAATACTTGACAGGGTCTACCAAAGGAGAAAAAAGAAGGAGATAAAAGAATATGAACACTGAAGACAGTTCAAGTATGAAGCATCATCATGGGATACATACACATGCACAAGCAAAAAATGTAAAAAATAATAATCTCAGAAAGAGAGTCAAACAGGGTTTTTCAGGCAAGAGAAGCTATCTCAGAGGGTCCTTCTGGAACTGAACAAACTGATTTTTTTTAAGTTGCCCAGAGTGTGTATGACTATTAATAACATGATTAGTCTCAGAGTCACAGATAAATGGGTTCCCAACAGAGCAAGGGTATGTATCTCCACTGTACACAGTATTCCAATATATTTTTTACTCAGTCTCAAACCAACTCCCTCTAATTTTATTTAAAGGAAAGGTTGTTATTCCTGAATGTGTAATGATACCAGAGCTAAAAGATTTCCCGATATAGACTCAGCTGGGATGTTACTCTAATATTATTAACCTAAACGAAAACTTTCTTGAGCAAAGCTGATCTTATTTCTATATTGTCAAGACTGACAATAGCTTATGTATCTTCTGCCATGGAAACTAATGTTAGCTACTAGGTAAAAGTAGTGCAACCATTTGTAACTTTCTTTAAAGTGCCTATCACCAAAATACCTACATGCTAACATAGTGGTATTAGAAATCTGAAATTCTGTCAAAGAAAAATTAACTATCCCCTACACAAAGCAAAGGCACATAACAGTCTAGATTGTGAAACAAGAATTTTTCTAATACTGTAATGATTAATCCCATGAAGAAAAAAATCAGAAAAAAAGCCGTAAGTCTTCTTGGAAAAGAGACTAATATAGCATTTACTTTTTCTCCCTTTACATTACCTAAAGTATCAATAGCAGATTTGGGAAAAATAGTCAATGTAGAGGTTAATTTTCCTAGACCATGAAATTAAACACCTGGATGTCTCAAAAAACATATGGATAACTTATACACTTTTATTTTTCAGAGTTTTAAAAAATTTTTTATTTTATGCTGGAGCATAGTTGATTAACAATGTTGTGTTTGTTTCAGTGTACAGCAAAGTGATTCAGTTATACGTATACATATATCTATTCTTTTTCAAATTCTTTTCCCATTTAGGTCATTATAGAATATTGAGCAGAGTTCCCTGTGCTAGACAGTAGGTCCTTGTTGGTTATCTATTTTAAATACAGTAGTGTCGTGTACATGTCAATCCCAACTCCCAGTCTATCCCTTCCTCCAACCCTTCCCCCGCTGGTAACCATAAGTTTGTCAGAGATATTTCTGATGACTTATTGACACTGAGGAATTCTGAGTCATAATGCAAATCCTTTTATTTAAGAGAGCAAGAAGTAACTAAATTCCTCAAAACAGAATGATTTTGAAATGTTTTTGTTCCCTAGTAAAGTACAGAATGGTATGTTACTACATCCAAATGTACACGATGTCTGAGGATCATTCTGATTATAACTTTTGGTCAAATTTGTTAGCATTGTTAGCGATCCTGAGTCATTTATAAGTTAGGAAAACTAACCTTCCAATAAATCCAAAGATGTAGCTCACTTTTTACATTGTTCCTCTCTTATACATTAATACTTGTTCTGATAATATATAAAAATGTAAACACTGAATAAAACAGTTACATTCATAATCACAGCTTACATCATAAAACTAAAATAAGAAAAAAAATGGTCTGGAATAAATGTCACTTCTACCTCCTGTGTAGCCAAACTGGGCTTCTAATTCCTGTCACTTTCCAAAACAATCACGAAAAACTTGAAATGGAGTCCTGTGCTGCCTATAGAACACATCCTATTTGCTAATCCATTGTGAAAGTTTAGGCAGGCAGTCAAAAAGGGAAAGAGGTAAGGAGAGAACAGCTAAGTTCTTCACATCAGTTTTGTTCAGCAATAACTCTCCTCCCTTCTCTCCACCTCTAAATCTTAATCATCTTTATTAAGTTAGGACTTTGACCAGAAAGATCCAGCCAAATTCCCCAAACAACTAACAATACCATAGAAGCCCATGAGCACCACATTTGAGAAGTAAAGGGATGAATATCCATGAGGGCAAGAACTGTCTTATTCACAGGACCCATCATAGATCTGACTCATAATAAAAGTACTCACAAATATTTAATGAATGAATGAGTGAAATGAAGACATATCCAAGGCTTTCTCCTTTCCCATTTTCCATCTCCCCCCTAACTATTATTTTAACTCCCATCTCCCACAGAAAATCTGGGCCTGACTTTTTCTTTGAGGCTGTAAGCATTTCACTGCAGCCAGAACATGTGACTCCCTTATGGGGTTCATAGTGGTGGGACTGACTTGTATTAGAGCATGGAGGTTTCTGCTTTTCAATTACCAGATACCTATATGTTTTGCATTAGTCCTCATTTGTTTTTGTTTTTGTTTTTTTGCGGTACGCAGGCCTCTCACTGTTGTGGCCTCTCCCGTTGCGGAGCACAGGCTCCGGACGCGCAGGCTCAGCGGCCATGGCTCACGGGCCCAGCCGCTCCGGCGGCACGTGGGATCTTCCCGGACCGGGGCACGAACCCGTGTCCCCTGCATCGGCAGGTGGACTCTCAACCACTGAGCCACCAGGGAAGTATGATGATTGAGACATCACTACAAACACTGGAAATCATTAAAGCTATAACCAGATTTTCTCATGAATATTTCAAATAAATCCAAGTGATTCTCCAATTTTTAAAAATTTACCAACAAATAAAATGCACCTGAAAATTACAACTTAGCCTTAAGCTCTATAATTGCTATAGATTCTTAGTTTGCAAAATTTGCAAAATGTAACCTTGTATTTATTTAGCAAAGCTACATTATGTGCAACTTTAATATTAATAAAACAAGCCATCTCATTTATCTTTATTAACAAGACTGTCACTTCATAAATTTTCAACTAACACTCAATGACTTTTTATATTTGAATGCAAAAAAGACAAATTAAAATTCCTCATCCATTTCACTTCCACTGAGGGAAATCAAGCAGAAAACACTGAGAACAAATGCCCTCTTAGATCTGAGAACTCGAGTTTGGTTTGATCAAGGTTGGGTTCACTGGCATAGGACAAAGTTAAATTTTTACAACTTGCTTTCTAACTTTCTTAATCACGGAAACCATATTGATTCAGGACACTATGATAGCAAAACTAACTAGAATGCTGTCCCTTTTCAGAGAGGGCCTTTATACCTTTTAATCAGCACAAATGATCAGCAAAATTTACTAGGCAACCTATGTGAATTTTACACAAACACAAAGTCAGTACATCAACATAGAGGTATAAAGATCAATTCAAGAAGACATTTCTGAGGTAGAACCAACCATAATTAGGGACCAACTGGATAGGGGATGAGAGAGAGTTAATGGTAAATAGAGTGAAGGGTAGAGTTAATTGGCAGTTTTTTCATATTAATAAGGAAAATTTATTCACATTTTAGTGAGATGTAAAAAAACTTAAAAATTTATTCACATATTTAGTGAGGTGTAAAAAAACTTAAAAGGTTCATGATTAGCAAGCCAGATCTTCCTCATCCATGGTTCATTTTTGCCTCCCAGTTAACCCAAAATATGCCATAATT
Organism: Phocoena sinus; assembly: GCF_008692025.1. Classification (NCBI taxonomy): domain Eukaryota; kingdom Metazoa; phylum Chordata; class Mammalia; order Artiodactyla; family Phocoenidae; genus Phocoena; species Phocoena sinus. The sequence continues at coordinate 106,405,650 of NC_045784.1, forward strand.
GAATTTGGTTGATTTCTAACCATTTCTTCAATATATAAAAGTCATTTTTGAATTCTAAGCCCACCTACCAAGAATCTAAGCATAGCCCCTAATAGTTTCTGTTAGCTTTTCTCAGGTCCAATCTTTCCCTTTTCAGTTAAACGAAGATTCATCTATTTTTTCAAGCTTCTCTTGTTTCAAATAGGCTGAAATAAAAATATATAATATATATCATATATAATAAATATTAATATATATAACAATGTATATATGTTTGTGTATATATAAACACACACAATATATATACAGAGAGAGAAAGAGTATTCCATTTCCAGCTTCAGTTTTTCTGATTTTACTCCTATAAACTTGTGCAACTCAAATCACAGGCACACACACTTCATGGGAGTCTAAAGATTCTTTTCACGTTTTACTCAACATTACTTTTTAGCTATAAAAATTAGTTAAGCCATAATAGACTCTCTGTTTACATCTGCAAGACTCTAACATTATAATTAGATGTTAAAATATACTTTTTCACTCCCGCTAAATCTGTTTTTCAACCTCAATGAAACCTCCAATTACATCCTAGTCTATCAGCCTCTTCCTGACTACCCTTACATGCCCACCTGACCCTCATCAGTAATCACAGTTCCCTTATGCCCCTGACCTGCCAACACAGCGGACCTGCCAATTCACAACCCTGTACCCATCCCTCCTTCGTTTTCTGTTTTCTTCTTTTTTAAAACTCTTCAAGCTCACAGGCAGCTGAAAGCAAGAGAAAACCCACATGTCCTTGCTGATTGGTTCCACTGTAGAGCTGGAATTTTTTTTTTAACAACCGTTGGTCCTTAAAAATCTAACATTGATGCTTTTACTCAGCCCTACTTCATTCAGGCCAACTCACTCTCTTGGTCATGGATGACTTTTTCCCTTATTCTTACAGAAATCAAGGGTCATCAGGTCTGAACTCTCAAATTCCCTTACCTATACCTTCAAAATGTATTTTCATCTATTCTTACTCTTTTCTGTATCAGAGGAAGAAATATCCTCCTTATTTTCCAAGAATCTTCCCACATCTGTGCTTTTAATTCCATCTCACCTGTATGGTCTTTTCTGAAAATTTGCTCTGTCAGTTATATTTCCTTTCAAAATTCTGTCTCTAACTCTGTGTGTATATCTATCTATCTATCTATCTATCTATCTTTCTCTCTCTTGCTCTCTCTCCCTCCAGCATTCAACATCTTTCTCAATCACTCTGTCTCAATTTCTCTCTCAATCTTTCTCCCTTTCTTAATTTCTCTCTTCTCATTCCTTCTGTTTCTTCCTATTCTCTTCTTTCAAGTTTCTCAGCAGCACTCTATCCTAGATCTCCTCTAGTCTGATCACGACACCTCTAGCTTTACCTGCTTCTTTTTCTCTACCAGCTTCTTAAAACCTGTCTTTCCCCTGAGTTTTGTCCTCTTCCCTGTACTCTTCACAATTCTATATGCTCTCACTGAGCAATTTCACTCAGGTCATGGTTTTAACTACCCCGTATATGCTGATGACTCTCAAATCTGTGTCTGGCTCTAAATTCTCGAACTCCAGTTCCATTGTTCTGAATGTTCTGCATGCCTAGCGTTCTACAGTAATCTTATAACAAACACATCCAGCTTCCCCTTCCCCTCCTCCCCCTCCTCCCCTCCTCCCCCTCCTCTCCTCCCCCTCCTCCCCCTCCTCCTCCTACTCCTTCTCCCCCCTCCTTCCCCCTCCTCCCCCTCCTGTATTCCCCTAGCTGGTAGCTGAAGCCTTTGGGTCATGCTTCTCTATTGTTCCGTATGTCCCAAATGTAATTAGTTACTAAGTTCTGTCTATCATATTTACAAAATATTTCTTCCTTTCCATTTACATTGCCCATGAACTAATTCAGACACTCATTATCTATCACCTGTATAATTGCAGTGAACTCCTAACTGATTCCATTACATCCCATATCCTTTCCCTCTAATGCATCTTCAATACTGCTACCAAAATTCTCTCTATAAAATGCAGATCATGCCAGAATCCTGCTTAAAACACTTCCAATGGCTCTCTATGCCTACAAAATAAAGTCCAAATTCATTAATTGGCATTTGAGGTTCTATCTTTCTAGTATTATATACATTAAATTGTCCCAATGCAACACTGGAACATATGACACAGATGTCAAACAAGTCATGTACTTCCATGCAACAAAGGATAAATTCTATTATACTTCGAGTGCTATGGAATCGAGTATATCTAAGCAATTGTACTGTAATGCTATATAAAACATTTTTCTGTCCCCATCTGGGAAGAGGAGTTAACTGTGATCATTGAAGGAAGTAAATGGAGAAGAAAACAGAATCATTTTTCACTTCTAATGTAAGAATACCCTAATCAAAGGAAATAAAAGTACCTTTCATATGTGAGGCACTGAACTAGGATGGACGTGTACAATGAGGGAATGTAACATACAATCTAACCACAACTTACATCTTTTAGGTATCTGAGGACGCACTTCCTCTAGGGTCCAACACAGGCAACATCCTTATTTTTTAACCTAATTATACCATTATTTCAGCAATGAACACATGTTTGTAAAATGTGTAATGAGGATCATCACTAGCTAAATATTTCTATAAGAAATGGAAGGAAGGAAGAGAGGGAGGGAGATAAGGAAAGTCCAAAATGGTGGTTAGCTGTGAAAAGGGACTTTGCACATGGCAAACACAGACTCTGTTTACGTAAAGCCGGAATGAATAATCTGAGTTATTATTTGGTTTTCACTTCTATTTCCTCCTCTCAACTGTTCTAAATAGATCTACATGAGCTGTAAAAATTAAGGCCTAGTCAAAACTCACAGAAAGCATATTGTAGTTGAAAAATACTAAAGTAAATAAACCTAGTACTTTATATGATTCTAGCAAATTTTCTCTATGGTGACTGAACTCTGCCGAGTCTACATTCCTTTCACATGGTCTCTGTTGTGACAGCTGGCCTGGGTAAGAGGACACAGACTGGCAAGAAGACAGAGTGAAAATAGGTGGCTCATTTGGGGGAATTCTAGCTTATTTGCTTCAAAGCAACCAGTCATATACTACTAAACATACATGTGGCTATTCTACCACATCTCCTAGTGAATATTTAACCTAAAATAAAGTTGTAATCTTGTTTTGTCTCTAAATATATCTACAGATAAAGATTTAATAAATTAAAAGCTATCAACATATTAAAAGTATGCTTTTTATTCATAAAAATATGGGTAAACAAGCAGGACAAAGCATCACAATAGATTTTAACCAGACATAATTTCTAGCAAAATTTGAGCACGGAGAAAACTTCTGTGTGATGAAAGTCTTTCTAAGAAAAATTGTTTCAGTGAGATCGTGATTCAATGTTTGACATTCCCTATTGTTTTCTATTAAAAGGCTTTTAGCAGTTCTCAGCAGAAAGTCAAACCAGTTCATGCACCAATATTTATTACTTAAATAGCACAGTGAGGTTTATACAAAATCAAAGTTATCTTTAAATAGGAAATCTGTCTGTATAAAATTCCTGCAAATGTGACGGGAAAAAAATCGAAATTCTAGTGGGCTGACTGGTCTTGAAAATGTATGATGCATCTCAAGCTTATAGCAGCAGTTATGTTGAAAGGGTACACTTAACAAATAAATCATCAGAACATGATATCTTAAAAAGCAATGCTGGCTAAAAATCCTTAGTAGAAAAGAAATCCCCTAAAATATTAAAATAAAGTGTCTTTAATCTTTCCAGCAAAGTTACAAAGCAATGAAAGTATTTATCCAAAATAGTTTAGCATCACTGCTTTAAAAATAATGGCAAGTCAGCATAACACACGGATCAGAGACCAATGCAGAAAACGACACAGATGAACTGTTTGTGGTATATTATAGATTATTGCTTTGTAAGAGAAAATGCTTGACAATGGGGCTTGGGTAAGGATATTATAAATTACTTTGATAATCATGTCACAGTCATAGAAAAGCGATGAGGCTATTTTTAACTCTTCAAATATAGGAAGTATATTCAGAGTCATAAGGGTATTGTATATATAGTTTATATTGGAAAGTGATTGTATCTTTTTAATGAAAGGCCAGGCCCAAGATACTCAAACCCAGTAGGTATCAACTGGAGGAAATTTTGTCCCCATCACCCCCCACCCCCCGCACGGGGACATTTGACAATGTCTGGAGAAATTTCTGATTGTCACAGTTAGTGGGGGATATGCTACTGGCATGTAGCAAGTAGAGGCCAGGGATATTGCTAAACATCCTACAACACAGAGGACAACTTCCTCACAGCAAAGGACTGCCAACCCCAAATATCAATAGTGCCTCTGCAGAGAAACCCTCTCCTAAGTGACTATACCGAGACCTCACAAACCTTAGATAACATCAACTGAAATTTGTCACAAAGAATACCATCTTAGATCTCATGTCCAAGCACTGTACAAAACATATTAAAAGATATTTTTACCTAGGAGTTGATTTTACTTTTAATATGTGTGTCTTCCTAGAAAGCATTATAATAAATCTACTCTGTGTTTTCATCTAGTAGGGCTGTATACTCCATGGAAGGCAGTGAAGAGTCAGAAGTACTGTGAATGGGCAGAGGAATATGTGTGTGAATGTGAGTGGCTTTAAGAAGATAAAAGATGACTTGATCAATTGAAGGGGAGCAGAATATACCATCCCAAAATGTGCCTCTTTGGCGTAAGAATTATTCTAGGCTGATTATTTTTAAGAAACAGCAGATATAGGCTCTTCAGGCAAGGGAAACAAAATAAAGAATAAACCAATGGGACTACATCAAACTAAAAAGCTTTTGCACAGTAAAGGAAACTATCAACAGAACTACAGCACAGCCGACTAAATGTGAGAAAATATTTGCAAGTGGTACATCTGATAAGGGGTTGATACCTAAAATATACAAAGAACGCATACAAATTAACATAGGAAAAACAGACAACCCAGTTAAAAAGTGGGCAGAGGACCTGAATAGACATTTTCCAAATAAGATATACAGATGGCCAACAGACACACGAAAAGGTGTTCAACATCACTCATTACCAGGGAAATGCAAATCAAAAGCACCATGAGATATCACCTCACACCTGTCAGAATGGCTATCATTGAAAAGACCACAAATAACAAAGTGTTGGTGAGGATGTGGAGAAAAGGGAACACTTGTGCACTGTTAGTGGGATTGAAATTGGTGCAGCCACGATGGAGAACAGTATGGAGTTTCTTCAAAAAATTAAAAATAGAACTACCATACGATCCAGGAATTCCACTTCTGGGTATTTCCACAAAGGAAACAAAAACACCAATTTGAAAAGATATATGCACCCCTATGTTCATTGCAGCATTATTTACAATAGCCAAGATATGGAAGAAATCCGTGTGCATCGATAGATGTATGAAGATGTGCTATATACATTACACACACACACACACACACACACACACACACACACACACACACACACAGTGGAATATTACTCAGCCATAAAAAAGAATGAAATCTTCCCATTTGTGATAACACAGATGGACCTAGAGGGTACTGTGCTAAGTGAAATAAGTCAGCCAGAGAAAGACAAATAGAGTATGATTTCACTTACATGTGAAATCTAAAAAACAAAAGAAACATAACAAAACAGACTCACAGAGAACAAACAGGTGGTTGCCAGAGAGGAGGGAAGTGGGGGGATAAGTGAAATAGGTGAGGGAAATTAAGAGGTACAAACTTCCAGATACAGAATAAATAAGTCAAGGGGATGTGATGTACAGCACAGTGAATATACTCAATACTATTGTAATAATTTTGTATGATGACAGATGGTAACTAGACTTATTGTGGTGATCATTTTGTAATGTATAAAAATATCAAATCACTATGTTGTACATCTGAAACTAAAATAATATTGTAAGTCAATTATACTTCAATAAAAAAATAAATAAATAAATAAATAAATGAAATAGCAGACAAAGGGAAAGCTTGAAAACCCCTTTTCTAAGAGATATTTACAAGGGAAATCTCCATTTGTAAGGGTGTCTCTGTCTCTGTATAAGGAAGAGAAACGTGACTCTAAATCTCTAGAAACTCTTATCAATGGAGAAGGCAAGGACTTAAATCTGCATAACAACCATACCCTTGTTTACTGTGCTTTTCCTGGTAACCTCCCATAACTGCCCCCCACCCAAATCTTCTTTTGTCTTTAGCTGGAGATGGATTTAAGATGCTGGCTTGGGCCTGGAGTTATTCAGTTTTCCTGGGTATCCCCCATGTATACAGGAGGTATTCCACTTCTGTTTGTTCTTCTCCTGTTAATGTGTCTTTTATTAAGGGAGGTCTCAGCCAAGAACCCAGAAAGGTACAGGGGAAATTATTTTTCCTCTCCCACACAATGCAGATATGGTTGAGGAAGAAAAAATAGTCACAAGTATGGAATACTACTTAGTTGTAATTAAAGGAGAGGACATGAATTATACAACAGAAAAATGATTATTTTTGTTCATTTGGTCAAAAACAACACATGCACTTTGAATCTCTGTTCACAATATTCAAAGGAAGCTTTCCATATGACTTAGGAGCCATCATTACATTAAAAAATTTCGAAGAAGAGAGCTACAGCCAGATCGTTCTAGGAATACACAGAAGCAGATTTGCCTGACCAGTTTGTGCAAACTATGATATTGTGAAGAAGGAAGCTTGTGAAGACCAAGATTACTGCCACCCAAAAATACCTTCTGGATTCAAGATGTGTTATATGGTCAAGAAGCTGGTAGATGTTATTAAAAAGGACAGTATGACAAGGCTAATCCAAAGTATACACACTGGAAATGTTGCTCCAGAAAAGGGAAAAGAGGGAAGGAATAGAGAACCATTAAGTCAGTGATAATGCAAAAAATGGAGGTGTGTCTTAAAATCCCAAAGAAACAATTCCTTCCTGAGCAAGCTGAGTCTCAAATGAAAAAGCAAATCATAAGGCTAGAGTCCCCCAACTGCTGTTTCCTCACTGGAAGAAATGTCTTAGTAATTCAGTTACTGCTTAAAGGAGAAAGGAATCTGTCAGGAGCCCAGGAAAAGCTTGAGGGAGACTCTTGTTTCCCCAAGAAGGAGCTAAATCAAGGAAATTTGGTGCTTAAGAAGGACTGCCACCAAGTGTTCTTTTTTAACACTGGAAAGGTAAAACAAGCTGAGTTCTCCGAGTTTCAATTGTTAGAATGCCCTTGGGCGGGGGTGGGGGGTGGGGGGAGGACGGGGGACGGGGGACAGGGATTCTATTCAAACGCAGTTTCCAGAATCACTTACTGCATTAATTATAGGCCTTTCTACACTAGCTCAATCCTTTGGAGAAAAAGGTCTTTTCCGCTTTTAGATGTAAACTGAATTAATCTCCTGAGTGAAAAATAATAATAAAAAAAGCCTAATTGGTTTAAATTCCTCAGGTGAGTCTACTAAAACAGAAGTGAAAGTTACTTCTCCCCCCCCCCCCCCCCCCCCCCCCCCCGTTTCTTGATGGGTAATCAGAGAAAGTTTACTAATCAGCAAAAAAGAGGGTGTTTAATGCCAAGCATACTTGAGTACAATAACCCCATCTAACATTCTGAAGTTTTCATTTTCACAAAGCACTTCCTCACTGGAGTCCTCTTATACCAACTGTATCTACATAAAGCTGGGATTTTCAGATTAAGCTATTCTTTGACCCTTAGTTTCTCCCTACTCTGGTACTGTGATTCTGCTAAAAGTCAAATTGGCTGTTAAATGTAAGGCGCAAATTCACAGACAGCAATTCAGCATGAAAGTGCTTCAAAAGGGAACACTTGGAAAGGATTTGAATGTAGTGTCTGAGCAGAGATGAATAATGCACACTCACGTCATCCAGCAATGACACAGAAATCTTTTACACAAGACATCTGTCTCCACACTTAATAGATTGGTTGATTGTCATTTTCACTGCATGTAAGTTGTATTGACTACTGTTGAGCGGTATTTCTTCCATAAGCTAAAACTGCATTTTAATCCTCACGTCGTCTCCTTAAACATTAGTATTCTCAAGACACTGTGTGATAAAATATAACACCATTCTCAAAGAACAGCGGGATGTTTTTACTGCTTCATACATAACTCAATTGCAAACATGGAATTAATAAAAAGAAAATACAATCAATTAGTTAAATGTTACCTGATTCACTACCCAACTAGATTTACTATAGGCCAAAGTAATTATCAAATCCCAGCTATGCCAGCATTTGGAGCCAATCTACACTAAAAATAAAGGGCACTGGCATTACATTTCTTAAATTTACATATTTAAATAGGAGTCATAACCCTGGGGTATGGGATAAACTCTGAAGTCATTGAAGTTATGACAAAGAGTAAGAGATGGAAACTAGTTTGAAAATTTTCTGTTTGGAAAAGTTTCTGAGATGCAATTAAGAGTAAGCTAAATCTCAAAGTAGGAAGTTACACCAAGAATATAAACCAGAGACATTACTGTGCTACCAGACTTAGAAACTACCTTGAAAATTCTACAGAGGTCTCTTGCTCTGTTTACTCAACATATTTTCACCTTCCTCCTCTTTATATTATTATGAAAAGAAAAAGCAGACCCACCTGAAGTAGTATTTGTTCCCATTTCTTAAGGGAGTAAAGACCAGGAAGGAGAGCACACAAAATGGAGAACATGGAAAATTAGTAGAACTATGTAGGTTACAAACACCTTGAGGTCAAAGCCTGCTATATTTTTGTTTTTGACACTTTTGCATTTTAGGCAAGACACAAACATAATGGGCTATTAGTTAAGAAACCCTCCTAATGAGGGCTTTTGTGAGATTATATTCTTTGTAACCACTCACAGCTCTCATTAAACATTTAGCAAATGTTGCTATTTGAATGCCTAAAAAACTGAATCTAAATGTTCATGTTTCTACCAACTCAACTGCTGATAACTGCATTTAACAAGTATTTATTGTGTCAGGCACTGGCCTATTCTCACAAGGCATACAGTTAAGCCCAGCAATTCTCAACTTTGGTTCAACATTACAATCATCTCGGGGACTTAAAAAAAATACTGATGCCTGGGCCCCACTCCAGACCAATTAAATCAGAATTGGTGAGAGCAGAGAGTGAGTGTCATTATTTTTTAAAAATTTCCCTAGCGGATCCTAATATGCTGGCAGAGTTGAGGTAGTCATACATGTAGACATAGGCTGTTTGCCTTATATTAGAAGCACTGGGACAATGTTATACTTCTGTTTAACTAGCTTGTTATAGCAATCACCCCAATATGCAATACAGTTTGAAAATAGCAGCACCAGGTCACAATCCAAGTACTCAGCACAAGGCTGCATGCAGATAAACACATATATTACATATACTTTTGTATCCATCGACTGATATCATGTTTTTGTTGCTCTTATAGATTTTGGAGCACTTTACACTATGCACTTGATGATGATTGTTTTTTCTGGGAGTAATTTCCAAGAATGGCTGACCTCCTAACAAGTCTATCTGGTGTGAACAAACATGCCGCAATTTCCAAATAACTTTGCATTATGAATTCAACACTGATGGCCGTGTTTGGAATGCATTTCTAAAGTGAAAGGAATCCACAAACAAGGTATAAAAATAAAATCATGTTATTCAGAGCTTAATTAGATTACAATTCACAAAAGAAAATCTAGAAATGTCGAAATATGTTCCCCAGCACACTACACTGGGACATATATCTGAGCAATAATCTCACTAAATCAGGGGAAAAGAGTCATCATTTGAACAAACTCACTAGCTGATAAAAAGTAAAAGAGCAGAATACTCAATATGCTTCAGTATTCCTAAAACCCATCTTTTCAACTGAACGTATACAGCATATATCACACTAATGTGAAGAAACTGAACTTTCTATGATACACATCCCTAAACCAAAAATAAAGACATTGAATTTATGGATGGGAAGGAGTATTTTTTTGGATGTGTTTTTACCTACATCCTGACATAGATAACAAATATATTTTTAAAAAATCACAGAAAATACCAAACTGAATCAATAGGGTCCTTCCCAGGCAAGATGGTCTTTGTAGAGGTATCAAGGAGCATTTTGGAGTAGGGATAAAGGGTTGTGAGTGTCTACATGATATCAACCAGAAAAATTTAGGGTAGTATCCGAGCATAGCCCTTTATGGCATTAATATCCATACTTCTCAAAGCAATTTTTTAGGAAGTTAGACTAGACGCACATTTTAATTACTCTTGGGAGCTCGTAAAGTACCAATTTTGGGTTCCACTCCTAGAGATTCTGATAATAGGTTCCCAAGGGAGAGCAAGGGCCCATATGGTATTAGTAGGCAAAATATGATGCTCAGACCTGTTTCAAGGAACCACTGTATAAGTGTGAACCTGACAACTAATAGAGGTTAGTGTTTGAGATGCCAAGTCTATTGGCTTGAATGTAGTTCCTACAGTTAGAAAATGAGGACTAAACGACTTTTAAGTTCCCTCCATGTATAAAATATCAAGTATGATTATGACTCTAGGATTCTAGGATTCCTGAAAAATATGATATTATGTTAACAAAAAAGGAAGAGCAGATGGTTGTTGGATAGGCAAGTAGTGGTATCTGACCTTATTTATGCGCTTATTCAAACAAGGAGTTAGAGTCATCTCCAGAGATCCAAGTTGTGTAGGAGAGCCAAGGCAGAAACAGTCCATAAACACATGAAGAGGTGAGATTTTGAGATCCAAAAAGGGCACAACTAACCAGTAGGAAACCAAGTTCAGTCAGAAAAGAAATTGTACAATGACCCATAAATAATCAGGGAGGTAACATAAAGCACTATGGGCATATAATTGCTAATCACAAGAAAGAAGCTATAGACTCTCATTTGGTTTTAAGCCCCTCAATTTCTCATGTTAGCCTCCTTGACATTCTCAGACTGAATTTAGCTTTGGCCTATGGATTTACAGGACTCACACCCCCATCTCCTGAATAAGTCTTCCTATGTGCATGATCACGTTTCTAAAAAAATTTAACTTTGCCATTCTTCACCAAACCCAACTCCCAGTCCTGGGATAAATGGACCTGACAAGTATTCTGGTCTTCTGGGAATTGATGTTATAACATTGATCATATCTTGTATCATTCATACCATCTACTGGGGGTAATTAATACATCAGCCCAAATGAATTTGAAGAGTTATATTTTTCATACCATATTTTAGTTATAGAATTGATTATTCATGGTCTTACATTTAGGTCTTTAATCCATTTTGAGTTTATTTTTGTACATGTTGTGAGAAGATGTTCTAACTACATTCTTTTACATGTAGCCATCCAGTTTTCCCAACACTACTTATTGAAGAGACTGTCTTTTCCCCATTGCATATTTTTGCTTCCTTTGTCATAGGTTAATTGACCATATATGCGTGAGTTTAATTTTGGGCTCTCTATTCTGTTCCATGGACCTATGTGTCTGTTTTCATGCCAGTACCATGCTGTTTTGATTTCTGTAGCTTTGTAGTATAGTCTGAAGTCAGGGAGCTTGATACATCCAGTTTTGTTCTTTTTTCTTAAGATTGCTTTAGCTATTTGGGATCTTTTGTGGTTCTACACAAGTTTTAGGATTATTTGTTCTGGTTCTGTGAAAAATGTCTTGGGTATTTTCATAGGGATTGCACTAAATCTGTAGATTGCCTTGGGTAGTATGGACATTTTAACAATATTAATTCTTCCAATCCATGAACATGGTATATCTTTCCATTTATTTGTATCATCTTCAATTTCCTTCATCAGTATCTTATAGTTTTCAGAGTATAGGTCTTTCACCTCCTTGGTTAAGTTTATTCCTAGATATTTTATTCTTTTGATGCAATTACAAGTGGTATTGTTTTCTTGCTTTCTCTTTCTGGTAGTTCATTATTATTGTATAGAAAAGCATGAAATTTTGCCATTTGCAACAACATGGATGGACCTCGAAGGTATTATGCTTGGTGAAGTAAGTCAGACAGAGAAAGACAAATACTGTATGTTATCACTTTTATGTGGAATCTAAAAAATAAAACAAATGAATGAATATAACAAAACAGGAAGACTCACAGATACAGAGAACAAACTAGTGGTTGCTGGGGGGAGGGGGTGGGGAGAGGGGCAAGATTGGGGAATGGGATTAAGAGGTACAAATTACTAGCTATAAAATAAATAAGACACAAGGATGTAATGTATAGCACAGACAATATAATCAATATTTGATAATAACTTTAAATGGAATATAGTCTATAAAAATATTGAATCACTATGTTGTATACCTGAAATTAATATAACACTGTAAATCAACTATACTTCAGTTATAAAAAAGGATGATTATATCCAGATATGTTTGCTTATTATACTGAATCTTTCTTGAGTCAATAACTGAGAAATTCTGAGAATTCAAAGAAATGTATAGAATATGAAATTGAAGGGGGACTAGAGAGTGACTACTTAAAGGGTATAGGATTTCCTTTAAGGGTGATTTAAATGTTCTAAAATTGACTGTGGTAATGGTTGCACTACTCTGTGAATACACCAAAACCATTGAATTTTACACATTAAATGTGTGAATTGTATTGTGAGCTATATCTCAGTAAAGCTGTTTTAAAAAGTCCATCCACAGCCCCGTCCTCAGTCCCAGCTAAGGATGCAAGCCCAGACTCAGACCCAGACTCAATCACAGAGTGTCACTCTTGATTAGTGTATGTAGACTATGGTAACTCCACTTTCTTTGGTCAGCAATTGGCTAAGGAAAACTCATGCGACCCAATTTTAGCCAATAGGATGTAAGGGAATGGTTTCTTGAGGATAAAAGGATGAGAAAGATTCCTTAGCACTTAGAGACTTACAAGAAACAAATAATTCTTTTTTCTGCACCTTTCTGCATTGTTGTATGACGATGTGATACCTGGAGCTGTTGCAGCCATATTGATATTACAAGGGGCAAATTACTCTACGTATTGTGGATGGAAGAGCAGGAAATAAAATGATGTCTTTATGCTATAGAAGTGACAAACACTACCTTTGGAGTTCTTGTTATGGTGAGATAATAAATCTCTTCATTGTTAAAGCCACTCTGAGTTGCATTTTTTTCAATTTGTAGTTGAGAACATCCTAAATAATAAAAAATATTTATTTATATTCCATCTTATACCAAAATCACTTGAAGTACCTAAATAATCGTTTAAAATTAAGCATTATAAAAGTCTTTAGGAGCTCATATTACCATGTACGTCAACCCTATCTGACAGTGAACCCTGCACCCCATTACTGAAGAGATGATAATTATTTAAATCACTAGTAGACTTTTAGAGAATGAATGCATTCCTCTCTCTCCATTACTTTTCAGTGTTTAACAGATCTTCTGGAAAGTTCTTCCTTGTATATAACCTGATGTGAAAAATCTTAACATTATATAGAAACATGCAAACCCACTGGTAGTATAAATTTTAGGCACTACAAATGTTTAGAATTTGTAAGTTAACAAGTAGTTCTAAAGATAATAACCAGGTTAAGTAGATTTGCAGATGCTTAAGTCTGGATGATAAACCAATTAGATGAAAGAATGTCAGCAATGTTTTGTCTGAGAATCATGACAAATGTTTAATGAAACAAAACTCTAAATCATTCTCAGTTCTAGACAGAAAAGCCTCCATTTCACAATAGACTTTAAGTCAGTGTGTGTGCATGTCTATTTAGGTTAGGGAGTTTCTGGAGTTTCTGTTAAGATCATTTGCTAATATACATGAAGTCCCTAGTTATTACAATTGCTTTGAAAAACAGACAAAGAAACTAGGGGCATTTCACCACAAGCCTAGTACCAAACACTGGCACTGAAGAATAAAAATGTCAACTTCTCCTTTCTCAAAAGACACAGGAGCACCGTGTGAGCCCTTGCCAGTGGAAAAGCTTTTATTTGGTTGTTTTTCCCTGAGGCAATCAGTGTGTTAAGACAGAGATTCTCAAGGGAGTCGATTCAATTCAACTAACAGTTGTTGAGTGCCTACTATGTGCCAGGTGCTGGGGAACTCAGAAAAGGATTCACTAAGGGAATGACTTCCTTGACTTCATCTCTGTTGCTCCCTGTTTTGGCTGCGAAAATTACAATGGCTGTTGACAGAATTTCACAGTGCTATACTGGATTCATGGGAGATAAGCATATGGACTTGGGGATATACCTAAGGAAGCATTTATGCACTGTCAGAATTAAAATCCATAACCTTAAGGCAGTTTTCATATTTCTTTTTGCTTTATCACCATAGTTCCTATCACTGATGATATGTGCCCTAGCACGTATTTCCTACTTCTACTTCTTCAATAACTCATTGCAATCTGATATCTGCTCTTTCCACTCCACTGAAATTGCTCCTGAAATAAAGGTCATCAAAGTGTCAAAGTGCCAAGTGCCTTTTTCAGTCCTCAGTCTCTTCAACTTTTCTGCAACATTTCATAGTGCTGACCACCCCCACACCTCTTGATTCCCTCTTTTCCCTTAGACTCCAAAACACTACATTATTATGGTTCTCATTCTATCTCTGTTTTTTTTTTTTTTTTGCGGTACGTGGGCCTCTCGCTGTTGTGGCCTCTGCCGTTGCGGAGCACAGGCTCCGGACGCGCACCTCAGCGGCCATGGCTCACAGGCCCAGCCGCTCCGCGGCATGTGGTATCCTCCCGGACCAGGGCACGAACCCGCGTCCCCTGCATCAGCAGGCAGACTCTCAACCACTGCGCCACCAGGGAAGCCCTCATTCTAGCTCTTTGACTGCCCCTTTACTAACTCTTTGATTGGCTACTCTTCCTCCACCAGCACCTCAAGGTCTTTCCCTCAGTCTATTTTATTTTGCTTTGTTTTCTTTGCTCTCTATATTCTCTCCATGGGCAATTGTATCCATTGCCACAGCTTCAGTTAACACCCAAACTCTGAATATACGGATGACTTCCATATCTACATCTCCAGCCCTAATCTCTTACCTAAACCCCAATCTCACAATCCCAACAGTCAGTTGACTTTTACCCTCTCGGGCACCTCAAAGACATGTCCAGGATGGAACATCTTTCCCCATCACAAACCTACTCCACCTCCTAAATATCCAATTTCATTTAATGGTACCCACACTCCCAGTTGCCCAAGATTGAAACTTTGGAGTCATTTTACCTCCCCTCTCACTCTTAACATTGCATATTCCCAGAGTTACCAAAGTTTGAATGTCTCAATCATATGTCCATCTCTTAACTACCCGCACTGCCAATACTTTAATTTGGACAGATGTCAACTCTTTCCTGGGCTGTGCCAATGGCCTCTTAAATAGTATTCCTGCCTGTAGTCTCTCTGGATGCTGTATTACTGATATAGCTATAAACTGGAAGCTGGAAATAAATTAGTAGTGGCAGCATGTGGTTATTGGGCAAGAACTGCCACAGAGAAGTGCTTCTTTTCTCAAAGGGATTTTCTTCTTCATATTGCCCCACTTACCCTAGGGCACATGCCATTAGTCAGTGAGTAACCCTTGCCATTGGTTGTCACAACCAGATTAACTTACTCAGCATTGACAATGTCATCATAATAGCTATCTAGAAAGCATCGATAGCTAATGTTCAAGAGAGACTGATATAACTAACTATTCTATGTAGATTGGCTATGAGAAGCAAAAATAAAGATGTCCCAGGATATCATTAAGGATAGAGTAGTTGGTTGGTATTCCTTCAGGAAAAGTAAGTTTGAAACAGCATTCAGATCTGAGAAAATGAGTGTTTAAAAAAATATTCATGACCTCTGCTTAATGTTTAGCATGGTACTAACCCTTTGGAATATGGTTTTGACAAATGAACTCCTTCCCTTCAGAAAAGACTGTTTCCTAGCAATAGCATATTCTTCAATATGGATTATTTTCAACATGATATATAAAATAAAGTGCTTTTAAGTCACCCTTTTCTCCTCAACCAGTCTCCATTCTGTAAATTTTAATTTATAAGTTAGCAAATTCTAAACCACTGAAAGTAATTTAATATACCATATGGGTTTTTGTAATTTCTTTGCTCAAGGATTTATTTTGCTACGGGAGATAACTTAAGTCTTTCCTAACACCTAGAAATTCTAACATATCTCAGTACTGCCTGCCAATATCTTATGTAACTCTTAAAAGGCTGTATGGACACAACACTGAAACTTCCAGCTGAAAAGCCAAATTTTTAGGTAATCTACAAGCTGGTTTGCTTGTGAGCCATGAAACAACAAGCTTAAGTGATTTTTTTTCTGAGTGTAATTAACACATAGTGCTGCTATAATAATGAGCTGATTTGGAGAGAACCAACTGAATTCAATCAAACTGGTTGATTTCACAACAGTTTCAAGTCACTTAATTTCAAAACAACTAGGTCTTTGACTTATTGCAGTCACCTGTGAACACAAAGCCTGAACTGGCCATTTGTTTAAGTAATGTACAAACATAGCTTACTGTGATACCCTTTTAAACGATGAACCCCCATCCTCCCAAGCCACTTTCAATCCCTCCAATACTATCATTTATCATGTCACCTACCTGCTTAAAATCCTCAAGTAATTTTTTCTTGCCTACAAATAAAGTCTGAGCCTTTGATTATGTTATTCTGCCCAAATGGAAAATTTTCAATCTTCTTCTCAATCTCTCCAGATTATAGATTCTCCTCAAGCCCCAGTGTCTCAACTCCTTTACAAAAGCAACCACAACTACTACAGTGTGCACTAAGTTTCTCTTCTCTGAGTATGTATTGCACTGAAAATCTAAAGAACAGAAAGTTAACATGTGAAAAACACGTGTCAAAATTATTGCTCTGTACCTGGCAGAGTACCTAACAGAGTACCTAGCACATAGTAGATACTCCATGGACACCTGTAAACTTGTCTCATCGACTTCTACCAATGGAATAAGAATGCACCTAAGGTGTGATAACAACCTTCCAAATTATACTTCACTTAGTAAATAACAGGGAAAATCTCCTTTCCTGTGTGCCTTTAATTCTCCACTGAATCAATGTTAATTTGCATAAGTATACCATAGTTGTAGGCACTGTTCTATCACTGAAGACATAACAGAGTGGGTCAGCCTGCAATGGGCAGTAAGTTTCTGGAGAAGGAGTTAGGGGCTTACTTCCAATACCAACCACCTCCTCCATTCAACTTCTACCAAAGAGGTATTCATGACTGAATATCATGTTTATGACTAGAAAACAGACTTGATTCAGTAGGACAAGGGTTGCTAAAGCTGGCATAAAAAGCTGTCAGTGACACAAATGACATTGAGTATCATTACAGATTAGTTTACAGTGAGAAAGCGATTCTCATTCACATTATCTGGGCCATCAAAAGAAACCTTCTGTATTAATTTACACAACCTCTATTTAATGAAATTATACCAATTCTTAACATTACGAGGATAGAAGAGACACAGGAGAAGAAGGCGGGAAAGAACAGGATGGAGAAGGATTGGTTTTGCATATTAAACAGAAATGTGGAGGAAGTTGGATTTTTGCCATATTCTCTGGCTCTATTGATAGACAATACACCAATGGTTCAAAACAAAATCATCAGACACTAACATAGAGAAATGTGCATGCAGATCTGAGACATTATTTTATTTATAAGACATCCTCTCCATAAGAAGACTAAATTTACTACACTGCATGAAATAAAAAGTGGAAAAAGAAATATTTAGACATCTGC
The DNA here is from genome assembly GCF_008692025.1 of Phocoena sinus. NCBI lineage: Eukaryota > Metazoa > Chordata > Mammalia > Artiodactyla > Phocoenidae > Phocoena > Phocoena sinus. The sequence goes on from NC_045784.1 coordinate 106,423,378, forward strand.
ATCATAAAGGCATCACAATGACAGGTAATATTCCTTGATGTGGTGAGACTCCCATGGATACAGGTAGGGGGAGGAGAAGCAGAGATGCTTTTAATGACAGTAGGAAGACAAAAGCTGAGCTACTTTTCTGTTCAACTTTTGAGAGACTGGTGGTACCAGGTCCACAATTCAGGAAGAGAATTATGCTAACTCCTTAAGCTTGTTTCAACAGAGAACACAGGTAGTGAAAATTACATGGACTTTTTTTTTTCTGGGAAAACATTTTGTCTTCTCCCTGTTCACCATATATTTTATCACTACTATAATTAACAAAGTAGTCACATTTTTAAGCCATCATGGTTGGTCTGAGGTACTTTCCGGGTGCTTCAAGAGCCACAAGTCTTGCCATTAGAGAGAAAAACAATTTTAGTAAAGAATGAATCAAATGACTTGGTGCTGATGACATTCAAGTTTTGCACACGTGATATATACTGACAGAGCATTTTTTGAAATGCATATGGATGCACAATAGCATTGCAAGCAGAACAAACCAATATCTGTTCCTCATTCTGTACCCTACTTGTTAGGAAGTAGAATCTAGTAACATATAATGCCTTCTTTAAAAAAAAACATATCATTAGGAATCTTTGAGAAACTTGGCCCTTTTCATTTACGCCTGATAACTTTAAAACATCATAACCTCTTTAGGAAACAACACTGAAGTTCAGATGAAGCAAAGCTAACTTAAGAATGCTCATATTCACACTAGGGAATGAGCACCATTTACAAAAATTTTACCATATGAATTTAAATAGTAACCCCAACCAAGTTATCAACATTTGCTATTATTATTAATAGCTACTCCTTCCACTCCACTTCATTTTCTGCAGAGTATTTCTGCATACACTATCTTGATTTTTCATCACAGTAGCCTTGGGAAATAAACTAGAAAACCAAGGCCTAGAGAGGTTATGTGAATTCTTCAATGTCACACAGCTAGTTAGTAATAAAGTCAGCAATTGAAATTAAAGGACCCAGATTACTAATCTAACGTACTTATAGTGTAAAATGAAAGGCTCATTATGTTTACACTATAACATATTAAATATTGAAAAACTAGAAACATTTAAATTTATTCTTCTTAAAGAGATTTTTAGAGAAACAGGATACCAAAAATGGTTGGCTGTAAGGGTTAGTATAACTTTAATGTGTCTGTGAAATGAGATACAAATAATTGAAGACAGATAAAATTGCATATTAGGTGGTATCTAAATGGCTATGGAATCATAAATTCCATTTCCCCATAATCAAATCCCCATAACTACTTTGGTTTGCGGCTGTTAGCTTCAGCCAGATATGACACTGTTGTTTAATCTTTGAGTTTCACCTGCAGAAAACAAACATTGCAAAAGAATCCTGAGAGGGCTTTTGCAATTACCTTTCGAGATACCTATATGAAGCAAATGCCCATTCCTCTCAGGATTTAGTGCCCAGCACACTCTCCCACTGACGGGACAAGGCAGCTCTAGGTGACTATCTCCAGTATACCATGTAAAGTCTACATGCAGACAGTAAGGATACAAAATTAAAAACTGACTAAACATTTGGCCTAAAGTAGTCTGAATAATATTTAGCACATAAAATCTGGGGCAAAATTGGATGAACTGCAAACATCCCAAAGTGGATTTGAAAAAGCAGACAGCAGTGTCCTGAAATTTATTATCATCACTGTCAGTTGTGCAATAGCCTATATGAAATGATTTGGTGATTTCAGTCTCATTCCCAATGGGGCAGATATTCACATCATTACAATCACTGTGAAAACGGTACACTTGTTTGTAGTCTCAGTAGAAATATCAAGAAACTTATGGAGCATGGAGAACCTAATCGTAAGAAGTGGTCTCTCTAGGTGTGTCTGAGGACACTTTTTAGGGACAATGACTTTTACTTTCATAAACTCTTGAGTATAAATACTCTGACTCCATAAAGAACTCCAACCTCCATGGTTTGGGGCTTCAAAATGAACAAGGTTAAAAAAGGGCCCACCAAACACAGAATAAAATGGGAAATCTTGTATTACAAAATAGAACTAGAGAAGCTGGATACTTTTGTTTTCTATACTATTTTTTTCTCTCCACCTTTTTTCTTCCTTCCTGTTAAATTGTAAGTATCCTACAGAAAACTCTGGATATGGAATAAGAGAGACCTAGGTTTTCGCCCTTGTTTTCTGCTATATCGCTTATGTAATTCTGGACAAAGAATTCCTCTGTAAAGTGGGAGTGGAACTTTGCTCTGTATATGTGATAGGATTCAGATCCAAGAGAGTCAAACAAATTGTAAGTGATATGTTAAATGCCCTGACTGATCTGAGAAGCTTTTCTGCTCACCACATACATTACCTGAATAGACTCAATAGTGAGAACTTCAAACCCTGCCCTGGATCATTACAATTTCCCACCTTCCTCACAAACTAAATAAAGAGGCCAGAATAAAGCAATCACAATTTTGTGTCCGGGGATATATTTGCAGATTGTTATATACGGTCAAACTCACTTATGTTGCTTTGTTGACATGCTTATGTGTGTGTCTGTGTCTGTGTCTGTCTGTATTGTACCTCCACAGCAAGATATAAAGAACTCATGGCTATAAGTAAACATATTATTATCATCTATTTATTTAGTATTTCTTTTTCAGACAAATACATCTAATAGGGTTCTGGAGTGTTCTGGAACTGAACATTGTTCGTCTTCAAGAGTAACCTAAGGTACTTGCCATTCAGCATTTACTTCAGCCTTAGAGCTTAACACACGGCCTGGTGTATGGTAAGCATACAGTAAACATTTGCTGAATAAATGAGCTACCCCCATGCAGGGTTTACCCATTTTTTCTGTGTTCCCTCAGTCCCTGTGCATACTTTACACTTAGATTTGTTGTCTGGACCAAGGTACTTGTATAGCCTTTGCTTGTATTTAGTGTCTGCTGTACGTGGCAAACACATCCTAGGATAACACCCAATAAGTCATGCCCTTATGTAATCCCTGCCCCTTGTGTGTGGACAGAATCTGTCACTTGCTTCTAATCAATAGAATATGGAAAAGGCAAAAGGATTTTTCAGGTATAATTAGGACCCCCTAATGAGTTGACTTTAGTTTAATCAAAAGAGAGATTATCCTGGGCAGACCTAATGTGGACAGGAGAGCCCTTTAAAACACTGTTAAGGCCATCTCTGAAATTAGAGATTTGAAGTAGCAGAGTCTCTCTCTCTCTCTCTCTCTCTCTCTCTGTGGCTGACTTTGAAGAACCAACCTGCTATGAATTTTATAGTTGCAAAGAAATTAACTCCAACAACAACATAAGGGAGCTGGAAGTGGATTTTTTCCCCAGTCTAGCCTCCAGATGAGAACAAGCCCAGCCAACAACCTGAGTGTGCCCTTGTGAGACTCTGAGCAGAGAAATCGTGGAAGTCATGCCCAGACGTCTGACTTACAGAAATTGTGAGCTAATAAATTGGTGTCGTTTTCAGCCACTCAGGTTGTGATCATTTATTACGGGGCCATAGAAAACCAGTACACGCTGTGTGTGTACAGATCATACTTCTCATCCTAGAGGATAAACACTTTGAGGGAAGAAAGCACATCTTTTGCTTTCCCTCTCTCTCAGTGCCAAGTGCCCAGCCAAGTACACAGCACAGGCATACTTGCAGGCTGAAATAAATCGTTTCTACTTGTGGGCACTAGGTATTATACTGTACTTCCTGCTGAAACTGTTTTCTACTGAGGAAGTGAAACGCGATATACTGACTTCTGTTTTGTCACATATTTTTCAGCAGAGTGGCAAAAATTAGACACACATGAAAAACAGTGGGAGCTGTGTACCTACTTATCAATGCATGAAGCTGAAAAATGACCACGTTCCTTTTAAAGATGGCAATAATGTAAGATGAAAAAAAATAATTCAGCAATCCAATTACAATGAACTGACTAACAAACCGGCTACGGTGGCCACACATGGCTGGTATAAATCAGAATTATTTTCCTCTTTCTTAATTTGCTTCTCAGTCAGGCTACAGCTTTGCTTTTAAAGTAACGGAGGTATCTATTTCCTATCTGACCCTTGGAGAGTTTTTAAGAGATTTAGTTTTATCTTAAAACTAAACACCCCGAGCCCATGCTAATTTCCTTACAAAAAATGCAGTTCTCTTAATAGCTAAGTTTCTATTCAAAACCTTAACACTCCTTGCCAATCAAAGATCAGTTTCTTAAACTCAGCAACATGTAGGAGAAGCCAAAGTAAAGGTCTTATAGGAAAGAACCCAAGGCCCGGAAAACCATTTCTTCATTCAGTCTGGTTTTTTTTCCTTTTGTTCTCACTCTCTTTTTTTCTCCAGCTAAAATATTGTTTAGTCATTACTATAAAAGGAAACAATAAGTGTGGGAAATAGTATGGAGAATCAAATCCTTCATACAGTTTTTATTATAGAAATCTAGCTATATATTCTCATTTCAGTTGCAAGAAATATCAAAACTCAAGCAGCTTAATATTATGGGACAAGATGAAAGGACATAAAGTGTTATCAGTGACTTCTTGTTAATGTTGAGGTAGCAACTACCAGGGAATTCTAAAGTCTGTTATTTAAGTTAAGCAAGGCCTTTATCCCCTTGTTAAATGGCACTGGGAGACCATCTCTCAGAGCCTTAAGTCGCTTTAGGGTTCCAAATGACATAGTTTATCAGCTTCTTTTCTGAAAGTAGGCTTTATGTTTTCCAGGGAGTAGACACAAAGGAAGAGGGTAAACTTAAATTCCCTGGTTGCCTGAGGGAATAGGAGACATCCGCCACTGAGACTTGAAAAAGTACACAAGAAAGCCAGATCGGCATTCCAAACTGCCTGAAGAATTTTTCTGTATTCAAGCCTGAATGGGATGTAGTGTCAGCTGTCTGGGTGGCTGCCTACTGCTAAGAGTTGTAAGATTTCAGTTTCAGGTGCATACTTGTTTTTTTCCATTTTAATTAGTCATTAAAATGAATTAAGACAATCTCATCATTCCTAATGCAATGGAAAAAGACAAAAAATTACTGCGTGGCATATATAGAACAGTTGAAGAAGTGGACTGAAAATTTTATGGCAGAAATGAATATATTTCCACAAATTCCTCTTGTATACTATCTCCCCCACTGCATGGCCTTCATCACTTTTAGAAAATGCTCAATGATATATATCCTCTAGGGAATTAAAAGTACTTGGAAGATCAGTGATAAGCTAGGAAGCAGGCCTGCTACTCCAATCCATTCTTCTGAAACGATTTCTCTAAACATCCTATAATTTAGCCATACCAGATGGTCCCTCAGACATACCATAGATTGCATGCCTTTATGCTTTTACTTATTATAACATACCCAAGTTAGATTCACTTTTCTAACAGCCAAGTTCCTAGTCATTTTCTAAAGTCCAAATAAATGTCACCTTTCTATAGTATATTCCCAGATATAAAACATGAGATACAGTCAGAGACTTCCTTCTCTGTGATTCTAAATCACTTCATATATACCTCTATTACTGTTCATTTTACATTATATTGTAGGGGGTTTTGTTTGTTTGTTTTTACGTTAGTTGTACCCCAACTTCCACACTGTAAATGCCTTGAGGCTAAAAATGATGTCCCATCAGTCTTTACACACAGCAGTCTTCCTCCAAACCCATCACAGTGCCTACAACAGAACATGACCATAGTGTGTGCTCAATTTATGCTGGCCGGATTGGATTAGAAAATTGATATTAGAGGTCCAGAGAAGAAAAGTAACCAAAATAGCTCTTTCTTGCCGAACAGGTACTTGTTTCTCACAAATGGAATCCCCCAGATCTAAAGACCCAGAAACATTCTTTTTGGTTGGAATATTACTTCAATTTAAAGGCTCTAGAGCAGTAATTTCAGAGGAGGCCTCTATACCCGTTTTTAGCTACCAAAGAATCAACTGCCCATGAAAAGAGGCTATCTTTGTTTATACTCCAAATTCTTTCAATACAGGTGATAAGTGATTCACATCTCATCCAAATCAATTAATAATTTTATGTACTTCATAATGTAACAGGTTTAATGAAGGAAATAGGAGAAATATAAGACATATTCTTATATTAAAAACTCCTGCAATATAGTGGGGGAGATCATTTTAATGCACAAAAAAGAATTAGAGAAAATATGACTATACAAACATGCAAAATTCTGCATTCTGACTATATAAAAGCTGTATGAATTCAAAAAATGGGAAAGTCAAGTTAGAGTCATGCAACTTAGAATATTTCATGGGCCTGAAAGGATGGAAAGAATTTAACAATGCAAAGAGAGTTGAAATAAAGGCTGCCTAAGACTTAAAAACATCTCAAAGAATTCTAGACCACGCAAGGAAATTAAGAGATGATTCTTCCTAAACTCCGTATTTTATATAAGAAATAAACCCAGATAGAGAAACTGACTTACCCAAGGTCCCACAGTGGATGTGTGCAATGCTGGGAGAGAATCTTCATTTCTCCTATCACCTCAAGTAGTCTCCTACAAACTCACTTAAATTACATAGAGGCTGTTCGTTTTCTATTTATGTGGGGGAAGATGTGCTCAGATGCAAACTTTTTTTTTTTTAACATCTTTATTGGAGTATAATTGCTTTGCCATGGTGTGTTAGTTTCTGCTTTATAACAAAGTGAATCGGCTATACATATACGTATGTTCCCATATCTCTTCCCTCTTGCATCTCCCTCCCTCCCACCCTCCCTATCCCACCCCTCTAGGTGGTCACAAAGCAGAGCTGATCTCCCTGTGCTATGCGACTGCTTCCCACTAGCTATCTATTTTACATTTGGTAGTGTATATATGTCCATGCCACTCTCTCACTTTGTCGCAGCTTACCCTCCCGCCTCCTCGTATCCTCAAGTCCATTCTCTAGTAGGTCTCAGATGCATACTTTTTTGCTAGGGAAAACGCCCTGTTAAAACATTGTCTAGATCAATTTCTAAAAGAGAACCTGGAAATGTTGACAATATAACCATAACAACTTGAGTAAATCTATTGCATTTAAACAACAACAGAAAATGACTTCTGGGGAGGGAGAGGCATAAAACCAGAATAACATTTCTATTATAGACTTTGTGTTATAGAGATGAGTTACGTCATCACATACATAGGAAACAAGAGTTCCCCAGAAATATAATTGAGCTTGTATTATAAGTGAATTATACTTTTTTCTTTTTTCAAAATTAGCCAATGGTTAACAAAAATGGCACTGCCCAGCAGAGACTATTGGCCCTCTGATAGAAGGTGTCTTCTGTTTTTACATGCTAATCCCTGACACACAGAAACAATTTTAATTTATGTTCTGGCAGCATCTGAGCTGCAAGAAACTGAGGCTACCGACATCTGGCTTGATAAACCACATAGCTGTAAGCAAGCTTATAAATTAAATTATTTAAGTATCCCCATTTAATTTCCAGCATCTCTAAGGACAGGATGACAGACTGAAATGTGTCAAACTCAAAGAAACAAGCCTAAACTCATCTCAAACATGACACTTAAAGTAATTCAATAACATTCCACATTTCACAAATGGACATGAAAACACATTTCACCCCATCAATATAATTTGTAGTGCCCAAGCAGAATCATGCCATGATATCCCACAAGAAGCATAATTTAGAATGGACATAAATTTTACTTAAAGATTCAATTATTGCCTTAAATATATGACTGTGTGGAAAAATCTCAGTATGTTCGGTACAATCCCCTCAGTCTAATATATTAGAGCAAATGAGGCAAGTCATCAGGAGACTCTTGTTCTCCCATTTGGGGACAGCATAGTTATCATTATCCTTGGCATTTATTCATTAATTCATCCAACATATATTTGTAAATACCTACTAGATGCTAGGTACATAGCTAGGTGCTGGGGATCTGGCAGTGAATAAAGTCTAGATAGTTTCCACCGTCATGGAGATTATTATCTCACCCTCACTAGATAAAATGTACTGATTGTCAACAGGAACTCTCATGCATTGCTGGCAGGAACGCAAAAATGGTGCAGCCACTTAGGAAGACATTTTGGTGCTTTCTTAAAAAACTAAACATAGTTTTACCAGACGATCCAGCAATCACAGTCCTTGGTATTTATCCAAAGGAAATGGAAACTTATGTTCACACAAAAACCTGCACAGAGATGAGTGTAGCAGCTTTATTCATAATTGCCAAACGGAAGCAACCAAAAGATGTCCTTCAGTCCTTCAGTGATGGATAAATAAACTATGGTACATTCAGACAATGGAATATTATTCAAGGCCAAAAAGAAATGAGCTATCAAGCCATGAAAAAACTATGGAGAAACCTTTCAGTACATATTACTAAGTCAAAGAAGCCAATCTGAAGAGTATTTCAACTATAGGACATTCTGGAAAAGGCAAAACTATGGAGAAAGTAAAAAGATCAGTGGTGCCAGGGCCTGGGGAAGGGAGGGGAGGGATGAATATGGGCGGTGGGTGCACAGAGGATTTTTAGGGCAGTGGAACTATTCTGTGTGATACTATTATGGTGGATTCATGTCACTTTACATTTGTCCAAACCCACAGAACATACAATACCCAGAATGATGCTGATGTAAACTGTGGGCTTTAAGTGATTATGACATGTCAGCATAGGTTCATTATTTGTAACAAATGTCCACACCATGGGGATGTTGATGCTGGGGGAGGCTGTGCATCTGGGGGGGTGGGGGCAGGGGGCATATGGGAAATCTCTGTACCTTCCTCTCAATTTTGCTGTGAACTTTAAACTGCTCTAAACATTTGTCTTGTACTGATTGTCCTTCTAAACCATTGGAACTCATTAATTCAGGATCTATTTAAATCCCTTTCCCCCTAGCAGCTCACAAAAGGTAGATATATAATACTGACCCTGATAAAATATATACACTTGGCTACAAAAGGAATATTGCACACATACAGGAAAAGATGGACTTCCAAAAATCTGGTTCCAAAAGTGACTTGCTCATTGTTGCTAGAGGTAGGAGGGAACTTGTGCCTCAGTCAATCACAAAACAAAAATACACTGAGTTCCTGCTACGGGCAAGGCAACACACTAAGCTTTGGTAGGGCACTAATGAGCAAGATGCTAAACTGTCTAAACTAGAGGTAAATCTCATAGCAGTGATATAAAAAAGAAACGAGGGAAGTGAAAGACATTACGTACCACCAATGGGACACAGTGACTGATTATATACAGAAAGCAAAGTACAAGGAGGGGGCAAAGAAAGCCTCAAGGTTTTAAGCCTGGGTAGCTAGAAGAATAATGGAATTTCTGACAGAAAGCGAGAAGGTGAATAGGGGATCCAACCTCTAAGTTTCCAACCTCGGAAACATGATGTGCTCACCTTTAGAAACGCAATGCGTTTCCCACATCAGCAGAATATCCAAGCATACATATGTGGCAGGAAGTTGGAGATTATGGGACCATAGTGCAGGAAACAGATTTTTAAAAAATAATTTGTATAAGAAATGGTAGTTAGACTCATAAAGGTAGATGAAATCTCCAAGGAAGAAAAGGTAGAGAGGAAGAAAAATAATGGATCTTGAGTATATCCATAGTTTGAGTATAAGAAACAAAATAATCCAGGAAGAAATCTCCATTTTCTTTACTCAAGAAAGCTTCACGGGAAATGAACAACACTGATATCAGGCAAAGGGAAGACAAACAAGTTCTTCTCAGAATGGTGATATGAGTAGGCAAAAGATTAGGGGACACCAGAAAACCAAGTTACTCTGATTCACTTTTCCTTCCTTCCTTCCTTCCTTCCTTCTTCTTTCCTTCCTTCCTCTCTTTCTTCCTTTCTTTCTTTCTCTTTCTTCCTTTCTTTTTATTCAGACTACTGCAAACACTTTTAAGACTATATTTCAGAATATACCTACTAGAATTATACTTTGGAGGCATCACATTACGATCCTTTAGTTGAGGTATTCTACAATAAAAGCACTCTCTGGGCAGGTGTCTGAAATTCATCTGCCATATCCAAAGGTCCAGTCTAATATTCAGATGCCTTAACTTAGGAATTCCAAAATGTGGAATTTGAAAACAAGTCAGAAAACAAGAAAAACAAGTCAGATTTTTAAAAACCAGAGTTCTTTTCTTAACTGATTTAGTAACAAATAGAGATATAAGAGTAGCTGAAACCATATTTGTATACTGGCCATACCACTTAGTTTCTCTGTAACCTGAGCCAAATTACTTAACCTCTCTTGGCCTCTGTCTTCTAAACTTTATAACTGGAGATGATAGTAGTACCAGCTTCATAAAGTTATTGTGGGGATTAAATGAGATAACAGGTGTAAAATGAATGGAATAGTTCTTGGCATAAAGCAATTGTTCATAATTTGTTATATCACACCCGTCAATAAGCAACACATAGAAAATTCTACATGATTTTTTAAATACTAGGTCAAAAACTGAATTTTCTACTATTATTTAAAATACAAGTATGTCAGTCACATAGGATTATCTATCTTCTAAGCAGAAAACTGAGAGAACAAGATGAAAAGTTATTTATAAAGACCTACTAAGTTTATAAAATAAAAAAAACACAAACTCAAGAATGAGAAGAGAAAATATAAAATGAAGAAAGTATATTCACCCTCTTTTGCCAAATGTCAAGAACGAGAAAAAAAGATTCTCATGTGATTTGGCAAACTGGAAATTTAAGATGGGAAATCATTATTTAAGGAATAGTCTATATGCAGCCCCCTTTCCAATTCTAGTCTTATCCAAAAGTATTATCATTAAAGAAAGGATCTTAAGACAATGGAAGTAACTATCAATGCTACGTGGATATCAAATTATTCTAGGCCAATTTTATCCCTTTCCAAGATAAAATGACAAGTCACAGAGATGAAGGCAAAATGATAAAATAATCTATTTTGATTTCTATAAGAAATTTGACTTCAATTACGTGACATTCTTAAAAGCAATGAGAAGAAAGGAGGCTTACGCTAGAGTTCAGTAACCTCATTACCCTGGAAGAGTGCTAAGGAAGGCCTGTGGCAAAACAAAGAAACAAGCAGTGGAAAAGGGAAGCAGAAAAAGATGTACTAAGAAAAACTACGGGAAAAAAGAAAGACTAGAAGGAGAGAAAAGCAATGCCATGACAAATGTGTCCAGTTAATGTTTGTTAAGTGCTCAGAACAGTGCCTGACACACAAATGCTGTATGCTGACAACATGACTCCCTTACCCTTTCTATAGACATTCACATGCTTGAAAGCAGAAGCCTAGAGCAAATGATTTCTCAAGGTCCTCTGCAGCTCAGTTATTTCATAGCTCTATGTTTTCTATCATTTTAAGAGATTTCACTAGAGAAAAAAACTGATGGCATTGTTGACGCATCAGAAATCTATTTTCTACATCATCATTTTCCATTTTACCTAAAGGTATGATAGAACTACTTTTTTACTAGACAGCACTCATTTGGTAGATTTCTTAGAATTTGTGGGCTTCATCTAATACTAAACACATTAATAGCTAGTATTCTTTAAACAGCCCGTTCATTTATAAGGTACCCCTGTCAGTAAGCTCTACTGTAGATCATTTGGTACACCGAACTCTGTGTTCCCATCAGTAATGAAGTAGGCATTTTTATTCAAATGTAGCAGGATGTTCAGCTCCCAGGATAATGATTAAGTGAAGATCTTTTTTATTCTGCAGACAAAGCAGATACCATACTTACAGTTCAGGCTCTCAGGGACAAAAATCTTAATGGGGGCCAAGATTTCCTCAGACTTTATGGAAATAACCTTTTTGAAAGTTTGCATTCTGTGGTCCCTCTCTATGGCAATTCTGATTTTTTTTTCCTAGGGTCAGAATATTCTTGACAGGCCTCCCACTCCCTTGCTATTCTTTAATAGTACTGTGATTTCCTCTCTACTCTTTCTAATGAATATTTCATCTGTCTGAAGGAATAATCATTGTGTGTTTACCAAATGACAGAATGACTTACAAAGATGTACTTAACTGAAAATCAGCCTTTCTTAGAACTACCAAACAGTCTTCTTTCAGCTCCTTCCTCCACCTCCTCAAACTACTGTCAACAATAAAATGAGTAGTAACTTCATGTGCTCTCTTATGATTAAAACTATAAGCTTGATGTAAATTAGTACTCATAGGTAGCATTCACATCATACAGTATGTAGATGCAAGCTTAGATCACGGCATGCAAAGAAGTGCATCTTTCATTTTGTGTTCATACACAGGATACAAAAAAGTCAAGCATGAATCAGAGTGCTTTTGAACAAAGCAGTGTGTAAAATTAAATAAAATTAAGAAGGGCATTGAAAACTTGTATTCTTTACATTAATTTATCATTGGAGGTTTACATCATACACTATGAATTATATCTAACCCACTTAACCAGGTGAGAACTTTGCAAATAGGAAGAGAACAAATCAGTCATCTATTACACACAGTGATAGTCAACCATATCACTTAAAGTGTACCTTTCAAAATTAAAGTTCACATGCAGTCGTACAGATGAGTCTGGGACAAAATAGGTAGCTGATGTGTTCTCGGAAAACAGCCACTTAAAATCATATAAGTTGAATAGTTTCATCTGACATATGTCAGACATCTAGCAAAAGTAGGACAATATTTGAAGGTCACCAATTCAATGCCTATCCTACAGAAAAGACCCTGACTACTTCGGGTAGTGCACCACACGGCAAGGGATTACATTGCCCCTTTATACTTATTTCAGAATTTTTGTCATTTTTTCATTTTTTTTACCTTTTTAAAAAATAATATATAATGATTCTCAATATACCTTGGAAGTACGTTAGGCTGAAGAAATAGTGATTTCAAATTTATAATGGTGAGATGGAGGGCTGGATTTTGCCTCACCCAAAAGACACTTTGCCACATTCGGCTGTCAGGTTAGCAATATTATGGGGCTGAAATAACACTCCTAAGGAAGATCATCTACTCAGAGAGATTTTCCAGAAACCCTAAGAGCCATTTCTATTAACTCTGATTCCATATCCTAAACATCCAATGTTGGACTTTCTGTTGGGAAATAATGGATGCATTTCAGATTCTGGCTTATCTAGAAACACTTAGGAAAAGCCCAAGGCTTTGTTTTCAGTTTTGCGATTTTGTGTGTGTGTGTGTGTGTGTGTGTGTGTGTGTGTGTGGTGTGTGTGTGTGTGTGCTTCCTGGAGTAGAGGAATAAGTACCAACTAAGCAATACCTCCATTTTCCTTAAAAGATTAGAGCTAAATGCTACAAGAAAATGAATTGAATCTACAAGTTAAGTATTTCTGCTCCCAAATTAAGATAATTCTACAGTTTCATGGAACTATAAACTGACAAGTGAATTGGGAATCTATATATATCTATATATCTCTATCTACCTGTCGCTATCTATCTATCTATCTATCTCTGTAAGGATATACTCTATGCCAGAAAAGATCGACTTACCTGTACAACTGCCCCCTTGCAACAAAATCAAGTCTATCAGTTTAATTCTTCTTGCTTAGTATCCACGTCTTCTGCTTCTCCAAAGTCTAATAGGCTGTTTTATTCCTCATCTAACCATTGCACATAGGTACTTCATCCTATTGTAAGATCTTTTCTTTGCCTACTCTCAACCTTACAGAGATAGCTTGTAGCTTTGGTGAAAAATCTGAACATTACTGAAATAGGCCACACACAAAAAAAGAAAAGAAAAGTAGAAAAAAGGGCAACCTAAATGATACTCTCTTACTCTCCCCTACTTAACAGCATGGATATTCTGCCATACTTTGATTTTTCTTTTAGGTGAAGCGGCAATATAGAGAAAGCTAGGTCACAGGAGGGTTCAAGGGGAATTTAAAAATGAACATGTTTGGATTCACCGATCTATACTATAAAAAGGATGAGTGTCAGCTACGAGCAAATTTAGCACTGAGAAATCCTTATAGGATTGACTGCAGATATACAGGAAGTCACTAGATGAAAGCTCAATCTAACTACAGGACCTATACCTTGACTATTCTGCTTTTACACAAAGAAAAGATGATGACCAAACTGAAATGAGATTAACTTATTTTAAATTCAAAAAACCTAAAAAACCCTAAAGCTTTAATTATTTTTTTGAGGTTCCCTCATTTAGATGCCCCATAGGCTCCTTAAACAAACAGGTATGAAATGGAACTCCTTAACCTACCTCCCCTAGACCTCTACTTTCACTTCTATCACCAAGGCAGGTAAATGGGATTGGGGTGGGGTGCGGTAGGGTTGGAAAAAACTGGTACAAAAGTACAGGGTCAAGATATCTAAAAGAGGGCCCAGCATCTGACTACAAATCCTATTTAAAGATTTTTAGCTGAGCTTCCCTTGCTAGGGTCATGAAAAAGAATTTTTCAACTCAGCCTAAACTTGATCTCAGTAACACTGAATGGTATCACCATCCACTCAGTCTCCCAAGCCAGAAAGCTTTCCCCTACTCCCCATATCTACTGAGTGACCCATGCCTGTCAGTGCTACAGTTAGCATATCTCAAATGTCAAGATTCCCAAATTGTAGTCCCTGAACCAGTGGCATCAGCATCCCCTGAGAACTTGTTAGAAATGCAAATTCTTGGGCCCCACCCCAGACTAACTGAAACAGAAACTCAAGAGTAGGCAGGGTCTAGAGATTTGCAACTTAACAAGCCCTCCAACAAACCCTCAAGTTTGAGAACCACTGTTCAAACCTATCCCTTTATCACTGTTCCCACCGCTAATGGCCACCTGGCCCTCGTCATCTGTCATCTGGCCTATAATAATAGTTTCCTAACTGGTTTCCTGGCCATCAGAAGTTCTGCCCCCTCCAATCCATTCTCCATACTATCACCAGGGTGAACCCTCTATATCACAAATATGATTATTAAAGTCCTTTCCTAGTTCCTCTATGACTATAGAAGTGGCTTTTAAGCTGTGTTCCTAGGTAAACCTGTTTCAAGGGTTGCCTGAAAGACAAGACGAAAGCTCAGTGGGCAGTACACCAAACTTCAAAGTTCATAGTAGCGTTAAAAAACACTGGCCCCCTGGACCATCATCAAAAAATCTAGAAACAATAAATGCTGGAGAGGGTGTGGAGAAAAGGGAACCTTCTTGCACTGCTGGTGGGAATGTGAATTGGTACAGCCACGATGGAGAACAGTATGGAGGTTCCTTAAAAAACTACAAATAGAACTACCATATGACCCAGCAATCCCGCTACTGGGCATATACCCTGAGAAAACCATAATTCAAAAAGAGTCATGTACCAAAATGTTCACTGCAGCTCTATTTACAATAGCCCAGAGATGGAAACAACCTAAGTGCCCATCATCAGGTGAATGGATAAAGAAGATGTGGCTCATATATACAATGGAATATTACTCAGCCATAAAAAGAAACGAAATTGAGCTATTTGTAATGAGATGGATAGACCTAGAGTCTGTCATACAGAGTGAAGTAAGTCAGAAAGAGAAAGACAAATACCGTATGCTAACACATATATATGGAATTTAAGAAAAAAAAATGTCCTGAAGAACCTAGGGGTAAGACAGGAATAAAGGCACAGACCTACTAGAGAATGGACTTGAGGATATGGGGAGGGGGAAGGGTAAGCTGTGACAAAGCGAGAGAGAGGCATGGACTTATATACACTACCAAACGTAAGGTAGATAGCTAGTGGGAAGCAGCCGCATAACACAGGGAGATCAGCTCAGTGCTTTGTGACCGCATGGAGGGGTGGGATAGGGAGGGTGGGAGGGAGGGAGACGCAAGAGGGAAGAGATATGGGAACATATGTATATGTATAACTGATTCACTTTGTTATGAAGCAGAAACTAACACACCATTGTAAAGCAATTATACTCCAATAAAGATGTAAAAAACAAACAAACAAAAAAAAAAACACTGGCCTCCTGGAAAAAGGAGATGTCCTTAGGTCAGAGAAGTCCCTCTTCATCTGTCCCCAGCTTACCTCTCCAGCCTCATCTTCTCTCATGTCTACCTTCTACATCACCCTTCAGCTGAACAGGATGATTGCAGTTCCTCTAAGACACCAGGCTATTTGGTGTTTTTGTGCCACTGCTTCTTTTGCATAGAACATCTGCCTATCTCCACCATTTGTTCATCAGATAATACCAAATTGCTAGTCCCTACCCCCCACCAGTGCATACTTACAGAACAGCTCCAGTGCTAGCATTACCTTCTCCATGAAAACTTGTCAGATGCCTGCTTCTCATCCTTTTACTAGATGGACTTGATTAACCCCCCTCTGTGCCCTCACAGTGGTGATAATAGTAGTGTGAGTGACAATTAATATTTATTGAGGATGTACTATGTTGTATGTGCAAAGTGCTTTATGTGTCACGTGCAGGCTATTTTAAACTTCACAAGTCTATGAGGTGTGAGGTATAATTATTATCCCATTTTAGAGGTGAGAAGACTAAAGTTAGAAAGACTCTGCTTATTCTACTTGCCCAAGTTGTACAGCCAATATGTGGCAGAATTGAATCATCTCACCTATTTAAACTCCAAAGCATTTGCACTTAACCTCTACAGCACAGGGACCAGGATCATAACACACAAGTCAGGTAAGCAAGGAATAAGACAGTAGGGGGTGGCAGACACTATGGAATTGAATAGGGCACACTCAAGCTATAAGCATTTTAAAAAGGAAGGGGAGGGCTTCCCTGGTGGCGCAGTGGTTGAGGGTCTGCCTGCCGATGCAGGGGACATGGGTTCGTGCCCCGGTCCGGGAGGATCCCACATGCCGCGGAGCGGCTGGGCCCGTGGGCCATGGCCGCTGGGCCTGCGCGTCCGGAGCCTGTGCTCCACAGCGGGAGAGGCCACGGCAGTGAGAGGCCTGCGTACCAAAAAAAAAAAAAAAAAAAAAAAAAAAGGAAGGGGAGAGGAGAGGAAGGAGTGAGGAAAAGAAGAGTCCTGGGATGCAAACAAAATATATCTGAGGAATGATCCTGAGCAGTAGGCCACTAGCTTGAGACTCCTGTTTCATACTATATTCAATTCCCAACTTTATGCTTGTCGTAAAGCCCCTGCCAGGATAATTTATTAGATAGTAGTGCCTGCATCTTTCTCACTGCTGTAGGTACCCCATGAAAGAAAGATAATTTTCCACTTTTCACCTGTCCACAAACCTTGCATCCTAGACCTCAAGGCAGAGGGAGGAAGGGCAAGGGGAGGGGAGGAAAGGGCATAAGTGGTCTACAGAAGAAGAGGGAAAGAGGGCTACAATTCTCCTTGAGACTCGGGGTGGGAGCAAAGGAGAACTGCCAGGTATTTCAGGGATCTCATAGTGGTCGTACTTCTAATAGAGGGGCCTGATATGGATATCCAGGAAAAATAATCACTAGACAAATATCTCTGTGTACCAAGATCAGCACAAACCATACCTTTCAGCCACAGCAATTGCTAACAACTAGAGACTTCTCCCCAGATTTTCTGTATTGGGCAAACCTCAATATACTTGTTCTCTATTACCATTGTAATAAACTACCACAGACTTGGTGGCATAAAACAACACAGATCTATCTTACAGTTCTCTAAGTCAGAAGTCATAAATGGGTCTTGATGGGCTAAAATCAAGGTGTCAGCAGGGCTACATTCCTTTCTAGAGTCTCTAGGAGATAATCCTTTTCCTTACTATCTCCAGATTCTAGAGGCTACCCCCCCATTCCTTGGTTCATGGCCACTGTCTTCAAAGCCAGCGATATCAGGCCGAGTTAACCAGGATAATCTCCTTATTTTAAGGTCAGCTGAATAGCAACCTTAAATCCATCTGCAATCTTAATTCCCCTTTGCCATGTGATGCAACATATTCACAGGTTCCAGGGATTAGAGCATGGACATGTTTGGGGGCCATTCTGCCTACCATGACCAGTGATTCCTACAGATTTTTTGAGTGGGGGGTTATTGAGACTATACATCTCACTGCCCTACTGGTTAGGTCCTGATGTGTGAAGTTTTTCTAATTTAGAAAAAAGAATATGAATGCCATGAGCAAATAAATTCACATGCATTCCACACCTACAACACTTGATTATTTTACTTCTTTCTATATAGGTCAGTCCTCACCTCTCTATCAATAGCTTGTGATTGGGGACCATGTCCCTCACTGATTTTTGTTTCCCCAGCAACTAGCACCATGCCTGGCACATTGCAGAAACTTATTGTTATCACAGTAATAAATAAATGAAAAATGCTTCCTCTGGCGAAAAAAATCATAGAGTTGTATTTGTTACTTATTTCAGAGCTGTACATATCTCGAAAGCTGAATCTACTGCTAAAAAGGGAGAAGGAAGCTGAACATACAAGATTTTTAAAAATCTATTTAAAATAGACGTCAGAGGTATTTTTTAATTATTTCTAAAATGGATCATTCATCAGTGGAATAAGAAGCAAAAGAAAGGGAACTGTTCCCCTAAACCATATGAATTCTCATTTATATTTCATTTCAACCAATAAGGGGAAAGTCACTTCTAAAATATTATGATTCATGAACTTCATTTACCACTCCTTCTCTTGGTTTGATCAGAATAGACATCTTTATATAGTATTAGAATTGTTGACATTTTATTGCATTACCACATCTCATTATTATGTATTAAATGCTATTATTTATGGCTACTACTTAATCTGATGTGAGACAGAAAAATTATTGAAGGCTTGGCATCTCAGGAATAGGCATTTTATAGGGATGAAGGACTGACTAGGAAGAGTCAACGGTCCCTCAGCTGCCCCTCAGATCATTAACTCCAAGTGGTTATTTGCTCCCAGGCACTGTCCTGTGCCCAGGGTGTTATTGCTGTGATATGTAGATGAAGGAGAATATATTTTAAGTGCTTTAATATGAATTCAATGCTATGAAGGGTGCCAGATTGAAAGCATTGGAGTCTGAAGTCATCGGGTTATGCACTTGGCTGGTTCCAAGTTTCAGAGAGATACTTGACCTTGAATGACCACCTTGCAAGAGGGAGAAAACATACAGTTTTGCTGAACTTCAACAGACTGACAGAGGAGCGGCACAGCAGCACCCCAAAGTTGAGCATTTTTATCAAGGAGGAAAATGAGACTACTAACTAAACTTCTACTTGAATCTATTTAGTATAATGCCACTACTGGTGTGCACAGTGGAGGGTAGGGGGGTGGGCAATGGTGTTAGCATACACAGTTGCTTTAAGATAAAAAGTAAATAAATGCCCTATTACCAATGCACTAAACCACTTAAACAAGCAGCAGTCGACAACTGGTGTGCGTATTCCAACTTAATGGCCAGTTTAACAACTGGTGTGTGTATTCCAACTTAATGGCCAATCTTGACTCCATTTTGCATACTTGAGAAGAGCCCTTAATTTTTTAAAAATCATGGACTGTTTTATCAGGAAGAAAGTTTTTATTATAGATGTGAGAAAACCAAGGCTCAGAGCAGATAAGTGACCTAGGAGGACCATATCGCTCTTATAAGACTGGGAGTAGATCCTATGTTTTCTGATTGATAGGCAAGGGCTTTTCTGCTATACCATGTTGTCTCTCTAAGGGAGGGAAAGTAGCTGCTCTCTGAACCTTTTAAATATTTAGTGCCAATTATTTTCATAAGTGTGCGTTCTTTTGGCCTGCTAGGCATTTTTCCCCCATTCTGATTTTTCATTCACATTAGCTTTGCAAGACCATCATTTTTCACACATTTAAACCTTTTTAGTACGAAAAAATACCTTTCAGTTAATATTACACAACTGGCAGACTCACAATTCCCAAATTAAGAAAATTATTTTCACAAATGAAACAGTATGCGAAAATCTCTTATTCCTTCCCAGTAAGTTTCTTTTTTAATGTCATTTTATTTTCTGATCTTACTTTTTTTTTTCCTGTAGTGAAATGAACTTTTGGCAATGGTATCCCCTTAAAGGCAGTACCTCTAGAAGAATGGCAAATAGAACTAAGTGCAGAGTTAAAACTGGCAAATCCATTTAAAATTTCCCTAACAGATTAATCTCAATTAACTGGAACCCAATTAAAAAACAAAAACAAAAAAAAACCCTTAATGTATTTGTACTGTATTTTTTGAAGGGCAATGCAAATTCCAAGATTTTAAAGATTTCATTTTTTATGTAATTTCATTGTTTTTTTTTGTGTGTGTGGTACGCGGGCCTCTCACTGTTGTGGCCTCTCCCGTTGCGGAGCACAGGCTCTGGACACTCAGGCTCAGCGGCCATGGCTCACGGGCCCAGACACTCTGCGGCACGTGGGATCTTCCCGGACCGGTGCACGAACCCGTGTCCCCTGCATAGGCAGGCGGACTCTCAACCACTGCGCCACCAGGGAAGCCCAATTTCATTGTTTAACGTTCTTTAAAGGAAGTATCAAGTGATTCCAAAAACTTAACACAAATTCAGGTCATTCTTTTGATTTTTTTTGCAAGTGGGATGAGAATTCATATTTGAATAATGATACGTAGCACTGCCAGATACAGGTATTAAAGAAAAAAAGTCAATGCTTCCTATTCCCTACTTACTAAGAACTTAACAATGATGAATATTTCTAATAAGAATGAAGCCCAATGAGGGAAGTCTTTTAAGTAACTGAAGATTTTGATTAATCTGAAAATCTCCCCCATCTTGCCACATTTTCTCACATATTTCACCTAACATAGGACTGAACATAGAAGCAGTCACTGTCTCAATATTCCAGGTGAATTCTATCTACATTGGCATATTTACCAAAGGAAAAGACACAATGACTTGCAACCAGTATGGTTCAACAGATGGATAGATGAAAGGAAGTAAAAATGGAAGGGTAAATAAATTAATGTAATACCATGACAATACAGATATTTTACTTCAGACTTCCCTAAAAAATTAAAACATTCTTTTCAGGAGGCAAATATTTGCTTTGTCAGTAAAATTATCTGCATGGAAATACTTTTGCCATTGTTATGGAGAAATTCCATGTTTATTTGCAGCAATGTTAACTACTAAATGGTTTAGCAAACATCTTCATTGGCCACTGCTGTTCCCTTGTACTCTGCAGATATTCCCATTAGTTAAAGAGTCTCCTGGTTTTAGTAGCTGTGTGTGGAAAAGGTCACAGAATCATTCAAATACAGAGGGCAGCCTGCATATTTGGTTTTGCAAAGACTCAAGCAATTATGGAGTACAGATACAAGCTTATCTATACAATGGCCGGATGGGTTTTTTAAAGTTTAAAACAATGTATTTCATTCACGTGGCACGCAATAAATATAACTGATCATAAAGGTGGAACATTCTGTTCTTTTCACATTATATATCAATGTGTTCAATTTCCAAAGTAAATTTCAGTGTAGAATGCACATACCTTGATAGATCCAGAAGTTATGGGAATCAAAAAGGAGACAGCTGAATAAAGGTCACCCTTGTAATTCCTGTAAACAAATTAGGCCAAATTATCCTTCAAACATATGTACAAGCAGGTCCAAAGCAGTCCTTATATGAGGGAAAGGAAGAGACAGGTGGGGTGGGGGTGGGAGTGGGCATGGGAGTTGTGAATATCAGGCTTCATTTTGCAATTCACAAAGGATAAAGGGGTCAGTTTCTTAAAAGATCTGCTTGAAACTCCAAACAATTATATTAACTATGCTGCTAATAAAGAATTTTTTCATTAGGAATGAGTAGACCTGGAGGGCTATGGAATTCTCACCTACAAAGACTCTTCCAACTTAATACTATTCAGTTTTTGCTCAATATACCACTCATTTTGAGATGAAATGCCCACAATTTCAAGAAATTTTCACCAGTGTAAACAATTTATAATAATTGTAATTTCTTATATTAAAATAGTCCTTTACAATTTACAGAAAACCTTCATATATATATTTCATTTAATTCTCAGGAAAGTGAGGCCCAGAGGGATTAAAGGTCTTGCATAAAGTCACATAATGTGGTTAGTGGCAGAGCCAGGACTAGAATCCAAGTCTCCTCACTTTGGTTTCCCAAGTCCCACATGACTTCCTTTATTCAAGTTATAAAATGGAGTATATGTCTCCATGTGCCACACTTGGTACTGGGCAATAGGGCAGGAAGTGTACCCTATAATGATCCCCATTAATTTATTCCACCTGACAGATATACTTCTCCCTCTGATTTATATAGGGCCCAATATGAAGTCACATAGATGTTTAACATATGAACTTTAAAAAACCCTTCAGCAGTAATATAAATTGGTGCAGTATTTTTGGAGGGGAACTTGTCAATAGGTACCCAAAGCCTTAAAAATATGCGCTCCCGGGCTTCCCTGGTGGAGCCGTGGTTGAGTCTGCCTGCCGATGCAGGGGACACGGGTTCATGCCCCAGTCCGGGAAGATCCCACATGCCGCGGAGCAGCTGGGCCCGTGAGCCATGGCCGCTGAGCCTGCGCGTCCGGAGCCTGTGCTCCGCAACGGGAGACGCCACAACAGTGAGAGGCCCTCGTACCGCAAAAAAAAAAAAAAAAAAAAAAAAAAAATGCACTCCCTTCAATCGACTTACCGCATGTTTATATATTTATAAGGCAATTATCAGAGATGTATACAAAGAAGTGTAAGAATTTTTTCATTGATGTTTTTTACATAAATACTGGAAATTACCTAAATGCCCAATAATTGGAGTTTGGTTAAATAAATCAAGGACCAACCATAGAATGTTTTACTAAGAAGCCATTAAATATGATGTGAGAACTGTCAGGATGTTAATTGTCATTCCATATCATCTCTACCTATGGCTTAATTTGCTGCTTTTAAACTATACTCTGGAAGAGCTGGGGGAGTGGAGAATTACAATTATTTTTTTACATTTTTGGTTGTTTTTTCACCTCTCTGTGTCTCTGTCTCTGTATGTGTGTGTGTATACATATATATTTTATTGAAATAGAAATATGTTAACAATATATTGATAAACAAAAAAGCACATTATTTTCTAATTTTTCTAAAATGAACTTATATCACCCATATATTAAAAAGCTACATGTTTTAAATTCTTCAAAAATCCATTTCAGAAAAGGCAGTGTGGGGACTTCGCCGGTGGTGCAGTGGTTAAGAATCCACCTGCCAATGCAAGGGACATGGGTTCGAGCCCTAGTCTGGGAAGATCCCATATGCCGCAGGGCAACTAAGCCCATGTGCCACAATTACTGAAGCCCACACGCCTAGAGCCCACCACAACAAGAAGCCTGCACACCTCAGCGAAGAGTAGCCCGTTTGCCACAACTAGAGGAAGCCTGCACGCAGCGACGAAGACCCAATGCAGTCAAAAATAAATTAATTAATTTAAAAAAAGAAAAGAAAAGGCAGTGTGATGAATTATAAAGCAAAAGAAAAAGGAAAACATTAACATTCCAATATTTTATGACTGGCACTTAATTAACCTGATGGCCCCAACTTATCAATCAAGTAATTCCCAAACCTATTTCTTTAATATTTGAGGCAAAAACCTTAGTAATAAGGGCAAACAACTTAAAATTTCTACACAGTGAATCAAGACAGAAGACAATATCTAAATGTAGGTCAATAACATCATTGTCACCTTTGACAAAGATCACCAAGGTGACCTTGCAATGATAATAGAGTATAATATTATTAGTAATGATCTCCATATCCAGTACACTATATATAAATCATTCATAATAGACTAAAGTGGTGCTCTTGATTAGTTGCAATCTAATTGCCCGATGTGCATTTTTCATCACTGTTAATGTTGCTCAAAAAAGACATGGTTCTGCTCAAGTGTTCATGTAGTTCCATAATAGTGCTAAGATAGAATCTTTTAAGGGAAGACATTTCAGAAAGTACTTAGATCTAGACTACAAAAAGTATTTCTGGCTCTTCTGCCACATACACCAGAGCAAGTCTGTAGAAATTGGCTTCATACTCATCAGGCTGATTCTGCAAGGCAGCTAGCAAAATTGCTTTAAAAAACAGACTGCCCTATATGCAGCATTTTGCCTGGGTGAGATCCACAGAGGACTGGGAAGCAAGAGGGCTTTAAAATCATATAGCTCTTCTCTGCTCACTTCTCAATTGCCTTCTGACTGAAGCCTTTAGGAGTCTATCTCCCCCTTTATGATTAGAGAAGGCCAGTTCACACGATCTATGTAAGATACCCCAGGTTACTTTCCATAACTTACCAGTTCCCAACATGTACCACTTCCCTCACCTTTTACCTTTTTGTTCCGACTCAAGAATTCATTTCCACAAAAGAAACTGTTGACTGTCTTAATACTGCATGAGGGCTAGCTACCCTTAGAGTAAAAACAAGTTAGAATGTCTGACAGGACCATCATTGAACGCAACCAAATAATGCATACCAGAGGCAAAAACAGCAGGAGCCACAAATGTTAGAAATGCATCTCACAGAACAAGCTCTAGTCCTAAATCTAAATTGGAAAAGCTCATCAAGGGATCATCTAACCCAAACTTTCATTAGTGCCACTACCTCTTGTTTGGGCCCACCTAGAGAATAATATACTACATCCTTCAGTTCTCAGCTTCTTAAAATGAAACTATCATCTGAAACTGGCTATGGAGATAAAATGCATAAACTGGAGGTGAGCAGAAGAAAGGTCTAAAACTCTGGTTCAAAAAATATATACATATATATGAACATGCATATATGTGTGTATAGATAGATGTCTTTCTCAGATGCATTTAAAAAGTATAATTCCTACTCATTTAGAAAATGGGACTTTTTAAACTTGTTTTTCAATAATTACTCAATTATAAACTAATTATAACTATAACACCTATATTAACACTATATTTTCAAAAGACTTTGGGATGCATACAGGTCACACTTTATTTTACTAATGAGTGTATCTTTACATATTGCTACACATGCTTTGACACCCCTAATGCTATTTTTCTAATGGGACGTTTACTCAAAGACCTTGTAGAAAATAATTGTGTTAATAACAGAGACAGTTTCCCCATTACAATGATCAGTGCTCTCAGACAATTAATGCTGCAACACTTTGTATTGTTACTTTCTTCCTCAGGGCCTAGAGAACATCTAGGTTTACATTATTGGCTGCAGCTTCTTTTTTTTCTGGCAATATGGGCATTTCTAATGATGAGACCTGCCAAAACTTGTCAATGCTATTTTTCTTCTTTTCCATTAGAGGTGACTGTGGCTGAATAGCCAAGTAATCTATAGTCTAACTTCACTTAATTGTTTTTACTACATGACATGAAGAAATATAGTGAGTAATCACTTCTGTTTTACATGAAGCAAATTGCTAGTGCTTTCCACAGCAATATGAAGAAGCCTTAACTTGCCTAATCTCCCTCGAACATCCTGTTTAAATCCTGACATGATAAACTCAACCTTCCTTGGTTCTCCAGTGAGTGAAGACTAGATTGGATCAGTAGATCTCAATTATTTTCCCTGGCTGTGGACCTCTTCAAAGTAAAGCTGCCACAGAACAGTTGGCCCCAATTACAATTGGTATATTCCTCTCCCTCCAGCACCATCTCTCAAGGAGAATAGGTTTATTCTCCTTGTTTTTTATTACCTAAACCTCACTTGTAAGGTGGCAATATTTATATTTGTGTTTTTGTTTCCTCTTTGTTTTGTAAATGTATTTTTTCTGTAGCGAAAGTTATATGGACTTATTACAGAAAACCTGAAAAATACAGAAAGGAAAATATCACCTATTACCCACCTCCTCCAAACAGAGATAATTATTTTTGGCACTTTTGTGCATCTTTTTCCAGTCTTCCTTTTCTTACCTATTGGGTATATATAATTTGGTATCCTGCCTTGATAGTATAACATAAACATTCTCCTTTTATCATAAAATATTTGTAAACATCATCTGTAACAGCCATAAAATATTACATTGTCTAAACGTACTATAAATCACTTAGCAATTCCCTTGTTGAACATTTAAGTTCCTTCATTTTTTCCACTATTACAAATAATGCTTGGTGAAAATCTTTGCAAATAATGCTTTTTCTGCTTTTCACATTATTTCTTTAGGACAAATTCCCAGAAGTAGAATTACTAGGTCAAATAGTATGAGCATTTTTAATGCTTCTGCTGCAAACTGCCAAATCTATACCAACTAACATTTCATCATGTCCTTATTATTCATTCATTTATTCAACCAATTCTTATTAAACACCTACTGTGTACCAGGCACTGTGCTTGCTAGGTGATATGGATGCAGTAGTGAACAAAACAGACATCAAGTCCATGCCTTCAGGGAGCTAGTATGTTAGTAGATTTCATAAATCTAAATAAACAAACATACAGTGTGATACCAGGTAGTGATGAGTAATATGAGGAAAAACAGAAGCGGATAAAGGCACAGAAAATAAACCACGATAGGACTCTTTACATAAGATGGTCCGGGAAGGCCTCTATGATGAAGGAAAATTTGATCAAAGGTTTGAATGAAGTGAGAATTCATTTCAGGCAGAGGAAATAGCAAGTGCAAAAGCCCTGAGAGACAAAAATGCATGGCATGTTTACGGAACAGAATGGAAGGCAGTTTGGCTAGAATGTTATGAGCAAGGTTTGGTGGGAAAAATGGAATGATATGAGACTGGATAAATAGGGAACAAATCCTGTAGGACTGTGTAGAACATGGTAAAAATTTTTTAACTTATTTTAAAAATTTTATCTTATGTGTGATAAGAAGCCAGCCATCAGATGACAGAGAGTGGGAAAATCAGAAGATCTTATTTATTTTTTAAAAGGATCACCCCAGCTGCTGTGTGGAAAACTATGTGGAGGCAAAAATGTATGTAAGGGCATCAATTAGAAGGCTATTTCAGTAGTCCAGGTTAGCTAGCGGTAATGGTGGTTTAGACTAAAACACTAATGGTGAATGAGAGGAGAGGCAAATGATTCAAAGGATATGGCTTGAAGGTAGAGTCATGTCAGGTGTTAAAAAAAAAGGAATCAAGAAAACTCTAAGGTTTGGGACTTGAGCAATTACACCGAGCATTATCTTACAAAACAAACAAACAAAACAACCCTTGTATTTATTTTTTCTAATTTGCATTTATTCTGATTACTGAAGACTGAGCTTTTTTCACATTTATTAGCCATTTTAATTGCCTCTTATGAATTAGCTTTCCATGCCTTTGCCCAGATGGCACTTACAAAATCCTTTCCTCCCTTAGCTTCTATTTCATTATTTCCTGGTTTGCCTCCTACGTCTCTGACCTTATTCTTGACCTGCTCTCTCTTGAAGTCTCCTCTTATTTCACCAACCTCTTTAGTTCAGTGTCTCAAGATTTCATCCTTACTTCTCTTCTCCCTCTACATATACTCCCTACGTGAACCCACCTTCCTATGATTTCAACTACTACATTGACTTATGACACACAAATCTCTACTTCCAGACCTGATCTTCAGATCTGTAATTTCCATCTGTGACAAATCATCTCTATCTGGATGTCAAGATAGTGCCTCATTAAATAAATCCAAACCTGACCTCATTATTCCCACCCAAACTGGCTTTTTCTTCTATGTTCCCTGTATTGCTTAATGGCATTACCTAATTTTCCAAGCCAAAAGCCTCAGTTTCTTTCCTCTCTCTCCCTCAGCCTCTAAATGTAATCAATTTCCACGTCCCACTGATGTTACCTTATGAGTGGCTTTCAAATTTTCCCCCTCCTCTCCATCTTTACTGTCACTGCCATAGTTCACACCTTCATAACCGCTCACCATTGCAACATAGCCCCTTAATGTCTCACTGCTACTACTCTTAATGCACTCTAATCCGTCCTTCATACAGGTGCCATCTTTCTAAAACTCAAAGTTGGTGACCTGCCCCCCCTCACTTTAAAGCCCTTCATCTAATTCAGTAGATTCTGCTACAATGCATTACATTGTGTAATTTTGGATAAACATCATAAAAACCACAATTCTCCAATATAATTCTCCATGCAGGAAAATCCTAACACATCCAGTCATCCAATAAATATGTACTAAGCCCCCTCTGGGTGTCAGACACATGTAAGGAAATAAAATAAGACATTATCCCTAACACCTGTTCCCCAGATCTGGGTAGGAAATAAAATGACACTCTATTTTCCTGGGTTGGTATTCCCCAATTCTAATTTAGCCTTGTACCCTTTCACGATCTTTTAGCCCTGTGGACTGTGGGTCTCCATATTCTCTGACTGAAAAATTCTTAGCTATTCTTTAAGAGCCAATTCAAATGTCTGTCTCCCCCATTAGATGGTAAGTTTTTTTTTATGTCTTTGCAGCACTGGGTAAACAGAGACATTTAAAAAGTTTTGATGAATGAATGAATGAATGATTGAACAGATGAAGTTCTTTCTTCATGAAGATTGTTTTATGATGTATAACCAAAACCCTGTAATACTGAAGTCTTCAGTAAAAAAAGAAGCCAGTCCATGAGACTTGGAGAGTCTTTGTGGAAAACACTTGAGATTTCAAGATCCATTGTCCTAGAGCTCTGGGTAAACATTGATTCTTCTTCTGCCTTTTCAACAGCAAAGCAGTCCCAAGCATTTTGCTAAATGTCTAGGACCAGTGTTCCCTTCTTACTAAGTCTAGTGCTGTTTTACACATTTTCTTCAACATGTTTTACTCCATGTTTAGCAGAAATATATCATTAAATTTTTCTCTATTCCATGTTAAATTACCCTTAAAATATTTCCCTTGTACTGAATTCTAATTGTTTGTATTAAAATTACCTCACTTTCACAAGTTGTCCAATGTTTCATCAAGGCAATGGCTCAAACAGGGGAAAAGAACAAAACAAAAAAGAAAATGTAGCACTCTTGTGTTAACACTTCATGTATTTGAAACCAAAAATAATGATGTCACACCTAAGGGTTGACATTTTATTAGACTAAACATGAAAGATCAATCACAAATGCACTCACAATGAATGGATACATGCACACAGTAAATCTGTAATAAAGGGTACCAATCCAGAAAATCGGTATGTTATTTTAGCTCCTACCCAAGATAATTGAAAGAATGTATGAGCCAAAAACAATATAAAAATAATATTTCACTTTATACTTATATTCGCTAGTATATACCTAAGGAATTGGTCAGATTTAGAAAAAGAATAAAAAGATTAATCACTCCAAAAACTATAGTGAATGTCCCAGAGCTTCTTTTCTCATAAATATATAAATATATACTACTTCAACTCTTGGAAATAGCTGAAAGAAAGAAAAAGAAAGGAAGGAAGGGAAGGAGGGAGGAAGAAAAGAGAGTGATGTTATTGGTATTTCAAGATACAAGAGTCTTCTTAAGTCGAAGTGATAGGTATCAAGTGGCCAATCAACTGCACAGCCTTCTCCCTTAGAGGTCACTAGATCTCATTAGTGAAATTTATAAAAGGAGTTTCTTATTTGACTTGCACAGCAATTCTGTCAATGCTTCCCTACATCGCTTAAAGCTCTAAAGATATGAGTCACAATCACAAAAATATATTCATTTCAAGCACGCAGTAAGCAAATAGGTGATGTATGTTTCTGTGAACGATGCTTGCAAAATCCACATCAAAAATGTACACATAATTTTTAATAAATATTCCTTTAGTCAAAAAATCCCATCCCCACACACATAAATACAAGTATATTTGGGGGCTAGTTAATGGAGCAGGAGATCACACATCAATATCACTGAAATGCCTTCAATTAAGCAGAGCAGCTTTAAAAAAAGAAAATAATTAATGCTAAAGGGGGGTAATGCACAGATATAAATTCAAAATGTTGATAAGAAACATTTTGTTGATAGCAATTGAGTTAGCTAGGGACACTTTGGGTTTAGAAAGCTTCCAGCCACTGTGTGGTTGTAGTGTATTTATACACCTCTATATTTAAACACAGGTGGTAATTAGCAAGATTGAGACACCTTTAATAAGGCATCATCATAGGTGCAAAGGATGTGTAGCATGAGTTCATTATCAGTAACTTTCCTGAATTAATCATCTCTCAGGACATTTAATTTTAAATGTACCTGAAAAAACCTGGATTACTGAGATAGGCCATCTGCAGTATCTTTTTCTAATTTCCCTGAACAACTGAAGAGTTTTCTTAAAATGTCTATATACATCTGGGACACAGGGAAGGCAATATATAATAAACCAATTGTCCAGCTAATCTGGCACCTTCTCTTTGACAGGTGTCTAAACCAGATAGAGGCATTAGAAGTAATATAAACACTTAGAATCCACCAATTATACAAAACCTTGGAACTGGGAAGTTTTCTCCTTGACCTTAGCCTGTGATCATATTTTCCCTGACGTATGCAAACTGATAGCAACGTATTTTTTATTTTGGTTGCTTTAAAAACCCTCATTCATACAGGCAGTTAAAAACACTAAGCAGTGATTCCAAACATTAAAATGAAACTGGATTTCCTTTGATAAAACCATATAGGGGTTCTACTTAAAGTCACATACATATACATGCACATACACACATATATATATGCAATCAACATTCTGAATATCTACAGTACATTTCATCTAAATAGGAAAACAATTTAAAAGTAAATATACAGTCATTTCTAAAGGGAAACTGAGGCTGTAACTTCACAATATCATTTGGATGAACAGTTAAAATTCATTGATCAGATCTTTGGAACTATTCAGATGATTGACTAATTTTTTTTTTCACTGTACATCCAAATACCAAGCGTCTGCTGAAAGGTTAGAGGAAATCGACATGACAAAGAAGATATGACATAGATAGATACTAGGAAATCTACATGTTCAATAATGATGATTGACTGAATTTTTCATGTTTTACTCAGATATTTTGGTATTTTTACTCAGATATAGCTCAAGTAACAAAAATAAACCAGTTAACAAAATATATCCAATTCAATACCCAACAACTGGATACTGATATCAAGAATATTCTCTAACATGTAAAAATGAAAATATTATTTTGCCTAAACTTTTTTCTTTTTGGCCACACAGCACGGCATGCGGGATCTCAATTCCCCGACCACGGATTGAACCTGGGCCCCCTGCAGTGGAAGCACGGAGTCCTAACCGCTGGACTGCCAGGCAATTCCCAATTTTTCCTAAACTTTTAAATCCTACTTCATTCTATCTTTAAGAATTCTGTCTGGGACATTTATATTTTGAAATTATAGTCACTTTAAAACAGAAAATTACCTGGTGACATATAAATATAGATATAGATTTAGATCTCCATTCTTTTTTTCCTTACCAAAATCCTTTTTGGGAATCACTCTTTTTAGCCATAATACAGAAATTTGTTTACAGCTATAAATTCAGACAAAAAAAATTAGTTTATCAGAACCCATAGCTGATAATATTGCAAAAGGCTTAACATGGATTGAAATTCAGCTCATATTAGAGTTTGTGATCCCAAAGTTCAATTTTGCAAGTCATAATCAGCCACAAAAATGTTACAACAGAATATGAGAAACATTAAAAGGCAATTTCCTCATTGCTGACTACTTATCAACTGACAACTTAGTCAATTAAAATTAAAACAATCAGTATGCTTTATGGTGATGGGTAAAATGAGTGTTTTACAGATTTCAAATAAATGTATTCAAATCCATTTGGTCTCTGTAATTAAAAAAAAAGTGGGGCACAGATATTTTAACAAAATTGTTTTTATACTTGAAAAGGAAAAATAACTAATCTTACCAGAAAATTCAAGCATGATTTATATTTAACTTTACTGTGATCTATAACTAGGCTTCTTCAAAGTCTACAAAATCATAATTTGACTGAACATATTTTTTCAATGTAATAGCTATTATGAAACTATTTAACAGCTGTGAATGTCCTCATAGAACAAAAAACTCTGTAGCATACACATAAATACCAATAGGAATGCACAAATCAAAGCTCTATTTCTGTGATTATTTTTAAAGAACTGCTTGAGTAGGGACAAGGCAGGTTGCATAAAATCTTCAGGAAAATGACAGAGATGGCACTGATTTTTGTTCTGCTTAATCATTTATTGCTGGCAAATTCAATCCCCCAGCCCTTTACAGTTACTCTCAGGGACCAACAGGCTGGCATGAAATTAAATTAACAAGCAGGTTCCCATCCTGAATTAGTGACTCCCAGCTGTCTGTCCCACCTAGTTTCCATGGCAGTAGAATTACAGGTGAAAAGTGAGGTGCAGGAAACTGTAAGAAGCCAACATATCAAACTCTTTAAGTCGATTTCTTCAAGCTGATGAATCAGTACCGGGGGTGGCGGCGGGGAGGTAGAACTGAAGTTAAAGTGTTTTATTTCCTGGCTTTTTGAAAAGGCCAGTGTGTTTCTGTTTTTGTCACTGCTGAGGGATGCAAGCAACAGCTCCTTACACATTTCATAGAAGACTGTAGATTCAGGATGGCATTTGGCTCATTATGTATTTTATAGTAACCCAAGAATGTTTAAGGGTCTCTACATGTATTTTAAAGCGTTTCATTTTATGCTTTTCTTTCTTTTTTGACATAGATATTAAGATTCATCAGCCTGTTAAATGACTCCAAAACATCCAGAAACTAAGTAAAAAATTCTCTCAACCAACCAGATGTTTGTTTGCATCACCTCAAACAGCTGGATGGTTGACGGAACTTTTCACTCACATATTTGGGTGTCACCTAGATACAGCCATAGAGACCTGTCATAAGTACCCAGGAAAAAAATATTAATCTTGGCACATACCTACCATAAACACAGATATGAAGGCTCCGAGTAAGAGCTTCACAGGGCGTAATTCACTGATATAAAAAGAGATGATTTAACACATTTTCCTGTGTCCACTTTCCAATTATCTTCTCCACTCCACTTAGAGTAGGTGGGAATGGAGAACCCAATATTTCAGAATCATTACATCACATTGAAAACATCATCCAAGAGACAGTGGTTAGTTGGCATATATGCATGTTTCACCATATGCTATTGTTTACCTAAAGTGGAGGCCTGGACAGGAAGTAAAAGTCAGAATTTTTTTTAAGTTGTAAATTATCCAAGATTATACTCCCAGGTCTAGAAATGTGTCCTGAAGTTACATAAGAATTTAACAGGCTTTATTTATCAGACTCTAAATTATTATTTTTAAGACATTAGTGATCCAACATCAATTGTAAAAATATTTACTAGCTCCAATTAAAACTAGTTTGCTTTGATTATATATAGAAATGTTAGCAGTACAATTAGTACAAATATTGTTATAAAACAATTTTCAGTTTAGGCCATTATATTCCAATTTCCTCAGCCCCATTTTTCATGGGTTCCAAATGTAAGCAATTTCATTGGCCTTGCTAAATTGTACCATAGTACAACTAGCAAACTACAAAATCTCTATACATTATATAAATTGTCATAACTGGGTACCACATTTGGAAGAGACACATACGGTTGGACCATCAAGGTTGTTAGGAATAATCAAAAGCTGTGTGAAAGCTTTTATAGCATTCACCTGCTCAAACCAAGCACAATTCTAGCTGGTTCTATTTGATATTTACTTTCCTCAGTTCTAAAAAAAAAAAATCGATGGAAAACAGAAAGGAAAAGAAATAATACATTAAGCCAGGATTCAGAATGTTTTACCATTTAGGGGAAGGAAACAGACTAATTTCAATTCAAAATAATGATTTAATCTAATACTCAGAATCTGCAGAAGATTTAAAGCAGTTTTTGTATATGGAAACAGTTCTGAAATCTGATTCCTTTTAATTTTTTATAATCAGCAGCTATATTTCTAGCTATTGATATATGTTGTTGATCATAACTGCTAAATACTATCCCTTACAATATTCTTCATCATTTAATCTGCCTGTAGTTGTGCTAGTAATCCAATTCAAACCACTCTGGTAAAGGATGGGAAGCTTCTTTAAAAAAAAAAAAAAAAGCACGCATGGATTACTACTTTTAAGGGTAAATTGACAGGAACTTAAATATATGTAATATTAATAAAATTATCATATATGTCTCATATCTGATGCATGGCATTCTCATGAGATTGCTTCTAAACGTGTGTGTGTGTGTATGTGAGAGTGCTAGAACAAATATGTGAATATTATAAGAAAATCTGTTTTCGTTAAAATAATTAATCATTGTGTCAAGTATTCAAAGTACTGGTCTTCTTTTGACCTCAGGTCAGTAAGTATGTAAGTAAATAAATAGATAAATAAATCACTTGTTTGGGAAACCTTAGGAAATTTATTAACCATAATCTATACCAAGTACTTGATAACTATACTGAAAACTGAAACTGATGGACTTTCCAGAAAAGCAAGCTTCAAGTAAAAATTACATGGATTCTAATTGCTATCTCTAACATAAAATGGAAAAAATCTTTGTTAATACTGAACCTTCTTACCATTTCCAAGTTTTTAAGGCTGTCACGGAAAATAAATTTCCACTAAGCCTTCTGTTTTCAGAGGCAACATATCAAAAGAATATTTTGCAGTCTGACAATTTAAAGTCATATTGTACAGAATAAACTTGAATGTTGGACTGTTCTGCTTCAGCAAGAATCTTTGTATTAAAAGCATCAGAAAGGTGCAAAGACTATAAGGGAAACTATGATCATGTCAGCATTATTTACACATATGATAGCTGAAATGAAACACCGAGACCTTTAGAGTACTCAGATTTCTAATTAGGCCTTTGAAAGAGATGGTAGTTAACACATAATCTGATTTTACTTTTTAACACACCTATTTGTATGAATATTTGGAATCTCACTTAATCTTACAGCACAATGATTCCACAAAGCAT
Source organism: Phocoena sinus (assembly GCF_008692025.1). NCBI lineage: Eukaryota > Metazoa > Chordata > Mammalia > Artiodactyla > Phocoenidae > Phocoena > Phocoena sinus. The sequence goes on from NC_045784.1 coordinate 106,458,117, forward strand.
TCTTTCCTTCAGCTCCATTGTATATTTTGTCAAATGACATGATGGTTCTTAATTCATAATGGGGACTTAGAACTAATGGTAAATACTAATTCATGTGTTCAAAAAATACTCGTTTTCTACTATGTGTCTGGCATGGTTCTAGGGACTAGACTCTATTGGTTTTATTATACAAATGTTAACATTTGTTCGTTGAGTTGTTTTCCCAGAAACACCTGTTTTTCAAAAACATTCTGGGGGACAATCTGAAAACTTTTAAATAACATTTAGAGCATGGATTCATTTTAGAAATTACCCAAACCACCTTAAAATGCATCTTGTGACTTTCTTTTATTATCATTAAAAGGTTCCAACATGACTTTGGCATACTTGCAAGCTTTTAACTACCTTTTAAAAAGACTTTGCAAAGGTAAATTATTTAACGCATCACACACACAAAAAGTCTTATGAACTTGGACAAAAATGGCAAAACTAGGATCCTGTTCTTCCAGTTAACTACAAAGGGTCATACTATGCCTTATGAAAATTCATTTTTCCCCACGTTGAAAATATTAAGAGCAAGGGTGAGGGGGCGGTGAGCAAGCAAGCAAATGCTGGGTAACCATGGAGCAGAATGTAAAGCTGTGGATCTCATCATCATCATCATCATCATCATTATAATAAGCCCTTTCTTCTTAGACTGTCATCTTTCTTGGCAGCACTGGAGTACCCTATGCTCCGAATCGGAAGTCTTCGGACTAAGAAGATGGACAAGGATATTTCAGCCAAAAGATAATAATAGAGCAGACATTTGCAATGTTTTCCCCAAACAGGTTAAGAGTAGCGATTGATTCTCACAGTACAGTGTACCTGGTTTGTTAATTATAATCATAGAACAACAATCTAAAATTCAAGGAAGCTGTCTGTGACCCTCACCACGAACGCTATCAATTAAGTGCTAATCTAACAGTACCTAACAGGATCCACTGGAGTGTTTCGTTTCCTTTTGGTTTCTAAACCCGAGGGGCTACTAATTTCCCTTCTATGGCACTAGGAACTTCTCTTTGTATTTCTTCGGGCCACCTCAAATACTCCTCCGGATTAACATCCCAGGGGGGGAAAAAAAAACGGGAAAGTTCAAGACGTCTCCTGACCAATTGCTTCATTTTGAAGACCTACCCATATTATCATATCGCCCGTAACAGTGATGCAGATCCGCTAAACCCAAAGCTGCCGACGGCAGGCAGGAGCTGCAAACCAGCCCCCGCCCCCGCCCCTACTCTCCCGGTGGCGAAATTGATGTCGAGAAGACTTGTACTAGTGGAGTGAGATCGTCTGTCTCCGCAATTGTAAACAACCGGCTGCACTGGGTTTGCTGAAATCTTTAAATACACTCCTGACTGCAAACACATCCACTCACCAAGTCGCGCTAACAGTCTCCCCTTCTCCACCTCTAGGAAAAGCATCCTAAAACTGAACTGGCAATTCGCCCGTTGTGGAGTGGAAGAAAGTGAGGTTACATTTCCTCAGGCATGCCTAGTGGGTACTTGGCAGTCCGCAGAGGTGCTGGCCGCTGCTAGATTGCCGGTACCACGTCTCAGGATGAAATGCGAAAACACACAAACCCGCGCAGCTTAAGCGCGTGGTTAAAGCCAACACCGACGGCTCCCAGAGCACCTACTGCTGCGTAATGACTGTCTCTTATGACAGAGATTGGGGTGTAGGAAGGACGCATTGGGTAGGGCCCCAGACGGCGTAGGTTAGAAGGAGGTCCTGCAGTTCCCCCCGGAACATGGGCTCCCCGAGTGAGGTTCAAAGAGAAATTCAAAAGCAAACTGGTACTAAAGTGCCTCCTAGCCCCTGAGCATCTTCTCTCAGAGAGACGGCAGGAGCGGGACCCGAGTGGCCGAGCCCCTGGCTGACGCTCCTGGTGGGAAGGATGCTGGAGAAGAGGCGCCCCCTTGTCTCTTCTCGGACCGAGCCCACCCCCCACTTCCCAGCGTCCAGGTCCACTTGTTAGAGCGCCAGGGCTCTGAGCGAGAGCTGAGGAGAGGGCCCCCCTTTCAGAACTGGAGGAGTTGGTTGGCAAAAGTGTCGCCTGAGAAGGCTAATGAGCCCTCGAAGGGCAGCGCCCCCAGGGCCCGCTGAAAGCTTGGACTGAGAACAAGGCCGACCTCCCATCTCCCCCGGGTGGTCCAGAGCCCCGGGCCGGGAGAAGAGCAAAAGAAGGAGCCGAGGTTATGCCACCTCAGGCAGGACTCCCAGAGCGGACGCTGCCCGCCACTCACGGCCGGGAACCGCCATCCGCCGCCTGCAGCCTTGGGGCGAAGTTCGCCGGGAGTCCTTGGGGTGGAAAGTGGGGGGTTGGGGGCCGCGAGCCAGAGGGAAGAAGGTGGGAGCCGGCAGCAACGCACCTACCTAGTCCAGGCGTAAGTTTCGATGGCGTCCCCAGGTGCGGTCCCCCGCCCCCTCGCCAGGTGCTCAGCCCCGCCGGGCGCTGCCCGTGCCCGGGACCTCAGGCGTCTCAGCCGGTTCCTGCGGGAAACGACTGTAAATCCACATTACTGTTCGAGCTGCCGCTCGGGCCCCCGCATCGCTCTCCTCCGGTTTGCTGCGGCGGTGCTCTCAGCCGGCAGCCGCCGGGGGCAGGGACCGAACCTGGCTACTACCGCGCCAGCGGACGATCGCTGCCAGGAGGGTGCTTGCGCCCGGGGTCGTACGTGGGTGCGAGAGTGTGTATACGCGTTTGTGTCCGTGAAAGAGAGAGTGTGCGTGTGTGTGCGAGCAGAAGGGGTGAGCCCAGCCCCCGGGGCACTCGGAGGTGAACTCCGGGCTAAGCCGGAACCCGCCGCGCTCCCGGGTGCGGGGCCTCTGCACGGCTGATGGCTGTGCTGATGTTGCCTTGGCCGCCGCCGCCGCGCTCTAAGGCTGGTCGCGGTGGTGCAAAAAATGTTTCTCCGCTACTCGAGACCAAAAAACCTGCCCTGTCTACTGAGCATGCCCGGTTTGACAGCTCCACAGCCAAGGTTTTTTTTTTTTTTTTCCTTTTCCACTAAGACTCCAGGTTTTAGCCGCAGCTGAGATGGGGGGGGCGGGGGGGGGGAGCTCCGGAGGAGGAGGGCTTAGGGACCAGGTAGCGGGCAAAGGAAGGGAAATCGAGATGAGAAAGATCAGGGTGTTAGAGGGTGGAGAGAGGGAAGGAGAACGCTGGGGGTGGGAGCAGAGGAAGGAAATAAGGATCAACAAAATTTAGATTTCGTACCACAATGAGTTCCCGGCCAGGGTACTCTCATGACCAGATTCTATTTTTTCCGGAGGGTTAGGTGGGGTGGGGGTGGTTCGGAGGAGTGTTTGTCATCCCCAAAGCAACCTGGAACAGTGTTTTATAGTCATGACATACACAAACGCGCGCGCTGTTGCACACACACACACACACACACACACAGGAGCGCGAACGCTACCGCGATGTGTAAAGCCTGAGGACTAACTTAGAAAGAATGCAAAGTCTCTTGCCAGTATAACTTTGGCAAAAAAAAAAAAAGAAAGAAAGAAAGAAAGAAAAGAAAGCGAGCGAGAGACCGAGAGAGAGACAGAGAGAGAGAAAATTGTTTGGATTCCTCCTTTCCCCCTCTTCCCCGCCTTCCAGAAAAGCCAAGCCCGTGAGTGCGATGCGTAAGAGACCCGCAAGCTTTCTAGCGTGCGTGCGTGTGAGAGCACCGCCGACTGCCTCCCGCTGACAGTGTGACCCCAGCGCGCCAAGGCCGGCCGGCCACATGCAGCAGCCTCCTGGCGGCGCGTCGGGTCAGCGCTGACAATCTCCCCCTGGAGAGGGGCCCTGCGCTCCAGCTTCGACCCAGCCTGGCCGCCCAGGTCCCTGGGCTCCCCAACCCGCTCCACCGCTCACCCAGCCAGGCACGAGGGCAAGTACCCGGACGAACCCAGCGCGCTGCCCCAAGCCCTGGATCCCTCCCTTCCCGAGTGTCTTCAGCTTCCTCGAAAAAGCGGAAAAGCGGAATCTGCATGCCCAGAAACTCGCTTTGGGAGCCTAAGGAGTCCTACTGGGCATGCTCAGGACTTGGGGCGCCTCGCGTGGAGGAACTCTCCAGCCGCCAACATCTGCACGGCTGGGCCAGATGTGAGTCTGAGGTGGGAGAAGTTGGTCCGGGATTGGGGTTTGGCTCCGGTTCCGTGAAGGGCGGCGGCGACGCCCACAGTCGCCTTCTCCTTCCTGGCTTCCCAGCTAGAGGAAGACCGTGGGAGATACCAAGTGCCGAGCCAGGGGAGAGGCACCAACAGGAGTCTAGCGTACTCCCAGACCCCCTTCCCCCCAGCGCCACCCCCGCCGTAGGCAGGTAGGGGGCGCGCAAAGCAGCAAAGAGAGCCTCGTGTGTGTTTGCAGGGACTGCTAGCCTCTAGGTAAAGAAAAGAGAGCGCGAAGAGTTGAATCTTTAGGAGACAGACGTTACTGATGGTTTTCTTGAGTGAAGAAAGAAGGGCATGTGTGAATGTGTATGTGTGCACGCATGTTTGTAATTTTTCTCCTCAAGAGCAGGGGACAGGAAAGCGAGAAGCTACTGCTGAGTTGAGAGCCCGTTAGGGGTTGCGATGAGGCACACTTGGAGCCTTGGCTGGCGCTAATTACCGGGAAGAGTTGCTCGCGGCGCGGTGGGCGCGCACCAAAGCTTCCAGCTGTTCTTCTCCCTGGGTGGTGGCAGCTGCGTGAGAACGGCTTCCGGGCTGGATGGTCTCTGCGCTCCCTAGCAGGGAGACGGGATTCAATTTCCTAAAAAGAGAGAGTATAGGGTGACGCCAGGGATAGATCTCGGAACCGTGTGTTCCCATCTTCCTGGTTTTTGATACAGGTATTTGCAAAGAGGGAGCATTGTAAGCCCAGCACACTAACGAGGGGAGGAAATATAGCGAGCTGAACACTCTCAGGGTAAGAATCGGGGAAGAAAGAGCATGTTTATTCCCATCGTCCCTTTTTAAACACTGCCTTCAGCTTCGGGCAGGAATCGTTTGGATCCCAGCCGCTCACCATCACCCCTCCCACGCCCACCCCATCGCTCTGCCGACAAAGAAACAAAAGATGACAACTCGACTCTGTAGGGGGATAGCAACTGCTTCCAGAACCATCTCTCTGTTGGGCGGTTGAAAAAGCAGCGGGGAAGGGATGGCTATAAAACCTGTGTCTAGCCACCAATATGTAAACGAACCTTCCTAAAACCCCCTACTCTCCTCCAAAACAAAACGAAAACATATATTTAGGAGCTATAGGAGATATATTTATATATATCTCCTAAATAAAATAAAGATTTCCCATTAAGAACTACATGAACTGTGGAGGGAAAAGACTCAGGATACCTCCCCAATTCCCATCTAAGAGTTCTGGAAGGAGGAAAAAGAAACATCTGGCCAGTTAGTTCTCCAGTGACTGGAAACACTCTGAGTCTGAGGAAACTCTGTCACCAATGATTAAAGAAAGAGCTCCTCATTAATGAAAAGGGAATTTTGGCAGAATGAGACTTGGACAAATCATAACAGCCATGGAAATGGAATATACGATTTAAAACCATGATCATCATCACGCTCACACTCGCTGCCTCTTTGTTACTCTTTTCGAAGACATAGGGAGGAAGGGACAGTTGATCCCCAGGGATTTCATGAAAGGAAACTCAGCTTGTTTCTCTCCTGGCGATTCGGCAGTCTGTTTAATCATTTTTAAAAAACTCTCTCCTCTACCGCCTCCTCCTTATGTTTTCTCTCACGTTCTTCCCTCTCATTTTCCTTATCCATCTTCCACAGCTCCCTGGAGTCCTTAATTCATTTGGTCTGCGCCTGTCTCCCTTTAGTCCCTTCAAAAACATTGTTTCCCTTTCTAATTCCAAAGTACAGAGGGCTCTGTGACTTTTCTCCATTTCCAAAGAACTGATTTACTGCTTCTAGAGGTCCATAGCCTGATACTGTAGGTGGATTTCCTAAAGCATTTATTCAACTTTAGAGATTCCCTAGACACATTTAAGCAACAGGAAATTGCAGAATTTTTAAGTCGTTTTGCTCATGGGACCAAGAATTTCTATTTCAAATGTGGATATCAGGAAGAAGCCACACTAAATTGCTAGTTTCAGAATGGCCAATGTGAAGGAAAATATAACCAATTGTAATGGAGCATGCAGTCTGTGTAAGACAGTTACCCAGTTGCCTGGGTTATATTATTCAAATAATTTGCTAGGAATTGTTAAAGAGATTTGCCTTTTTGTTAACAAAGACCACACACATGCATGCATACCCACCCTTATACATTTATTCCCAGAACTAATGTAATTACATAATTCAATTCAGCAAATGCTTATGGAGCATCTACTATGTGCCAGGAACTGTGCCAGCACTGAGAATAGGTAAAGAAATTACAGAAGCTAAAGATATGTTCAAAGATTTTTGAACAAAAAAAAAAAAAAAAAAAAAGATTTTTGAACAATTCACTAATCAACAAGCCATGTACCTAGAACAATTACCATGTACCTATGTTACCATGTACCTAGAACAATTCAGTCCTAGAGAATAGTATTTAGATTTGATTTTTTTAAAGTATTTGTTTAATCCATAGGTTGCATTCTCTGCAAAGAATGGAAAATGGAAAATATCACTTATTTCAATCTTGTTTCTAAGTACCCTCATAAGTAAAAGTGTAAGTACAATAATATTAAAAGACTGAAGTCAATAACAATTACATAAAGAAAATCAATGTGAACCATCTGAAATGGAGGAGTTTTGTTTGGTTGCTTGTCTAATGGGAAGATGATTTCAAAGGCACACCTTCAATACATACTTCTTGTGGTGAACCATTATTTTCTATTGCAACTGATAACAGTGTCATCTAGAGATTAACTACCAGAGATTATGAATGGTGCTGGCACCCCAACTTTTGGCTACAATGATTGGAAGCAGGAAAGGTAGCTTAATGATTTTCTACCCAAACAGTTTTCATAAACAGAGTTGTAAAATTGCAGTCACCAGTTTGCTGCTAGAGAGTGCCCATTTCCAGTTAGCTATGGGCCCCTCTGGGGAAAGCAGCCACACTGAAGGAAGTTCACTTGAGCCTGGATGTGAACAGGTTGTGGCCATGATTCTGCATCCATATGTTCAGAGCAGATAGGCACATTTTTTCACTCTCAAGCCTCAGGAGAACCACAGACAAGCCAATTAAAGTCTTCTCTTTACCTATCCCTATTTAGTACCCAAATGGATCATCTGGATCCACTTCTCTGGCTAGAGTTCCAAGGAGAAGCAAAATACTTTTTTTTTAACTTTGGGCTTTAGCAAGTCACTTTGTATTCCATATAGCAAGTCCTGTTCATGGAAGTGTACATTCATACAGAATATTCCTTACTGGAAGGGCTCCATCAATGCTTCTGCACCTTACTCTCTGCACCTTACTCTCAAAATAAAATGTATCCCTAATACAGATTAATCATAACCTTCAGAAACCAAGGTTTCTCAATAGGGTGTAGTGGCAATTCATTTGTATTATTGATATAATGGATTCAAATAATTGCCTAAATTTAAAATTATAGACAGTTAAAAGAATGGCACCTTGGTCTTTAATTTATATGAAATTCACTTATATTTGATATGCATACACATAAAAATATGGCAATAACAATAATTTGTACCCTCATAAAGATGACATAGTACCTTCCCTTGCAGATCTGAAAGCTGGCCTTATGCTAGTGTTTGCCTTTTTATCGTAAATATTTTTAAGAATATTACTTTTTGGCACACTTTAACTATCACAGTTGTTGAAAAGGGGAAATACTGATTTCAAAATGTACCATGATTTCTGTTTGAGAGATGAAATTACACTCCAGAAAAAGAATTTGAAAAGAGTATAGAACAATTAGGATTGTTCTGTTGGCATTTAAATGCACTTGAACTTCTCTCTAACTTTTGACCTCATCGTCATAACCTTTTAAGTGAATTGTTATCATGATTGACGTACAGGTAACTATTAATTTGTATTGAAATAACTAAAGCATTTAGTGCTTCTAAAATGCATGCTTAATCATGGCCATAAGAAGACTTTTATAGCCACATACATTAACAATTGCTATTAGATGCTAATAATTATTAGGATAGTCTATCATAAACAGATTTTAAACACATTTTATAAGAAAATTGGGAACTAAGATGCTATCATTTTCCATGCAACACAATAAACACGAAAAATTTCTTCTCAGATTAAGGAAACAGGATCTCCATACGTATCTTCATTCTCTCATTCATACTTTCATTAGGCAAAGATTTATAGAATACCTACTATGTACCTACTCAGTGCTAAGTACTGGGAAGAGAGTGATAAAGAAAACATATCTGTTCCTGCCTTTGTGGAGATTACAGTCCACTGCCAGGAGATGGACAAAACCAATCCCACGATGAGGGCTCTGAAAGAAAGGAACACAGTATTGGCTAGAGAACGGAAGAGTCTCCATTTAGATTGAGGTAGGCGTCCCTGAGGCAGCGGCTACTAATCTGAGGCATGAAAGAGTAGTAGTTAGCATTCCAGGCACCGAGTAAAGAATCTATGGTATTCGACATGAGAAATATGCAATGTCAAGGTACACAAGGACAGCTTGTGCATCTGGAGTGTAGTGAACATAAGTAGTGTCCTGGGGGTTGCGGGTGGCGGAGAGTGACATAAGATGAGGAAGGAGAGGCAGGAAGGAGCCAAATCATACAAGGGTTTAGGGGCCTTGATAAGGATTTTGGATTTTGCCCTAAGGACAATGGGAGGATGTGTTATGATCCGATTTACAGTTCAATGGCTCTTTACCTGCTCAAATTCTGATACTTGCCAACTCTCAAATAGTAACCCCTTTTCTATCCTTATTCCTCCTGACCTCTCTCTGGTCCAGAGACTCCTGGGAGTTCCTTAGCGACTTACGGTGTCTGTGTAGTCAACGTTATTTTCACAATAATACCAAGATAATATTTGCCTTTCACTCACATTCTCTTACAAATGTACATCAATTAATTGAATGCAAAAACAAATATGAGAATTTAGCTGTTCTATTAAGCCAGGTATTAAAGATAACAACATAACTTCTCAATAATTGGGAAAATATAGTACTTTTTCATGAAACTCTTATTTATTTTAACATGTATTAAGTTTATTACTGTTATATTAAGTACATCAGTACATAAATATTTAATTTCTTTCTGCTTTAACTTCTGATAAATAAATATCAATAGAGATAACCCACAAAGACAACAGCACTTTGGGGTCTTCAAAAAATTTTTAGAGTATAAAGCGGTCCAGAGACCAGTGCCAACCACTGATCTTCTTCTTTTCTTAAAACTGCTTTTGGTTTCCCTCCTATCAGTATCTTTTTCTGTTCCTAAAGGCTCAGTCTTAGATTTACAATAAGAAATTGACTTTTACATTGCAATCCAGAATGATTACTTACAGCTACTCTATGATGCATTTTGAAATGATCTATTCTATTCCAACTAAATCAATTGCTTTCTTAACCCAGTAAAAAGTTTGGGTGATCTCACCCCATTTCCAGGTTGCAATAATTACTTCTAGTTTGATACCTTTGAGACCACATTCCCTGTCCCAGCATCCCTCCCAGGTGCCACCTGTAACAGCTGGCTAGACATTTCCTCCTTAATATTTCACAATTACCTCGAACTCAACTTGTTTAAAACTGAACTGATCCCCCAAATATTTTTAAATAGGAAATATGGGAGATTACAAAAGCATGTAATCTGAGATTTATATGAATTGACTAAAAATAAATTATTTACAAATAGATGCATGGAGAAGGGACTAGGAAAAGGAAATCACAGTATTAATAGTGATTCATGGGATTGTTAGTAATTTTAATTTTCCTTTTTCTATATTTAATTTTCCATAATAAGTATGTACTAATTCATAATCAGAAAGTTACAATTAAAAAATTAAAACAGAACTAATCTTCCTTACATATCCTATACGTCTTCATGCCTTTCATTTAAAGGTATGATTTTATTTATCTCAAAATTTGCTTTAAACACATTTTTTTCAGTCATGATCATTTTAATAATGTAGACTCCTCCAAGACCACTTTATTTTATTACCAAAGGAATTCCAATTGCAGGATGGGTATAGGTAGGAGTCACATACCACCACAAAGTAGGTTCATCAATTTTCTAGGACACCTAATACATTGGTTGAAGCTCTAGATGCTATAGGCTACTGCGGTTCTCTCTTTTTTTTTTTTAACATCTTTATTGGAGTATAATTGCTTAGTTCTTAGTCCATGTCATGGGAATGTCTAAGAGGTAATATTGTGATTGAAAGAGATTCTATGTATCTAATAAATTAGGCTTTTTGGATATGGTGTCAGTTATCTACTGCTGCATAACAAATTACCTCAAAACTTCATAGCTTAAAACAACATTTTACCATTTCTCACGATTTTGTGGGTGAGATGGGAATTTTTTTCTGCCAGTCTTGTCTGGGCTCACTCAAGTAGCTGCATTCAGTTGGCAGGTCACATGGCCTTATGTGTCTGGTGACTTAGCTGGGTTGGCACGAACAACTGAGGTGTCAACCTCTCTCCGTGTGGTGTCTCCATGAGATGCCATATCCTCTGTATCAGTTAACTATTGTTGCATAACAAATGACCCTAAAACTTAGTGGCTTAAAATGACAGCAATTTATCATTTCTCATGATTCTGTAGGTAACTACACGTTTGCTCTGCTGATTTTTCCTTGACACATTCATGTGGTTTCATTCAGCAGGAGGGTTGGCTGGGCTCAAAGGTACAAGCTGGCAATAGGTACTGGGTGCTGTCTACATGCCTTAGTTGTCAGTTCTTCTCCACATGGTCTCTTTTTCTAGAGTTGGCTACACCAGCTGCCTCAAATGCTGGTGTCAGGGCAGCGTCCCAGGATGGCAAATGTAGAAGCTACAAGGCCTGGAAAGGCCTAGGCTCTAGAACACACACAGTGTTGCTTCTGCTGGGTTCTATTATTCAAAGAAAATCACAGGACTGGAGAAATAGACTGTTCATCTCTTGATATGAGGAGCTGCAAAATAATGTGGCCATGCTTTTCTTTGTACCATAGGCACAATTTCAGACATGAATTATTATAAATTCAATGTTCTACTGGATTCTGATATAGTTAAAATTCCAGTGCAGGTGATATAATTTTTTCCTTTTTTCCCTTTTTTATTTAGAAGCATTTCTGTCCCATTCTCATTTTTTTCCCTTTTTTGTTAATAAGAAATCCATGAATGCATTCTTGTTGCAAAATGTTTAAGGCATACAATAATAGCAGACTCTTATACAGTAAGCTTATACTATGACCAGGCTTCATTTTAAGTGCTTTATATAACATTGCCTCCGTTAGACCTCACAAGTCTTTGAGGTAAGCAATAATATCACCACCATCGTGCAGATAAAGAAACTGAGGCACAGAGAGCTTAACTTAGAGGTCTAACTTGCCAAGGTCACATAGCTAGTAAGTAGCAGGCCACTAAATTCTGTGACCACAGAGCCTATGTACTTAACTACTCGGCTATAACTCTCCTTAATCTTGCTGCTACTTTCACCCTGTTGACAATTTGATATGCATTTCTTTAGTACTAGTTCTACACATTTATGTATATGAATATGTTCAGATGCATTTTCCTTACCTAAATTGGATCACATTATATGCTGGATTCTGAAACTTGCCTTTTCTACTTAAAAATCAGTCAAGGTGATATATCAGTATCTACAGATCTATCTCCTTTTTTAAACAGCTGCATAGTATTCCATTTGGTGGATGTACTATAATTTATTTAACCATTTTCTATTGATGGACATGCAGGTAGTTTCCAATTATTTCCTTTTACAAATAATGCTATAATAAACATTCTTGAATTCATTCTTTTTTTATTCATTAGAAATCTTTGCATACTTGTATGAGAATTTCCTTAGGATAGATTCCAAGAGTGGCTGTGATGAGTTAAAGACCAAGCTCTATACTGCCAAATTTCCCTTCAAAAAAGCAAAAGTGTGTGAAAGTGTGCATTTCCCCTATACTCAACAACATTGTACATCATCAAACATTTTAAATTTGGTGGACAAAAATATCTTATTGCTTTGTTGTTGTTCGTTTTGTTTTTTCTCATTGACATTTTATTACGAATTTGCTTGATTACCACATATTTGCTGAACTTTTTTCATATGATTATTGCCTTTTAAAATTTCTTTTGTGAAGTACCTATGTCATTGTCTCATTTTTCTAATAAATTATCTTCCTTTTCCTCATGGGTTTGTTGGAATTCTGTTATATTCTAGGCATTACTCTTTTGTATATGTTGTCGGTATCTTCTCTCAGCCTATCATTGGGTGTTGTCAAATCTGTCAGTCTTTTCTTTCATGGAGTCTGGGTTTTGTATTTTGCTTAAGAATATTTTACCACCCACATATTTTTAGAATATCCATTCTTTTCTTCTACTATTTTCAATATGTTTTAAAACCATGACTCTAATGTTTATTTTTGTTAGTGGCTTCTAGGTAGGGTACAGCCTATTTTTTTTTTTTTTTGTCCATTTGATTGGCCACTTGTCCCAAAACCTTTAATGACAGGTCCGTCCTTTTCTCAGTAATCGGAAGTTTATTATAAACCAAATGAGCATACCTTTATACATTTAAAAAAATTTATTTATTTTATTTATTTATTTCTGGCTGCATTGGGTCTTCATTGCTGCGCACGGGCTTTCTCTAGCTGTGGGGAGCAGGGGCTACTCTTCGTTGCGGTGCGCGGGCTTCTCATTGCGGTGGCTTCTCTTGTTGCGGAGCACAGGTTCTAGGTGCACGGGCTTCAGCAGTTGCGGCATGTGGGCTCAGTAGCTGTGGCATATGGGCTCTAGAGCAGAGGCTCAGTAGTTGTGGCGTGCAGGCTTAGCTGTTCCGTGGCATGTGGGATTGTCCCAGACTAGGGCTCGAACCCGTGTCCCCTGCATTGGCAAGTGGATTCTTAACCACTGTGCCACCAGGGAAGCCTTACATCTTTTAAAAAAATTCTCAGTTATGCTCCATGGATCTGACTGACTTTCCTGAACGAATACCATCCTATATTAACATTGTTTTATAGTGTGTTTTGACATCTCTCCAGGAAGGCATTCCGCTTCCTCTCTCATCCTTCTTTTTTAAACTTTTTTTGTGGTTAAAAAAAGAAGAGTATTTGTGCACGTTTTTCACCTATATGAACTTTCAAGATCTTTCTACTACACAGAATTTTTTATAATGACCCCACATGTCTATCAGGAATGCTCTGGAAACTTGATTTTGAATTTGGATTACTGTTACATGACAGTATTTGATAATGTATTTCCCAGAAGAAAATTATCTGTAACACCAAGGAATAAACTTTCATCAGAAAAGAGAGTCCATGTGAGAAATTCACAGAGAAATTCGGTTGGGAGCCCCATGAGGCAGATAAAGAGGATCAAATTATTATCTTGAGTGAAGGGCCCAAGAGCTAGGACACATAAGCTAAGCTTCTTGCTCTCATTGTCCTACTTACTCAACCATACCTAATACATGTTTCAAATAAACAATTTTGGAATGGAGCTACTCACTGGACAACTTTCACTTTCACCAGGGATTGCTCTTGGTATCCACCTGTTCCCCAGGAGCCCCAAACTACTTGGACCTGTCCGTCTACCTATAGTAGACACCCTCCTTTACCAAACATCAAGTAAACCAAACACTAAGCAGCCAGCAGTTTGTTACTCTTTCCCCCTTTTCTTTTGTTTGTCTAATCTGAAGGAAAGGAGGAAGAAAGAAGGATGAGTAAAGCCACTTAGAGACATACAACACTCTCATCATGGCAGAATCTTCTAGAAAGATGGGGGGAGCTACTAGTTATATCATTATGCAGAGTTGTTGTTGTTTTGACTATTTACTTTATGCTTCTTTTTGATATACCTGGTAGTACTATATGCCATTAACAAACTATTGGTTAGTAAGTATATTCAACTCATATTTTTAAACTTAGAATCTCCTCAATGCAGGAGTAGCCTATTTAAGTATAGCCTCTAAAATTGTCCCACTAGCAAAGCAAATGTAATCTATCAAGTGTTAGTTTACAATATGCTTGTTTTCTAAGTAAGGTAAAGATGTTGCACATTGTACCTTCACAGAAAGACTGCCAAACTTATTAATATAATTTCTTTGGAGGAAAGGAGGAGAAATTGTTTCCCTGATGTCTGCGTAAAATTTAAATGGAAATGAATGTGATTTGAGTGTTAGTATTCAGGACTGCTAGTTCTCTGTTAATTTACATTTATATTCTTAATGTCTAGGTTGAGCCTAGGGAAATTTAAAACTCAATTTCATTAATGCTATAACTTCCATAGGAATCTCAATATGCACAGAAGTTCCTAGATTGTGGAGTTATTGGATGAGAATATAGCAGCTAAGCATAACTGCTGAGTGGTTATGGTAGTTAAATATGTACTGTGAATTTTGATTTTCGAAATTCCTCTGGGCCTAAACCCAGTGTCCAAAAAATTTTAAAATATGATGCTAATATAGTAATGAATTTTAACATCTTTTAAACGGAAACATTACATTTCTGAACTATTGCCCATCTCATTAATTATGATTTAAAGTAGATCATGTTTCACATGTGCAACTATTACATTGACATACGTAATGTTTGCAGTTACTGTATAACTTGAGGTTTGTACGTTCAGCACACTAGAGTTAGGGATTTTTTCATTTAGTTGCTTTTATCACAAATATGATCACCACTCCCAGTTGGCAAAGGTACTATGAATAGGAGTACTGGGTCCAAACAATAATGTTTTCCCCTGTGTCTCAAATAGATATACCTTTATTTTTCTTCTTTATAAGCTATGTATAGATATACTTTAAAAATATAATATTTAAAGATTATGCTTATGAAGTAATTTTTTGGGGAAGAAAATCCCTGAACATCCCAGAAATCCTCAACAGAAGCAACACTTTAAACTTATTCTTAATTCTCACTTTGGTTGTTTTGATAATACTACTCATTAGATCACCCTGAATTGTGTTTTAGAATTATACCCACCCCAGAGAAGTTCTACAGCTCTAAGACTTCAGACTTTTAAGCCTCTTGCAACTCTAGGCCATGAGAACCTTGGCTTCAAGACTCATTTATCTTACTGCCTTCTTTCATAACCTGAAGCTGAAGTCCTTTTTATAAGTTTCAATTAACTTGCAACGGTAGTAAGGTGAGAATAAGGGAGAGAAAAAGGAGGAGGGAAGAGGAAGGGAAGGAGGGGGAGAGGGAGGGAAATACACTATTACACACACACACTATTACACAGTGGTTATCAACTGCTCTGTCTCTAATCATACTCATGGCTATACTGAAGGCTACAGCAATGATTCTTTACCAAGGAAACAACCTCCCCTAGCAGGTAATATCATAAGGTGGGGCAGAAAGGGAGGAAAAGAAGAGGGCATATGTGTCAGGTTTGAAAAGTTTTGCAAGTGCTATGGAAAGTAAAAAAAAGTTTTATGGATAATTGTTTTTCATAGAGAAAGAATTGTCTACTTTCCTCTTATCAGAAAAATGAAACAACAGACCTAATGGCTTTCTGCTCTTTGTTTCTGAAGCTGGAGCCAGGGGTAAATTTATTTAGACAAATATGTCCTTTAACAACTTCCTAGAAATAAGACGGACACAAATTTATTTGATATAATGCATTATGGTCTTCTCAATGTTTCTATTCTGCGAGATATTTTAAGTACAATTGAAATAAATTATTTTGAAAGAAGACATTAACTTCACGGTAACATAGTTTAATATCCCACTTCCATTAATAATTTTGAAAATTTGATATTTTAACAGGGAATAAATGCATGATATGCATTCAGCTAGGAGTGTAAGAACCTAATTTTTTTATTGTTATCAATATTGCAAATGAAATATGGTTACATGTAAATATACATTAAAGGTTCACTCATCCAGCATGGTTAAGTGGGGCATAAGCCCTTCCAGGTACACATATTCAGGGTATACTGAGGGTCTTGCCTGCCACTGTTCATTAGAGATTGTGTGTGGTGTAAGGCCTAAAATTAAGGCCGCGAATTATGTGCTGCTTTGGCATCTCGTGAAACCAGGAGTGCCTCAAATAGCCCAACCATATTTTTCCTCCCCACTCTGCTCCCATGGAGGAGGTCCCCTTGTCTAACAACCATCCTTATCCAGGAGAGCAGGCACAGTTCCTGCTTATCCCTGAGTAGTGAGCTTCAGTTCTTTGTCAGTCTATGGAATTATTCAAACAAACCAATCACATCCTCCAAGGGCACCAGGGGTCACCCCTCCCTCCTGATAATATAAAGCCTGCTTCCTGCAGCCCCTGGTTCTTCACTTGGTTCCTGAGTACAACCCCATCCCCACTCTGTATGATATTGCATAGCATGTGGTGTCTCCTGCCCCAGACTGTGAGTATATGTGATTAATAAACTGCTTCTAATCTCATCTGTCCTGTGTTGGGGGTAATGTGTTCAGCCTTCTCCATAACCCTAGGGTGGGAATACCTCCCTCACCAGTAGGGTGAAGAGGATGAAATCCAAACATAGTGAGGCCTTGTAGAATACGTTTTATTACCAGACTAAATGATAATAAAATCTCCAGTAATTTTTCAATTTGGGGTAGGAAATGGAGGGTGTTGGGACACAAGTGGAATTTTCATTTTTTCCAGTTGACTATCATGATTTTGTAAGCATTAAGGAATACAGTGATTTATCAGGTGGTTCCATAGCTGTGTCAAATAAGATAAGCTGGTTTTCTGGACCATGGTATAAACCAGCATTTCCCCAATTTCCTGGATAAGATTCACTAGAAGGAATTATTGACAAAACAGATAGCCAAGCCCCTCCTCCTGAAGATCCTCATTCACTGGGTGGGGGGGTCTTAAAGCTGCCCACATTTCCTTGTCATGTGATCTATCACTGATGGAGGTTCACAACATGGATTCTTATCATCAGGGAAATTTGGGAAACACTGTTAAACTGTAGTAGTGATAGGCTCAGAAAAGTGGAGAAAGTGAATTTTCTGGGCCAGCAGAAGTGTCTCTCTGATGCTTCACCTTCTTTTAAAGAGCTCACATGATTATGCCAAGCCCATTTGCTTTTTTTTTTTTTTTTTTTTTTGCGGTACGCGGGCCTCTCACCGCTGTGGCCTCTCCCGTTGCGGAGCACAGGCTCCGGACGCGCAGGCTCAGCGGCCATGGCTCACAGGCCCAGCCGCTCTGCGGCATGTGGGATCCTCCCGGACCGGGGCACAAACCCGTGTCCCCTGCTTCCGCAGGCGGACTCTCAACCACTGCGCCACCAGGGAAGCCCCCCATTTGCTTTTGATTAACTCACAGTCAACTGATTAGTAGCCTAATCAGAGAAGTGATATCTCATCATATTCATAGATTTGATCACATTTAAGAGGAGGAGCTTATGTAAGGCCTGTACACCAGAGGGAAGGAATCTTTTTTTTTTTTTTTTTTTTTTTTTTTTTTTTTTTTTTTTATGCGTTACGCGGGCCTCTCACTGTTGTGGCCTCTCCCGCTGCGGAGGACAGGCTCCGGACGCGCAGGCCCAGCGGCCATGGCTCACGGGCCCAGCCGCTCCGCGGCACGTGGGATCTTCCCAGACCGGGGCACGAACCCGCGTCCCCTGCATCGGCAGGCGGACTCTCAACCACTGCGCCACCAGGGAAGCCCAGGGAAGGAATCTTTGAGCCCATCTTAGAATGCTGCCTACTACAAATGTGATTCATAATTAGAAGGCAATGATGGAAATAAAGAATAAGAATTGTGTTATGACACAGTTCATCAAAATGAGCACCCATATGAAAATCCAAGAATCTTAGTGTAGAAATGTGGTGCAGATATTTTATTAGGTTAAAGGAAAAAGAGGGAGAATTTATATGATTTTTAAAAGCATATATACACTACCCAAATAGACAGAGACTATGGTAGATATCTGTTTTAAAATACCCCAGTTCTTACATAGGCAAGACATCATAGGGATTAGAGTTTCACCTATATACATATTTTAGAGTTATTTATGCTAAAAGTAAAAACACTTATATATTCCTGTCTTAATTGTTGTTGACGATTTAATTCCTCACAAGGAAAGAAGGAGAAAGCACCAATGGGAAACATTTCTTTGGACTTTATATTTACTAACAATGCAAAACTAATTGAGGAAATGATAGCAATAGATGCATTCAGAGAGAATGACCTCTTTTAAACTGAATAAACAAGGGGAAAAAAAAACATAGACAGTTAATATACCATAGGCCTTAAGGAAAGTAACATTCAAAAAGTTAAGACAAAATAAAGTTAAGATCTAATGACTATATATTCTAAAAGCAAAGAACTGTAGGAGGCTCTAAGAGGTAGAAGGGAAATGAGTCAAGAAAGAGTCCTTAGAGGAAAGAACTCCTGGGCTGAAACTTGAAGGACCAGAGAGAACAGACAGGTTCAGAATCAGGGAAATGGTGGTGAACGGAGTGAGATGAGAAGAAAGGGATTCTGTTTCCAAAAGAAAGGGTATAAAGTAAAAACAGAAGAGGGGCTTCCCTAGTGGTGCAGTGGTTGAGAATCTGCCTGCCAATGCAGGGGACACAGGTTTGAGCCCTAGTCCAGGAAGATCCCCACATGCCGCATAGCAACTAAGCCCGTGTGCCACAACTACTGAAACTATGCTCTAGAGCCCCCGAGCCACAACTACTGAAGCCCGCACACCTAGAGCCCGTGCTCCACAAGAAGAGAAGCCACTGCAATGAGAAGCCTGCACACCACAACGAAGAGTAGACCCCGCTCACCACAACTAGAGAAAGCTCGCGCACAGCAACAAAGACCCAATGCAGCCCAAAATTAAATTAATTAATTAATTATTTTTTAGAAAGTAAAAACAGAAGAGATCCTAGGACAGAATGGGAGGAACATCAACATGTAGGAGATGGTCAGAGGAGTATAAGAGATAAAAGGATAACCTAGAGAAAAATAGTGTCATAAGAGCCAAAGTAAGAGATCATTTAAGAATGACGTACAGCCTTTGACTGGTATGTCTAAAAAAAAATGTATCAACTGGATTTGTCAACAAGCAGACATTGAAGACCTTGGTGAGAACCCCTTACTTGCAAATCCTGATTGTTGCCTAGGGTAGTTTAGCAAAAGGAGGCAAGGAAGCATAAATGAAGACAATGAATGAATATACTCTAGATATCAGGAGAGTCAGTAGGTGACAACAGACTCCAAACTCAGTCCTACAAATTTTTGTTTGTTTCATCCTAACTTCCAGATTTAACTGTCTTCTATCCCAGAAAAAGCATCTGCAAGCTGATTGAGTGTCTAAAAACTAAACTGTGGAAAACTGACCGGGAAATCTGTGGATTATAGTAATGGAGTACGTTAGAGAATGGTAAAGCCATCCTCAAGAACAAGATATGTTAGCAGGAAGGTGAAGTAAAGTTTTGAAAGCAGTAAAAGAGAGCTAGCTAATACTTATTCCTAGGAACACCCTGTCCTCTCCCCTCGCCCAAAGCATAAGGATGAGTAGCTTTTCCTCCAGAGGACTTCTTAGAGGAAACTTCCTTGTCTTTGGGAGAGAACAAACAACAGGTACAAAGGAGAAGAGGTAGGTTGTTTATCATGAAACAGATTGGCAGAGTGGAAAGCATTGTAAGGGAGGAAGATGTTGGAAGGTTGGAGAGGGGAACCCTATCCCCATTGGAAGAATGGGAGGAAGGAGAAAGTTCAAGGCAATAGAGGGTTGAGAGTTTGAGAAAGCATATGTGATGAGAGGATTGGAGACAAGTAAATGGCTTCAGGTTTCCGAATAGAACTTTGGTCTCAGGGGAGAAAAGATAGGCTATCCTTAATTTTTGAATGCTTGACTTTCAAGCCTTCTCCTCACCTCGTCTTGACTCAGATCCACACAGTGAAAAAAAAAGCCTCATGTTTATGGCATCCTAGGGACTGTAATTGATGCTAGTATGAGGATAAAACTGTAAGGTAGGCACAAAGCCAATATAATCAACAGTTAAAAGAAAGTGTGCTGGGCTGATACATGAGGTGGAAAACCTTTTTTTTTTTTTTTTTTTTGCGGTACACGGGCCTTTCACTGTTCTGGCCTCTCCCGTTGCGGAGCACAGGCTCCGGACGCGCAGGCTAAGTGGCCATGGCTCACGGGCCTAGCCGCTCCGCGGCATGTGGGATCCTCCCAGACCGGGGCACGAACCCGTGTCCCCTGCATCGGCAGGTGGACTCTCAACCACTGCGCCACCAGGGAAGCCCCAGAAAACCTTTTAACTGCATGGATGCATGATCAGGTACAACAAATTCAAATGCCTGTGAATCAAGCAAGAATTTTGGCAGAGACATTCTCTTTTCAGATTGCTTAAGAACATGCATAGTGAAATATCAGAGGAAGATGTTTTTTCTCATGAGATCTGCTTCAGGAAAAAAAATAGATAATAACTTCAGAATTGAGGGAAAGCTGCAGATATGAAACAGGGAACTCCTTTCTCTCTTAAAACTTACAAGGTTCATCTTGTGATCTTTGGCCCAGAATAAATGGGGAAGTAAATTAAGAGTTGCATGTTCTTTCTATGAAAACATTCCATATGAAGAGTGGTTAACATAATCTGCAGTGATTAGCCAAAGGAAGAGAAAAAAACATAATTGCTACCTTAAAATACTGTCATATGGAGAACAGATTACGTCTAATTTTGTCTTCTTCAGAAAGCCAACTAGGCCTAATAAATGGAAGTACAGACAGTCTGCTAAAACAACAAAATCTAAAATTACTGTACAATAATGGAATGGACTACTTTTCATGCTGCTCGTCACTGGCAGTGTTAAGCAGAGACTGGATATCTACCTACCAGGCATAATGTAGAGGGAAACTCTGCACTGCTCATAAGCTGTGCTCAGGAACTCTCACAATCTCTTCCAACTCCTAGATTCTATGGTATCAAAACGATTTGTGAATTTGAGCAGCATGAGGGGGTGAGCCAAAGAGTGCTTTGGCATTCTGCAAACATTCATATATGTATTATTATTATTTTTCTTATTATTATTATCTTACTTCTTCTGGTATCATGTAGTAATAGAGATACCCCCATTTTTAAAACAGCAATGGATAGCAAACAGTGCTTTCAGTTAAAGCCTGTGGCTCTTTTATGTTTTAATGTTGTCCTCTGATTGTAATGTGGCACTACTGTTACCTCCTCAGTGGGCCATAATCTTTGGTTTCCGTTTCAGTAGAAACAACAGATTTGTTATGAGTTGTTCATCTTCTCTGCCCAAATCCTCTTTGTGTCTTCCATATATTTATGAAACTGATGGGGTTACTGGTCCAGTCTGTTACTTTGTAACAAAGTAAAACAAACAGCTTTATCTACAAGGCTATCAAAATGTTGTCATTTTTAATCCCATTCTTCAGCCCACTAAACTGCAAACTTTAGTTAACTTGCTGAGTGTATTCTGCATTTGATTCATGACATACATGTGTCTTACTAATTGAATTTGGTTATTACTTTGCAGTCATCGAAAACTTTGTATGATCATTGGCATTTTCAACAGAAAAGTAGAATACTAAAATATTATAATAACATGGAAAGATAGTCTATGTGGAAGCAGTATAATATGGTGGTTAAATGTATAGGCTCTGTAGGCAGACAGACCTAACTTAGGGTTAAATCCCAACTTCATTACTTACTAGCTTTGTGATCTTTACAAATTACTTAACTGCTCTGTGCCTCAGTGTCCTCACCAATAAAATGGAATAATGAAAGAAACTGTTTCAAATTTTGTCATGAGCAGTGAATGAGATAATACATGTGAAGCCAAAAATTTAACTATTGTTATTACTACTCTGATTTCATAACTATGTGAGACTGAGAATGTTGTAAACTATATAATAGCATGAAAAATTTAATTCAGTTTGAAAATAAACACAGGAATAGTCTTTAATAAGTATATTTTATGATATATTCATCTATCCTTTCCATATATAATTACTCATTCTGTTCTCCCAAAGAAAGAAATGAATAAATATAAAATGTGCAATAGCACATTTTAGTTTAGGTGTAGCTAAAACTGTCCTGGAGGTAATAAAATATAATATAAAATATCATCTGTTACATTATGTAAATCAGAAGAGCTTATTAAAACTAATGAACTGAGTTTGTGAAACAAAGCTTACATATTAAAAAAATATGTGGTTGTTGAATTCCTAGTTGAAAAGCCATGCACAATAATAATAGCATTTTCCTACTAAAGGAGAAAAAAACAAACTTTGATTTGCTGTTAGATACCCAAGCTTGATTTTTTTGATTAACATAATCTTTCATAACACAGTGAAAATAAAGATTTGTATGATTTCTCACTCTCCTTGTATTGCCAAAGGAAATGTAGTTCTGCAAACCACAAATGAACTGTGTTAACAATTATGAACCATTTGATAGTAGAACAACATTATTGTTGAGAAACCTAATTTGGACAAGGCGTAAATTGGGTGATGTCCAACCAGGTCACATTGAAGCTGTGTGATTTAGTTCAATGTTATTAGTGTTACTTCTCTCTTACACCCAATCTTTAAAATTTTAAAAGAAAGCAAACACAATGGCGTATGTATTGTTACATGCAAAATTTGCAGTGAGATGACACAGAATGAAACAATTTTTATCACATTTTAAAAAATCATACACATTTTTCTCAGTTTTCGTATTAGTGAGGTATGGAAGAAATAGACTTAAAAATATTTCATCTTTTCCTTTTTAATGATTACATGATAGAAAAATGATAGAGCTTAGAAAATGGAAAACATCTAAACTGGAGCAGAAATCATGTGAATTTTGAAAACCTAAGTGCAATTAAGAAACGTATGTATATATTAGAATTCTTTCTCGAGCTTGTGTACTTTTTTTTTAAATTATGTTTTAAAGTAAATGTATTTATTTATTTATTTAATTTTTGGCTGCATTGGGTCCTCGTTTCTGCGTGTGAGCTTTCCTTTAGTTGTGGCGAGTGGGGGCTACTCTTCATTGTGGTGCGTGGGCTTCTCATTGCGGTGGCTTCTCTTGTTGCGGAGCCTGGGCTCTACGCGCATGGGCTTCAGTAGTTGTGGCTCGCGGGCTCTAGAGCACAGGCTCAGTAGTTGTGGCGCACGGGCTTAATTGCTCCACGGCATGTGGGATCTTCCCAGACCAGGGATTGAACCTGTGTCCCCTGCATTGGCAGGTGGGTTCTTAACCATTGCGCCACCAGGGAAGCCCACTTGTGTACTTTAAAATTTTATCAGCTGCTGAGGTCCAGAGACCTTATAGGTTTTCTATATACAGGACTGACTTTTCCATTAGGCAGAGTTTCTAGAGCCCATAGCACTTTTAGGGGGGCCACAAAAATGTTTTCATTTTAATTTCTTTTAACATCAGAAGAAAAAATGAACACAATAATAATACACATATATTAATGATAACAGTGAATATATGAATATTTATGTTTATATCACTGCAGTCAAAATATAATTTTAACTTTCTTTTTGGAGGAAAGGACCACATAAACAAAAGTGTCTATGGCCCACAGAAATCATATGTGGCCCTGTATGTACTTCAGAAGGGAATGGTAGGTTGAACAGTGGCCCCCCCCCAAAAGATATCAATGTCTTAATCCCTGGAACCTGTGAATATTGCCTTATATGGAAAAAAAGGACTTTGGAGGTGTGGTTAAATTAAGAATCTTGAGATGAGAAGACTACCTTGGATTATCTGGGTAGACCTTAAATGTAATCACATGTATCCTCATAAGAGGGAGGCAGAGGAAAGTTTGACACACAGAAGAGAAGAAGGCAGTATGACCACGGAGGGAGAGATTGAAGTGATGTGGCCACAAACCAAGGAATGCGGACAGCTACCAGAAGCTGGAAGAAGCAAGGAATGGATTCTCCCCTAGAGCCTCTGGAGGGGGCATGGATGGATCTGCCAGTACCTTCATTTAGGCCCAGCGAAACAGTCTTCACAATTCTAGCCTTCCAAATTGTAACAGAACAAATGTCTGCTGTTCTAAGTTACCTAGTTTGTAGTAATTTGTTATAGCAGCCATAGGAAACTAATACAAAGTGTACTCAACTTTAATTTGAATTTGTTTATTCCTTAAATACATTTTCCCATTTGTACTGAAAAAGAAAAATAAATTGTATGAAAAATAATAAACACTGATGAAAGAATTATCCATTCAGAATATTTAAATAAAGCAAAATTGTATCTTTGAAACTAAAATGAATTATGGTTAAATGAGTTAGTAGCACTTGTGTTTTGTTAATGCTAATTAACCAATGATAAAATTTTGTCTAAAATTAACAGAAACTAAAAAATATGCTTTATATCAACATCAATTATACTTGCAGCATATAGACAAAGACACTTTTTAAAAAGACAAGTTGATTAACCACAGAAACCACTCATAATCATGAACACTAAATCTTTACCTCATTACCCCTTTCCCTGCTGGAAAAAAATGTATTTCTTTTCATCACAAGAGGAATGGAAGGGTACAAATTTTCTGAGCTGCTGAACCTTGTGATTGAAATTAAGCTTTATGACACTGCTTACAGAAATAAGAAGGGCAAATGTCAATGCATTTTCAAAAGCAAAAGGCAAGGAATGGATTGTTAAATGGACAGAGTTAAGTGTTCTCCCGAAAAACGCATCTACTGAATGTGATACGTCAAAGAAGTAGTCTTAATGTGTTGATACAGATTTGTTACTGTAAGCTCTGCATTCAACAATACCCTTGCTTTAAAACGTAATATCTTTGGGCTTCCCTGGTAGCGCAGTGGTTAAGAATCCGCCTGCCAACACCAGGGGACACGGGTTCGAGTCCTGGTCTGGGAAGATCCCACATGCCGTGGAGCAACTAAACCCATGCACCACAACTACTGAAGCCCGTGTGCCTACAGCACATGCTCTGCAACAAGAGAGGCCACTGCAATGAGAAGCCTACGCGCCGCAATAAAGAGTAGCCCCTGTTCACCACAACTAGAGAAAGCCCACACGCAGCAACGAAGACCCAACGCAGCCAAAAATAAATAAATTAATTAATTAATTTAAAAAACATTTAATATCTTTGAATCTCAATGGTTTTCAGTGAGATTGATCCATTTAAATGCTGAATGACTTGGAAAATACCTGTCCCTTTGCTCATCTTTAAAGAGATGTGTATTCTAGAGTTTAACAAGAAGTGGGGAGGTAGTGCCCTTATTTTTCTAACATAATCCAGTCAATTTCCTTTCCAAATTCACAGAACCCAATAAACCATATTGATTTGAACATTCTCCAAAGTTCCTCATTCAAAAAGTAATTCATCGCAGAAGAATGCTTTCTAATTCACAATACTTCCTTGTGGATTTAAAAAAGTAATTTCTTCTTCATGTGAAAACTAAGCATGTCTGCAGAGTGATTTAGATTATTTTACAGCTAGGCTATAAGAATATCTTTGCCTAGGGGCTTCCCTGGTGGCGCAGTGGTTGAGAGTCTGCCTGCCAATGCAGGGGACACGGGTTTGAGCCCTGGTCTGGGAGGATCCCACATGCCATGGAGCAACTGGGCCCATGAGCCACAACTACTGAGCCTGCGCGTCTGGAGCCTGTGCTCCACGGCAGAAGGCCGGGATGGTGAGAGGCCCGTGAACCGCAATGAAGAGTGGCCCCCGCTCGCCACAACTGGAGAGGGCCCTCGCACAGAAACGAAGACCCAACACAGCCAAAAATAAATAAATTAATTAAAAAAAAAGAATATCTTTGCCTATAATATATATGTGGACAGAAATAGCCATTGCTGTATGTTCTAAGTAATATTTATACTTAGAAATTCATCATGTCTAATTATTCTATAACCCTGAGGCCAAAGGCAATATCAGTCTCATTCACCATTGCATTTCCAGTGCCTTGCACAGTGTATGACTCTTGGTATTTCTTAAATGGATGACTAAATGAATGAATGAATGAACTAAACAACCACTGTTATCATACCAGAAACTGTGGATGCTGTAGTTAAAAGATGTGACAGGTTAAAGAACTGGACGTCAGCCTCTACACAAGTGGAGAAAGTGCCTACCTACCCAATGTAGTTTTAGAAGTACAGTCAAAAGTCCCATGTGGCTAAAAATAGTGCCTACCTGTTCTTTTTTAGTGCTAGCAATCCCAACATTAGATAATCATTCCTTTGGTATGAATTTTTGCATTCTCCAATGTTGTGTTTTGAAATACAGACACCTTGCGAAGAAGATAACAATTTCCTTTACTCTTAATCATTAACACAACGACCAGAATTTGTTTATAGACTCAGCATCCTTTAGGGTTAATGACAGGACTTTAAAAGTTAGATACATCTGGGTTTGAATCCTGTTCTTCCACACAGGAGCTACGGAATATCAGCTGAATTAATTTCACTGAGCCTGTTTCCTTAACCATAAAATGAGGAATAAAATATTTTTTTAGGATTGTGAAAATTAAATGAGATATTATATGGAGATGTTAAGCAAGGAGCTTGACACTTACAAAATGCTCAATATGCAATAGTAGCCCTAATTGTTATTTTAATGATCTCCAACAAGCTGTCTGTTTTGAAAAGGAGCAAGATGAGGAATTAAAATCTCCTTTTAGGGTCCTAGAGGCACAAGTTGGTACTGAGAGTCTAGAATGGTGGATTCTGAAAAAAAGAGTGAGAAGGAGCCAAAGGAAACCTCTCTAGCTTTGCGATATTACTTGAAGTCAATCTTGTCCACTGATGGCCATTAATTGGGGGCGATAGGATTGCTTTAGCTTCCCCACTCAAGGCACCGGGTTGTTTTGGAGAGGTTTGTTTTGTTTTGTTTACGTCCTGTCCACATAGGCAGTATCTTTACCTAGCAAAGGTGATATTATGGGGAAAAAAAAAGAATGTATGGCCAAGAGGCCAAAAGGCTCATAAACTGCTAACAGTATAAGGAGATTCCTTCTGACAAACTTAGTGGAGGGCCAAGGTTCATGCTTCTCTCACTGGTATTACCTTTCCATCTGTACCATATATTTTTAAAAAAATAATTGAAATTTATTTTTAGTGAAAAACAAATCCAAATCACATTTCGATATAATATTTCACTCATCATATTGATATGTAAAAGGCTTGACAATTATGTGAGTTTGAGGAAGCATGTACTATTTCTATGCTTGCATGTTGTCAAGTCCTTTGAGAGAAAATTTTGCAAAGTTTAAAAATTATATAGGCTTTACTATGGAGAATAATATAGAGGTTCCTTAAAAAACTAAAAGTAGAACTACCATATGACCCAGCAATCCTACTACTGGGCATATACCCAGAGAAAACCATAATTCAAAGACAAATGCACCCCAATGTTCACTGCAGCACTACTTACAATAGCCAGGGCATGAAAGCAACCTAAATGTCCATCGACGGAGGAATGGATAAAGAAGATGTGGTACATATATACAATGGAATATTATTCAGCCATAAAAAGGAACGAAATTGGGTCATTTGCAGAGACGTGGATGGACCTAGAAACTGTCATACAGAGTGAAGTAAGTCAGAAAGAGAAAAATAAATATCGTATATTAATGCATATATGTAGAATCTAGAAAAATGGTAAAGATGATTTTAGTTGCAAAGCAGAAATAGAGACACATAGGTAGAGAACTAACATATGGATACCAAGGGGGAGGGGGGGTGGGATGAATTGGGAGATTGGGATCGACATATATACACTACTATGTATAAAATAGATAACTAATGAGAACCTACTGTAGAGCACAGGGGACTCTACTTAGTGCTCTGTGGTGACCTAAATTGGAAGGAAATCCAAAAAGAGGGGATGGATATATGTATACATATGGCTGATTCACTTTGCTGTACAGCAGAAACTGACACAGCAGTGTAAAACAACTATACTCCAATGAAAAAACAATTACAACAAAAAAACCTTTTGTGTTTCACCATTAAGAAGTGAAGTGACAACCCATAGAAGGAGAGAAAATATTGACTCATATAACTGATAAGGAATGTTTATCTGGAAAACATAAAGAACTCTCACAACACATCAGTATAAACACAAATAATCCATTTAAAATATGGGCAAAGGATCTGACTAAATTTTCTCCATATTTCTCCAAAGAAGATATACAAATGACAAATAAGCTCATGGAAAGATACTCAGCATCATTAGTAATCAGGGGAATGCAAATCAGAACCACAATGTGATACCATTTCACATCTACTAGCATGGCTATAACCAAAAAACAGATAATAAGAAGGCAAGATAATAATAATGGCAAGGATGTGGAGAAATTAGTACCCTAAGCAACTGCTGCTGATGAGAATGTAAAATGGTGCAGCTGCTTTTGAAAACAGTCTAGTACTTCCTCAAAAGGCTAACCATAATGTAACCATATGACCCAGCAATTCCACTCCTAGGTATATACCCAAGAGAAATAAAAACATGTGTCCACACAAAAACTTGAGCATGAATGTCCACAGCAGCATATTTATAATAGCCAAAAATTAGAAACAACCCAAATGTCCGTCAACTGATGAATGGATAAAAAGATATGGTATAGTCATACAATAAAATACTATTTGGCAAAAAGAAATGAAATATTGACACTTGCTACAACATGGGTAAACTTTAAAAACTTTATGCTAAGTGAAAGAAGCTAGTCACAAAAGACCATATACAGTATGGTTCCATTTATTTGAAATGTCCAGAATAGGCAAAATCTATAGCGATAGAGAGTAGATTAGTGGCTTGCAGAAGGGTGGGTGGAGAAGGGGAGTGGCAGCTAATGAGTGTGATTTTTTGTGGGAAGGGCAGGTAATGAGAATGTTCTAAAATTGATTGTGGTGATGGTTGAACAACTCTGAATACACTAAAAACCACTGAGTTGTACACTTTAAATAGGAGAATTGAGTGGATATGTGAATTTTATCTGAATAAAACAGTTATTTAAAAAAATAAAAACTAAAAAATATATAGGCTTTGATAAAGCAATTCATGCATGGGAATTTGCCCTAAACATGCATTCACACATATATGGAAAATATAAAGTGTACAATTGTATTTTATGCTTTATTCCTTATGGTTGCTAAAAGTCATGAGAAAGCCTAAATATCTCATAATAGAAGGATGATTAATCTACTCTGGCAAATGCATGCAGTAGAATATTATGTACCTGTTAAAAAGAAGTTTAAAGATTGTATACCATGTATTAATACCATCTGGTTTCCTATAGTCTCCTGTACTGGAGTTTAAGGTACTTTAAGATATGGGCCCTGCCTTATTTATCTCTATGTCTTCTACGCCTAGTGCAGAGCCTGGCAGATACTAAGTGCTCAGTAAATATGTGATAAATTGAAGCAAACATAAAAAGTGATGACGTTTAACAAAACTTTAAAAAACTATACAAAACAGCTTAAGTTAGCTCTATTTTGATGCTTTTTAATTTCAGGGTGTGGGGAGTGGATATTATCTCTGAGAGTCTGAAAAGAATACTTGTCCACATCAACACGGGCTGCTATAAAAAACACCATAGATTGGCTGGGTTAAACCACAAACATTTCTCATAGTTTTGGAGGCCAGGAGGTCTACCATCAAGATGCTGGTGGTAATGGGTGTATGATGAGAGCCCTCTTCCAGTTTTCTGTGTCCTCACAAGGCAGAGACAGAGAGAGGTCTGATCTTATAATCACATCATGGGGGCTCCACTCTCATGATCTCCTCTAAACCTAATTACCTCCAAAGGCCCCACCTCTAAATATTATCACATTGGGGATTAGGGCTTTAACATATGAATTGGGGATAGGGCACAAACATTCAGTCCATAGCAACCCCACTGAGACACCATTTCATTTACAGTATGGTCCCATGCCATGAACCGCGAAGGCGACATCATCGTAAGGCGTTGGTCTCCACATGGCCTTGCGTAGCTATTTTCACTCATTGCCTGCATTTTCAGGCAGAAAACAATACTCGGTAGAGAGCTTCCTTACTGTGCTTGTTTATGAATCAAGCACTTTATTCACTTAGAAGAATTTAATATTCTTAATGTGCACTTTGATTCTTTATGCCTTTATCTTTGCTCTGAATTTCTGGGGAGTTTCCTTCTTTGGGGAGCATTAGCTTTCCAGTGGATACCATTTCTGTTCTGCCTGGGGTATTCTGTTTCATCTTGTTCAAGTGCTGCTTTTGTTCAAATAGTCTTTTTTGACCTCGAGTTTTTTTTTAATCAAGCTTTTTGCTCATTTTTTTAATCCCTTGCAGGGGGTATGGATTAATTTATTTTTTTCTGTCTCCCTTCTAGTAATTTTGAGTTAATCTTGGTCACACATGCTAAGCTTGTGCCTCACTGATGCTTTTCCAAATTCTCTTCTTTGATTAGTCTGTATAGCGAAGGTCTTTGATAACGAGAAGGATAAACATTCATGTAGCCTTGTGTTTTTGAAACAGTCACTGTTCTAATCTATAGCAAACTGAATATAATGGGAACAAAGCTATTGGTATGACTGAATATTTCAGATAATTGATATGAATCCAAATAATGCATGCGTATTAACACCAGACTTTGGTGTTTATCTCCACCATTTTTCCATGTAAATCCGTACCCTTCTCCCAGTGGAGTGCTGGGACCTGCAACTGCTTGCTTGGCTACTCCCAATAAGCCCTATTACCTGAAAATCTGGATTCTTTGCACTCAGACGTCGGAAAAATACTTTTTATTTTTATTAGTTATATTAGCCCTGTATTGCCTTGCTTCCATGGTGAGTAGCACACGTTAAATAAAAGACAGGTCAGAGGGCAAAACAAAGTTCTGAATTAATTTGTTTCATGGGCCCGATGTCATTTAAAAATTTATTCAATGGAGTGAAAAATTAAGTAATGTATTTTCTAGGAAATTCCAGTGTGTACCATAGACTCATAGAATATCAAAGCTGTTCTTACAGGTGTGGAAATTTTTAAGGCCCAGAGAAACAAAGTGATGGGGTTCAGATCAACTGGCAAAAAAAGTTGCCTAGCTAGCATATTTTCCAGGCGTTCAGACTTAAAGTCCAGGATTCCTTTAGTCTTGCAGGGCATGTGACCTGTGCATTCCCCAAGGGCCCATGGTACTTTAAGATATGCAGAAGGGACCTACACTTGGTTTAATGCTCTGCCGTCACTGCCTTGAAATTCTTAGTACATTAAAAAAAAATTTATTGGGGTATAGTTAATTTACAATGCTGTGTTAGTTTCAAGTGTACAGCAAAGTGAATCTGTTATACATATACATCTATCCACACTTTTTTAGATTCTTTTCCCATATAGGCCATTACAGAGTATTGAGTAGAGTTCCCTGTGCTATACAGTAGGTCCTTATTAGTTATCTATTTTATATATAGTAGTGTGTATATGTCAGTCCCAAACTCCCAATTTATCCCTACCCCCCTTTTTTAAATACTTTTTTGATTAAAGAATTCCCACATATTCATTTTGCACTGGGCCCCTCAAATAATATAACTGGTCTAAAGTCTTAGTATTACAACATCAAAACTCTATTGTTTAATAAAGTAAGACATTTAATTGTTCTGTTTGATTTGCCTAAATTACTTGTTAGGTGTTTTGTTTCCTTTTAAGAATATCCAGTTTCTTTCGCCAAAATGAGTTAAAGTAGGGAGGGCATTTGGAAATCAGTTAGATAGCTCTGAAGTGAATTGGGAACTTCCTCAAGGAGGAAAGTAGGAAAGAGAAGGAAAAGTTATTGAGAGTCTGTTTTGTGCGAGGCTCTAGGCTAAGTGCTTCCCCCACATAATTTCTTTTATACCCACAAGATCACTGAGCATAATAGCTCTCCAGCCTGCCCTATTCATGGGATTTTGTTCTTGCCCTGGAGTGCTTGTTAATGTCTGTTGCATGATGCATGTTGGCTTCCAGGTTCCCACCCTCTGCTCTTTTCTGAGGTTATTTTACAGGTGTCCCCTCTCCAGTTTCTCTTCCCACCTCTGGAGATCACTGCCTCCAGATCTATTGAATTAGACTCTTCAGGTGTCGCAGGCTTGTCATATATTTGGTAATAACTCCCTCTGTGAATTCTGATGTGTGTTCCTGGTTAAGAACCATAGGTAGAGTTTAAGTCTTTCATTTCGTAAATGAGGAAAAGGGCTGAAATAAATTATTTGTATAAGGTCAATCAGCTTGTCAGTGGAAGATTCGAATGTAAACGTTAATTTTCTGACTCCCAATCCAATGCCCTTTCCAAAACGCTGTGCTACCTTCTTGGACATCCTATTTGTCACCACTCTGATAATATTTACATTACATGAAAACACTCAACCACCACATATAGTAGGGCAGTGCTTCTCAAACTTCAGCATGTATAAGAATCACCTGGGAATCTCTTTAAACAATAGATTCTGATTCTGTACATCTGGGGCAGGGTTTACATTTCTAACAACCTCCTAAAATTTGCCAATTCTGCTGGTCCATGGGTTATATTTTGAATAACTGGTTATTAATGCATTATCCAAAGCTTGACTTAAGCAGGCCAAATTTCTGACATGAATCTGCAAATGCACTGCATTGTTAATAATGATAATTGCTAACATTTATTGAGAAATTTGTTAAATATTCTATAGAATTATATAATTTAATCCTCCTAAAAACCCTATGAGGTAAGTATTGACCCTTACTTTATAGATAAGAATGTTGACGGTCAGGAGGTTTAAGTAATTTTCCCAAGATTATGCACTAGTGAGTAACAGCTAAGATGCAAGCTGTGTATTTTCAGAGTTTAATCCTATAACCACACAAGTTCGTTCTTCTCCCTGGAAAGAGCTAATATTTAGAAAAGTGAGGGAAGAAGGAAGAGGAGATAGAGAAAAGAACTAGTATTTATTAAGAATCTGGTGTGTGCCAGAGACAATGCTAGTTCATTTTCCATAATATCTCATTTATTCTTCAAAATAACCATGGAAGTTTGGCATTATTGTCTTCCTTCTACGGATGAGAAAATCAAAGATTAGAGATACTAAGTCATTTGTTCAAGAACACACACTCACAGAGTTAGTATACGGTGAACTTGAGAATTAAACACAAAATTCATTAAATGATTTTGCTTCTTATTGGAATCAGTTGAGTGAAAGTTGGATTTATAACTTTTAGAAAGTAAATCAAGAGTCCTTAACTAGGATCCCAAAGATCACTACAGTGTCTTTGATTTCCTTCTCACTTCTTTGAAGAATATTTCTCCTCATTCTAAGGGAGTCTAGAAGGGTATAGTAGACATTATTACTACTAATCAATATCCAGTTCTGTTCTCCTCTGAGTAACTGCAAAACTATACTTCCCAGATCCCTCACATGTAGGTGAGATCATCTTCATATTTCTGTTCAAAGGGCTGTGCAGACATGATGTGTGTCACTTCTGGGCTGAAACACTTATGACATAGCGCACAATTCCTCAGCTCTCACTTCTCTTCTTTGGCAATTCTGGAACCTTCTGTATAAATGGTTGAGTCAATCAAGAAAAAGAAGGAGAGGACTGAAATCAATTAAATTAGAATTCAAAAAGGAGACGTTACAACAGACACCACAGAAATTCAAAGCGTCCTAAGAGACTGCTACAAGCAACTCTATGCCAATAAAATAGACAACCTGGAAGAAATGGACAAATTCTTAGAAAGGTATAACCTTCCAAGACTGAACCAGGAAGAAATAGAAAATATGAACAGACCAATCACAAGTAATGAAATTGAAACTGTGATTAAAAATCTTCTAACAAACAAAAGTCCAGGAACACATGGCTTCACAGGTGAATTCTATCAAACATTTAGAGATGAGCTAACACCCATCCTTCTCAAACTCTTCCAAAAAATTGCAGAGGAAGGAACACTCCCAAACTCATTCTACGAGGCCACCATCACCCTGATACCAAAACCAGACAAAGATACTACAAAAAAGAGAAAATTACAGACCAATATCACTGATGTATATAGATGCAAAAATCTTCAACAAAATACTAGCAAACAGAATCCAACAACACATTAAAAGGATCATACACCATGACCAAGTGGGATTTATCCCAGAGATGCAAGGATTCTTCAATATACGCAAATCAATCAATGTGACACACGATATTAACAAATTGAAGGATAAAAACAATAGGATCATCTCAATAGATGCAGAAAAAGTTTTGACAAAATTCAACACCCATTTATGATAGAAACTCTCCAGAAAGTGGGCATAGAGGGAACCTACCTCAACATAATAAAGGTCATATACGACAAACCCACAGCAAACGTCATTCTCAATGGTGAAAAACTGAAAGCATTTCCTCTAAGATCAAGAACAAGACAAGAATGTCCACTCTCGCCACTATTATTCAACATAGTTGTGGAAGTCCTAGCCACGGCAATCAGAGAAGAAAAAGAAATACAAGCTGGAAAAGAAGAAGTAAAGCTGTCACTGCAGATGACATGATACTATACATAGAGAATCCTAAAGACGCCACCAGAAAACTACTAGAGCTAATCAATGAATTTGGTAAAGATGCAGGAAAAAAAATTAATGCACAGAAATCTCTTGCATTCCTATACACTAATGATGAAAAATCTGAAGGAGAAATTAAGGAAACACTCCCATTTACCATTGCAACAAAAAGAATAAAATACCTAGGAATAAACCTACCTAGGGAGACAAAAGACCTGTATGCAGAAAACTATAAGACACTGATGAAAGAAATTAAAGATGATACCAACAGATGGAGAGATATACCACATTCTTGGATTGGAAGAATCAACATTTTGAAAATGACTATACTACCCAAAGCAACCTACAGATTCAATGCAATCCCTATCAAATTACCAATGGCATCTTTTACGGAACTAGAACAAAAAAATCTTAAAATCTGTATGGAGACACAAAAGACCCCGAATAGCCAAAGCAGTCTTGAGGGGAAAAAATGGAGCTGGAGGAATCAGACTCCCTGACTTCAGACTATACTATAAAGCTACAGTAATCAAGACAATATGGTACTGGCACAAAAACAGAAACATAGATCAATGGAACAAGATAGAGAGTCCAGAGATAAACCCACACACCTATGGCCAACTAATCTATGAAAAAGGAGGCAAGGATATACAATGGAGAAAAGACAGTCTCTTCAATAAGTGGTGCTGGGAAAACTGGACAGCTACATGTAAAAGAATGAAATTAGAAAACTCACTAACACCATACACAAAAATAAACTCAAAATGGATTAGAGACCTAAATGTAAGACCAGAAACTATCAAACTCTTAGAGGAAAACATAGGAAGAACACTCTTTGACATAAATCACAGCAAGATCATTTTTGCTCCACCTCCTACAGTAATGGAAATAAAAACAAAAATAAACAAATGGGACCAAATGAAACTCAAAGCTTTTGCACAGCAAAGGAAACCATAAACAAGACCAAAAGACAACCCTCAGAATGGGAGAAAATATTTGCAAATGAATCAACGGACAAAGGATTAATCTCCAAAATATATAAACAGCTCATGCAGCTCAATATTAAAAAAAAACACAACCCAATCCAAAAATGGGCAGAAGACCTATATAGACGTTTCTCCAGAGAAGATATACAGATGGCCAAGAGGCACATGAAAAGCTGCTCAACATCACCAATTATTATAGAAATGAAAATCAAAACTACAATGAGGTATCACCTCACACCAGTTAGAATGGGCATCATCAGAAAATCTACAAACAACAAATGGTGGAGAGGGTGTGGAGAAAAGGGAACCCTGTTGCACTGTTGGTGAGAATGTAAATTGATACAGCCACTATGGAGAACAGTATGGAGGTTCCTTAAAAAACTAAAATTAGAATTACCATGTGATCCAGCAATCCCACTACTGGGCGTATACCCAGAGAAAACCATAATTCAAAAAGACACATGCACCCCAGTGTTCACTGCAGCACTATTTACAATAGCCAGGTCATGGAAGCAACCTAAATGCCCATCGACAGACGAATGGATAAAGAAGCTGTGGTACATATATCAATGGAATATTACTCAGCCATAAAAAGGAATGAAATTGAGTCATTTGTAGAGACGTGGTTGGATCTAGAGACTGTCATACAGAGTGAAGTAAGTCAGAAAGAGAAAAACAAATATCGTATATTAATGCATATATGTGGAACCTAGAAAAATGGTACAGATGAACCGGTTTGCAGGGCAGAAACAGAGACACAGATGTAGAGAACAAATGTATGGACACCAAATGGGGAAAGCAGTGGTGGGTGGGGGTGGGGGTGGGGGTGGGATGAATTGGGAGATTGGGATTGACATGTATACACTGATGTGTATAAAATGGATGACTAATAAGAACCTGCAGTATAAATAAATAAATAAAATAAAATTCAAAAGTTAAAAAAAAATAGATAACTAATAAAGACATGCTGTATAGCACAGGGAACTCTACTCAATACTCTGTAATGACCTAAAAGAATATAAAAAAGTGTGGATATATGTATGTGCATAACTGATTCATTTTGCTGTACACCTGAAACTAACACAACATTGTAAATCAACTATACTCCAATAAAAATTTTTTAATAAAAATAAATAAATAAATGGTTGAGTCAAGTTATTGCAGGAGTCTAGTCTAATTATTGCAGGAATCACCACCACATGGAGGGAAACTGCCCTGGAGAGTTGTCTCAACCCACACACTGGATTTTGTGGGAACGAGAACTAAATATTTTCTGTGTTAGGCCATTAAGGTATGGTTGTTAATGCTAAACCAGCCTGGCCTATTCTGATTAATATAGGTGGCCCAGTATGCTAAATGAGCACCATCAGTATATGTTCCTTATTATTGCCTCATTATGACATCTAGAATTATTTCTCTTGTTAGGAATTAAAGAAAATGTATCCAGCTATTATAATCACAGATGATTGCTTTTGTTTACAATGAACCTAGCTTAGGTTAGAAAATTTCCAAAGTAAGAAAGCACTACAGTGTCTAAGTATGCATTGATTTCCTTTCATTGCAGTACATGATAGAATACAAAAACTGTGACACTTCTAATGTGACCCAGTTCTAGCCAATGAAAATTGAAAGAGCATATCTGTGCATTTTGAAAATTACTTTATTTTTGATGGAAATACTTATAGAAAGGATTAGTCATCCTCTGAATTTATAGAGTCTACTGAATATAACTCCAATTGAGATAATGATTCTAGGTCCTCATTATGAACACCCATATTCTGTGATCTCTATTATATAGTCATGTTCATAGGAGCTGTAAAAGTGTATAGCAGTTACTGTTAATTGTTAACAGGGTAAAATTATATGTGTATACACACACATGCATACATAAACGTATATGTGTAAATATCTATAACTTCAGTGTTTTTCCTATTACTTTAGAAATTGTGTGAAAAATGTATTCAAATAATGTTGGTAAGTGTCATGAGGTATGAAATATATATGTGTGTCTATAGATGTGTGTACTTACATGTGTATGAATATATTTTCCCTTTTATTTTGAAAACTGTGTTGAAATATTTTATCCTAACTATGTCATTAACTGTGGGGTGGAATGAAAGGTCACACCAGATAATATTACAATGTTCCGACTTTTCATACAGTTTAATGTTAATTTAAATTAAAGAAAACATAGTTAACAGTAATGGACATATTGCTTATATCTGCCCAAGCCTAAGTGGGAAAACACACACAAAAATTAAAATAATGTGTTAAAATACTTAAGGTGTACTTTGGTTTCACTTTCATTACTGAATATGATGTGACACAAAGCCATAATACTTAACTATGTGCCAAAGATTTTGTCAGTGGAAACATGAAGCCAACAGTGTGGATTTTTAAAAAGATAGTTCAGTTTGAAAAGACAAGGAAATAACCAGGACTTAAATTTGCCTCAGCACAAAAACCTTTCTAGTATTTTCCTATAAGATTGCTTGTCACATTGTCTGTCAAAAGAAGCCACATATACTTTCAGGGATTTGGTGAAGCCATGTGCTCTGGAAAAGGCTGAACTGGATTATGACTTAGGGAAACCAGAGAAAATATGAGCAGTGTTTCTGTCAAACCCATCGACTCCATAATTGATGATTTTTCTTCAAATATTTTGAAATGAGACATGAAGAAATAGGCAGCTAAAACGTTTGCCTCCAGCAAGAACTGGAACTGGATAGCATCACTCATATCTCTCAGTGCAGACTGCATCTAGTATTTATATGTTATATACATGCTAATGTCATAAAAGAATTCCTGTTTTTGTGAGCCCCTTTTAGAAACTCAGATGTTGTTGCTGTCTTTAAAATGGAAGGTTATTTGCCAAGCAAAAGTTCAATAGGGAAAACAATCTTGGTAGTCTTTTATACAGTATCTGCAATGCTTGACCGTACATCTGCTTTTACAAAATACCATAGACTGGATGGCTTATAAACAGCAGAAATTTGTTTCTCACAATTCTAGAGACTGGAAGTTCAAGACCAAGGCACCAGCAGAATCTGTCTGGTGAGGTTTGGTGTCTGGTGAGAGCCTGCTTCCT
Organism: Phocoena sinus; assembly: GCF_008692025.1. Classification (NCBI taxonomy): domain Eukaryota; kingdom Metazoa; phylum Chordata; class Mammalia; order Artiodactyla; family Phocoenidae; genus Phocoena; species Phocoena sinus. The sequence goes on from NC_045784.1 coordinate 106,496,719, forward strand.
TGTTCATAGATGGACTTGTTGTTGCACCCTCCCATGGCAGAAGGGGCAATGAACTTTTCTAGGGTGTCTTTTATAAGGGCAAGAATCCCATTCATGAGGGCTCTGCTCTCATGACCTAATCACCTCCCAAAGGCCCTACCTCCTAATACCATCACATCAGATATTAGATTTCAACTTACAAATTTGGAGGGACACATTCACTCTATAGGAAGCTCAATCTCTATACCGTAGTCCCCTCTTATTTGTCGTTTCTATTACCCAAGGTTGACAGAGTTCCGAAAACATTAAATAGAAAATTCCAGAAATCAACAATTCATAAGTTCTAAATTGCTAATATCTATGGTAAGAACAAATCTTCTCGGGACTTCCCTGGTGGCGCAGCAGTTAAGAATCCACCTGCCAATGCAGGGGACGCAGGTTCAATCTCCGTTCTGGGAAGATCACACATGCCGCGGAGCAACTGAGACCGTGCACCACAATTACTGAGCCTGCACTCTAGAGCCCACGAGCCACAACTACTGAACCCGTGTGCCACAGCTACTGAAGCCCACGTGCCTAGAGCCAGAGCTCTGCAGCAAGAGAAGCCCGTGCACCGCAACGAAGAGTAGGCCACGTTCACCGCAACTAGAGAAAGCCTGCATGCAACGAAGACCCAACACAGCCAAAAAAAAAAAACAAAAAACAAAAAACAAAACATGCTAGTTTTGCTGTCACACTTCAAACTGCAAAAGTTACAGCCACAGTGCGTGACAAGTGCTTAGTTAAGATGGAAAAGGCATTAAATTTATATAATAAGACATTTTGAGATAGAGAGGCCACATTCACATAACTTTTATTACAGTATATTGGAATAATTGTTCTATTTTAGTAATGGTTGCCTAAATTATAGATTAAACTTCATCAGACATATGTATGTAGAGGAAAAACATAGTATATATATATATATCTGTGTGTGTATACATATACGTGTGTGTGTATATATATATGTGTGTGTGTATATATATTTCATACTATCTTCTGTTTTAAGCATCCACTGAGGGTCTTGGAATGTATCCCCTGCAGATAAACAGAGACTACAGCCAAGCCTAAATTGCCACCTTTGTGGTGCACCTGTAGATTGGCACCAGGAGACTTACCCCTTCTGTTCTTTCTTGGCTAGACCTGAGATATTGTAGAATTTGTCAACTTTCTGAAAGCCTGAACCTGGAAGCACCTTCTTTTCAAGAGGCTTTGTGAAGAAAGGTAAACAGAATTTGAAATTTTTGACTACATAGGCTTTCCACAAAACAAGTTCTAAAGTGTTTGATTGATTAATTAACTTATAGCTTACTTACCAGATGATGGTTTGGCTTATTTGAAGATTTTTGGCCATAGGGTTAAGAAAAATCTTTTCACTCAAAGTCCTGCAGTCACAACTATGGTTGCCATGGAAAAAACATAAAAATTTTGTTGTTATTGTTGTTTTTTTGTTTTGCCAAGATTGCTATTCTGGAAGAGGGGATTGGAAGCAGGTAACTTGACAAACTTTTCAAACTTGGACAAACTTCTCCTGGATGGAGCCAAGATTGACAAAACTGGGTCAAATTTTCTACAGGCAGAAATTTGCTGATACTTAAAAACATTACCTAATTCTATGAAAGTTCTTGCTCAGATGATGTTGAAACTGAAGTATTGATTTTTAAAATAAATTTATTTATTTATTTATTTTTGGCTGCGGTGGGTGTTCGTTGCTACACTCGGGATTTTTCTAGTTGTGGAGAGTGGGGGCTATTTTTCGTTGTGCTGTGTGGGCTTCTCATTGCGGTGGCTTCTCTTGTTGCGGAGCACGGCCACTAGGCGTGTGGGCTTCAGTAGTTGTGGCACGGGGGCTCAGAAGTTGTGGCTCACGGGCTCTAGAGCACAGGCTCAGTAGTTGTGGCTCATGGGCTTAGTTGCTCTGCGGCATGTGGGATCTTCCCAGACCAGGGCTCGAATCCATGTCCCCAGCACTGGCAGGCGGATTTTTTTTTTTTTTTTTTACATCTTTATTGGCATATAATTGCTTTACAATGGTGTGTTAGTTTCTGCTTTATAACAAAGTGAATCAGTTATACATATACATATGTTCCCATATCTCTTCCCTCTTGCATCTCCCTACCTCCCACGCTCCCTATCCCACCCCTCCAGGTGGTCACAAAGCACCGAGCTGATCTCCCTGTGCTATGCGGCTGCTTCCCACTAGCTATCTACCCTACGTTTGTTAGTCCATATATGTCCATGCCTCTCTAGCTCTTTGTCACAGCTTACCCTTCCCCCTCCCATATCCTCAAGTCCATTCTCTAGTAGGACTGTGTCTTTATTCCTGTCTTACCCCTAGGTTCTTCATGACATTTTTTTTCTTAAATTCCATATATATGTGTTAGCATATGGTATTTGTCTCTCTCTTTCTGACTTACTTCCCTCTGTATGACAGACTCTAGGTCTATCCACCTCATTACAAATAGCTCAATTTCGTTTCTTTTTATGGCTGAGTAATATTCCATTGTATATATGTGCCACATCTTCTTATCCATTCATACTATGATGGACATTTAGGTTGTTTCCATCTCCGGGCTATTGTAAATAGAGCTACAATGAACATTTTGGTACATGACTCTTTTTTTTTTTTTTTTTTTTTTTTTTTTTTTTTTTTTTTTATGCGTTACGCGGGCCTCTCACTGTTGTGGCCTCTCCCGTTGCGGAGGACAGGCTCCGGACGCGCAGGCTCAGCGGCCATGGCTCACGGGCCCAGCCGCTCCGCGGCATGTGGGATCCTCCCAGACCGGGGCACGAACCCGTGTCCCCTGCATCGGCAGGCGGACCCTCAACCACTGCGCCACCAGGGAAGCCCATGACTCTTTTTGAATTATGGTTTTCTCAGGGTATATGCCCAGTAGTGGGATTACTGGGTCATATGGTAGTTCTATTTGTAATTTTTTAAGGAACCTCCATACTGTTCTCCACAGTTGCTGTATCAATTTACATTCCCATCAACAGTGCAAGAGGGTTCCCTTTTCTCCACACCCTCTCCTGCATTTATTGTTTCTAGATTTTTTGATGATGGCCATTCTGACTGATGTGAGATGACATCTCATTCTAGTTTTGATTTGCATTTCTCTAATCATTAATGATGTTGAGCATTCTTTCATATGTTTGTAGGCAGTCTGTATATCTTCCTTGGAGAAATGTCTATTTAGATCTTCTGCCCATTTTTGGATTGGGTTGTTTGTTTCTTTGTTATTGAGCTGCATGAGCTGCTTATAAATTTTGGAGATTAATCCTTTGTCAGTTGCTTCATTTGCAAATATTTTCTCCCATTCTGAGTGTTGTCTTGTTTATGGCTTCCTTTGCTGTGCAAAAGCTTTGAAGTTTCATTAGGTCCCATTTGTTTATTTTAATTTTTTTCCCATTTCTCTAGGAGGTGGGTCAAAAAGGATCTTGCTGTGATTTATGTCATAGAGTGTTCTGCCTATGTTTTCCTCTAAGAGTTTGATAGTTTCTGGCCTTACATTTAGGTCTTTAATCCATTTTGAGCTTATTTTTGTGGATGGTGTTAGGGAGTGATCTACTCTCATACTTTTATATGTACCTGTCCGATTTTTCCAGCACCACTTACTGAAGAGGCTGTCCTTTCTCCACTGTACATTCCTGCCTCCTTTATCGAAGATAAGGTGACCATATGTGCGTGGGTTTATCTCAGGGCTTTCTATCCTGTTCCATTGATCTATATTTCTGTTTTTGTGCCAGTACCATACTGTCTTGATTACTGTAGCTTTGTAGTATAGTCTGAAGTCAGGGAGCCTGATTCCTCCAGCACCATTTTTCATTCTCAAGATTGCTTTGGCTATTCGGGGTCTTTTGTGTTTCCATACAAATTGTGAAATTTTTTATCCTAGTTCTGTGAAAAACGCCAGTGGTACTTTGATAGGGATTGCATTGAATCTGTAGATTGCTTTTGGTAGTAGATTCATTTTCACAATGTTGATTCTGCCAATCTGAGAATATGGTACATCTCTCCCTCTATTTGTATCATCTTTAATTTCTTTCATCAGTGTCTTATAATTTTCTGCATACAGGTCTTTTGTCTCCTTAGGTAGGTTTATTCCTAGATATTTTATTCTTTTTGTTGCCATGGTAAATGGGAGTGTTTTCTTGATTTCACTTTAAGATTTTTCATCATTAGTGTATAGGAATGCCAGAGATTTCTGTGCATTAATTTTGTATCCTTCTACTTTATGAAATTCATTGATTAGCTCTAGTAGTTTTCTGGTAGCATCTTTAGGATTCTCTGTGTATAGTATCATGTCATCTGCAAACAGTAACAGCTTTACTTCTTCTTTTCTGATTTGGATTCCTTTTATTTCTTTTTCTTCCCTGATTGCTGTGACTAAAACTTCCAAAACTATGTTGCATAAGAGTGCTGAGAGTGGGCAACCTTGTCTTGTTCCTGATCTTAGGGGAAATGCTTTCAGTTTTTCACCATTGAGGACGATGTTGGCTGTGGGTTTGTCTTATATGGCCTTTATTATGCTGAGGAAAGTTCCCTCCATGCCTACTTTCTGAAGGGTTATTATCATAAATGGGTGTTGAATTTTGTCGAAAGCTTTCTCTGCATCTATTGAGATGATCATATGGTTTTTCTCCTTCAATTTGTTAATATGGTGTATCACGTTGATTGATTTCCATATATTAAAGAATCCTTGCATTCCTGGAATAAACCTCACTTGATCATGGTGCATGATCCGTTTAATGTGCTCTTGGATTCTGTTTGCTAGTGTTTTGTTGAGGATTTTTGCATCTATGTTCATCAGTGATATTGCCCTGTAGTTTTCTTTCCTTGTGACATCCTTGCCTGGTTTTGGTATCAGGGTGATCGTGGCCTCGTAGAATGAGTTTGGGAGTGTTCCTCCGTCTGCTATATTTTGGAAGAGTTTGAGAAAGATAGGTGTTAGCTCTTCTCTAAATGTTTCATAGAATTCGCCTGCGAAGCCATCTGGTCCTGGGCTTTTGTTTGTTGGAAGATTTTTAATCACACTTTCAATTTCAGTGCTTGTGATTGGTCTGTTCATATTATCTATTTCTTCCTGATTCATTCTTGGCAGGTTGTGCATTTCTAAGAATTTGTCCATTTCTTCCAGCTTGTCCATTTTATTGGTATAGAGTTGCTTGTAGTAATCTGTCATAGTCTTTTGTATTTCTGCAGTGTCAGTTGTTACTTCTCCTCTTTCATTTCTAATTCTATTGATTTGAGTCTTATCCCTTTTTTTCTTGATGAGTCTGGGTAATGGTTTATCAATTTTGTTTATCTTCTCAAAGAACAAGCTTTTAGTTTTCTTGATCTTTGCTATCGTTTCCTTCATTTCTTTTTCATTTATTTCTGATCTGATCTTTATGATTTCTTTCCTTCTGCTAACTTTGCGGTTTTTTTGTTTTCTTTCTCTAATTGCTTTAGGTGCAAGGTTAGGTTGTTTATTTGAGATGTTTCCTGTTTTGTAAGGTAGGATTATATTGCTATAAACTTCCCTCTTAGAACTGCTTTTGCTGCAGCCCATAGATTTTGGGTCATCGTGTCTCCACTGTCATTTTTTCTAGATATTTTTAATTTCCTCTTTGATTTCTTCAGTGATCACTTCGTAATTAAGTAGTGTATTGCTTAGCCTCCATGTGTTTGTATTTTTTACAGATCTATTCCTGTAATTGATATCTAGCCTCATAGCGTTGTGGTCATACTTGATATGATTTCAATTTTCTTAAATTTACCAAGGCTTGATTTGTGACCCAAGATATGATCTATCCTGGAGAATGTTCCATGAGCACTTGAGAAAAATGTGCATTCTGTTGTTTATAGATGGAATGTCCTATAAATGTCAATTAAGTTGATCTTGTTTCATGTATCATTTAAAGCTTGTGTTTCCTTATTTATTTTCATTTTGGATGATCTGTTCATTGGTGAAAGTGGGTTGTTAAAGTCCCCTACTTTGAATGTGTTACTGTCGATTTCCCCTTTCATGTCTGTTAGTATTTGCCTTATGTATTGAGGTGCTCCTATGTTGGGTGCATAAATATTTAAAATTGTTTATCTTCTTCTTGGATCGATCCCTTGATCATTATGTAGTGTCCTTGATTGTCTCTTGTAATAGTCTTTATTTTAAAGTCTATTTTGTCTGATATGAGAATTGCTACCTCAGTTTCTTTTTTTTTCTCAGCTTTCTTTTGGTTTCCATTTGCATGAAATATCTTTTTCCATCCCCTTACTTTCAGTCTGTATGTGTCTCTAGGTCTGAAGTGGGTCTCTTGTAGACAGCAAATATATGGGTGTTGTTTCTGTATCCATTCAGCCAATCTGTGTCTTTTGGTGGGAGCATATAATCCATTTACGTTTAAGGTAATTATCGATATGTATGTTCCTATTCCCATTTTCTTAATTGTTTTGGGTTCATTATTGTAGGTCTTTTCCTTCTCTTGTGTTTTTTGCCTAGAGAAGTTCCTTTAGCAGTTTTTGTAATGCTGGTTTGGTGGTGCTGAACTCTCTCAGCTTTTGCTTGTCTGTAAAGGTTTTAATTTCTCTATCAAATCTGAATGAGATCCTTGCTGGGTAGAGTAATCTTGGTTGCAGGTTTTTCTCCCTCATCACTTTAAATATGTCCTGCCAGTCCCTTCTGGCTTGCAGAGTTCCTGCTGAAAGATCATCTCTTAACCTTATGGGGATTCCCTTGTGTGTTATTTGTTGTTTTTTCCCTTGCTGCTTTTAATATGTTTTCTTTGTATTTAATTTTTGACAGTTTGATTAATATGTGTCTTGGCGTACTTCTCCTTGGATTTATCCTGTATGGGACTCTGTGCTTCCTGGACTTGATTAACTATTTCCTTTCCCATATTAGGGAAGTTTTCAACTATAATCTCTTAAAATATTTTCTCAGTCCCTTTCGTTTTCTCTTCTTCTTCTGGAACCCCTATAATTCGAATGTTGGTGCGTTTAGTGTTGTCCCAGAGGTCTCTGAGACTCTCCTCAGTTCTTTTCATTCTTTTTTTCTTTATTCTGCTCTGTGGTAGTTATTTCCACTCTTTTATCTTCCAGGTCACTTATCCATTCTTCTGCCTCAGTTATTCTGCTATTGATCCCATCTAGAGTATTTTTAATTTCATTTATTGTGTTGTTCCTCCTTGTTTGTTTCATCTTTAGTTCTTCCAGGTCCTTGTTAAATGTTTCTTGCATTTTGTCTATTCTTTTTCCAAGATTTTGGATCATCTTTACTATCATTATTCTGAATTCTTTTTCAGGTAGACTGCCTATTTCCTCTTCATTTGTTAGGTCTGGTGGGTTTTTATCTTGCTCCTTCATCTGCGATGTGATTTTCAGTCTTCTCATTTTGCTTATCTTACTGTGTTTGGGGTCTCCTTTTTGCAGGCTGCAGGTTCGTAGTTCCTGTTGTGTTTGGTGTCTGTCCCCAGTGGCTAAGGTTGGTTCAGTGGGTTTTGTAGGCTTCTGGGGGAGGAGACTAGTGCTTGTGTTCTGGTGGATAAGGCTGGATCTTGTCTTTGTGGTGGGCAGGTCCATGTCTGGTGGTGTGTTTTGGGGTGTCTGTGGACTTATTATGATTTTAGGCAGCCTCTCTGCTAATGGGTGGGGTTGTGTTCCTGTCTTGCTAGTTGTTTGGCATAGGATGTCCAGCACTGTAGCTTGCTGGTCGTTGAGTGAAGCTGGGTGTTGGTGTTGAGATGGAGATCTCTGGGAGATGTTCGCCATTTGATATTATGTGGAGCTGGGAGGTCTCTTGTGGACCAGTGTCCTGAAGTTGGCTCTCTCACCTCAGAGGCACAGCACTGACTCCTGGCTGCAGCACCAAGAGCCTTTCATCCACACAGCTCAGAATAAAAGGGAGAAAAAGTAGAAAGAAAGAATTAGTAGAAGTAGAAAGAAAGGAAGAAAGAATGGAGGGAGGGAGGGAGGAAGGAAGGAGGCAAGGAAGGAAAAAAAGAAAGAAAGAAGATAAAGTTAAATTAAATAAAGTAAGATAAAGTATAATAAAGTTATTAAAATAAAAAATAATTATTAAGAGAAAAAAAAGAAAAAGAGAAAAAACGGATGGATAGCACCCTAGGACAAATGGTGGAAGCAAAGCTATACAGACAAAATCTCACACTGAAGCATACACATACACACTCACAAAAAGAGGAAAAGGGGAAAAAAAATCATAAATCTTGCTCTCAAAGTCCACCTCCTTAATTTGGGATGATTCGTTTTCTATTCATGTATTCCACAGATGCAGGGTACATCAAGTTGATTGTGGAGCTTTAATCCGCTGCTTCTGAGGTTGCTGGGAGAGATTTCCCTTTCTCTTCTTTGTTCTCACAGCTCCGAGGAGCTCAGCTTTGGATTTGGCCCTGCCTCTGCGTGTAGGTCGCTGGAGGGCGTCTGTTCTTCGCTCAGACAGGAAGGGGTTAAAGGAGACGCTGATTCAGGGACTCTGGCTCACTCAGGCCGGGGGGGGGGGGGGGGGGGGGGGGGGTAGGGAGGGGCACGGAGTGCGGGGCGGGCCTGCAGCGGCAGAGGCCGGCGTGACGGCGTGACGTTGCACCAGCCTGAGGCGCACTGTGCGTTCTCCCAGAGCAGTTGTCTCCGGATCCCGGGACACTGGCAGTGGCGGGCAGCACAGGTTCCTGTGCTCGCACACAGGCTTCTTGGTGGCGGCAGCAGTAGCCTTAGCGTCTAATGCCCGTCTCTGGGGTCCGCGCTTTTAGCCGCGGCTCGCGCCTGTCTGTGGAGCTCCTTTACGCAGCGCTCTTAATCCCCTCTCCTCGCGCACCATGAAACAAAGAGGGAAGAAAACGTCTCTTGCCTCTTTGGCAGCTCCAGACCTTTTCCCGGACTCCCTCCCGGCTAGCCGTGGCGCACTAACCCCCTGCAGGCTGTGTTCATGCCACCAACTCCAGTCCTCTCCCGGCGCTCTGACCGAAGCCTAAGCCTCAACTCCCAACCCCGCCCGGCCTGGCGGGTGAGCAGACAGGCCTCTTCTCCCGGCGCTCCGACCGAAGCCTGAGCCTCAACTCCCAACCCTGCCCGGCCCGGCGGGTGAGCAGACAGGCCTCTCGGGCTGGTGAGTGCCGGTCGGCCCTGATACTCTGTGCGGGAATCTCCCCGCTTTGCCTTCGCACCCCTGTGTCTGCGCTCTCCTCCGCGGCCCCGAAGCTTTCCCCGTCCGCCACCCGCAGTATCCGCCCGCGAAGGGGCTTCTTAGTGTGTGGAAACATTTCCTCCGTCTCAGCTCCCTCCCACTGGTGCGGGTCCCATCCCTATTCTTTTGTCTCTGTTTATTCTTTTTTCTTTTGCCCTACCCAGGTACGTGGCGGGGTTTCTTGCCTTTTGGGAGGTCTGAGGTCTTCTGCCAGCGTAGGTGTTCTGTAGGAGTTGTTCCACGTGTAGATGTATTTCTGGTGTATCTGTGGGGAGGAACGTGATCTCTGCGTCTTACTCTTCTGCCATCTTCCCGGAAGCCTTCCTGGCAGGCAGATTCTTAACCGCTGCGCCACCAGGGAAGTCCCTGAAGTATTGATTTCTAAGCTCTCCCTTAGTAAAATGAACAGCATCAGCAAAGTAAATTCTGACAGAAGATGTCTTTATTCATTTGAGAACAAACGACATGTTGGGACATGATTTCAACTGGAATAATTCTGGGGAATTCTGAGGCTTATTGACACAGGTTTACTCTCATCCGGCAAAGCTGTGTGATTCAATTTGTTATTCAACATAATTTTGTCAGAGTTTTCAGCACTTGTGGCCATCAAAAGTCACTTGGTGACTCAAATTGCATGTGCTGTCATCTACATTTTAAACTCATTTGAAACAGACATTCTCATTGAAATTAACTTTTGAGCAAAATTAAAATTTGCTTTTTATTTTCAGAATTTCAATGTGTTTTCATGAGTGTGGCAGACATACTTAAAAAAACATTTTATAGTATCTTTATGTGAAGAAAACTATAATTGCTAGCATTTTCTGGAAGAAGGGCAAAATTTATGTCAGATTCTCAGAGGTATCTGCAAACCCAAAGAGGTTTGAAACCTCAGCATTAAGTTTTTTTATTTTCCAACAGATTTTTTTATTCATCCAATAGTTCCTCATCTAGGAATTTACCCTTAGGAAATAATGGGGAAATTGTACAGAAATTTAAGTATCAAGGTTTATACAGTGTTATTTATAATAATGAAAAATTAAAAGCAAACTAAACTCTCAACATTAGAGGAATGTTTAAAAATTTTTGGACTGTCCGTATGAAAGAATATTATATAGCCATTTAATATTATATTTTAAAAAACCTTTTTAGTAATATAAGAAGATACTTATGACATAATCTTAAGCTAAAATGATACAAAAATCATATATTTAAACTCTATAATATTTATAGAAGTATTCGGAAAGAAGTTTGCTGAAATGTTAGCACTAATCATCGCAAGTTGGTGGGTTTATGAAAAGGCTATTTCTTTTCCTGATACACTTTTACAAAATTTACAGAATGACTACACATTATTTTTATAATCAATGTGGAAACATTAAAAAGAAAAAAATCCATTAAAAAAGGGTTTGGCACAGTAATCTTGCAACATCTATGTTATTTTTAAAATCTTTTCAATTAAAGAAATAATATGCTCTAAATAAATAATTCTGAGGACAAATTTTATTCATCCTTCAGCATTAGGCAGTCTTTTATTTATTTTTTATAAATTTATTTATTTATTTTTGGCTGCATTGGGTCTTCGTTGCTGCGCATGGGCTTTCTCTGGTTGCCGTGAGCGGGGGCTACTCTTCATTGCGGTGCGTGGACTTCTCATTGTGGTGGCTTCTCTTCTTGCGGAGCATGGACTCTAGGTGCGTGGGCTTCAGTAGTTGTGGCACGCGGGCTCAGTAGTTGTGGCTCACAGGTTCTAGAGCGCAGGCTCAGTAGTTGTGGCACACGGGCTTAGTTGCTCCACGGCATGTGAGATCTTCCCGGATCAGGGCTCGAGCCTATGTCTCCTGCATTGGCAGGCAGATTCTTAACCACTGCGCCACCAGGGAAGCCCAGGCAGTCTTTTAGACACTGCAGCATCAAGTACACATTTTTTTCTGGATTTTGTGATAGACACATGAAATTTTTGTTTTCACGAGCTATACATTAACAATGAACACACAGAACTCATAGATTTTTGTTTGTTTTCAATGCAGGTTTAGGATATTTTGGAATTTGAACTCCTCAAATAATCTGTAGTCAGATGCCACTGAAATATGCAAAGAAAAGTGTGGCAAGTATCTATTTTTAAATCACTGCAATTCTTCCTGGAGGATTTCCACTGAAAGCACAAAGGACATAGAAATCTAAATTAAGCACATTTGGGAAAACAGAAGAATCTCAAGCAACATAGTCTCTCATCAGCTAGATGTGTTCAGATAGGTCGGTAGAATTTTGCCTAAGGCTATTTGAGCTGTTTTGCCCCAGAGACATCAATTTCAATTCTCTCTTTGGTATTCACTGGTGTACAAAGTTCTTCAGAGGATTCTTTTTCTCACTAGAAATAGTTTCTCCTTTACCCACGCCACCTTCTTATCCCTCAAAAATCTAAGCCATTTACCTGGAATTTTCATAAAACTTGATAGTGAAAAGATTCCAAAAACTGTTATAGAAGAAACTATATCACAAAACCATGGAAACACATATTTTGTTATATAAGAGTTTACAGTACAGAGATGTATCATCTGATATATGGCTCAATTTTTAAAAAGTACAGTTGACAAGGGGTGGGAACAATGATATATTAAAATTTAGTAAATGACATGAAAAATTTAATTAATTTAAACAAATCTCATGATAGTGTTGTCAGTGAGTGACTTCAGCTCTTCAGGTTCAGGTTCAATGTTAAGAATAACTGTATATTATCCTTCAAAAAACTGAGCTTTCATGGGTTACCACTGAATGGCAGTGCTACTTTGGTTATTATTAAAAAACAGCAACAAATGAAACTATAGGATATATGGTTTGTTTGATGTTTATGTGGGATTCAGAGAAGTCAGGCAGGACCAGACAGGGCTTCCTGACTGCAATTTAGTAATTACAGTAAGTGAGGGCAGGACAGGGCAGAGCGGGGTCAGGTGCTGGGTGGAACTGGGTGCGTGTGGAGGAGGTAGGTAATGGGGGAGGTTCACCTGTCTTTAAGGGAATTCAACTAGAATGTTACTATCAAATAAAAATTATTCTATCATTTCTTAGAAAAATCTGTCTCCTGAGGGAAGAGCTGGGGAGACAACTCATTTGAACAGTCTAAATACACAGGCCTACAGAAGTGGTACCTGAAACATAGAGGCAAAGGAACGAAGAACCAGGAATAGAGAGACAGTAAAATGAAAAGCCCAATACAATTAATGTCACCTAAGAGGCATGCCAAGGTAAGATACACTATGGAAGGGGGGAGGGGGGAGAACTGAATCCTCAGAATAGAGATTCAAGGATAGAGAAGAATAGTACTGTTATGGACAGAACATTGTCTCCCCCAAATTTGTATGTTGAAGCCCTAACTCCCATTGTGATTGTATTTGGAGATAGGCCTTTAAGGATGTAATTAAGGTTAAATGAGGTCATAAGGGTAGGGCCATAATCCAATGGGACTGGGGGCCTTCTAAGAAGAGGAAAAGGCACTAAGGATCTCTCTTCATGCAGAGGAAAGGCCATGTGAGGACATAGTGAGAAGGTGGCCATCTACAAGTCAGGAAGAGAGTTCTCAGCAGGAATCAACTCTGCTGACACCTTGATCTTGGACTTTCAGACTCCAGACTGTGAGAAAATACATATTTTTTGTTTAAGACACCCCAGTCTATGGTATTTTGTTGTGGCAGCCCAAGCAGACTGCTCCATGAACCTGAGCAGCTGGAGAAGAGCCAAAGAGATAACTGACTCTGATGGTGAGCTCATCTGAAGCTCTGAGTTGGGGGCTCTTACCTCTGGCTCTTCTGGTTTATTAGGGCTGAGAGGTGCTTCAAGGCCATGTTAGGTGGGTTCTGATAGCCACTTTCTCAGTAATAGCATTCTTCCAATTCTGAGAACTGAGCACTTTAAAAATAAGATTTTATTTATTGGATTTAAAGTGATTTCATGATAGACCTAAAGGTAACAACAGATAAAGAGATGGAATTAAAGCAAAAGTAGATATATTTTCATAGTAGAGAGTATAGACGTATTAAGGATGTGAAAATGGAGAAAAGAAAATGTTGTTTGTGTGTCACACGGGTAGAAAGCTGCGCTGGAGAACCTGTATAATGAGCCCCATAAGAATTAGATATTTTAAAGAATGACAAAAATCATTTTCTAAAGAATAGTTTTAAAATTGTTCTACTAAATGAAATCGGCACTCTAAGGAGAAGGAAAGACAATTAGTAAAGGGAAAAATTTCTCTTCCCTCCATAGATACAAAGACAAAAAACTCTGTTAGAACAGCAATTACAGCAATTCTTCCCAGAACATCAGTTTTATGATTTACCAGAACCCATTCTGACCCTTAGAGAAAAGATTAACACCTTCTGTAATATTAGGAACTGAGCATTCAGGCTAAACTAATACATACTCTAAGTAGAAGCGGGTGGGGGGGGGAGAATAAAACTGGTAAGAGTTCTGGTAATCTGAGTCACGAGCATGATGCAAAGACAGTACATACTGTCTTTTGTACATGAAGGTGACACCTGTGGCTCATTTATTAGGAACAGTGTTGTTTCTCTCCTAGACAAGGGGATACTCTGTTTTGAGCTCTCTGCACTCCCCTAAATACATGCATTTGCACAGTGGCTGATGAGGGGGGTAACTGTGACAAGGGAAAAGAGATTTTCTCTCTGATTACCAAACATCCTCTAAAAGGAACAAATTGGCAATTCTGTATTCTAGCTTACATTAGGCAGACTAACTAGTCCAGACCAAAAGATAGAAAGTCCACTAGTAAGAATATTTAGTAATATAATATTTATAATTAAACATAATATTTTACCATGTCAGCTTTTCCTTCTCAGGCATGAGTTTCTTTTAAGAACCCAGAAACTACATATTGAATAATTAATATGTTTGACTAAAATTTCTTTCATCTGCAATGGTTTTATATACATCACCATCCAAATTTCTTAGGCTTTGTCAGCAAATGCTTTTTTTCTTGGTATTCTTCACAACTTAAATAAATGTGTACATTCTATTTTCTGTGCTCCTAAAAATAAATTGCTACCTCCTTATTAATTGGAAAGAAAAAATTATATTGCTTTGTTGACCACTTTTACCAGGCACAGTGCCAGCAGGGCACAAGACCCAAACAGGAAGAGATACTTTGTAATATACATGGTCTAAGTTTGTACCACTGTGAAATAATGTATTATTCTAGTAAAGAGGCAAAAAAAAAAAAATCGTGGTTACTTTCACCTCTAGGCTTTTGTGTTGAAATAGACCAGCTGTTTCTACAATCAACCTAAATGAGAAGATCCATAATAAAAAATATTGAAGGCTATTAAGGCTAAGTGTAGCATTTAGGGCCAGGCAAGTTTCAAACTTAATTCCTTAACATTATTTGAAAGTAGAAAGCAGTGTGAAAGGCAGGGTATTTCTGATATATAAGATAGTGCTTTTTTTTTAAGAGTAGAGGTTTAAATATAAGTTCTTTACTCTGCAGCCTATAACCATTTTGCTATTCACTTTGCATAAGAGTATATATAGCTTTCAAACTCTTCTCATGTTTTACATTTGTTAAATGCAGAATGTAAGATGATCTTCTAGGGCAGAGATCTTTGTTTTATTGATGGTGTTTCTCGGGTACTTAGAACAGAGCCTGGCACATAGTAGAAACTTAATAAATATTTATTAAACAATTGAAGTGTGTATATTTTGTCCCAACTGAGATATAAGCTCTTCATCGATAGACCCTTGTATGAAAGTAGTTTGTCAGGTATGTGATGTGTGATAGTATGTAAGGCATTGTAAATACTATAATCATCATAATTCTATGCCTTTGTGTCTTCAGAGTCAAGTTTGAGTCACTGGATATATATGGACACTCAATTAATCAATTGTACATTCTTATACATTTGTAGACAGTTTCAGGGAGTTTAAGAACCACATCTCTGAAGCCATCCATGTACCCCCAAAGGAGCCACAGATCCCATTCAGAGCTCCTTAACAAACCAAGAAAACCAAAAGGAGGTGGGTCCTCCAGGGCAGGATTGAGGACCATTGGCAAAAAAACTAAAAACCGTAGAAGAGCACTTTAGCTGTCTGATACGAAACAAGGCAGGATATCCCCAGAAAGCTAATTGTTTTGGTTGGCCAGGTGGCTAGAGAGAATCCACATGTTTTTTCCCTATTCTGAAAAAGACACCTGTGCCTGGGTGGGGTACCTGTAAACTTTTCCAAGTGTCCTACTTTTCCAAGGACTTATTTATCCTGCTTTGTGACAGTCATTTCACCCTAAATATGACTCTAGTTTCTATGTTGTTTGCTTAGAAATATATTAGAGTCGTTAAGTACAGATATGATTGAAAAAACTATTGAAAAAGAATATTGTCTTATTGCTATTGCTCAGTTTTATTCTTAGCAATCAGTCAATTCTAAACTGGCATGTTCTGCCCCTTCTGTGTGTATTCATTCCTACGGCCCTTTGGTAACTACTGTTTTTTTTAAAATTACATTGTAAAGTCTAGTGCTTTCTCCATCTGCATGGCTGATGCAATATTTCTGATTCTAGAATGTTAAACATGGGAACATATTGTTTTAGTTAGAATAGAAACTCCCTAAGTATGAAAATGCTGCTTGATATTTTAAAAGATAATAACATTCCTAACTTTCATTTATCAATTTCCAGCATTTAAAGATCTCAATGATTTACAGTATTGAAATAGACAATGTACAACCAGAATTTAAATATTCAATAAAAACAATGAATTTTCATCCATTAAATACCATAATCAAAACAAAGGCATGACGTCCAGTATATAAATTAATAGCAACCCTTTAAAGTTTTGTTGCTCTGTCACTCATTTCCCTCTACCGTGTATTAAGTTCTTGCTGTTTTTAGAAGGATCTATGTCTTCATAGAGAACAGACTTGTGGTTGTCAAGAGGGAGGGGATTGGGGGAGGGATGGAGTGGGAGGTTGAGGTTAGAAGATGTAAGCTAATGTATATGGAATGGATAAACAACAAGATCCTACTGTATAGCACAGAGAACTATAGTCAGTATCCTATGATAAACCATAATGGAAAAGAATATAAAAAATGTATATATATGTGTAACTGAATCACTTTGCTGTACAGCGGAAATTAACACATTGTAAATCAACTATACTTCAATTTAAAAAAAAAAAGGATCTATGTCTTCAGATGGGAGATAATGCATGAGATAAGATCAAGAGATCTTTCTGAATTCTGGTTGAAGCCAATCTATTATTGTCACTATTTTACCAGGAAGATTTGAGACAGAATTGTGTGACTAAATGAAGCCACATTGTGATTCCTCTGACTTAAAAGGTATTTTTCTCAATGAATGATAAGTAGCTAACATTTCTTTAGTGTTGACCATCTTTCTTTTTTTTTCTTTTTCCCTCTACTAAGAGTCTCTTATACCTGTACTACACTGAATTTTCTATTTTTAAAAGTGTACAGGGAGAAAGAAATTCTATTCCTTGGAGAAGAAAGGAATCTACCTATGGAAGGAACCTAGGTCTACTAAAAGAACAGAATTCATTCCCCAGTTAGCTCTTCCAGTTTTGAAAGAGCCAAAGGTAATATATGTGAGCTGCCTAGGTATCAAGAATTCAGTGCTTGGATCAGAGGAAGAATATGTACCCTTTGGAATTATGATGAAGAATATGCCAAAATAAGGAGGTTAAGCCTTCGTTTTAAAGAAACTGTGACTCATCTTTTAAAGAAGTTTACAGAGGTATATGGGAGGAACCAACAAATGTGGAAACACCTGCATTCTATCCCCTGCTCTGATGGTAATTTGTCGTGTGATTGTGATGTCACTCTGACTCTCCATTCCTTCCTCTGTAAAGATATTGAGTCAAACTAGAGGATATTTAAGGTCATTAAGCCCTAAAACTACTTGATTTTAGGAGATGGAATTCCAAATGATTCAAGTATTAGAAAGAAAGCTTGTGAGGATTTTTAACTTAGATCATTGTTACATTGATTTGTGCAAATTGTAAACCAAAGTGGACTCATCAAAATATATCACTAATTGTATAATTTAGCATAGTTAGACTTGTCTCTATCATACGAATTTGGGTGGGGATATTATTGCATAATATAAACTTTCTCGGGACAACTTGTCATCTGATTCAAGTCTCAAGTTAAAGTGAACTTCTTCTAAGCAAATCATCGATTGTTATAAAATGAATACTATGGTAGCATATAGTATCCTTAGAACTGATCAGGCTTCCCTCTTTGCATTGGCTACTAGAAAGCTAGAGCTCACCTGTAATATATGTATGTATGGTATGCATTTTTGTATTAACCTCATTCTTAGGTTTCATTTTATGTTGCTGTCCTTGATTTGCTTTTTTACCCCTTTTGTGCCAATGTTTAATTTATACTGTCTTGTTTTATGGTATGCATCCTTGTACACTACTTTAGCCTTTTAGGAACAAAGCAGGTTTTAAATAAAACAGCCTGTAAATGGGTTGTTAACTGGAGTGGTTTGTCACTACTGCTGCTGTAACAGATGCCATAACAAGTTTGTGTAATGGCTTAAACAATATAAATGTGTTATCTTATAGTTCTGTGGTTCAGAAGTCCAACACAGGTCTCACTGGGATAAACTCAAGATATCAGCAGGGCCGCATTCCTTTTTGGACATCCTAGGTGAGAATTCATTTCCTTGCCTTTTTCAGCTTCTAGAAGCTACCTACATTCTTTGGCTCATGGCTCATTTTTCCATCTTTAAAGTAAGCGACATCACATCTAGCTGACAATTATTCTGTAGTCATATCTCCCTCTAACTACATCCTGGAAAGGTTCTACACTTTTAAGGACCCCTGTGATTATATTGGGTCCACCCAGATAATCCAGGATAATCTCCCATCTCAAGGTTCTTACTCTTAATCAAACCTGCAAAGTACCTCGTGTCATGTAAGGTAGCATATACAATAGTTACAGTTATTAGGACATGGACATTTTGGGGGGGGGCATTATTATGTCTACTAGACTAACCCTTACTAGTTTTTAAGAGAAAAAGTGGGAAAAATGAATAGGAAATAGTTAAATTTTTATTCATAGTCATAGTAGTTAAATACTGAAATCTTACATGACATTTCCTGTGGATCAAGAATGTAGTGCTTACTATTGGTGGGAATATAAATTGGTACAGCCACTATGGAAAACAGTATGGAGTTTCAATAAAAAATTAAAAATACAGCTACCATATGATCTGCAATCTCACTTCTGGATATATATCTGAAGGACATGAAATATCACTATCTCAAAGAATTATCTATACTTCCATGTTTACTGCAGCTTTGTTCACAATAACCAAGGCATGGAAACAACCTTAGTGTCCATCAACAGATGAACAGATAAAGATGATATATAATATATATATGTATTTGAATATTATGCAACCATAAAAAAGAAGGAAATGCTGCCATGTGCAACAATGTGGATGGATCTTGAGGGCCTTATGCTAAGTGAAGTAAGTCAAACAGAGAAAGACAAATACTGTATGATCTTGCTTATATGTGCAGTGTAAAAACATCTAACCCATAGAAACAGAGAGTAACGTGGTGCTTGCTAGGGGCTGAGGGATGGGGTATATGGGAAGATGTTGGTCAAAGGATACAAACTTTCAGGTCTAAGATGAATAAGTCCTGGGGATGTAGTATACAGCGTAATGACTATAGTTAACAATACTGTATTGTATAGTTGAAAGTTGCTAAGAGAGCAGACCTTTACTGTTACCACCACAACAACTAAATGGTAATCGTGTGAGGTGAAGGTTAATTAACCTTATTGTGGTAAACTTCACTATATACGCATATATCAAATGATCATATTGTATACCTTAAACCTACACGATGTTGTATGTCAATTTTATCTCAACAAAAGCAGAGGGGGAAAAAAGAATGTATTGCTTGGATTAGAAGAAAATGTGTTCTTATATTAAATCTTTAATACCAGAATAAGAAGGTTATAGGAAAGGCTGGACTAAAGTAATAAAAAAATTTCTTCTATAGAATTTTTACATCAGGAAATCTTAGTTTGAGAAATAGACTTATCATCTTAGAGCTCTACTATCTGGGCATATCTGAAGGGTTGGTAGAATAAACTGCAAGGTAACTATTCTTAAGAAGGGTTAGAGACCATCCTGGATTGGGAGTGAGGATGGAGCTCATTATTAGCAAAGAGAAAATTGTGGCAGATAAGCCTTGTCCAAGGGACAACAGTCAGTTTCATATGGGTAGAATGATCTTGTCACTTTCACTATCCCATTGTCCAGTCCTCATGTTCTTCTGCCAGAGTCCAAAGGAGAGGAGCTGCACTAAATTCGTAAAAATCTGCTTCACTAAATCTCTGTAGGACTTAATAATGTGATAGATATGTTCTTCATTTGTGGTCACTTTTAGAATACAACATGTGCACAGCACCCGGAACAACAAACCAAACCAGCCTACAGAAGGGCATAAAGGAGACACCAAAGAGGACATGATCTATTTGGGCTCTTGTGATTGCAGGTGAGAGCTGTTAATTATAGCAACCAGGGAAAGAAAATGGCAGAACATATCCAAGAAGATTACCCTCCAGAGAACTGCGATCTTGAGGACATCTGAAAGGAACGTGATGGACACCATGTGATAATCAAGCAATGCACATGTTCATGTTCATGTGAGATACTCCTCAGGGACTCACTGAATGGAACAAGTTGAAGGGAGCAGCAAAGCAAGGTAAATACTTTGCCATTGTTACTGCGCCCCAATTAAGAGCACATGGGTTGTACTAGCTTTATTAGTATAAGCACAAAAGCTCATTTCTAGTTCTGAATATGATACTAACTTGCTATGTGATCTTGGACATGCCAGTTACTGTCATTGGGCCTGTATACTCGTTCATAATATGAGGGATTTGGACTAGATAGTCTCTGAGTCCCCTCAGCTCTAAACTATGATGTACAAGATGTGAGGTTAGTGCATTCAGTAACACAGACTAATTGTTAATGGGGTACGGTCAAATACAAGCACTCTAAAATAGGTTAGAATGACTTATAGCAGTTTATACGTGTGTATATAGCATTATTAAGGGGACTTAAATAGGGGGAAATACTTGGAGACATCTAAAAACATAATGTTGAATGTAAAACAGAAGGTACATATAATACAATTATTTTACATAAATTTAAAAATCACACAAAGCAGTATCATTATGGGTATATGTAGAAATAGTAAAAGTCTAAAAATTATGTGCAGGAATAATATATACATAACTTCAGGAAAATAAAACCTCTAGAACTTGATTCCTGGGGAGGGGGTGAGACTTTAGCTGCATCTGTAATATTGAGTTCTTTTTGAAGGAAGAGATAAGATTCAGCAAAGTTTAATACTGAAACTTGGTAATGTAAAAATTAATATTTTAAATATTTTTGAGTGTTTAAAATATTTTATATTGAAAAGAATAATCTTTAAAATAAAAATGACCTTTAGGGATATACACTAAAATGGGGTTGGCAAACTTATAGCCTGTGGGCCAATTCCAGTTCAGGATCTGTTTTTGTATGACCTTTGAGCTAAGGAGAAGGGTTTTTACATTTTAAAAGGTTTGTTAAAAACAAAATAAAACAAAACAAAAACAAAACGCAAAACTGACAGAGATCTTATGTGGCTCACAAAGACTAAAATGTATATTATCTGGCTCTTTACAGAAAGTTTGTTGACCTCTGCTGTCTAAAATATTAGTTGTGGGTATCTGAGTTATTGGATTATTGGAAATTTTGATTTTTCTTTCTGCGTTTGTATTTTTCCCAAGTTTCCCATGGTGCTTTTATGATGAAGGAAATAAAAACCATCAAAATGATTTTTAAAGAGGGCTTGGAAAGTGTACTTTCTTATCAAATTGAACATTTCCCTAGGTTATCTGATTCAAACCCTTAATTACATGGAAAATCTTTCTTTCACAGTTATTACAAAAGCAAACTTCAAACCCAAATCCATTTTGATCATCAGAAATTCTGAATTTGGAATTTGCAGATGAATAAGGTGTTAATGCTTCTGACAAAGCTGATGGTGCAAAAGTTCTATCTCAGATGAGTACAATTACTGTTAGGAGCCTGAGGCTAGGCACCCTAACCTCTTCAGATCTCTTCCCACTCCCTGGTTAGTTGTTGCTGATTTTTATCTCCATCAGGAATTTCTAAGGATCTATTTGTGCTACTGACACACAGTGAAATAGTGTTAGAATTTTTGGTTATTGACATATCTAAATGTTATCTAAATGTTTCCATTTGCTCTGTTATGCAAAGGATCTATAATAGAAATAGAACTCCTGAGAGTTCACCTGACATATTTTATTTTATAAATGTTTTTATTAGCTGCATTCCCATATCCCTGAAACACCTTGTGACTTGGAACAGTGTTTTGTATGCAACACGATTAACTTCCTCTATATCATGCACACATATTTAATCAAAAAAAAAAAAAGATTTGAACAAATGTGTACTACCCTTTCCCAGAACTTTCCAAGGGTGTATGAATTTCCTGTAAACCAATATCTGAAATATGAAGGCAGTGAGAAATTCTTTGCCAGTAAAAGCCCTGCAAAATACTTTGGGGAAGAGTGTGGCCTATAACTGCAGAAAGTAGAGTGCAGTGTAAGTATTGTTTTAAAACAACGTTTCCAATGTGGGTATCTCAAAAAGGATACTTATAAGCATAATGCATTTTAAATATTCTGAAATCTCAAAGATAAGCATATCTAGATACACAAAGTGCTAGCACATAGCACTTTCCTGGAAAGTGCATGTTATTGTAGGTTGTAATTTTACAGATTCTGGTTCTGAGGTTTGGGGCATATTCATGTGGGAAATGGAATGAATGAATAAAGAGAACTGTAAAATGCTAAATAGCTTTCTCTTTCATTGATTCATTTGAGAGTTACTTTCCTATATAATTTCTTCATGCCTCAGTGGAAGAATTGGTTCCATAGAGTTGATTTATTTACATAGTAAATAAAAATATTAATGCATGCATATTGGTGCATATTCAAAATTCTCTTTATAGTACACAAAACTTTAAGTGTATTTTTTTCCATTGAGCACCAATGCCTTAGTTATTTTTCTAATTTTAATTAAAAATATTCAGTCATTCCCACTCAAGTGTATCTTTTTCAAATTTTTGCCAAATGCCTCACTACTTTGATATGTCATGCCTAGTTCTCACAATCTTTTTACATAGTAAATCAGTCAGGTTATATTTTGCTACAGATATATTGTTATAAATTCTAAAGCATAAGGATTTCCTCATGTTAGAGGTAAAAAATACTGCTTCTTTTCTTTCCTTTTCTTTTCTTTCTTTCCCTTTCTCCTTTTTTTCTTTTTTATAAATTTATCTATTTTTGGCTGTGCTGGGTCTTCGTTGCTGCACGCGGGCTTTCTTTAGTTGTGGCGAGCGGGGGCTACTCTTTATTGTGTGCACGGGCTTCTCATTGTGGTGGCTTCTCATGTAGCGGAGCACGGGCTCTAGGCACGCAGACTTCAGTAGTTGTGGCATGTAGGCTCAGTGGTTGTGGCTCACGGGCTCTAGAGTGCAGGCTCAGTAGTTGCGGCACACGGGCTTAGTTGCTCCATGGCATGTGGGATCTTCCGGGACCAGGGATCGAAACTGTGTCCCCTGCATTGGCAAGCAGATTCTTAACCACTGTGCCACCCAGGGAAGTCCCTCTTTCTCCTTTTTTAATCAAAAGACTCAATTTTTTAAACATCCATGATACAGTTCTAATTCAAAGGTGAATCCAGGGTGAACACTGAATCCTGACTCTTGTGAAAGACACTATTATAAGCACTATTATACTTCAGGTAAGATGGGTCTGTCTAAGAAATCAACCATCTATTAATTGATAGAATTTCAAAAATCTTTGAATTCCAGACTAAATACATATTCCAGATTTAAAATAACAGGATGAAAATCATACTTTAATAACCACTTAAACATTTATATGAACAGGTCTCCACATATGTCAAAGAAGAGATATGACTTTTGTCTGTAAGGGAGGGATAACATGTAAAGCCACTTGATTTACTGAGGTAGAAGGAAGTGATTCAATCTTATCAATTACTCAATAAAACTTGCATTTTTAACATAAAATATTTCTATACCGATTAGTGAATGGAAGAACAGTAAATGTTAATAGTAGTTGTTTCTAGGTGGCAGGATTTGGAGAGTTATTATTTTTCCTTTTCCTTGCCTGTTTTTCTAAATATAGAAGAAATGTTGCTATTTTAATAAGAAAAATTTTTTTAAAAGAACAACAAAATTCACTTAAGAAACATAATATTTCTATTTTAAAACAATTAGATGACAATGCTATAAATATAAAAAATATAAGAAAATATGAAATATAACAAGGGTATCAAATACTGATCTGGGAGTATATATATATATATATATCAGTATCAAATACTGATCTGGGAGTATATATATGTATATATATCTCCCTGCTAAAGTTGGTTCTCCCTTAACCATAATCATATATATATATCTATTTTATATATATATATATCCATCTTCTTCCCAGATCAGTGTTTGGTATCCTTGTTATAAGTGATTTTTCCTTATATGATCATATGACAGAGCAATGGAGAACCACCCCTTGCTGGGCTATTAAATAATTCTCGGTGTAAGAGAAAATAAGAATACTCACTTATTCCAGGTAGATTAGCTCCTGTTTCCTCCTTTGGGAAACATGGCCCACTGTGGTTTCTGGAGCATTTTTTTTCAGCTAGGCTAAAAGTTATGTCATGCTGACTGTATCCCTTGCATATCTAGAATACAGTCATTCCTCGATATCCAAATGCTGAAGATTGGTTCCAGGATCCCCAGGGATTTGCTACGTCCCTTACACAAAATGGTGTAGTATTTGCATATAACCTATGCACATCCTCCCCTATACTTTAAATCATCTCTAGATTACTAACACAATGTAAATGCCATGTAAATAGTTATAAATACAATGTAAAGGTGTGATATAGATAGTTGCTGGGAGCATGACAAATTTAAGTTTTGCTTTTTGGAACTTTCTGGAATTTTTTTTATGTAATATTTTCGATCTGTGGTTGGTTGAATCTGCGGATGCAGGACCTGGGGATATGGAAGGCTGACTGTAATACTTCCTTTGTACCTTTAACACTTGATCAAGCTTTTTATATAATCTAGAGGTTAATATTCCCAGTAAGTCTCTCCTTAGAAGTAAGTTAGAGGCTTAGGGAGCCCACTAAAGCTCTTCTAGCAGTTATGCAGTAAGTAGCCTAAAAACATTAACCACTTCGCTCACTTCCCAGAGAGAGACTTAGGCACAGGAGAGAATATGGCTAAATATATTTTATTTTATTCATTGGGTTTATTGTGCTTATTACCCTCTAGGCACACATAAATACTGTACAAAAATCTGGTTTGGATAAAGTCAGCTATAATCAAGGAAAGTTTGGCTGATAAGGTTTATAAAACCGCTTATACTTTTTTGTTAAGGCCTGGCTCCTCTATTTTGAAACCTCTGCTGGACAATCATCAGCTGAGATGACAGTTACAAAATGAGATAAAAGTCTTGTTCTTCAGCAACAGAAATGATTTTTTAAGGTCTAGTATAAATCCTTGATTTGTACTGAAGAAACTCTCTGGTTTCTACCAATGTGCTTCACATGAAATTTCCTGTTGGGCTGGAAAGTTTGATCTGTATTTGAGTACTCCATGTCACTGTAAACTGTCACAAGGCAGGCAGCATCTAAAGGGTTATCTTCTAAAGTAAAAATAATTACTTTCATTCTGCATCACTGTTCTGACATATGTTCTTTTTCAAAATGCCCCCATTTTCTCTTGTTTTATTTTTTTGTTTTTGTCAGTAACCTATTAGTACCTTGATGAGGCCAGCGTGACCTAACTTTTCAATTCCTTATTTAATAACATCTTTACGGTCTTCTTTTATCCTTAAAGTTTCCATTCGACTGCTGATATTTTTTCTCTTTATATTCATGTGCTTAATACAGTCATGACAGTTTGACCTCTTTTTATTAGCTGCCCATTAGTAAGAATATCTGGAGCAGTCTCGCATAGCATTCTTTGTTTTCATGGTTTTATGAAGTAATGTATTAGTGATCTGAAACTCTGTTTATCAATAGATTATTATATTTTTCATATAATGAATGCACCAGTGTGGACCTGCCATGCACTTGGATTTGTAGCTTAGTGACTGACTTATTTGCAAGAGGGTTGGACTAAACAAACTCTTCTGAAAATGAGTTTTTTTTTTTTTTAAATAAGGCAGCATTCAGTGAGGGTAGAATTCAGAAAAAACTCCAATTAAAGACTTTTTTTCTTCCCTTTTTCTTTCCTCTAAAGGAGAAAAAAATCAATTTGTCCAGTGCTTGCCACCTTTAGTGGGTTTCAGTGAAGGAGGTAGCATAAAGCAGTAGGGGGGAAGACACTTGGTCTTAGCAGACTTGGTTTCTGGGCTAGGTTCTATGATTGTATTAGCTCTAGGCAAACTTACACACAAATTAGTTAATATCTAGACCTTAACTTGCACATCTATAAACTGGAAAAGTTAATATTAGACATTCCTACCTCAGATATTCCTCTGAGGGTCTAATAAAATAAGAAAATATATGTATGTGAAAGATTTTTGAAAACCATGAAGAACCAGAAAGAGGTTAGGTATATTTATTAAAAGGTTTCTTGTGTAATTATTTTTTAATTTGAGGGAACTGCCAGTTTCCACATAATTTCATTTACCAATAAAAGAATCACAGAACATTTTATTATAATTAATATTCATGAGCCTCAATCCCACCTCTCAATGCGGTGGTAAATAAACTTAGTCAAATTAGCTTTAAAATTTCAATCCTTTGGTTTTATACATGTATAACCTACTCACAGTAGATCACTCATATTTGCTGTTAATGTTCATTCTAACCAATGTGCCACAGTTTATTTGCACAATGCAATTAACAGAAATCAGTGTCAGTGGAGCTAATGATACACTGCTGCACCCATGAGCAAGTCTCTATAAGATGTCATAGTGATCAGCATTTTGATCAATTTCCTAAAACATGAAACAAAACAAAAAACATGCAGTTTCATTCCATGGCAGACTCAGGGGCCTGGAAAAATGAACTTCTAGGTAGAAAGGAAAACTAGTTCAGAATGAAAACATTGGCCTACCATGTAGTCTAGACCAGAGGCTTCCAAACATACCTGGCAAATAGCAAAATGGCCCGAAAATGTTTAAAAAATCAGACAAATTCCCACATTTTTTCCCCAGAGATTCTGATTCAGTAGGTATGGTGTGGAGTCTGAGAATTTGTGCTTTAAAAATCTTCCCAGGAAATTCTAAGACTCAACCAGATTTGAGATGCACTAGTCTAAATTACCACAAGAGGCATAATGGGAGGGGTTTGTCCTCAGCACTGTGTTCCTCAGAGACATTGAGTCCTTAATTTGAGTTTTGCAGTCCAACTGCATCCTCCTTTATGGTTCTATATTGTGAACATAAAAAATATCTCATTGTCAGAGACTAAATCTTACCTCTAGGACAGTGATCATCAAACTTTAGTATGCTTAACATCATGTAGGGAGCTTGCTGAAACTTCATATAACATGGTCTCCACTCCCAGAGATTCTGATTCAGTTAGTTTGGGAGGGGACCCAGGATTCTGCATTTTTAACAAGTACCACAGATGATTCTGATACACATAACTAGAGAATCACACTTGGAGAAACACTGGTTTAGACAGCGTTCTATATCAACTTTAATATGTTGCCTTTACTAGAATATAAGACCCTATTTTCAAATTAATATTTTTAGTGAATATACACATTCTCAAAAAATATTATAACCTCTTTCAAATTCATTATACTTCATTCAAATCCTTCCTGTTAAATATGGATCAGAATTAAATGGGCCTCTTTGGATTTACATAACACAAAGTTGAAAAGTGCTGTTGAGTTCTATTTTTGTATCCTTAGCATTGGCTACTTCAATCTAATTTTAGGAGAGTAGTAATGGATCAGTAAGGATTACATATATGACCATTTGGCTCATTAGAACAAAGGAAAATGCTTGGATTGTCTCCTACACATTTTATTATGAATTAAATATAGCTCCCAGATCACCAGATTATCAGCTGAAACTGGATCAATGATTTTTACAACCTCTTCCTTCTTCTGCTTTGGAGTATTAATAACTAACATACAATACATTTTTCT
Organism: Phocoena sinus; assembly: GCF_008692025.1. Lineage (NCBI taxonomy): Eukaryota > Metazoa > Chordata > Mammalia > Artiodactyla > Phocoenidae > Phocoena > Phocoena sinus. The sequence continues at coordinate 106,524,186 of NC_045784.1, forward strand.
ATCAATCCAGTCCACATCCTTCATGTGATTTTTGTTAATATTCTATTGTCATGCTAAGTTTGTGGATGCTGCTTGGGTTCAAAACATTCAGAGTGTATAAAGAAGGAAATGAAAATCACCTGAAATTCCATTATCTAGAGGGAACGCTATGGATATTGGGTGAACTTCCTCTCTCTATATATACATGAATATGCACCTGTATAAAATAGAGCTAATATAACACTGTATATAGAGTTTAAGCATTAGATCATATTTTCCAGGTCACTAAATAATTTTTTTAAGCATCATTTTCAGAGTTTCATCTTAATGTTAACATAGAGCCATGGAATCAATAAAAAATTAAACCTAGAAGTAGGTTAGGCATATTTATTTGTGTTCACTGTTCAATTGTTTCTACCTCATAAAGGTGTTTTGAATATTAAATAGGTAAAAACATCTTCAGCACTTAGAACAGTGTCTGGCATATAGCAAGTGCTCAAATAATGTTGGCTATTATCATTCAAAAGCGTTTTTGGTCTCTTTATATTAGCAAAAGATACTAATGCCTTAGATAAGCAGATGACATTACATTTCTCCTGGTTTCTCTCATTAAAGCAGCAAAGTTGAATATTAATAAGTATAGAGAATTATGTTGTCATGCATGTTAGTCTGGAAAATATAAATTCATCTCATAAAAAAAGTCAAAAGATCAAAGAAGGCTTTTACTGTTAATTGGAAACAAAGTGTCATTGGTGTCCTGATTTAAGGGGCACTCAATCATGATTAGCTAATAAAAGAAGAAAAAATAAATAAAGAAAAATAATGTTAAAGTGAAGTTATTATTAGCTCTTATTTCACTAAAATCTTTTCCTCATAGCCCATGGCACCAAATAAAATTAAATATAGAAAAGTTTCATAATTCACGATGACATTCTCAATGTTAAGACATTTTAAAATAAAAAATGCATTACTGAAAGCACACTTCAAAATTATTAGATGTAATATTTTTATAGCCAAAAGCATTTAAATTTTAAGAGTTGAACAACTGGAGGAGTGGAATGCTATTTATAGATTTAGAAAGATTTAGTCACTTTCATAAGTTAAAATTCGTTCTCTCTTTAAGCCACCTGTTCTCTCTCTCTCTTTAGCAATGGTTTTGTTAAAAATAATCTCAAGGTTCTGACTATTTTCTATTCTAAGGAAACCACATCAAGAGGAAAGTAGGATATTTTTCTTAATTATTGGTAAAGAATTTCGACAGGTTCATGGGCAGACAGTTCACTAATTTGTTATAGTCCTTCCCCTAACATTTGAAAAACTGGTCTGGAAAATCTCAGAATAGACACTGCCTGAAATAAAACCAAGGAACTGACCTAAGTTCAGTGAAGTGCTGAGAATATGGGTTACCTGAAACTTTAGCTTAATGAGTTCCTTAATTAGGGAAGACATAATTTAAGGTGCTAAAATGTCCTGTGGCTGAGTATTTGAATTATTGTATGTTTACACCAATTTAACTAGAAGTTATAATTATCAGTTAGGGGGAGTCCGAATTAAAAGTCTACTCCCACTTCCACCACAGCTAAAATATTTCTGAGGAAGTATTAATGACATGCTTTTGTTATATGCTTTAGACACATTTATTTACAGACATAGTTATTCATTTCCATAAATGAGAGCTCAAGTAAATGAACAATACTAGAAAGGATAAGTGTTTTAGAATGTAGTATTATCCAACAAACAACAAATAACAGTCTCTGGTTACATACATTCTTTCTCAACATAGTGTAGTTTTAAATATGTTTAATATACTTCTAAGTGTAACCTTTTATTTAGGCCATTTTTGTAAGTTACTATTAAAAAGAAACTCTGAAAATGATGTTTACAAAGAATTATAAAGTATTTGGGAAAATGCATAAGATATGCAATGTGTGAGAAAAAAAGAAAATGGGATACAACTGTATATAGAATATTAGCTTTAAACTTTCCTGTTTTCCCAATTTTCTATGGTGAGCATATACTATATTTACAGTCAGGTAACATATTTATTTAATGGGACCCTAGTCAAAACCACAATTAGAAGAGAACAATTACAACATCTGTCTATTTTGTTTCATGACTCTATGAACATAAAATTTATTATTTCAGCATTTCACATCATGGAACCCAACTTAGAAAATACATTCATTATCTACCCTTTTATATATTGATGATGATAATCAAGGCAGAACCCCTTTCCTTTTTTTTTTTTTTTTTTGGTTGTGCTATGTGGCTTATGGGATCTTAGTTCCCTGACCAGGGTCGAACCCATGTCCCCTGCAGTAGAAGCACTGAGTCCTAACCACTGGACAGCCAGGGAATTCCCAAGGCAGAACCTTTTTATAAAACACATTTTTAGCCTTTAGCATGGCAAGTTAAACAGAAGCAAGATTTTTTTCTAAGCACAGTTATTATCTGAAATCATCAACAATAATAGGTTGTTGGCTAAATAAGCAAGCAAAACTTAGTACCATAACCATTTTGTCAAGATGCCCATGAACTTTGATATTTTATCACATACAAAACATTGATCCATGACTGAAAGGGAGACAGGGTTTGCATAGACACATCTTAAACCTTCTGCTTCCCATTGACTAAAATATTTTCATTGTATATTTCATTCTACTTTTAAAAATCCAGTTTACCAGCTGTTTTCTTACATAATAATATGTACTTAGTTATATTTTTTTCTTACACCATAATATTTAGGAGATATAGGACTTATTTAACTTTTTATTTCTCCTCTGGAAGAGAACTGCTGCATTTTATTACTCTTTCACGAGGGCAATGTCTAGCATTTTCCCCATATGTCAGGTATCCCACACTCCATTCTCAAGACAACACCTAGGAAACAATCAGGAGACTCAAGTAAATCATTATGAAAATAATAGTAATTGTGTTTTCTAGCCCTTGATGTTTTCTTTTAATGAATTATGAGAATAAAGCCTATTAAATTATTAACCAGAAAATAATTAAATCAGTAGTAATTTTTTTTTTTTTTTTTTGCGGTATCCGGGGCTCTCACTGTTGTGGCCTCTCCCGTTGCGGAGCACAGGCTCCGGACGCGTAGGCTCAGCGGTGGCTCACAGGCCCAGCCGCTCCACGGCATATGGGATCTTCTCGGACCGGGGCACGAACCCGTGTCCCCTGCATCTACAGGTGGACTCTCAACCACTGCGCCACCAGGGAAGTCCAAAATCAATAGTAATTTTTAAGAACTTCAAATAGAAATCAAGCCAATTTTAAGAATCCATCAATAAAAAAGACAGAATTTGCAACAATACATTACAAATGGAAAGGATTTAGAATTTTTATAGATCCTTTTAGATTTAAACAGGCATCGGTTTACCTTCTGAATAAAATCTTTTTACAAACAATCACCAGAGTTGTAAAATATGAAAAAGTGAAGCTAGGATTCTGCATATATAAAAATAATTTTCAGATTATGATTTCAAGAAGGGGTTTGGTTAGGCCATGGCCTCAACACATATGAAGTTAGTGATTCTGTATACTCATTTGATCGCTTACTGAAGTTCTCTTTTCATGACATGTATTCCTAGATATAAATCAGTTTTCTTATTTTTAGTTACTAATAAATATTTATTTGATATCTGGTACTTAGCATTTTATATATCATAATTTCAGCCTACAACAGTATTTACTATAAAACTAAAATTACCTTGGCTTTCAACAAAATTATCATGTGAAAATCTTTACTCACAAAAATAACCATGACTTTGCAGAGAAGTTAATCTTAGGGAGATGGTAATTCTCTCTTTAATAAATTTTTAAGAACTCTACATGAGATTACATGTAGGTGTGATGAATAAATCAATGAAAGTTACTTGTTAAATACCTACTGTGTTCAATTCTATTTGGGGACATAAGAGGGGCAAGACAAGGGTGGATGTTGAAGAATCAGAAAACTATCAGTGTCCTCAAGGAACTTAAAATAGAATTGGATAGAATGATTGATGAATGATCCAAGATAGAACGAAATTAAGTGATAAGTTGTGAGATAAAGACAGAGATGGTTATATTCATGAAGCTAATGAAACTTAAACTTCAGAGACCCTTACTAGAATGGGTCCCTTGCAAGGTCCTAAGAGGGACTGTGTTAGTTCATTAGGACTGTGTTAGTTCATTAGGGCTGTCCTAACAAAGTACCAGAGACTGGTGACCTAAACAACAGAAATTTATTTTCTCACGATTCTGGAGGATAGAAATATGAGATCAAGGTGTCAACTGGTTTGGTCTCCTCTGAGGCCTCTCTCGTTGGCTTGTATACAGCCATCTTCTCCCTGTGTCTTCACATAGTCTGTATCTGTGTCCTAATCTCCTCTTTTTATAAGAATACCAATCATATTGCATTAGGGTCCACCTATGTAACCTCATTTTTACTCAAGTACCTCTTTAAAGACCTTATCTTCAAATACAGTCACATTCTCAGTTACTGGAGGTTAGGAATTCAACATATGAATTTGGGGGGGGGGAAGAAAATTCAGCCCATAATACTCTGCCCCCTGGATCACCAAAATTCATGTCTTTGCCACATGCATATTACATTCATCCCACCTCAACAGCCACAAAAGTCTTAACTCATTCCAACATGAATTCTAAGTTCAAAGTCTCATTTGAATCAAATATGGAAAGATTCCAGGTTTGATTCATCCTGAGGCACAGTTCCTCTCCAGCTGTGAACCTATGAAAACAGCAAGTTATCTGCTTCCAAAATACAATAGGGGGGAGGCATAGGATAGAATTTTCCAAATCTTCAAGTTCAGGTTCCTTTTTGCTTAACAATTTTTTCTTCAATTTATCTCTCTCTTCTTGCATTTTACTGTAAGCAGCAAGGAGAAACCAAGCTGTGCCTTCAACACTTTGCTTACAAATTGCCCCAGCTAAATATCCAGATTCATCACTTACAAGTTCTACTTTCAACAGAACACTAGAACACACTTTGGCCAAATTTTTGCCAATTTATGACAGGGATTGCCTTTCTTCCAGTTTCCAATAACATGTTTCTCATATCTGAGATCTCAACAGAAGCACCTTTAACATTCATATTTCTACCAGCATTCAGTTCATGATGATGTATGTATATCTCTCAGATTATATAAGCTTTATCCACAGCTCTCCTTTTTCTTTCTAAGTCCTCACAAGAGTTTACCTTTAATGTCCATATTTCTATCAACACTCTCTTCAAGGCAATCTAGGCTTTTTCTAACATGCACCTCAAAACTCTTCCAGTCTCCATCCATTACCCAGTTCCATTTCTATATTTCACCTTTGTCTTCCTACCCCCTTTGCCTTGTATAGACTGGGGTTGGTGTAGCCACAGGCACATTAGAGATCTGGCTAAGAGGAAGATCATTTAGTCTGGCATTAGTAGGATGTATCTATGTGGTTCATAGTCACTTTTCTGTATAGTTATTACTAGCTGCCCCAGAGTCGGAGTGGCTTCCGGGAATACTCCTGTCACCTTTGTGCCTACCACATGAAGATGCAAAGCTAAAGCTGTGTTGTGATATGAATATGACACTATAGCTGCTGGCACTGGAAATACAAAGGCAATGAAGGATAAGCAAGATTTGAAACAGGCAAGATCAGAAGCCTGTCTATGCAAAAGTCTTCCAAACATTAAACATATAAAATTATAAGCAAAGGATTTGGTTCTCACAGAGCCTAGTCAAATATTCTCTCCTATCAGCAATATTCTTGAAAATCGACTATAAAAGGACCATATGTTTCTTTTCATTTTTGATGGAAATTATATGAAATATAATTTATCAAAATTTCTGTTTGTAGGGCACTTATCTATAGCAGTATTATAAGCAGTGAACATGTCTGTATGAAGTTACATGCATTATGCATATTTATTAACAATAATAGAAAAGGCACCAGTTTTGATGTTGTGAAAAACTAAGTTATCTTTCTATTATCTCTATAGACAATGAAATTTACAAAATAATTGTCATCTTAAGAGGTGATCAAAAGTATGCATTCGGAGTTCCGGGAAGATGGCGGAGGAATAAGACGCGGAGATCACCTTCCTCCCCACAGATACACCAGAAATACATCTACACGTGGAACAACTCCTACAGAACACCTACTGAACGCTGGCAGAAGACCTCAGACCTCCCAAAAGGCAAGAAACCCTGCACATACCTGGGTAGGGCTAAAGAAAAAAGAATAAACAGAGACAAAAGGATAGGGACAGGACCTGCACCAGTGGGAGGGAGCTGTGAAGGAGGAAAGGTTTCCACACACTAGGAAGCCACTTCGTGGGTGGAGACTGCGGGTGGCGGATGGGGGGAAGCTTCAGAACTGCGGAGGAGAGCGCAGCAACAGGGGTGCGGGGGGGGGGGCAAAGCAGGGAGATTCCCACACAGAGGATCAGGGCCGACCGGCACTCACCTGCCCGAGAGGCTTGTCTGCTCACCCGCCGGGCCGGGCGGGGCTGGGAGCTGAGGCTCGTGCTTCAGTCAGAGCGCAGGGAGAGGACTGAGGTTGGCGGCGTGAACACAGCCTGCAGGGGGTTAGTGCGCCACGGCTAGCCGGGAGGGAGTCCGGGGAAAAGTCTGGACCTGCGGAAGAGGCAAGAGACTTTTTCTTCCCTGTTTGTTGCCTGGTTCGCGAGGAGAGGGGATTAAGAACACTGCTTAAAGGAGCTCCAGAGACAGGTGAGAGCCGCTGCTAAAAGCGCGGACCCCAGAGACGGGCATGAGATGCTAAGGCTGCTGCTGCCGCCACCAAGAAGCCTATGTGCGAGCACAGGTCACTATCCACAGCCCCCTTCCGGGGAGCCTGTGCAGCCCGCCACTGCCAGGGTCCCGGGATCCAGGGACAATTCCCCCGGGAGAACGCACGGCGCGCCTCAGGCTGGTGCAATGTCATGGTGGCCTCTGCTGCCGCAGGCCTGCCCCGCACTCCGTGCTCCACCCTCCCCCCGGCCTGAGTGAGCCAGAGCCCCCGAATCAGCGGCTCCTTCAACCCCATCCTGTCTGAGCGAAGAACACACGCCCTCTGGCGACCTACGCACAGAGGTGGGGCCAAATCCAAAGCTGAGCCCCGGGAGCTGTGAGAACAAAGAAGAGAAAGGGAAATCTCTCCCAACAGCCTCAGAAGCAGAGGATTAAAGCTCCACAATCAACTTGATGTACCCTGCATTTGTGGAATACATGAATAGACAACAAATCATCCTGAATTGAGGAGGTGGACTTTGAGAGCAAGATTTATGATTTTCCTATTTTTGTGAGTGTGTATGTGTATGCTTCAGTGTGAGATTTTGTCTGTATAGCTTTGCTTCCACCATTTGTCCTAGGGTTCTATCCATCCGCTTTTTTTTCTCTTAATAATTATTTTTTTATTTTAATAACACTTTATATTTTATCTTACTTTATTTTATTTTACATTATCTTCTTCTATCTTTCTTTTTTTCCTTCCTTCACTCCTTCTCTCCTTCCTTCCTCCCTCGCTCCCTCCCTCCCTCCTTTCTTTCTTTCTACTTCTACTAATTCTTTCTTTCTACTTTTTCTCCCTTTTATTCTGAGCCATGTGGATGAAAGGCTCTTGGTGCTGCAGCCAGGAGTCAGTGCTGTGCCTCTGAGGTGGGAGAGCTAACTTCAGGACCCTGGTCCACAAGAGACCTCCTAGCTCCACATAATATCAAATGGCGAACATCTCCCAGAGATCTCCATCTCAACACCAGCACCGAGCTTCACTCAACGAACAGCAAGCTACAGTGCTGGACATCCTATGCCAAACAACTAGCAAGACAGGAACACAACCCCACCCATTAGCAGAGAGGCTGCCTAAAATCATAATAAGTCCACAGACACCCCAAAACACACCACCAGACGTGGACCTGCCCACCAGAAAGACAAGATCCAGCCTCATCCACCAGAACACAGGCATGAGTCCCCTCCACCAGGAAGCCTACAAAACCCACTGAACCAACCTTAGCCACTGGGGACAGACACCAAACACAACGGGAACTATAAACCTGCAGCCTGCAAAAAGGAGACCCCAAACACAGTAAGATAAGCAAAATGAGAAGACTGAAAATCACATCGCAGATGAAGGAGCAAGATAAAAACCCACCAGACCTAACAAATGAAGAGGAAATAGGCAGTCTACCTGAAAAAGAATTCAGAATAATGATAGTAAAGATGATCCAAAATCTTGGAAAAAGAATAGACAAAATGCAAGAAACATTTAACAAGGACCTGGAAGAACTAAAGATGAAACAAACAACGGGGAACAACACAATAAATGAAATTAAAAATACTCTAGATGCGATCAATAGCAGAATAACTGAGGCAGAAGAATGGATAAGTGACCTGGAAGATAAAAGAGTGGAAATAACTACTGCAGAACAGAATAATGAAAAAAGAATGAAAAGAACTGAGGACAGTCTCAGAGACCTCTGGGACAACATTAAATGCACCAACATTCGAATTATAGGGCTTCCAGAAGAAGAAGAGAAAAAGAAAGGGACTGAGAAAATATTTGAAGAGATTATAGTTGAAAACTTCCCTAATATGGGAAAGGAAATAGTTAATCAAGTCCAGAAAGCACAGAGAGTCCCATACAGGATAAATCCAAGGAGAAATACACCAAGACACATATTAAACTGTCAAAAATTAAATACAAAGAAAACATATTAAAAGCAGCAAGAGAAAAACAACAAATAACACACAAGGGAATCCCCATAAGGTTAAGAGCTGATCTTTCAGCAGAAACTCTGCAAGCCAGAAGGGACTGGCAAGACATATTTAAACTGATGAAGGGGAAAATCCTGCAACCAAGATTACTCTACCCAGCAAGGATCTCATTCAGATTTGATGGAGAAATTAAAACCTTTACAGACAAGCAAGAGCTGAGAGAGTTCAGCACCACCAAACCAGCTTTACAACAAGTGCTAAAGGAACTTCTCTAGTCAAGAAACACAGCAGAAGGAAAAGACCTATAATAACGAACCCAAAACAATTAAGAAAATGGGAATAGGAACATACATATCAATAATTGCCTTAAATGTAAATGGATTAAATGCTCCCACCAAAAGACACAGATTGGCTGAATGGATACAAAAACTAGACCCATATATTGGCTATCTACAAGAGACCCACTTCAGACCTAGAGACTCACACAGACTGAAAGTAAGGGGATGGAAAAAGATATTTCATGCAAATGGAAACCATAAGAAAGCTGGAGTACCAATTCTCATATCAGACAAAATAGACTTTAAAATAAAGACTCTCAGAAGAGACAAAGAAGGACACTACATAATGATCAATGGATTGATCCAAGAAGAAGATACAAGAATTGTAAATATTTATGCACCCAACATAGGAGCACGTCAATACATAAGGCAAATAATAAGAGCCATGAAAGGGGAAATCGACAGTAACACATTCATAGTAGGGGACTTTAACACCCCACTTTCACCAATGGACAGATCATCCAAAATGAAAATAAATAAGGAAACACAAGCTTTAAATGATACATGAAACAAGATGGACTTAATTGACATTTATAGGACATTCCATCTAAAAACAACAGAATACACATTTTTCTCAAGTGCTCATGGAACATTCTCCAGGATAGATCATATCTTGGGTCACAAGTCAAGCCTTGGTAAATTTAAGAAACTTGAAATTTTTTCAAGTATCTTTTGTGACAACAATGCTATGAGACTAGATATCAATTACAGGAATAGATCTGTAAAAAATACAAACACATGGAGACTAAACAATACACTACTTAATAACGAAGTGATCACTGAAGAAATCAAAGAGGAAATTAAAAAATACCTAGAAACAAATGACAATGGAGACACAATGACCCAAAATCTATGGGATGCAGCAAAAGCAGTTCTAAGAGGGAAGTTTATAGTAATACAATCCTACCTTAAGAAACAGGAAACATCTTGAATAAACAACCTAACCTTGCACCTAAAGCAATTAGAGAAAGAAGAATAAAAAACCCAAAGTTAGCAGAAGGAAAGAAATAATAAACACCAGATCAGAAATAAATGAAAAAGAAATGAAGGAAACGATAGCAAAGATCAGTAAAATTAAGCTGGTTCTTTGAGAAGATGAACAAAATTGATAAACCATTAGCCAGACTCATCAAGAAAAAAGGGAGAAGACTCAAATCAATAGAATTAGAAATGAAAAAGGAGAAGTAACAACTGACACTGCAGAAATACAAAAGATCATGAGAGATTACTACAAGCAACTCTATGCCAATAAAATGGACAAGCTGGAAGAAATGGGCAAATTCTTAGAAATACACAACCTGCCAAGACTGAATCAGGAAGAAATAGATAATATGAACAGACCAATCACAAGCACTGAAATTGAAACTGGGATTAAAATTCTTCCAACAAACAAAAGCCCAGGACCAGATGGCTTCACAGGCGAATTCTATCAAACATTTAGAGAAGAGCTAACACCTATCCTTCTCAAACTCTTCCAAAATATAGCAGACGGAGGAACACTCCCAAACTCAGTCTACGAGGCCACGATCACCCTGATACCAAAACCAGACAAGGATGTCACAAAGAAAGAAAACTACAGGCCAATATCACTGATGAACATAGATGCAAAAATCCTCAACAAAATACTAGCAAACAGAATCCAACAGCACATTAAAAGGATCATACACCATGATCAATTGGGTTTTATTCCAGGAATGCAAGGATTCTTCAATATAAGCTAAACAATCAATGTGATAAACCATATTAACATACTGAATGAGAAAAACCATATAATCTTCTCAATAGCTGCAGCGAAAGCTTTTGAAAAATTCAACACCCATTTATGATAAAAACCCTGCAGAAAGTAGGCATAGAGGGAACTTTCCTCAACATAATAAAGGCCATATATGACAAGCCCACAGCCAACATCGTCCTCAATGGTGAAAACCTGAAAGTATTTCCCCTACGATCAGGAACAAGACAAGGTTGCCCACTCTCAGCACTCTTATTCAACATAGTTTTGGAAGTTTTAGCCACAGCAATCAGAGAAGAAAAGGAAATAAAAGGAATCCAAATCAGAAAAGAAGAAGTAATGCTGTCACTGTTTGCAGATGACATGATAGTATACATAGAGAATCCTAAAGATGCTACCAGAAAACTACTAGAGCTAATCAATGCATTTGGTAAAGTAGCAGGATACAAAATTAATGCACAGAAATCTCTGGCATTCCTATACACTAATGATGAAAAATCTGAAAGTGAAATCAAGAAAACACTCCCATTTACCATTGCAACAAAAAGAATAAAATATCTAGGAATAAACCTACCTAAGGAGACAAAAGACCTGTATGCAGAAAATTATAAGACACTGATGAAAGAAATTAAAGATGATACAAATAGATGGAGAGATATACCATGTTCTTGGATTGGAAGAATCAACATTGTGAAAATGAATCTACTACCCAAAGCAATCTACAGACTCAGTGGAATCCCTATTAAACTACCACTGGTATTTTTCACAGAACTAGAACAAAAAATTTTACAATTTGTATGGAAACACAAAAGACCCCGAATAGCCAAAGCAATCTTGAGAACAAAAAACGGAGCTGGAGGAATCAGGCTCCCTGCCTTCAGACTATACTACAAAGCTACAGTAATCAAGACAGTATGGTACTGGCAGAAGAACAGAAACATAGATCAATGGAACAGGATAGAAAGCCCAGAGATAAACCCACGCACATATGGTCACCTTATCTTTGATAAAGGAGGCAGGTATGTAAAGTGCAGAAAGGACAGCCTCTTCAATAAGTGATGCCGGGAAAACTGGACAGGTACATGTAAAAGTATGAGATTAGATCACTTCTTAGCACCATACACAATAATACGCTCAAAATGGATTAAAGACCTAAATGTAAGGCCAGGAACTATCAAGCTCTTAGAGGAAAACATAGGCAGAACACTCTATGACATAAGTCACAGCAAGATCCTTTTTGACCCACCTCCTAGAGAAATGGAAATAAAAATAAAAATTAACAAATGGGACCTAATGAAATTTCAAAGCTTTTGCACAGCAAAGGAAACCATAAACAAGACCAAAAGACAACACTCAGAATGGGAGAGAATATTTGCCAATGAAGCAACTGACAAAGGATTAATCTCCAAAATTTATAAGCAGCTCATGCAGCTCAATAACAAAAAAAAAACCCAATCCAAAAATGGGCAGAAGGCCTAAATAGACATTTCTCCAAAGAAGATATACAGACTGCCAACAAACACATGAAAGAATGCTCAACATCATTAATGATTAGAGAAATGCAAATCAAAACTACAGTGAGATATCATCTCACACCAGTCAGAATGGCCATCATCAAAAAATCTAGAAACAGTAAATCCTAGAGAGGGTGTGGAGGAAAGGGAACCCTCTTGCACTGTTGGTGGGAATGTAAATTGATACAGCCACTGTGAAGAACAGTGTGGAGGTTTCTTAAAAAACTACAAATAGAACTACCATATGACCCAGCAATCTCACTACTGGGCATATACCCTGAGAAAACCATAATTCAAAAAGAGTCATGTACCAAAATGTTCATTGCAGCTCTATTTACAGTAGCCCAGAGATGGATAAAACCTAAGTGTTGATCATCGGATGAATGGATAAAGAAGCTCATATATACAATGGAATATTACTCAGCCATAAAAAGAAACGAAATTGAGCTCTTTGTAATGAGGTGTATAGACCTAGAGTCTGTCATACAGAGTGAAGAAAGTCAGAAAGAGAAAGAGAAATACCGTATGCTAACACATATATATGGGATTTAAGGGAAAAAAATGTCATGAAGAACCTAGGGGTAAGACAGGAATAAAGACACAGACCTACTAGAGAATGGACTTGAGGATATGGGAAGGGGTGAGGGTAAGCTGTGACAAAGAGATAGAGAGGCATGGACATATATAGACTACCAAACGTATGGTAGATAGCTAGTGGGAAGCAGCCGCATAGCACAGGGAGATCAGCTCGGTGCTTTGTGACCGCCTGGAGGGGTGGGGTAGGGAGGGTGGGAGGGAGGGAGACACAGGAGGGAAGAGATATGGGAACATATGTATATGTATAACTGATTTTCTTTGTTATAAAGCAGAAAGTAACACACCATTGTAAAGTAATTATAGTCCAATAAAGATGTAAAAAATAAAAAGAGTATTTATTCAAGAAATGAATGTCCGGCAGTTGTCTAATAAAATGTGTTATTTTTCCTGATTCTTGTGATGTTTGTGGTATTTGTCAGTTATTGAAATGTGTAATTTGTTGTGACTTATTTCCTAATTCTAAGCAAATTTTCACTTCTGGACCTAATTGTATATTATTTTCCTTAAGGAGGATTCCCCAAATTGTATATAAGTTCAGTCCCCACATACTCTGGATTTGGCTCTGGATATAGGCTAATCATACTTAAAGAAATCATAGGAGAGGCCAATAAAAAATGGAATAATCAGGAGAAATCACCAGTCATTTTTATGGAAAGAAATCAGTTTTATTCTTCAAACACTTGGGTACTCTATGTAGAGGCAGGAAGTTAGTACTATATTCAGAGTTATTAAGAACTATTAAGTCTTTCTGAGACTAGTCACATTGTGGCAAAAGATTTTGGCTACACTGTGGCAGGCATTTTCCAATCATTTGACAACACAGACCCCCTAATTTCATTCCAGCTCTAGGAAATTAATCATGATTGTTCTAAGTTACCCTTTGATTTGTTAGTAATTGGTCTAGGTGTAGGCACATTACCTAATTCTTGCAAATAAAAGTCTGATGGGGCTTTCTGGGAAAGATTTTTATCTCTAAAAAAAACAGGATATGAGCCGAGTAAGAAGAAATTCCTTTTTGCCATGCACTCTTTCAGATATTGGTGTAAGGGTGTAGTATTTGAAGCTGTGGCAAGAATCTTTTGATCACCACACAATGGCCAAGTGAATTGAAGTGATACCAACCCAACAGTAGTACTGTGATATCACTGAACCCCCAAAGCAACTCTAGGACAGCCTGGTTCCAGCCTTCTAGTTATGAAATATAATTAAATACTATCTAAAACATTGTTGGCCAGAGATTTTTTGTTAGATAGAGCTGAAAATATTTCCAATTAAGGGGTGGGATAGGGAGGGTGGGAGGGAGATGCAAGAGGGAGGAGATATGGGGATATATGTATATGTATAGCTGATTCACTTTGTTATAAAGAAAAAACTAACACAATTGTAAAGCAGTTACACTCCAATAAAGATGTTAAAAATTAAAAAAAAAAGATGATGGATAAAATGTGGAATGAAGAAGGAAGAAAGCTTTGAATTAGCTCTCATAATAGCAAATACCTTCCCTCAAAACACAACTGTGAAGATGTGCCTTATTGTCTGAAGTACTCACTTTAATATTTGAAGTTTTTATTAATTTTCATGTGGCATGCCAAACTAAGATGGAAAAATTAAATGAAAAACTTTAAAAATTTTATTGAGATATAATTTACATACCATAAAATTACCATTTTAAAGTTTACTATTTAGTGGTTTTTAGTGTATTCACAAAGTTGTGCGTTGATCATCAATATCTAATTCCAAAACATTTTCATCACTCCTAAGAAGTACTCCATATCTGTTAGTAGTCACTCCCCATTCCCCCACCTCTCAGCCCCTGGCAACCACTAATCTACTTTCTGCCCCTATAGATTGGCCTATTCTGAACATTTCATATAAATGCAATCACACAATATGTGGCCTTCTGTGTCTGGCTTTTTTCACTTAGTATAATGTTCTCAAGGTTCATCCATGTCGTATCATGAATTAGTACTTCATTTCTTTTCTTTTTTTTTTTAAACAACTTTATTGGAGTATAATTGCTTTACAATGGTGTGTTAGTTTCTGCTTTATAACAAAGTGAATCAGCTATACATATACATATCTTCATTTCTTTTCATGGCTGAATAATATTCCATTGTATGGATATACCACATTACGTTTATCCACGAATCTGTTGGTGGACATTTGAATTATTTCAACCTTTTGGCTAACGTGAGTGCTGCTATAAACATTGGTTTACAAGTTTTTGTTTGAACATCTGTTTTCACTTATTTTGGGTATGCCTCTAGGAGTGCAATTTCTGAGTCATATAGTAATTCTATGTTGAATTTATTGGGGGAACTGCAAAACTTTCCCAAAGTGGCTGCACATTTTACAGTACTACTAGGAGCATATGAGGATTTCAATTTCTCCACATCCTTGCCAACACTTGTATTTTTTTTTGTCTGTCTTATTTATTTATTTATTTTTTGCGGTACGCGGGCCTCTCACTGCTGTGGCCTCTCCCGCTGCAGAGCACAGGCTCCGGACGTGCAGGCTCAGCGGCCATGGCTCACGGGCCCAGCCGCTCCGTGGCATGTGGGATCCTCCCGGACCGGGGCACGAACCCGTGTCCCCTGCATCGGCAGGCGGACTCTCAACCACTGCACCATCAGGGAAGCCCTTGTCTGTCTTTTTGATTATAGCCATCATAGTGGGTGTGAAGTGGTTTCTCATTGTGGTTTTGATTTGCATTTCCCACATTATTTCATGTACTTATTGGCCATTTACATATCTTCTTTGGAGAAATGTCTATCCTGATCTTTTGCCCACCCTTAATTGGGATAATTGTCTTTCTGTTCTTGAGTTGTTAGAATTTTTATATATTCTGGATTCTAGACCCTTATCAAATATATGATTTGGAAATATTTTGTCCCATTCTGTGGGTTGTCTTTTCATTTCTTTGATGGTGTTCTTGGAAGCACAAACATTTAAAAATCTGGTGAAGGTCAATTTATCTCATTTTTCTTTGGTTGTTTATGCTTTTGGTATCACGTTTAAGGAACCATTGGAAATGCTGGAGGCTGAGATATGGTGACAAATTTCCACAGTAGAGAAGATGGGAGCTTTAGACATTTTGCTTGGATATTGAAAGGGACCTGATAACATCTATGCTATATTTAGGTACATGTTCGGAGTACAATATTAAATACTGATCACCTATATCAGAATCACCTAAAAATTCTTGTTAAAAATACAGATCACATGGCTCCGTCCAACATATCAAAACAAATCCCTGGGCTTAGGGCCAAGGAATATGAATTCTAAACAAGTTCTTAAACAGATTCTGCTGTATATGGACGTTTGAGAACCACTGAACTATGCCATGTGCTCTCCAGTAAGCATAAATGCATATTTCTTTAGTTCTTGATAAATGTCAGCACCATTGTCAACTTCTCCTAGATTCAATGCAACATTATAAAATGTGCTCTTACTTTGTGCCAGGCACTGTGCTAGGCACTAAAGATAACCCACAAAGAAAAATTTGGGAGAATATTTATTTATTTATAATAATTAATTAATTAATTAATTTAGTTTTAGCTGTGTTGGATCTTAGTTGTGGCACGCTGGATCTTTTGCTGTGGCCCACGGGCTCCTCCTTGCGGTACACGGGCTTCTCTCTAGTTGTGGTGCATGGGCTCCAGAGCGCATGGGCTCTGTAGTTGTGGCGTGTGGGCTCCAGAGTGTGTGGGCTCTGTAGTTGTGGCACGTGGGCTCTCTGGTTGTGATGTGTGGGCTTAGTTGCCCCGCAGCATGTGGGATCTTAGTTTCCCAACCAGGGATCGAACCGGCATCCCCCGCATCGCAAGACGGATTCTTAACCACTGGACCGCCTAGGAGGTCCCGAGAATATTTAAATGTGATATTTATTGTGGTACATACAACTATCCATAGATACACAACACAGGCAGATACATCAGGGGCAAAATTGTCATTTCAAAGCTAATTGTGTTGATTCATTTATGATTCCACAGAATCTCATTATGGGAGGCTAGGTGTCAGCTTCCATTTAGTCATAACAATGATTTACTAATCAGAATGACACTTTAAAATGTTACATAATTTTTGGTCGATACAAGAATAGGAGCACTACATAAGTTGTGAGCTCTCCATGAGGAGTTCATGTCTTAAACACAATTTATTGTATTTGAGAAAGAAATCTACATACACTTGTATATATTTTCAGCCCTTGAGCATGCTGTGGTTTGCAATATAATTAAGATATTGCAGCAACAGAAATGAAGATATATGAGATACATATTAATCTAGACACTATTGTAATGCGATTAAAGTATTAGGAGAAAATGAGAATAGGTCCTGAAAGACTCTATGGGCAGATGTATCTAAATCCACAGTCACTGATCGTGGTGACCAGTCTCCAATATGACCCCCAACGATACCCATCTCCTGGTATTCTCATCCTTGTGTAGCCCACATCACATGGTACCAGAATTGGCCTGTGTGACCAATAGAATATGGCAGAAATGATGTAAATGGCTGTGGCTTCTGTCTTGGGCATGCTCACTGCCACTTGTCCTCTTTCTGTCTTTCTTGGATTACTTACTCTTGAGAAAGCCATGTCAGAGCAGGCTACCGGAGGGGCCCATGTGATGACGAACTGAAGCCTCTTGCTAAAAGCTATAGAAGTGAACTTGGAAGTGGAATTTTCAGTCTCCTGTCAGCTAGTCTTCAAATACTCCATCCCTAGCTGACAGCTTGACCAGAATCATATGAGAGAACTGAGTCAAGGCCACCTAACTAACCTGCTCCTGGATCCCTGACTAACAGAAATCATGAGGTATTTGTTGTTTTAAAGCTCTAAATTTCATAGTAATCTGTTATTCAGTGATAGATAACTTAGCATGCAGATCAAAGAAATATTATTGGATGCAAATGAACAGATTTCTATAAAGTAATACTTTGAGGAAACGTGTAACCTTAAAATTCCTACAGTTATCTCAGTACTAAAAAGGTTAAAAATTTCCCCAGCAATGTAGTCAAAACCTATATAAGACAAAATTCCATATTAGTCAATATTTCTTAAAAAGTGTATTACAATTCTAGTCATAAAGAAACATTATGAATTGCTCAATAATATAATATGGCTTTTATGTGGAGTAAATTCTCTCTTGGTCATACAATGTCTACAGTCTTAAATTATCATTATTACTTTATTTTTAATACCAGTTAACATTCAGATGCTTACTATGTGGTAGACATTGTATTTCATTGTTTCATGCCCTTATGCTTACAGCCTGTAATATATTCCCACTTATTTCTCATAATAACCCCACAAGAGAGGCACTATTTATTATCCCTTTTTAAGTTCACACAGCTAGCAAGTGGCAGAACATAGATTTGACCCTAACTCCTTTTCCAGAGCCCAAGTTTATGAAAGAGTATATTGAAATAATTTTATATGAAGTAATCCCTGACAAAGACTCATTAACCAAACTTCAGTCAGGCTCCTCTAAGTCCTTTATCATTATGTTATGTACATATTTCTCCCTGATAATTTTCCTTGATCTTAATTCTGCTCTTTCTGAAATTTATGTAGCTACTTATGCTTTCTTTTGATTAGTGTTAACATGGTCTATCTTTCTCTTTCCATTTACTCTTAATCTATGTGTGTCTTTACATTTAAAGTTGGTTTCTTGTAGACAACATATAGCTGGGTCTTGTTTTTGATTCACTCTGATAATCTCTGTCTTTTCATTGGTATATTTAGACCATTGACATTGAAAGTGATTATTGATATAGTTGGATTAATATCTACCATATTTGTTACTGTTTTCTGTTCGTTGTCCTTGTTTTTGTTCCTATTTTTATGTTCCACACTCTTTTCTGCTTTTTTTGGTTTTAATTGAACAGTTTATATGATTTTATTTTCTCTCCTTTCTTAGACTATCAATTATACCTCTTTTTACTTCTTTTTATAGTTGTTGCCCTAGAGTTTGCAATACATATTTACAACTAATTCAAGTCCAGTTTCAAATAACACTATACTGCTTCATGGATAGTGGAAGTACCTTATAATAAAATATTCCTAATTCCTTCCTCCCATCCTTTGTATCATTGCTGTCATTCAGTTCACTTATACATAAACATACATAAGCATATATAAATATATGTATGTCCACACATAAAATTAAATACATTGTTTGTTTTATTATTTTGAACAAGCTGTTATCTGTTGGATCAATTCAGAATTTTTAAAATGAAAGTTTTTATCTTACCTCCTTTTCTCCATTCTTCGATGTTTTTCCTTTCTTTATGTTGATCTGAATTTCTGACCTATATTATTTTCCTTCTCTCTGAAGAACTTCTTTTAACATTTCTTGCAAGGCTGGCTTTACTGGCAATAAATTCCCTCAAATTTTGTTTGCCTGGGAAGGTCTTTATTTCTCCTTTAATTTTGAAGGATAATTTCATAGGAACAGGATTGTAGGTTGGTGGTTATTTCTCTCAATACTTTAAATATTTTATTCTACTCCACTGCTTTCATGGTTGGATGTAATTCTTATACTTGCTCCACTGTACGTAAGATTTTCTTTTTTCCTTTAGCTTCTCTCAAGAATTTTGTTTTAGCTTTTATTTTCTGAAGTTTAATTATGATATATATTTGTTGTTGTTGTTGTCATTTACCCTGCTTAGTGTTCTCTGATCTACCTTACTCAGGGGAAATTCTCATTCATTATTGCTTCAACTATTGCTTCTGTTCCTTTCTTTCTTTCTTCTCCTTCTGGTATTCCCATTACACATATGTTACACCACTTGTAGTTTTCCCGCAGTTCTTAGACGTCCTTTCCTGTATTTTTTCAGTCTTTTTTCTCTTTGCTTTTCAGTTTGGGAAGTTTCTATTGTCATATTCTCAAACTCAGATTCTTTCCTGAGCTGTGCCCAGTCAACTAATAAGTCAATCAAAGGCATTTTTTATTTCTGTTACATGTGCCTGATGTCTAGCATTTATTTTTGATTCTTTCTTAGAATTTCAAACCCTCTGCTTACATTATGCATCTGTTGTTTCATGTTGTCTACTTTTGGCATTAAAGTCCTTAGCATAATAATCATAATCTTTTTAAAATTCCCGGTCTGGTAATTCCAACATTCCTGCCATATCTGACTCTGTTTCTGATGCTTGTTTGGTCTCTTCAGATTGTGTTTTTGCCTTTTAGTATGCCTTGTAATTTTTTTTTTAAAGGTAGATATGATATACAGGGTAAAAGGAATTGCAGTAAATAGGCCTTTAGTGGGGGAGGTGAAGCATTGCAAAGTCTGGTGATTAGGTCTCAGTCTTTTGGTGAGCCTGTGCCCCTGGATTGTGAACCTCATCAGTGCTTCTCTATCCCCCCTCTCCCCAAGGCCTTACCCCTGCTCCCTGCTGAGGTGGGACAGGATGGCTGGAGAGGGCTGGAGTTGTATACTTCCCTTCCCCCCATATAGAAGGTTAAAGGGACCTGGTGTTGGATATCCCTCCTCTTCCCCAGGTAAGCTAAGCTCTGATATAATGTCAGCAGGTTAGGCTCTCATAAAATCATTTTTCCTACAGCAAGCCTTGTTAAGAGAAATAGAATTCTCTGGCATATTTAAAAATGGTTCCTTTTCCATTCCCCCTGCCCAAAGCATGGGAAGACTTTTTTCTGATATTCACTCTGAGGGCCTGGTAGGGCTCCTGGAGGTAAAACCCACAGAAGTGTGAGGGCCCCTCTATGACTAGGTCCTTCTGGAATTTTTATTCCTTAGGCTTGTCTATACTGAGCCTCTAGCAATTTGCAGTTACATTTTAGGTTTTCCAACCACAGCACTCATTCCCATAGAGGTTTCTGCTCATGGATTTCTGCCCCTGTAAATTGTGCTTCTCTGTATCCACCTGTCTGTCTCTCTAATTCTGGGGACATTGGTTTGCCCTGTGATTTCACTTCTCTGATGGATCTAAGTAGTGTTGGTGATTTTTCATTTTGATCAGCTTTTTATTTGTTGTTAGGGTGGAGTGAAGACTTCTAAGCTCCATACCTGCAGGACTGAAAATCAGAGGCCCTTGAGACATAATTTTCATTTCTGTCTGGCATTTGCTTTTTAGAGACAATGTAGTATATCTCCACCAAGATTACCTGAAACGTAATGGGTCCCTCTTGTTGCAAATTCTACTCTAATAGTTCACTTCCATTCCAGATTAAATTTATTTCAAGTGTTTCGAGACAAAAAGCATCTGATAAGGAAAACTTTAAAGAAGTTATCCTTCTTGTCCTCTTGGCTGCCCTGGAACGGGTGAAGAGGGGGAAGGGCATATTTGTGAGACGCTTGGGAATGGACAGCAATGTTGCAGCAGGAACTTGAGATTCTCCCAGTGGAATTTAAATTCTAATTTTTTCTAGGAACAGTACCTTTACTGGATCACAAATTTCTGTAAAGACCTTACATTATATTTTTGAGTCTGTATAAGAAATGGCCATGTGGAAAATATTTCTGTACATTCCATCAAATCAAAGTGGAGGTCAATGCCTGTCATGTTCCTCCGTATCTGTGTCATGTTCCTCAAACACTCATGTGATAGTTTAATGCCATGTAACATTACTCTCTGCAAACAAATACTTTTGTTTCCTTTCACAGAAAATAAGAACTATATGACCCCATAATGTTTCCCATTTTACCTTTGAGTCCAGGAAGATTAGAACTAGATTGAAAGCTCAATTGCAACTAGATCAAGCCTAACCTCCCAGCAAAATTCAAATTTTACTGACTAATGGCATTTGATTGTCACATATACTTTAATATTTGTCAATTCAGTAATTTTAATGGATGATGGTACTGATTAATATAACAAATCAATTTAAAATAAGATAAAATATATTATACCCCTAGGAATAATTTTCAGATTTTGAGCAAAATAATGTGAAGATAAGAATGAAGAGAAAATGATTTGAATTTGGAAGAACTAGAAATGGAAATATAAATGCTTCTTTTCAAATGCTTTTTTATATTAAAAAAATTCAAACTAGGAATTTAAAGTTCTCTGCTTATTTTAGAGTTATGCCAGAACAGTTGGGAATGTTGTGAACAATTGGGAATGTTGTGAGTTAATTTTATCTTTTAACGCGTAGGACAAATTTTTTTATTTTACATCTTTATGGGAGTATAATAGCTTTACAGTGGTGTGTTAGTTTCTGCTTTATAACAAAGTGAATCAGTTATACATATACATGTTCCCATATCTCTTCCTTCTTGCATCTCCCTCCCTCCCACCCTCCCTATCCCACCCCTCCAGGCGGTCACAAAGCACCGAGCTGATCTCCCTGTGCTATGTGGCTGCTTCCCACTAGCTATCTACCTTACGTTTGGCAGTGTATAAATGTCCATGCCTCTCTCTCGCTTTGTCACAGATTACTCTTACCCCTCCCCATATCCTCAAGTCCATTCTCCAGTAGGTCTGTGTCTTTATTCCCGTCTTACCCCAAGATTCTGCATGACATTTTTTTCCCCTTAAATTCCATATATATGTGTTAGCATACGGTATTTGTCTTTGTCTTTCTGACTTACTTCACTCTGTATGACAGACTCTAGGTCTATTCAACTCATTAAAAATAGCTCAATTTCCTTTTTTTATGGCTGAGCAATATTCCATTGTATATATATGCCACATCTTCTTTATCCATTCATCCGATGATGGACACTTAGGTTGTTTCCATCTCCGAGCTATTGTAAATAGAGCTGCAATGAACATTTTGGTACATGACTCTTTTTGAATTATGGTTTTCTCAGGGTATATGCCCAGTAGTGGGATTGCTGGGTCATATGGTAGTTCTATTTGTAGTTTTTTAAGGAACCTCCATATTGTTCTCCATCGTGGCTGTACCAATTCACATTCTCACCAACAGTGCAAGAGGGTTCCCTTTTCTCCACACCCTCTCCAGCATTTACTGTTTCTAGATTTTTTGATGATGGCCATTCTGACTGGTGTGAGATGATATCTCATTGTAGTTTTGATTTGCATTTCTCTAATGATTAATGATGTTGAGCATCCTTTCATGTGTTTGTTGTCAATCTGTATATCTTCTTTGGAGAAATGTCTATTTAGGTCTTCTGCCCATTTGTGGTTGGGTTTTTTGTTTTTTTGATATGGAGCTGCATGAGCTGCTTCTATATTTTGGAGATTAATCCTTTGTCAGTTGCTTCATTTGCAAATATTTTCTCCCATTCTGAGGGTTGCCTTTTCATCTTGTTTATGTTTTCCTTTGCTGTGCAAAAGCTTTTAAGTTTCATTAGGTCCCATTTGTTTATTTTCGTTTTTATTTCCATTTCTCTAGCAGGTGGGTCAAAAAGGATCTTGCTGTGATTTATGTCATAGAGTATTCTGCCTATGTTTTCCTCTAAGAGTTTGATAGTTTCTGGCCTTATATTTAGGTCTTTAATCCATTTTGAGCTTTTTTTTTATATGGTTTTAGGGAGTGATCTAATCTCATACTTTTCCATGTAGCTGTCCAGTTTTCCCAGCACCACTTATTGAAGAGGCTGTCCTTTCTCCACTGTACATTCCTGCCTCCTTTATCAAAGATAAGGTGACCATATATGCGTGGGTTTATCTCTGGGCTTTCTATCCTGTTCCATTGATCTATGTTTCTGTTTTTGTGCCAGTACCATACTGTCTTGATTACTGTAGCTTTGCAGTATAGTATGAAGACAGAGAGCCTGATTCCTCCAGTTCCGTTTTTTGTTCTCAAGATTGCTTTGGCTATTCGGGGTCTTTTGTGTTTCCATACAAATTATGAAATTTTTTGTTCTAGTTCTGTTAAAAATGCCAGCGGCAGTTTGATAGGGATTGCATTGAATCTGTAGATTGCCTTGGGTAGTAGAGTCATTTTCACAATGTTGATTCTTCCAATCCAAGAACATGGTATATCTCTCCATCTATTTGTATCATCTTTAATTTCTTTCATCAGTGTCTTATAATTTTCTACATACAGGTCTTTTGTCTCCTTAGGTAGGTTTATTCCTAGATATTTTATTTTTTGTTGCAATGGTAAATGGGAGTGTTTTCTTGATTTCACTTTCAGGTTTTTCATCATTAGTGTATAAGAATGCAAGAGATTTCTGTGCATTAATTTTGTATCCTGCTACTTTACCAAATGCATTGATTAGCTCTAGTAGTTTTCTGGTAGCATCTTTAGGATTCTCTATGTATAGTATCATGTCATCTGCAAACAGTGACAGCTTTACTTCTTCTTTTCTGATTTGGATTCCTTTTATTTCCTTTTCTTCTCTGATTGCTGTGGCTAAAACTTCCAAAACTATGTTGAATAAGAGTGCTGAGAGTGGGCAACCTTGTCTTGTTCCTGATCTTAGTGGAGATGCTTTCAGTTTTTCACCATTGAGGATGATGTTGGCTGTGGGTTTGTCATATATGGCCTTTATTATGTTGAGGAAAGTGCCTTCTATGCCTACTTTCTGCAGAGTTTTTATCATAAATGGGTGTTGAATTTTGTTGAAAGCTTTCTCTGCATCTACTGAGATGATCATATGGTTTTTCTCCTTCAATTTGTAAATATGGTATATCACGTTGATTGTTTTGCATATATTGAAGAATCCTTGCATTCCTGGAGTAAAACCCACTTGATCATGGTGTATGATCCTTTTAATGTGCTGTTGGATTCTGTTTGCTAGTATTTTGTTGAGGATTTTTGCATCTATGTTCATCAGTGATATTGGCCTGTAGTTTTCTTTCTTTGTGACATCCTTGTCTGGTTTTGGTATCAGGGTGATCGTGGCCTCGTAGATTGAGTTTGGGAGTGTTCCTCCGTCTGCTATATTTTGGAAGAGTTTGAGAAGGATAGGTGTTAGCTCTTCTCTAAATGTTTGATAGAATTCGCCTGTGAAGCCATCTGGTCCTGGGCTTTTGCTTGTTGGAAGATTTTTAATCCCAGTTTTAATTTCAGTGCTTGTGATTGGTCTGTTCGTATGTTCTATTTCTTCCTTGTTCAGTCTCAAAATGTTGTGCATTTCTAAGAATTTGTCCATTTCTTCCAGCTTGTCCATTTTATTGGCATAGAGTTGCTTGTAGTAATCTGTCATGACCTTTTGTATTTCTGCAGTGTCAGTTGTTACTTCTCCTTTTTCATTTCTAATTCTATTGATTTGAGTCTTCTCCCTTTTTTTCTTGATGAGTCTGGCTAATCGTTTATCAATTTTGTTTATCTTCTCAAAGAACCAGCTTTTAGTTTTCTTGATCTTTGCTATCATTTCCTTCATTTCTTTTTCATTTATTTCTGGTCTGATCTTTATGATTTCTTTCCTTCTGCTAACTTTGGGGTTTTTTTATTCTTCTTTCTCTAATTACTTTAGGTGCAAGGTTAGGTTGTTTATTCGAGATGTTTCCTATTTCTTAAGGTAGGATTGTATTACTATAAACTTCCCTCTTAGAACTGCTTTTGCTGCATCCCATAGATATTGGGTCGTTGTGTCTCCATTGTCATTTGTTTCTAGGTATTTTTTGATTTCCTCTTTGATTTCTTCAGTGATTGCTTTCTTATTAAGTAGTGTATTGTTTAACCTCCATGTGTTTGTATTTTTTACAGATCCTTTCCTGTAATTGATATCTAGTCTTATAGTGTTGTGGTCGGAAAAGATACTTGATACAATTTCAAGTTTCTTAAATTTACCAAGGCTTGATTTGTGACCCAAGATATGATCTATCCTGGAGAATGTTCCATGAGCACTTGAGAAAAATGTGTATTCTGTTGTTTTTGGATGGAATGTCCTATAAATATCAATTAAGTCCATCTTGTTTAATGTATCATTTAAAGCTGTGTTTCCTTATTTATTTTCATTTTGGATGATCTGTCCATTGGTGAAAGTGGGGTGTTAAAGTCCCCTACTATGAATGTGTTACTGTCGATTACCTCTTTTATGCCTGTTATTATTTGCCTTATGTATTGAGGTGCTCCTATGTTGGGTGCATAAATATTTACAATTCTTATATCTTCTTCTTGGATTGATCCCTTGATCATTATGTAGTGTCCTTCTTTGTCTCTTCTGATAGTCTGTATTTTAAAGTCTATATTGTCTGATATGAGAATTGCTACTCCAGCTATCTTGTGGTTTCCATTTGCATGAAATATCTTTTTCCATCCCCTTACTTTCAGTCTGTATGTGTCTCTAGGTCCGAAGTGGGTCTCTTGTAGACAGCAAATATATGAGTCTTGTTTCTATATCCATTCAGCCAATCTGTGTCTTTTGGTGGGAGCTTTTAGACCATTTACATTTAAGGTAATTATCGATATGTATGTTCCTATTCCCATTTTCTTAATTGTTTTGGGTTTATTATTGTAGGTCTTTTCCTTCTCTTGTGTTTCTTTCCTAGAGAAATTCCTTTAGCAGTTTTTGTAAAGCTGGTTTGGTGTTGCTGAACTCTCTCAGCTTTTGCTCGTTTGTAAAGGTTTCAATTTCTCCATCATATCTGAATGAGATGCTTGCTGGGTAGAGTAATCTTGGTTGCAGGTTTTTCTCCCTCATCAGTTTAAATATGTCCTGCCAGTCCCTTCTGGCTTGCAGAGTTCCTGCTGAAAGATCAGCTCTTAACCTTATGGGGATTCCCTTGTGTGTTATTTGTTGTTTTTCTCTTGCTGCTTTTAATATGTTTTCTTTGTATTTAATTTTTGACAGTTTGATTAATATGTGTCTTGGTGTATTTCTCCTTGGATTTATCCTGTATGGGACTCTCTGTGCTTTCTGGGCTTGATTAACTATTTCCTTTCCCATATTAGGGAAGTTTTCAACTATAATCTCTTCAAATATTTTCTCAGTCCCTTTCTTTTTCTCTTCTTCTGGAAGCCCTATAATTCGAATGTTGGTGCATTTAATGTTGTCCCAGAGGTCTCTGAGACTGTCCTCAGTTCTTTTCATTCTTTTTTCTTTATTCTGTTCTGCAGTAGTTATTTCCATTCTTTTATCTTCCAGGTCACTTATCCATTCTTCTGCCTCAGTTATTCTGCTATTGATCGCATCTAGAGTATTTTTAATTTCATTTGTTATGTTGTTCATCGTTGTTTGTTTCATGTTTAGTTTTTCTAGGTCCTTGTTAAATGTTTCTTGCATTTTGTCTATTCTTTTTCCAAGATTTTGGATCATCTTTACTATCATTATTCTGAATTCTTTTTCAGGTAGACTGCCTATTTCCTCTTCATTCTTAGGTCTGGTGGGTTTTTATCTTGCTCCTTCATCTGCTGTGTGTTTTTCAGTCTTCTCATTTTGCTTATCTTACTGTGTTTGGGGTCTCCTTTTTGCAGGCTGCAGGTTCGTAGTTCCCGTTGTGTTTGGTGTCTGTCCCCAGTGGCTAAGGTTGGTTCAGTGGGTTTTGTAGGCTTCTGGGGGAGGAGACTAGTGCTTGTGTTCTGGTGGATAAGGCTGGATCCTGTCTTTGTGGTGGGCAGGTCCATGTCTGATGGTGTGTTTTGGGGTGTCTGTGGACTTATTATGATTTTAGGCAGCCTCTCTGCTAATGGGTGGGGTTGTGTTCCTGTCTTGCTAGTTGTTTGGCATAGGATGTCCAGCACTGTAGCTTGCTGGTCGTTGAGTGAAGCTGGGTGTTGGTGTTGAGATGGAGATCTCTGGGAGATGTTCGCCATTTGATATTATGTGGAGCTGGGAGGTCTCTTGTGGACCAGTGTCCTGAAGTTGGCTCTCTCACCTCAGAGGCACAGCACTGACTCCTGGCTGCAGCACCAAGAGCCTTTCATCCACACAGCTCAGAATAAAAGGGAGAAAAAGTAGAAAGAAAGAATTAGTAGAAGTAGAAAGAAAGGAAGAAAGAATGGAGGGAGGGAGGGAGGAAGGAAGGAAGGAAGGAAGGAGGCAAGGAAGGAAAAAAAGAAAGAAAGAAGATAAAGTTAAATTAAATAAAGTAAGATAAAGTATAATAAAGTTATTAAAATAAAAAATAATTATTAAGAGAAAAAAAAGAAAAAGAGAAAAAACGGATGGATAGCACCCTAAGACAAATGGTGGAAGCAAAGCTATACAGACAAAATCTCACACAGAAGCATACACATACACACTCACAAAAAGAGGAAAAGGGGAAAAAATCATAAATCTTGCTCTCAAAGCCCACCTCCTTAATTTGGGATGATTCGTTGTCTATTCATGTATTCCACAGATGCAGGGTACATCAAGTTGATTGTGGAGCTTTAATCCGCTGCTTCTGAGGCTGTTGGGAGAGACTTCCCTTTCTCTTCTTTGTTCTCACAGCTCCTGGGGTTCAGCTTTGGATTTGGCCCCGCCTCTGCGTGTAGGTCGCCAGAGGGCATCTGTTCTTCGCTCAGACAGGACGGGGTTAAAGGAGCCGCTGATTCGGGGGCTGTCTCACTCACGCCGGGGGGCGGGGGGGGGAGGGAGGAGCACGGAGTGCGGGCCTGGCCTGCAGCGGCAGAGACCGGCGTGACGGCGTGACGTTGCACCAGCCTGAGGCGCACCGTGCGTTCTCCCGGGGAGTTGTCTCTGGATCCCAGGACCCTGACAGTGGCGGACAGCCCAGGCTCCCTGGAACGGGGGTGTGGATAGTGACCTGTGCTCGCACACAGACTTCTTGGTGGCGGCGGCAGCCGCCTTAGCGTCTCATGCCCGTCTCTGGGGACCATGCTTTTAGCCGCGGCTCGCGCCTGTCTGTGGAGCTCCTTTAAGCAGCGCTCTTAATCCCCTCTCCTCGCGCACCATGAAACAAAGAGGGAAGAAAAAGTCTCTTGCCTCTTCGGCAGCTCCAGACCTTTTCCCGGACTCCCTCCCGGCTAGCCGTGGTGCACTACCCCCCTGCAGGCTGTGTTCACGCCACCAACTCCAGTCCTCTCCTGGCGTCCGACCGAAGCTCAAGCCTCAACTCCTAGCCCCACCTGTCCCGGCGGGTGAACAGAGAAGCCTCTCTGGCAGGTGAGTGCCGGTCGGCCCTGATCCTCTGTGCGGGAATCTCCCGCTTTGCCCTCCGCACTCCTGTTGCTGTGCTCTCCTCCGCGGCTCCAAAGCTTTCCCCCTCCACCACCCGCAGTCTCCGCCCGCAAAGGGGCTTCCTAGTGTGTGGAAACCTTTCCTCCTTCACAGCTCCCTCCCACTGGTCCAGGTCCTCTCCCTATCCTTTTGTCTCTGTTTATTCTTTTTTCTTTTGCCCTACCTAGGTACGTGGGGAGTTTCTTGCCTTGCGGGATGTCTGAGGTCTTCTGCCAGCATTCAGTAGGTGTTCTGTAGGAGTTCCACGTGTAGATGTATTTCTGGTGTATCTGTGGGGAGGAAGGTGATCTCCGCGTCTTACTCTTCTGTGTACTTAAACTTTTTTAGGACAAATGTTTTTAAAGAAGGGTTAAGCTCGTTTGTTGGTGTGGAATTGTAAATAATGAGTTTATGGTGGAAATAAAAATTTCAACTCTTTGGTGCCCTTCCTTGAGAGCTATACAGTCCCCACTGGTGTTCTCCTCAAGGTTCCTGTCATGTAGCTGTCCTATATGGAAAAGTTCTTTAGAACTATTTCCTTCTGATACTTACAGAACTAGTACGCTTGTACTAGTATCTTTGTATGAGTTTTAATTTTCCATTTCACTGCAACCAGTTTTATGTCATGTGGGGAACAAACTCAGGGTCATTCTTTTTAGATGTGAGGCAAGTATCTGTACTATTTAAGTAAAAAGTAAACTGTGTGGGTGCTCCAGAGTAGCTGTCAATATTGACTAAATTGACAGAGCAATTACTCAACTTTCTATTTCATTTGCCTTTGTACACATAGCGGCAAATCAACTGGCTCAGTTAACTTACTCTGAGGAATTCATTTCCTATGAAAAGGTAACTTTTAAAATGATACAATTTAATAATAGACTGGAAATCTTCAGAGTGGGCAGACTTTGAAACTAAGGGTAACATTAAATTTGGTACTCAGATTCTTGAGGGCAGTTATAGTTAGGTTCATTTTAACAATTTCAATGACTCAGGCAGTTTTATTCATTCAACAAACGTTCACTGAGGCTTCCTATGTGCTTTTCACAGTGTTAGATAAGGGGATACAATTTAAAATGTCAAGTCTCAGCCTTCAACAAATTCACAATCCAGTGGGAAAATCAGACAAGTAAAGAGATAATTATGCAACAATATTATAAGTACAGTCAGCAGCAGGGTTGTATATATAAGATAGTATTTCAAGAAAATTAATGTGGCAGCACTATGTAAAGTGCACTTGAGTTAAGGATATCAAATTAGTGGTATAAAGTAGGTACTATTTCTATTCCTATTCTGAACATAAGGAGATTTCAGAGGGTTAGAGAGATTCAGTAATAGCCTGGAATCACTCAGGTTATTCATTAATGTGTTCATTCATTGACACATTTATTCATCAGAAACTGTTCTAGGAACTATGAATAGAGCAGTGATCAAGACAGACTTGACCCTGCCTTAAGGATCTTATAAGAGATCCAGAAGTGCTGTGATAATTCAGAGAAAGAGATAATGATAGTGAGTTTGAAATTCTAGTAGGGACAATGGACATAAATACTCAATTATACATTAAAGGGCAGAGCTGAGAGTCAAGCTGGGTTCATCCCAGTTGTCTGTGAAAGGTAGCTCTCCCACGTCCTGGCAGCCAGGTTATAGAGTGTGGGGAGGGCTTTACTGACATTAACACATATGTGGGCCTGCAGGAGTCAGTGAGTTATACTGTTTGAGTGGGAATTTAAAATACTTCAGGGCTGTGTTAGCAGTGTGATGGGTAAGAGAAAAGAAGTTAATTCTAATTAAAATCCTAGGGTTGACTAATTACCAAATGAACTGTCTTTAATATGTAGCAACACTTGGGGGCTAGCTAATTAGCTGGTGAACTATCTTAAATAAATAGCAGTGTTAAGATATGTGATTGGTTAGGAATAGCACAAGAAGACCAAACTCCTTCATATGAATGAGATGTTGGAAATCGGTAAGCCCAAAAGCCTTAGGCACAATGCTTAATGTCTGAAGCTTATTGACCCTGCACCTCCTATCATCGAAAATATTGCCACTTGGTATGGCTACAAGGCTTTCACATTCTGCCATTTAGGGTGGAAGAATATAATTGTACTTGTTTCAGAGTGAGCCTTTCATGCAAGGTAGACTTGAGGGCATAGAAAAGGACCTCTTTTATCTATAAATGGGTTGCCAAGAAATATTAGTTCCTTTGGTGGAATTTGGTTTGAGAATTGCTTTCTCCTGGTAGTAAACTTCAGGATTAAAGATAGGTAACCTCCATTTATTTTCTAATCACTAGAGGTTGCCGATATTTACCAGAAGAACCTGACATTCCCAGAATTGCCAAAATATTGGGTTGGCCAAAAAGTTCGTTTGGGGTTTTCTGTTACAGCTTACGGAAAAACCCGAACGAACTTTTTGGCCAACTCAATAGCTTAGACCTGTTTGCTACAGTAGGGAATTCATTGCCAAATGGCAACCAGAATCAACATTTCCCCCAATATTGGGGTTGACATGTACATGCTGCTATATTTTAAAAGGATAACCAACAAGGACCTACTGTATGGCACAGGGAACTCCGCTCAATGTTATGTGGCAGCCTGGATGGGAGGGGAGTTTGCGGGGAGAATGGATACATGTATGGTTGAGTCGCTTTGCTGTGCACCTGAAACTATCACAATGATGTTAATCGGCTATGCTCCAATATAAAATAAAAAGTTAAAAAAAAATTCCCCAAATTTCAAGTTATCCATCATCAGAATGTTGGGGGTCAATGAAAGGGAAGGAATTGCTTTGTTGAGGGAAGCTCAGTAGGCTTGTTGGTTTCTATACGTTCTATCCTCTGGGGTAAGTTAGAACAGAGCAACAATACTTTGCCTTTACTCCTGAATGCTTCCCAAAGATAATGAGGGTTCATCATTTCAATTCAGCTAATACTTATTTTTTCCTACTTAGGGTATTTGGTCATTAAGCTAAATATTATTCAACCCTGATTGCATACTGAAATTGAATTCTTATGGATCCCTAACTTCTAATTGGTTGTAGATGTTAATTAAGACATTTCATAGCATTGCAAATTTCACTTTCAGTTTTACCAATGGTTTCCAAATTTCTCTCTCCCATCATTTGTCTTGTAATTTAGCCTTTTCTTTTTACATTGCCATTCTGGAAGTTGTACAACCCTAAACGTCAAACTAATGCTTAACTAATACATTGTTTAATCTACAGATCTGTTCTTTCATCCAGGAAACCACCTGTATGAAAGATTAGATCTGTAGGGTCAGAGCAATTGACCAATGTCTCTTTACTGCTAGGCTTACCAACAGTAAATTACAGATGAATTAGTGTCCTTTTATTTCTCTCACTCTCCTTGTCCGGAGACATTTTGTTGTAAAGTTTCAGTTCACCTCCAGCCAAAGGTATTCTTCAGTCTATGGGAGGAATAGCCCTTAGAGAGAGGGCTTAAGCACTCTCCTTTTAATTCTTATTATCCTAAACCTCTCACACATGACAATTATGATCACTCCATCCAAAAAGAAGTCCCCTCTCATTTGTTGGCTCTGAGACACAGTAATATCTTATTTCTCTTACTTTTCTTCTTACTCTCTGTGAATGTTCTCCTTGGCCATCTTCTAGTCTCATGCTATGTGACGCTGCTCAACTACTTCCTCATTAGGCCAGTCTCATCACTTTTTGGAGAGATTCATCAAAGAAATTCATAAAGTAAATAGGTAGCACGTGGGGACTAGTTGAATATTGGGAGTAGGGGAGGAAAACTAATTTTCCTTCTACACTTCCCGGTTCTTGGCTGAGACACCCCAGCTGTGCCTGTAATAAAAGTCAGATTAACAGAAGAAAATCAGACAGAAGTTTAATAGCATATGTTCCTCCTGCATACATGGGAGAGACCCAGGAAAACTGAGTAACTCCTGAAAATAGCCCAAGTCATCACCTTAAATACCATCTCTAGCTAAAGACAAAAGAAAGATTGGGGAAATGAGGGTATGGTTGTTACACAGATACAGGTCATTCCTTGCTCCAGGAGTTTCTAGAGATTTAGTCATCCTCCTCTTCCTATTGCAGAGAGGGAGAAACTCTTATAAATGGAGATTTCCCTTATAAATGTAAATGGCCCTTACAAAAGGGTAACTTTTACTAGGGCTTCAGAGCTTCTTCTGTGTCTCCTCCTTCTTGAAAATAACCAGCTCAAGGTAATCCTTATGCCAAAGAGGTATATTTTGGCGTGGCAAATTCTGCTCCCCTTTAAGAGTGATTTTGAAAGAAGAATTAGGAATAGTGCCTAGGGTTCAAATCTGAGATTCCTGAAACATGTTAATGCCATCAATAAAATGGAAACTGGAAATAGGAGCTGGTATAGCAGACAGCCAGAGTAAATGAGACTGAGTCTTGTAGATGCTGTTTGAAAGTTATTGGAATAGAAGTGAGAACAAACTTCCTGTAAGCATACTGCTTATTAAGATCCAGAACTAAGGCAGTTGATATTAACATTACTAGTGCAGCAAATTTTTCCTTAGGAAAATAAAGTTGTAAATAACTTTATTGTTTGTTTCAGGAACTTTCTGAAAAGTTATTTATTAAAATAATAAGCTGGCTTAACTAGTTGCCCTTCTCAAGGCAAGAGGTTACGGGTCAGAGTAAATATCACCATTCTCAGATGGGAAAATTGCTCACTCATCAAATGATTATTCAACAGGACATACTTCAAAACTCTTGCCTTGCTATAATCACCAATCTAATAATCTATATCACAAATTTTGTCCAATTCCAATCAGATCCCTGCATTGAAAGAGGTTCCTTAAACCAAACCCCTAAACTTTATAAATATCTGCCTTTGACTTTCTCCTTCCAAGATACTACTAAGACTCTGTCAAGGTGATAGTGTAAGGTCGGATGTTAACAAACGGCACCGCGAAACAGAGGAAAGCTTCAAGTGGGCTTTATTAGGGAGCGCTCCCAGGCAAGGTTCACTGGTCCGAGAGAAAGGGGCCAGAGAAGTCGCGCCCGGGCAAGGGTTTGGGCAGAATTTATAGGGGAAGAAGGGAAATGGGTGTGGGGAATCCGGGAGGACGCAGGGTATTCCTTATTTGGTGGTCTCTTCGGGTATCGTGGCAATATATGGTGCCGGTTGCATCAGTCTTGGGACCGTTAGTCCCGCCCCTCGAAAGGCGGGAAGACTGGGCCGGGTGGAAAGTCCCCAGGTCAGTTCCTGGAACTGAGTGGGTGGGAGCTCCAGGTCAATTTCAAGAACTGGGTGTGTGGAACGTTCCGGGCTGATGCAACCTGTGAGTCTGATTGCGTTCCCCTGCCTTGGGCCAGTTGGCCTTACAGATAGTTCTTACTAAAATACGTAATACATTAAGTTTCGTTTGTGAAACCAAGCAGGACCCTATGGGGCCCTCTTGGGTACAAAAGCCTTTCTGTGTCCCCCATTTCTTATTTTCAGGAAATAAGAGTGCCTGAAATTGCAGCATCTAAAGGCAGCTCTTTATTCTCCCCAAAGAAAACTATTATAGGACTGATGCTGATATCTGATCTGCATGTGACTTGATCACCATACTGGATCATCCTACACTGAAATAAATAAATCTTTGTGTGACACCATATTTTGCATAAAATTTATGCTTCCCAAATTAATAGCCTTTGTCAATTTAGAATTTTAATCAATGCATGCTACTTTGCTATTTAAATCTCTTGAAAATTAAACTAGATAAAAGGTAAGATAATTACTACAAATTAGCAAGATAGTTGATCTATTGAATACTTCTAAGTTCACATTCAGACTTAAATAATATAGTCCCCCAAAGAAGTTTGGATAGTACTATTCTCAAAAGGGAAGTAAATGGGGAAAAATGGAGATTGCAGTGGGTGTGCCTTGTCAAGCTCAACTACAGAAGTAACAACTTACTTTGTAATGCATTTTAACTTTGATATTCTATGAACCATGCAAGTTTCATAAACTAGATGCTTGCAAATAATGTGGTTGTGGTATCAATCTTAAGGTCAAAGCAAATAGAGATATTTAGGAGTAAATTCATTAAAAAGTTCTATCTGTAGGCCTTTCTTATTTAATCATGAAAGCATACCATCACAGCATTGCACATCCCTTTTATTTACTATAGATCATGCTGTTCTGATTATTTAAGTACCTGCCAGTACTTCTTATACTTTATTTTAACTTAGAATTAGGAAAAACAACAAAATTTAAAATATATTACATTGCAGGGCTTCCCTGGTAGTGCAGTGGTTAAGAATCCGCCTGCCAATGCAAGGGACACGGGTTCGATCCCTGGTCCGGGAAGATCCCACATGCTGCGGAGCAACTAAGCCCATGTGCCACAACTACTGAAGCCCGTGTGCCTAGACCCCGAGCGCTGCAACAAGAGAAGCCACCGCAATGAAAAGCCCGTGCACCGCAACAAAGAGTAGCCCCTGCTCCCTGCAACTAGAGAAAGCCCATGCACAGCAACAAAGACCCAACGCAGCCAAAAATAAATAAAAATAAAATATATTACATTGCAAAATATAGGCCAAGTGCTTTATATTGAAATAGCACATTTAGTCCTCACACCAAATCCTGTGAGATAAGTACTGTTATTATCCTCGTACTCCAGAAAAGGAAAGTAAAGCACAAAAAGATTATGATACTTTATAGTAGTAGAAGAGCTCATAAGTGGCAGAATTGAGTCTTGACCAAGTTCTTTTTATCCCAAGATCCCAATCTCTTAACTACCCTAAAATATCACTTCTGAATAAGACTATTGGGGGTGAGGGTGGAGAGTGCAGCAATACAGCTGGTTAATTAAGTGTCCATTATGGACCAGGTTTTAGTACTGCACTGGATATGGCAGATTTCCCATGGAGGGGGCTCTTTCTTATCCAGTTAGTTATTTTATCATTTGATAAAAATTAAAGTATGATGAAATATATAAACAATGTGCACTTTGAGACCCTTTTGTAAGAATAGCTAATACAAACCTACCACCAGACCAGTCATTCCAACAGGATGCATAGGAGAATTGAGGAGTATGTCTTTGTGAACCATTGCACTAGACTCTGAATTCTTTGAGAGCATTTTGTTCACCTTTGCATCTCCAATGCCAAATATGGGGCCTATCATAAAATAGAAAATACAGGATGTAAAGGGGAACTGGTCTGTGACGGGATGCTTACATTTGTATAACCTTGGGTCAATCATATCCTCTGAACCTCAGTTTTATTATTTCTGAAATATAGTTGGCTGCTGGCTAATTATAAAATTTGAAAAAGATAAAGATTTTTCCCTTATGAAGTTTGCCATCTAATGCATGGAAAACAAGCCATAGTAATACTTATCCTACCTTGTTCACAGAATTGATGTGAAGGTCAAATGAGATACTGTATGTATTTTGCACATTATGAAATACAATTGACCCTGAACAACGTCGAGTTTAGGGGCACTGACCCTTCAGGAAGTAAAAAATCTGTGTATAATTTATAGTTGACCCTACGTATCCACAGATTCAACTAAACCCTGGATTGTATAGTACTGTAGAATTTACTATTGAAAAAAATTCGTGTATAAGTGGATCTGTGCATTTCAAACCAGTGTTGTTCAAGGGTCAACTATACTCTACAAAAGTTAGCATTAGAATTTTGATCATATAAAGTTGTTGTCATCTTTCTATTAGTCTGGTTTATTTTCGTTGCAAGAGATGGAAATCCAACTCCAACTAAATTAAGGGGGTAATATGAATGTATTGAAAGTGCATAGGGTAGCTCTCTGAATCAAGAAAGAAGGAAAAAATAAACTGCAAGGACAGGGTAGCTCTAGGAATATCGGGTATGTAAAGTAAGGTCTCATTGCCATGGATTCCTTTTTCTCTCGCTTTCTCTTTTTCTCCTGCTTCTCTCTCCCATTAGAGAATACAGTATTCCCCCTTTATCCATGGGGGATATGTTCTAAGACTCCCCAGTGGATGCCTAAACCACAAAGAGTACCAAACCCTATATATACTATGTTTTTTCCTATACATACATACCCGATAATGTTTAATTTATAAACTAAGCACAGAGAATATCCAAAATGCCAGCATCACGACTCTTATGTTTTGGGGCCACTGTTAAGTAAAATAAGGATCACTTGAACACAAGCACTGAGATACTTCGACAGTTGATCTGATAACCAAGACAGCTACTAAGTGATTAATGGGCACGATACGCTGGCAAAGGGATGATTCATGTCCCAAGTGGGATGGACCAGGACAGCGTGAGATTTCAACGTGCTACTCAGAATGGTGCACAATTTAAAACTTATGGTTTATTTCTGGAATTTTCCATCTAATATTTTTGGACCATGTTTGACCGTAGGTAACTGAAGCTGCAGAAGGCAAAACCATGGATAAGGGGGGGACCATTGTATTAGGTATTTCCTCTCAGGCTTCTCTACTTGGGGGAAAACATAGCCTATGGTACCCCTAGAGTCATATCCTTACAGTTCTTTGATATCCTTACAGTTCCTTGACTAGAGTTAAGAGAGACACTTCACCACCACCTCCAGCTGAAAAATCCTGAGGAAGGACTCTGATTGCATGCAAGAATGGCATGCTCATCCCATTGCTAATCACCAAGGTCAAACAACTGGGTTGCTATGATGGTCTCAGCATAGGTCACATGTTCGCTCATTTTTATTAAAAAATGGGGCTAGGAAAATATCTTGAGCAGACAAAGATAAGAATTACTACATATCATAGTTTTATTTGCTTGATGATTTATGTATTAAAAATACAAGGGAGGGGCTTCCCTGGTGGCGCAGTGGTTGAGAGTCCGCCTGCCGATGCAGGGGACACGGGTTCGTGCCCCGGTCCGGGAAGATCCCACATGCCGCGGAGCGGCTGGGCCCGTGAGCCATGGCCGCTGAGCCTGAGCGTCCGGAGCCTGTGCTCCGCAACGGGAGAGGCCACAACAGTGAGAGGCCCGTTTACCGCAAAAAAAAAAAAAAAAAAAAAAAAAAAAAAAAATACAAGGGAGTTCCCTGGATTCCAAGCTTTCACTGCCATGACCTGGATTTCATCCCTGGTCAGGGAACTGAGATCCTGGGGAAAAAACCCAAAAAACAAAAGAAATTTATTTGTAGAATGCCTTAGATTCTCTCTGTTTCTCTTACTCTATGGTAATACTTGCAACAAGAGTGGGATACGTAATTTGCAAGGCCTGTGCAAAATGAAAGTGTATGGTCTCTTGTTCAAAAAGCAGGAAAAAGTAGTTGAAAGTACTAAAATATAAAGCTTTTTTCTTTGAAATTTTTTTTTTTTTTTTTTACGGTATGCGGGCCTCTCACTGTTGTGGCCTCTCCCGTTGCAGAGCACAGGCTCCGGACGCGCAGGCTTAACGGCCACGGCTCACGGGCCCAGCTGCTTCGCGGCATGTGGGATCTTCCCGGACCGGGGCATGAACCCGTGTCCCCTGCATCGGCAGGCGGACTCTCAACCACTGTGCCACCAGGCAAGCCCTGAAATATTTTTTTACTTATAAAACTTAATAGGGGTAATAAAGACACATGAATAAAAACATAACCTTGCAAATTGAAAAAAATATTTTGGTGTTGTAATTTTATAAAATACAATAAATAATACTTTATTAGTGTGATATCTTGATCCATCAAAAGATTTTTCTGGCTCATTGCTCTGTAATTTCATTTATTAGCTCATCAAAATGTGTACTTTTAGCCACTTTATTTTCTTTTCCTTTTTTAAAAAATTGAGGTACAGTGAACTTATATTAGTTTCAGGTGTATAACATAATAATTTGATATTTTTATATAATATACCTCATACAAAGTTATTATAAAATATTGACTATATTCCCTGTGTAGTACATTACATCCTTGGAACTTATTTATTTTATACCTAGTAGTTTGTACCTCTTAATCCCCTTCACCTATTTTGCCCCTCGTCCCACCCCTCTCTCCTATGGTAACCATTAGTTGGTTCTCTGTATCTGAGCCACTTCATTTTCAATTGCTGAAACTGAAAGTGACATCAGTTGCTCTTGGCAAATGCAAGATTGCAAATAATTTTTGTTTGATAAGGATCTTTCTGCTGATGCAACTGTTAAGAGTATTTTAGAGGCCATGATGACATTGAGACAATTTCTGATAAATTAGTTCTATATAAAAATTTTAGTACATCTAAAGCTGATATTGTTTTTCAGAACAATTTTTCTAAAAATATTTAACTCTTCATACAATTCAGTTTCATGTAAGTCTGAATTTAATTTTAAATGCGAACTCATATAATGGCATTTTAATGTGTCCTCTGACATTTTCTGTAACTTGTTAAGGTTATAGAAGAAACTAAAAGTGTGTCCATAGCTCAAAATGCCTGTTTATACATTCTATTGCTTTATCTTCAATTATAAGGAAAATTAATTTTTAAATTTTCTTCCACATTAATAATTGGTTCATGTGATGCTCAAATGGAAATAGTGTTCTTTAAATTTAATTTCTATTACTAAGCCTGTAGATATTTGCTTTACAATGTTGCAGCAATTTTCAAATCCAGAAATTCTAAACTCTTAAAAGAATTCTAATAATTCCTTGATATGTTTTATTGCAATGTCCATGTATATGTTTTCACTTTGTAAAAATTAACTGAAAAAATTTACTGCCTGTTCCCGAGCTCTTGCAGTTCCTGCTCAGAGAGTTAATATTTGTACAGATGCTGCAGGGGTGGGATGCCAGGATGGACAGGCAAGCTGACCTCCCACTGCAGTTCTCAGCATTGCCCCCATGAGGAACCCCTCCTTTTCCCCAGGCCACAGCCACTGCCACCACCGCTGCTAATTCTACTGCTGCTGCCATCACTGTAGCTGCATATATATGGGTCTGGGTCGTGACCCCAGTCATTCCTTAGGGTCCAGCAGAGCCCCAGACTGCCCTAAGGTAGCAAGTGGGTCTCAGGCAATCAAGTACAGTGCTCGTTGTGCTCCTGAGCCTGAGCTTTTGGTATGTGTGCTGGCGCCATGCATATTTCCTCCGCTCATGCCCGTACTGCATTGTACCTTTGGATTTGATTTACGAAACACAAGTTCAAAGGCAAAACTATTAAGAATTTCATGATAGTGACAGCAGAACATTAAATCAAGTGTGGGACTCATGAGATCAGGGCCTCCTAACTACACAGGTCTTAAGCACGTAAAGCCTGTCTTCCAAGATGGGCTCACTTGGGAACACAAGGTCCCTGTTTATCCTCTGAACAGGTAGTTGCTCAAAAGCGCTTAAGAAATGTTGAAAAAAAGAAATGAAAATAGTCTTCTACTTGGGTTTTACTTATACACATGCACGTGCGTGTACACCCACCCACCTACACCCACACACCACATTTCTGAAACAAAAATATTATGAAAAAATACTGAATCTTACTATGTTCTTTTTAAAAATGCTGGTTCTGACTCACTATACACATACAATTTCCTTGAAATTTGACCAACTTATCCTGGTTTGCCTGGGACCTTCCTACTAGCATTATAAGTCCTGTGTCTCAGGAACCCCCTCAGTTCTGGGAAAAGCAGGATGAGTGGTCATCCTGTCTCCATGTCTTTATTCTATGCCTACAACTCCCTGTCTTTGCCTTGACTTGTTTTCAAACATCAGCTTGAAGGCTTGGCCTAAGCAGTCCATCTCCTCCATGAAACTTTCTGATACTTACTGGCTAAGTTCTCCTTTTTCTCTGCTCCCGTAGAACACTGGATATCACTTTTACAGAATTTACCACATTGCTTCCTTGGTCGTTTTTCCCATTAGACAAGAGCTCCTTAGGGCAGAAACTGAGTTTTTTCTCATCTCTGTGTTTTTGGGTGCCTAACAGTGCTGGGTACATAACAAGTAATCAATACTGGTTTCCCCCTCTATCCAAAAGTAGAACGTTCTTATGAAACCTTTCATAAGCCAAAATGGCGAAAAGTGAAGAAGCAGTTACCTTAAGACACATCTTGCTAACAGATGCACAAAATAAACTGAGATAAAGCACAGATACTCACAAACCTGGTACAAAGCTATGGTGGCTTGATGCTGAGATGCTGAGTGTAGTTCGTGGGGAAGGAGCTTCCACTCCCACTGCTTGGGGTGCCCACTGCTTCTGTAATGGCTCACTGAAAAACAAACACCAAATCCTGTTTTCACTTTTTGCCTTTTTCTTTCGTAAAAGTGAAAATCCTATTAGGATTCCTTTCTGTTAGTGAAAACAGATGCTAATGTTGGTCTTTAGTAAAACAGAAGTGGCATCAAGTGAACTTTTGAAAAGTGGACGATAACTATAAAAATTTATTGAAAAGATGAATGAAGCACTGGATCTAAAACTGCTCTTTATCATGAGGACTGGAAAACTGAACTAAACGCTAATGGTCAATAGTCCTTCACTTTGTTAGAAAATCAGATTGGACAGTCTCAGCTTCCTTCGGAAACACTAAACCAATCAACCCACACTCTAAATGCTGGGGATGAGTTCAATTAATTCCTTATTTAACCCTAGTCTTCTTTTACTTAATGGGATGTGTTTTCTTTAAACTTGATTTAGGAAATCTATCACAGTCAGCAAACAAAATGGCCTTATTTTGTTCTGAAAACAAGTTTCAGTATCACTGGACATAGTTGTAGAATTCTCATGTTACTGAGAACTTAACACTATTATCTGCATATTACATATTAAGAGTTTTTCCTAACCATATTGATGTCGCTGTAAGCTGAGTTTGAAGAACACAGATATAAGATTAAAGTTTGGACTTAGACTCAGTGAGAAAAAAGTTTTGTTTGAAAATTACCTGTCTAATGCTGACATAAAGCTGATGAATATAATCAGTTTATTTAGTGAGATGAAAATACCTTGGTCAAAAGGCTTTGATTTTAGTGAAAAAAAGAAACAGTGAATGTTTTTGTTTACACCAAAAATTCAGTTTTGTGCACTGAAATGTATGATTTCACAAATGATGAGTTTGATTTAATGATTGACTAGAAAAGTTATTTTGGCAATATTATTATGATTTATGGTGTTGAAAAAATTTATAAATATATATTTGAAAATTTGTTTGTATAGTCCTGATGCATTATGGAAATCTGCAGTGGTCAACTTTTATTAAATATTTCTGATGTTATACTCTAAGTCAGTTTTTACTGGATTATTGGAAAGACTCCTGGTGCTAGCCATGTGGAGTTAAGCCAAACTTCACAGGTTAAGGGCACAATCCTCCCCAGAATGTCCTCACCTCAGACATTGGCCAACAGCCTGAGGGAAGGGAGGTCTCAAACCATGCACATTTCTGACCAACAGGCTATAAATTCAACATTTCAGACTACCCCATTAGGTTCAATAATTCACTAGAATGACTCACAAAACTCAGGAAAGTGCTATACTTAGGATTACAGTTTTATAATAGTAAAAAGGATACAAATCAAGATCAGCTGAAAGAAGAGATGCATGTGGCAAGATCTGGTAGGGTCTCAAATGTGAAGCTTCTAGGGTCCTCTCCCAGTGAATCAGGATGTGTCATCTTCCTGGCACATCAGTGTGTAACAATATGTACACAGTATTGTTAACCCAGGAAGCTCACCTGAGTCTCAGTGTCCAGACTTTTTATTGGAGTTTCATTATATAGATATGATTGACTGAATCTCTGGCCATGTGATGGAACTCAATCTCCCGCTTTCCGCCCCTCCCTGGAGGTCACATGGTTCAAAGCCTTGAACTTCTAATCATATAGTTGTTCTTTCTGGCATGGCCAGCTCTCCTTACCCTAAGTCATCTTAGCTAGCTTCTATAGAAACCCACCATGTGTCCCCTCATTGGCATAAACTATCAGCACCTACCATGAATAACAAAGACACTCTTATCACTCAGGAAATTCCAAGAATATAGAAGTTACTTCCCAGGAACTGAGGACAAAGGCCAACTAAATTCTTTGTTATACAAGTATTCATTGACATGTTGGAAACTATTAAGATTTCTTACGTGCATACAGGCTAGCATTCTTTATCTATGGAGAACACACACTTTATTTTATATGTTCCAAACAGAATATACCAAAAGGAAAACATTTTATCCATAAGCTTTTGCAACAACACACTGATCTATTTTCTTAAGTGCAGGTCAGGGAATAAGGATTTGAGGCCACTAAATCTTATTCTTTATTAGTGTCTTTCTTTTACTGGATAGCTTTCAGAGCAGCAAAACAGCTTCCTGAGTGCTTCACATTGTTCCAACTGTGTAATACCACTCAAGTTCTTGACATACATATGGAATATGCAACTACTGAAATTCATTAGTTAGAGTGTTCTCCTTTTTCTTTCTTTTTCTTTTTTTCCTTTTGGTCCCATCTTCTCTCTTTGTGGCAGTATTTATTTCTTCAGTTTCTTTTATACTGTAGGAGAGAAAAAATAATTTTTCCTCTACCCTTCTAGGTTCTTGGCTCACCTCCCCACCCCACCCCCCACCCCTGTAATAAAAGACAGATTAACAGGAGAAAAATAAAGTTAAATTTATTAGCATGTATACTTCCTGTATACATGGGAGATATCTGGGAAAACTGAGTAACTCTCCAAAATGGCCCAAGTCACCACCTTAAATATCAATTCCAGCTAAAGACAAAAGAAGATGTTGGGTGTTGGGGAGCCAGTTATGGGAGGCTATTAGTAACATGGGTATCATTGTTATGCATATTTAGGTCTTTGCGTTCTCCATTGTTAAGTGTTTCTAGAGATTTAGTCATCCTTCTCTTCCTGTTACAGAGAGGTAGACATTCTTACAAATGGAGATTTCCCTACAAGATAATCCTTATACCAAAGAAGCATATTTGGGGGTGACAAATTCTGCCCCCATTCAACACCTTGGTTAATCTCAAAGTTTCTGAAGTCAGAATACCTAGGTTCAAATCTCTGCTCTTCCATTCATTAGCTGCATAACATTGGGCAAGTTACTTGGCCTCTATATGGCTCAGATTTTTTCATCTATAAAACAGGGATAATAGTA
Source organism: Phocoena sinus (assembly GCF_008692025.1). Classification (NCBI taxonomy): domain Eukaryota; kingdom Metazoa; phylum Chordata; class Mammalia; order Artiodactyla; family Phocoenidae; genus Phocoena; species Phocoena sinus. The sequence goes on from NC_045784.1 coordinate 106,568,043, forward strand.
ATAGTTACCCTTAGGATTTTAGTGAGAATCCAAATAAATAATATATGTAAAACACACAGAAAAATTATTGTACAATAAAACTCATTAAATGTTAGCAGTTATACTTTTTTTTTTTTTTTTTTTTGCGGTACGCGGGCCTCTCACTGTTGTGGCCTCTCCCGTTGCGAAGCACAGGCTCCGGACGCACAGGCTCAGCGGCCATGGCTCACGGGCCCAGCCGCTCCGCGGCATGTGGGATCTTCCCGGACCGGGGCACGAACCCGTGTCCCCTGCATTGGCAGGCAGACTCTCAACCATTGCGCCACCAGGGAAGCCCAGCAGTTATACTTTTGATTTGAGCATAATATATGCTTTGTACAGTAGCTCAAGGATAACAATTGCTTCTATATAACTAAAAGATTCCTTTGAGGTCAGCTGACCTACACTTTATTCTCTCTCAGTTATAAATGTAGGCAACAAACCACATATAAAAGTCCAAGGGAGGCTAAGTTGAAACCGTGCAACTCAGATTGGGACTTGAACCCACAGGCCAGGACTCGAACCCAGCCAAAACCCAGATTGGGACTTGAACCCATGGTCTTTTTTTAAAAAATTAATTAATTAATTAATTTTTGGCTGCGTTGGGTCTTTGTTGCTGCGCTCGGGCTTTCTCTAGTTGCGGCGAGCGGGGCTACTCTTCGTTGTGGTGCACGGGCTTTTCATTGAGGTGGCTTTTCTTGTTGTGGAGCACGGGCTCTAGGTGCGCAGGCTTCAGTAGTTGTGGCTCATAGGCTCAGTAGTTGTGGCTCACGGGGTTAGTTGCTCCATGGCATGTGGGATCTTCCTGGACCAGGGCTCAAACTTGTGTCCCCTGCATTGGCAGGCAGATTCTTAACCACTGTGCCACCAGGGAAGTCCAACCCATGGTCTTTTAACTGAGATCACACACCTGGCTTCAGGACTTAATGAAGCTCAGGTTCTTGATGTCTCGTCACAGAAAGAATTCGGTGAGAGACAAAGTGATAGGTAAGAAGTAGATTTATTTAGAGAGAAACACACTCCCCAGTTAGAGTGTGGGCCATTTCAGAAAGTGAGAAAGGCACCAGGGTATGGTGTTGTCAGTTTTTATAGGGGTGGGTAATTTCATAGGCTAATGAGTGGGAGGAGTATTCCGGCTATTTTGGGGAAGGGGTGGGGATATCCAGGAATTGGGCCACTGCCCACTTTTTGACCTTTATAGTCAGCCTTGGAACTGTCATGGTGCCTGTGGGTGTGTTACAATGAGCATATACTTAAGCTCGAGGTCTGGTGCTAGTCAACTTGTTTGCCATCTTGGACCTATTTAATTCTAATCAGTTTATGTCATGTCCTCGGACTATGTCATTCTTTTAGAGGTTGTGCCCTGCCCCCTTCCCTCCTGTTTCAAAATGACTTGCCTAAGGTCACATGGTGAGTAGCATTGTTGTGATTGGGATCCCCCTTACATGTTTCCAAGCCGAGTGTTCTTTTCACCACACTGTACTACATCAAGTCGAATGCAACTTATAATCATTCCAAAGCATGTAGTACTAAATCAGAAATCTTGGGAAAGAAAGATTCAAAGGGGCTGATATGCTGAACAAGACTCAACCTAGAAGTACCTTCTCTAAGAATATTCAAAAGAGTATGCAAATGCCTAAATTTCTTTAAATGTGGGTTTATATGCATAAGTTTGTGAAGAGAATTCTGTACATATCTCATGGTAAGTGTATCTCTCTCTCTTTCTGTGGAGATATATATATGTATGTGTATATATATATATATATATATATGTATTTTTTTTTTTGCTATGTTCCGTTAAATTGATTCTTCTTTTCCTCAGAACATTTTTATTTTTTCTTTTGCTTTGGTTGTTGACAGATTTATTTTCAATTCAGTACAGCTCACTGAATTGCAAAGGAAAATAATGAGTGTGAAAGTGTTACAGTACACCCACATAGCCCTTCCACCTGGTTGCCTTATCCTTCCAAACAGACTCCACCCCAAAGCAAACTATGTAGCTCAAAAACAGTGATGAAAGGAAAGTGGTAACAGTCTGATGCAATATCCTTATTCAAATGCTATCTTGAATGCTTTTCTTGGGCTCTTGTGATAATAGCTGACGTGATTCTGTGATGAACAAGGCAGCACTTTCAAAGTGGAGTCTGTGGAATGCAAGTCTGTTTGATATACTAATAAGTATTCCACAAAAATAAGGTTTTTTGGGGCAAATAGTCTTGGACAAGTCTGAGTTAGAGTTTTTAAAAAAAATATTTCTTGACTTCTCAGTACCTTTCAGTGCCTTGGAACACATCTTCAAGACACTTGGGGAAACACTACATCAAGATTTTGATATTGCGAGTGTTTGTTGGGGAGGAAGAAATTTTCTCTCCCCTTCTAGGTTCTTCTGGCTGGTCTAAGAATTAAATTGACATGAGAGATTAACAGGAGAAAATAAAACAAAAGTTTAATAACATGTATACATGGGACAGACCCAGGAAAACTTGAGTACAAAATGACTTAAGTCCTCACCTTAAATAGCATACTCAGCTAAAGACAAAAAGGATGTCGAGGATAGGGAGAGTTAGTTATGGGAGATTACCAGGAACAGCACAGTGCTGTTATGCAGATTTAAGTCATTGCCTTCACTTCACTGATGAGTTTCTAGAGATTTGGTCACCCTCTTCCTGGTACAGGGAGAGAGACACCCTTACAAATGGAGATTTCCCTTATGAATGTAAATGTTTCTTACAAAAGGGTAACTCTTACGTGGTTTTCAGAGCTTTTCCTTTGTCTGCTGTTTCTTGGAAAATAACCAGCTTAAAATAATTAATATGTTAAAGAGGCATATTTTGGGGTGGCAAATTTTGCTCCCCTATAGGTTCTTAACCTGGAGTATGGATTTTTTTAACTGGAATTTTTATTAAGGTAATTATAGATGCACATTCAATTGTAAGATACAGAGAGGTCCTGTATACCCTTAATCCAATTTCCCCCAATGGTAATATCTTACAAAACTATAGTACAATATCAGACCAGGATATCAATATTTACACAATCTACTGATCACAATCAGATTTCCTCAGTTTTATAGTCAAGTGCATGTGTGTGTGTGTGTGTGTGTGTGTGTGTGTGTGTGTCTAGTTCTGTACAATTTTATTACATGTGTAGGTTCAAATATCTGGTATCCATGAATTTTTATGGGAAAATTATTACTTCTTTACTTCCACTACTCTGTTACTGAAATTTAGCACTTCCTTCAATTATCAATTTAGGTTAAAAAAAGAAAAAACCCACCCAGTTGTATTAGTTGTACCTGTGACTTTTTCATCAATGGAAATCACATTTAGTTTTTGTAGATATTTCAAAATATCATTCATGCTCATCACTACTTCAAAATTAGGATAGCTATTAAACCTGCCAATAGATCTTGCTACTTACTGCTTTAATGAACATGTATTTTACTATATCACAATTTTTAATAGTTTTATAGCTTTATTTCAATATATTTAGTTTCTTTGTGATCCTATGTATTTTACTTATTTAAAAGTGTTATTTTGAGAAGAGGCTCATAAGCTTCACCATACTGTCAAAGGGGTCTATGGCCCAAAAAGGGTGAAGAACTATCTTGTTGTGGGGAAAAAACACCCTGAAAAGAGAGACAGAAGAGGTTGTTTTGATTTCCAGCTCTGCTGCTTATTACCTACAATACATACCTTAGACAAGTATGTAAATGCCAAGCCTTAGTTTCCTGAACCAGTAAAATGAAAGTGAGTCTAATAGATTGCTGTTGTTCCCTTATAGCTCTAAACCTCACAGAATCTATACAAAAGCAAACAAATCACCTTTACACCATTTTCTGAACTAGTTCAGATCTTATAAAATAAAATTTTTCCTTTGAATTTCTAATGATATATGGATAACTTGGAGATTTTTCAGAAAATAGCTTTAGACCATTCATTCATTCAAAAATAATCTCTACTCACACTCCACACACACTAAAACTGTGCACCTGGACCTTTGGGAACACCTAAGAAGGTCAACAAGATTAATTGTTAATTAACGATTAAATAATTATTTCTTTGTTAACAACTGATGGACATAACCAATCTTGGAACAAATTGTTATCAGCAAAGAATTCCTAGAGGAGGAATCTGAATTTGAATTGAATTGAATTGACCATGTGAATTGAGTCCTGCAAGATCACTGAGCAATGAGAGCATGGTGTACTTGGAAAACAGTAAGTCATTGTCTGTATCTTGTGGGAGGGTCAGAAAATGACCCTGGACATCATTAAGGGCCTCCTATGTCTGCCAGGCTATGCTAAGAGATCATGCATTGTATTCTGAAGTCAGTGGTGACCGACAAACAGTTTTAAGAAGGAAAAGTGAGGTAATCTCTCTCTTTCATTTATTTATTTTTTAGCCGGGCGACGTGCCATGCGGGATCCTAGTTCCCAGACCAGGTATCCAACCTGTGCTTCCTGCAGTGGAAGTGCAGAGTCTTAACCACTGGACCGCCAGGGAAGTCCTGAAAAGTGACATAATCTCATTTGCAATTTATATGAGTCCTTTGACAGTAGACTGAAGGAAGAACTAAAAGGAAAGCTGGAGGTAGGTAAAGTAGTTAGGAGACTTGCAACAGTCCCGTTGTAATAATTTGAGGGCTTCAAATAAAGACATGGTTTTAGGAACATGGAATAAGAAATGTATTTGAAAGAAATGGAGTCAAAAAGCCTTCTAGGTTTCTATCTTAGAAAACTTTGTGTTTAACAAAAGTAGGAAACATATGAGGAAAAATAGATTGGGGAAATAGAGAGGAACAAACAACTGGTTCATACTTAGGTAGACTTTGAGATAACTCCAGAACACCTAGGTGGGGATATACAGTAGCTGGTTGGAAATTTAAGTGTGAAGGTCAGGAGTTTGGGCTCAAAATATAGAGTCATCTGTACTTACTTATATGTTAGTTGATGCTACAGAAGTGGACACTATCATTTAGAGAAATCATGAAAAGTGAAAAGAGAAAAGCAATACGTTCCAAATTTTATTGGTGATGTATTTCATCCATAAAAACATTTGGCTTCTATGCATGTATGGGTATATTCGTTTAACTGTATATTGTATAGTTTGTAAATATTTTTATTACAGATACCACCAAAATGTCAATATTAAAAAGATGATATAAGAATATATACACATAAGAGTTCTAATATTTTCCACACTCCAAAGCACCATCTTGTGTACTCCCTCAAGTGTGCACTCCTCACTGTGGAAATCAATGGAGAATGAGAATAACAATGGAAACCTGGAACCTTAAAGGGTGAGTAAGAAAGTGGTGGAGACAGCTTGGGAAGGATATTCTAAGTAAGGAGGGCATCTTGAGCAAAGGCGTATAAGTGAACAGTGGGAAAACACAAGAGTAGAGTTGCTGGAGAATAGAATGCAAAAAAGGAAGTAACTAGAGTTTATGCGGAAGAGTTTGATAGAAGTTGGGTCCTCAGGGTCAATGGAGAGCCAGGGAAGGGCTTAAGGTTTAATTAACATGTTTCTGTTTACATTTGGCTCAAATCACTGGTGGTGGTAGGGATTAGAATGGGTGAGATTAGAGGCAGGGAGATAGAATGAAAGATACAGAAAATAGATTTACGGAGATAAGTGAAGTGAATTAGGCTTACTTCTGGAGAATGAATGGCTAAGGGGTGACTTGGTCACAGTCTTCCAATGTAAGATTTTAATGTGAAAGATTTTTGTCTAATCTCTGATTACCGTGAAGTGGAAAAGAGTAAAGAAAATGATAAAAGTGGGAAGCTTTGAGTTGGTTACCAAGTAAACTTTATGGATCATCCGGGTGATGATGTATATATGTTTAAATTCTTTACCTCTAGAAATTTTCATGAGGAAAATGGCATTAGTGACTGACTTATGACAGGCAGATGACAAATGTCAGAGAGGTATGGATGTGGGATTATTGAGGTTGTTTCTTTTAAAAATCTTGTGACAATTATTATAGGGAGGCTAGATTCAACCTGAGGGCTGCCAGTTTGTGTGAATTATGGTTTAGCCATTCACCTAGTTTTAAGAATGGGTTCAAACCAGTTAGATGCTCCCAGGAGGTCCCTTTGTGCCTTGTAATACTCTGAGAAGGTGATCAACAAAACAGCACGCATTTAATGACAATTTACTATGTTCTGGGTTAAAAACAAAGGTTTACCGTGTAGTTTCTGCTCTCTAGGAGCTAATCATGTAGTTTGGGAAAACAGGACATATGGGTGGAAAAGTAATGGTATAAAGGAGAACGTAAGTGCAAAGATAACTTACGATTAGCCCATAAACTTCTGGTGAGTCATATTTGGTGATGCACCATATTTAAAAATCTATGTGTTACTGAAAGTTTCCCTAATGATGTTGTTTCTGAGAAACTCAGGTTAACAGAAATGAATGCATTTTAGAATGTTTTTTCCCCCTCACAGTTAACCCTGACATATCTAGTTCTGCTATGTAAAAGGATAAAAAGGTTAGAAATGAATAACAATGCCACTAATCTTATTTGATAATTCAAGAATTAAATTAACATTTACTCCAAATATTATTCAATTTGAGTAAAAATGGTTTATAGATTAAGCAGAATAAAGATGTTCCAGAATAAATAATAGCTAACAATTTATTTATTGGTTTTTTTAAATAGACCTTTATTGGAGTATAATTGCTTCACAATACTGTGTTAGTTTCTGTTGTACACCAAAGTGAATCAGCTGTATGCATACATAGTCCCCATTTCCCTTCCCTCTTGAACCTGCCTCCCACCAGATCCCACCCCTCTAGGTCATCGCAAAGCACAGAACTGATCTCCCTGTGCTATGCTGCTGCTTCCCACTAACTATTTTACATTCGGTAGTGTATATATATTGATGCTACTCTCACTTTGCCCCAGCTTCCCCCTCCCACCCTGTGTCCTCAAGTCCATTCTCTATGTCTACATGTTTATTCCTGCCCTGCAACTAGGTTCATCAGTACCACTTTTTTTTTTTAGATTCCATATATATGTGTTAGAAAACGCTATTTGTTTTTGTCTTCCTGACTTACTTCACTCTGTATGACAGACTCTAGGTCCATCCACCTCACTACAAATAACTCAATTTCGTTTCTTTTTATGGCTGAGTAATATTCCATTGTATATATGTGCCCCATCTTCTTTATCCATTCATCTGTTGATGGACATTTAGGTTGCCTCCATGTCCTGGCTATTGTAAATAGTGCTGCAGTGACCATTGTGGTACATGTCTCTTTTTGATTTATGGTTTTCTCAGGGTATATGCCCAGTAGTGGGATTGCTGGGTCATATGGTAGTTCTATTTTTAGTTTTTTAAGGAACCTCCATACTGTTTTCCATAGTGGTTGTATCAATTTACATTCCCACCAACAGTGCAGGAGGATTCCCTTTTCACACATCCTTTCCAGCATTTTTTTTTTCTAGATTTTTTGATAATAGCCATTCTGACCAGCATGAGGTGATACCTCATTGTAGTTTTGATTTGTATTTCTCTAATGATTAGTGATGTGGAGCATCTTTTCATGTTCCTCTTGGCCGTCTGTATGTCTTCCTTGGTGAAATGTCTATTTAGGTCTTCTGCCCATTTTTTAATTGGATTGTTTGTTTTTTTGATATTGAGCTCCATGAGCTGTTTGTATATTTTGGAGATTAATCCTTTGTCTGTTGTTTCATTTGCAAATATATTCTCCCATTATGAGGGTTGTCTTTTTGTCTTTATGGTTTCCTTTGCTGTGCAAAAGCTTTTAAGTTTAATTAAGTCCCATTTGTTTATTTTTGTTTTTATTTCCATGACTCTCGGAGGTGGGTCAAAAAAGATCTTGCTGTGGTTTCTGTCATAGAGTGTTCTTCCTATGTTTTCCTCTAAGAGTTTTATAGTGTCTGATCTTACATTTAGGTCTTTAATCCATTTTGAGTTTATTTTTGTGTATGGTATTGGGGAGTGTTCTAATTTCATTCTTTTACATGTAGCTGTCCAGTTTGCCCAGCACCACTTATTGAAGAGGCTATCTTTTCTCCATTGTATATTCTTGCCTCCATTGTCAAGGATAAGGTGGCCATATATGTATGGGTTTATCTCTGGGCTTTCTATCATGTTCCATTGATCTATATTTCTGTTTTTGTGCCAGTACCATAATGTCTTGATTACTGTAGCTTTGTAGTATAGCCTGAAGTCAGGGAGCCTGATTCCTCCAGCTCCATTTTTCTGTCTCAAGATTGCTTTGGCTATTCTGGGTCTTTTGTGTTTCCATAGAAATTGTGAAAATTTTTGTTCTAGTTCTGTGAAAAATGCCATTGGTAGTTTGATAGGGACTGCACTGAATCTGTAGATTGCTTTGGGTAGTATAGTCATTTTTACAATATTGATTCTTCCCATCCAAGAACATGGTATATTTCTCCATCTGTTTATGTCATCTTTGATTTCTCTCATCAGTGTTTTATAGTTTTCTGAGTACAAGTCTTTCACCTCCTTAGGCAGGTTTATTCCAAGGTATTTTATTCTTTTTGTTGCGATGGTAAATGGAATTGTTTCCTTAATTTCTCTTTCTGATTTTTCGCTGGTATATAGGAATGCCAGAGATTTCTGTGCATTAATTTTGTATCCTGTGAGCTTACCAAATTCATTGGTTAGTTGTAATAGTTTTCTGGTGGCATCTTTCGGATTTTCTATATATAGTATCATGTCTGAAATGAGCATTTATAGTTGTTTACATTAATATATGCTGAGAGACAGTGTAGTGTGGTGATAAGAGTACTGGACTGATAATTGAGAAATTTTTTCCAGTTTAATTCCACCGCTAATTAGTTCTATGATTGCCCTGATTAAAATAGTGTTATAGTAATGCCAATCTATTCTTCCCAAGGAGTAACAAATTGGATAAAATTATCATTACTCTAAGTCTAAGAAAAATATTGAGATTTGAAGGCCACTCAAATGGAAAACATGCTGAAAGTAAAATAACACTGATGAATGGCCTAAACAAAATGCTTAAATAGAATTCAGCTACCAAGAATATTTGTCATGATAGGTAATATGGCACTTGGGTGAGTAAAAATTTTGAGATTACATGGCAAAATTTGGGGATAAAATGTAAGAATTTGGTTCTCCTTTCACATAGGAAGCAGAGCTCTAGAAGTGAGATATACAAACCTCCTTGAATATCACAATTTCATAAAAGGGACATAAAAACAAGTAAGAAAGAGAAAGGGATAAAAACATTTATCAAGTACGTATTATTTGTGAAAATTTTTCCAGTCTATTTTCATGCAACCTTTATCGTGTGAGGAAAATAATATAGAGCAGTGTTTCCCAATCTTGTCAGGTCATTATATTCACCTGGTACAATTGTTAAAAATACAGATTCCCTGCCCTCAGCTTACTTCCTGAATGGTAATCAGGAGGAGTGGCCTGATATAATGTAACCCAGGTGATTCTTATGGTAAGGCAATTTTAGAAAATGCTTCTATAGACTCTCAATGTTCACAAAGGACATATCCAGAGACTTTTGGAAATTCTCAGTATTGTAAATACCACTATAATCATTGTAATTTCACACATAGAAGTTCTATTTTGCTGGCTCAGAACCATCACTACCTTAGAGCTTCTCATTTTCTCTTTTTCTTCATTTCTATCACAAACTCCAGCAGTTGGATATTTTGGGGTATTTTTCACAAAGAAACAAGAGTTTTATTACTTTAAGGGGAGTTACTGAGCTCATGAGGAGGAAAGAGCTACAAAGACACACTGATGCTAGGCATGTACTTCTCTAGATAAAGTGGGAACTGGGATGTCTCACAGGTATAAATGCTAAGATTAATCTTATTTTTCATATATTTGTAATATAATGTTTTCTAAATGTTTGTTGAATAAAACTATGTGGAAGAGCATAATACATTTGCCAAGTTGGCAGTTAATATCACAGTCTTTTAGGTTAGTGAAATGCTAAGTTGGAGGTTGTAAAACAAGGAAAATGCATCCTCTGTGAGATCACTCTAACGTTCTGTAATGCAAAGACATGAATTCAACCAGGGACTTTGAGGGACTACTTTTAACATTTCCCTGACTAAAATGAATTAGAAGATGTGATTAAAGAAAGGAGGTATGACTTTTAAAGGTGAGTGGGCAGGAAAGTGGCGAGTGAAAGTTCATATGGTACGTAGCATGAGGGTAATAATCCAAATTATACTCATAGGCTAATGGATTCCTAGTTTATCGGTTACATCTATGGAATGGAGCTGTGAGTCTGTCTAATATAGCCTCTCCAGGCACCCAAGGACACTTTACCATATCCACCTGTTTTATTTTCTTTATAGCACTTGCCATTCATATTTTATTATTCCTTATTTGTTTGTTGTCTATGTTGACCTCTCCCATCTCCAAATCAAGATGAAAGCTCCATGAGAGTAGGTACCCTGGTTTTAGTTGTTATTATCTGTTGTGCTGAATCATCAGCTCCTAGAAAAAAAAATAGACACTTGTTAAATATTTGTTGAATGCATGGATATCCTGAAGACCTCAGTTTAGCATGCTACTGTGGCCAAAAGTTCACGAAAATTAAAAGCATAATCACAGTGGATATCAAACATAAAAAATACAGCATTCTACTTTGTTTAAAAAATTAAAAATTTATCCCCATATCTTGAAGATGTGTTTGAACTGGAGAAGTTCTAAATATAAGTAACAAGTAATCGGGATGATTGAGGAGCAAATTTTCCAGAGTAGACTGTGAAGAGTAAGCTTCTTTAATCTGACAAGCCGGAAGCTGAAGGTTAGACATTGTAAGGGAAAGAATGAGTTTAGGACTGTTCATTGTATGTCCATATTTAATAACTAGGGGTTGCCCTTCGGAATTCCTTCTTTCAATAGTCATGCATTGTGTAACAGGTACTGTGCTAGATGCTGGAGACACAAAGATGAATAAAATAAAATAGTTCATAGGATAGTCCATAAAAGCCTGATGTGGGAATTTTAGGAAATGCTCTCTGGATAAGGTGATACTTATTTTGAATATTAAAATATGATTAGAAGATAACCAGGTGAATAGTATTTGGAGCTAGGCAGAGAAGACAGCAGAAACAAAGGAAATACAAGAGAAACAGGAAGGGGGAATTCCCTGGAGGTCCAGTGGTTAGGACTATGTGCTTCCACTGCAGGGGGCACAGGTTTGATCCCTGGTTGGGGAACTAAGATCCCACCTGCCACATGGCTTGGCAAACAAACAAACAAAAAAAGAGAAACAGGAAGGCATGTGTAAGGGACTACAAGCAGTTCAACATTGCTTAATGTAGCATTTGATAGGGGAATGGATGAAAAATGAGATTGGCAAGGCCAATAGGGATAATCATGAAGAGCTTAAGTAACATATTAAGGAGTTTGGGCATTATTGTTAAGGAAATATGGGCATTCATTTATTTTTAGGCATAGTATTTATATATAAATTTAAAAATATATCATCCTGGAAGCTTTTTGGAAGATAAATTTGAAAGGGAATATATAAGAGGTTGGGAGAACAGTTAGGAAGCTGTTGTACTAGTCTAGGCAAATGATGACAGTTGCCTTGGATAATGGTGGTATGGATGTTAAAGTGATGACAGACCCAGGGAATATTAAGGAGGATATAGCCACCAATTGGATATAGGAGGGGGGAAGGAGAGGGAGGAGTCTAGATGACTTTAAAATTTCTAGTTTTGGTGATTGAATACATGCCAATAGATACCAAATAATTACAGAGGGAGGAGAGGATGTGACATGAGATTTAGAGATGAGCTCAGTTGTGGTATTAAGTTCTGTAAGACATTTAGCATGCAATTTAGTACAAGTCTTAAGCCTGAAGGAGTGATACAGGTTAGAGATACAGATGTAGGAGTTATGAATATATAGGTAATATTTAAGAACTTGTGCATGAATTTGATCATCTGGGGAAAGGTGTAAAGTGAGAAGATAAGAGGAATGATACAGACTCTGGGAAACATCAATATTTACTGAGCAAATGCAAACAAAAAAATGGTTGAAGATATACTAAATTAACTGGAGGAATTTGGGGGCCTGGGGGTCAAGAATGAAGAATTTCAGGAAAAGAGAGTGATTATCATTACCAAATACAGTAGAGAGGTCCAGAAAAGTAAGGGTTAAAAAATCTCCCTTGGAGCTTACAATTAAAAGCTTTGCAAGGTCAGTTATGATAGTGAGTATAGAATCTAGAATCCAGGAAATTCGAGGATTGAGTAGGAAGCTAAGAGGGCAATACTTAGGATTAATAGAAGGATGTTCCCTTCATTTCTTTTACATAGACCAGGTAGAAGAGCCCCGGAATTTCTAACTTCCAAGACATACAGATTGAAAAAAACTCTTACATTTTTTAGATAATTTTGTGAGTTGCAGATACATGGTATTTATTAATAAAAGAAAGGTTGTTTGCACTAGCTTCATTAAACTGACATGCATAGACATAAAAGGCATTTCTTATGTTTTTATCATAACACTCACCCATAGGACCATTTGTAATGTTGTCTGGATTAATACCAAATGGGTGATAACTCATGGGTTTATTTACCCTATTGACATACTTATAAGCGCAGGGATGGGAACACATGACTGCATCCTAATTTTCCTGTCAATTTAGAATGCAATCTCAGAAGGGTAATGCAATATTTTTAGCTTTCTGACAAAGACTATTGAGAGGAAAACAACAGAAGCAAGACCACAGGGGTAGAGTAGGAAATAACTCTCCTGGGAAGTAAGACACACTAAGCTTGCCACTAGAAATATGAACAATGATGACCTAACTGGTGGATCAAAAGCAATAGTATTCTATTACAGCCATCTAAAATTAATTGCTAATACTCATTAGTTATAGAAGGTCAATTCTTGAAGTAGAACATCAGAGAGGGGTATTGCTTTAGTGGAATATTGGCAGTTATTATAACATGTAACCAAACATTTTAAATTTTTTACAAATGCTATATTATTTGTAATTTCAATTATTTGTAGGGCTTTCAGACAATGAGAAACATTACAAATGGCACTATACATCTGATTCTCCCTAAAATTATAATGATTATCTTGATTAGTTTAGATCAAGTAGGTGAAACCTGTGGCTGCATGAATCCTGACATAGAGTTGTTATCTGGGATGGATATATCTTTGTGGGGATACCCCATCCAGGATATGCTTCTCAGCTCTGTAGATCAGATGCTCAATTTGATCAGGTTCCCAACTATTACCAATTTATACAAGACTAGATTATATTAGTTTAATTCAAAAGGGATCAACGTTTAAAATCAGAGTGTTGCTTTATTTGTTTACAATTATAAGCATAACCATCAAGCAGACTGCAACACTTAGGTTGATGATGAGGGAGTTCCCTCTATATTTGTAAGTTAAACCGGAAGTCCAAATATTATCAGGAAACAATAGATGAACATGTAATGAGAACAACTGGAATAGGTTGGAAGATTTTCATAGAATTTTGTCATGGAATGCTCTGATCTGATGCCTCTGTCTCCACTATAGAGACAGATCTGACCAGAGGACCAGAATGTTACCATCCATTGGTTAGAACAACCTCTACACTGTACAGGTTTTAATGCCAATTTCAATTTGTACCCTCTGATTCCTGCTTTCCTATGTTTCAAATTGTTCATTTCTCTTCATTCAACTCATTTTTAAAATATGTTTAGGCTACCTAATAGGTTATAGGCAAGAGTTGTTTTTGTTTCTGGATCGAAAGACATTTTCTCTTTTAGTATGACTTTTGCACATGTATAATCACAACTATCATGTGTTGACTTTATTAGTTTGGGTCTCAGCATTCTGGGGAAATGTGTCATTGAAGGCAGTAGAGTGTAATGTTAGGAGCATGGGTTTTGTACTCAGACCAATCACGGTATTAGTTCTGGCTTCACCACATACTAGTGGTGGGTCCTTGTAAAAATTATTTAGCTTTCTTAAGCCCCAATTTCCATATTTAAAAAATGAAGGTAATACTGTTACTTAACTCACATGGTTGTGGTGATGATTGCATGAAATAAAGCTCACAAACTATGCACAGCATCTAGCACATAGTAAGTACTAAAAAGTTATCTATTATTTATTACTATATAAAAAGCCCAGAAGAGAAACTTTTTATTAACACCATTATTATTGTTTATAATATAAATATGCAAGAAACTATTGAAAAGATCATCAGTGAACAACTTTAGTTTTAGTTTAAATGGAATCACTTCTACCTTCACATAATATGCAACAATAATTAGTGCCAATTTGGAAATTAGATCTGGTAATATTGATAATTGCTCCTGTTACACCTGAATGCTTTTTTATATAGATAGAAAAACAGTGCAGTTATTTATAATATTTTTTCTATACTTGGTAAGTTGAACAGGTCCAAGCATGAAAGTGTTTTTATTCTCAGGGAAAGCTGTTATCTGGTTATCTACATAGAGACATATATAAACACACTGAATGTAGCTTTTTAATATTTCGGGGTCATACCAGATTTTTCCATTTTATTTTCATTTTTCTATTACTGACCTAAGAAGATATTATTATTATTATATATAAAATCATTTACCCTCATAATTATATCCTCTTAATATGTTTTCTTTTTTTTTCTATATTCCAATTATAGTCTTATATGTACTCTCTAACAACTCTATCTTTCTACTTTCATATACAGGATACGTTTTGTTTCTGATCAGAGACAGATGATGCCTCAGCACCCAGAAAGCAACATAGATCCTGGGAATATCACAAATATCAGTACTCACATGGTGCCTCCTTGGTGGTATCACATGTGTAGCTCTAGCAAAGGGCATCCATGGAAATAGCTGAAATGTAGAAGGCAAGTAGGTGGGGGACCAGATGTCAGCTTCTAAAAACATAGTGGAACAAAAGCACAAGAGGCAGTTATTATATGAATTGAGCAATATAATTCAACTGGATATGGAAGAACTGGGTGACCCAGTACAAATCTTGGCTAAGCAGTTGATTGGTAAATAACAAAGAAACATATTTTGTCAATTTCATTTTCTCCCTCACTGTTCTCATCTAAATTCTACCTATTGTTCAAGTCCCAGATAAAGCCCTACCTTCTGCATGAAGATTTCTTTAATAATAATAAGGATGATAGGATGAAAGTGAAAATTACTATATATATATATATATATATATATATATATATATATATATGTTCTTATTTTATCCTTGCAACAACTCTTTGAGGAAGTGGATCCTCAAAAATGGTAAGAAATTTGGCAAGCCATTTGTCCAACGTAGTGTTGATTTTAGGATTTGTGGAAAATAAGGTGCCTATGGAAGATCCAAGTAAAGGTTTCTAGTTAGTTGATTAGGTAACTCTCAAGTTTGGGACACAGAGCAGGACTGGATATAAAGTTTTTGAGTCTTTGGCAATTAATTATGGTAGTTAAGAACAAGAGAATAGATACGATCACATAGAAAAAGTGTCTGGAATAAGGAAGGGTACCTAAAAAAATTAAGGTGTCTAAGGACAAAACTCAGGGAGGCACCAGTATTTAAGGGCTGAATGGAAGCATAGCAGACAGCAAAAGGAAACTAAGAAGGAACAGCCAGAAAGACAGGAGAAAATCAATAGAATTTGGTGTCACCAAAGAAAAGGGAAGATTGAATTCCAAAAAGGGAGTGATCAATAGAGTTAAAGTCTACAGAAAAGTCAAGTTAGAAGAAACTTGAACTAATAGAGGGTAGAAGGTCACTGGTGTTACCTTTAGAATATTTTCTTTAGTTTTATGAGTGTAAATTAAGGTACAGGAATGTATATAAGAACATTTTACAGGATGGAAGAAGCTTGAACATGCTCATACCATGATGGGGAAAAGCTAGTAGAGAGGAAAAGGCTGAAATATAGAAGACAGTGGAGAGATTCTGACTGGATTTAACTCCCTAAGGAGATGGAAGAGGCTAAGATACAAATCATAGGTGAAGGATGTAGCTTTAAAATTGAGGAGAGAAAATTCTTCTTCAGGAGCAAGTGAGGCGGGAAATATGTAGGAGGCTTGAGGAGAGGATGGCAACTAAGAAGTATAAGAGGAGCTGAGCAAAGAGAACTCCCTTCCACACAATCCAGAATGGAAAACCCCTTTATATGGCTTGTGGTATACTCTCGAAGCCCCCAGAAATAATTGAGATTCAACATCTTCACTATGATTCACTTGTCCCATACTTACTCACAAACATTGTCTCATCATCCATTAGAGTACTCCAGCTTGGAATGCTAAAATCTGAACAGTCTTTCCCTCCTCTTCACTGAATCAGGTCACTTATCCTCAGTGTGGCTTCCTATTCTTGAGAGCTACCTATTTTCCCAGAACATCTTGGTCTGGCTTCCCATTCCTCCTTATCCACTCGGACATGATTCTAGTGCCCCTCACCAGACTTCACCAACAAGTTTAGACTTATATCTCCTGTAGTTGCCAGGCTTTCCCTTCACTCATGTGCAGGGTACACAACTGAGCCTGTGTAGGGGCAAAAAACGATTCCCTTCTTCCTTATAGGTTCTTTGCCTGGTCTAATAATTAAATTGTCATAAGATAGATTAATAGGAGAAAAACAAATTTAAGTATGAGAGCACCATAAAAATATGAGACGAATAAGTGGCCAAAGCAGGCAGCTTTTATACTTTTAGACAGAGAAACAATGCATTTGCAAAGATTTGACAAGAGAAAAATGTTTGGGTTTGGGGTAGTAAATTAGTGAAGTAACAATGTTTGTTATACAGCCTTCTTGGCTCTAAATTCCCTATTTCTGGTGTGAAAATGAATAAAGGAAAACCCCCATTCAAAATGGAATTGGGAAACCCTGAAGGGAGAGCTCTCACACACAGTACTTGTCATAGTCTATTTTACACAACCCAGAACTCTCGCTCTCCTCCAACGAACCTTGTCTCAAAACAGCCCCTTCCGAATTCTTCCTTTCCTCTATAAAAGAGTGCTCCTCTCCTATATTCTCTGGACTTGGCTATGGTTTGCCATAGCTCACATGTCCTGAATTGCAATTCCTCTGCCATTCTTGAATAAACTTGATTTCACCGGTTCAACCACTTATCTTTTTGTTTTAAAGGTTGATATTACTTGGTGTCCGAAGTGGGATAGAAGGAGCTGAACTCTGAAGGAACTAATGACCCCTGCAACTGTGTGCAGTACCCACTTGAGCCCCTTGTGCTCTTCATTTCTAAGAGTTGTCTTCTTCCTTCTGATCTGGCAAGTCTCTCAGATTTGAGCTCCTTCTTTTTGATTGAGTTCTCTGACTTTAATTGGGATCTCTTTGTGTGTGTGTGTGTGTGTGTGTGTGTGTGTGTGTGTGTGTGTGTGTGAAGGTATTGCCTTTTTGGTAAGTACTCATTTGTTTTCTTAACCTCTGGTTTTACTTTATTTTTACTTATTTATTTATTTATTTTTGGCTGCATTGGGTCTTTGTTGCTGTGCATGGGCTTTCTCTAGTTGTGGTGAGAGAGGGCTACTCTTCGTTGCGGTGTGTGGGCTTCTCGTTGTGGTGGCTTCTCTTATTGAAGAGCACAGGCTCTAGGCACGCAGGCTTCAGTTGTTGTGGCACACAGGCTCAGTAGTTGTGGCTCGTGAGCTCTAGAGTGCAGGCTCAGTAGTTGTGGTGTATAGGCTTAGTTGCTCCACAGCATGTGGGATCTTCCTGGACCAGGGCTCGAACCCATGTCCCCTGCATTGGCAGGCGGATTCTTAACCACTGCACCACCAGGGAAGTTCTTAACCTCTGGTTTTAAAGTATGTGATTCCAAGCCTCTAAATTCTCTTAGAAGGGTCCTCCTTCTGGGACTCTGGCTGGTTTTATGTTAAAAATTATGGTTCCTCCTCATGCACATTTTTAACTAAATGGGTCAACTTAACTAAAAATAATTTAAAACTCCAATGGCCATTATGGGGAACTTTAGACCTCTCCAAACTTGTTTTTCTCAGAACTAAGTTAGAACATTATGCCTCTAAAATTAAATAGACTGAATGGGATGTTATTTTAATTGGTACCTGGAAGCTTTCAAACACATTCAAGCCTCTAAAATTCCCTCTTTATAAGATACCATTTCTAAATAAACTGAGGGGAACAAATAATTGGAAGAAAACAAAAAAGATTCTGAGGACTTTTCCCCCTTCCCTTTCCTTTTTGTCTCTATTCCCATCTTCCTCTTTCCCTTCTGCACCATTCTACCTCCTCTACACCCTCTGCTTCCTCATTTGAATACCCCCACTGAACTTTCCCTTTTCTCCCAACCTCCCCCTGCTTCTTTTTCCCCTGAACCTCTTAAAATCAGACCCTCTGAGGATCTAAATGCTAAACCCCTATTTTCTTATGTTCCTTGGATTAAAGCTGAACTATAAGCCATAGTCAAAGATTTCCCCCAAACAACTGGGGATCCCCACAGATTTCCTGAGGAATTTAATATAGTCATTCAAACTTGTCATCCTGGTTTCTCTGACTTATCAGCTAGCTCATACGCCTGTTGATGAAGGCCAGACCCAACACTGGATAAAAACTGCTAATTGGAATAATCCTTGGAAGTATTTAGAGTTACACCCTGGAGATAAACTAATCCCTGCTGTTTTGTTATACCATCGGGCTTGGGGAATCACCAGGCAACTACAGTTGGCAATTCCTAGGGTTTTGCCAAAGCCAGTTGATGGGAATAAAATTCAGGCTTGTACCCAGAAGCCCAATAAGCCCATGCATGATTATTGTAGCTGATTCAAATTGTTTTTAAAGAAAATTCTGCTCTTCTTTTGAATGTTGAATTCACTTGGGTAGCCTTTATGAGACCGACCTGCTGCCTACTGCGCTACGGATTTGCAGATTTTGAGAAGGATAGGTGTTAGCTCTTCTCTAAATGTTCGATAGAATTAGCCTGTGAAGCCATCTGATCCTGGGCTTTTGTTTGTTGGAAGATTTTAAATCATAGTCTCAATTTCAGTGCTTTGATTGCTCTGTTTATATTTTCTATTTCTTCCTGGTTCAGTCTTGGAAGGTTGTGCTTTTCTAAGAATTTGTCCATTTCTTCCAGGTTGTCCATTTTTTTGGCATATTGTTGCTTGTAGTAAACTCTCATGATCCTTTGTTTCTGCGGTGTCAGTTGTTACTTCTTTTTCATTTCTAATTTTATTAGTTTGATGTATGCCTATAGCTATAGATAGAACAAAACCAATGGAAAGCAAAGGTCAAAGTAAAAGAAACAGATCCAACATAGAGTCAGATTTTGTTCTTCCCTGTTACAATTCCTCACTGTCAATGTCCATTCCACAATCTTGTGGGATAAAGGGCGATGACAGCTCTAACTGCTTCCTGCTGTGTAGGGGTGATGAGGGGTGATGGTGGAATGGAATTGATCAGCCTTGGGTAGGGAATAATTTTTAGTAAATAGTACAACTCTCAATTATTTGAACCTGATGCTGTGTTGTTCAGTAGAACAGGATTAAACAAGTAGATTGACCCACCCTTCTCCAGCTGTAAGGAAATTGCAATCTCAAGTTATGGAATTTAGTGCTTTTCTATGTAAGGGAAGATACAAGAGTCTGGGCTCACTGAAATTATTCCTTTGATATGCACCTCACCTATCTGGGGCCAGTATCCGGTGTTTTCATATCCTGACTTTCCTCAAGGCTCACCATAGGGAGTGGCTGCAGTCTGATGGCTGCTAGATGGCAGGCATTCTTTCCTTCCTGATTTCCCTCAGGGCTTACCAGCTCACCATCAGTGGTGGCTTCAATCACTGAAGACTGTGGCAGGAAATATTCCATTTCTCAGATCCCCCTCTTGGTTAGGAGTTCGACCAATATTTGGGAGACATTTCATGACCAAATTTTGTTCCATGGTGCTGGGAGGCTCATTCCAGATCAGGTGAAAATTCTTGTTGATATGCCACTCCAGGTGCTAATTTCCAGATTTGGCCCTGTTGATTATCAAAGATTCTCTGGATCCTCTGTCTTACTAGTCTATTATGATCCAGGAAATGTTTTCCCTTATTGCTTTTCCCATACCTAGAATCACACTATTACAATTATTCTCTAAGAGTCATAAATGTGATCTATTTCCTCAAGATGTTTAGCCATCATCAATTTTGTTGGAGGCCTGGTTACATACTGGGTACTATAAGAGACAACAGTCATAAAATAGGATATAAGTAATGCAGCTAGTAATACTGACAAAGTCCTAGTTTAGCAGGGAGACACAAAGCATAAACAATTTGGAAACAAAGAACAAATTAAAACAATGCTTAGTATAACTGGTTGTAATCCAGTTACAATAAACCATCAAATCCACAGTAGAGCTGGCTGGAGAAGCCAAATTCTGGCAGGATCATGTAGAGAGAAAAAGATAAATGTTTCATCTTTGTTTACAAGGGTATACTTTATCAACTTGTTGTAGGTCATAGCATAAGAGAAAAGGTTTTTCTGGAAAACAAAGATTAAGGCTAGCATCAATACATTTCCCAAACTCATAAAGTTATAAGTCATATTCATCAGTTCATTCAGTCCCATGTAATTAATTCCTGTTGATCTGGGTGCAGTAATCAGGTTTTCCATTAGTTTTGTCATTTGTTACCCAGTGGTATTATCTAAAGGCTATCAGAAACTTATATATATTTTTAAAAGTTCTTTTTCATGAGTCTTCTTGGAGATGTGGCAGTTTTGTAAAGCATCACCTTAGCTGCCTGTGAATGATAAAGGTCTTAAAAAGGCAAGGTTAAAGATCTGATTACAATTCTTCCTGGCAATGAAGCTTATCTAAGTTGTTGTGACATACAACATTTTAAGATAATGACTAAAACTATAACATTATACCAGGACATAATACAAATTTCAGAAACTTTATATAATTTCTAGAATGTCTATATTAATAACATTTATTCATACCATATACTCTGAGGAGGCTTATCACTTATTTGACAATGCTTTCTATGTAATTTAGCATATCAACCAATTCTAGTCAGTTTAATATATATATATACACATATATATGTATATATATATATGTGTGTATATATATATACATTTTTTTTCTAAGGTGCCTCAGGGTTACAGTTCCCTAGCCCCAAAATAGGAAGATTCCCAATTAATGCCCCATCAGTCCAAAAGGGGAGAACCCCAGCCAATGCCCCATTGGAGATGAAGCTGAATGAATGATCAAGGCTAGTTCAAAAGAGAAAATCCCAACCAATGCCTCGCCACAGGCGAAACGTACGCCATAGGGAAGGTTCTCAGGGGCCTTCTGAAGCATCCCAGAGCTAGCTGAAGTCAAAAGAACTTTAATTAGAATTTGATAGGAAGTTTGTCAAAAGTATCAAAAAGTTTTTTGAAAAACATTTGGTCAGATAGAACATTTAAGAATACAGACCAGTTAAAAGCAAGATAGTTCACACAATCTGTTATCAAAAGCAGCATTCTAAGTAAACTTGTTCTCTTAGCAGAGAGGAACCAAGTCAAGTCCTATACCAGCCTACTTTTAATAGCAAAATTCATTTACCCAATTAAGTTTAATCTAATTTCAGACCATGCCTAAAACTCCTTTTTACTCAAAACATGTATCCCACTTTCCTACTGTATAGTGAAATGTTTTGTTATTTTTAGTTGCTTTAATTACATATTTAAATTAGAATCCCCAACTCTTAAAAACCATAATTTCTAGTGAAAACCAAGAGGCAAGTAATAGTTACCAAAATCTGGAAAGACTGTTTTAGATAATTTTCAGAACGTAATTATTTCTAGTGTTTACCTAAAAGCTCTTTATCTCGTTTGCATTTAATTCACTCATAAAAATTTTATCATACCAAGTTATTTTTCTTGCTGACAAATTTGCAACAGATATAACAAGATTTCATTTAACTTCTATTAAACCTAGGTGCAGGGAAAGTATTATATTTAATGTTGATGACTCTAAAGACAAGTCTATATTAATTAGATCAACAAACAGCCTTTTATACCAGGTGTCAACTTAATATTGAATACTTCCCAGTTCACATGAACCTGAAGGTCATTTTGGCCGGTTTCTTTAATTTGTAAGTGCTTACTTTTAAATTGAATAGAGCTCTTTATCAATTCAATTTTGATAATATTTTTTCAGAGATAGAGATCTCTTATGTATAATGTGTACACAGACGTATAATATAAACAGGGCCCCTTTCTGTTCCAGCAAAGAAAGGACACAGTGAGGAACATACACAATGGTGGGTTGCCCCAGGGTAAACTTCTCAGCTTCCTGAAGTACTTCACAGTAAGTCACAAGTAGCTGCTACAGCTCCAAGGCAAGGGGGCTATCCCTTCTAGTAGCTTTGAGAAGTAGGCAGTGGGTCGAGGGATATTCCCCAGGGTTTGAATTAACACCCCAAGGCTGATGCCTTGTCTCTCCTGTACATACAGTTTGGAAGGTTTCTTAAATCCTTGAGGCAGGACTGTCCAACAATACTGTTAGACTACCTGTGTTTCTGGGTTCTGCCATTTAAAAGTAAACAGCTGCTGTGATTCTTCTGCAATAGGAATGCAGAAAAAAGCATCTTTCAAGTCCAGGACTGAAAACCAGCTGTATTCTCCTGGAATAGTTGTGAGCAGAGTGTATGGATTAGGTACCACAGGGTGTAAGTCTTGGACTACTTCATTAATAGCCCTCAAATCTTGGACAAAGCGATACTCTGCTGAGTTTGGCTGTTTGACTGGGAGGATAGGGGTGTTATATGGGGAATGCAAGGTTTAGTCAGTCCTGTTTTTAAAAACTTTCCCATAATTGGCTGAATACTCTTTTGGGCCTCTTGTCTCAGAGGATATTGTTTTAGATTAGGTGTCCCAGAATCCCTTTTACAAAGGAGATCTCGTCCCAAAAGGGGGATTGGACACTCTGGATGTTTCAGGGTGAGGTCCCCTAGTTGGCATTCTAGAAGTTGTAAGAACAAACGGTTTTCTACTTCTCCAGAAACTCCCGTGACCGGGATAAACTGAGATGTTTTCTGTGCCACCTTGGTATTTACCACAGAATATGTGGCACCTGTATCATTTAGAAAGTCAAACATACAGTATTTATTTTTCTCTTTCTGACTTACTTCACTCTGTATGACAGACTCTAGGTCCATCCACGTCACTACAAATAACTCAATTTCATTTCTTTTTATGGCTGAGTATTCCATTGTATATACCATATGCTAACACATATATATGGAATCTGAGAAAAGAAAATGGTCATGAAGAACCTAGGGGCAGGATGGGAATAAAGACACAGACCTGATAGAGAATGGACTTGAGGATATGGGGAGGGGGAAGGGTAAGCTGGGACAAAGATAGAGTGTGGCATGGACATATATATACACTACCAAATGTAAAATAGATAGCTAGTGGGAAGCAGCCGCATAGCACAGGGAGATCAGCTCGGTGCTTTGTGACCACCTAGAGGGGGTGGGATAGGGAGGGTGGGAGGGACGGAGACGCAAGAGGGAAGAGATATGGGGATATATGTATATGTATAGCTGATTCACTTTGTTATAAAGCAGAAACTAACACACCATTGTAAAGCAATTATACTCCAATAAAGATGTTAAAAAAAAAGTATATCAAAATGCATCCCACATAGCAAAAGTAAAAAAAAAAAAAAAAGTCAATCAACTTGTTCCCCACTGTCAGAGTTACCCGGGGCTCCTGTGGGGGAAATTAGAATCAGACGCCTCAAGTCCAAGGGAGTCCTCGGGCCTCTTAATTCATTATCAGAGTTTTCCTCTCTTTCTACCGTATGAGATGCTCCTGTCTTCCTTCTCTTATTCACCTTCTTATTCTAGAGACTCTGATGGATCCTCATTTGGTTTTTGTTTTATCTCCTAAATTTTGTTTAAGCTTTTTTGTCTAGGTCCCTCCTTGGGTTTTCTTTCAGACCGCTGCACCATAAGGTGGCAGCCCTCTGACTCCTTTTCTTCCTGATGCAATAGCATAAATGCTTCTACATACGAAATCTCATCTCTTTTCCCTGCTCTTTTGCAAAACACTTCTAATTGTGAGGTCGTATAATAATTGAGTGAGCCATTCAGGGGCCATCGCTCCTCTGATCCTAACATATATTGGGTACACACCCTATTACAATAATATATCACCTCTTTCTTAGTCATAGGCTCATGGCTATGTTTTGCCCGTTTATCTAATATATGCCCCAAAGGGCTCTCCTTTGGGATAGATGGAGTATTTCCCATTTTTATAAGTTTGATAACACCAAAACACAAAAGATGCAAACAAATTCCAACACAAAAGATACAAGCAAATTCCAACACAAAGAACACAAACAAATTCCAACATTGATGCACACAAAACAAAAGCAAATGAACCGGTTCCCATATCAGGTAGAGTCCAACAATTCCCCTCTCCAGTAGGGTACCCCAACCAAATGCAAAACAAATTGAGGGGGGAATTTATTCCTGGTTATACACACCAGAGCAACTTACCCAGCAAAGGTAGAGTCCGTCAACTCACAGAAGTTCGTCAATTCCTTGCTCCAACTGCCAAGTGCTGGGGTAGCTGGTGCTGCTTCAGGGAATTTTGAAGGGAATATCCTCAGGACAAATGGTCCCAGCAGCTGCTAGGGCCTTGCCCCAAAATTCCCTGACCCGGGCCAGCTAGCCACGAGCAGCAAGGCTCCTGGATGGCTAAGCCAAATTTGTTACCGAGTCCAAGTTCGCTCTGCTTGCTGCACAACAGGCCAATAAATCGGGAGACAAGGTGTTGAGGCAAGGAATATCGACTTTATTAGGAAAGCCAGGCATCTGAGAAGATGCCAGACTAGTGTCCTAGAGTACCATCTTATCGGGGTCTGGATGCTAGTTTCTTTTATAGAACAGAGAGGGGGAGGAGGTGAGGAATTAAAGTAAAAAGGCCATAAGTCTTGCAAAATATCTCCTAGTTTTTATCAGCCTCAGGGAGGGGATGTGTTAATTTCTTCTTTTCTGCAGCCATTCACAGGTGGGCAGGGTCAGGATGTTTCCCTGTGAGCTGAACAAAGGCACTTTTTTAAAATTAATTAATTTTTATTGGAGTATAGTTGCTTTACAATGTTGTGTTAGCTTCTACTGCACAGCAAAATGAATCAGCCATACATATACATATATCCCCTCCCTTTTGGATTTCCCTCCCATTTGGGATACTACAGTGCATTAAGTAGAGTTTCCTGGGCCATAAAGTATGTTCCCATCAGTTGTCTACTTTATATATAGTATCAATAGTGTATATGTGTCAGTCCCCATCTCCCAATTCCTCCCACTACCCCTTTCCCCCTTGGTATCCATACATTTATTCTCTACCTCTGTGTCTCTATTTCTGCTTTGCAAATAAGATCATCTATACTATTTTTCTAGATTCCATATATATGCATTAATATATGGTATTTGTTTTTCTCTTTCTGACTTACTTCACTCTGCATGACACTCCCTAGGTCCATCCACGTGTCTACAAATGACCCAATTTCGTTCCTTTTAGTGGCTGAGTAATATTTTATTGTATATATGTACTATACCTTCTTTATCTATTCCTTTGTTGATGGACATTTAGGTTGCTTCCATGTCCTGGCTATTGTAAATAAAAGGCACTTTAGCTTAACATTCAGGCAGAGGGGCAGGTTTCCCTGAGGCAGGCCATTATGTATGCCTATAGCTAGAGACAGAACAAAAACAATGGAAAGCAAAGGTCAAAGTGAAAGAAACGGATCCAACATGGAGTCAAATTTTGTTCTTCCCTGTTACAGTAGTACAAGCACAGCCTTCTCTCTCAAGTCTCTCCCAGCACTGTCCCTCCCCTTTCCTAGGTTTTGATAGATGCCAAGCTTGCACCCTATTTACCTCCCTAAACTAGGGGTCTTGCAGCCCCCGTCTCCTCCACCTCAACTCCCTCCCTCCCCCAGAAGTTCTCCGACCTCCATTGACTCACCCTTCCTTTTAGAACAGGAGTGTGTGTGTGTGTGTGTGTGTGTGTGTGTGTGGTTGCAGGCCCTAGGTGTGGGATTGGCAACTATTAGCATCTTCAAGGGATCCGCTATGCTAGCTGCCACTGTGCGCCTGCGCCCCGCTGCCTTCTCCTACTCCCCCCTCCCCTCTGCCACGTCTGGATTCACTGCAGCACCCAGTGCAGCTTCCCGCCTCTGCCACGTCTGGGTTCACTGCGTCACTCAGAGCAGCTTCCGGCCTGCTCACCCGGTAGGAGGGGCACTCAATGCAGCTTCCGGCCTGCTCACCCAGTAGGAGGGGCACTCAGTGCAGCTTCCGGCCTGCTCACCCAATAGGAGGGGCTCTGGCAGCGAGGTTGGTCCCAGCAGGCCTTGCGGGGCGACTTGGAGCTCACGTGCGACCCGTGGCGCTTGCGTCGGCCTTTTTGGGGTTGGCGCGGCGCAGTGCGGGTTCTGCCTTACTTTCTGTGAGGAAAGCCGGACCGTGACAGAGGAAAGAGGCCGAGGAGGAGGCCAGGACTGGGCTAGAACTGAAGGAGGACTGAGCCGGGAGGTGAGGGGCTTTACCGGCGGTGGCGGCGGCGGCGGCGGCAGGCGGCATCTCCCGTGAGGCGGTTGGTTGACTAGGCCGCAGCCGCCATGGCCGTGTACTTTGGGGACCATGCCAGCGGGTTCCGCCACAATGAGGTGATCGAATTCATCAACAATGAAGTCCTTGTGAACGGGGGCAGCCCTGATTTCTACGTGGACTTCTGTTCGCGTTCCTGGAATGAGGTAGAGGATCAGCTGCGCGACGTCATCACTGACCCGCAGCTGCCGTGCGCCATTAAGAGGGCCTGTGCCTGGAGCGCGCTGGCCTTGAGCGTGCGTGTGGGCGCGAGGCAGCGGGAGCAGCAGGCGTGCTGGGTTCAGCAGCTCCAGGAGAAGTTAGGGGAATGCGAGGCGGCTTCCCGGGCCGTCTCCTGCGAGCTGAGGCGCCTGTGTGAGGGGCACGAGGAGGCCGCAGTGCAGCTGCAACGCACGCAGGCCGCCTTGCGGGAGGCATTGGATGAGCGAGATATGTTGCATGGGCAACTGCTCCAGCTCCAGAGATTGGTCCATGTAGCCCCATTGGCCCCTGAAAGGGTGCCTCAGCCTCAACCTGAGCAGCTTGGGGCCACAGCATGGGCCATGGATGCAGGGGAGCAGGGCAAGATGGTGGCTATGGGGGCACAGGGCGTGCCTCAGTCAGAGGGCCAGATGGCAGCCACTGCAGCTGTGGTTTATGTACCGGGATCCCAGAGCCCCTGGGCCCAGGTCATGCAACCCCCTGTGCCAGTGCAGGTGCCACAGCCATTCCCATTCCATATGCCATTCCCAACGGGATTCCCGTACTCGACATCTTTACCATCCTCAGCAGTTACGGAAGGAGCCGCCACCGCGACAGCAACAACAGTAGCAGCAGTCACACCCCAGAATTCTACTCCGGGAACCTACCCACCTGGCCTGTGGGCTGCAGTGGGGGCCCAGGAAGAGATAGCCCTACCGTATGACCAGAATTGCTTCTTCCAGGAGGAATATTCCAAGAACCTCCAGGGGGAATATTCCCTGGGAGACAGCAGGAGCCACAGCCAGAACGAATATCCACTGCTGCTCCAGGAAATGTATCCCCTGGGGAAGAGCGAGAGCCACAAGCAAGAAGAAGGTCCAGAGAATTCCCAGGGGACATCTCCCCCGGGAGGCAGCACAATCCATGATGTGAGAAAAAGCCCAAAGAAACAGCAGCCTCAGGAAAAGAAGGCCAAGCAACCAAAAGGGAAAAAAGCCTCAGATTCCCAGCATCGGGGGAAGCCTGCCTCATGCTTCAGTCCTAATAATTGGGAGTGCCCGTCGTGTAAAGTGACAAATTTTCAATGGCGCAAGGCCTGCTACAAATGCAAGAAAGTCTGCATGGCAGTTGAGAGTGAAGGCCCGGACCCAGGACAAACCCACTAATTTCAGGAAGGTAAGTAAGAATGGAAACACTCCAAAGAAAAACCAATTTCCTAACACCCCCCCCCTTTTGATTAAAAAGTAATTAATTGGGCTTCCCTGGTGGCGCAGTGGTTGAGAGTCCGCCTGCCGATGCAGGGGACACGGGTTCGTGCCCCGGTCCGGGAAGATCCCGCGTACTGCGGAGTGGCTGGGTCCACGAGCCATGGCCCGCTGAGCCTGCGCATCCTGAACCTGTGCTCCGCAACGGGAGAGGCCACAGCAGTGAGAAGGCCCGCGTACCGCAAATAAATAAATAAATAAATTAAAAAAAAAAAAAAAAAAAAAAAAAGTAATTAATTTACTTCACAGAAAATTTGAAAACCAAAATCATGATATAGAAAATTAAATGAAATAATTCATTATCCCATTACCCAAATTAAGCAATTTTTATCATCTGAGTACACACACAAATATATATACACACACACATTTATATTCTTATTTTGTACATTTATTTTAACAAAGATAGACCACTTTGAGTATCATACTTTTAAAATAAGGGATTTCTCCTAATTTCTTGTATGTTTGCAGGGGCTGGATTCTGGATGGCTGATGCTGATTCGTTGACACCCTGGAGATGCTGAAGTCATGAAGAATTTATTTTCTTTTTCACTCATGTCTGTTTTATTAACCTTCTTTTCCTGAAAATACCATGTCTTTGCCTGGGAACAGGCGTGTGTTTTTAGAGTTATAAGCTGTATTGAATTTTAGGAGCACTGTTTTTCCTTGAAAATGCTATTGTTCCTTTGTAACCTACTGCAGTATTCATGTTTTCTTCTTGTTTTTAAGTTTTATAGGTGAGGGCCTCTTTTTGTGTCTCTGAGCCCCACAGAATTTGCTTGTTGCTGAAGAATCTGAACCTGTCCCATTAGAAGATCTCTCAAGAGTCTAAAGAAATAACTCTTCGTTTCTGACTGACCCACAACTCAGTGAGACCCCCATCCCCCCACCACTGGCTGAAGCCAAGAAGAGTGAGAAGTCGGGGTAGAAGAGATGCTTTGGCACTTATTAGGGGGAAAAGGGGGGCAAAATAATTTTGTTAGGATTTCTCTGTTGGGACATGGAATTAATTCAGAAGTGTTGGGGGGGATTGCAGTGTTAAATACCATAGATGATAGCAAATTTGTTGGATTTCATTTAAGTAATTAGTTATTGCTTGCCTAGTGTATTATAGGAGCTAGAATTATGTGGAATTATCTAGTGCACACAATAACTCTTTTTGGTGAGTTTGGTTAGATGACAGGAGAGAGCATAATTTGAGATACATTACAGATCAGAGGTGACTTATTTGTCTTGCATGTATTGTAACCTTCAGGTAAACCTAATTGATATAACATCCAGATATTTTTGCAGTTCTGGGAGCAATCTCAAAGAGACTTTAGTGGAAGGACTTGATTGCCGAACTGCTCATCTCACTGGTCCCACGTGAGACAAGTGAGTAGTGGCAAAGAGTGGAAAAGTGGCCTAACAAAATTGCAGGCAGGACTTCTCTGATACTCTCCTCATTTCCTCCCTTGAGAGGGACAGCTAGTTTCCTGGTTGCCTGAAAGATCACTGGGCGACTGTCTTAAAGAAGGACAGTGCTTGGGGGAGTGTTTGAGCCCTCAGCTTCGGGCAGCCACCATCCCAAGCCCCTTTCTGGTCAGTGGATGAAGAACAAAATGGATTCCAAGGACAGACATCGTGCTATGGATGGCGCTTCTCTTGGGAGGACTAATTGGATTAAAACTAGAACTGGACTGGGACGGGCATGCTTGAGAATGCTCGTGGGCCCTTCTCTTCCACTTAGTGTGTTCTCTGCCAGCTTCTCAGAGGCAAGTGGAGCCCCGGGGCTGGGAAGTCAGATCAGCCTCCAGTCTGAGCAAAACGTGTCCTCGAGTTCCCCCAGGAGATTCCAGCTCACCAAGCTCAACCTTTGCCAGAGGTTTCCTGATTCTAGCTAGTAATAAAGAGTGTGCACTTACTTGCTGTGTCTTCTGTGTAGTGTGTACCTCGGGGCAGGTTTGCTCAGAAGCGGCAGTTTAAATCTGCATCTTCCCTCTATCCCACTGAGGTAATGGAAAGTTCAATTTCATTCACTATTTAAGGGCCTCTCCTCTTCCTGTGAATTACCCAAGAATGGGAGGGGGAGGGCCTTCTATGGGGCTTTCAATCCATTGTTATTGTCCCTGGTACCCTCACTGTCCCAAGTCCACATGGTCCCTTGAGGGTGGGCATGTCTGCTTCTCCACAGCCAGTGGGGGTTGGGGGTGTCTTTCAGTGCCAGAAGCCCTAATGCCAAGGGTCCAGTCTCTTTAAATACCCCATGCAGCCATTTCCCTCTGGGGCTGTGCCTTCTCCCTGGGGTCCTGGCACAGAGTAAGGAGTGCTTAGGTATCATAAGCAGCATTCTCCTCCTTTCTGTTCTCTAAGTCACTCCTGTCTCTCTTAGCCTAATTCGGTTCAAGTGGTCAGGATTATAGAAAGCCAAATACAGGCTGGCAGCGTAAACCTCCCCTGGGATAAGGGGGGGCAAGATCTGAACACCTTTGGAATGCGTATGGTGTGATGAGGGGGTGGATGATAAAAATGACCCTGTCGTACCAGAACTCTCTTCTCTCAGAGATGACTAACCGTTAACAACCTTGGTTACTTGGGATAGGAGTAAAGGAAAAGAAGAGGGCTGTCGGAATAAACGTAAAACTATTTGAGGGGGAGGAGAGGAGATAGAATGATATTCTGTAGATCCTAATGTCCCCTGTACACTTGGAAAGATGGGCATGTGCTGGTATTTTTCCTGCTGTATCTAAATTCAGTGCTGGTGCAATAGAGGAAGAGTATAAATGGTGGTGGAGCAAAGGAGGAAAGAATCAGGCCTGGCAGCAGCTAATGCCATTATTGATGGTAGGGGTGGGCCTGGCACTCGTCCCTTACAGGCACTTATGAAGGTGGTGATGCTGGAGGAGGGATATGGGTATTTCTCTGAGCAGGAGAGTGCAGGGGAGGTGGGAAGAGGCCTTTTATTTTATTTTTTAAAAAAAATTTTTTTGCAGTATTTGAATTAAATAGGATGAAAACTTGGTTTACTTTTTTTTTTAACATCTTTATTGGGGTGTAACTGCTTTACAATGGTGTGTTAGTTTCTGCTTTATAACAAAGTGAATCAGTTATACATATACATATGTTCCCATATCTCTTCCCTCTTGCATCTTCCTCCCTCCCACCCTCCCTATCCCACCCCTCCAGGTGGTCACAAAGCACGGAGCTGATATCCCTGTGTTATGCGGCTGGGGAAGAGGCCTTTTGAATCCTGTGGGAGCTTCAGAGCAAGAGAAGAAAAAAATCTGTGGAGAAAGTGAAGGATCATAGCAATATTCTCTTCCACTGCACCTCCTCACCCATTCTATCACTCATACCTGCTACTGGACTCTACACAGGAGCAGTGCCTTCAAACACCCATTCCCATTTCCACAATTAGTATACCATCTATCATTTAACCCCTTCCACTCCCACTAACAAAAGCAGAATCAGAAGCACGTCAAATAAGAGCACTTCCTGTGAGAGCATCTGCTGCTAGCATAGCATATTGGCAGGTGTGGGTTACGGAAAAAAGTCCCTGTGGTAGACAAGAGGTGGCGGCAGCTTCAGTGGCAGAATGGACAGGAACAAAGGGCTCAGCATTTCTTAAGATCCCTTAGGGATGAGAGAATTATACCTTGTAAAAACCAAGGGACTGGAATGATGAAAGTGGTAAAAAATGATTCCTGGGATGCAACCATGCTTCAAATGAAGGAGATGTCTGATCCTGGACAGGAGTTCTGTCTCCTTATGGGGCAGTCCTCTTTGATTTCAGAAATGTAAGAGAGAACCAAGGAGATCTGAAACAACAGAAATCAATTTCCTGGGTAGGTCTCTGGTTATAAATATAGCTATATTTTTAAAAAGCTATAAACATAGCTTAATTTCACTTTAGAAAAATTAGAAAACAGAAAAAAAGAAAAAAAATTCAACCAGAATCTCACCACCAGAGGTACCACTGTTTATATTTTTATGTGTTTAATTCCATATCTGTACACATACACACACAGACTGGCATGATACATTTTTTAAAAACATCCTTTACATGCAATTGTACGTATTTTATAGCCGCCTTTTTGTGATTAAAAAAACCAACATGAGATCTACCCTCTTCACAAAATTTTAACTCTAAAATTTTACTACACTGTTAACTATAAACACAATGTTGTACAGCAGGTCTCTAGAACTTTTTCATCTTGCATAATTGAAACTTTATAGCCTTATTTTAAATTAATTTATTTTTCTTTTACACCTGGGTGCCCCAGTGTTGGAGGCCCCTTGTCCCAGACTCCTCCGTAAGGAGTGTGGCTCATGCCACCTATTAAGCAAACCCCAATCCTCCTCAATGCCTTCCCTCCTACTCAAGAGTCACAGTGCAGCACCGCCTCCGCTCAGGGCCTGTGGCCAGGTGTCCGGGACAGGGCTCTGGCCCCGAGGCTGTGTAGGGGCAGGACTGCCGGAGGCCAGAACGGGGGAATGGACTGCACATGCAAGTGGCGCAAGTCTCTTCTGGGGCAGTGATGTGGGCCTCTGGCCAGGAACCATGGGGCCCCAAGGTCCAAGGCCAAAGCAACCCGAACACACAGGTTCCGCTGCACATCGTTGGGGCCAGTTGTTTCTCCCAGCAGTAGTTAGGTGTCTAGAATTCGTCCCAGGAGACCATCGCTGCCTGTACCTGGAGCCTCTGCCCTGAAGAACAGACTCAGGGCACTGCTCTCTCGGACCCAGCCCAACTGCCAGCACCCTGCGATGAGGAAACGGGCCCATTTACCCAAGCCCCTCCATCCGTAAATGTTCCCTTTTCAACAGCATAGGGGATGCCTGCAGGCCGGGGCGAGGACCAGGGCCTGGTCCGGGTGGGTGGAGTGTGGGGTTTGCCGGGACGGTAGAGTGCAGTTGGAGTGCTCAGGGTATACTTTGTGGCTTCGGGTGTGTGTGGAGGTGTAAATGTGGGTACAGATGGAGGGGCAGGGAGAGAATGGGCTGGGGCGCGCTGACTGAGAGGCGTGGCTTACAGGATGGCAGAATTAGGCTCAAAGTGTGGCCACCGTTACTACATTCCCCAGAGGAAGCCAAATCTCGCGGGATCTCTCGGGATCTCGCGGGATCTCGGGGGTTCTAAGGGGGCTGGCAGGACAGCCCTAGGGTGAGAAATACCGGCGTGTGGCGGAGGCCAGAGGCCTCTGGCCCCAGACTCGTTCACAAGGAGTCTGGTTCGCACCACCTATCAAGCAAACGCCATCCTCATCGATGCGTCATCCCCCGTGCACTCCCCCACTGAGAGTCACTGTATGGCGCCTGTTCGCAGGGGCCCGTGGCCCGGTGCTGGGGACCGGGCTCAGGCCCGGAGGCTGAGCAGGGGCGGGACCGGGACTGCTGACACCAGAACGGGTGAGTGAACTGTGCATGTGATATATTAATATTAACATTTTTATATTAATCCGTGAACAGCATCTGCAAAAATGTATGTGATAAGATATTCTCATAAGCCCTAAGTATAAGAGGCTGGGGGCAAATGACAGCTACACGACCCGAGCAATCTGTGATGGAATGAGCATAGGGAAACAATGGATCATCTCACAGACCAGAAAATAGGAAAACCCTAAAATACTCTGCGAACCCAAGTACTCTACAAGTATTTACTAGAGAGCACAGTGGACCAATTTGAGAAAAGCAAGTGGAACTAGAATGGGTGCAAGCGGTATGTGGTAATGTTGATGGGGTTGGATCACCTAGGCGTTATGAACTCTCAAAACTGCATCCCAAGCTCCCTTCCAGGACAAACACACATTGAGAGGAGAGATGTCATTCTGCTCTGTATTCTCTTTTATAATAACTTTGTTTGGGATTTTACTTCTGTCACTTTCTGTTGCTCATTTTTAAATGAAATTAGTTTTCCTGAACTTGTAGAAAGAGGCACGGTTCAGCAGAGCTTTTTTAACATCTCACAGCTCATATCTTTTGATTTGGTGTGGTCTTCAAAAAGCAGTTTGGTTTCTTACGGTTCTGGAGGCTGGAAGTTCAAAATCAAGGTGTTCGCAGAGTTGGGCTATGAGGGGTGTGCAGGAAGGATCTGTTCCAGACCTCTCTCCTTAGCTTATAGGTGGCCATCTTCTACCAGTTCCTCTTCAAATCATCTCTGTATGTGTGTCTCTGTCTCTGTGTCCATATTTCCGCTTTTTATAAAGATACCAATCATATTGGATTAGGGCCCACCCTAATGACCTCATCTTTAATTACATCTGCAGTGATCCTGTTTCCAAGTAAGGGTCACATTTTGAGGTACTGGAGTTTAGTACTGCTTCATCATGTGAATTTTTAGGGGACACAATTCAACCCGTGAGAATCCTAAATATGTTTTTTTCTACTTAGACATCTGAATTTAAGAACAATTAAAACTCTCAAAGCTCTTAGAACTCTTTTCTAGTATAGTGAGTAAAGTAGATTTGAATCTCAGTACTGCCAATTGTTAGCTGTGTGATATTAAGCCAGTTCCTTATCACTTCTGTGCCTCAGTTTTCCCATCTATAAAATGGGAATAATAATACCTACTGAATAAGGATGTTATGGGGATTAAATGAAGTAATATATGAAAACGCACTTAGAACAATACTGGCTTCAGTTTATAAAATAATTTGTATGATTTGTTTTCTCAGAAGTAACAACGAAACCTAACTGGTTAGTGTTAAACAGGTAATCTCTCTGAATAGTTACCAAATACAAGCATATGGAAATGTACAATTTTAGACTTTCTTACTAATGAGAGAGAGAGTTTCGACTAATATTCCTAATGTTTTTTTTTTCCCCATAAATTTATTTATTTATGGCTGTGTTGGGTCTTTGTTGCTGTGTGCGGGCTTCTCATTGCAGTGGCTTCTCTTGTTGCAGAGCACGGGCTCTAGGCGCGTGGGCTTCAGTAGTTGTGGCTCGCAGGCTCTACAGCACAGGCTCAGTAGTTGTGGCACACGGGCTTAGTTGCTCCGTGGCATGTGGGATCTTCGCGGACCAGGGATTGAACCCATGTCCCCTGCACTGGCAGGCGGATTCTTAACCACTGCGCCACCAGGGAAGTCCCTCCTAATGGTTTTTTAAAAGAGTGATCATTTGGCTGATGGGAACATAGTGCTAAAGAAACAAACTCTTGAGCTCTAGTCTACCTAGGGGAATTAGCTTCACTCATTATCTCCATGATTTGACCAATTGAGTGAATCAGTTACAGATCGATTGGTATAGATGTCACCCATTGAATATAACAAAAGTTTTAAAAGGTAAATCAACTTTTCATTTTTTAAAGCAGTATCGTCTCTTGGTGTTCCTTGTTTTACAAAGAAGAAAAAAGCATTCTTAATTTCTGAAGAAGAAAAAATTTAACTAGCAACACATTAATTTGATTTAAGCAGCTAAAATTTCAGTTGAATGTACCACAATTTCTTTATAATTACAAGCATTGTGGTGTAGCTGGGCCACCATGCCTTTTCTTCTGACTGATCATCTTTCTACACTGTAATCATATTTTGAGGATCAGTCTGTTGCTAAAAGAAGAGTGATTTGTATTGTTGATGTAATAGAATTACTGTGTGAGTGTTGCAAATTGGAGCTTTTCATTACAAACACTGTCATAATGGATCATTTTAGCTATTGAACTTAAATGTAACTCCTAATTTCCACAACTTGAAATCAGTGGAGTACATTTATTTTTAATTAAAAGGATGCCAAAATAAAATCGAGGGAAAATGTGAAAATAAAAACAATAATTTAAAGTACTGTATTAGTTGTTGCTGTGTAATAAATTACCCAGATTTTCACAATTTAAAGCAATATACATTTATTATCTCACAGTTTATATGGGACAGGAATCTGGATATGGTTTAGCTGGGTCCTCTGCTTCAGGGTCTCTTACGAGGCTGCAGTCAAAGTGTCAGCCAGGGCTAGAGGCTCATGTGAAGGCTCCACTGTGGAAGGATTCACTTCCAAGCTCACTTACTTGGTTATTGGCAGTTGTGGTAAGCAGGATAATGGTTCCCTAAAGAAGCCTATGTCCTAATCCCTGGAACATGTGAATATGTTATGTTACATGACAAAGGGGAATTAAAGTTGCAGATAGAAATTAAGGTTGTTAATCAGCTGATCTTAAAATAGGGAGATTATCCTGGATTATCTGGGTGAGCCCAGTGTAATCACAAGGGGCATTAAAGGTAGAAGTGGGAGACAGAAGAGAAATCAGTGTGAGAGTGATGCAGTGAGCTAGAGCTGTCCATTCATTGCTGCATGGCTTTGAAGATAGAAAAGGGTGGGGTGTGAGTCAAAAAATGTGGTCATGTTGTCAAAGCCAAGTTCATGTGCCCTACGCACAGTGAGGCCAAACAAACCAAAATGTAGGAGTTTGGAGCAGAGAAAGGTTTATTGCAGGACCGAGGAATGCGAATGGGTGGCTCATGCTCAG
This sequence comes from Phocoena sinus, assembly GCF_008692025.1. Taxonomy (NCBI): domain Eukaryota; kingdom Metazoa; phylum Chordata; class Mammalia; order Artiodactyla; family Phocoenidae; genus Phocoena; species Phocoena sinus. The sequence goes on from NC_045784.1 coordinate 106,604,561, forward strand.
AAGACCTGAACTCCCCAATGGTTTTCAGGGAAGAGTTTTTATAGGCAAAATTTGGGGGGAGGGCTGCAGGGTGTGTGACCTTCCTCTCATTGCTTAGTGGGGAGGTAACAGGGTGATGTTCCAGGAATCTCTATCATCAGCCTTCTGGTTCCAACCAGTCTGGGGTCCATGTGCTTGTGCTCAGCCTGAAGTTGCCATCCTCCACCCGGGTGGGGGGCTTAGTTCCTGTAGAAAAACTCAGAGATATGTATCAGATTGTTATGTATATCCCTTGAGGAGGAACCAGAACCCTGCCACATCGGCTGCATTATCATTTTTTGACTGCCTTTCCTTTATTTTTGCATTCCCTCACTCTAACTGTTTGAATCTGCCCTTTGGAACACAGGGGTGGTCTAAGAGGCTGAAACCTTTTTCCTATCAACAAGAAACGGGAGACAGGAAAGGCTTTTGTACTTGGGAGGGCCCCACAGGGTTCTGCTTGATTTCAGTTAGCCTCTAGAAACTGCAATAGGCAAGGAAATGGATTCTTCTCTAGAACCTCCAGAAAGGAATGCAGCACTGCTGATGCCTTGAGTTTAGCCCAGTGAGATTCAATTCAAACTTCTGATTTCCAGAACTGTAAGATAATAAAGTTGTGTTGTCTTCAACTGCTAAGTTTGTGATAATTTGTTATAGCAGCAATAGGAAACTAATGCAGCAGGATTCAGTTCTTCAGGGGTTATTGGAGTGAGGGCCCCAGTTCCTTGCTGGTGGTTGGCTTGAGGCCATCCTTAGTTCCTTGCGATGTGGACCTCTCCAGCTTGATTCATCAGAGCAACCACTCAAAAAGAGCAAAAACAAGAGAGAGCAAGAGAGCAAGAAAGCAAGCAAGAGAGAACTGAAAAGATGGAATTCACAGTGTTTTGTAACCTAGTTACACAAGAGATATCTCATCACTTTTGGTGTGCTCCATTTGTTGGAAGCCAGTTATTAGATCCAACCCACAATGGAGGGGAGGGGATTACATAAGATTGTGAACTTGGGGAGACAGGGATCATGGGACTATGTCAGAAGCTGTCTACTACAAGTACTGATACAGAACTCACAGTATTTTCTTCATGTTTAAAATCATGTGAACTTCCAGCTGGCTCACTGTTCTTTGTTTAGTTTTCTCTCTCATCTGTTGTACTTTCTTTAAAATATGTATGCATGTGGATATATAGAAATATGAAGAGAATGTGAATGAAATATTAAATGTTGTGATCTCTGGTGGAAGGATTTCAAGACCTTTAAAATGTTGTTCTTTTCAAGTTTTACAATGAGCGTGTTTTATATATATAATCAAAATTAAAATTTTATGAAACTATTTGAAAAATTAGAAGATAAAACTTTCCACATTTATGAACACCCTGAACTAATTTTGATATATGCATTGGGTTCTTAGGTTACTTTTTGTTGAATACAGGTCATATTCTGCATTCATGAACCATACACCCCAACACTGTTTTTCATTGCAGAATAAGTGGGTCATAGGTTTCATTGGAAAAATAATTAAAGGATTTAGAATAAATTAAAAATTTATTATGAAAACACAGAAACCTCTCTTCACCTCTTATAAGAGATACATAGCAACAGAACTTTGAAATAATAAACTGATTCTTTAAAACCACACACACAAAGGTCTTACATGTATCTAACACCTTCAGCTGTTTTTTAATGGAATTTATCATACCTCTGGATAGTTCCATATTTAGACATGTAGAAGAAAGTCTTAACTGAAAAAAAGCCACTATTCCCCTGATTTGTTATAAGTAAGAAGATTTGTTGTAACACTGAAGGTGAAGAATTCTGCTCTGAGGTTTCTCTGAAAAAAAATGACAACGTGGCAGTGATTCAAATTGGGCATCCTTTTGCCTTTATAAGAGAAGCAAAGTGAACATATTGATTTGATTTCCTCATGAGTCACATGGCCAGCTAAAACACTAGCAAAGAATAATTCACATATAATTACATTCTGTCCCTAGGAAAAACTGAGTGCTTTATAAAACTGCTTTGAGCTAAGATAATATGAAAAGAAAAACATATTGTCTTTTGGAAAAATATATTCACAACATGGCTCTTTGTTATATTCCTCACTTTTAAAAGAAAGATATAGTATCCATTATTAGATAGGAGTAATCACCTTTTCATCTGCCTGCAATTTGGTTTTACACACTGAATACTTTATGTTTGATTAAAGTAATTCATAGTTGTGTGTGTGTGTGTGTGTGTTTGTGTATGTGATCTCATATGAGAGGCCAATATTTCTCTGAAGCTTAAAGACATAGCTTCTTCTGGCCAGAGAAAAGGTGACCAAATAAACAAATGACTTTGTCTGCTATGGCACTTAACAGATGCACGTAACATTCGTTTTCTTTTGATCCCTGTTATTTGTGTAAGGTCGGATCTTAATAAACGGCACCACGAAACAGAGGAAAGCTTCAAGTGAGCTTTATTAGGGAGCGCTCCCGGGCGAGGTTCACTGGTCCAAGAGAAAGGGGCCAGAGAAGTCGCACCCGGGCGAGGGTTGGGCAAGATTTTATAGGGGAAGAAGGGAAAGGGGTGTGGTGAATCTGGGAGGGCGCAGGGTATTCCTTATTTGGTGGTCTCTTCGGGTATCGTGGCAATATCCGGTGCCGGTTGCATCGTCTTGGGACCGTTAGTCCCGCCCCTCGAAAGGCGGGAAGGCTGGGCCCGGTGGAAAGTCCCCAGGTCAGTTACTGGAACTGGGTGGTCCGGAAAGTCTCCAGGTCAGTTTCTGGAGCTGGGTGGTCCGGAGAGTTTCGGTCTGATGCAACCTGTGAATCTGATTGCGTTCCCCTGCCTCGGGCCAGTTGGCCTTACAATTTGCACTTGTAATATTCTGTGAGATGATAAAAGGGCAAAATAAAACTAATAGTGCCTAATAATAATGATGAGAAAGTGACTGAAGGAATATTTGAAAATGTGTTTATCCTCTATAGCATGAGAGACAACACATGATGCTGTAGAACTACTTTTAACCTTTAAAAAAATAAATGCAAACATGCATAAGGTTGACTGAGTAAAGGGAACTATATATATTAAAGTATTTGTGTTCATTTATTGTTATTATTTTCTGGTAACTTTTGAAATTTATAGCTGTGGCTTTAAACTGCACAGAACACATCACTCCTGGAAATCATTGGTTTATGTGTAATTATGTACATTCACGTGGATAAGATTTATGTTTTGAATACCTAATATTTTAAGTACCTAAGTTTCATGATGATCATATGTTATGATATGCTTTGGGATGCCAAACTATGCTATGATATATTGAAGGATGCCTTACTGCCTAGTGGCCATATAGCTGCTTTCCCAGAAGCAGTGATAAACATGGTTAGGAATGTAACAGTGATTAATACCATTAATGACATGATTAGTGGAACCAGTCATTTTCTTTCAGGTGCTTTTTTTTTTAAACATCTTTATTGGAGTATAATTGCATTACAGTGGTTTGTTAGTTTCTGCTTTATAACAAAGTGAATCAGCTATACATATACATATATCCCCATATCTCCTTCCTTTTGCGTCTCCCTCCCACCCTCCCTATCTCACCCCTCCAGGTGGTCACAGAGCACCCAGCTGATCTCCCTGTGCTATGTGGGCTGCTTCCCACTAGTTATCTATTTTATATTTGGTAGTGTATATATGTCCATGCCACTCTCTTTGTCCCAGCTTAACCTTCCCCCTCCCCGTGTCCTCAAGTCCATTCTCTATATCTGCGTCTTTATTCCTGTCCTGCCCCTAGGTTCTTCAGAACCATTTTTTTCCTTAGATTCCATGTATATGTGTTAGCATACGGTATTTGTTTCACTCTTTCTGACTTACTTCACTCTGTATGACAGACTCTAGGTCCATCCACCTCACTACAAAGAACTCAGTTTTGTTTCTTTTTATGGCTGAGTAATATTCCACTGTATATATGTGCCACATCTTCTTTATCCATTCATCTGTTGATGGACACTTAGGTTGCTTCCGTGTCCTGGCTATTGTAAATAGAGGTGCTATGAACACTGTGGTAGAAGTCTCCTTTTTTTTTTTTAACATCTTTATTGGAGTATAATTGCTTTAGAATGGTGTGTTCGTTTCTGCTTTATAACAAAGTGAATCAGCTATACATATACATATATCCCCATATCTCTTCCCTCTTGCATCTCCCTCCCTCCCACCCTCCTTATTCCACCCCTCTAGGTGGTCACAAAGCACCGAGCTGATCTCCCTGTGCTATGCGGCTGCTTCCCACTAGCTATCGGTTTTACATTTGGTAGTGTATATATGTCCATGCCACTCTCTCACTTTGTCCCAGCTTACCCTTCCCCTTCCCCATGTCCTCAAGTCCATTCTCTAGTAGGTCTGCATCTTTATTTCCATCCTGCCCCTAGGTTCTTCATGACCATTTTTGTTAAAATTCCATGTATATGTGTTAGCATATGGTATTTGTTTTTCTCTTTCTGACTTACTTCACTCTGTATGACAGACTCTAGGTCCATCCACCTCACTACAAAGAACTCAATTTTGTTTCTTTTTATGGCTAAGTAATATTCCATTGTATTTATGTGCCACATCTTCTTTATCCATTCATCTGTCGATGGACACTTAGGTTGCTTCCATGTCCTGGCTATTGTAAATAGAGCTGCAGTGAACACTGTGGTACATGACTCTTTTTGAATTATGGTTTTCTCAGGGTATATGCCCAGTAGGGGGATTGCTGGGTCGTATGGTAGTTTTATTTCTGGTTTTTTAGGGAACCTCCGTACTGTTCTCCATAGTGGCTGTATCAATTTACATTCCCACCAACAGTGCAATAGGGTTCCCTTTTTTCCCCACCCTCTCCAGCATAGATTGATTGTAGATTTTTTGATGATGGCCATTCTGAGTGGTGTGAGGTGATATACCTAGTTGTGGTTTTGATTTGCATTTCCCTAATGATTAGTGGTGTTGAGCATCCTTCCATGTGTTTGTTGGCAATCTGTGTATCTTCTTTGGAGAAACACCTATTTAGGTCTTCTGCCCATTTTTGCATTGGATTGTTTATTTTTTTGATATGGAGCTGCATGAGCTGCTTGTAAATTTTGGAGATTAATCCTTTGTCAGTTGCTTCATTTGCAAATATTTTCTCTCATTCTGAGGGTTGTCTTTTTGCCTTGTTTATGTTTACCTTTGCTGTGCAAAAGCTTTTAAGTTTCATTAGGTCCCATTTGTTTATTTTTGTTTTTATTTCCATTTCTCTAGGAGGTGTGTCAAAAAGGATCTTGCTGTGATTTATGTCATAGAGTGTTCTGCCTATGTTTTCCTCTAAGAGTTTTATAGTGTCTGTCCTTACATTTCGGTCTTTAATCTATTTTGAGTTTATTTTAGTGCATGGTGTTAGGGCGTGTTCTAATTTCATTCTTTTATGTGTAGCTGTCCAGTTTTCCCAGCATCACGAAGAGACTATCTTTTCTCTATTGTATATTCTTGCCTCCATTTTCAAGGTTAAGGTGGCCATATGTGCGTGGGTTTATGTCTGGGGTTTCTATCCTGTTCCATTGATCTATATTTCTGTTTTTGGGTCAGTACCATACTGTCTTGATTACTGTAGTTCTGTAGTATAGTCTGAAGTCAAGGAGCCTGCTTCCTCCAGCTCCGTTTTTTTTCTTCTCAAGATTGTTTTGCCTATTCGGGGTATTCTGTGTTTCCATACAAATTGTGAAATTTTTTGTTCTAGTTCTGTGAAAAATGCCATTGGTAGGTTGATAGGGATTGCATTGAATCTGCAGATTGCTTTGGGTAGTATCGTCATTTTCACAATATTGATTCTTCCCATCCAAGAACATGATATCTCTCCAGCTGTTTGTATCATCTTTAATTTCTTTCATCAGTGTCTTATAGTTTTCTGCATACAGGTGTTTTGTCTCCTTAGATAGGTTTATTCCTATGTATTTTATTCTTTTTGTTGCAATGGTAAATGGGATTGTTTCCTTGATTTCTCTTTCAGATTTTTCATCATTAGTGTATAGGAATGCAAGAGATGTCTGTGCATTAATTTTGTGTCCTGCTACTTTACCAAATTCATTGTTTATCTCTAGTAGTTTTCTGGTAGCATCTTTAGGATTCTCTATGTGTAGTATCATGTCATCTGTAAACAATGGCAGCTTTACTTTTTCTTTTCTGATTTGGATTCCTTTTATTTCTTTTTCTTGTTTGATTGCTGTGGCTAAAACTTCCACAGCTATGTTGAATAATAGTGGTGAGATTGGGCAACCTTGTTTTGTTCCTGATCTTAGAGGAAATGGTTTAAGTTTTTCACTATTGAGAACGATGTTGGCTATGGGTTTGTCATATATGGCCTTTATTATGTTGAGGAAAGTTCCTTCTATGCCTACTTTCTGCAGGGTTTTTATCATAAATGGGTGTTGAATTTTGTCGAAAGCTTTCTCTGCATCTATTGAGATGATCATATGGTTTTTCTCCGTCAGTTTGTTAATATGGTGTATCACGTTGATTGATTTGCGTATGTTGAAGAATCCTTGCATACCTGGGATAAACCCCACTTGATCATGGTGTATGATCCTTTTAATGTGCTGTTGGATTCTGTTTGCTAGTATTTTGTTGAGGATGTTTGCATCTATGGTCATCAGTGATATTGGCCTGTAATTTTCTTTCTTTGTTACATCTTTGTCTGGTTTTGGTATCAGGGTGATCGTGGCCTTGTAGAATGAGTTTGGGAGTGTTCCTCCCTCTGCTATATTTTGTAAGAGTTTGAGAAGGATAGGTGTTAGCTCTTTTCTAAATGTTTGATAGAATTCGCCTGTGAAGCCATCTGGTCCTGGGCTTTTGTTTGTTGGAAGAGTTTTCATAACAGTCTCAGTTTCAGTGCTTGTGACTGCTCTGTTTATATTTTCTATTTCTTCTTGGTTCAATCTTGGAAGGTTGTGCTCTTCTACGAGTTTGTCCATTTCTTCGAGGTTGTGCAGTTTTTTGGCATATAGTTGCTTGTAGTAATTTCTCACGATCCTTTGTATTTCTGCAGTGTCAGTTTTTACTTCTCCTTTTCCATTTCTAATTCTGTTGATTTGATTCTTCTCCCTTTTTTTCTTGGTTAGTCTGGTTATCAATTTTGTTTATCTTCTCAAAGAATGAGCTTTTAGTTATATTGATCTTTGCTATTGTTTCCTTCATTTCTTTTTCATTTATTTCTGATCTGATCTTTATTATTTCTTTCCTTCTGCTAACTTTGGGGTTTGTTTGGTCTTCTTTCTCTAATTGCTTTAGGTGTAAGGTTAGGTTTTTATTTGAGATGTTTCTTGTTTCTTGAGGTAGGATTGTATTGCTATAAACTTACCTGTTAGAACTGCTTTTGATGCATCTCATAGGTTTTCAGTCATCGTGTTTTCACTGTCATTTGTTTCTAGGTATTTTTTTTTTTTTTGTGATACGTGGGCCTCTCATTGTTGTGGCCTCTCCCACTGCGGAGCACAGGGTCTGGACGCGCAGCCTCAGCAGCCATGGCTCACGGGCCCAGCTCCTCTGCAGCATGTGGGATCTTCCCGGACAGGGGCACAAACCCGTGTCCCCTGCATCGGTAGGTGGACTCTCAACCACTGCACCATCAGGGAAGTCCTCTAGGTATTTTTTGATTTCCTCTTTGATTTCTTCAGTGATCTCTTGGTTATTAAGTAGTGTATTGTTTAGCCTCCATGTGTTTGTATTTTTTACAGATTTTTTTCCTGTAATATCTAGTCTCATAGCGTTGTGGTCAGAAAAGATTCTTGATAGGATTTCAATTTTCTTAAATTTACCAAGACTTGATTTGTGACCCAAGATATGATCTATCCTGGAGAATGGTCCATGAGCACTTGAGAAGAAAGTGTATTCTGTTGTTTTTGGACGGAATGTCCTATAAATATCAATTAAGTCTCTCTGGTATTTTTGTGTCTTTTAAAGCTTGTGTTTCCTTATTTATTTTCATTTTGGATGATCTGTCCATTGGTGAAAGTGGGGTGTTAGAAAGTCCCTTACTATTTGCTCCCAGCAAATCCGTCCGCAATGGGGCTTCAGGTTCCATTTATCCAATAGTAAAATAAAAGTGAAAAGAAAATCTGCCATAGCATTAGTTTTTTTTTTTTTAATATGTGTGAGTGCAGGTATACAGATATTTTGAAAATATTCACGTGAAATTTTGTCTCCTTTAATCTGTCAGTCATCAGAGAGATATATTACTTTTCATGTAACTACTTGATGTTTATCATGGAGTTTATTATACTTTTTGCTTTTAAATATATGTTTCTACTGCTAGTTTCAAATTTGTTTTATGCCAATAGAGTGTCAGCTAACAGGTATCATGTAAAAGGTTTAATGTAAGGATTTGCAGTCCTGTGTAGTTTTAATATTCTATCTTTTAAAATTATTATAATTTAGAGACAATGCTAAGTCTACAAAAGGATGTATAGCATATATATTTATTTTTAAAAGTATTTGCTTTGGACGTTGGAAAGGACCTTAAAGGTCAGTGAACATCAGAACATTCCAATACTTCAGTCCTGTTTGCAACATTCCTTAAAGTGATTGTTTGGTTTGCAAGTGTCCAAGTAAATAGTTTACTCCCTCATTCTACACAACAACTTATAACCTCTGGAGAAAGCAGAGTTTTTCCTATACCAAGATGAAAGCTGACATGTGGCAACTTTCACCCAGCAGTCCCAATTTCTTCTTTTGGGAGTTTACAGAAGTAATCTAGTGTCTTTCTGTTGACTTCTCTTTTTCAGATTAAATATTACTAGGTTCTTTACCTATTATTCATGTAAAATGATTTCAAGTTCTCTCATCATTTTGACTGCTTTCATATAAACAGATTCTTAAATTATCGCTCACAAAACTGAACACCATACTCAGGTGTGGTCCAAGCAAGATTATTTACTCCCATTATTTATTTATTTTATTTTATTTTATTGCAGTACGCGGGCCTCTCACTGTTGTGGCCTCTCCCGTTGCGGAGCACAGGCTCCGGACGCGCAGGCTCAGCGGCCATGGCTCACGGGCCCAGCCGTGCCGTGGCATGTGGGATCTTCCCGGACTGGGGCACGAACCCGTGTCCCCTGTATCGGCAGGTGGACTCTCAACCACTGCGCCACCAGGGAAGCCGTTACTCCCATCTTTTAAATACTATATTTGTATTAATATAACCTAAATTACAACCCACTTTTTGAAGGCTAACTCATTTTGTATTAATTTTAAATTAAAATGTCCAAATCTTTTTCTTTTCTATATTTTATTAATATGTATTGTTGCTGAGTCACGTCTTTCCCATGCTGCACTTGTAGAGTTGATTTTTTGAATCCAAATTCAGGACCTTGTTCATCTTGTTAGATTTTACCTGTCATTTGCCAAACCTGTGATGATCAATCCATAGTGATTCTGATTTTTGCCAACAGAAGCATTTTCTCCTCTTCCCAGATATGTGGCATCTACTAATATCCTAGATATGCCATTCATATTTTCAGAGAATTCACTAATCAAATTATTAAACAGGCCACAGACCAGAGAACTTCTTTGGCATATTGTTGATCTCCTTTTAGGTTAACATTATTCCATTTTAGGTCGACATTATTTTGTTAAATTGCATCCTTTGTTTTAGTTATTCAACTAGTTATACATTCCCTTAACTTTAGTGTCATCTGGCCCACATGATACTATCCTGTTAAAATTTCTCTAGCCTGTTAAAATCTGGCAAAAATCTGATATCTAAAGATACTATTTTGGAGTGTATCCTTTGTCTACCAATTATTTACCCTTCCAGAAGAGAAAATTAAAATTAAAGTGAAGTGGGTTTTGTTTGTTTGTTATTTTTAGAAAAGTTGTTGAGCCAGCAAAAAAGTTCTTCAGTGGCTGCTCTAGGACATGGTTCTGAAAGCATCATGGTGGTGCTTTACCTGTTACTGAATTACTTCATGAAATCAAATCAAACATTATTTACTGACCACTTACTCTGTTCAGAGTACTGCGATAGACAAGTAGGACACCAAGAAATAACTATATGATCCTTTTTAATGAAACACATTGTATTTTTACTGTCACAGACTGCTCTATACCTCAGTGTTAGCTAATCACCTTATAGTTCTGTGGCTGTGATCACAAGGGGGACTTTGTGATCAGGGCCAGTCTCTCTCTGAGAGATTATGAATGGCACATTGTGAACACATCCTGTCAGAAACGAAAACCAAATCCCAAACTTTAATGTAGTCCTTTTCAACTTTTTTTTAACTACAAAAGATATGCATTTTATATCAAGGCGTATTGTATATATGTGTGTGTGTGTGTGTGTATGAATGTATGTTTATATATGTGTGCACATAAGTATATGTGCATATATATATAATTATATTGCACATGTGTATGTAATGCAAAACAAATATTTCACAATATAATATTTACCCTTCTTTGCTGGTTTTTCTAAGCTTGTGTAGTCTATTAAAATTGTTTAATTTGGTGACACTAAATTTCTCTGATGATGGTGGGTTTGCCATATTAGCCTTAGTCTTGAAATAGGGAGACATATACTCAAAGGTAGCAGAGATACATTCCTAGTTGAAGCACAATGAGGATGTATAGCCCTCTATATTGTCTAGGCCACCATCTCGTCTATGTGATCTAGGGTATGGTTCTTTGTAGGTTAGGGTATTCCAAGGAGAATGTTTATTTGTCTAGTCTTCCTTGGGGAAGGATAGATGTGAGCAGAATGTTGGCGGCAAGGATGCAACTGAACATTTATAAAGTGACTGTTATGTACCAGCCACTGTTTAAGGTATTTTGCAAATCTGGTTAATTTGGCCTTCTAAAAGAAGTGAGGATCAGAGACTACAGTAATCTCTCTAAGGTCACTGAATTCCTTTATCTAAGAAGCCTGAATTTAGGCCCAGAAGTCTTTCTGACTTCAGAGCCTATGTACATTCTTCTATGCTGCATTAACTTGCACTTTAAAATCGGACTAGCTTTTATGTATTTGAACTACATTTTCCTTTCCACCCAATTCATAAAACTTCAGTTGTCTTTCGAGCAAGATTTCTCCTTTGGAATACAGATTGTTGTACTCCAAGTCCCTTCTGTATTCCTTATTTGAGACTCAGATTTATATGGTGGTTAATAGCATAGACTCTAGAGACTCTGGAGCCAGATATCCTGGGTTTGAATCTTGGCCCTTCCACTTTGTTAGCAGTGTAAACTTGGACAAGTTATTTAGCCTCTCAGTGCCCAAATTTTCTCATCTGTAACAATAAGATATTAGTAGCTACCTCATAGGATTCGTGTGGGGATTAAAGTGAGTGAGTAATGTAAAGCACTTAGATGGTATAGTGCCTTGCACATAGTGCTATATAAGTGTTATTATACATGTCCTGTGTGCTTACCTGTAGGCTGCATTCTGTTTCAGAAGAATAGCTAGCTGCCTGTTATGCTGTGTGAGATGCTGAAAGGACCAACTGGAAGAAAACTGTCTCATAATGCACTTTCATGGTGTTCCTTCTGACTTGGTCTGAAATTCTAGCCATTAGAGTTACTGATGGAAAACACAGAGAGAAGGAGGGGGCACTATCTCCAGAAGGACTCAGCAACTAACTCAAGTTACTAGGAAACTATGTACTCTCTTGTTCTCTGACATTAAACCAGACTTAAATATATCTGATTAAACTGGGGACTGGTAAAGGATGGAGAGGCCTAGCAGAAGGAGTTGTGGCCCACTGCCTCCAGCCCTGCTTCAATCACGGGGCTGTTTGCCTCCTCCACTCCTAGAGGCAAAATTAGCAATCTCCCTCCCCCTTGTGTATATATCCTGGGTCACTCGCTGAGCCCTAATTAAAGTTAACGTCCAAATAGTCAGTTTGAACCATATAATTGAGAGTTGACTGTATTATTCCCATTTTAAATATGAGGCAGCATAAAAAGGCTAAATAATTTGCCTTATTTGACAAATGGATATGTGGATATGTGTGGCATTATTGACATTTTGGTACAGATAATTCTCTGTTTTAAGGGACTATCTTGTGCATTGTAGGATGTTTAATACCTTCCCTAGTCTCTACCAGTAGATGCTAGTTGCACTCACCAGCTGTGCTAACCAAAAATATCTCTAAACATTGCCAAATATTCTGGGCATTTGAGGACAGGGTATAAAATTACCTCCTGTTGCGAACCACTGCCTTAGGTCATAAGCTTGTAAGGTGGGAGCTGGGATTCAAACTCAAGTCTACCTGATTCAGAATGCCATGATTTTTAACATTATGTGAAACTGTTCCTAAGAATGTGACATAGATATGCCCTGAATGGCCAAGCAGAATAAAGGAGTACATGCTATGAGAAGTCAGGTGTGGATGCCCAACTTGACCTAACTCATGATGACTGAAAAACTCGTTATAAATGGCTTCTTACATTAGAGCTTCACACTGCTAAGGGGAATGTAACAAGTGTGAGGCCTTGAGGCCCTTTCTGAAGTGAATTAAAAAAGCTTCCACAGCAGGGACACAAATGTGCAGGTGGTGTAGGAAAACCTTCAGGACATTAGGCTCTTTAACATTTGCTTCAACTACCCAAAGCATTTGAAGTAATTATGCGGAGTTCTGATATGGACCAAAATGCCTGGATACACCCAATCTATTTTATGTTTACTCACCAGAGTGAAGGTACTTGAGGAACTGGGCAGACGTCTAAATTTATTTGAAAATAGTATGGATCTGAGATTCTCCAGGAAATGCACTTAGTTTCCAGAGACAGTTATATTCTACACCCCCTTTCAGTCCTTGAAAACCTAAGAACAAAACAAAAACGAAAAGAAGGCAAACTTTGGAGCCTGGAACCCTGCATCTAGGCAACTTCCACATGATTTACTGCTCACAGTGCAGGATACAAATAATGGCCATGCCAGCATATGAAAGCTTAAAATACATTCTAATGAAGATCACATTGTGAGCATTGCCAAAGCAGAATAAAATGCAATCAGGATTTAAATGTAGCTAAAATATTCGCTCCTTGGATTCAAACACACTGATTAATGCCAGAGACACTTATGAAATGATGATGTGTGGTCATCAGTGTTATTTTTCTTGTGGAACACTTTGTACTAAAAGCAATAAAAGAGGACTAATAAACTAAGAAGAGAATCCCTTATTCTATAAAATTAAGATGATTCAGGTGAAGTGCTTCTGTTACAGATGATCTGTGTTCCAAGATTGATAGGTTATCAGCATAACTTACTTTGAAATGTGCATACTCCCAATATTTCTGAAATATTCACCTTTCACAGCATATTCTCTTGCTTTTCTCATGTCTGCATATAAATGTAAATTTTGTGCTTACTGTATACTCAGCTTTTTTTATTTGAGGAGCCAAAATTAGCTTTAAAGATGTCACTCATATCATTTGAAGAGGAAAACGTGCCTAAATTTAACAAGAACATTGAAGCAACTGGTAAGCATTCCTTACTTCAGTTTCATAAGTTAAGATGGTAGTTAAACAAATACATGTCCACAAAGGCTGACAAAAGACTGGGTCACAAGAGTTACTGATAACAGTACATGGTAAATACTCTTTATTACTCTACTTTGTTTGAAACACAAAACAATAATGAGCACAACAAAATAAAGCCCACCGTGTGCATCCCTCATATCTCCTGTATATTCTTTCTTTCTCATGAGGTAAGAGTTGTTAGGGAGCAAGCAGAAACTTGTTTGTACACATAAAATCACCTACTGAAAATACCACCCATTACTAAGAATGAATTGAGTTGGTAAAGCTGTTTACTTGTTGCTCTTTTCAGATAACACTTTGATGTAGCTGATTTAGTAAGAAAAAGTGCTAGTCATGATGAAATTTCAGCATAGCAATGTAGCATTAACTACACTGTGTCTTTACTAACTATAAATATATTCCCACTATTACCATTGTGTAGCACGAAGAGGAAGAGTTTGGGAAGTGACACCTAGGTGCTAACCCTGGCTTTATGTGTGTTTACACTTTTACTCTGCTTTCATTTGTAACATAAAACTTGATAAAGACAAAATGAGGAATGTAGCTAAAATAAATGGAGTATTGTAGGAGCAAAACAATTGGTAGATTTTATTTATTAAATTATTAATACAGCTAATAGGTTTGGCCTGTTGTAGTACAGTTGGAAGACTACTAGGCTAAGAACCAAGAGACCTGGATTCTAGCTGTGGTTCCGTCACTAATTAGTATGTGATTGTAAACAATTTATTTAGTCTTTCTGTGACTCAGCTTTTTCATTTTTAAAATGAAGCATTGGATCAGATGATTTAGCTTCAAGTTTCCTTCCCCTCAAACATCTTACATTTCACTGACTTTGGCTTATATAGGAAGACCCGGTCTTGGCCATAGCCAGCTAAGTACTACTTTATTACCATTCATTGTGAAATTACTACTGGAGTTTAAAAGAGTTCTTTAAGAATTAGCCCAGTATACTTGAAATATAAACTATTTCAGCATGCTGCTCATTGATAAAAAACTAAGCCTAGTAGTTCAGGCAACATGATATATTAAACTACTGCACATGCCCTTTTAAAAATTGTTATATAAATGAACCAAAGATAGCCTCTGTATATTGGCCCCTAGGTTGTTTATTCCTACAGAGCAGGCTGACATCCTAGCCCAAATGCCCTCTGGCACCAACTCAAATTTTTACACATCTGATTGTTTTAAACGTATCCAAATAAGCAGACTTTTAGCCATTTAGAGAGTCTGCCTGTTTTGCATACCCAGTGAAACTGCAAGACATCTGTTAGCCACAGATAAGATAAACCCTGTGGCTATAAAGACTCCCAGCCACTGCTGCCCTTCAGAGCGCTCTGACCCAGAGACTCCCTGCAGTGCTGCTGAGCCACATCACCTAGACACCTGGACCTCATCTCTGATTGCCTCTCCTGGAGTTCCCTTGCCCACATTCTCTTCTGGATGGTAACCATGCACCAGCACCAAGCCCTTGGGCAGTCTCATGCTGTGAGGGACTTCCAGCATGCATGCAAACCTGTCATTGTGTCACCCAAATAAAGCTTGCACGTGCAACTGCCATATGTGGAAATTAAAAGCACCTGAAGGAAGAAATTTCTAAATAAATAAATGATCCAAATAAGAAACCATAATGGATATTATTAAATACTTATAACTGAAGGATAATGAAACCACTATAAATCAAAACTTGTAGAATGCAGAAAAAGCAGTTAAAGAAGGACATTTATAGCCTAAAAGGAATGTATTTGAAAAGAAATATTGGAAATTACTGAGGCGAGCATTCACTTTGAAAGTTGGACAAAGAACAGTATAAAGCAACCCCCCCTGCCCCAAAATAGAAGTAACTCAGAAAAGCAGATATTAATTCGAAGAAAAGACAGAGAAACAATAGGATAAAAAACTGAAATACTAAATATTTGAAATAATTATTAAGATATAGGAACTTCTGGCAATATTGTTGAACAAGTAGAAGGCACAATTCAATAGTATTAGTATGAAAAGGGGGCCATTGTATTGCTTTGGTAGGAACTTTTGAAGTTATAACATTACTATCAATAGCTCTATTCCACTAGATAAGAAAACAAAGATGCAATGGAAAAACTTCCAGGTAAATGTATTAACAAAGTTAGATCAGTTTACTCAATTACTCAGAATAGTCCTACAAACATTAAATATACTGAATTAATGTTATTAATCTACTCCTTCTCCAAAGTACCAGGTCCAGAGGGTGTAAAAAAAGGAAGTTTTGGAGACCCTCCAGGAACAGATAATCCCTTTCTTTATTCAAACAGTTCCAGAGAGAAAAAGGGAGTGTTTGTCCTTATTTTATGAGAAATTTGTGACCCTGATACACCATATTGATAAGAATAATAAAATAAAGGACAATAATAGGCAAATATCAGAAACATAGATGCAAAAATACTGAGATGTATATTAGCAAATATAATCCAGCAACATTATTTTATTTTATTTTATTTTTGGCTGCGTTGGGTCTTCGTTGCTGCACGCGTTTTCTCTAGTTGCGGCGAGGAGGGGCTACTCTTCGTTGCAGTGTGAGGGCTTAACATTGCGGTGGCTTCTCTTGTTGCAGAGCACAGGCTCTAGGTGCGTGGGCTTCAGTAGTTGTGGCACGCCGGCTCAGTAGTTGTGGCACGTGGGCTCTAGAGTGCAGGCTCGGTAGTTGTGGCGCATAGGCTTAGTTGCTCCGCGGCATGTGGGATCTTCCCGGACCAGGGATTGAACCCATGTCCCCTGCATTGGCAGGCAGATTCTTAACCACTGTGCCACGAGGGAAGTCCCAGCAACATATTTTTAAAAAGAAACTCAAATATATTCTAAAAATTAAGAAAGATTTAATATTAGAGAATCTATTAATTAACAGAAGAAAAGAGGGATAAATAGTATCATCTTAAGAGATACAGAAAAAGCTTTTAATAAAATTAACATCTAATCATAGCAAACTATTAACTTCTTTAACCTTATCAATGGTATCTATCTACCAAAAACCTATTTAGATATCACAGTGAAATATTAAGTGCATTCTTTAATGTCAGCAAGCGGAAATGCTCATTCTCATCTTTTTCAACATTGCAATAGAAATTCTAGCCAGTACAAAAATAAAAGGAAAAAAGAAAAACAGTTATCAGAAGGGAGGGAATAAAAATTCTATGCATTCAAAGATGATTTAAGTATCTAAATAAAAATTCAAACAAATATTAAGACCAAATATTAAAACTAATCAGCAGTCTTGTTGAACCTAATTATATTTGTTTGTTTTATGGATAAATGATTTTATTTTTTAACATCTTTATTGGAGTGTGATTGCTTTACAATGTTGTGTTAGTTTCTGCTATATAACAAAGTGAATCAGTTATATGTATGCATGTATACCCATATCCCCTCCCTCTTGCGCCTCCCTACCACCCTCCCTATCCCAGCCCTCTAGGTGGTCACACATCACCTAGAGCTGAACTCCTTGTGCTATGCAGATGCTTCCCACTACAGATCTATTTTACATTTGGTAGTGTATATATGTCCATGCCACTCTCTCACTTCGTCCCAGCTTACCCTTCCCCCTCCCCATGTCCTCAAGTCCATTCTCTACGTCTGCGTCTTTATTACTGTCCTGCCCCTAGGTTCATAAGAACCATTTTTTTTTCAGATTCCATTTATATGTGTTAGCATATGGTATTTGTTTCACTCTTTCTGACTTACTTCACTCTGTATGACAGACTCTAGGTCCATCAACCTCACTACAAAGAACTCAATTTTGTTTCTTTTTATGGCTGAGTAATATTCCATTGTATATGTGGGCCACATCCTCTTTACCCATTCATCTGTCAATGGACACTTAGGTTGCTTCCATGTCCTGGCTATTGTAAATAGTGCTGCAGTGAACACTGTGGTACATGTCTCTTTTTGAATTATGGTTTTCGCAGGGTATATGCCCAGTAGGGGGATTGCTGGGTCATATGGTAGTTCCTTTAGTTTTTTCAGGAACTTCCATTCTGTTCTCCATAGTGGCCGTATCAATTTACATTCCCATCAACAGTGCAATAGGGTTCCCTTTTCTCCACACCCTCTCCAGCATTTATTGTTTGTAGATTTTTTGATGATGGCCATTCTGACCGGTGTGAGGTGATACCTCCTTGTGGTTTTTTTTTTTTTGTTGTTGTTGTTGTTTGTTTTTAATTTTATTTATTTATTTTTGGCTGTGTTGGGTCTTCGTTTCTGTGCGAGGGCTCTCTCTAGTTGTGGCAAGCGGGGGCCACTCTTCATCGTGGTGCGCGGGCCTCTCACTATTGCGGCCTCTCTTGTTGCGGAGCACAGGCTCCAGACGCGCAGGCTCAGCAATTGTGGCTCGCGGGCCCAGCCGCTCCGCGGCATGTGGGATCCTCCCAGACCAGGGCTTGAACCCGTGTCCCCTGCATTGGCAGGCAGATTCTCAACCACTGCGCCACCAGGGAAGCCCTCCTTGTGGTTTTGATTTGCGTTTCTCTAATGATTAGTGATGTTGAGCATCCTTTCATGTGTTTCCTGGCAATCTCTATATCTTCTTTGGAGAAACGCCTATTTAGGTCTTCTGCCCATTTTTGCATTGGGTTGTTTGATTTTTTGTTATTGAGCTGCATGAGCTGCTTGTAAATTTTGGAGATTAATCCTTTGTCAGTTGCTTCATTTGCAAATATTTTCTCTCATTCTGAGGGTTGTCTTTTGGTCTTGTTTATGGTTTCCTTTGCTGGGCAAAAGCTTTTAAATTTCATTAGGTCCCATTTGTTTATTTTTGTTTTTATTTCCATTTCTCTAGGAGGTGGGTCTAAAAGTACCTTGCTGTGATTTATGTCATTGAGTGTTCTGCCTATGTTTTCCTCTAAGAGTTTGATAGTGTCTGGCATTACATTTAGGTCTTTAACCCACTTTGAGTTTATTTTTGTGTATGGTGTTAGGGAGTGTTCTAATTTCATTCTTTTACATGTAACTGTCCAGTTTTCCCAGCACCACTTATTGAAGAGACTGTCTTCTCTCCACTGTATATTCTTGCCTCCTTTTTCAAAGATAAGGTGACCATATGTGCGTGGGTTTATCTCTGGGCTTTCTATCCTGTTCCATTGATCTATATTTCTGTTTTTGGGCCAGTAACATACTTTTTTTTTTTTTAACATCTTCATTGGAGTATAATTGCTTTACAATGGTGTGTTACTTTCTGCTTTATAACAAAGTGAATCAGTTATACATATACATATGTTCCCATATCTCTTCCCTCTTGCATCTCCCTCCCTCCCACCCTCCCTATCCCACCCCTCCAGGCAGTCACAAAGCACCGAGCTGATCTCCTTGTGCTATGCGGCTGCTTCCCACTAGCTATCTACCTTACGCTTGGTAGTGTATATATGGCCATGCCTCTCTCTCGCTTTGTCACAGCTTACCCTCCCCCCCCATATCCTCAAGTACATTCGCTAGTAGGTCTGTGTCTTTATTCCTGTCTTACCCCTAGGTTCTTCATGACAATTTTTTTTTCTTAAATTCCATATATATGTGTTAGCATACGGTATTTGTCTTTCTCTTTCTGACTTACTTCCCTCTGTATGACAGACTCTAGGTCTCTCCACCTCATTACAAATAGCTCAATTTCGTTTCTTTTTATGGCTGAGTAATATTCCATTGTATATATGTGCCACATCTTTATCCATTCATCTGATGATGGGCACGTAGGTTGTTTCCATCTCCGGGCTATTGTAAATAGAGCTGCAATGAACATTTTGGTACGTGACTCTTTTTGAATTATGGTTTTCTCAGGGTATATGCCCAGTAGCGGGATTGCTGGGTCATATTGTAGTTCTATTTGTAGTTTTTTAAGGAACCTCCATACTGTTCTCCATAGTGGCTGTACCAATTCACATTCTCACCAGCAGGGCAAGAGTGTTACCTTTTCTCCACACCCTCTCCAGCATTTATTGTTTCTAGATTTTTTTGATGATGGCCATTGTGACTGGTGTGAGATGATATCTCATTGTGGTTTTGATTTGCATTTCTCTAATGATTAATGATGTTGAGCATTCTTCATATGTTTGTTGACAGTCTGTATATCTTCTTTGGAGAAGTGTCTATTTAGGTCTTCTGCCCATTTTTGGATTGGGTTGTTTGTTTTTTTGTTATTGAGCTGCATGAGCTGCTTGTAAATTTTGGAAATTAATCCTTTGTCAGTTGCTTCATTGGCAAATATTTTCTCCCATTCTGAGGGTTCTCTTTTCATCTTGTTATGGTTTCCATTGCTGTGCAAAAGCTTTTAAGTTTCATTAGGTCCCATTTGTTTATTTTTATTTCCATTTTCTAGGAGGTGGGTCAAAAAGGATCTTGCTGTGATTTATGTCATAGAGTATTCTGCCTATGTTTTCCTCTAAGAGTTTGATAGTTTCTGGCCTTACATTTAGGTCTTTAATCCATTTTGAGCTTATTTTTGTGTATGGTGTTAGGGAGTGATCTAATCTCATACTTTTACATGTTGCTGTCCGGTTTTCCCAGCACCACTTATTGAAGAGGCTGTCCTTTCTCCACTGTACATTCCTGCCTCTTTTATCAAAGGTAAGGTGACCATATGTGCGTGGGTTAATGTCTGGGCTTTCTATCCTGTTCCATTGATCTGTCTTTCTGTTTTTGTGCCAGTACCATACTGTCTTGATGGTAGCTTGACTGTAGCTTTGTAGTATAGTCTGAAGTTAGGGAGCCTGATTCCTCCAGCTCCATTTTTCGTTCTCAAGATTGCTTTGGCAATTCGGGGTCTTTTGTGTTTCCATACAAATTGTGTAATTTTTTGTTCTAGTTCTGTGAAAAATGCCAGTGGTAGTTTGATAGGGATTGCATTGAATCTGTAGATTGCTTTGGGTAGTAGAGTCATTTTCACAATGTTGATTCTTCTAATCCAAGAATATGGTATATCTCTCCATCTATTTGTATCATCTTTAATTTCTTTCATTAGTGTGTTATAATTTTCTGCATACAGGTCTTTTGTCTCCTTAGGTATGTTTATTCCTAGATATTTTATTCTTTTTGTTGCAATGGTAAATGGGAGTGTTTTCTTCATTTAACTTTCAGATTTTTCATGATTTGTGTATAGGAATGCCAGACATTTCTGTGCATTAATTTTGTATCCTGCCACTTTACCAAATTCATTGTTTAGCTCTAGTAGTTTTCTGGTAGCAACTTTAGAATACTCTATGTATAGTATCATGTCATCTGCAAACAGTGACAGCTTTACATCTTCTTTTCCGATTTTGATTTCTTTTATTTCTTTTTCTTCTCTGATTGCTGTGGCTAAAACTGCCAAAACTATGTTGAATAATAATGGTGATAGTGGGCAACCTTGTCTTGTTCCTGATCTTAGTGGAAATGCTTTCAGTTTTTCACCATTGAGGACGATGTTGGCTGTGGGTTTGTCATATATGGCCTTTATTATGTTGAGGAAAGTTCCCTCTATGCCTCCCTTCTGCGGGGTTTTTATCATAAATGGGTGTTGAATTTTGTGAAAGCTTTCTCTGCATCTGTTGAGGTGATCATATGGTTTTTCTCCTTCAGATTGTTAATATCGTGTATCACGTTGATTGATTTGCGTGTATTGAAGAATCCTTGCATTCCTGGAATAAACCCCACTTGATCATGGTGTATGATCCTTTTAGTGTGCTGTCGGATTCTGTTTGCTAGTATTTTGTTGATGATTTCTGCATCTGTATTTATCAGTGATATTGGCCTGTAGTTTTCTTTTTTTGTGGCATCTTTGTTTGGTTTTGGTATCACGGTGATTGTGGCCTCATAGAATGAATTTGGGAGTGTTCCTCCCTCTGCTATATTTTGGAAGAGTTTGAGAACGATAGGTGTTAGCTCTTTTCTAAATGTTTCATGGAAATCGCCTGTGAAGCCATCTGTTCCTGGAGTTTTGTTTGTTGGAAGATTTTTAATCACAGTTTCAATTTCAGTGCTTGTGATTGGTCTGTTCATATTTTGTATTTCTTCCTGGATCAGTCTCGGCACGTTTTGCATTTTTAAGAGTTGGTGCATTTCTTCCAGGTTGTCCATTTTATTGTCATAGTGTTTCTTGAAGTAATCTCTCATGATCCTTTGTATTTCTGCAGTGTCTGTTGTTACTTCCCCTTTTTCATTTCTAATTCTATTGATTTGAGTCTTCTCCCATTTTTTCTTGATGAGTGTGGCTAATGGTTTATCAATTTTGTTTATCTTCTCAAAGAACCAGCTTTTAGTTTTATTGATCTTTGCTATCGTTTCCTTCATTTCTTTTATTTCTAATCTGATTTTTATGATTTCTTTCCTTCTGCTAACTTTGGGTTTTTTTTTGTTCTTCTTTCTCTAATTGCTTTAGGTGCAAGGTTAGGTTGTTTATGTGAGATGTTTCCTGTTTATTAAGTTAGAATTGTATTACTATAAACTTCCCTCTTAGAACTGCTATTGCTGCATCCCATAGGTTTTGGGTCGTTGTGTTTTCACTGTCATTTGTTTCTAGGTATTTTTTGATTTCCTCTTTGATTTCTTCAGTGATCACTTGTTTATTAAGTAGTGTATTGTTTAGCCTCCATGTGTTTGTATATTTTGCAGATCTTTTCCTGTAATTGATATCTAGTCTCATAGCGTTGTGGTCGGAAAATGTCTCTTGTGCATCAGTGTCCTGAACTTGGCTCTCCCACCTCAGAGGCACAGCCCTGATGCCTGGCTGTAGCACCAAGAGTATTCATCCACATGGCTCAGAGTAAAAGGGAGAAAAAATAGAAAGAAAGAAAGGAAGAGGATAAAATGTAATAAAGTAAGATAAAATAAAGTTATTACAATAAAAAATAATTATGAAGATAAAAATGTTTTTGAAAAGTAAAAAAAACAAAAAAAACGGACGGCCAGAACCCTAGGACAAATGTTGAAAGCAAAGCTATACAGACAAAATCTCACATAGAAGCATACACATACACACTCACGAAAAGAGGAAAAGGGGAAAAAAATAATATATCTTGCTCCCAAAGGCCACCTCCTCAATTTGAGATGATTCATTGTCTATTCAGGTATTCCACCGATGCAGGGTACATCATGTTGATTGTGGAGATTTAATCCGCTGCTCCTGAGGCTGCTGGGAGGCATTTCCCTTTCTCTTCTTTGTTCGCACAGCTCCTGGGGTTCAGCTTTGGATTTGGACCCACCTCTGCATGTAGGGCGCCTGAGGGTGTCTGTTCCTCGCTCAGACAGGACAGGGTTAAAGGAGGAGATGATTCAGGTGCTCTGTCTCACTCAGGCGGGGGGAGGGAGGGGTACAGATGCAGGGTGAGCCTGCGGTGGCAGAGGCTGGCGTGACGCTGCAGCAGCCTGAGGCGTGCTGTGCATTCTCTCGGGGAAGTTGTGCCTGGATCATGGGACCCTGGCAGTGGCGGGCTGCACAGGCTCCCAGGAGAGGAGGTGTGGAGCATGACCTGTGCTTGCACACAGGCTTCTTGGTAGCGGCAGCAGCAGCCTTAGCATCTAATGCCCGTCTCTGGGGTCCGTGCTGTTAATCGTGCCTCGTGCCCGTCTTTGGATCTCTTTTAAGTGGCACTCTTAATCCCCTCTCCTCCAGCATCCAGAAACAAAGAGGGAAGAAAAAGTCTGTTGCCCCTTCGGCAGGTCCAGCCTTTTTCCCGGACTCCCGGCTAGCCATTGTGTACTAACCCTTTCAGGCTGTGTTCACGCCGCCAACCCCAGTCCTCTTCCTCTCATCAGACCAAAGCCCGAGCCTCAGCTCCCAGCCCCCACTCGCCCCGGCGGGTGAGCAGACAAGCCTCTCGGGCTGGTGAGTGCCGGTCAGCACCGATCCTCTGTGTGGGAATCTCTCCACTTTGCCCTCCACACCCCTGTGGCTGTGCTCTCCTCCACGGCTCTGAAGCTTCCCCCCTCCGCCACCTGCAGTCTCTGCCCGGGAAGGGGCTTCCTAGTGTGTGGAAACCTTTCCTCCTTCACAGCTCCCTCCCACTGGTGCAGGTCCCGTCCCTATTCTTTTGTCTCTGTTTATTCTTTTTTCTTTTGCCTTACCCAGGTATGTGGGGTGTTTCTTGCCTTTTGGGATGTCTGAGGTCTTCTGCCAGCTTTCAGTGGGTGTTCTATAGGAGCAGTTCCACTTGTAGATGTATTTCTGTTGTATCTGTGGGGAGGAAAGTGATCTCCGCGTCATACTCTTCTGCCATCTTTCTAGCCCCCAGCACCACTTATTGAAGAGACTCTCTTTTCTCCATTGTATATTCTTGCATAAATTGTCACGGATAAGGTGGCCATATGTGGAAGGGTTTATGTCTGGGCTTTCTATCCTGATCCACTGGTTTATATTTCCCTTTTTGTTCCAGTACCATACTGTCTTGATTACTGTAGTTTTGTAGTATAGTCTGAAGTCAGGGAGCCTGATTCCTCCAGCTCCCTTTTTCTTTCTCAAGATTGCTTTGGCTATTTGGGGTCTTTTATGTTTCCATAGAAATTGGGAAATTTTTTGTTCTAGTTCTATGAAAAATGCCATTGGTAGGTTGATAGGGATTGTATTGAATTTGTAGATTCCTTTGGGTAGTATCGTCATTGTCACAATGTTGATTCTTCCCATCCAAGAACATGGTATATCTCTCCAACTGTTTGTATCATCTTTTATTTCTTGCATCCGTGTCTTATAGTTTTCTGCATACATCTCTTGTCTCATTAGGAGGGCTCATTCCTATGTATTTTATTCTTTTTGTTGCAGTGTTAAATGCGATTGTTTCCTTAATTTCTCTTTCAGATATTTTGTCTTTAGTGTATGGGAATGCTAGAGATTTCTCTGCATTAATTTTGTATCCTGCAGCTTTATCAAATTCATTGATTAGCTCTAGTAGTTTTCTGGTAGCATCTTTAGGATTCTCTATGTATAGTATCATGTCATCTGCAAGCAGTGACAGCTTTACTTCTTTTCCGAGTTGAATTCCTTCCATTTCTTTTACTTCTCGGATTTCTGTGGCTAAAGACTTCCAAAACTATGTTGAATTATAGTGTTGAGCGTGGGCAACCTTGTCTTGTTCCTGATCTTAGAGGAAATGGTTTCAGTTTTTCACCATTGAGAATGATGTTGGCTATGGGTTTGTCATATATGGCCTTTATTATGTTGAGGTAGGCTTCCTCCATGCCCACTCTCTGGAGAGTTTTTACTATAAATGGATGTTGAATTTTGTCGAAAGCTTTTTGTACATCTGTTGAGATGATCATATGGTTTTTCTCCTTCAGTTTGTTAATATGGTGTATCATATTGATTGATTTGCGTATATTGAAGAATCCTTGCATTTCTGGAATAAACCCCACTTAATCACGGTGTATGATCCTTTTAATGTGCTGTTGGATTCTCTTTGCTGATATTTTGTTGAAGATTTTTGCCTCTATGTTCATCAGTGATATTGGTGTGTAGTTTTTTTGTGTGGCATCTTTGTCTGGTTTTGGTATCAGGGTGCTGATGGCCTCATAGAATGAGTTTGGGAGTGTTCCTCCCTCTGGTATCTTTTGGAAGAGTTTGAGAAGGATAGTTGTTAGCTCTTCTCTAAGTGCTTGATAGAATTCACCTGTGAAGCCATCTGGTCCTGGGCTTTTGTTTGTTGGAAGATTTTTAATCACAGTTTCAATTTCAGTGCTTGTGTTGGTCTGTTCATATTTTCTATTTCTTCCTGGTTTGATCTTGGAAGGCGGTGCTTTTCTAAGAATTTGTCCCTTTCTTTGAGGTTGTCCATTTTATTGGCATAGAGTTGCTTGTTGTAGTCTCTCATGATCCTTTGTATTTTTGCAGTGTCAGTTGTTACTTCTCCTATTCCATTTCTAATTTTGTTGATTTGATTTTTCTCCCTTTTTTTCTTGATGAGTCTGGGTAATGGTTTATCAATTTTGTTTATCTTCTCAAAGAACCAGCTTTTGGTTTTATTGATGTTTGCTATTGTTTCCTTCATTTCTTTTTCATTTATCTGGTCTGATCTTTTTTTTTCTTTCCTTCTCCTTTGGTTTGTTTGGTCTTCTTTTTCTAATTGCTTTAGGTGTAAGGTTAGGTTTTTATTTGAGATGTTTTTTGTTTCTTGAGGTAGGATTGTATTGCTATAGAAGTCCCTCTTAGAACTGCTTTTGCTGTATCCCATAGGTTTTGGTTCATTTTGTTTTCATTGTCATTTGTTTCAAGGTTCTTTTTGATTTCCTCTTTGATTTCTTCAGTGATCTCCTGGTTATTTAGTAGCATATTGTTTAGCCTCCATGTGTTTGTATTTTTTACAGATTTTTTTCCTGTAACTGATATCTTGTCTCATAGCATTGTGTTTGGAAAAGATACTTGATATGATAGCATTTTTGTTAAATTTCCCAGGCTTGATTTGTTACCCAAATATGATCTATCCTGGAGAATATTCCATGAGCACTTGAGAAGAAAGGGTATTATGTTGTTTTTGGATGGAATGTTCTATAAATATCAATTAAGTCTCTCTCGTATTTTTGTGTCATTTAAAGCTTGTGTCTGCTTTTCAGTTTTCTGTCTGGATGGTGTGTCCATTGGTGTAATTGAGGTGTTAAAGTCCCCCACTATTATTGTGTTAATTTCGATTTCCCCTTTTATGGCTCTTTGCATTTGCCTAATGTATTGAGGTGCTTCTATGTTGGGTGTGTAAATACAATAGTTATATCTTCTTCCTGGATTGTTCCCTTGCTCATTATGTAGTGTCCTCCTTTGTCTCTTGTAATAATTTTTATGTTAAAGTCTATCTTGTCTGATATGAGTATTGCTATTCCACCTTTGTTTTGATTTCCATTTACATGGAATATCTTTTTCCATCCTCTCACTTTCAGTCTGTATGTGTCCCTAGGTCTGAAGTGGGTCTCTTGTAGATAGCATATATATGGGTCTCGTTTTTATATCCATTCAGCCAGTCTGTGCCTTTTGGTTGGAGCATTTAACCCATTTACATTTAAGGTAATTATTGATACGTATGTTTCTATTACTGTTTTCTTAATTGTTTTGGGATTGTTTTTGTAGGTCTTTTCCTTCTCTTGTGTTTCCTGCCTAGAGAAGTTCCTTTAGTATTTGATGTAGAGCTGGTTTGGTTGTGCTGAATTCTCTTAGCTTTTGTTTGTCTGTAAAGGTTTTAATTTCTCCATCAAATCTGTATGAGATCCTTTCTGGGTAGAGTAATCTTGGTTGTAGCTTTTTCCTTTTCATCACTCTAAATATGTCCTGTTATTCTCTTCTGGCTTGCAGATTTTCTGCTGAAAGATCAGGTGTTAACTGTATGGGGTTTCCTTTGTGTGTTATTTGTTGCTTTTCCTTTGATGCTTTTAACATTGTTTGTTTTAGTTTAATTTTTGGTAGTTTGATTAGTATGTCTCTTGGCACGTTTCTCCTTGGATTTATCCTGTATGGGACTCTCTGCACTTCCTGGACTTGGGTGGTATTTCCTTTCCCATGTTAGGGAAGTTTTCAACTATAATCTCTTCAAATATTTTCTCAGACCCTTTCTTTCTCTATTCCTGTTTTGGGACCCCTATAATTCGAATGTTGGTGCATTTAATGTTATCCCAGAGGTCTCAGACTGTCCTTAATTCTGTTCATTCTTTTTTCTTTATTCTGCTCTTTGGCAGTTATTTCCACTATTTTATCATCCTGATCACTTATCTGTTCTGCCTCAGTTATTCTGCTATTACTTCCTTCTAGAGTATTTTTAATTTCATTTATTGTGGTGTTCTTCATTGTTTGCTCTTACGTTCTTCTAGGTCCTTGTTAAACACTTCTTGTATTTTCTCCATTCTATTTCCAAGATTGTGGATCATCTTTACTATCATTACTCTGAATTCTGTTTCACGTAGACTGCTTATTTTCTCTTCATTTGTTTGGTCTGGTGGGTTTTTACCTTGCTTCTTCATCTGTTGCATTTTTCTCTGTTTTCTCATTTTCTTTAAGTTACTGTGTTTGGGGTCTCCTTTTTGCAGGCTGCAGGTTTGTAGTTCCCATTGTTTTTGGTGTCTGCCCCCAGTGGGTGAGGTTGGTTCAGTGGGTTGTGTAGGCTTCCTGCTGGAGGAGACTGGTACATGCCTTCTGGTGGGTGGGGCTGTATCTCGTCCTTCTGGTGTGCAGGACCGTTTCTGGTGGTGTGTTTTGGAGTGTTTGTGAACTTAGTATGACTTTAGGCAGCTGCTCTGCTAACGGGTGTGTTTGTGTTCCTGTCTTGCTAGTTTGGCATAGGGCCTCCAGCACTGGAGCTTGCTGGCTCTTGGGTGGAGCTGGGTCTTTGTGTTGAGACGAAGTTCTCTGGGAGAGCTCTCTGATTGATATTACGTGGGCCAGGAGGTTTCTGGTGGTCCAATGTCCTGGACTGGGCCCTCACACCTTGGAGGCTCAGGCCCGACACCTGGCTGGAGCACCAAGACCCTGCCAGCCACATGGCTCAGAGGGAAAGGAAGAAAGAAAACAAAAACAAGAACAAAAACTAAAATAACAAAATGAATAGACAGAACTGTAGGATAAATGTTAAAAGCAAAGGTTTACAGACAAAATTACACAAGAAAGCATATACATACACAGTCACCGAAAGAGAAAAAGGAGAAAAAATAAAATATACAAAAGGAAGAGAGCAACCAAACCAACAAACAAATCCACCAATGATAACAAGCATTTAAAAACTAAACTAAGATAAACGTAAACCTAGAAATTAATCAGATGCAAAAAGCAAACCCCAAGCCTACAGTTGCTCACAAAGTCCACTGCCTCAATTTTGGGAACATTTGTTGTCTATTCAGGTGTTCCACAGATGCGGTGTTTATCCAGTTGATTATGGGGATTTAATCTGCTGCTTCTGAGGCTGCACTGAGAAATTTCCCTTTCTCTTCTTTGTTCACACAACTCCTGGGCTTCAGCTTTGGTTGTGGCTCTGCCTCTGCATGTAGGCTGCCCTCAGGCGTCTTTTTCCCCCCCGCACAGACAGGAGGGGGTTAAAGCAGGTGCTGATTAGGGCTCTCTTGCTCACTGAGGCGGGGGAGAGGGAGGGGTATGGTAGTTATAATTGGAATGGTCAGTGAGCCTGAGGTGGCAGAGGCTGGCATGACGTTGCCACAGCCTGAGGCGTGCCGTGTGTTCTCCCAGGGAAGTTGTCCCTGGATAGTGGAACCCTGGCAGTGGTATGCTGCACAGTCTCACTGGGGGTGTGGGTAGTGACCTCATTTGCACACAGGATTCTTGGTGACATCGGTAGAAGCATTAGCGGTTCATGCCTGTCTCTGGGGTCTGAACTGATAGTCGTGGCTCGTGCCTGTCTCTGGAGCTTGTTTAGGTGGTGCTCTGCCTTCTGTGGGCACAGTGGGAAGGAATCCCCTCTCCTCGTGCACCCAGAAACAAAGGTCTCTTGACTTTTAGGCACTTCCAAACTTTTTCCAGGATTCCCTCCAGGCTAGCTGTGGTGCACTAGCCCCCTTCAGGCTGTCTTGCAGCCATCCCCAGTCCTCTTCCTTGGGTCTGACCTCCGAAGCCGGAGCCTCAGCTCCTAGCCCCCGCCCGCCCCAGCAGGTGAGCAAACAAGCCTCTCAGGTTGGTGAGTCCTGGTCAGCACTGATCCTGTCTGCGGGAATCTCTTCTCTTTGTCCTCTGCCCTCCTGTTGCTGTGCTCTCCTCTGTGGCTCCAAAGCTCCCCCCACCCCACCCACGTTCCATCTCTGCCAGTGAAGGGGCTTCCTAGTGTGTGGAAATATTTTCTCCTTCACAGCTCCCTCCCAGAGGTGCGGGTCATGTCCCTATTCTTTTGTCTCTGTTTTTTATTTTTTCTTTTGCCATACCCAGGTACATGGGGAGTTTTTTGCCTTTTGGGAAATCTGAGGTCTTTTGCCAGCGTACAGTAGGTGTTCTGTAGCAGTTGTTCCACATGTAGATGTATTTTTGATGTATTTGTGGGGAGGAAGGTGATACCCATGTCTTCTCTGCCATCTTGAAGGTCTCGGACCTAATGTTAATATGTACAAAACCCAGTAGTGATCCTACACACCAGCAACAGCAACTAGAAATTGCAATTGAAATTTTAAAAAATCATATTCTCAAAAGATTCATGAGGTAACTAGGTGTAAGTCTAACAACTGATGTTTAAGAACTATTTAGAGAAAATTATATTTATAACTTTATTAAGTGTCCAAAGTGTAGTGTAAATTAAAGATACATAATGGTGGAAGGCAAGGATTCAATATTGTCAAGATATCAATTCTCATTAAATTTACTTGTAAATTCAGTGCAATTACAGTCAGTGACAACTAGTTTTTTCACAGATCAGTGGAAAAATGGTGAAGAATTATCAAAACAATTTGAGGAAAAAGAAAGGTCCATTTTAGCTGCTAGTTTATAAGACATATTATAAAGGTACAAAAATGAAGTGCCGTATTGTGGGGAGGAAGAGAGGGAGGGAGAAGGAGAGAAGGAGATGGGGTAGAGAGGAAGAAATGGGCCAGTAGAATAGAACTGCACATAAATAAGAAATTGGTATATGACAGAAGTGGCATTTAGATCAGAGGGAAAGGAGGGACTAATCAATAATAAGTTTGGGAATTAAAGTTTTAGAAATAAGTAGTGTTCAATATTCATCATAGTGATTACCCCAATTTAATTAATGCACATTTTATTATTAACATAAAACTACTTCTTGAATGATCAGAAGACTTATCCAGGTTGTATATTATTTTTCATTTTCCTCCTTTCTCCTTTCCCCTTTCCCCTTTCCTCTTGGTCTATTTTTGGGGAAACAGTTGAACCTTAGGGCAGGGAAAGGAGAAAGCACTCAAGTTTCAACATACTGGTTGGAAGAAATTTGAAGTTTTTAATTAAAGTTCTATTTAGGAAAACTTCCACTTCCTGTGGCAGACTAGCTAAATAGCTAATGCTGACCAACTTGCCTACTGAGAACACCTAGAAAACACCTGAACAAAATGTTTAAAAGCATCTATTGGAAGACATAGGAAAATTAACTGGTATTGAAGAATTATGGAGTTGAGAACTGGGTAGAAGAAGGAAACTGAGTTCTGCTTTGGGGCAGCTTTTTCTCAAGGGATACTTGTTGATTTTGGAAGAGGCTGTTGAGAGCCTGAGAAGCTGAACACAGTTTATAGGGGTATCTATGGCTCACCACAGAGTGGGAAACTTTGTAAACCCTTTATGCTTTGGGTTCAGACTCCAAAGAATTATAACTTAGATTAAGGGTGACCTAGAAATACTCTGGCACTGTTGGGGGACTAAAGGTATACTTCAAATAATCTCAAACTCTATAACTGGATTACACTGATCTACATGATTAGTATCCTAGCCCTTTTCCCAGAAGCAAATGCAAATCCTCTATGGAGGAAGACAACATCATCCTAGGCCTCAGTATATTTTTTATGATGTTAATATACAACAGCCAATCCACAATAAAAAACCGGCCAGGCACATGAAGATAGTGAAACAGGGTGACCAAAACCAAACAGATGAACAAAAAGAAAACAATACACAACAAAGAGAGAAACACAGAAAATTCTGATCATAGAATTCTGAAAACCAAACTTTAAAATAACTGCCTATTAAGATCAAGGATTATAAACAAAAAGCATAACAAAACCCTAAAAACTATAAAAGAGAGCCACATAAAAATTTTAAAACTAAGAAATACAATGAATGAAATTAAGAACTCAATGGATGGGTTTAAGAGATTAGACTCAGCTGAAGAGTTATGTAGGGAAATGGAATATGTTAGAGTAAATATGTAGACTGAAGCAAAGAGAAAAAAATTTTAAAGCATACAGAAAAAGAATGTAAGAGCATAAGGGGTATAGGAGGAGTTCTAACACATATTGTAATGTAGTCACATGTTGAAAAGAGAAAGAAAATGAAGCAGAAACAATCTTTGACGTGATAATAGTCAAGGATTTTCCAAAACTGATGAAAAGCATTAAGCCGTAGATTTTATTTCATTTCTTAACTTTTTCTCTCCCCTCCCCTCCCCCTCCCTCCCCTCCCCTCCCCCTCGCTCCCCTCCCCTCCCCCTCCCTCCCTCCCCCTCCTTCCCTCCCTCTCCCTTCCCTCCTCCTCCCTCCCTCCCTTCCTCCCTTCCTTCCTTCCTTCCTTTCTCTAACTGTTCATTTTATTTTTTATTGAAGTATAGTTGATTTACTGAAATGTTCACTTTAAAATGGTTAATTGTGTTATGTGACCCTCACCTCAATTTTAAAAAAAATCTGTGTTGGTTATCCTTTTTTTTCCCCCTTGATTCTCAGAGTTCCCCTCATGCTTTTTTTTTTTCAAATTGAAATATAGTTGATTTACAATATTGTGTTAGTTTCAGGCATACAGTAAAGTGATTGTTTTATATATATATATATATATATATATATTTCAGATTATTTTTCATTATAGGTTATTACAAGATATTGAATATTGTTCCCTGTGCTATAGCGTAAATCCTTGTTGCTTATCTGTTCTATGTATAGTAGTTTGTATATGTTAATTCCATGCTCCTAATATATCCCTCCCCTGCTGCCTGGCTTTCCCCTTGGTAACCATAAGTTTGCTTTCTGTCATGAGTCTGTTTCTGTTTTGTAAATAAGCTCATTTGTATTATTTTTTTAGATTCCCTATATATATGACATTATATAACATTTGTCTTTCTCTGTCTGACTTCACTTAGTACAGTAATCTCTAGGTCCATCCATGTTGCTGCAAATGGCAATATTTCATTCTTTTTTATGGCTGAGTAATATTCCATTGTGTATATATATCTTCTCTATCCAGTCATCTGTCGATGGACACTTAGGTTGCTTCCATGTCTTGGCTATTGTAAATAGTGCTGCTATGAATATTGGGATGCGAATATCTTTTCAAATTAGAATTTTCATCTTTTCTGGAAATATGCCCAGGAGTGGGATTGTTGGGTCATATGATAACTCTATTTTTAGTTTTTTAAGGAACCTCCATACTGTTTTCCATAGTAGCTGCACCAGTTTATATTCCCACCAACAGTATAGGAGGGTTCTCTTTCCTCCACACCCTCTCCAGCATTTACGGTTTATAGGCTTTTTGATGATGGCCATTCTGACCAGTGTGAGGTGATACCTCATTCTGGTTTTGATTTGCATTTCTCTAATAATGAATGATGTTGAGCATCTTTTCGTGTGTCTGTTGGCCATCTGTGTATCTTCTTTGGAGAATGTCTGTTTCGGTCTTCTGCCTATTTTTTGATTGGGTTGTTTGTTTTTTTGATATTGAGCTGCATGAGCTGCTTGTATATTTTGCAAATTAAGGCCTTGTCGGTCGCATGTTTGTGACTATTTTCTCGCAGTTTGTAGGTTGTCTTTTCGTTTTGTTTATGGTGTCTTTTGCTGTGTATGATCAATTGATTTTTGACAAGGGTGCCAAGACCATTCAGTGGGGTAAAAAATAATCTTTTCAACAAATGGTGCTGGAATAAGTGTTTATCCACATGCATAAGAATGAATTTTGATTCCTACCTCACACCATAGGCACAGACTAACTCAAAATGGACCCAAATACAAGAGTTAAAGTTGTAAAATCCTTAGAGGAAGACAGGTAAAAATATGATCTTGGATTAGCTCACTATTTATTTAGTTATGACACTAAAAGTATAATCAATAAAAGAAAAAAATAGATAACTGGACTACATCAAAATTGTAAACTTGTATCCTTCAAAGGGCATTATCAAGAAACTGAAGACAACCTATAGTATGGAAGGAAATATTTGCTCATGATTTATCTGACAAGGGATTCGTATCCAGAATATGTAAAGAACTCTTATAACTCAATCACCAAAATACAAACAACCCACTTGTAAAATGGACAAAGGATCCAGATAGACTTTTCTCCAAAGAAGATATACAAATGGCCAACAAGCACATGAAAAGATATGCAACATCATTAGTTGTTAGGGGAATGCAGATTAAAAAAAATGACAATAAGGAAAGTTGGTAAAGACGTGGTGAAATTTGAGCCCTTATACATTGTTGGTGGAAATGTAAAATGGTGAAGGTGCTCTGGAAAACAGTCTGGCAGTTCCTCACATGGTTAAACAGAGTTACCCTCTGATCCAGAAATTCCACTCCTAGGTTTATACACAAGAGAAATGAAAACATATGTCCACACAAAAGTTGTAGACAAATTATTCATAGCAACATTATTCATAATGGCGAAAATGTGCCAACAAGCCAAGTGTCCAGCAGTTGATGAATAGATAAACATAATTGGTGTGATGAATAGATAAACTTAATTGGTGTGTCCATACAGTGGGTTGTTATTTAGCCATTAAAAAGGAATGAAGTACTGATGCATACTACAACATGGATGAACCTTGGAAAACATGTTAAGTGAATGAAGCTAACCACAAAAGGATACCTCTATGTTTCCATTTATATCATGTCCAGAGCAGGCAAACCCATAGATACAGAAGGTAGATTTGTTGCCAGAGGATTGGGAAAGAGAGAATTGGGAATGACTACTAACAAATATGAGGTTTCAGTTTGGGGTGTTGAAAATATTCTGGAAATAGATAGTGGTGGTTGCACAGCATTGTGAATTACTAAAAACCACTGAAGTGTACACCTTAAAATGGTAAAGTTTATGGTATGTGACTTATGTATCAATAAAAAAATGCAATTTTAAAAAGTTAGTGCAATTCCAACTAAATACCAATAGATTTTACGTGGAACTTGACTGATTCTAAGATTTATTATTGAAATACTAAGGGCCAAGAATAGTGCAACAATGTTGAAGAAAATGATCTACTTGATATCAGTGTCCATTTTAAAGGTACAGTAATGAAGAGAATGTAGTATTGGCACTGGGTTGGATAAAAGACAAATGAAAATAGAGTAAAAAAAAAAAGATCTTCACATATATGGGCAAAGGAGACTGCAGAACAGTGAGGAAAAGACAATCTTTTTAATAACTGTTGCTGGGTCAGTTGGATTTTCATATGGAAAATAAAGTAAATTTGGCCTCTCACAGCATATGCAAATGCATATTCCACATCCTAAAATCAAAGGCAAAATGACACAATGTCTACAGGATAACACAAGACTATCTACATGAACTTCAGGTAGGACAAGATTTATTAAAGAGGACTGAAAAGCACTAATATAAGAGAAAAGCTTGATAAGCATACATCATTAATAGAGTTTAAAAATAGAGCCAAGACACAGAGTGGAAAAAATCATTTATAACACACATAATGGACAAAAGACTCATATCCAGAACATCTGAAGAACTTGTACTAATCAATAAGAAAAATATAGACAACCTAATAAAAAATAGGTGGGGATTTAAACCGACACTCACAAAAGAAGACATTCAAATGACCAATAAATTGTGTAAACGTGCTCTTCATTAGTAATTAGGAAAATGAAAATTAAATGCACCACAAGATTTTACCACCAGAATGACTATAATGAAAATGATGAAAAATACCAAATATTGGCAATAATGTGGAGCAACACAAGATTTTCACTTTTAGATAAATACCCTAAAGAAATATGTGTACATTTGCCGCAAGAAAGATATATAAGAATGTTCATAGCGGAATTATTTGGAGTATCCCTAAACTTGAAAGGATCCAGATGCCCGTCGAGAGTAGAATTGATAAAGAAATTGTGTTATCATCACACAGTGAATAGCATGTGATAATGAAAATGAATGAATTACAGCTACATGTTACCAACCAATCACATGGGTGACTCTTACAAATATATATATATATGTGAATGAAACATGCTAGGCACAAAAGAATATATATTGTTTTAGTCAATTTATAAAAAGTCCCAAAATACGCAAATCTGAACTGTGATGTTTAGAAATTAAGAGTGGTTAAATTCAGAGAAGAATGAAGGAGTACTGATAGGGAAGGAGTAGGATTTGGAGAGTGTTCTGGGGTAATGATCTCAATTGGCTAGGAGTTACATAGATGTTCACTTTGTGAAAACTCATTTAAGTTGTTCATTTCCATTTTGTGCACTCTTCTCTAGGTGTTTTATACTTCACAATAAAAATAAGTAAAAATAGAACAATTCAACTTCTGGATATATATCCTAAAGAATTGAAAGCAGAGTCTTGAAGAGATATTTGTATACCCATGTTCATAGCATTCTCCACAATAGCCAAAAGGTGGAAGCAACCTACATGTCCATTGGTGGATGAAGGAATAAACAAAATGTAGTATATACATACAATGGAATATTATTCAGTCCTAATAAGAAAGGACAGTTTGCTACATGCTATAGCATGGGTGAACCTTGAGATCACTATGTTAAGTGAAATCAGCCCATCACAAAAAAATACATACTGTATGATTCCAATTATATAAAGTATCTAGAATAGTCAAACTCAATAGAAAAAAAAAGAATGGTGGTTGCCAGGGCCTGGGGGAAGAGGGATATGGGGAGCTTTTGTTTATGGGTATAGACTTTCAGTTTTGCAATATGAAAAATTTCTGGAGATGAGTTGCACAATGTGAATATGTTTAATACTTCTAAAGTATGTAATCAAAATGGTTAGAATGGTAAATTTTATGTTATGTGTATTTTACCACAATTACAAATTTTAAAATTAAAAAAAGATTTAAAAAATGGCATAATTGGGACTTCCCTGGAGGTCCAGTGGTTAGGACTTTGCCTTCCAGTGGAGGGGGTACGGGTTTGATCCCTGGTTGGGGAGCTAAGATCCCATGTGCCTTACAGCCAGAAAAAACCCAAAACATAAAACAGAAGCAATATTGTAACAAATTCAATAAAGACTTTAAAAAAAATGGTATCATTGGAAAAACTGGTGAAATCCAAAATGTGTAGTTTAGCTATTAGTAGCATACCAAAGTTAATTTCTTAGTTTTGATAACTTTACTATGGCTATGAAAGACATAACAAGCTGAGTGAAGGCATTAAATAGAACTGTATATTTTTTAAAATTAATTTTTATTGGAGTATAGTTGCTTTACAATGTTGTGTTAGTTTCTGCTGTACAGCAAAGTGAATCAGTTATATGTATACATATATCCCCTCCTTTTTGGATTTCCTTCCCATTTAGGTCACCACAGAGCATTGAGTAGAGTTCCCTGAGCTATATAGTTATCTATTTTATACATAATATCAATAGTGTATATATGTCAATCCCAGTCTCCCAGTTCATCTCCCCCCTTCCCACTTTGGTGTCCATACATTTGTTCTCTATGTCTGTGTCTCTCTTTCTGCTTTGCAAATAAGATCATCTATACCATTTTTCTAGATTTCACATATATGTGTTAATATACTATATTTGTTTTTCTCTTTCTGACTTACTTCACTCTGTATGACAGTCTCTAGGTCCATCCACGTATCTACAAATGACCCAATTTCTTTCCTTTTTATGGCTAATATTCCATTGTATATATGTGCTGCATCTTTTTTTATCCATTCCTCTGTTGATGGACATTTAGATTGCTTCCATATCCTGGCTACTGTAAATAATGCTGCAATGAACATTGGGGTGCATGTGTCTTTTTGAATTATGGTTTCCTCTGGGTATATGCCCAGTAGTGGGATTGCTGGGTCATATGGTAGAACTGTGTATTGTTTTTGCAAACTTTGTGTAAGTCTAAAATTATTTTAAAATAAAAAGTAAAAAACAATAAATGAAAATACATACTTGGTGAATTTCCGTGCCAATTTGGGGGACAAGCTTGAATTTACAGAGCTAGATAGAATATCTGAGCACTAAAACCTCTTTTCCATTTTGGCGTTTTTCCTTCTGTTTTCCTTACACAATGACCAAACGTTCCAAAATCCCAAGATCCCAATAGCAGCAGCCAGTCAAAGTATCCCATTCTCATGAATGACCAAGAGGTCCTGGATATGAAGAGGAAATATTAAACAGACTACTTCATTGTCACCAAAGCCCATATTTTCTTTGGCTATTTCAATGTTTTTATTCAAAAAGCAACTCAGGGTTTGCTACTCCATTCCCATAATAGAATGAATAGAGAAACTTGTGTCATTATTAAAAAATGTTCCAAATCCTGTACTGTGGTGTGTTGGGTTTTTTTTTCTGCCAATGTTTTTAGCTTTTCTTCAGTGCAGAAGAACATTTTGTGTTTTTCCCTGATACTGGTAAAACTTCGTGACTAAATTTACAGCTAAAAATCTTTTGTTGGAAGGAATAATTGAAAGCAGATACTCTGATGTCTTCCACTAACTTAAATCTTAACTAGAGTATTAATTTCTTGTCAAATAATGGGATAGATTTCCATTTATTAATATTAAAGGAACTTATGTAATATCTACTGCAACTTAGCTTCAATATATATATATATATATATATATATATATATATATATATATATATTGCTTTTTACCTTTTTTATCTATGACCAGTAGAGCCCAATATAGTATCTTTTACATAGTATAGAGAGTAGGTCCTTAATGTTTATTGGTTACTTAAATTAAATTAAGACAAATTAAGACTGTATGTGATAAAAGAATGAAGGTGATGAGTGAACCACCTTAAAAATAAGACAACTTTTGACTTACTCTCATATCAATTGCTTAAGCAGGTTCAATGAACTCAGATTGGGACTAACGCTAGTACTTGCTATCTTGAATTAGCTAAGCTTAGTAAGAGCAGAATTGGCACTAAATTAATGGGTTGTCACTGATAGCCTTTGATCTCACCATGAGAATCATTGCCAAAGTACACAGAATCTCTTAACAAAGAAACATTTCTTTTTAAAATAAAAGATATCCAAGGTCACTTGAATCTACTCTGTGATTTTGCTTGACAAACTAAAGAAATGGGAGGATTGGAAGCATCCACCATTATTTAAGCAAAAAGATAAAAGATATGTTTTAGTGTAATGGCACAAATACTGGAGGTTTAAATTTCTAAACAGAGAAGTACTTTATAGCAGAACGTAGCTAGAGGTGACTTGGTGAGCCAGTGAAATGACACCAAGGAAGATTTTAAAGTTAAAATATGTGTTTTAAAATTTGCTATTAAAAGTGACATAGTCTATGTTTGAAAATGGAACATAGAGACAAGCATTGTACGTGAGAAATTGACTTTGTTAATCATGACCATAGTTTTTTGTTTTTAACAAAAAACATCTTTAACATCTTTATTGGGAGTATAATTGTTTTGCAATGGGGTGTTAGTTTCTCCTGTATAACAAAGTGAATCAGCTATATGCATACATATATCCCCATATCCCCTCCCTCTTGCATCTCCCTGCCCTCTAAGTGGTCACAAAGCACTAAGCTGATCTCCCTGTGCTATGTGGCTGCTTCCTACTAGCTATCTATTTTACATTGGTTAGTGTATATATGTCCATGCCACTCTCTCACTTCGTCCCAGCTTAACCTTCCCCCTCCCTGTGTCCTCAAGTGCATTCTCTACGTCCGCATCTTTATTCCTGTCCTGCCCCTAGGTACATCAGAACCTTTTTTTTTTTTTTTTTTTAGATTCCATTTATATGTCTTAGCATATGGTATTTTTCTCTTTCTGACTTACTTCACTCTATGACATACTCTGGGTGTATCCACCTCACTACAAATAACTCAACTTCGTTTCCTTTTATGGCTGAGTAATATTCCAGTTGTATATATGTGCCACATCTTCATTATCCATTCATCTGTCTATGGACACTTAGGTTGCTTCCATGTCCTGGCTATTGTAAATAGTGCTGCAATGAACATTATGGTACGTGACTCTTTTTGAATGATGGATTTCTCAGGGTATATGGCCAGTAGTGGGATTGCTGGGTCATATGGTAGTTCTATTTTTAGTTTTTTCAGGAACCTACATACTGTTCTCCATAGTGGCTGTGTCAATTTACATTCCCGCCAACAGTGCAAGAGGGTTCCCTTTTCTCCACACCCTCTCCAGCATTTATTGTTTGTAGATGTTTTGATGATGGCCATTCTGATTGGTGTGAGGTGATACCTCATTGTAGTTTTGATTTGCATTTCTCTAATAATTAGTGATGTTGAGCATCCTTTCATGTGTTTGTTGGCAATCTCTATATCTTCTTTGGAGAAATGCCTATTTAGGTCTTCTGCCCATTTTTGTATTGGGTTGTGTGTTTTTTTGATATGGAGCTACATGAGCTGCTTATAAATTTTGGAGATTAATCCTTTGTCAGTTGCTTCATTTGCAAATATTTTCTCCCATTCTGAGGGTTGTCTTTTTGTCTCGATTATGTTTTCCTTTGCTGTGCAAAAGCTTTTAAATTTCATTAGGTCCCATTTGTTTATTTTTGTTTTTATTTCTATTTCTCTAGCAGGTGGGTCAAAAAGGATCTTGCTGTGATTTATGTCATGGTGTGTTCTGCCTGTGTATTCCTCTAAGAGTTTGATAGTGTCTGGCTTATATTTAGGTCTTTAACCCATTTTGAGTTTATTTTTGTGTATGGTGTTAGGGAATGTTCTAATTTCATTCTTTTATATGTAGCTCTCCAATTTACCCAGCACCACTTATTGAAGAGGCTGTCTTTTTTCCATTGTATAGTCTTGTGTCCTTTATCAAAGATAAGGTGACCATATGTGCATGGGTTTATCCCTTTTCCATTGATCCTTTTCCATTGATATATATTTCTGTTTTTGTGCCAGTACCATACTGTCTTGATTACTGTAGCTTTGTAGTATAGTCTGAAGACAGGGAGCCTGCTTCCTCCAGCTCTGTTTTTCTTTCTCAAGATTGCTTTGGTTATTCGGGGTCTTATGTGTTTCCATACAAATTGGGAAATTCTGGGCTCTAGTTCTGTGAAAAGTGCCACTGGTAGTTTGATAGGGATTGCATTGAATCTGTAGATTGCTTTGGGTACTATAGTCATTGTCACAATGTTGATTCTTCCAATCCAAGAACGTGGTATATCTCTCCATCTGTTTGTATCATCTTTAATTCCTTTCATCCGTTTCTTATAGTTTTCTCCATACAGGTCTTTTGTCTCCTTAATTAGGTTTATTCCTAGGTATTTTATTCTTTTTGTTGCAATGGTAAATGGGTGTGTTTTCTTAATTTCTTTTTCAGATTTTTCATCATTAGTGTAAAGGAATGCAGGAGATGTCTGTGCATTAATTTTATATCCTGTTACTTTACCTAACTCATTGATTAACTCTAGTAGTTTTCTGTTGGGATCCTTAGGATTCTCTATGTATAGTATCATGTCATCTGCAAACAGTGAGAGTTTTACTTCTTCTTTTCCAATTTGGATTCCTTCGATTTCTTTTTCTTCTCTGATTGCTGTGGCTAAAACTTCCAATACTATGTTGAATAATAGTGGTGAGAGTGGGCAGACTTGTCTTGTTCCTGATGTTAGAGGAAATGGTTTAAGTTTTTTACCTTTGAGAACGATGTTGGCTGTGGGTTTGTCATATATGGCGTTTATTGTGTTGAGGTAAGTCCCTTCTATGCCTACTTTCTGGAGGGATTTTATCTTAAATGGTGTTGAATTTTGTCAAAAGCTTTTTCTGCATGTACTGAGATGACCATATGGTTTTTCTCCTTCAATTTGTTAGTATGCTTTATCACATTGATTGATTTCCATATATTGAAGAATCCTTGCATTCCTGGGATAAACCCCACTTCATCATGATGTATGATCCTTTTAATCTGCTGTTGGATTCTGTTTGCTAGTATTTTGTTGAGGATTTTTGCTTCTGTGTTCATCAGTAATATTGGCCTGTAGTTCTCTTTTTTTGTTACCTCTTTGTCTGGTTTTGGTATCAGGGTGATGGTGGCCTCCTAGAATGAATTTGGGAGTGTTCCTCCCTCTGCTATATTTTGGAAGAGTTTGACAAGGATAGGTGTTAGCTTTTCTCTGAATGTTTGATAGAATTTGCCTGTGAAGCCATCTGGTCCTGGACTTTTGTTTGTTGG
This sequence comes from Phocoena sinus, assembly GCF_008692025.1. Classification (NCBI taxonomy): domain Eukaryota; kingdom Metazoa; phylum Chordata; class Mammalia; order Artiodactyla; family Phocoenidae; genus Phocoena; species Phocoena sinus. The sequence goes on from NC_045784.1 coordinate 106,646,001, forward strand.
AAGATTTTAAATCACAGTTTCAATTTCAGTGCTTGTGATTGGTCTGTTCATATTTTCTGTCTTCCTGGTTCAGTCTCAGAAGGTTGTGCTTTTCTAAGAATTTGTCCATTTCTTCCAGCTTGTCCATTTTATTGGCATAGAGTTGCTTGTAGTAATCTCTCATGATCCTTTATATTTCTGCAGCATCAGTTGTTACTTCTTTTTCATTTCTAATTCTATTGATTTGAGTCTTCTCCCTTTTTTTCTTGATGAGTCTGGCTAATGGTTTATCAATTTTGTTTATCTTCTCAAAGAACCACCTTTTAGTTTTATTGATCTTTGCTATTGTTTCCTTCATTTCTTTTTCATATATTTCTGATCTGATCTTTATGATTCCATTTCTTCTGCTAACTTTGGGGTTTGTTTGTTCTTTCTCTAATCGCTTTGGTTGTCAGGTTAGGTTGTTTATTTGAGGTGTTTCTTGTTTCTTGAGGTAGGATTGTATTGCTATAAACTTTCCTCTTAGAGCTGCTTTTGCTGCATCCCATATGTTTTGGATCGTCGTGTTTTCATTGTCATTTGTTTCAAGGTATTTTTTGATTTCCTCTTTGATTTCTGTAGTGGTATCTTGGTTATTTAGTAGTGTAATTTTTAGTCTCCATGTGTTTGTATTTTTTACAGTTCTTTTCCTGTAATTGATATCTAGGCTCATAGCATTGTGGTCAGAAAAGAAACTTGATACGATTTCAGTTTTCTTAAATTTACCAAGGGTTGATTTGTGACCCAAGATATCTATTCTGGAGAATGTTCCATGAGCACTTGAGAAGAAAGTGTATTCTGTTGTTTTTGGATGGAATGTCTTATAAATATCAATTAAGTCCATCTTGTTTAATTTATCATTTAAATCCAGCTTTCTTTTGATTTCCATTTGTATGGAATATCTTTTTCCATCCCCTCACTTTCAGTCTGTATGTGTCCCTAGGTCTGAAGTGGGTCTCTTGTAGACAGCATATGTATGGGTCTTCTTTTTGTATCCATTCAGCCAGTCCATGTCTTTTGGTTGGAGCATTTAATCCCTTTACATTTAAAGCAGTTATCAGTATGTATGTTTCTATTACCATTTTCTTAATTGTTTTGGGTTTGTTATTGTAGGTATTCTCTATCTCTTGTGTTTCATGCCTAGAGAAGTTCCTTTATTGTAAAGCTGGTTTGGTGGTGCTGAATTCTCTTAGCTTTTGCTTGTCTGTAAAGGTTCTAATTTCTCTGTCAAATCTGAATGATATCCTTGCTGGATAGAGTAATCGTGGTTGTAGGTTTTTCCCTTTCATTGCTTTAAATATGTCCTTCCACTCCCTTCTGGCTTGTAGGGTTTCTGCTGAAGGATCAGCTGTTAAGCTTATGGGGATTCTGTTGTATGTTATTTGTTGCTTTTCCATTGCTGCTTTTAATATTTTTTCTTTGTATTTAATTTTTGGTAGTTTGATTAATATGTGTCTTGGTGTGTTTCTCCTTGGCTTTGCCCTGTATGGAACTCTCTGTGCTTCTTGGACTTGACTATTTCATTTCACATATTAGGGAAGTTTTCAACTATAATCTCTTCAAATATTTTCTCACTACCTTTTTTTTTTTTTTCTTCTTCTGGGACCCCTATAATTCGAATGTTCATGAGTTTAATGTTGTCCCAGAGGTCTCTAAGACTGTCCTCAATTCTTTTCATTCTTTTTTCTTTATTCTGCTCTGTGGTAGTTACTTCCACGATTTTATCTTCCAGGACACTTATCTGTTCTTCTGCCTCAGTTATTCTGCTATTGATTCCTTCTAGATAATTTTTAATTTCATTTATTGTGTTGTTCATCATTGTTTCTTTGCTCTTTAGTTCTTCTAGGTCCTTGTTAAATGTTTCGTTTATTTTCTCCATTCTGTTTCCAAGAGTTTGGATCATCTTTACTATCATTATTCTGAATTCTTTTTCAGGTAGAGTGCCTATTTCCTCTTCATTTGTTTGGTCTGGTGGGGTTTTACCTTGCTCCTTCATCTGCTGTGTGTTTCTCTGTCTTCTCATTTTGCTTAACTTCCTGTGTTTGGGGTCTCCTTTTCGCAGGCTGCAGGTTCATAGTTCTCGTTGCTTTCGATGTCTGCCCCCAGTGGGTAAGGTTGGTTCGGTGGGTTGTCTAGGCTTCCTTGTGGAGGGGACTGGTGCATCTGTTCTGGTGGATGAGGCTGGATCCTGTCTTTTTGGTGGGCAGCACTGCATCCAGTGGTGTGTTTTGGGGTGTTTGTGAACTTATTATGATTTTAGGCAGCCTCTCTGCTAATGCCTATTGTTGTGTTCCTGTCTTGCTAGGTGTTTGGCATAGGGTGTCCAGCACTGTAGCTTGCTGGTCATTGAGTGGTGTTGGGTCTTAGCCTTGAGATGGAGATCTCTGGGACAGTTTTCGCTGTTTGATATTATGTGGAGCTGGGAGATCTCTGGTGGACCAATTTCCTGAACTCGGCTCTCCCACCTCAGAGGCACAGGCCTGACACCCGGCCAGAGCACCAAGACCCTGTCAGCCCCACGGCTCAGAAGAAAAGCGAGAAAAAAAGAAGGAAAGATAGAAAGAAAAAATAAAATAAAAAGAAATAAATTTATTAAAATTAAAAAATTATTTAAAATTAAAAAGTATTAAAAAAGAAAAAAGAAAGAGAGCAACCAAACCAAAAAACAAGTTCACCAATGATAACAAGCATTAAAAACTATACTAAAACAAACAAAGAATCTAACAAAGCAAATGCACAGACAGAACCTTAGGACAGATGGTAAAAGCAAAGCTATATAGACAAAATCACACAAAGAAGCATACACATACACATACGCACGAAAAGGAAAAAAATATATTTATATGTAAAAAACCGGAAGTGAACAACCAAATCACTAAAGAAATCTACCAATGATAATAAACTGAAAATACTAAACTAAGATAAACGTAAAACCAGAAACAAATTAGATACAGAAAGCTAACCCCAAGTTTACAGTTGCTCCTGAAGTCCACTGCTTCAATTTTGGGATGATTCGTTTTCTATTCAGGTATTCCAGAGATGCAACGTTCATCAAGTTGATTGTGGAGATTTAATCCACTCCTGAGGCTGCTGGGAGAAATTTCCCTTTCTTTTCTTTGTTCACACAGCTCCTAGGGTTCATCTTTGGATTTGTCTCCTCCGTGCATGTCAGTCCCCTGAGGGCATCTGTTCTTTGTCCGGACAGGTCAGGGTTAAGGTAGCAGCTGATTAGGTAGCTCTGGCTCAGTCAGGCTGACGGGAGGGAGGGGTACAGAATGCTGGGCTAGCCTGTGGTGGCTCAGGCCAATGTGACATTGCAACAGCCTGAGGCGCGCCATGTATTCTCCCAGGGAAGTTGTCCCTGGATCATGGCACCCTGGCAGTGGCGGGCTGCACAGACTCCTGGGAGGGAAGGTGTGGATAGTGACCTGTGCTCACACACAGGCTTCTTGGTGGCTGCAGCAGCAACCTTAGTGTCTCATACCCATCTCAGGTGTCTGCGCTGATAGCCGTGGCTCCTGCCCATTTCTGGAGCTTGTTTAGGCAGTGCTCTGAATCTCCTCTCCTTGTGCACCCCTAAACAATGGTCTCTTTCCTCTTCGGCAGTTCCAGACTTTTTCCCGGACTCCCTCCCGGCTAGCTGTGGCACAGTAGCTTCCTTCAGGCTGTGTTCATGCAGCCAACTCCAGTCCTCTCCCTGGGATCTGACCTCCAAATCCCGAGCCTCAGCTCCCAGCCCCCAACTGCCTCAGCGGGTGAGCAGACAGGCCTCTCAGGCTGGTGAGTGCTAGTCGGCACTGGTTCTCTGTGTGGGAATCTCTCCGCTTTGCCCTCTGCACCCCTATTGCACTCTGCTCCGTGGCTCTGAAGCTTTACCCCTGCCACCTCATGTCTCCGCCAGTGAAGGAGCTTCCTAGTTTGTGGAAACGTTTCCTCTTTCACAGCTCCCTCCCAGAGGTGCAGGTCCTGTCTCTAGTCTTTTGTCTCTGTTTTTTCTTTTGCTGTACCCAGGTACGTGGGGAGTTTTTTGCCTTTTGGGAAGTCTGAGGTCTTCTGCCACTGGTCAGGTGTTCTCTAGGGTTTGTTCCACATGTAGATGTATTTGTGGGGAGGAAGACGATCTCCACGTATTACTCCTCTGCCATCTATGGTCTCTCTACCATAGAGTTTTATGTGGTGGGATACTTACATTTTATTTGGAATCTAATTATGTTGTTTTCGTTTATGGAGGCAAAATCATTTTATGAGCTAATTTTTTACAGTAAAAATCTAAAGGAGAAGCTGATTAGTTTTTTTAAGAGAAGTTGGATATTTATTTATATTATTTTTATAATGATGTGTAATTTCTGAGAAATGCCGAATTCATTTTTTTCCCCTCCATTTCTAACCAGAGGACCAGAAAATGGATAAAGAAACATGTCAAATGAGTTCTACTACATTTGCTGCCAGATAGCATCTTGTTTGGTTATCGAAATGATCTCTTCTATTTAAAATGTATACATGACTAAGTAAAATGAATTTTATTACTCTCCGAGATATCTTTACTTGGCTGTATTTTGGAAAGTTATAAAAGGAATATGATATAGCTACAGAAAGATCTTGGAAGATTCTTACATAAAGTAATAAAATATACACATTAGAAATAGCCTTCTAGTTTGCAATTATTCATGAAAAATATATTTATATGTATAAACTACACTCTATGTGGGTAAAAATACATTCTAAGTAAAGGTAGAAGTGCAACTTACTTTAAAACAGCCTCTTATTAAAAAAATACAGGTTTAAAATAAGTAGAGCAGGAAATTAATAAATAATCACAATTAGGTTTCAAATGAACATTAAGTATTCCACTAAAAGTGCAGGGTGATAATTAACAATCTCAACTTCGGGTGTATGGTGTTTCTGTGTATATCCTGTTTTCAAAACAGAATTTTTAAATAGTGAATTATAAAAGACATATTTCTTATTTTTTTATTTTTTATTTTTTGTGGTACGCGGGCCTCTCACTGTTGTAGCCTCTCCCATTGAGGATCACAGGCTCAGCGACCATGGCTCACGGGCCTAGCCGCTCCGCGGCATGTGGGATCTTCCCAGACTAGGGCACGAACCTGTGTCCCCTGCATTGGCAGGTGGACTCTCAACCACTGCGCCACCAGGGAAGCCTATATTTCTTATTTTTAAGAGCAAAATGCTCTTTGATGCCATTCCACTGGTACACCATGCTGTTCTATCTGGGTGCTACTATAAAAAAGTTCTTTTGAATTTAAATCCAGTAGAACACATGCAGTGTACTATTTGTACTCCCAAGGGTTCCTTCATGGATGACAGAACTTAGAGATGGGGTTTCTATAACATGATTCAATTCACAAAAATATAATTTGAACACAAACATTTATAAATATCAGTATTTTATGTAAAGAAGAATGTCTACACAAGCCAATAATGAGAACTAACTATAGCCTAGAGGAGGGTAGGCAAATTTTTTCTATAAAGGACCAGATAATAAATACTTTGTAGGCCATATGGTCTTAGTAACAGCTGCTCAGCTCTGCCATTGTACAATGAAAATAGGCCTAGATAAAATGAATAAGTGTGGCCATATTCGAATAACACCTTAATAAAAACACATGATGAGTCAGTTTGGAGCTGGGCCATAGTTTGCTAAGCTCTGTGGACTCTGTTTCTCCTAAGCCCCCTAACTAAAGTGCAGAATGTTAATAAATAAATTAGAGAATGGATGAATGAAAGAATGAATAAGTAATAAATAAACAAAACTAAAGTAGATGAAAACTAAAGGATACTTAGTCAAGACATTCTGTTGTGAAGTTGGGTGGTTAAAATAGGCAAAGTTTAGGTGTTTGATTCGTATTAAAAAGAACATGATAAACATGCATTTTGATCCTAGAAAAGTCTAATTTAACATAGTACTTTGGAAATCTCCTTTAATTCCATAGGAATTAAAATAATATTCCCCAATAATTCTATCTATATTCTACCAGTCAAGATGAGGTTTTCACAGAAGTGACATCAGCAAGATGGCAGAAAAGTAAGCAACAGACCTTCCTTTCACAGAGACACCAATTCAATAATACATGCACCAGTTTCCTTTGTGAGAAGGTTAAGAGGCTCCTGCACCCCAGGTGAGTGTGAAACTGACCACATTGAAGCCAGTAGGAAAATTCATGTCACCTCCTCATGATACTCTCTTTTCCTGGCACACTGCCATCCTCTTGGGAGGAAACTCCCAGCTTCTGGCTTCTCCCTGGGGAGGAAGAGAGGAATCATATGTCCAGTGTTCTGACATTTCAGGGGGCTGCCCAAAGTACTAGCTTCTGTCTCACCTTCTTGGAGCACTGATATGATCCATCATGCTTTAGATGCATGGAGACCACTAAGACTTAAAAAAAAAAATTCTGGGCAACATGTTGCTGCTCCAGAGGATCTGTAGTACAGAATACAAAGGTCAATACAGCTTAATAGTCTTTTCCTCATGGGGAAAGAGAAGAATGGAACATTCTGGCTTTTTTTAGGGGTGACCTGAGGGACTGGTATCTGTCTCACCTCTCTCAAAACGTGAACAGGATCTGACATACACTAGAAGCCTGGGGCACTGAGCACATAAAAGAGCTGGACTCATGCTACTGTTCCGAAGGGCCTATGGTAAATTAGACAGGATAATACAGTTTGTGGCCTTTCCCTTAGGGGGGAAAGGGAAGAGTGGAGCAAGTGTACAAAGTTCTGGCTTTTTGGAGAGCTGCATGAGGAACTGGATTCTGTCTCACCCAACAGGATGTAGATAGGACTGAGGATACTCTACCACCTGGGAGCCACTGGAAACAATAAAAGGGATGGGTGGTGTGTTGCTACTCCATGGTCCAAAGGGACAGCAGAGAGATACCAGAAGGATCAAGAGATAGCAAGCTCCTGAAAAAAAGAAACTGGCAAATCCCTCTAATAAGGAATCTACACACAGAAGGTTAGAGAAGTCACATCCACAGAAAAGGTTTGAGAGGCCCCCCAAATCTCTAGTCAGGATGATTGATGATCTTTCCCTATACAATGTCAGTCTATACAGCCTGGTTTCTTCACACGTATGGATACTGACACAAAGTTACAAGGTACACTAAGAAACAGGGAAAAATTGTCCAAAGGAACAAAATTAATCTCTAGAAACTGACCCTAAAGAAGTGGAGGGTATTTGAATTACCTGACAAGGAATTAAAAATAACCGCCTTAAAAAAAAAAAAAAAACCATCATGAAGGTGCTCTATGAGCTCAGGAAAACATTGTGTGAAGAAAACAAGAATTTCAGCAAAGAGAAAATACATAAAAGAACAAAACAAATTTTACAGCTAAAAAATGCAATAACTGAACTGAAAAATTCACTAGAGGGGTTCAGGAGCAGACTTGATCAAGCAGAAGAAAGAATCAGTGAACTTGAAGACAAGTCATTTGAAATTATTCAGTCAGAAATGCAAAAAAGAAAAGATAATGAAAAAGAGTGAAGGGCTTCCCTGGTGGCGCAGTGGTTGAGAGTCCACCTGCCGATGCAGGGGACGCAGGTTCGTGCCCCGGTCCGGGAAGATCCCACATGCTGCCGAGAGGCTGGGCCCGTGAGCCATGGCTGCTGAGCCTGCGCATCTGGAGCCTGTGCTCTGCAACGGGAGAGGCCACAACAGTGAGAGGCCTGCGTACCGCAAAAAAAAAAAAAAAAAGAGTGAAGAAAGCTAAGGGACTTACGAGACATCGAATTTTAGGAGTCCCAGAAGGAGAAGTAAGAGAGAAAGGGGCAGAAACCTTATTCAAAGAAACTGGTTGAAGACTTCCCAAATCTAGGGAAGGAAGTGGACATCCATATTCAAGAATACCACTGGACTGGTGTTTAAAAAGAGAACACACTGAGACACAGTATAATCAAATTGTCAAAATTCAAAGACAAAGACTTGAAAACAGCAAGAGAAAAGTCACTTAGCATATACATGGGAACCTCCATAAGACTATCAGTGAATTTTTCAGCAGAAACATTGCAGGCCAGAAGGGAGCAGGATGGTAGTCTTTCAAAGTCCCAAAAGAAAATAACCTGTCAACCAACAATATCATACCTGGCGAAAATTTCTTTTAAAAATGAAGAAGAGATAAAGACATTCCCAGACAAACAAAAGCTGAGCGAGTTCATTAATAGACTTGCTGAGTGCTAAAGAGAGTCCTTCAAATTGGAACAAAAATATGCTGAACAGCAACATAAAAGCATATGAAAGTATAAAGCTCACTGGTAAATATAAATATATAGACAAATACAGAATATTGTAATATTGTAACAGTGGTACATAAATCACTTTTAATTCTGGCATAGAAATTAAAAGTAAATAAACTATAAAAATATGTTAATGAATACACAATATAAAAAGATGTGATTTGTCACATTACTAACATAAAGTGTTGGGAAAGGAGAGCAAAATGTGTAGAGTTTTTGTATGCAATTGAACTTAAATTATTATTGGTTTAAAATAAACAGTAATTGTTATAACTTCAAGACACTTTATATAATCCCCAGGATAACCACAAAGAAAATACCAATAGAAAACATGCAAAAGGAAAAGAGAAAGGAAACAAAGTGTGTCAATACAAAAAAATCAGTGAAACACAATGGAAGACAGCAAGAGAGGAAAAGACAGACAAAAGAACTACAAGACTAACAGAAAACAATCAACAACATGGCAATAGTAAATAGTAATAGTAAATCCTTCCCTGTTAATAATTACTTTAAATGTAAATGGATTAATCTCCCCAATCAAAAGACATGGAGTGACTGACTGAATTAAAAACAGGATCCAATTCTATGCTGTCTACAAGGAGACTCACCTCAGATTTAAGGATACCCATACTTGAAAGTGAAAGGATGGAATATGATATTCCATGGTTATGGCAACAGGAGACAGCAGAGGTGGCCACATATATATCAAATAGACTTCAAGTCAGAAACTGTCACAATAGACAATAAAGGACATTATATAATGATAAAAGGGTCAATTCCCCAGGAAGATGTAACAATTGTAAACATATATGCATTCCACATCAGAGTACCTAAATATATGAAGCAAACATTAGCTGAACTGAAGGGAGAAACAGACAGTAACACAGTAATGTAGATTTCAGTATCCCACTTTCAATAACAGATAGAATATCCAGACAGAAGGTCAATAAGGAAACAGAGGACTTGAATAATACTAAAGACCAAATGGACCCAACAAACATATAAAAAACAATCCACCCAACAACAGAATACACACTCTCAAGCACAACATTTCTCCAGGATAGATCACATGTTAGATCACAAGCTTTCTTAAACAAAATTTAAGGAGATCGAAATCATACTAAGTATCTTCTCTGGCTCTAATAGAATGAAAACTAGAAATCAATAGCAGAAGGAAAAGTAAATTTCAAAATATGTCAAAATTAAACTCTTGAACAACTAATGGGTAGAAGAAGAAATCAAAAGGGGAATTAGAAAATATTTTGAGACAAATGAAAATGAAGACACAACATACCAAAACTTATTGGATGCAGAAAAAGCAATATAGCAGTAAGTTTATAGGGATATATTTACAATAGAAAAGAAGGAAAATCTCAAACAACCTAACTCTACACCTCAGGGAAAAGAAAGAACAAACTAAGCTCAAAGCTGACAAAAGGAAGGAAATAATAAAGATGAGAGCAGAAATAAAGTAGGAAATAGAAAAACAATGGAAAAAATAAATGAAACTGAGTTGTTATTTTAAAAAAATAAACAGAATTGACAAATCTTCTGTTAGATTAAGAAAAACAGAGCGAAGACTCAAAATCAAATGAAAGGGGAGACATTACAGCCGATGCCAGAGAAATAAAAAAGCATTAAAAAAGAATACTATGAACAGTTATACACCAACAAATTGGACAATCTAGAAGAAATAGATAAATTCCTAGAAACATTTGACCTACCAAGACTGAATCATAAAGAAATAGAAAATTTGAACATTCCTGTAACTAGTACGTCAATTGAATCAGTATTCAAATATCTCCCAACAAAGCAAAACCCAAGACCAGATGGCTTCACTCATGAATTCTACCAAACATCTAAATAATTCATGCCAGTTCTTCTCAAATTCATCCGAAAAATTGAAGGGGAAAGAATACTTCCAAACTCATTTTATGAGGCCAGTATTAATCTGATACCAAAGCCAGAAATTAAAAACAAACAAACAAACAAACAAACAAAAAAACAAACTAAAAGAAAAGAATACCACAGGCCAGTATCCCTTATGAATATAAATGCAAAAATTCTCAACAAAATACTAGCAAACTGAATTCAACAGCACATTAAAAGGAGTATGCACCATGACCAATTAGAATTTATCCCTGTGTTGGTAATGATGGTTTAAAAACATACAAAAGTAAATTAAAAAACTTAATTATTTACTTCTGTTTCAACATCCCCACAAACAGGCTGTTTGCACCCTGTTCAGGTGACCAGTGCACTAGTGTGATAAGGCTGGCCCCTGCCTCTAGTTCCCCTTTTTGCCCTCCCCACACTGTGACATTCAAACACACCAATGAAATCACCTCATGCCTTTTGCTTGGTACTCCATCCAGACCCCCAATAAAGGTACTTGCCCATGGGTTCTTGCTCTTTCTCTCAGCTCCTACCTGCTTGGTGGCGCCTGCTCGCTTGGTGCTCACCCTGTGTGTTCCCCTCATGGAATGCAGTGACTCTGTCTCTCTAGGGCTTGTGAGTATAATACATTTTGTTTTCCTGTACCCCTCTTGTGTCCCCCTCTTGTGGCTGAACCTGACTGACCATCTCATGAAAAAAAGCATCCATCAAAGTGATACACCACATTAACAGAACAAAGCATAAAAATCACTTGATCACCTCAATAGATGCAGAAAGAGCATTGACAGATTTCAAAACCCTTTCACGATAGAAACAACAAACTAGGAATGGAAGGAAATTACCTTAACATAACAAAGGCTATATATGAAGAGCCCATAGCTAGCATCATACTCAATGGTGAAAAACGAAAAGCTTTTCCTCTAAGATCAGGATCAAGGTAAGGATGCCTACTCTTGTGACTTCATTTCAACATAGTACTAGAAGTCCTTGAGAGAGAAGTTAGGAAAGAAATATTTCCAATTTTCCAAATTGTAAAGGAAGTAGTAGATTTACATTTGTTCATAGATGATATGATCATATATATAGAAATCCCTAAAGATTCCACAAAAACTGTTGTAACTAATAAATGAATTCAGTAAAGTTGCATCCTGTAAAATCAACATAAAAATCCGTTGTGCACATTGATACACTAACAATGAACACTACACTAACAATGAATAATTGTGTAACTACAAAACACTGATAAAAGAAATTAAAGCAGACAAAAATAAATGGAAAGATGTTCCACGTTTGTGAATTGGAAGCATTAATATTGTCAGAATGTCTATACTACCCCAAATAATCTACTGAGTCAGTGCAATCCCTATCAAATCCCAATGGCATTTTTATAGGAATAGAAGGAAACAATCCTAAAATGTGTAAGAAACCACAAAGGACCCCGAATAGCCAAGTCAATCCTGAGAAAGAAAAACAAAGCAGGAGGCCTCACACTTCCTGATTTGAAAATATATTACAAAGCTACAATAATCAAATAGTTTGGCACTGACAGAGAGACATATAGACTAATGGAATGTAATAGAAAACCCAGAAATAAAGCTATGTATGTAGGATCAAATGATCTTTGACAAGGGTGCTAATAATACACAATGGGGAAAGGATAGTCTCTTCAACAAATGATGCTGGGAAAACTAGATATCCACATACAAAAGAATGGAATTGGACCTTCACAAAAATCAACTTGATATTAAAGACTTAAATTTAAGACCTGAAACTGTAAAACTCCTAGAAGAAAATATAGCGGAAAAACTTTCTGACATTGGCTTGGTAATGATTTCTTGGATATGACACCAAAAATAAAAATAAACAAGTGGGACTACTTCAAACTAAAAAACTTCTGTACAGCAAAAGAAACAATCAACAGAGTGAAAAACCAACCTGTGGAATGGGTGAAAATATTTACAAACCATATATTTGATAAGGGGTTAATATCCAAAATGCATAGGGAACTTCTGTGACTTAGCATAAAAACATATAACCTGATTAAAAAATGGGCAAACAACTTCAGTAGACATTTATCCAAAGTGGAGACACAAATGGCCAACAGACACATTAAAAGATGCTCCACTTCACTAATCATCAGGAAATGCACATTGAAAGCTCAATGAGATATCATCTCACATCTGTTAGAATGGCCATTATCAGAAAACCAGAAAATAACCAGTGTTGGTAAGGATGTGAAGAAATTGGAATGTTTGTGGGGATGTATAATGTCGCACCTGCTATGGAAAACAGTATGGAGGCTCCTCTGAAAGTTAAAAACAGAACTGCCATGTTATCCAGCAATCCCAATTTTGGGTGTTCAAAAACATTGAAATCGGGATCTGCTGGAGATATTTGCACTCCCATGTTCATTGTAGCAGTATTCAGAGCCAAGAGGTGGAAACAACCTAAATATCCATTGACAGATGAACAAATAAAATGTGATATATAAATACAGTGGAATATTATTCAGACTTAAAAAGGGAGGAAATTCTGTCATATGCTGTATGAATGAACCCTTGAGGAAATTATTCTAAGTGAAATAAACCAGCACAGAGGGACAAATACTGCTTGATTCCAGTTATATGAGGTATCTAAAGTAGTAAAACTCACAGAAGCAGAAAGTAGAATGGTGGTTGTTGGCAATTGGGGGGAGGAGGAAATGGGGAGGTTCTTTCATTGCATATAAAGTTTCAGTCATGCAAGATGAAAAATTCAGAGATATGCTGTAAAACATTGTGCTTACAGTTAATAATACTATATTGTACTTAAATATTTAAGAGGGTAAATCTCATGTGTTTATTTTATAATATAATAATTTTTAAAATGAGCTTTGCATGGATCAATTATTGCAGTGGAGAATTATTTCTTCTTCCTGACTCTTCCAATAGAAAAGTAATGTTTTTGTCATATAAGTGTTCTTGGAACACCAAGAAGAAATGTTTAGGAAGAACACATTTCCTTAAAAAGAGAGAGCTGAATCAACCTCTCTCTCTCTCTCTCTCTCTCTCTCTCTCTCTCTCTCTCTCTCTCTCTCCCCCTCTCTCTCTCCCTCTCTCTCTCCCTCCCTCCCTCCCCTCCCTCCTCCTTCCTCCCTTCCTCCTCCTCCTCCTCCTCCTCCTCCTCCTCCTCTCCCTCCTCTCTGACTACTGGAACCTTTAATATCTACAACTGCAGAGAGTAGAGGAAACATCAGACTTGTCTCTTTTGAAGAGAAACAGTAATCCTTGTAGTGCATACTATTTTAAATATGCTATTTAAAATTCCATAAATTTTTTTCAATTTTGAAAATCAAACTCACTTGATTATTGTAACGTCACACATCACCATTCAGTATTGCACACGTGACAAGCTTGACATTTTAAAATAAAATTGTTTTGAATCATTTAGCAGTGAGAAAAGCATATAAATAATTTCGTAGTGACTAGAATATGTATTTTAGGCCAGACTCACTACAAAACGTTGACGCATTTTCTAAAACTTTCTAAAATAAAATGGACAGTTAGGCTAAGAACAACCATGAAAACGTTTACCTTCACAAATCTTTCTGTGAGAAATAAAAGCCTTAAAATTATGTGCTTATAGGGCTTCCCTGGTGGCGCAGTGGTTGGGAGTCTGCCTGCCGATGCAGGGGACATGGGTTCGTGCCCCGGTCCGGGAGGATCCCACATGCCGTGGAGCGGCTGGGCCTGTGAGCCATGGTTGCTGAGCCTGCGCGTCCGGAGCCTGTGCTCCACAACGGGAGAGACCACAATGGTGAGAGGCCCGCATACCACACACACACAAAATAATAATAATAAAAATAAATAAATTATGTGCTTATAGTCTAGTTGCCTTTTTAGCCTTAAGTATAGTATTCATGGTGACACTGTATTTTCTGACACGATACTCATTTAAATGTGTTTTTACGTTAATTCCCTTTTATAACCAGACTCTTGAGTTATTTAAGAAACAACTGTGATTACAAATGTCCTGAAACTAAGGATTGGCAATGCAATTTAAGGGAAATGAGAGTGACAAACTAGTACTTGCACTATTAGGTATTAATCTTTACTTATGCAACTTTTAAGCTGCTATGTCCATTGTTTATATTGCTCAGATATGATATCTATAATAACTGTGTGCATGTTTTATGTTACTAGGAGAAATAGTCTCATCTGAATGTTTGTCTATTTATTCAGTAACACTTCACTATGGGCCTAATGTGTACTAGTCACAGAATTAGAGATACAGATACAAAATATAAAGTCAGAGTCTCCAGGGCACTTGGTCTATGCATTACAGTTCATGCATAAGCTAATTGTTCCAAGTGACAGTTGCTAATGAAGTATATAACAAGCTTTGACACAAATATCTAAATAAGAACACAGGTAAAATAGGGGAAACAATTATATAATTGCCATCTAGAGCTAGCAGGATTTCATTCAGCAAACATTTTTGATGTTTAAAGTACTGGAAAGGATGACGTGGTCTCTGTCTTCAGGGAGTGTGTAATTTAGTGGGAGTGGGGGGAAAATGAAGTACAATACAAGATGGAACAAAATAAGTTGAAATAAGCTTTATTATAGTGGTACAAAAAGCTGATGTAGAGTGCAGAGGAAGGAATAATTAATGCCAAATGGATGGGAAAATGGGAGAAATGGGTATTCCATACCAGAATCATGACAGAAGTGATGAGGCCTGAAAATACATGGCTTACTATGGCTAGCGCATAAGATATGTGTTAGGATGCAGTCATTGAAAAAGCTAGGAGGTACATTTAAGGCCAGATGGTGACAGACCCTAAATATCATTGATAAGAAGTTTGAATTTCATTCTACAGGCAATGTGATGATGGGTAGGTAAGACAGAGCAGTGAAGGTTTTTGAGCAGTTTCCAAAAATGGTTCTAAGTCCTTTTTGTTCATTTAAAGGAATAGTGCTATATGGGTTAAGTTTCTTGAATGTTCTGCAACAATAATTTTATACAACAAATGCTTCTCTGATCTCTGCACTATATCAGTATTCCATACTTTATTATAATATTCATTTTATTTTGCCTTGTATTATACTTAGTTATTATTTTTTTTAAAGAACAGGAATCTTTTTTATAGTTTTTTTGTTTGTTTTTAATTTTATTTATTTATTTATTTATTTTTGGCTGTGTTGGGTCTTTGTTTCTGTGTGAGGGCTTCTCTAGTTGCGGCAAGTGGGGGCCACTCTTCATCGCGGTGCGCGGGCCTCTCACTATTGCGGCCTCTCTTGTTGCAGAGCACAGGCTCCAGACGCGCAGGCTCAGAAATTGTGGCTCACGGGCCTAGTTGCTCTGTGGCATGTGGGATCTTCCCAAACCAGGGCTTGAACCTGTGTCCCCTGCATTGGCAGGCAGATTCTCAACCACTGCACCACCAGGGAAGCCCTACTTAGTTATTTTTTAATGCATGTACCTCCTCCATGCTAGATTAAAAGTTCCCCAAAGGGCTTCCCTGGTGGCGCAGTGGTTGAGAGTCTGCCTGCCGATGCAGGGGACACGGGTTCATGCCCCGGTCAGGGAGGATCCCACATGCTGCAGAGTGGCTAGGCCCGTGAGCCATGGCCACTGAGCCTGCGTGTCTGGAGCCTGTGTTCCACAACGAGGGAGGCCCCAACAGTGAGAGGCCTGGAAAATAAAAAGTTCCCCAAAGGCAGAGAGCATGTTTATATATTCATTTATCACTTATCTATAACATGCATTTAATAACAGTACCCACCTCTCTGGGTTATTATAAAGATTAAACTAAAGAAAACACATGAGAGGCTACGGATATGCTTGGTAAAAGTTTGAACTCAGGGGCCCAACTCCTTGAGTTTGAATCCCAGTTCTGTCACTAACCAGCTGTGAAATCTTGAACAGGTTACTTAATCTTTTTTTAAAACAGTTTTATTGGAATATAACTCATACCATACAATTCGTCCCTTTAACGTTTACAATACAGTTGTTTTTAGTGTATTCATAGATGTGCAACCATCATCACAGTCAATTTTAGAACATTATTATTGCCACAAAAAGAAACTCCCATACCATTTTGCTATCATCCCAGCATCCCCCTTTCCCTTTCCCTCAGCCCTATCAACCAGTAATCTACTTTCTGAGTCTGTAAATTTCCCTGTTCTGGACATTTCATATGAATGGAATCATATAATATGTGGCCTTTGGTGACTGGCTTCTTTCATTTAGTATAATGTTCTAAGATCCATTCATATATAAGCACGAGTTAGAACTTCATTCCTTTTTAAGGCAGAATAATATTCCACTGTATGGAAAATCAGATTCTGTTTATCTGTTTGTTAGTTGATGAGCATTTTAGTTTCCATCTTTTGGCTATTGTGAATAATATTGCTATAAACATTTATATATAAGTTTTTATGTGGACATATGCTTTCATTTCTATTTGATATATTATATATCTGGGAGTGGAATTGCTGGGTCACATAGTAACTCTATATTTATCGTTTGAGACACTGCCAGTCTATTTTCAGAAGTGACTGTACCATTTTACATGGTGCACTAGAACAGCTAAAGGGTTTTAATTTCTCTACATCCTTGGCAACACTTGTTGTTTTCTGATTTTTTGATTCTAGCCATACTAGCGGGTGTGAAGTTGTATTTTATTGTGGTATTGTTTTGCATTTCCATGATGACTAATGATGTCATTTGTGTATCTTCCTTGGAGAAATGTCTATTCAAGACCTTTCCCCATTTTTTAGTTGGGTTATTTGTCTTTTATTATTAAATCATAAGTATTCTTATGTATTTGGGATACAAGTTGCTTAGACATATGATTTGCAACTAGTTTCTCCCATATTGTAGGTTATCTTTTTACTTTCTTGTTGGTATCCTTTGAAGAACAAAATTTTTAATTTTGATGAAGTCAAGTTGAACTGGGTTTTTCTGTTGTTGCTCATGCTTTAGTGTCATAAGTTATATCTTGATGCATTTCAGTGTCCTTATCTGTAAAATTGTAATGATTAGGCTATCTCATAAGGTTGTTAGAATTAAATGAATATAAGTACTTAGAATAATACTTGACTCATTAACTGTTATCTGTCAATATGAACGTTGCTTTTAGTATTATTATATAAAACAAGTAAAACAGTGCCAGGCACATTGTAGGGACTCAGTAATGTTAGCTCTTATTATGTAACAAGAATTTCCTGTATGTGATTAAATAATAAAATATACATTGAGTGGAAAATAAATATAAATATTTTGGAAGGAAATATTTTTAGGAGAAAAAGATCCATTTTATTTAAAAAAAGATTAAAAGGGCATAATTCTAAATATTTTATCTAAAGTTCTTTATATTAAAAAAGTAAGACCAGGACAATGATGAATAGTTCAAAAATTTCCTTTAATATGGTGCCTTTTATTCTGTCTTTAGCTCTGACTTGGGTGGTCATCAGGGATAATTTGGATTTTATGATAATAGAGGAAATGGCAAGTCAGTTGTGAAATATTATGGCAATAATGACTTTGTACTAAAGATAAATCCTTTATCTTCTCCAAAGTAATATGATGTGTCAATAAATGTAAAGTAAAAGGACATACATATTTGTTTAGCCAACAACCTTTAGGGAAGCTTGCCATGTATAATAATAAGACAATTTTAATAATTTTCATTTAGACAAAAGAAGTTTGGGAAAATGCATCAAAATTTCTTTCTGTTTTTCTTTAGGCTTAGTCCTAAGCATGTGTGCTATATAGATGAACATTCATTCAAATGAAAATATAATTGTGTCAATATAAAAAAAATTGTTGACAACCAGGAGAAATGTACATGTAAATTATATACACAGGAAAGAAAGATGGAACTGGAAGATCCGTAGCTAAAGAGGAAATTGGGATTCTTATTAAAGAGAGACCAATTATTAACTCATTGATTGTTCACATTTATTTTTCTTTTGTCCACTACAATTCTTACTTGCCCATCACAGGTCTCCTTGTTTATTATAGCATTAATTGCTATCAGTGACAGACAGTGTTTCTGAATATTACAACTATGTGAAAATTGCACACTTGCTTTCTCAGTCTGGGCTTTTCTCAAAATCAGAGTAAACAGAATGGTCTTAAGGAGACTTCCTGAGCTAAGGAGTGATTATTTTTCTCTCTTTAGTAATAATTTAATACTAGGGCTTTGGTATCAGGTAAAGCTGAATCTTTGTGTAGAGAGATTGGGATCTGTTTTTTGTAAGTTTTGATATAGCTGACTAGACAGGGAAATGGCTGAGGCTGTCCCTACTCCTGTGGGAATCTAATATGAAAGCATCTGATCAAGGCTCTGTTGAGAAAAGGACTCTCTGCTCTTGTCTATCTCACTAGGGACCTTTGAAGAGGTTATTCATTCTGACTCTGTTCTTCAAACCAGAGGATCAGAGCAGGAGACAAGGTTTTTCACCTTAGTTGATAGAATGTTTGGTAGCTTTTTATTTGCTTTACTTTTTCTTTATAATGACAAAGGGCTTTGCTTAGTTCTTAGCGTCCCTCCTTAACAGAGTGGAATTAATGTTATCACATTGGAATTAATGTTACGATTTCCAAGTAACATGCTTCCCCCCTCTTTACGGAATGCCATCTTGTTATTATCTGTGTGGTAAATTTCCCCTACTGCTCTTAGAGTCTATGGAGTTTTTCTCTCTTCTAGGAAAATTTCCCTGACTCCTCTCTGCTCCCTCTTCTATGTTCCCAGCTACCCTGTATATTTCTCCATTAAGGTAATTATCATATTATATTAAGTTTATATTTACCACTCCTTTCATAATTTAAACAGTAAGCTCATTGAAGGCAAGACTCACCTTTTCAAACCATGTATCACTAAATTCTGTCCTCTTATAATAAGTAGTCAATTCATATGTATTCAGTAGTTCAAACACTTTAAATACCAAAATTGCTTCAGTTAAAAAATGTTTCTGCTAGGTTTGGCAGATTAAAGATAGCTGCAAAGTATTTGACATTCCTCTCTTTAAATGTGGGCTGGTTTATGACTGTTTTGACTAACAGAATATGATGGCCTAACCATTAAAAGAGCTTCCACAATGGTCTCTCAGAACCCTGAACTGTCATGTAAGGAATCTAACAATATGGCTGGAAAGACCAGTGGGAGAGGTCTAGAAACAACAAAGAAAGGGAGAAGGGCCTACCTATGGCCAGCCTTCTAGCCAATTCTGCCAAGGTTCCAGGCATGTGAGTGAAACTGGTACCCTCCAGATCAGTCTAGCTGCTTGTTGAATATTACAGAGTGATTCCAGTCAACAATATGGGAAGCAGAATTGTCAAGCCAAGCCCTGACTGTATTCCTGACTCCCAAAATCATGTGGGAAAGCAAAATGGTTGTAATTTTTAACTACCAAACTTTGGGATAATGTTTTTCTTTTTGAAATTTATTTATTTATTTATTTTTCTACAGCAGGTTCTTATTACTTACCTATTTTATACATAATAGTGTATATATGTCAATCCCAATCTCCCAATTCATCCCCGCCCCCTTTACCCTTAGGTGTCCAGATGTCTGTTCTCTACATCTGTGTCTCAATTTCTGCCTTGCACACCGGTTCATCTGTACCATTTTTCTAGATTCCACATGTATTTGTTTTTCTCTTTCTGACTTACTTCACTCTGTATGACAGTCTCTAGGTCCACCCACGTCTCTACAAATGACCCAGTTTTGTTCCTCTTTATGGTTGAGTAATATTCCATTGTATATATGTACCACATTTTCTTTATCCATTCATCTGTTGATGGGGATTTAGGTTGCTTCCATGGCCTGGCTATTGTAAATAGTGCTGCAGTGAACATTGGGGTGCAGGTGTCTTTTTGCATTATGGTTTTCTCTGGGTATATGCCTAGTAGTGGGATTGCTGGGTCATATGGTAGTTCTATTTTTAGTTTTTAAGGAACCTCCATACTGTTCTGCATAGTGGCTATATCAATTTACATTCCCACTAACAGTGCAAGAGCGTTCCCTTTTCTTCACACCCTTTCTAGCATTTATTGTTTGTAGATTTTCTGATGATGCCCATTCTAACCCGTGTGAAGTGATACCTCATTGTAGTTTTGATTTGCATTTCTCTAATAATTAGTGATGTTGAGCAGCTTTTCATGTGCTCTTGCCCATCTGTATGTCTTCTTTGGAGAAATGTCTATTTAGGTCTTCTGCCCATTTTTTGATTGGGTTGTTTGTTTTTTAATATTGAGCTGCATGAGATGTTATATATTTTGTCCATTGATTCATTTGCAAATATTTTCTCCCATTCTGAGGGTGGTCTTTTCGTTTTGTTTATAGTTTCCTTTGCTGTGCAAAAGCTTTTAAGTTTCATTAGGTCCCATTTGTTTATTTTTATTTCCATTACTCTAGGAGGTGGGTCAAAAAAGATCTTGCTGTGATATATGTCGAAGAGTGTTCATCCTATATTTTCCTCTAAGAGTTTTATAGTGTCTGGTCTTACATTTAGGTCTTTAAACCACTTTGAGTTTAATTTTGTGTACGGTGTTAAAGAGTGTTCTAATTTCATTCTATTACATGTAGCTGTCCAGTTTTCCCAGCACCACTTATTCAAGAGGCTGTCTTTTCTCTATTGTATAACCTTGCCTCCATTGTCATAGATTAGTTGACCATACGTGCATGGGTTTATCTCTGGGCTTTCTATCCTGTTCCATTGATCTGTATTTCTGTTTTTGTGCCAGTACCATACTGTCTTGATTACTGTAGCTTTGTAGGACAGTCTGAAGTCAGGGAGTATGATTACTCCAGCTCCATTTTTTTCCCCTTAAGATTGCTTTGCTATTCGGGGTCTTTTGTGTCTCCATACAAATTTTAAGATGATTTGTTCCAGTTCCATAAAAAATGCCATTGGTAATTTGATAGGGATTGCATTGAATCTGTAGATTGCTTTGGGTAGTACAGTCATTTTCACAATATTGATTCTTCCAGTCCAAGAACTTGGTATATCTCTCCATCTGTTGGTATAATCTTTCATTTCTTTCATCAGTGTCTTTTAGTTTTCCTTTTTTTTGTTGAAAACATCTTTATTGGAATATAATTGCTTTACAATGTTGTGTTAGTTTCTGCTGTATAACAAAGTGAATCAGCTATACATATACATATATCCCCATATCTCCACCCTCTTGTGTCTGCCTCCCACCCCTCCAGTTGGACACAAAGCTCCGAGATGAACTCCCTGTGCTCTGCGGCTACTTCCCACTAGCTATTTTATATTTGGTAGTGTATATATGTCCATGCCACTCTCTTACTTCATACAAGCTTGCCCTTCCCCCTCCCCATGTCCTTAAGTCCATTCTCTACATCGTGTCTTTATTCCTGTCCTGCCCCTAGGTTCGTCAGAACCATTAAAAAAAAATTAAGATTCCATATATATGTGTTAGCATATGGTATTTGTTTTGCTCTTTCTGACTTACTTCACTCAGTATGACAGACTCCAGGTCCATCCATGTCTGTGCAAATAAGTCAATTTTGTTTCTTTTTATGGCTGAGTAATATTCCATTGTATATATGTGCCACATCTTCTTTATCCATTCATCTGTGGATGGACACTTATGTTGCTTCCATGTCTTGGCTATTGTAAATAGAGCTGCAATGAACATTGTGGTACATGACTCTTTCTGAATGATGCTTTTCTCAGGGTACATGCCCAGTAGTGGGATTGCTGGATCATATGGTAGTTTTGTTTTTAGTTTTTTAAGGAACCTCCATATTGTTCTCCATAGTGGCTATATCAATTTACATTCCCACCAACAGTGCAAGAGGGTTTCATTTTCTCCACACCCTCTCCAGCATTTATTGTTTGTAGACTTTTGGATGATGGCCATTCTGACCGGTGTGAGATGATATCTCATTGTAGTTCTGATTTGCATTTCTCTAATGATTAATGATGTTGAGCATTCTTTCATGTGTTTGTTGGCAGTCTGTATATCTTCTTTGGAGAAATGTCTGTTTATGTCTTCTTCCCATTTTTGGATTGGGTTGTTTGTTTTTTTGATATTGAGCTGCTTGTATATTTTGGAGATTAATCCTTTGTCAGTTGCTTCAGTTGCAAATATTTTCTTCTATTCTGAGGATTGTCTTTTCATCTTGTTTATGGTTTCCCTTGAGCAAAGAATTTGAATAAACAAAGAGGATTCTTGCCTCTATGTTCATCAGTAATATTGGTCTGTAGTTTTCTTCTTTTTGTGACATCTTTGTCTGGTTTTTGTATCAGAGTGATGGTGGCCTTCTAGAATGAGTTTGAGAGTGTTCCTCCCTCTGATGTATTTTGGAAGAGATTCAGAAGGAAAGGTGTAGCTTTTCTCTAAATGTTTGATAGAATTCACCTGTGAAGCCATCTGGTCCTGGGCTTTTGTTTGTTGGAAGATTTTTTTTTTTTTTTTTTTTTTTTTTTTTTTTTTTTTTTATGCGTTACGCGGGCCTCTCACTGTTGTGGCCTCTCCCGTTGCGGAGGACAGGCTCCGGACGCGCAGGCTCAGCGGCCATGGCTCACGGGCCCAGCCGCTCCGCGGCATGTGGGATCTTCCCAGACCGGGGCACGAACCCGTGTCCCCTGCATCGGCAGGCGGACTCTCAACCACTGCGCCACCAGGGAAGCCCTGTTGGAAGATTTTTAATCACAGTTTCAATGTCAGTGGCTGTGATTGGTCTGTTCATATTTTCTGTTTCTTCCTGGTTCAGTCTCGGAAGGTTGTACTTTTCTACGAAATTGTCCATTTCTTCGAGGTTGTCCATTTTATTGGCATGGAGTTGCTTGTAGTAATCTTTCATGATCCTTTGTATTTCTTCAGTATCAGTTGTTATTTCTCCTTTTTCACTACTAATTTTCTTGATTTGAGTCTTCTCTCTTTTTTTCTTGATGAGTCTGGCTAATGGTTTATCAATTTTGTTTATCTTCTCAAGGAACCAGCTTTTAGTTTCATTGATCTTTGCTGTTGCTCATTTCTTTTTCATTTATTTCTGATCTGATTTTAATGACTTCTTTCCTTCTGCTAACTTTGTGTTTTTTTTCTTCTTCTTTCTCTAATTGCTTTAGGTGTAAGGTTAGGTTGTTTTTTTGAGGTTTTTCTTGTTTTTTGAGGTAGGATTGTATTGCTGTAAAATTCCCTCTTGGAACTGCCTTTGCTGCATCCCATAGGTTTTGTATCATCGTGTTTTCATTGTCATTTGTCTCTAGGTATTTTTTGATTTCTTCTTTGATTTCTTCAGTGGTCTGTTTGTTATTTAGTAACATATCATTTAGCCTTCTTGTGTTTGTGTTTTCTACGTTTATCTCCCTGTAATTGATATCTAGTCTCATAGCATTGTGGTCGGAAAAGATACTTGTTATGATTTCAATTTTCTTAAATTTACCGAGGCTTGTTTTGTGACCCAAGATGTGATCTGTCCTGGTCAATGTTACTTGTGCACTTGAGAAGAAACTGTAATCTGCTGTTTTTGGATGGAATGTCCTATAAATATCAATTAAATCTATCTGGTCTATTGTCTCATTTAAAGCTTGTGTTTCCTTATTAATTCTCTGTCTGGATGATCTGTCCATTGGTGTAAGTGAGGTGTTAAAGTCCCCCACTATTATTCTGTTACTTTCGATTTCCTCTTTTATGGCTGTTAGCATTTGCCTTATGTATTTAGGTACTCCTATGTTGGTTGCATATATATTTTTAATTGTTATATCTTCTTCTTGGATTGATCCCTTGATCATTGTGTATTGTCCTTCTTTGTCTCTTGTAACATTCTTTATTTTAAAGTCTATTTTATCTGTTATGAGTATTGCTATTCCAGCTTTCTTTTGATTTCCGTTTGCATGGAATATCTTTTTCCATCCCCTCGCTTTCAGTCTGTATGTTTCCCTTGGTCTGAAGTGGGTCTCTTGTAGACAGTATATATATGGATCTTGTTTTTGTATCCATTCAGCCAATCTGTGTCTTTTGGTGGGAGCATTTAGACCATTTACATTTAAGGTAATTATCGATATGTATGTTCCTATGACCATTTTCTTAATTGTTTTGGGTTTGTTTTTGTAGGTACTTTTCTTTTCTTGTTTATCCCACTTAGAGAAGTTCCTTTAGCATTTGTTATAGAGCTGGTTTGGTGGTGCTGAATTCTCTTAGCTTTTGCTTGTCTTTAAAGTTTTTGATTTCTCTTTCAAATCTAAACGAGATCCTTGCTGGGTAGAGTAATCTTGGTTGTAGTTCTTCTCTTTCATCTCTTTGAATATATCATGCCACCCCCTTCTGGCTTGTAGAGTTTCTGCTGAGAAATCAGCTTTTAACCTTCTGGGTGTTCCCTTGTATGTTATTTGTCGTTTTTCCCTTGTTACTTTTAATAATTTTTCTTTGTCTTTAATTTTTGTCAATTTTATTACTATGTATTTCGGCATGTTTTTCCTTGGGTTTATCCTGCCTGGGACTCTCTGCATTTCCTGCACTTGGGTGGCTATTTCCTTTTCCATGTTAGGGAAGTTTTCAACTATAATGTTTTCAAATATTTTCTCTGGTTCTTTCTCTCTCTCTCCTCCTTCTGGGACCCCATAATGCAAATCTTGGTATGTGTAATGTTGTCCCAGAGGTCTCTTAGGCTGTCTTCATTACTTTTCATTCTTTTTTTCTTTATTCTGTTCCATGGCTTTGAATTCCACCATTCTGTCTTCTAGGTCACTTATCCGTTCTCCTGCCTCAGTAATTCTGCAATTGATTCCTCCTAGTATATTTTTCATTTCAGTTATTGTATTGTTCATCTCTGTTTGTCCTTTAGTTCTTCTAGGTGTTTGTTCTTTAATTCTTCTAGGTCTTTGTTAAACATTTCTTGCATCTTCTCGATCTTTGCCTCCATTCTGTTTCTGGGGTCGTGAATCATCTTCACTATCATTATTCTGAATTGTTTTATTGGAATATTGTGTATCTCCAGTTCATTTAGTTGTTTTTCTGGGGTTTTATCTTGTTCCTTTGTCTGGTACATAGGCCTCTGCCTTTTCATCTTGTCTATGTTTCTGTGAATGTGGTTTTCGTTCCACAGGCTGCAGGATTGTAGTTCCTACTTACTTTTGCTATCTGCCCTCTGGTGGATGAGGCTATCTAAGAGGCTTGTGCAAGCTTCCTGATGGGAGGAACTGGTGGTGGGTTGAGCTGGGTGCTGCCCTGGTGGGCAGAGCTCAGTAAAACTTTAATCTGCTTGTGTGCTGATGGGTGGGGCTGAGTCCCCTCCCTGTTGTTTTGCCTGAGGCAGCCTATTACTGGAGCCTAGAGGCTCTTTGGTGAGGCTGATGGCAGACTCCAGAAGGGCTCAGCTAGGGAGTACTTCCCAGAACTTCTTCTGCCAGTGTCTTTGTCCCCACGGTGAGCCACAGCCACCCCCTGCCTCTGCAGGAGGCCCTACAACACTAGCAGGTAGATCTGGTTCAGTCTCCTATGGGTCACTGTTCCTTCCCTTGGGTCCTAATGCACACACTGCTTTGTGTGTGCCCTCCAAGAGTGGAATCTCTGTTTCCTCCAGCCATGTTGAAGTCCTGCAGTCAAATCCCACTAGCCTTCAAAGTCTGATTCTCTAGAAATTCCTTCTCCCGTTGCCAGACCCAGGCTGGGAAGCCTCACATGGGACTCAGAACCTTAACTCCAGTGGGTGGACTTCTGTGGTATAATTGTTCTCTAGTTAGTGAGTGACCCACCCAGTGCTTATGGGATTTGATTTTATTGTGATTGTGCCCCTCCTACCATTTCATTGTGGTTTCTCCTTTATCTTTGGATGTGGGGTGTCTTTTTTCATCAGTTCTAGTGTCTTCCTTTTGATGATTGATCAGCAATTAGTTATGATTCTGGTGCTCTCGCAAGAGGGAGTGAGCACATGTCCTTCTTCTTCGCCATCTTGAACCAATCTCCCCTGGCATAGTTTTTGTTAATAGATAACTAAAAGACCAAGTGTCTTCAACCATATACTTCTTTTTCAACATTTTTTTTGAAAAATTTCAAACATACAGAAAAGTAGAAAGAATCATACAGTGAACACCCATATATCACCATCTAAATTTTCCAATGAAATTTTTGACATATTTGCTTTATCATATGTTTATCTCTCTTACCATGGTTCTGTTGATGCATCAAAATACCTTATCTTTTGATACATTTTAAAATAAGTTGTCGTTAGTATACTTCATCCCTAAACATTTTAGTGTGGATACTGTTAACTAGAGTTCAATATGTGGTTATATGTATTTTTTCTTTTGAGAGAAAATTGATATACAGTAAAACACAGAGATCTTAAGTGAAATTTGCTGAGTTTTAACCAGTTCGTGCACATGTATAACCCCAAGCCTTCATGAAGATATAGCATGTTAACATTGCTGCAGAAAATTCCTTTATGTCCCGTCTAAGTCATGTAGCTAGCACCCCAAGAAGGCATTTGCTTAATTTTTTTCTACTATAAATTTAGTCTGTTCTAGAACTTAATATAAAAGTTACTATAGATTTTCTACTCTTGTGTAAGACTTATTTCATTCAGATTAATGGTTTTGAGATTCATCCATGTTGTGTTTAGTAGAGGTTTATTTCCTTTATTATTAAGTAGAATTCCATTGTATGAATGCATCCCATTTTGTCTATCCATTTTTCTGGTCGTGGATCCAAATTGATTCCAGATTTTAGTTATTATGAATAAAACTGTTCTGAACATTCTCATATAAGTCTTTTTGTGAACATAAACTTTCATTTCTCTTTGGTAAATACTAAGGAGTAGAATTGCCGGGTGATAGTGTATGTTTAATTTTATAAGAAACTGCCTAATGCTTTTTCAAAGTAGTTATATCATTTACATTCCTAATAACAATGTATGAGAGTTCTAGTTACACTACATCCTTGCCAGCATTTGATGTTGTAGTCTTTTAATTGTAACTGGAGGGTGTCTAATGGTATATCATTGTGGTTTTAATTTGCATCTGCCTGGTGATTAATGATGTTGAGCATTTTTTCATGTGTTTATGGGCTGTTTGTATAAATTCTTGGTCAAATGTCAGTTCAAATCTTTTGTCCCTTAAAAATGCTTTTGTCTTTTTATTATTGAGTTAGAAGAGTTCTTTATATATTCTGGATGACTATTTTATTAGACTATGATTTTCAAATGTTTTCTTCCAGCCTATGTTTTGGCCACTCATTTCTTTAATTGTGTCTATCAACAAGCAGCAGTTTTATTTTTAATCAAGTCAAATTCATTACAGTTTTCTTTCATGGTTGCTGCTTTTTGTGTCACGTCTAAGAAACCCTTGCCAACCCCCAAGTAAAAAAAAATTTCTTCTGTTTTCTACTAGAAATTTTATAGTTTTAGTTTTTAGTTTGGGACTATGGCACATCTTAATTTAGTTTTTGTGTGTGATATGAGGTAGGTTGTTCTAGTGACATTTATTGGATTGCTTTGGTACGTTTACCAAAAATCAATAGACCATATAATGTGGGTATATTTCTAGGCCCTCTGTTCTGTTCCCTTGGTACATTTGTCTATCCTTATGCTGGGACTATATTCTCTTGATTTTTATAGTTTTATAGTAAGTGTTGAAATCAAGTAGAATAGTTCTCCAACTTTTTTTTCCTTCCAGTTTAATGAGATGTAATTGACATACAGATAATTCCTTCAACTTTATTCTTCCTTTTCAAGATTATTTTAGATATTCTGGGTCTTTTGACTCCACATAAATTTTAGAATCAATTTATCAAAGTCTAAAGAAGGCCTGGGAATGGATGGAGATATATGTGTGTGTGTATGTGTGTGTATGTGTGTGTGTGTGTGTGTGTGTGTGTGTGTGTGTGTGTATATAGAGAGAGGAGCAAGGAATATTATATATAATGTATAGTACTGTGTATATCTTATAAGATATATATGATACATGTATTCCTTATAAGCCTTAGGTATATAGATATAAAATATTACATATCTATTTTTTAGCAAAATGACATGATATATCTTGGTATGGATTTCCTTGTATTAACTTGACAGGGTTTGCTGAGTTTTGTTAGTCTCTAAATTTATATTTTTCACGAAATTTGAGAAAATTTTAGTCATTTTTCTCTTTATATGTTTTGTTTTCCTGACCTATTTTCTCTCTCTTTTCTCCTTCTGGTACTAAATTTACATACATGTTTAACCTTTTGATATTATCCTTCAGGTTATTGAGACTCAATCATTTTTCTCCCAGTCCTTCAGATTGGATACTTTCTATTGATATATCTTCATGTACATTGACTTTTTCTTCTGTCATCTCCCATGTGATAATAAATCTAGCCATGTGATATTCTTTCTCAGAAATTATATTTTCTTTTCTCAATTTCCCTTTGGCTCTTTTTTTTATAGTTCCATTTCTTTGCTGAAAGTTTCTATTATGTAATTTCTTACAAGCAGAGTTTCCTGTGTTTTTGAGCATAGTTATAATAGCTACTTTAAAACTCTTATATGCTAATTCCAACATCTGGTTCATCTTGATACAGTCTCAGTTGGTTCCCTTTCCACCTGAATATTGGTCACATTTTCCTGCTTCTTTTTTTTTTTCCTGCTTCTTTATATGTCTAGTAGTCTTAGATTATATTCTGGACGTTATACATGATACACTCCAGAAATTCTGAATTCTGTTATATTCCTCTGAAGGGTATTGCTTTTTGTCATTGTTGTTTTTGTTACAACAGGCAGTTAACTTTGCTCCTAGCTCTGTCTCCCCTGTGGTGGCCAGGAGTTGAAATCTCTGTTTAGTTCTTTTAGTCATAATTGGGATGCTTTCAATCTGTCTCACACCTTTGTAATTCAGAAGTCAGCTAGATATATAGGAAGATTTTACACACTAAATCCCCCTCTGTAGCTCCCCCTCTATAGCTCTCTTTTTTATGAGATACTGCCTTCACTTTCCAGCCGCTGTCATTGCTCCTAAGTCTATTATTTATTTCTTCAAGTCATTATGGTTTGGGGTTCTCTATTCACTTTTATCTATGTCAGGTGGGACTGCCTAGGGCCTCCCTTCACGCAGAAAGCTCTAAAATATGGAAACTCAACCATTGCCCTTTCCTTCTTCCAAGTATAATCTCCCTAAAGTATCTGCTTGCTTCTGCTTGCTCTCTACTACCTTCAGGCATTTTTTTCCCTAGAGTTGTATCTCTAGGAGCGTTGGTCTTATAGTAGTTAATCCTCTGTTACAGGGAATATTTAAACTATGTGATTTTAGAATATATAAATAAGATAGTAAATGGTACTGGCTGATTCCCAATCTATATTTTTTGACTGTTGTACAAATATAACCTTATTTCAGACTTAATATATCAGTAGAAGGAATTGGAGGTTGATTGATTGATTTAAATGTTTCTTTATTTCTTATGTTTACCCCTTTTTAATTGTATATTTTGCAGAATGAGAATTTAAGTATTATATTTTAACTTGTATATTTTTCTTTTGGTGAACTTGATGTTTTTAAATTGGTTATATTTTTTATTATTGGACAGTTTTTCTACTAGATAAGGATGAGTTTAGATACATAAATAATTATAATTTCAAGTGCAAAAATAAATATGACCAAAGATTGTATATTCACTATACATGACAAATTTAAATAAAAATTAACGAAACTCATCTGTCTTAACAAAGTGAAATAGCAAATCCAAATGGTTTGACTTTTGACATTTTAAGTGTTGTCAAAACCGTTTTAAAAAACAAAGATGATATAGTTAGCATGACATTTTGCTACAGTTCATATTTCAATTTTAAATTTGTGGAATTGAGTGTGATTCTTAAAATAACCTCAAATGCACTGTAAATTATAAATTTCTAGTACACTGTAAACAGGATGTGTTGTTTACAGCTGTTTAGATCCACTAAATATCTGTAGATTTGCTTCTTCAGCTAGCGTAGGAACTTACTGGCTATAACTCCCTGCCTTGTTCAATAACTTCCAGTAATTATCAGGAAGAAAGTGCAGTAAATTCATGTAATAGACTACCCCTTTGCTATAATATACAATCAGAGGCGATCAATGCTTCTTACAATAAGGAGAAGAATTACAACTGTGTTTTATTTTATAGCTTTGGTAATACAGCTTTGGAAACCACCAGAGGGAGTAGAGTTAGACTTCAGTGGTCAAATTCCATTGCGGTAAAACATAGCCTCAGGCTGACATTTTACAAAGTAGCAACACAACAAGGGGTTGTGTACTTTTTAGCAGCCTATTTTATTTGTTCACCCATACTACTAGTGGAAGACCTCCGTGTATTGTTGCTCTCTTAGTTCATATGCCTGGAATAATGAGATTCTCTCTGAATATAATAAATAATAATCAAGTTTAACCTTTGGCCACATCATTACAAGAAGGGAAAGATAGGCATAGCTGATAATGAAAACTCCAGTGTTGCAACAACCCACAGTGACTTGTTCATTACAAAGTTATATTTGTTATGGTTTTAAAAATATACTTTTATTGTGGTTTAAATCAAAGGGCATTTTTGAGCCCTGCCTAGTTATGCTTAAAGTATAATTACATGCTACATATCTTGGTAAGTAAATGAAAGCCTTTTTTTGGTTATTTGTTATAAATTTTACTTTGCCTATAGCTAAGTGAAGGCCAGGCCTCTAAAGTGTTTCAAGTATAATGCACAATGAATATAAAACAGTCCATTAATTGGGATAATAGGTCCCAGCATGTAATTGCATTTCTTAGGTACTATGGATAGTAACTGAGTGAAGTAGTATTTATTCAAGGTTGTTAGTCACCCACGGATAACTTTATTTGTCCACTGATGCTTAAATAAATGCATCATCCATCATTAAGAATATTTATGAAGAAATTTATAACAAAAATCATCTCAAATTATGAAAGGAAACAGTATATAAAAGTTATTGAAGAATGCCACAATAAAATCTTGCCAGTGCCTCAGGTTACTTGCTTTTATGTTGGTGGACAGTAAAATATTGTAGAAACTCAAGAATAAATGTGAACCAAACATGATTACTGTACTTTGCTTTATATTGTGCTGTCCAACAAAATATCTGTAAGACATAGAGTAAGTTCCATCAGCAATTTCCAGTCCCATGAATTTGCACAGTTTTTCAAGAAAAAAAAGAACTCACCAACAGTCAATGTGCCACAAACCTTTGCAGTCTCTCAAATAGTGTGTGTGTGAGGCTTTATTTACAGTTGTAAAAATGTTTCCTTTGGTTTTCATTGAATAGGTTGTTGGCTATTTCTGAGGTGTTAAATAAAACAAATGTTCTATTTTATTGTGTGGAGGCCTCCACATCTCATTCAAGAAGAGTCAAGAGGAAGTCTCCATTAGCTTAGGACAAGATTACCTTCTTTCCCAGAAATCACTGGCAGGACTGAAGGGGAGGGCCCAGAACTTCGGTCCACCACCCTTCTGGACCTCTCAGTGTCCCAACTTCACCTCTGTTATGTGTTGTGAGACTATCCTGATGAATCCCATGATGTCCTCTCTCCTGTTTTCATCAATCCCTGAAAGAAGTCCAGGATTTCTAGAATCCTAGATCATCCTTTTCCTAACTGTATTCCCTGTGAAGCTCTGTAGCCTGTGAGGCAACCCTTCTACTTTCTCCACCATATCACTTCCTATTTCTTTGCTTTATTCTTCTCTATACCAACTACCAACTTTTCATTTGTTAAATAATTATTTGTCTATTTCCTGTCATAGCTGATGCACTAAAACTATTTCTTGAATGACTGACTGAATGACCGAATAAAGTTTTTCCCTCTCTTTGATGCAAAACAGACATTTCTAAAATTAAAATGGAAAAAAAGTGTTCTATTAAAAGATGAGGACTCTATGGAGCTCCAAGAGACAGTGTATAACATCTTCTTGTGCTATTAAATAACCCTTGGGAAACAAAAATATTTCTCCTGCCCATACCAGGAATTTTTCTGTACGTATTTATGTTACTGATCACATCACATAATACCACTAAATATGAGAATGGTTTTGTTTATTGACTTGGGAAATTTTTGCTGCTTCTGGTGTTTCTGTTAGACTACAATACTTAGCACTGCTAATATTTTCCTCAGTTTGCATTCATGTATGATCCTTCATATAGGTTTAGGTATGTATAATGTACTATAGGTAAAAACTGCTTGGCCCAGGAACTTTTAAAATTTGAATTGATACACTAGCTTGAATTGATCCAGTAGCTTGTTGATTCAGACTAAAATTTTAAGTTGTTCCCTTTTTCTCAATTGTAATAAGCCTTTAGAGAATTGCTATGAGATGATAAAGATATTTGGCAAAGAACTGAAAATTGAGAAAAAATCTGTTGAGTTGTATCAATTTCATTGGCAAGTCTACTCTTACATACACATGAGCCAGTGTTCTAAGAGTCTTGGCATTTTCATTTCAGCTACAAAGAAATATGAGACACAACTTAATTGCTTTATCCTTTAAACCTTCTAGATGCATTTTGTTTTAAAAAGGAGGCATTTACTCATTCTTCAGATTTTTCTAGGAGTAAACATTTTTTGAATAACAAAGAATACAGAAGTGTCCTATTATAACACTGTATAGCAGGACAAATAGAATATTTAAAACAGAAGACAGCAATTACTAATTTTGAAATCAGAGCTTATTAATAACCTACTGTAATATAATAATTAATATTGATGAGTCTTTAATATGTTTAATATTTCTATACTTTTTCTGTAACAAGTCAGGAAGGAGAGGCATTATGTTTATGATATGTTATCCTTCTAACTTCTTGAACAGCAATGTCATATTTCTGGAGAATATAATGCTATATGCTGTCTTTTAGAATCTTATTGGGGATGGTCATTAAAATTAGAATAACTATGTTTTTCAGGGATTCAATCTGGATTATGTGTCCTTATTGCCATTTTATAACTAATAGAGGAGTACATTAATGTATAGTCTTTTGGTTGAAAGGGTAATGAATAAAAACAATAAAAGTAAGATGCTCTACAGACTTCTAATGTGGTGTACCTAAAGAAATTTTCAGTGAGAAGACTACATCTATTCTGTCCCCAGATCATCCTTGGGGAAAAAACAGGCAACCAAAAATTATTGTTAAATAACATATTGCTATCTCCTATCTTAGCACAACTCCTTCTCTGCACTATCAAATATCTTTATTTTCCTTTGAAACATAAATTGACTTAAAATCTACTTTCTTAAGAAGCACTAGTGAAGGGCTTTGAAATGACATTATCTTTATAATGTATATCCCTATTGATATTTAAGCATCAATTTAAACTTTGTATTATACACCTCTCTTCAAAGTTCTATGAAGATGGAACAGTGCCAGTTATATTAACATGTCCCTAATTTAGACTAGAATTTCGACTTATGGTTGACTCAGAGATGTATCGTTCAGACCCTGCAAGGAAGGACTAGTTGCCTCAGCTGTCAGCAGCTCTAGGTAGTGACTCAACTGCAGAAAATTGCCGTTTGAGATCACGTCCTTCCAGGGGCAGCCCATAGCCAATGACTGCTTGAGATGAGGCATAAAGGCCCAACCATTTTGGTCCACTGTAGGATAAGTCTGAAGGGCCATATATGCTACAGAGCTCCTGGTGGAATTGACCAAAAATGGCTAGGTCTACATCACAGTTTGACTTCACCCTGTGCCCAATTTTGCTTTCTCCTTCTTCCTTCCAAATGTTAGAACTTGGTTCCAGAGACCTCCAACCTGCAATATTACTTTTTATACCTCTAAATTCTCTTCTAAATCTGACTAGATTTAGATTCTTCTATGTATATGTATAGATTCTCTGGCAAAATCACACATTTTTGCCTTATCCCTTCATTACCAATAAGTAGACACTTGAGCAACGTGGGTTTGCTCAACGTGGGTCCACTTATACATGGATGTTTTCCACATGGTCTGTAGTTGTTCGAATCCATGGATGTGAAACCACAGATACAGAGGATTTCTGTGTAAACTGTGTATTATACACAGATTTTTCAATTGTGTGGAGGGTTGGTGTCCCAATCCCTGTGTTGTTCTAAGGGTCTATTATATTACAAAAACAAAAGATGACTTGGCTTTCAACACTGTGAACTGCGAGGGTCACATCTTTTGAAACTTTTTATATATTCACTGTGGTGGGAATGCTCCATAATTGGTAAAATAGTATACAAGCAAAAGTAAATCATACCACCTTTTTTTTTTTTTTCTTTTTGTGGTACGCGGGCCTCTCACTGTTGTGGCCTCTCCCGTTGCGGAGCACAGGCTCCGGACGCGCAGGCTCAGCAGCCATGGCTCACAGGCCCAGCCGCTCCGCAGCACGTGGGATCTTCCCGGACCAGGGCACGAACCCGTGCTCCCGGAATCGGCAGGCGAGCTCTCAACCACTGCGCCACTAGGGAAGCCCATCACCTTTGATTATTCCTTCTACCCTCCTTCCTGACTGTATCCCATCACCCATCTGCTACTTTCATAATATGATCAGAGTGAAAATGGAGGAGAAAGGAGTTCCAAGGGCTGATATCTCCAAATAAACACTGAAAAATGAGTGAAAACTTTCAAAATCAACTTTTTTGGAACTCTGGGAAATAGGCAAAAATTAATAGCAACCAAGCAATAACAGAATCAAGAAAAAGGTGACTTACACATGGAAGTCAGGTTTTGTGGTGTTTTAATTAGCCTTACTCCATTCCCCTTGCTGGAGTGGCAGTTGTCTTAGAGACAGCACTCACATTCTTGGTGTGGGTACCTGTTTTCAGAGGGAGCAGAGCAGAGCTTATTTCTAAGAACTTGTATGTATCTGCTTTGACCTATCTGAGGATTCCTCAAAGGCCTGACACAAGGTTTTGTTTTGTTTTTTTACCTAACTCAGAACTCTCTCAGGGTGGAAAAGGACTAAATAGAGGGTGTTTGTCAAAAAATTATAAGGCATATGAACAAACTACTGCCTACTAGGGGCAGAGTATTACAGTTGGAAAAAATAATAGACATGCTGAAAGCTCAGGTAGAAAATCTGGGGAAAGAGTTAGTTTGGTGAATAAGAGAATTGAAAAACTCCCACAAATAACAGGGAATCTGGGAAGTCATGTGCACATGTTCAGAGAAGACCTGTGAAGGCCTTAAGCTTTCACCTGTGGCTGATCTTTTGGCTCAGCCCAACTAGGACCTAGTGAAAGCTAAGGTAAAGTTGTTAAGAGGGTTGGTAAGTATTGAGGGAGTATCCAGTGCACATATAATTTGCGAAGACCAGGAGAGTTTTTTCTTTTCCTTTTTCTTTTTTGCTCCAGGCATTTAAGGAAATCTCTGTCAATCACTAGTTGACCACAAGCTAAAGAAACAGAGACTTCAGAGGCCACATACAACAAAGAAATAGTCTTTAAATATACTTTAGAAAAGTCACTAAATAAGCAAGTATCCACAACCCACAGTAAGTAAGAACAACAAACCCTGAGGAGAAGGAAGAATCTGATTTTCAGAGTTAGCACATTATGATATTCAAAACATCCAATTACAGCAAAAAATTATAAGCATGCAAAGAAATAAGAAAGTTGGTCCATACCCAGAAAAAAAAATTAATAGACACTGTCTCTGAGGAAGCACAGAAATTGGACTCATTAAAGAAAGCCTTTAAGTCAGCTGTCTTGAATATGCTCAAAGAGCTAAAGAAAACCATGGAAAGAACTGAAGGAAACCAGGAGAACAATGTCATACTAAATAGAGAATATTTTAAAAAAGATAAAAATTATCAAAAGGAATCAAAGAGAAATTTTAGAGCTGAAAAGTGTAACAGTTGAAATTGTTACACTAGAGGAGGAGCTCACAGCAGAGTAGGGAAGGCAGAAGGAAGAATCAGTGGACATGAAGATAGGTTAATTGAGAGTATCCACTCTTGAGAAGCAGAAATAAGAAAGAGTGTAGACAATAGCTGATTCATTTTGTTATAAATCAGAAACTAACACACCATTGTAAAGCAATTATACCCCAATAAAGATGTTAAAAAAAAAAAAAAAAAGAGTGTAGACAAATGAACACAGCCTAAGAAACCTATGGGATACCATTAAGCATAACAACATATATATAATAGGAGACTGAGAATGAGAGGAGTAGAATAAGAAGAAAAATATTTGAAGAAATAATGGCTGTAAACTTCCCAAATTATAAAAGACATGAATCTACACATCTAAGAAGCTCAAAAAATTCTAGGTAGGGGAATTCCCTGGCAGTCCAGTGGTTAGGACTCTTTGTTCTCACTGCCAAGGGCCTGGGTTTGATTCCTGGTCGGGGAACTAAGATCCCACAAACCACGTGGCACAGCCAAAAAAAAAAAAATTCTAAGTAGAATAGACACAAAGGGATCCACATCAGGCCATGTTATAATAAAAATGTCAAAAGATAAAAATAAAGTGAGCATCTTGAAAGTAGCAAGAGAGAAGCAACTGGACATGTACAAGGGTGAATTATTTCAAATGTTGAAAGAAGAGTTAACACCAATCCTTCTTAAACTTTTCCAAAAAATAGAAGAGGACAGGATACTTCCTAACTCATTTTATAAGGCGAGTATTACCTTGATAATAAGCCAGACAAAGACATTATGAGAAAAGAAAATTTCAAACCAATAACCCTTATAACTACTGATGTAAAATTTCTCAACATGATACTAGCAAGTTGAATCCAGTAGCATATTAAAAGGATTATATGCCATGACTAAGTGGGATTTAGTTGAGGAATCCAAGAGTAGTTCAACATATGAAAAACAATCAATGTACCTACCATAGCATATTAATAGAACAAAGGGAGAAAACTATATGATCATATATATATGTGTAGTTGATTTACAGTGTTGTGTTAGTTTATATGATCATCTTAATGTAGAAAAAGAATTTAAAAAAACCCACCACCCTTTCTGGATAAAAACACTTAACGTATTAAGGATATAAGGGAATTTCCTAACCTGATAAAGGGTATTTATGAAAAACCCACATCTAACATTATACTCAATGGTGAATGACGGAAAGCTTTCTCTCTAAAATCATGAACAAGACAGAGGTTCTTGCTTCTGCCATTTCTACTCAGTGTTGTACTGGATGTTCTAGTAAGACAACTTTGGCAAGGAAGATAAATAAAAGGCATCCAAATCAGAAAGGAAGAAGTAAAACTATCACTATTCACAAATGACATGATCCTATATATAATAAAACCGAAAGAATCCAGGAAAAAATATTGTATGATTTCAGCAATGCTGCAGTATATAAGATCAACCCATAAAAATCAGTTGTATTTCTATACATTAAGAGTGAACATTCAAAAAAGGAAATTAAGAAAACAATTCAACTTACAATAGTATTGAGAAGAATAAAATACTTTGAAATAAATTTATCTAAGGAGATGGGAGACGTATACTGAAAAGTGCAAGACATTGCTAAAAGAAATTAAAGACCTAAGTAAATGGAAAGACGTTTTATGTTCATGGATTGGAAGACTTAATTTTGCTAAGATGGTAGTACTCACTACAGCAATATATAGATTCAGTGCAGTTCTTATCAAAATCCCAATTTTTTTTTGTTTTTTTACAATAATAGAAAACCTGATTCTAAAATTTGTGTGGAATTTCAAGGGATCCCAAAGAACCAAAACAGTATTCAAAACACAGCACACAATTGGAGGACTCAACTTTCAGTTTTCAAAACACAGTACAAACTTACAGCAATCTTAATAGCGTGATTGTGGATAAGGATAGACATACATACCAATGGGATATTATTGAGAGTCCGTAAATAAACCCATATGTATATGACCTGTTAATTTTGACAAGCATGCCCAAACCAATCAGTGGGGAAAGAACAGGTTTTTCCAACAAATATTGGTGAAATAACTGGATATTCATATGAAAAGAATGAAGTTGGACCCTACCTCACAACATATGTGAAAGTTAAAATGGATCAAAGACTCAGATATAAGTGCTAGAGCTATAAAAGTATTAGAATAAAACATAGGGGTAAATCTTCATGATCTTGGATTTCGCAAAGAACTTTTAGATGTAACTCAGCACAAGCAACAAAAGAAAAAATAGTTAAATTGGATTTCATCAAATTTAAAACTTTTGTGTTTCAAAAGGACATCATCAAAAGAAAGTGAAAAGACATCCCACAGAATGGGAGAGAATATTTTCAGATCATATATCTTATAAGGGTGTAGTATCCAGAATACTGTATATAAAGAACTCATGCAACTCAACAACAAAAAGACAGCCCAGTTTTTAAAAAATGGCCAAAAGACTTGTATAGACATTTCTCCAAAGAAAAGATACAAATGGCCTACAAGTACATGTCAAGATACTCATCATCATTAGTCATTAGGGAAGGCAAATTGAAATCACATGATACCACTTCATACCCACTAGGATGGCTATAATAAAAAGGAAAATAACAAGTGTTGGTTAGGATGTGGAGAAATTGGAACACTTTTACATTGCTGGTGAGAAAGTAAAATGGTGCAGCCACTGTGGAAAACAGTGCCAAACATTGAATTTCCATGACCCAGCAATCCCCTCATAGGTATATAACCAAGAAAATTGAAAGCTTATCCCCATACAAAAACTTGTACAAGAATATTCAGTATAGCATTATTCACAATAGTCAAAAAGCAGAATGTCCATCAACCAGTGAATGGATAAACAAATGTGGTTTATCTATATAATAGAATATTATTTGGCCATGAAAATGAACGAAGTACTGACACATGCCGCAATGTGGATGAATCTCAAAAACATTATGCTAAATGAAAGAAGCCAGACACAAAAGGCCACATGTTAATTGCACTTACATGATATTTACCAAATAGTGGGGGAAATAGGAGTGGGTACTTAAAGAGTATGGGGTCTCCTTTCAGGTGATGAAAATATTCTGGATATAGATAATGGTGATGATCATACAACATTGTGAATGTACTAAATACCACTGAATTATACACTTTAAAATAGTTAAAATGATGAATTTTATGTTAAGTAAATTTTACTACAATAAAAAACCAAAGAATGTTTTAAGAGATGTCATAGCATTCCCTAGTATAAAGCTTTCCACATAGTAGGTGCAAGAAATTTTGCTCAATATAGTGGGTTGCACTCTTCACGGTAAGGTGCTGGTTGAAAGCTTATATCTCTTCTCTCGAATTCCCTTAAGAAAATAAAGAGACTTGAAGATTGAATACTAATATGAATAATGGTACTATTTGTGTGGCATTTTATAACATACAGGCCAGGGAAGAATCATTACCATTGTTTAAATGGTGTTATTATTTATAGAAACTAATATTATAGATACTATATTGTATAATGTTTACCCTTTTAATAGAAAAAATCAGGTTCACAGAAATTATACCTGTTACCCAAGGTTAAAGAAATGATAGGTGCTACCATTGGGACTCAAACTGTAGTGTTGTGTCTCCAAATTCTTGACTCTTAAAACAAAGCCAAGACAAAGATTTCAGCTGAAAAACAGTACAGGACATTCTGTTTCTTGGAAATACTACCCAATTTGTGCTGCCTCATATTAACTGCATGCCTTATAGTTTCTTTATCTGGATTACAATGGAACATGAGGAAGGCCTCAGCTCTACTGAAGAAAGCAGAAATTTAAAAAGAATCCTATCTTGTTACCTTGCATTTTTACACAAAGCTAAAAAAAAAAAAAAACCTCATGTAATAGTTGCTGATCTATCTTAACATAGTCCCTTGATATATTTTGTTATTTTTCACAGTGTATTCCCTAAATGATTCCTGCACAAAAAAATGCAGGGCATTTTGACTACATATTAGTCCAAGTATTTGCTGAGATATCAGCCCACTTTAATCAACAGACAAGTAGACCCTTTAAAGCTGTGAAGACAGATACAACATCCAAATTCAGATACTCAGGGCAGTGCACTATGTGGACCAAAGCTAAAAAGTAATTTGTAGTCAAAGCAATTTGTACAGTCATCTGTTTGCATATTTAGTAGAAAAACAATCAGTAGGTATTTATTGTACACTTACTGTGTGCTTAGAACTCTGCTAGGTGCTATGTGAGGAGAAAAAAAGAACCAAACCAAGGGGTGTGGTGGCGGTTGTGGGATGAATTGGGAGATTGGGATTGACATATATACACTAATTTGTATAAAATAGATAGCTAATAAGAACCTGCTGTATAAAAAAATAAAATTAAAAAGAAGAAAAAATATTTGATGTGGAAAACACAATATATTGGCTTCAAAATTTTTAAAAAGGCAAAATTAAAATGAATAAACATTTAAAAAAAAGAACCAAACCAAAGACAATGTCCTTCATTTCTTTTTTTTTTAACATCTTTATTGGCGTATAATTGCTTTACAATGGTGTGTTTGTTTCTGCTTTATAACAAAGTCAATCAGTTATACATATACAAATATGCCCATATCCCCTCCCTCTTGCATCTCGCTCACACCCTCCCTATCCCACCCCTCTAGGTGGTCACAAAGCACGGAGCTGATCTCCCCGTGCTATGCGGCTGCTTCCCACTAGCTATCTATTTTATATTTGGTAGTGTATATATGTCCATGCCACTCTCTCACTTTGTCACAAGTCCTTCATTTCTTGACTTCCCAACTCTGAATTCCTAAATAAATCAAAGTAACACCTCTCATTTGGCAATAAGTTATATTAGTGCCTTGGCTACATTTACTTTTTTTGCAAACTTCAAGGACTGCACCATTCCTAGGGTAAAGTGAAAAACAAAATGGATCTATTCCAGATGCAGACAACTGAGGGAGATCTCATCCAGGGGCAGCAGGGCAGAAGGAGGTTTCCTTGTAATCAGAAGATTACCCAGCTGCTATATAATGGGCACTAAGAAACTGTCGTAGTTAAATCAGAAATGCTTCCAGGCAGACGTAGAGAACAAACATATGGATTCCAAGGGGGGAAGGGGGGGTGGGATGGATTGGGAGATTGGGATTGACATATATACACTACTATGTGTAAAATAGATAACTAATGAGAACAGACTGTATAGCACAGGGAACTCTGCTCTGTGGTGACCTAAATGGGAAGGAAATCCAAGGAAGAGGGGATATATGTATACATGTGGCTGATGCACTTTGCTGTACAGCAGAAACTAACACAACATTGTAAAGCAACTATACTCCAAAAAAAAAAAATGTTTCCAGGGAGGGAACCACAGTAATTCTCATATTTGTTTCTTGCTCCAATGTTGGTTTCATAAGAGGGATGGACACTTTGTCTTCCAGAGCTAGAGGTTATTTACCTGCTCTGGAAGTATGATGTTGCTATCTGAAGTTCTAGCTATTGCTTGCTACAACTTCCTGGAAATAGATGTAGAGACTGATCAGTTTTCCAAAGTTAATTTTGCTCCTGTTTTAGGCTATCAGGTTTCAAACTGAAAGGGGAAGCTCAGTCCTGAATCTGATTTTTAACAGGGCCTAATGGAATCCTAGCTTTCCAATAAATAGCTCATAAAAATATTTATTAAAAGGTTAAGCAGAGGTCTTTTCTTATTCAGGGTGGTTAATTATTCCAGGTAACATAAATTAATTACAATACAATGTAGAGAAAATTACAAAACAATCTTGAATTTGTATATTGACATAAGGGATTAGTAGATTAGATGATTCTGTTATTTAGCTCTTATATTCATTGCATGGACCCACTGCTTATTAGGGTCTGTGAATACGTGTAACAATAAAGGAACAAAGAAATGGTTCCTGCTCATCTGTATTAGACTTTTTCTCACTTGCTCTCATTCTTACAATTGCACATTTTTCTCCATTTAAATAGAACTCCAGTTTCTATTTAAACATGTGTTTGTGCATTATCCACCTGCTATCTTTCTCTTTCAAGTCACTTACCTCCTGTCTCACAGGTTCCTTAGGAACATTTTGGGAAGTGGTATTTAACCCCCCTCCCCCCACTGCTTTGCTCTCCTTTTACTTTGCTACCTTTAATTCTCACGACTCATAATTTTAGTTTGGGATGAGGAAGATCATGTAGCCTATATTTCTCAAATCTGACTAATTTGTACATCATTTTCCCACATGATCCATATTTACCCTGACACAGCTTGCACTTCTTCCAAATGAAATTTATCTCCTGCCCCCTCCTGTTTTCCACGTCTGGCAGAGGACAGGCTTGCCTGAAAGCACAGCTGCTTGGCGTTCATCTGTGCTTATTGGTGACCCAATGAAAGGGTGTGTTTTAATCACTTATTTACCTGTTGGTGAGGGAGGAATTCCTGCCGTAGGATTAGGAGTATGGCTAAACACATGACACCCAGTACCCAACAGATGAGACTGACAGTAGTTATTAGGCACATATAGTCACAATCCAGAGGAGGACACAGTATACCATGCAGGGTGACCTGGGGGTTGCATTTGAGAACAGAGTAAATAACCACAGGCTGTGGGAGTCAGGTTTTATAGTATTAAGAGGGTGTGGTGCCCCCCTGGTTCCCACAGGAGGATGTGTTTGTCTTGTTTGCATAATTCTGTGAGCTGGCAGGGAACTGCAGTCTACTGCTCAGGGATAAATAGGAACTGTACCTGGTCTTCTTGATGAGGAGCGTTACTTGGTTAGGGGGCCTTATCTGCAGGAACATACTAGGGAGGGGAACTTGTGGTTACACCATTTGAGGCCCTCCCAATTTTGTCACATGTCAAGGCAGCACATAATATTGGCTCTTAATTTTAGGCCTTACACAGCAATTGACTCCTTGATATCTTGACATCAGTTTAAACCTAGGTGATGACTAGGATTTCAAGGAAGTAGGTAGAGTGCCTCCTTAGGAAATAAAGTAGGCCCTTGATCAAAAGGGAGAGGGCACATGGTGAGGTGGTAGTAAAAACCATGAACTTTAGAAGTATTCCCCTTTATGGCCAATAAAGTCAATTGAGAGACCTGTGTGGCATTAGAGTAACAAATACACATTCCCAGGGGCCATG
Organism: Phocoena sinus; assembly: GCF_008692025.1. Classification (NCBI taxonomy): domain Eukaryota; kingdom Metazoa; phylum Chordata; class Mammalia; order Artiodactyla; family Phocoenidae; genus Phocoena; species Phocoena sinus. The sequence continues at coordinate 106,689,128 of NC_045784.1, forward strand.
AATTTAGACTAATCAATGCCTGTGGCAATAGTGACAACCACAAGGGGGTCCATTTGACTCTTTTGAACTTAAATAGGAGTTCTTTGAGGAGCCCATTATTCCTCAATTATTCCAGCTGCCTAGGGCTTATGGGGGAGGTAGAAGTTTCATCGAATGCCTTCTTCAAGAGCCCAGCATTGTGTATTCTGAGAAGTGAATTGAGTGTCTTGGTCACTATCAGCAATGTCTGGGGCTCTGAAGTTGATAAGGTATCCTGGTAAGACCTTGTATTATGGTCTTAATATCATAGAGACATCTGTTACCTTGCTTTATATTTTGGGTATCTGTGAGGCAAGAGATTGCCAGAGTTCTTTACCCCAGAGGGGACAGCTCTTAGGCAGTGGTCTAAGAGTTTGAAAGAATGTCTAGGTGGGGCCATTTTCTGGCCAGGGCATCCTGTGCTGAGGTGATTGTATGAAGTGCAGCCAATTGTGCTGACATTTAGGTCTGGCCCCTTATCAGGGAGGTCCTGGTTAAGGGATGAAAAAGCAGCAACTCCCCAATTAGCTCCATCACCTACATGGTGGCAGTACTATCCATAACGTGTATGAATTTCTGTTGCTCTCCACTCATTTGATCCCAAGGGACTCTCTGAGTAGCCAATGGGTCTGGAAGAGGAGTGACCCCTCCAGTACCATGGCATCTGGCAAGGGACTGAGAGCAAAGGAGTCCACCCCTTCCTGTAGGTGTGATATGCCAGAGGGACCAGGTTTGGCTTCATCCTGTAGCAAGGAGCCCTTAGTAGCCATGCCAAGCTTTCAAGGTGCTGCTTTTGTAACTCAAGGTATAATGGTCAGCTAAGTACAGAGGGTTGTGGGCCCAGGGCCTAAACTTCCAAAAGAGCCAAGTAGGTGGCCAGCTATTGCTGATGTAATGGTGTATAGCATGTGGCCAAGGAGGGCAGTGCCTTGCATCAGAAGTTTGTGGGCAATTTTTAGTTATCATGGGTGGTCCAGAGACCAGGAGACATGAGAGGAGGTTGCTTAAAGCCTCTAAAATTAAGTCTCAGGGTCACTAATGAGAGTGCCTGTTGTATGGCAATTTGGACACATTCTAGAGCCTTTTTTGAGTGGCTGCTATTCATGGTGGGCTGATTTGCAAGTAACAGACTAAATAAAATTTTTGAATGAGGATTTTGTTGCCTCCAGAGCCTAAAAAGGCCTAAAAGATGTTGGACTTGTTTTAACATTGAGGGTGTGGAAAGGATCGATAATTGTCTCTTGACAGTGTCAGGGGTGGAGCAACCTTTAGGTTACCAAATAATTTTTAGGAATTTAACCAAAGTGGCATGGCCATTGCATTGTATATAGGGCAATGGCCCATGCCGCTTTTATGAGCCCTTTTATAAATGTGTATGTCCTGAATAAATGTGGCAAATGAATTTTCTCCTCAGGATGTCATCCATCTTATGTCATATCTATGCTCATGGCGAAAGGTTGATACAGTTAAAATATTGCCTGTGAAGACTGTGTGTGATTGCAAGGGTGCTGAGGTACTCCATGGGGTACCAAGTATCATTTCCCTTTGGACATGAAAGTAAACTATGACTGAAAGGATGTTGAAATAGGCACCCAGCATAACATATTGGCCAAATCTGTAATAGCAAAATGTATATTATTTGCTTATTGGATGGACTTTGGAATTTAGATAATATTGGGTACTGGATTTGGAGGCCTTAATGGATGGGACCACAGCATTAAGGTTGTGTTAACCACTGTGAGGTGCCACTCATTCCGAGCTTAAGAAAATGCAATTTGACTGCTGAAAGGGGGAACAGGGGATAATCACCCCTTTACTAAATAGGTCTTGTATGATGGGTGTCAATCCTTGAAGACCCTGTTTTAATTTACATTGGGCCATATTACCTATTGTAACTGGGGTGTGATTTATGGAGTCCCATCTTCTTGAGCAAATTTGTGTCAAAGACTTAATTTTAACTTATTACTCATTGTGTCAGAGTGTCTATACTCACTGTGAATTTGTCTTAAAATTAGGCCAGTGGGTGCTATGACCATGGGGAATTTAGGCAAAGGAATGGTTCCATTCGTTAAGGTGAAACATATATATATATATATATATATATATATATATATTTTTTTTTTTTTTTTTTTTTTTTTTTCTGGTACGTGGGCCTCTCACTGTTGTGGCCTCTCCCATTGCGGAGCACAGGCTCCGGACGCACAGGCTCAGCGGCCATGGCTCACGGGTCTAGCCGCTCCGCGGCATGCAGGCTCTTCCCGGACCAGGGCATGAACCTGCGTCCCCTGCATCGGCCGGCGGACTCTAAACCACTGCGCCACCAGAGAAGCCCCATATATGTCTTTTATATTCAGTAACTTTACTAAGATTAAAGGGTGTGCCATGTTTAAATTTAGTGAGATCCCCAGGTGTAACTGTAATCTGAGCCCCAGTATTGATTAAGATCATGAAGGCTTCACAGCTGATGCATTTCAGCAGCTATTGAAGTTAAGTCAAAACCTATGTTGCAAAGATGCAAAAGACAATCAGCAACCTTTACCTTTTTCTTATATAAATTCTTTTAGTAAACTTTGAATTTCCAGTTTGCTCAAATTGTGGACCTCTGTTTCAGTTTTTTGTTTCCTCCCCTGTATCCAGGTTTGTTTCTTTCCTGTTCCCCAGCCCTAACTTGATATACTTCAGGAGTTGTCCCCTTTATTCTGCTCATATTTATAAATGTCTTCCTCCAGAGAGCCTCAAATCAAATATTCCCAGGGTTAGGGGCCTCCTCCATGGCCATGGTTGCTTTATAGGGCTTTAGGACCCCAGGCTTGAGTCAGGTTTGAATTAACCCCTTCACTGTGCCACAGGGGTACCATGGGTGTTTCCCCTATAACCCTGAGAACCAGAATCTTTGCTGTTACAGTCATAGGCGGCAGCAGCAGTAGTATTTAAGGGTACTAGTGAATTGTCTGCTGTTAGGAATGTGGACCTCAGTTTACAATCTAATGGGTACTTTTCCCTCCTTTCTCTCAGTACAGATTCCCACAGAATATGTTGGAGTTCTAGCTACGTGAAATCACAACTTTCAGTTTCTGTCTCCATCTGATTACCCACCGTGCAAACCTTCTGGTTGGTTACAGGGAAAAGTTTGAGTGCCCAGTGGCTCATCTCATAGGTTGCTTTCTCCTTCTCCAGGGAGTGTCTCCCCGGGTTGAGGGGGCCACATCCAATAAAGTCATTTTGTCTGTGAACCAGGTAGGGGTAATTAAGCCCTGTGATTGCAAGATTAACTCTTTATGTGTTGGTAGGCAGCAGCACTAAGCAAAAGCCCAGGCACACTGGCTTGGGATTTTGTATTGGGAGAGTAATTAACTTACCTTTTTCAGTGTTTTTGGAAGGCATATGCTCACCACTATACCACCAACGCGACCTTCTTCACTGTTTTTTTTTTTAACATCGTTATTGGCGTATAATTGCTTTACAATGGTGTGTTTGTTTCTGCTTTATAACAAAGTCAATCAGTTATATATATACAAATATGCCCATATCCCCTCCCTCTTGCATCTCGCTCACACCCTCCCTATCCCACCCCTCTAGATGGTCACAAAGCACGGAGCTGATCTCCCTGTGCTATGCGGCTGCTTCCCACTAGCTAGCTATTTTACGTTTGGTAGTGTATATATGTCCATGCCACTCTCTCACTTTGTCCCAGCTTACCCTTCCCCCTCCCCGTATTCTCAAGTCCATTCTCTAGTAGGTCTGCATCTTTATTCCCATCTTGCCCCTAGGTTCCTCATGACCATTTTTTTTTTATTCCATATATATGTGTTATATACGGTATTTGTTTTTCTCTTTCTGACTTACTTCACTCTGTATGACAGACTCTAAGTCCATCCACCTCACTACAATTAACTCAATTTTGTTTCTTTTTATGGCTGAGTGATATTCCATTGTATTTATGTGCCACATCTTCTTTATCCATTTATCTGTTGATGGACACTTAGGTTGCTTCCATGTCCTGGCTATTGTAAATAGAGCTACAATGAACATTTTGGTACATGACTCTTTTTGAATTATGGTTTTCTCAGGGTATATGCCCAGTAGTGGGATTGCTAGGTCATATGGTAGTTTACTTTTAGTTTCTTAAGCAACCTCCATACTGTTCTCCATAGTGGCTGTATCAATTTACATTCCTGCCAACAGTGCAAGAGGGTTCCCTTTTCTCCACACCCTCTCTAGCATTTATTGTTTGTAGATTTTTTGATGATGGCCATCCTGAATGGTGTGAGGTGATACCTCATTGTAGTTTTGATTTGCATTTCTCTAATGATTAATGATGTTGAGCATCCTTTCATGTGTTTGTTGTCAATCTGTATATCTTCTTTGGAGAAATGTCTATTTAGGTCTTCTGCCCATTTGTGGTTGGGTTTTTTGTTTTTTTGATATGGAGCTGCATGAGCTGCTTCTATATTTTGGAGATTAATCCTTTGTCAGTTGCTTCATTTGCAAATATTTTCTCCCATTCTGAGGGTTGCCTTTTCATCTTGTTTATGTTTTCCTTTGCTGTGCAAAAGCTTTTAAGTTTCATTAGGTCCCATTTGTTTATTTTCGTTTTTATTTCCATTTCTCTAGCAGGTGGGTCAAAAAGGATTTTGCTGTGATTTATGTCATAGAGTGTTCTGCCTGTGTTTTCCTCTAAGAGTTTGATAGTGTCTGGCCTTACATTTAGGTCTTTAATGCATTTTGAGTTTATTTTTGTGTATGGTGTTAGGGGTATTCTAATTTCATTCTTTTCCATGTAGCTGTCCAGTTTTCCCAGCACCACTTATTGAAGAGGCTGTCTTTTCTCCACTGTATATTCTTGCCTCCTTTATCAAAAATAAAGTGACTATATGTGCGTGGGTTTATGTCTGGGCTTTCGATCCTGTTTCATTGATCTATATTTCTGTTTTTGTGCCAGTACCATACTGTCTTGATTACTGTAGCTTTGTAGTACAGTCTGAAGTCAGGGAGCCTGATTCCTCCATCTCTGTTTTTCTTTCTCAAGATTGCTTTGGCTATTCAGGGTCTTTTGTGTTTCCATACAAATTGGGAAATTTTTGTTCTAGTTCTGTGAAAAATGCCAGTGGTAGTTTGATAGGGATTGCATTGAATCTGTAGATTGCTTTGGGTAGTAGAGTCATTCTCATAATGTTGATTCTTCCAATCCAAGAACATGGTACATCTCTCCATCTATTTGTATCATCTTTAATTTCTTTCATCAGTGTCTTATAATTTTCTGCATACAGGTCTTTCGTCTCCTTAGGTAGGTTTATTCCTAGATATTTTATTCTTTTTGTTGCAGTGGTAAATGGGAGTGTTTTTTAATTTCAATTTCAAATTTTTCATCAATAGTGTATAGGAATGCCAGAGATTTCTGTGCATTAATTTTGTATCCTGCTACTTTACCAAATACATTGATTAGCTCTAGTAGTTTTCTGATAGCATCTTTAGGATTCTCTATGTAGAGTATCATGTCATCTGCAAACAGTGACAGCTTTACTTCTTCTTTTCTGATTTGGATTCCTTTTATCCCTTTTTCTTCTCTGATTGCTGTGGCTAAAACTTCCAAAACTATGTTGAATAGTAGTGGTGAGAGTGGGCAACCTTGTCGTGTTCCTGATCTTAGTGGAAATGCTTTCAGTTTTTCACCATTTAGGACAATGTTGGCTGTGGGTTTGTCATATATGGCCTTTATTATGTTGAGGAAAGTTCCCTCTATGCCTACTTCCTGGAGGGCTTTTATCATAAATGGGTGTTGAATTTTGTTGAAAGCTTTCTCTGCATCTATTGAGATGACCATATGGTTTTTCTCCTTCAATTGGTTAATATGGTGTATCACATTAATTGATTTGCGTATATAGAAGAATCCTTGCATTCCTGGGATAAACCCCATTTGATCATGGTGTATGATCCGTTTAATGTGCTGTTGAATTCTGTTTGCTAGTATTTTGTTGAGGATGTTTGCATCTATGTTCATCAGTGATATTGGCCTGTAATCTTCTTTCTTTGTGACATCTTTGTCTATTTTTGGTATCAGGGTGATCGTGGCCTTGTAGAATGAGTTTGGGAGTGTTCCTCCCTCCCTATTTTGGAAGAGTTTGAGAAGGATAGATGCTAGCTCTTCTCTAAATGTTTGATAGAATTTGCCTGTGAAGCCATCTGGTCCTGTACTTTTGTTTGTTGGAAGATTTTAAATCACAGTTTCAATTTCAGTGCTTGTGATTGGTCTGTTCATATTTTCTGTTTCTTTCTGGTTCAGTCTCAGAAGTTTGTGCATTTCTAAGGATTTGTGCATTTCTTCCAGGTTGTCCATTTTATTGGCATATAGTTGCTTGTAGTAATCTCTTATGATCCTTTGTATTTCTGCAGTGTCAGTTGTTACTTCCCCTTTTTCATTTCTAATTCTATTGATTTGAGTCTTTTTCCTTTTTTTCTTGATGAGTCTGGCTAATGGTTTATCAATTTTGTTTATCTTCTCAAAGAACCAGCTTTTAGTTTTATTGATCTTTGCTATCGTTTCCTTAATTTCTTTTTCATTTACTTCTGATCTGATCTTTATGATTTCTTTCCTTCTGCTAACTTTGGGGTTTTTTGTTCTTCTTTCTCTAATTGCTTTAAGTGTAAGGTTAGGTTGTTTATTTGAGATGTTTCTTGTTTCTTAAGGTGGGATTGTATTGCTATAAACTTCCCTCTTAGAACTGCTTTTGCTGCATCCCATAGGTTTTGGGTTGTCATGTTTTCATTGTCATTTGTTTCTAGGTATTTTTTGGTTTCCTCTTTGATTTCTTCAGTGATCCCTTCATTAGTAAGTAGTATATTGTTTAGCCTCCATGTGTTTGTAATTTTTACAGAGTTTTTCCTGTAATTGATGTCTAGTCTCATAGCATTGTGGTCGGAAAAGATACTTAATACGATTTCAATTTTCTTAAGTCTACCAAGGCTTGATTTCTGACCCAAGATATCTATCCAGGAGAATGTTCCATGAGCACCTGAGAAGAATGTGTATTCTTTTGTTTTTGGATGGAATGTCCTATAAATGTCAATTAAGTCCATCTTGTTTAGTGTATCCTTTAAAGCTTGTGTTTCCTTATTTATTTTCATTTTGGATGATCTGTCCATTGGTGAAAGTGGGATGTTAAAGTCCCTTACTATGATTGTGTTACTGTCGATTTCCCCTTTTATGGCTGTTAGTATTTACCTTATGTATTGAGATGCTCCTATGTTGGGTGCATAAATATTTGAAATTGTTATATCTTCTTTGTGGATTGATCCCTTGATGATTATGTAGTGTCTTTCTTTGTCTCTTGTAATAGTCTTTATTTTAAAGTCTATTTTGTCTGATATGAGAGTTGCCACTCCAGCTTCCTTTTGATTTCCATTTACATGGAATATCTTTTTCCATCCCCTCACTTTCAATGTGTATGTGTCCCTAGGTCTGAAGTGTGTCTGTTGTAGACAGCATATATACGGGTCTTGTTTCTGTATCCATTCAGCCAGTCTGTGCCTTTTGGTTGGAGCATTTAATGCATTTATATTAAGGTAATTATTGGTATGTATGTTCCTATTACCATATTTTTAATTGTTTTGGGTTTGTTATTGTGGGTCTTTTCCTTCTCTTGTGTTTCCTGCCTAGAGAAGTTCCTTAGCATTTGTCGCAAAGCCGGTTTGGTGGTGCTGAATTCTCTTAGGTTTTGCTTGTCTGCAAAGGTTTTAATTTGTCCATCAAATCTGAATGAGATCCTTGCTGGGTAGAGTAATCTTGGTTGTAGGTTTTTCTCCTTCATCACTTTAAATATGTCCTGCCAGTCCCTTCTGGCTTGCAGAGTTTCTGCTGAAAGATCAGCTGTTAACCTTATGGGGATTCCCTTGTGTGTTATTTATTGCTTTTCCCTTGCTGCTTTTAATATTTTTTCTTTGTATTTCATTTTTGATAGTTTAATGTATGTCTTGGTGTGTTTCTCCTTGGATTTATCCTGTATGGGACTCTCTGTGCTTCCTGGACTTGGTTAACTAGTTACTTTCCCATATTAGGGAAGTTTTCAACTATAATCTCTTCAAATATTTTCTCAGTCCCTTTCGTTTTCTCTTCTTCTTCTGGGACCCCTGTAATTCGAATGTTGGTGCAGTTCATGTTGTCGCAGAGGTCTCTGAGACTGTCCTCAATTCTTTTCATTCTTTTTTCTTTATTCTGCTCTGCAGTAGTTATTTCCACTCTTTTATCTTCCCGGCCACTTATCCGTTTTTCTGCCTCAGTTATTCTGCTATTGATCCCTTCTAGCGAGTTTTAAGTTTCATTTGTTGTCTTGTTCATCACTGTTTGTTTGCTCTTTCATTCTTCTAGGTCCTTGTTAAACGTGTCTTGTATTTTCTCCATTCTCTTTCCAAGATTCTGGATCATCTTTACTGTCATTATTCTGAATTCTTTTCAGGTGGATTGCCTATTTCCTCTTCATTTGTTAGGTCTGGTGGGTTTTTATCTTGCTCCTTCATCTACTGTGTGTTTTTCTGTCTTCTCATTTTGCTTTTTTTTCTGTTTTGGGGGTCTCCTTTTCGCAGGCTGCAGGTTTGTAGTTCCCGTTGTTTTTGGTGGTTGTCCCCAGTGGCTAAGTTTGGTTCAGTGAGTTGTGTAGGCTTCCTGGTGGATGGGACTGGTGCCTGTGTTCTGTTGGATGAGGATGGATCTTGTCTTTCTGGTGGGCAGGACCACGTCTGGTGGTGTGTTTTGGGGTGTCTGTGACCTTATGATTTTAGGCAGCCTCTCTGCTGCTTTGTGGGGTTGTGTTCCTGTCTTGCTAGTTGTTTGTCATAGGGTGTCCAGCACTGTAGCTTGCTGGTTGTTGAGTGGAGCTGGATCTTGGTGTTGAGGTGGAGATCTCTGGGTGATTTTCGATCTTTGATATTATGTGGAGCTGGGAGGTCTCTTGTGGACCAGTGTCCTGAATTTGGCTCCCCCACCTCAGAGGCACAGCGCTGACGCCTGGCTGGAGCACCAAGAGCTCATGTGGCTGTAGGTAGGATGCCTCAGTTTCTTGCCACATGGATCTCTCTTTAGGGCTGCTTGTGTGTCCTCATGACATGGCAGCTGGCTTACTCCAGAATGAGTGATCCGGCCTGCGGTCCGCAGGACTGTCACGGCTTCGGCTGCTGGGGCCCCTCCAAAGCTGGCAGCCTCAGTGAGGCTGGCAGCCTTGGGCTCTGGGGTAGTTCAGTGATGGCGGAGGGAAGAGACCCTGAGCCAGGAGTTCCAGCTCTGTGGTAACGCGGGCTCCATTCTGGGCGCAGGGGGTGGGACTGCTGTTCTTCACTGTTTCTAAAGGGGCTAATACCAAATATTCCTTCCCAATTTATTTCTCATTAGCACCTGGGCAATGGACTACCATAAACGTGCACCTTGATATCTTTGGGGGTCAGGAGACCCCAGATGACCCCCAGCCACAAGGGAAACAGCAGTACAGGAGATGGACAAGGCAGCCACCTTGCCTGAACAACAAGAGTCTTGTTAGGCAACTGGGGTGCTATTGTTAATTTTCCTCAGGTTGGTGGCTTCCTTATTTTACACAAAGGCTCATTCTTGAGCTTGTCCTAAGAGTGCACAATCACAAGAAATGTCCATGTGGCTGCCCCAAGCACCCAATGATGGTCACAAGGCTATATGCTGTGTCCAGAGAACTCTAGTCTGATCTTTGGTATACGGAACTCAAGTGTCAACTGGTTAAGGTGCTGTGTTGTCACCACCTTAATAGGTGGGAACCTCAGAGACCACTTCCCAAACACAGGTTGAACCTAACAGCACATCATGCTGGGGTATATTCAGTTAAAATCAGTTATCACCTTGAGGACAAGAGCATTTTAGGGTGAAAAGAGATTGTGACATCCAGCAAAAGCAGCAAAGTGCTGCTCAGGCCAAAGCACAAGCCCAGCAGCAATTTGTGGTTCCACTGTAGGTGGCCTTCACCATGTCATGGAGCCAGTTAGCCAAGAGTTAGGTAAAGTTAACCAGGTGTTATCAGTCATGGTGGACCATCCTGTTTATGATGCCAATTGTTTTGTTTTCTATTCACCCCATTGATGAGGGAGGGATTCCTGCCATAGGGTTATGGCGAATGCCAAACACATGACACCGGATGCTGGATAGATGAGATGGACAGCAGTTAGTCAGCCACATACACTCATGGCCTGGGAAGAATAAAGAGCATGCCATGCAGGGTCTCATGGGGGTTGTACTTGGGAACAGAGTGAACAAGTAGAGGCTGTGGGAAGCAGGCTTTGTAGTATTAAGAGGATGAGGTGACACCTCGTACCTGCAGGACAATGTCATTGGCTTATTTAATTCCATGGGCTTGCATGGAACTGAAATTCACGACTCAGGGAAAAGCAGAAAGTGTACCTGGTCCGTTTTATAAGGAGTTGTTTTGCTTGGATATTTTATCCACAGGAGCAGAGTGGCGAGGAGAATATGCAGTTAGGCCATTTAAGACCCTCCCAGTTTTACCAGGTGTCAAGGCAACACATAATATTGGGGCTTAATTTTAGGCCTTACATCACAGAGTGTAAGCAACCAAAATGGGCAGTGGAAAGGGGAGGGGTAAAATAAGGAACTGTGAAAGGAAATTTGTTCACCTGAGATTTGACTTGTTGGGCAGTTGAAGGTCTGTGTTTAACAGTACTTTTGTGGATATTAGCTGAACTTTATTCCTCCCATCCAGAGAGGAATCAGGGCTGATTGTGGAGTTGGATGCAACTCTCTTTTGCACTGGTTCAACTGTGAGGAATTAAACTAGGTGGGCTCAGAAATACAGTATTCAGTCATGAAATTAAGATTGAGAGCCCAGTACCAAGTCTAACAAAAACATCGGATCAACTAAGTGTTCCATACACATCTCCTCATTTAATCTTCAAAACTGCTGAATACATTTTCAGAGTGGTTCAGCAAGTGAATTCTCCTGGGTTCAGTTTCCCCATTAGTAGAACAGGGATAATAATTGCATTCACTTTTTAAAGGCTGAGATAGCAGTTTTTCAACCTCATAAAGCTGTTGTGAAGAAAAAATGAGGTAATAGAGGTAAAGTACAATTTAAGCACGTAGTACATGCTCAATAAATAGTAGCTACTATTTTAATTCTTTGATTTACTTTCCCTGGCAGGGGACTATATGTGGCAATGGTTACTGACTTACATCCACCTCTTATAGGTGACATTTTATTCCCCCACTGCCTGTCTCTGTACAGACAAGCATTCCTCTGGCATGGTTACTAATCTAAAAGAGTAGCTACAGCTCACAACTTTCACATGAACCATTTACTTGTATAGTAGCTGCTGCATTTTCACTAATGGATGCAATCATTATTTAACACAAAACAACTGAAAAAAAAAAAAACCTGAGTATTCTGAGAATGAGCCGTGGCACTGGTAGGATGTTGATGGAAGCATTTATTGGACCTACTGTAGCATGTTACTCATGCTACCCATGGAATCATATGTGAGTAATATTTGAGTGCTTACTATGTGCCAGATGCCATAATAAGATGTTTGATATAATTAGATGTTTCTGTTTTCTACTCCTCTCAGCCATCTTATGAGCTAGGTATTATCACCTTCTATTTTACAAAGGAGAAAATAGAGTCTTAACTAAATTAAGCCATTTAACCGATGTTATAAAAGTGTGTAACTGGCTAGCAATTCTATCAGACTCTGAGTTATTTTTGTAGTGGTTGCCATACGGATTACAATTAATATGTTGACTTGAAACAATCATTTCATATTAATACCAACATAATGTGAATAGTATATAAAAACTTTGCTCCTATGTAGCTCCATTTCCTACCCCATCTTTTGTGCTTTTATTGTCACACAAGTTACATTTATATATATTTTATGCCTGTCAAACAGATTTGTCTTTTAAATTAGATGGAAAAAAAAACCAGTTACAAACAAAAATGTATTTTATATTGTCTTTAATATTTACCTATTATGTTCTTTATTTCCTCATTAGATATGAGCTACTGTCTAACAGCCTTTCATTTTAGCTAGAAACACTCTGTTTAGTATTTCTTCTAGAGTGGTTTTGCTAGCAATAAATTCTCACAGTTTTTGCTTATCTGGAAATGTCTTAATTTCTCCTTCATTTTTTAAGAATACTTTTGCTGGATATAGAATTTTTGGTTGCCAGTAATTTTCTTTCAGCACTTTGAATATGCCATCACACTGCCTCCTGGCCTCTGTAGTTTCTGATGAGAAATTGGCTGCTAATCTTATTGAGGATCCCTTATACATAATAAATGGGTTCCACCTTTCTATTTTCAAGACTTTCTCTTTGTCTTTAGACAGCTTTCTTTCGATGTGTCTAGGTATGGATTTTTTTGAGATTATCCTACTTGGAATTTGTTGAGATTCTTGGATGTTAGATGAATGTTTTTCATCAAATTTGGGAAATTTTATGCTATTTTTTCTTGAAAATTTTTTTCTGACTCTTGTCTCTCCTCTCCTTCTGGGACTCTCCTCATGCATATTTTGGTACTTTTGATGGCATCCCACAGGTCTCTTAGGCTGTGTTCAATTTTTTTCATTCCTTTTTCTTTCTTCTCCTCAGACTGGATAATTTCAGTTGATCTATCATTAAGTTCAATGATTCTTCTGCCTTCTCAAATCTTACATCGAGCTTCTCTAGTGGAATTTTTCACTTTACAGTTTAAGCATTTCTATCAGTCTCTTTTTATATCTATCTCTTTCTTTAAATTCTGTCTTTGGTGAGACATCATTCTCATACTTTAATTCTCTAGACACATTTGCTTTGAACATATTTCAAATCGCTGGTTTAGAATCTTTATCCACTAAGTCTGGGGCTTCCTCAGGATTGGTTTCTACTGATTCTTTTTTTCCTGTGAATGGGCTATATTTTCCTATTTCATTGCATGTCTTGTATTTTTCGATTGAAAACTGAATGTTTTAAATAATATAATGTAGCAACTCTGGATATCAGATTCTCCACCCTCCCCAGGTTTGCTATTTTTGCTATTAGTCGTTGTGCTTGCTTGGTGACTTTTATGGACCAATTCTGTAAAGTCTGTTTCCTTTGTTGTGTATGGCCACAGAAGTCTCTGCTTGGTTAGTTTAGTGGTTAGCTAATGATTAGCCAAGATTTCCTTAAATGCATAGAACCAATACGTTTCTCAGTCTTCGCCAAGAGGCTCTGTATGTTTGTTGAGGCATGCCTTCCACACTCAACCAGTTAAAAACTCTGCCTTAGTCTCTATTTCCTGCTTCTGCAGAGCCTCAAGGTTAGCCAACTATGAGAAATAAGGGCCTTCTCAGATCTTTCCTGACTATGTACACAGTACCAGGCTGTGCACAGCCCTACACACATGGACTTCTAAATTCCCAGGAATATTTCATAGCTTCTTAAGCCTCCTTATTCAAAAGTTTTTACTTTTAAGCTTTTTGGATAATCTGTTGTTTGCCCCAACTGGTATACACTGACCTAGGCAGCCATAATTGCCTGCAATTGTCTTTGACCAAGGCTCCTGGGCAAAAGACTTTCACACTGGATAAGCTCCTAAAATAAAGACATTCTTATAAGTGAGATCTTTCAGGGAATAGCCAACAGGTCAAATAATGATAATCCTCTGGGAACGGGGCTTAGAAGGATCTCAAACTCCTTATTGCCTCTTGTGGTTCCTGCAAGGCTTTTGGTTTTCATTATGATTGTGTGCTGTTGATTTTCAGGAGTACTGCTGATCTGGTAGAGGGGCAGATGAGAATGGGGGAAGTTTAAAACACCACATAGCTTGCTGTTATTACTGAAATTCAGCTGTTTTTCTTTTTTTTTTGAATAAACGCTACCTAGATTTCTGCAAGACTTTGGTTAGTTCTCATGTTTCTGAAAAAAACGATTTGACAATTTTTTGCCAGTGTTCTCATTGCTTTTATGAAGGAGCAGTTTTTTAGAGGTTCTTACTGTCATTTTTGCTGATGTCATCTTACCACATGATCTTGACCTATTAGGCCTGTTAGTATATCCAGTTGAGCTAGCCAGCAATACATTGTGTGAGGTTGTTTTATGACCTTTTAAATTTGCCTAATACTCTTATGACATGGATATTAAATATGGAATTGTCATTGGGCTGTTTCTTCACTATAGAATAAATAATCATCTATTTATTTGAGCTTTGCAAATGAGACTCAAACACTGAGAATCTTTTATAAATTAAAATTAAAATGACACAATTTTCATTATAACATCTTACTGTAAGACTGGGTTCCCAAAGCTAGGTACCCATATGTACAGAATTTAGATTTTTAAGGTTTATAACAAAGTCCCAAGAACTAATTAGCAAACATGATCTAACTACCTCAAGATGATTTATTAGGAGTTAGTAGTATCCATATATAGTATGTATAAATGATACCCACATATGGTATCTATATATCCATATGTAGTATCTTTATATAGTATTTATAAATAAATGTATTACTCTGTTAACATTGTATCCATATATAGTATCTATGAGAATTGATTTGATAAAATATGTTCACCATATAATCTAAAAAAGAGGGAGAAGTAATTTTTTTAACATTATAAGAGGTCCTTGCCATTCCTTCCAGACCTGTAATTTTCCATTACACCTTCAACTATAATTTTCCAAACCGTGATTAGAAAATAAAATTGTATTAATATATTGGGGTGATATTCTTGGAACTGAAGTTGAATGTAAAAAAAATACTTTTTAAGATGGTAATAACTGCTTGTGGGTGATGAAGCTGATGGCTCTCCCCTATACAGAGTAAAACAAAAAATTCATAGGTAGTCAGAAATCTAAAATTTACTTAGAAAATCAGTGGCACTTCATCTTACTTGATGAACACAGTAGAACAAAGGCATGGATCTCCAATGAAACTGATATTTAAGCTATATATACAGTTTCTTAAGGCTAGAACATTACTGTTTACCAAAAGTTATATCATTAAAAATGAATACAACCTTAAAAGAAAAGTGGCCATATTTCTTACCTTGCTGAAGACTTAAAGAATGAAAAAGCTTACCATCACTATTTTTTCCTGTTGAAACACCACACATTGCAGCATTACAAATAGGAGTAAAGTATCCTGTATTGATTGCTTTTTTTTAATAAGACGGATGTTCAGTGAATGATATACAGGTTGCCCGTTCTTTCCATTGTGCTCCTGGAATCCAATAAAGTGAGTGTGTGAGTTATGAAATTAAAACTTGGTAAATAAAAACGGGCAAATGTATGATAGCTGTTAAAATTATTTGTATCTTAAAATAAGAATTTTATTGACAATATAAAGGAAAAAATTTTTCATCATTCAGGAACTTTGTAGAGAGACAGTCACATTTAACCTTAAACAATTAGTACCAGGCAGTATTGTGAGGTTAGTAGAAGTTTTTCTTCTGTGGGCCAATCTTCTCCTTTCTTGATCCTTTCTTCTCACTTTTAGCACCCTCCTCACTCTTCCAAAGTTTTCAAATTGATTCCTTACTCTGATAGAGAAAAATAAACAAATTAATATTATTAACACTAAGGTGTTGAGAAATTATTGGTTTTCTCTTCTAACAGCACTTGCATCTTAAGCAGATGGACATTAGTGGGATTTCTCATATCAGTAGCCAACAAGCAGAGAAAATAGATTCTGTCAGGTAGTTCCTTTCTAGAGCTCCTCGAATTTCAGTGCATAGTTTAGTACCTACTACCCTAATTCATAAGAATCTACAGGTTCCAAAGGGAATGTTTATTTTCACCAAAGATATTTGCATATGGGTCCAAAGAAATCACAGAATGCATTTTCAGCTGGACTAGACAAATCTGTAGGAAGTAATTTCTGAAGCTGATAATTGTATAATAAAGCAACATTTGTTCTAGCAGAATGAGCTGAGGTTTTTTTCCCTAAAGTTTTTAAGAATAAATTTCAGAAACAAATGACTTACCCGTGATATTTACAAAATAATTTTCCAAAACTGTAAAGAGAAAAAATAATATTAAAAATAATCCTTTGCCTTTAGTACTAGTGTTAAATACTAGTACTAGTGTTTATAGTTTTCACCTTTAGGAAAAGGAAAAAAGATAATTGTTTTAATGATTTCATGATAAATGTGATGAACCCCAAACAAAATAATAAAGGTACTATTTCTATTTGAGCAATTAATATAATCTTCCACTTAGAAGTATACTTTGTAAGCTATGGTCCATATACTTGAATATTTCACAAAAAGCAGGTTTTCAAAGTTCTATCAAAATAAAAATCTCCAAATTTATAATATTTGAAACTTTGATATTTTGTTAATGTCAGGTTTACTAAGGTATAATTTACTTACAGTAACATTGTTCCTATTTAGATGTACAGTTTTTTTTAAAAGTCTTTATTGAATTTGTTACAATATTGCTCCTATTTTATGTTTTGGCTTCTTGGCCGCGAGGCATGTGGGATCTTAGCTCTCTAACCAGGGACCGAACCCACACACCCTGCTTTGGAAGGCGAAGTCCCAACCACTGGACCGCCAGGGAAGTCCCTAGATGTACAGTTTAATGGGTTTGAGTAATATGTAACCATGTGTGTTATTTATGTAACCATGATGGTCATACAACCACTATTGAAATTAAGTTATAGAATATTTTCATCATTCTAAAAGGTTCCCTTATTCCACTTTGTAATCAGTCACCTCATCTACCCTATTCCCTGAACTGATTTTTGTCCCTGCAGTTTAACTTTTTCAGAATATCATATAAATGGAATGTGTAGTCTTTTGTTTCTGGCTTCATTCACTTAACATAATGCTTTTGAGATTCATCATTATTGTTGCATGAATCAGTAGTTCAATTGATTTTATTAAGGAGTAGTATTCTATTTATTGATGTACCACAATTTGTGCATCCATTTAGCAACTGACCAACATTTGGATTATTTCCAGTTTTTAAGGAGCTACATAAATATTCGAGCATAGGTCTTTGTGTTTACATGTGGATAAATACTCAGGGACAGGGATTGGTGAGTAGTATGGTGAGTATGTGTATGTTTTACTTTATAAGTATCTGGCAAACTGTTTTCTAAAATGGCTTTACCATTATGCATTTCCACCAGCATTATCTGAGAATTTCAGTTGTTCCACACTCTCCAGCACTTGGTATTGTCAATTTTTAAAAAATTGTTTAACTATTCTAAAAGGTGTGTAGTAATATTTTCTTGTGGTTTCAATTTGCATTTTTCCAATGACCGATGATGCTGACCATGTTTTCATATGCATTTTGGCCATCTATATCTTTTCTTGAGTGAAGTGTCTGTTTAAATCTTTTGTCCATTTTATTGCTGGGTTTTCTGTTTTCTTATTATTGAGTGGTTTGAATTCTTTATATATTTTGGATATGAGTTTTTATCAGAAATATATGTCCAAATATTTTCTCCTAGTATTGACTTGTCCTTTTATTTTTTAAACATCATCTTTAAAGGATGAGAAGTTTAAAATTCAACAAATATTTCTTTTATCACTTTTGCTTTTCGTGATTTTACTGAGAGATCTTTGCCTAACCCGAGGTCACAAAGATTTGCTCCATGTTTTCTCTAGAACTTTTGTAGTTTTAGGTCTTATATACAGGTTTATGATCCATTTTGAGTTAAATTTAGTAGATGATGCAAGGTAAGTGTTAAGTGTTTTTTTCCCTCTATATGGATACTCAGTTCTTCTGACACAGTTTATTGATAAACTTCTTCATTCTCCATTGAGTACTTTGTCAAATTTGTTCAAAAGCAGTTGACTATATATGTATAGGTTTATTTCTAGATTCTCTATTGTGTTCATTGGTGTATGTTTAGCCTTATGCCAACACTATATTATCTTGATTAGTCTACCATTATAGTAAGTTTTAAAATCTGGGACTGTAAGTCCTCCAACTTTGTTCTTTTATCTTTTGGGTGGGGCTATTCTAGGTTCTTTGTTTTTCCATATAAAACTTAGAATTAGCTTTTCCATTTCTACTAAGAAAAGCATGCTGGGATTTTGTTTGGGATTACTCTGGGATATATAGATCATTTGGGGAAGAATTGATATCTCAAACATATTGAATTTTAAGTCATTAACATGGTAGATCTCTCCATTTATATGTTTTTAATTTTTTTACCTATGCTTTATAGTTTGCAACATACATATTTTGTTAGATATATCCCTAAGTATTTTATATTTTTGATGTTATTGTAAATGGTACTTTTTATTTAATAAATTTCTATTACCTATTCTCCACAGTTTGCGTATGGAATGCAGTAAATTTTTGTGTATTGACCCAGTCCATTTGGGCTGCTATAACAAAACTACCATAAACTGGGTGCCTTATAAACAACAGGAATTTATTTCTCACAGTTCTGGGGGCTGGAAGTCCAAGATCAGGGTGCCAGCATGGTTGGGGTTCTGATGAAGGCACTCTCTGGTGTCGCACACTGTTGACTTCTCACTGTGTTCATACATAGTGGAAGGGGCTAAGGTGCTCTGCAGGATCTCTTGTATAAAAGCACTAATTTCAGTTCAGGAGGGCTCCACCCTCATGATATAATAAGCACCTCCTATAGGCCGCACCTCCTAATACCATCACATTGAGCATTAGGTTTCAACATATATATTTGGGGGGACACAAACATTCATTCTATAGCATCCTGTATCTTGTGACCTTATTAAACTCACTTATTAGTTTTAGTTGCTTTTATGTAGACTTTTTGGGATTTTCTAAATCTGTGACCATAAATAAAGAGATAAATAAATAGAGTCTGTAAACAAATAAGAATCTTATCTCCTTTTTTCCAATCTGTATGCCTTTTTAGCTATTTTTCTTGCTTGTTGCACTAACTAGAACCCATTGTACATTGTTGAATAAAAGTGGTGAGAGTACATTCTTGCCTTATTCCCAAACTTAGGGGGAAATCATTCAGTCTTTATCCACCAAAGACGATTTCAGCTCTAAGTAATATCTATATCTATATCTAATCTAAATCTGTATCATCTATATCTATACCTATATATTTCTCCCAGAAAAATTCTATTTTAATTTAGGTGATAGTGAGGAAAATTAACAATGATAAGAAAGCTATCTACCAAAGAAGTAGGAAGTATCCATTCTAGAATTCTACTAACTCCTATCGGAAAACCAATATTTTGTTCAGTATAAAATATTTTTATTTTTATTAAAAGTAACACAGATTTGTTCTAAAATTTTTAAATAATTTGAAAGTTTATTAAGTATAAAATAAAAAGTGCTTTCACCCACCACAACCTCCAAAAAAATTGTACCTCACAATGTAAGAACTAATAATTTTGAACAGGAGTTGGCAAACTAAAGCCCGTGGGACAAATCTAGCCTGCTTTTTTTTTACGGGTTACAAACTAAAATTATTTTTCATTTATAAATGATTTAAAACAATGAAGAGAAGAATATTTTGTGTCACATGAAAATTACAGGAAATTCAAATTTCAGGATCCATAAATACAGTATTGTTTGAACACAGGCATGATCATTCATTTACATATTATCTGTTGTGCTTTCATGCTACAATGATAGAGCTGTATAGTTGTGACAGATGCCATGTGGGTCACAAATTCTAAAACACTTTTTATCTGACTCTTTTCAGAAAAAGTTTGCCAACCCTTTGTTGAATGTATAGTGTTTTTCCTTCTGAGCTTTTCTCTCTGCATATATAAAGCTTACATATTTATGCACATTTTTGTTTTCTACAAAAATAATCACACTACACATATTCTTCTGTAACCAGTTCTTTTCACTTAATGATGTGTATGGATACCTTCACATGTCAGTTGTAAATTGTCTCATCTTTTAAAATTGATTAATAGTATTATAGTATGTCATAGTTTAACTAGTATTGTTGTGAGCATTTTGGTTATTTCAAGTATTTTTATTATTATGAACACTGCTGCAATTATTATCCTTATACATATATTTGTATACTTATCTGCTTATTTTCTTAGGGTAAATTTCCAGAAATGGAATACCTGGGGCAAAGTTTTTATACACTTCACATTTAAAATTTGGATATATGTATTGCCCAACTGAACTTCACTAATGTTTTACTAATATGCATTTTCATCAATAATGTGTAGAAGCACTGGCTTCTCTGCACTGTCATCATCAATCTGTATATCACTAATTTGCTGTATACATTAAACATGTATTTATATATAAAACATGTTATTATATATTGTATATATGTATATATCAGCATCGTATTATAATTGTATATATGTATATATCAGCATCATTCATATTTTTGCAATACGTATTTTTCTTTTGCAAATTACTTGTATATATCATTCACCAATTTTCTATTTTGATGTTAATTAATTTATTATTTAAGGATCTTTTATATAATGAGGGAACTAACCATTATCTTTCATATTTAAGTAGATTTTTTATGGAATCTGCTAAGTAATGCATAGATGTAACTATCCAGTTGAAGACAACCAATAATTCTCTAAGTCACATTGATTCATACTCCTATGACAATTTGTTAGCCTATTTTATAAGCTCCTCTCAGTTACTGAGAGCCAAACTAGCAGTGATAAAATGTGAAATGATCTTACAAGTTTGTGTGAGTGGCAATATTATTATTATTACTATATAATTATATAGAGAAGTTAATTATTATATCTATCTAGCTCTCTAAGATGCTGTGAGATAATAGTTAACATTTAAAGACTTTTGGATTCATTGTAGAGTGTTTCCTAAGGATAACATATTCACATGATTCTGTAGTCAAAAAGATTAGCCAGCGCTTGGCACCATTCCAGAGGGTACAGGACCTCTACCCATGTAGCCATATAACTAAAATTAAAAATATTTACAAAACCAAATATTGGCAAGAATGTAGGGCAATCATAATTCTCATCCATTGTTGGTCAGAGTGTAAAAATGGCACAAACCTTTGGAAAAGGGTCTGGCAGTTTCTTAAAATGCCAAACATATAATCCAGCAATTTCACTGCTATATATTTACATAAGATAAATGAAAAAAAAATCCACATGAAGACTTTTACATGAATTTCATGTGCACTTTATTTATAATACATCTAACTAAACTGAAAATCACTATCTCAAAGAGATAACTCTACCCCCATGTTCACTGCAGATTATTTTGCAATAGCAAAGACATGGAAACAACCTAAGTGTACATCAGTGGATGAATGGATAGAGAAAATGTAATATTATATGTGGTATATTCAACCATAAGAAAGGAAATCCTGGCATTTGCAACGACATGGATGGAAGTTGAGGGCATTACGCTAAGTGAAATAAGTCAGACAGAGAAAGACAAATGCTGTATGATCTCACTTATATGTGGAATCTATAAAAAACAACCTCATAGAAGCAGAACAGATTGGTGGTTGCCAGAGGCAGTGGTAGGCGTGGGTGGGTGAAATGGGTGAAGTGAGTCAAAAGGTACAAACTTCCAATTATAAGATGAATAAGTTCTGAGGATGTAATGTACAGCATGGTGACTATAATTACAATACTGTACTACATTTCTGGGCTTTCTATCCTGTTCCATTGATATATATGTCTTTTTGTATAAGTACCATGCTGTTTTGATTACTGTAGCTTTGTAGTATAGTCTGAATCAAGGAGCATGATTCCTCCAGCTCTGTTCTTCTTTCTCAAGATTGTTTTGGTTATTCGGAGTCTTTTGTGTTTCCATACGTATTAAAATGTTTTTTGTTCCATTTGTGTAAAAAATGCCATTGGTAATTTGATAGGAATTACCTTGAATCTGTAGATTGCCTTGCGTAATATGGTCATTTTAACAATATTGATTCTTCCAATCCAAGAACACGTTATATCTTTCCATCTGTTTTTGTCATCTTCAGTTTCTTTTATCAGTGTCTTATAGTTTTTGAAGTATAGGTCTTCTGCCTCCTTAGGTAGGTTTATTCCTAGGTTTTCTATTCTTTTTGATGCAGTGGTAAATGGAATTGTTTCCTTAATTACTTTCTGATAGTTTGTTGTTAGTGCATAGAAATGCAACAGATTTCTGTATATTAATTTTGTATCCTGCAACTTTACTGAATTCATGATGAGCTCTAGTTTTCTGGTGGACATTTTAGGATCTTCTATGTATAGGATCATGTCATCTTCTTATCAGCTTTCAAATGTGAGAACAGTATTATTAACTATAGTTGCCATTCTGTACATTACATCCCCATGACTTACTTATTTTATAACTGGAGTTTGTACCTTTGGACCCCCTTCACCCATTTTATGCCTCCCTATCCCTAGCTTCTGGCAACCACCAGTCTGTTCTCTGTATCTATGAGCTTTGGTTTCTGTTTTTATTTATTTGTTTTTAATTTAGATTCCACATATAAATGAGATCATGCAGTATTTGTCTTTCTGTCTGACTTATTTCACTTAGCATAATGCCCTCAAAGTCCATCCATGTTGTCTCAAATGAAAAGATTTCCTTCTTCTTTATGGCTGAATAATATTCCATTGTGTATATATATCACATTTTCTTTACCTATTCATCCATTGATGGAAACTTAGGTTGTTTCCATATCTTGGCTATTGTAAAAATGCTGCAATGAACATGGGGTGCATATATCTTTTCAAGATAGTCTTTTGTTTTCTTTGGATAAATACCCAGAAGTGGAATTGCTGGATCGTATGGTAGTTCTATTTTTAATTTTTTGAGGAACCCCATACTGTTTTTCATAGATCTTGCTCTAATTTAATTAAAGTTATGGCATATCTGCACCTGTAATCCTGTGTTATATTCAGCTTACTGCATATCTGTTAGGATATTAAAACCAGAGAAAGTCTATAAGAGCACCATTAAAATTATGAGAGGGTTGATGTGGATTGCCATATGAATAAACAGAAAACCAGGACTTTCCAGCTTGGAATATCAAAAGATGAAATAATATGTAGTTCACATCTATAAAATAATGATTATATGTATAAGGTTAACATAGAATTATATAAATCTATATATAACATAGAATTATATATCAAATCTGGATGTGATAACTTATTTTAACAGGTAAATTTAGGAAAATATACTTAACCAGCAGATAATAGGTGCATAGTGCATATCATGCCAAGAGGTAACACTGCAAGAAATATGAATATATTCAAACACAGATCAGATAAATTTGTGAATACTAGAGCTAGATGTGGCTACTTTAGAAAGTTGAAATTTGACATCAGTCATGAAACTCTGTAGAAAGAGTTCCCTTTTTTTGTTTGTTTTGGTCTGTAGTTTTTACTGGTATCTCTTCAGTGCCTAGAACAATAGTGGGCATATAGTAGATACTAAATTTGTTGAATGAATCAAAATATTCTTAGTAATAGAATATTGAGATGGATAATACAGTGTTATGACCTAGTATAGATCAATTGCTATTTCAGTATATTTTTCCTTTGAGTCATCATCAGGTACATCCTTGGGCATGGACAAAGGGAATAATACTACTGTGGTATTATTTTAAGAGTGCCACATGGGGCACATCTTAAAAAAAGTATGAGCTGAAGAAATTAAACTGAAATTTCTATTATAATGAATGTTTAATGTTCTTATGATTGCTTTTAAAATGTACTTTTTAGATGTTTTTATATCCATTATCTCATTTAATCATGATATAGACCGTATAAGCTAGATACTATTTATTATTCTAATTTTATAGATAAGGTACCTAGTAGTACCTTAGTTTATCAGATATTCCTAGGGAAAGCAGAGTCACCCCCCCCCACAGATAGCACTGGGAAAATGAATTTTGATCAAGGAGAGAGATGAAAGAAAAATAGCCAGCATATTTGGTAATGCAGGTGGAGCAAAAGCACAGGTAAGATAACTCAGTGGAAATTACTAAACAGTTGGTTTATGTAAAGGGGGAATTCAAATAAAGATAGGAAGACTATTTTTATTACTACTTTTACAATTTGACTGTTGTCTTGCTAGTACTTGCACCTGAACATAAAGACAACTCAGATAATTTCATGTTTTTTCTCCATTTTTTCTAGAAAAAATCCATTTATAGCTTAAAAAAATAACCATATGTATCAGATGAAGTAGATAAAGCAATTTTTGAACAGTAATTCAAAGTATACTATATGTATGCACAGTGTTTCCTGGTTAAGTCTAATGATAGCTGGAAAAAGCCCAAATGTCATAGAACAGTGTGGAAAATAATATTGTATGGTCATCAAAACTATGTATGGGTAACTTTGGTTCATAGGAACAAAAAAAAAAATCTGAGTGTGCTCATTTTTTTTTAAAGAATACATTTATTTATTTATTTTTGGCTCTTTTGGGTCTTCGTTGCTGCGTGTGGGCTTTTTCTAGTTGCTGCGAGTGCGGGCTACTCTTCGTTGTGGTGCGCGGGCTTCTCGTTGTGGTGGCTTCTCTTGTTGCAGAGCACCGGCTCTAGGCACACGGGCTTCAGTAGTTGTAGCATGCGGGCTTCTGTAGTTGTGGCTCATGGGCTCTAGAGCACAGGCTCAGTAGTTGTGGCACATGGGCTTAGTTGTTGCGCGGCATGTGGGATCTTCCCGGACCAGGGCTCGAACCCCCGTCCCCTGTGTTGGCAGGCAGATTCTTAACCACTGCACCACCAGGGAAGTCCCCAAATGTGCTTAAAATGAACAACAACAACAAAAAATAGCAACTAAGGAGATTTTTGTGTCAGACTTGTGTTTCCCAGTTAAAAAAAATTTCCTCATGATAATCATAGCAATCTTAAGTTTCTCTCTTTGTTACTGGAAATTACAAAATTAACTAAATGTCAGGATCAAAAAAAAAAGCAAACTGTAGAATTCTGTTTCTAGGAAGATGGAGTAGACATACTTTCCCCTATTCCTCCTACTAAGTAAAATTGAAAACCCTGAATATTATCTGTAAAACAAACATAAGGAGACTGAAAGGTAGAAATAAGGCAATTCAGCTAGAGAACTCAGGACCCAAGAGATAATATGGTGGTAAACTCACTGGGTTTTCTTTTTTCTACACATATCTCAGGTTTGGATCAGAAGAAACCAGCAACCCAGAAATACCAATGGACACATACACAAAGAGTTCCACCAAGAACTGACTCTCTTGCTAAAGGACCAGGACAGGGATAGCTTAGAAAGACAGAACGCTTTTAGAAAAAACTGTTCTTTCATCCAAACACCACAGAAAAAACTGTATTCTTACCCCTATCCATGCCTGCGGAGGCTGGGTGGGAAGCTTAGACTTCTGTGCTCACAAGGCTGCAGTGAGGCACCTGAAAACACTTGCCAAGATAATGTCAGAGAATGTCAAGTAGCAACATGGGACTGTCATCATTGTGTGGAAGTAATAAGCTCCTCACTACAGTGTCAGTGGAAACAATGTGGGAAGCCTAGAATTCCAGCCCCATAAACAGTTACTAGGTACTGTAGCCTCTCCCTACTGTGGTGATGTCATAAAAAGCCTAGGACATTCACCACTGCCTAGGAGTAATGAGGCCACTCCCTCTGTGGTTTTAGTGGAGGTCATATAAGGAGATAGAACTCCCATGGCCCAGCAGTAATTAAGAACCTCCTTTTCCTCTAACTGGCAGTAACAAGACAGCAACCCTTCCTGTCCCAGCCCTTGTTTTGACAGAGCAATGTCAGAAGAAGCCAGGTAAAGCTAAGTATTTTAAAAAGATATATCTCATAATGTAGAACACAAAATGTAAAAAACTTTGTAAAACACAAAATGTCCAAATTACAATAAAAATAACATCACATTAAGAACTAGGAAGATAACAATGTTAATTAAAAAGTCAATCAATAGATGCCAACACCAAGATAACAGAGATGTTAGAATTATCTGACAAAGGTTTTAAATAACCATCAAAAAATGCTTCAATGAGTAATTGAAGTGTGGGTATAGTGTTTCAAGCATACAAATGTGCTTGAAACAGTTGAGAACATAGCCCTGGCAAAGAAATAGAAAATATCAGAAGAGAGAAGATATAAAGAAGGAAATAAAAATTTTAGAACTGAAAATCATAGTAACTGAAATTTAAAAACATAGTAGATTGACTCAGTGACAGAAGGGAAGGAACAGAATAAAGAATCAGTGAACAGGGATACAGAACTGTAGAAATTACCTAATCTGAGCAATAGAGATGAAATAGGCAAAAAATTAACAGAACCTCAGGTACCTGTGGAATTATAGCAAAAGATCTAATAGCCACATATTGGAGCCCTGGAAAGAGACAAGAAAGAGTGCGGGACTAAAAAAATACTTGAAAGAATAATGTCTGAAAATTTTCCAAATTTGGCAAAAGACATAAACTTACATAATTGAGAAGGTGAGTGAATACCAAAGAAGATAAATGTAAATAAATCCACACTAAGGCTAATCATAATTAAATTTCTGAAACTAAAGACAAAGTCTTGAAAATGCCAAGCTGATAGTAGAAATGAAATTTGAATAACTAAATTTCTCATCACAAACCATGGAGGCCAAAAGGAAATGGCACATTTTTTCATGTGCCAAAAGAAAAGAACTATCGGTCCAGAACCTTATATCACACAACATATCTTTCAGGAATGAAGGGGAAATCAAGATATTTTCATATGAAGGAAAATTAAGGGGTTCTTTCACCAGCAATTCTACCCTAAAAGAGTGGCTAAAGGAAGTTGGCTACACAGAAAGGAAATGATATAAAAGGAATCTTGGGACATCAGAAAGGTGTTGGGTAAATACAATAGGCTTTTCTTCTCCTCTTGAATTTTCTAAATTATGTTTTTCAGTTGAAGCGAACTTATAACACTGTCCAATGCAGTTCTAAATGTATATAGAGGAAATATTTAAAACAATTTTAATGTAGGAGAGTAAAGGAGATGGGAATTAAGGTTTATTCTGGTAAAATAATGGTAAAATATATATACTGGTAAAATAATGATACCAGCACAATGTGATGTTATGTATATATAATTTTATTTTTATTTTGTTAATAACTAGAGAAACCCCCACAAATATTATGCAAAGAGACACTTAAAAAACCACTGCAGATAAATCAAAAATGAATTTTAAAATATATTCAGTTAACTCACAGGAAAGCAGAAAAAATAAAACACTATAAAAACAGAGAGAACCCAGAGAAAACAAAAAATATGATGGCAGACATAAGCCATTCTATATCAATATGTAAGTAGTGTAAACACATCAGTTAAAAGATTGACAAACTAGATTTAAAAGCATGATGTAGTTATATGCCATCTTTAAGAAAGTAACTTAAAAAATAATTGTATAGGCATGTTGAAAGTAAAAGAATGGAAAAATAACATTTTGTAATTATTAATCCTTGCAAAACAGGAGTGGCTATACTAACTTGAGATAGACTTCAGAGTGCAGAAAACTACCCCAAACAGGGTAAGTACATAATGGTAAAAGGGTTAATCCATTAAGAAAACCTAGCAACCCTGAATGCATATGCTCCAAAAAGACAGTTGAAAAATATAAGACGAAAACTGATCAAACTGAAAATAGACAAATCTATAATTATGGTTGGAGTCTTTGGCATCCTTCTCTCAACAATTGATACAACAGACAAAAAATAAGCAAAGGTGTTGGAGAACTCAACAACACTAGTAACCAATAAGATCTGATTTACATTTACATTTTATAGATCACTCCATCCCCAAAACTCAGAATACATATTCTTTTTAAGTGGCTATGGCATGTGTACCAAGATAGGTCATACTCTGGGCTTCTAAAAAAAACTTTAACAAATGTAAAACAACTGAAATCAAAGAGAGTGCGCTCTCCAAACACAATGGAATCTAATTAGAGTTCAAAATGGAATCTAACAGAAAGAAAACAGGAAAAATTCCAAACATTTGGAAAGTAAGCAAAGTACTTTCTAATTATCAATGGGTCAAAGAGGAAGTCTCCAATGGAAATAATGAAAATACGTTGAATTGAATGAGAATGAAAATACAGCATATCACAATTTGTAGAACATAGATAAAGTGGTGCTAAAAGGAAACTTTAGAGCACGAAATGCACATAAAAAGTTTCAAACCAATCTGAGCTCCTACCTCAAGATCCTAGAAAAAAGAAGAGCAAACCAAATCCAAAGTAGGCAGAAGGAAAGAAATAATAAGGAGCAGAAATCAATAAAACTGAAAACAGAAAAACAGTAGAGTAAATCAATGAAACAAAGTGCTGGTTCTTTGAAAAAAATAAGATTTAGAAACCTTCGTCAAGACTGCGAATGAAAAAAGAGAGAGAGACAAATTTTCAGTAATGAGAACGAAACAGCATATCACTACATACCCTGAAGATATCAAAAGAATAATATGAGAACACTTCAAGCAGCAATATAAAAATAAAATTGACACCAAATAAATTTGATGAAATGGAACAATTTCTCAAAAAACACAATCTACCACAGCTCACTCAATACGAAGTACAGAATAATCTCATAATATTTAAGGAAATTGAATTAATAATGGAAACAATCCCCAAATGGAAATCTCCAGTCCCAGATGTTTTATTGGTGAATTGTAATTCATTTAAAGAAGAAATAAAACACCAATTCTAGACAATCGCTTCTAAAAGTAGAAGAGGAGGGAACACTTCTAATTCATTTTATGAAGCTTGTATTACTCTGATGTCAAACCCAGAAAGAGACAGTACAAGAAAAGAAAACTACAGAGCAATATACCTAATGAGGATAAATACAAAAAACTTAATTAAATATTAGCAAACAGAATTCAGTAATATGTAAAATGAATTATACACCATAACCAACTGGGATTTATTCCAGTGATGCAAGGCTGGTTCAATATTTAAAAATCAAGCAATGTAATCCACCAGACTAACAGGCTGAAGAAGAAAAATCACATGATAATACCAATTCATGAAGTTAAACCACTTGACAAAATTTAACACATGTTCATGGTAAAAACTCTCAGAAAAATCGGAATGGAGGGGGATTTTCTCAACTTGATAAAGACTGTCTAGCAAAATCTATAGCTAGTATTTTATTCATTGGTGAAAGACTGTGAAGGCAAAGATGTTTGCTCTCACCACTCTTATTCCACACGGTGCTGGAAAAATCTAGCCAGTGGATAGGGAAATAAAAGGCATACAGATTAGAAAGAAACAAATAAAACTGTTCCTATCTTCAGATGACATGACTGACTATGTAGAAAATCCCAATGAATCTACAATAAAATGTTCTAGAACTTATAAGTTCAGCACGGTTAGAGTGCATGAGATAAATATACAAAAATTAATTGCATTTTTATGTACTAGCAGTAAACACGTGGATATCAGTATTAAAACATAATACCATTTATAATCATCCAAAAAGTGAAATCCTTGAGTATAAATCAGTCAAATCATGTATAAGATGTATGCTGAAAACGACCCAACAATGAGGACAGTAATTGAATAACATCTAAATAAATGGAGCGATATACCATGTTTATAGAGTGGAAGACCCCAAATAGTAAAAATGTCAATTCACTCCAAATTGATAAACTTGTTTAAGGCAATTTCTATCAAAATACTTGCAAGATTATTTTTGTAGATTTGGACAAGATTATTCTAAAATTTATATTAAACAAAAGAACTAGAATAACTTAACATGACATGAAGAAGAATACAGTGGGAACAATCAGTCTACTTGATTTTAAAAGTTATTATATAGCTACAGTAATCAAGACTGTGGTGATTGTGGAGAAAGATACATAGATCAATGGAACAGAATAGAGAACTTGGAAATACAGGCACACAAGTACATCAACAGAGTTTCGTTAAAGGTGTAAAACAGACTAAATGGGCTAAGGATAGCATTTTCAAAAAATAGTGCTGAAGCAACTGCATATCCATAGCCAAATAAATGAACCTTGACCCAAACCTCACATCTTATGTACAAATTAACTGAAGGTGGATCACAGACTTTAATGTCAAATGTAAAACTATGAAACTTTTAGGGAAAAAAGAAAACTCTTTGGGATCTAGGGCTGGAAAAGTTTCTTAAGAGGATATCAAATTCATAGAGAAAAAATGATATATTGGTCTTCATCAAAATTAGAAAATTTCACTTCATGAAATACCCTTTTGAGGTGAAAAGAGAAGCTACAGACTAAAAGAATATTTACAAACCACATATCCAACAAAGGTTAATGTCTAGAATCTATAAAGAACTCTCAAAACTCAACAGCACAAACCCCCAAAGAATCCAGTTAGAAAATGAGAAAAGGCATAAAGAGATATTTCACCTAAGAAGATATACATATGGCAAATGAGCATATGAAAAGGCGTTCAACCTTATTAGGTATTAAGGAAATGCAAAGTAAAACCACAGTGTAATATTATTAGGTACCTATCATAATAGGCATAATTTAAAAATCACAACCCCAAATGCTGGTAATAATTTGGAGAAACTGGTCACTCATACATTGCTGGTGAGAATGTAAAATAATCCAGCCACTCTGGGAAACACGTTGGCATTTTTTACAGAGCTACACATAAGGTTTCCATACAAAACAGCAATCTTACTGCTGGGTATTTACTCCATCAAAATGAAAAAATATGTTCACACAAAATCTGTACACAAAAACACTAATAACTAAGTTGACTTAATTGACATTTATAAAACACACCCCCAAAAGCAAAATGTACATTATATTCAAGTGCATATGGCATAGTTACTGAGATATGGAATATGGTCTGTGATAAAAAGAAGTATTAATACATTTTAAAGGATTAAAGTCATACAGATTTTTTCTGATCACAATGAAATTAGAAACCAGTAACAGAAATATATTAGGAAAATCCCCAAATATTTAGATATTAAAAACAAATCTTTAGGGCTTCCCTGATGGCACAGTGGTTAAGAATCTGCCTGCCAGTGCAGGAGACACAGGTTCGAGCCCTGGTCCGGGAAGATCCCACATGCCCTGGAGCAACTAAGCCCATGCACTGCAACTACTGAGCCTGTGTTCTAGAGCCTGCAAGCCGCAACTACTGAAGCCCGCTCTCCTAGAGCCCGTGCTCTGCAACAAGAGAAGCCACCGTGATGAGAAGCGCATGCACCGCAACGAAGAGTGGCCCCCACTGTCTGCAACTAGAGAAAGCCCACGTGACAACGAAGACCCAATGCAGCCAAAAATAAATAAATAATTTTTTTAAAAAAGAAAAGAATCAAAATAAAATAAAATTAAAAATTAAAAAAAAAAAACAACCCAAATCTTCAAATAAACCATGGTTCAAAGAAGAAATCACAAGAGAATTAGATAATAAAGTTTTGAACTGAATGAAAATGAAAACCCAACATATCAAAATTTTGGGAATGTAGCTGAAGCAGTACTTAGAGGGATAATATCAATACATCATAACCAATTGTGTTTATTCCAGGAATGTAAGCCTGGTTTGATATTTTAAAATCAATTCTATTTTACCCTAATAACATAATAAAGGAGAAAAAATTTTCCCTATGAATGTAGAAAGTGAATTTGACAAAATTCAGCACCTATTCCTGATAAAAACTTCCAGCAATTTAGGAAGGGGAAGAAACTTCCTCTGGCTCTTAAATAGTGTGTACAAAAACCAAACCAAACAAACAAAAACAACTTTTAAAAAACACTCCTGAGAGAAATTTTAAAAGATTTAAATAAATGAGGTGATATACCATGTACATGGATTTCAGGTCTCAATATTGTAAACATGTCAATTCTCCCCAAACTAATCCATAGATTCCCTATAAACCCAAATAAATTCCCAGCAGCTTTTATAGCAAAGTTAATAGTTGATTCTGAAATTAATATGGAAATGCAAAGGAAATATATTAGTCAAAGCAATTTTGAAGAAGAGTAACAAGTTTGGTGACTCACATTATCTGGTTTCAAAACTTACTCTAAAATTAGTTTCAAAGATTATTATAGATCATATCGATCTAGGAAACACAAAAGAGTCCAGAAAAA
Source organism: Phocoena sinus (assembly GCF_008692025.1). Taxonomy (NCBI): domain Eukaryota; kingdom Metazoa; phylum Chordata; class Mammalia; order Artiodactyla; family Phocoenidae; genus Phocoena; species Phocoena sinus. The sequence continues at coordinate 106,721,124 of NC_045784.1, forward strand.
AACCCACGCATGTATGGTAAATTGATTTTCAACAAAATTATCAAGAAATTCAATGGGGGAAAGGATAGTCTTTCCAGTAAGTTAATAGTGCTAAATTAACTGAATATACATATGGAAAAAAATGAACCTTGACCTTTATTTCATGCCATATACAAAACTAAATTTGAAATGGATCATAGGTCTAACTGAAAGAGCTAAGAGTATAAATCATCTAAATGAAACTATAGGAGAAAATCTTTGTGACTTTGGGATAGGCAAAAATATCTTACAGATGACACAAAAGCACTAATCATAAAATTAATAAAAAGATAAATTGGATTTCATCAAAATGAAAACTTCTGCTCTTTGAAATGTAACATGAAGAAAATGAAAAGTCAAACTCCAGACTGGGAGAAAAGATTCTTTCTATATATAATTGACAAATAACTAGTATCTATAATATGTTTTATAAATAGCACTCTTATAACTAAATACTAAGAAGAAAAACAGCTCAGTATAATTTGGGAGAAATATTTGAAGACACTTCACCAAAGAATATAAATGAACAGCAACTAAGCACATGAAAATATTCTCAACTTCATTAATCATTAGGAAACTATGAATGATAACCACATGTGATACCACTTTACACCGGCTAGAATGGCTAAAATTAAGAGTGACAATTGTTGACTCATCGCGCCAGGGGGAGGCCCTTCGCGCCCTCCTTGCCAACACTATGCTCCAGTTCCTGCTTGGATTTACTCTTGGCAACGTGGTGGGAATGTATCTGGCTCAGAACTATGACATACCAAACCTGTCTAAAAAACCTGAAGAAGTTAAAAAGGACGTGGACGCCAAGAAGAAACCCCCTAGTTCATGAGGCTGACTCTAGCACTGCCTCCTAGATAAACTGATTCTACTGTTCTTGAGGGCCTCCTTTACCATCTAAACCAAAAGTTCTTGTTTTCATCTCCAGCCTCAGCAATTTTCTTCTTTGCTAGACCCTGCATTGCCTTACAGCACAAATGGGGCCACAAGTTAAGAGCAACCCTCACTTTTCCAACATCCTCACTTCTTCCCTTCCTCCTTCCAGCCACTTGGGAGGTCCTGAGAATGGAATTATGGTGCTAGATTAGTAAACATGACCTTTAATTAGTAGTCTCTCTTTTATTCTTTGGGATTTCTGCTACCGTTTTCAAAAGAAAAATTGATGAGTTTTGTATAGCTGATGAAATATAAATAATGCTGATTTCACAGTCTAGCATTTATATTGGGTGTTTAAACCTTTGGTACTAAATTATGTTGTTTCAATGTAGTAATTAAAATGAAAATCTAGAAGCTAGTTTCTGGTGAATTATCCACTAATTTTATATTGTTGTCAGGAAGCTCCATAGTTGCTAATTTAACCAATAAATCAATTTGCTATTCATTAACCAAGAAACTCTGTTCTGAAAACCCTATCAGGAACTAGGAAGTTTGAAAGTATTTAAAGTAATGGCCTTTGTTCTCAGTAGAATTCATAGTCTAGTATGCATGTTTTTTCTTAATGATGCATTTGATCTGGCTCTATTCTCTCATAAGAATCATACTTATTTTATGGGATTACAGGCACATTTGACATTACATGGTAGATAAGTGAGAAGTTGTCCATAAAGGAAATTCTATGCCTTTTTACATTAAAAAAATGTATTTACGTTATAACTTTATAGTGATTCTCATAAGAAGACTTTGTTTTTTCTTCTGCAACCATAAATTACTCTTGTAATTTTTCAAGTGTATAATCAGTCCATAATTTTTTTTAATTGAAAAACATTTAAATACATAACTTTCCCCCTGGGTCAATACAGAGTGATTTGGGTTGTCCCCCAGCTCCTAGTTCCTCTCCCTGGAGTCAGGCACTTGCTAGTTTCCTGTATCCTTTTGCAAAAGATTTTGTGCCTGAACAAACACATGTACATGGGGATTTTTATACAAATGATAACAAACTATATACAGTGTTTTCCCCAGTGGAGGTCATTCCATATCAGTAGTTAAGGAACAAAGAACCTCTTTCCTTTTTTGGCTACATAAGGTTCTACTGAATGAATATACCATAATTTATTTAATCTGCTCCTGAGGAATGTTTAGGTTGTTTCCTATCTGTTGCTATTACAGTGATAACCTTAAACCCAATGTTATTATACATATCTGTGCAGGGGGATAGCTCCAAGCTAAAGTCCTGGAAGTGTAATTTGCAGAAAATATAAATAAAGGCCCATTTCATTGGGTGTTTTGTTCTAGAGGGCTTGTTGGGTAGTTTCACTGATGATGCCATTTCTGAAGACATTTTAGCAGAATTAGTAAACTGGAAGAATGGTTTAGAGACCTTTTTTCCAGACAGTGATGCCACTGATACTAAATGTGATTATAAAATGAAGTGATTCTACTTCTCTTTGAAAACCTGGATCTTTCATACATGGAGATAAGTTTTGTCCCTGTCAGGTTGTACTGGTGCGTGAGACAGGTTAGGATCATATTATGGTTTGGCTTCTCCCTTGCAGTGTGATCAGGGGCAAGCAGCTTGTTTTTCTGAAACTGTTGTGTTCTCTGTAAGATGTGGATACAATACCTACCTCATAGGGCTTCCGTGAGAAACAGTTGAAATAATGTATGTGATGTGTAGCAGTGTAGCACAGTGCTTTGCAAATTGTCCAATAAATAGTAGATTTTAGTCCAAAAAAAAGAGTGACAATTGTTAACAAGGATGTGGAGCAGCCAGGAATTTCATGTGTTGTTGATGGGCATATATAAAATGGTATAACCGCTTCGGAAATGTCTTCTACTTTCTCATAAAGGTAAACTTATACCTACCATATGACCCAGCCATTCTGCTCGTAGGTGTTTATTTATACAGCAGAAAAAAAAACATACGTCTACAAAATGACTTAAGCTCCAATTTTAACAGCAGTTTTATTCATATGCCCACAACTTGAAATGACTCAAAGATCTATCACAGATAAATGGATAGATTATAGTATATCTGTACAATGAAATATTACTTATAATAAAAAGCAAAAAACTCCTGATACACACAAAAAAATGGATAAATCTCAGAAACATGCTGAATGAAAGAACTGACAGAAAATAATGCGCTATGATTTCATTTATGTGAAATTATGGAACAGCCAAACTAATCTTTAATGAGGGAAATCTGATCAGTGGTTGCTTAGTGACGTGGATTGGTGTGTGTGTGGGAAGGTATGACTGACTGCAAAAGGGGAAGGAAGGAGAGGTTTGGAGGGGTTTGGAGGTTTGGAGGAGGTATTGGAGGGGGGGACAGTGATGTAAATGTTCTTATTGTAAAAGTGGTGGTAGTTAAATAGGTATATACATTTGTCAAAATTCATTGGACTGTACAATTAAAATTAATGCTTTTAATTTTTCATAAACAATGTTAAAATAAAGTTGATTTAGAAGGAGGAAAATCCACACAATGGCAAAACAGAAATCACTGCTCTGTTTTCAAACGATACTTATTCTCTTATAGTTTTGGCAATGGCTACCTAGGGTACAGGTTTCTCCTTTCTTACTCTCAGGTAGAGAGCATCATTAAAGAGGAGACAGCCCCAAGGGGAAAGTCTGAGGACTTTCTATCCTTACTGACAACATATGTATGCTATAACATATTGTATATATTATGGATATTCTTAAGAAAGGAAATTAAGATTATTTTATAGAGAAATAATCTATCAAGAAATTATCAACCACTCAACACCTATTAGAATGTCGTAAATTGAGAACACTGACAACACAAAATGCTGGTGAGATTGTGGAGCGGCAGTAACTCTCATCCAATTCTGGTGGGAATGCAAAATGGTACAGCAGCACTGGAAGACAGTTTAGCTGTTTCTTACAAAACTAAACAGATTCTTACTATACGATCTATCAATTGCATTACTTGGTATTTACTCAAATGAATTGCAAACTTCTATCCACACAAAAACCTGAACATGAATGTTTATATCAACTTTATTCATAATGCCCCAAACTTGGAAGCAACCAAGATGTCCTTCATTAGGTGAATGGATAAATAAACTGTAGTAGTGCATCCAGACAATGGAATATTGTTTAGTGCCTAAAATCAAATGAGCTGTGAGCTATTAAAGACATGTTGTAACCTTAGATACATATTATTAAGGAAAGAAGTGACTCTGAAAAGGCTATATATACTGTATGATTTTAACTATATGATATTCTAGAAAAACAGAACTATGGAGATAGTAAAAGGATCAGTGGTTGCCAGGTGTCATGGGAAGGAGAGATGAGTACTTGGAACACAGAAGATTCTTATGGTCGTACAACTACTGTGTAAGAAATTATGATTGTGTATATATGCCATTATATATTTGTCAAATCCCATAGGATGTACAAGAGTGAACCCTAACTATGGACTCTGCGTGATAATGATGTGTCAATGTAGGTTCAACAATTGTATCAAATGTACCAGTCTAGTGTGGAATGTTGCTAATGGGTGAAGCTATCCATGTGTAGGATTACGGGATATATGGGAAATCTCTTACCTTCCACTCAATTTTTCTGTGAATGTAAAACTGCCTTAATAGTGAAGTATTAAAAAAGAAACTATTACTATAACAGTCTTATCCTTTTTTGTTTCAGATCTGGAATACTTGTAGGTAAATAATTTCTCCCTTTTAAGATGTTTACATAATACAGAATCTTGACCTACAATGCTTTCTTAATAAAGTTAATTCTATCTTTATTTTGGTGCTCGAGATGTATATGCACAGATTTATAGCATCACTAATAATTAATGGCAAAATTCTCCACTCGTGCACATTACTTTTTTGGTAACTGAAAATCGGCTTTTGGCCCTCTACTGTACTATTCTTGTATCAAGCACCTGTCTGCTGCCTACCACATTGCTGGCATTACTTGTCTTGCCTCCTCTAAAGGATGCCTCTGTTACTGAAAGTGTTGCATTATAGGATACTGTTTTACATTTGGACTTACTAAGGCCTTTATATATTTGCCTAGTATTTATTTATTTATTTTTTGGCTGTGTTGGGTCTTCGTTGCTGTGCGCAGTCTTTCTCTAGTTGCAGAGAGCAGGGGCTGCTCTTCATTCTGGTGCACTGGCTTCTCATTGCAATGGTTTCTCTTGTTGCGGAGCATGGGCTCTAGGTGCGCAGGCTTCAGTAGTTGTGGCTTGAGGGCTCAGTAGTTGTGGCTTGTGGGCTCTTGAGCACAGGCTCAGTAGTTGTGGCGCATGGGCTTAGTTGCTCTGTGGCATGTGGTATCTTCCTGGACCAGGGCTTGAACCTGTGTCTCCTTCATTGGCAGGCGGATACTTAACCACTGCACCACCAAGGAAGTCCTTGCCTAGTATTTAAACACTTGGTCCCAGACTCAGAGTAGTTATGTTATAACTTGTATCATGAGTCTTCTTACTCCTCATTTTTTTCTAGAATTCTTGCCATTAGTTATAAAGGCAACTAAAATGACTCCTTTAGTCATATTTTTAATTGATTTGTTAGCACCCACCCCAGGAAAACTATATTTTCCCTGACATTGTCACCTTTAAAGTGATGAACATTCTTTCTTTAATTCTGTACAAATGTTAGATTTTTCAAAAAGTAAATACCAGAGTCTCTTACTGCATATGCCTAAGCTCCCTGTTTTGTACTGGCCATATTCTTTGGATTCAAGTAAGAAAAGATCTGTTTTTCCTGCTGGTCAGAAAAACTATGCGATGATGAAAATATTACTGTATTTCTTTTTAAAAAATATTTCTTTATTTCTTTTATTTATTTTTGGCTGCGTTGGGTCTTCGTTGCTGCACACGGGCTTTCTCTAGTTGCGGCAAGTGGCGGCTACTCTTCATCGCGGTGCGCAGTCTTCTCATTGTGGAGGCTTCTCTTGTTGTGGAGCATGGGCTCTAGGCGCGCAGGCTTCAGTAGTTGTGGCACTAGGGCTCAGTAGTTGTGGCTCGCGGGCTCTAGAGCTCAGGCTCAGTAGTTGTGGCACATGGGCTCAGTTGCTCCACGGCATGTGGGATCTCCACGGACCTGGGCTTGAACCTGTGTCCCCTGCATTGGCAGGCAGATTCTTAACCACTGTGCCACCAGGGAAGCCCTTACTGTATTTCTTGATGGTTTATAGCTATTTCAGAATAGCATTCTTCATTGTCTTTTGCAGGAAGGTTTCTACTAGCTTCTGTGTTAATGTTAATATTTTAGGCAATTGTATCAAAGCAAACATTTTGAGAACATTAAAAAATGAAAGCAATTTATGATCTCATGAAAATCTGTGCACATATTAATTCAGGAACATCTTTTTTATTTTTATTTTTTTAACATCTTTATTGGAGTATAATTGCTTTACAATGGTGTGTTAGTTTCTGCTTTACAACAAAGTGAATCAGTTATACATATACATATGTTCCCATATCTCTTCCCTCTTGCATATCCCTCCCTCCCACCCGCCCTATCGCACCACTCTAGGTGGTCACAAAGCACCAAGCTGATCTCTCTGTGCTATGTGGCTGCTTCCCACTGGCTATCTGTTTTACGTTTGGTAGTGTATATATGTCCATGCCACTCTCTCACTTTGTCCCAGCTTACCCTTCCCCCTCCCCGTATGCTCAAGTCCATTGTCTAGTAGGTCTGCATCGTTATTCCCGTCTTGCCCCCTAGATTCTTCATGATCATTTTTTTTAGATTGCATATATATGTGTTAGCATATGGTATTTGTTTTTCTCTTTCTGACTTACTTCACTCTGTATGACAGTCTCTAGGTCCATCCACCTCACTACAAACAACTCAGTTTCGAAGGAACATCTTTTTTAAAAAGAAGATATTAAATGTAATGCAGGAGAACAGAGGAATTCTGCAAAACTGAAATAAAAATTTAATAGTTTATTTTCTAAACAGAAAAAGTAGATCCTTTAAAAAAGTAGATCCTTATCATATAAAGCTAGGGGGAAAGGCACCATGAGTTGAAAGAGAATACATTTTTTAAATAAGTGCAATAATATTCTGATTTTATCTAATTTTGTAGCAACTTTATGGGAAGCAACTGTCAGCCATTTAATTGAAACAGAATGATAAAGGAACTCAAGTAATTCATTTTTGTTCATTTTTATAGTGACTCATAGCTTTAGTAAAAGTATAACAGAACAAAACCCATCTGTCAGATGAATGTAGACACTAGTGGTATACATTACAGGCATACTTATGAAAGAAACCAATAACGGTTGCTACAAAAGTAAAATTTATATCAGTACTTGGAACACTCAAAATGCTATGAAAAAATGATAGAAAAAAACCTTATAGGTGAGAAAATACTTTTGTTCATCAAAGAACATTATCAAGAAAGTGAAAAAACCTACAGAATGGGATAAAATATTTACTAGTTATATATATGATAAGGGTCTAATATCCAGAACATATAAAAAACACAATTCAACAACAAAAAGGCAGCCCAATTGAAAAATGGACATGTGATTTATTTAGACATTTATCCAAAGAAGATATACAAATGGCCAAGAAGCACATGTAAAGAAGTTATTAGTCATTAGGGAAATGGAAATTAAGCCACTAAATACCACTTCATATCCAATAGGATGGCTATGATTTAAAAAAATAAAAAAGGAAATAGCATGTGTTGGTGAGAGGTAGAGAATTTAGAACCCATATGCAGTATTGTTGGGAAGATGTTAAAACATCCTCCAAGAATGTATTTTACAACTTTCAAAAATTTTTTTTGTTTCTCTTACATATAAACTGTATCCATCTAATTTTCCACTGGCTAAGGAAACAATACAAACTCTAAAGTTCACTGATAAATGAACATAAATACTCAAGTAACTCATATACATCTTAATTGCATGAATTATTACATAGAAGTTATAGTTTACATTTATTATTAATCCAATACTGTTTGAAAAAACAATCGTAGAAAAAAATTATAATGAAATGATGTTAAATTATCTCATTGCCAAAAATTCCATTATTGGTAAAGCAAGGAAATATTGAGTACTTTGTAACTCCATCGCAATTTACACTGCTCATCAAGACAGTGCTTTCTATTCAAATACAAACTCATTCAGACTAGATTTGTTTTTGGCCATTTAACAGGTTCAGAGAGCTTTTTTCTTTTTCCAGGTGTATAGACCATTTGCATTTCTACTCAGGACTTCATTTTCCACATATGTAAAATGGAGGTTATATTAATATTTCTGAGACTCCTTTTAGATCCTGAGATATACTAAGAGAATCCCTTTTAGATGTATTGGTGGAGAATTAGTCGTATGGAAAATTACCATAATTGTTAGTTCTGTGTGATGTTAGTATTATCCACGTGTTGTGTTCTACCAACATGTATTCTATTACCTTCATCAAATCAAACATGAGAAAAAGGAACACAAAATAAACATAAAAATGTGGCAAGCAGTGTGTAAGTCTTTTTAAAATTGAAGTATAGTTGATTTACAATATTATGTTAGTTTCAGGTGTACAAAATATTGATTAAAAAATTTTATAGATTACACTCCATTTATAGTATTATAAAATATTGGCTATATTCCTTCTGCTGTAAAATATATCCTTGTTGCTTATATATTTTATACATAGTAGTTTGTACCTTGTAATCCCCTATTCCTATCGTGCCCTTCCCTCTCCTCACTGGTAACAACTAGTTTGTTCTCTGTAACTGTGAGTATGTTTCTATTTTGCTACATTTGCTAGTTTGTTTTTTAGATTCCACATGTAAGTGAAAACATACATTATTTGTCTTTCTCTGCTTGACTTATTTCACTAAGCATAATACCCTCCAGGTCCATCCATGTTGCTGCAAATGGCATTATTTCATTCTTTTTTGTGGCTGAGTAGTATTCCATTGTATATGTATACCACATCTTTTCTATTTTATTTTATTTATTTATTTTTTTAACATCTTTATTGGGGTATAATTGCCTTACAATGGTGTGTTAGTTTCTGCTTTATAACAAAGTGAATCAGTTATACATGTACATATGTTCTCATATCTCTTCCCTCTTGCGTCTCCCTCCCTCCCACCCTCCCTATCCCACCCCTCCAGGTGGTCACAAAGCGCCGAGCTGATCTCCCTGTGCTATGCGGCTGCTTCCCACTAGCTATCTACCTTACGTTTGTTAGTGTATATATGTCCACACCTCTCTCTTGCTTTGTCACAGCTCACCCTTCCCCCTCCCCATATCCTCAAGTCCGTTCTCCAGTAGGTCTGTGTCTTTATTCCTGTCTTACCCCTAGGTTCTTCATGACATTTTTTACCCCATATATATGTGTTAGCCTACTGTATTTGTCTTTCTCTTTCTGACTGACTTCACTCTGTATGACAGACTCTAGGTCTATCCACCTCATTACAAATAACTCAATTTCGTTTCTTTTTATGGCTGAGTAATATTCCATTGTATATATGTGCCACATCTTCTTTATCCATTCATCTGTTGATGGACACTTAGGTTGCTCCCATATCTTGGCTGTTGTAAATAATGCTGCTGTGAACATTGGGGAGCATGTATCTTTTTGAATTAGTGTTTTTGGGTTTTTTTGGATATGTGCCCAGGAGTGGAATTGCTTGGTTATATGGTAGTTCTATTTTTAGTTTTTTGAGGACCTTCCATACTGTTTTCCACAGTGGCTGCATCAATGTACATTCCCACCAACAGTGCAGGAGGGTTCCCTTTTCTCCACATCCTCACCAGCATTTATTATTTGTGTTCTTTTTGATGATAGCCATTCTGACAGATGTGAGGTGATGTCTCATTGTGGTTTTTATTTGCATTTACCTGAGGATTAGCAATGTTGAGCATCTTTTCATGTGCCTGTTGGACATCTGCATGTCCTCTTTGGAAAAATGTCTATTCAGTTCTACTGCCCATTTTTTAATCGGGTTGTTTGTTTTTTTGATGTTGAGTTGTATGAGCTGTTTATATATTTTGGGTATTGACTCCTTATCAGTCATATCATTTGCAAATATTTTCTCCCATTCAGTAGGTTTTCTTTTTGTTTTGTTGATGGTTTCTTTTGCTGCGCAAAAGCTTTTAAGTTTAGCTAGGTCCAATTTGTTTATTTTCGCTTTTATTTCCTTTGCCTTAGGTGACAGATCCAAGAAAATATGGCTGTGATTTATGTCACAGAGTGTTCTGCCTATATTTTCCCCTAGGAGTTTTATGGTTTCTGCTCTTACGTTTAGGTCTTTAACCCATTTTGAGTTTATTTTTGTATATGGTGTTAGAGAATGTTCTAATTTCATTGTTTTACATGTAGCTGTTAAGTATTCCCAGCAGTACTTATTGAAAAGATTGTTTTTTCTCCTTCTTGCCTCCTTTGTTATAGATTAATTGTCCAGAAGTGTGTTGGTTTACTTCTGGGCTTTCTGTCCTGTTCTGTTGATCTATATGTCTGTTTTTGTGCAAGTACCCATACTGTTTTGATTACTGTAGTGTTGTAGTGTAGTCTAAAGTCGGGGGTGTGATACTTCCAGCTCTGTTCTTTTTTGTCAATATTGTTTTGGCTATTCAGGGTCTTTTTTGTTTCCATAGAAATTTAAAAATTATTTGTTCCATTTCTGTGGAAAAATGCCATTGGTATTTTGATAGGAATTGCATTGAGTCTGTAGATTGCCTTGGTTAGTAAGGTCATTTTAACAATATTAATTTTTCCAATTCACAAACACAGTGTATCTTTCCATATGTTTGTGTCTTCTTAAATTTCTCTCATCAGTGTTTTATAGTTTTCCAAGTATAGGTCTTTTACCTCCTTAGGTAGGTTTACTCCTATGTATTTTATTCTTTTTGATGCAATTGTAAATGGGATTGTTTCCTTAGTTTCTGTCTGGTAGTTTGTTGTTAGTGCATAGAAATGCAACAGATTTGTGTATATTAATTTTGTATCCTACGACTTTCCTAATTAATTGATGAGCTCTAGTAGTTTTCTGGTGGTGTCTTTAAGATACCCTATGTATAGTACCATGTCATCTGCAAACAATGACAGTTTTACTTCTTCCTTTTCAATTTGGATGCCTTTTATTTCTTATTTTTTGCCTGATTGCTGTGCCTAGGACTTCTAATACTATGTTGAATAGAAGTGGAGCGCGTGGGCATCCTTGTCTTGTTCCTGATGTTAGAGGAAATGCTTTCAGCTTTTCACCATTGAGTATGATGTTAGCTGTGGGCTTATCATATATGGTCTCCATTATGTTCAGGTATGTTCCCTCTATATCCCTATTCTGTAGAATTTTTATCATAAATGAATGTTGAATTTTGTTAAAAGATTTTTCTGCATCTATTAAAATGATCATATGACTTTTATTCTTCAAATTGTTAATGTGGTTTATGACATTGTTTCAATTGTGTATATTGAACCATCCTTGCATTCCTGGGATAAATCCCACTTGATCATGGTGTATGATTCTTTTAATGTATTGTTTGATTTGGTTTGCTAATATTTTGTTCAGAACTTTTGCACCTATGTTCATCAGTGATATTGCCTGTAATTTTCTTTTTTGTGTGATATGTTTGTCTGGTTTTGGTATTAGTGTGATGCTGGCCTCATAGAATGAGTTCGGAAGTGTTCCTTCCTCCGCAATTTTTTGGCATAGTTTGAGAAGGATGGGTATTAATTCTTCTCTAAATGTTTGGTAGAATTCACCTATGAAGCCATCCGGTCCTGGACTTATGTTTGTTGGGAGGGTTTTTTTAATTTACTGACTCAATTTCATTATTGGTAATTGTTCTATTCATATTTTCTATTTTGTCCTGGTTCAGTCTGGAAAAATTGTACAATTCTAGGAATTTGTCCATTTCTTCTAGGTTGTCCATCTTATTGGCATATAGCTGTTTGTAGTAATCTCTTATGATCCTTTGTATTTCTGTGGTGTCAGTTGTAACTTCTTTACATTTCTGATTTTCTTGACTTGGACCCTCTCTTTTTTTTCTTGATGTGTTTAGCTAAAGGTTTATCAATGTTTAAAATCTTTTCAAAGAACCAGCTCTTAGTTTCATTGATCTGTTCTATTGTTTTTTGGTGTCTATTTATTTCTTCCCTGATCTTTATGATTTCTTTTCTTCTACTAACTTTGTGTGTTGTTTGTTCTTCTTTTTCTAGTTCCTTCAGGTGTAAGGTTAGGTTATTTGAAATTTTTCTTGTTTCCTGAGGTAAACTTGTATCACTATAAGGTCAGTAGCCTTAAGGGAGTTCCCTTGTATGTAACTTGTTGCTTTTCCCTTGTTGCTTTTAATGTTCTCTCTTTATCTTTAATTTTTGCCATTTTAATTACAATGTATCTTAGTGTGGTCCTTTTTGGGTTGATCCTCTTTGGGACTCTTTGCTTCTTAGACTGTCTGTTTCCTTTTTCAGATTAGGGATGTTTTTGTCTATTATATCTTCATATATACTCTCTGCCCCTTTCTGTCTCCCTTCTCCTTCTGGGAACCCTATAATCTGAATGTTAGTATGTATAATGTAGTCTCAGAGGTCTCTTAAATGTCCTCATTTCTTTTTATTATCTTTTCTTTCCATCTTCAGTGATTTCCATTACTCTGTCTTCCAGCTTGCTGATCTTTTTCCCCTGTATCATTTAGCCTACTTTCAATAATTCTTAGTGTATTTTTTCATTTCAGTTATTGTATTCTTCATCTCTGTTTGGTTTTTCTTTATATTTTCTAACTCTTTGTATGAACGTCTATCCTCTCACTCAATGCATCCATTCTTCTCCTGAGTTCTTTCAGTATCTTTATGATCATTATCTTGAACTCTTTCTTAGGTAGGTTGGCTATCTGCACTTCACTTAGTTCTTCTTCTGGGGTTCTATCCTGTACTTCTGTTTGGAACATGTTCCTCTGTCAACTCATTCCACCTAACTTGCTGTTTTTATTTCTATGCATCTGGTATGTTGGTTATATTTCCTGAACTTGGAAAAGTGACCTTTTTTTTTAGGAGATATCCTATTAGCCCCAGAAGTATGTACTCCCCTCTGGTCACTAGAGGTATATGCTCTAGTTGTGCCTTCTATGTGAGCTTCTTGAGTCTTTCTGTTGTGGTGGCATGACTACTGTGGGTTGTCTGGTAGGCTTGGCTGACCCTGGTCCAGTTCGTTGCTAATCCCTGCCTTGTGCAGAGACTTCTGGCTGCTGCTTGGTGAGGCCAGGTCACACGGTGGCTGGCTGTAGAATCCTGTGGGTCCCAGAGCTAGTGCTGGCTCTCTGCTGGCCAGAGGTGGATTCCAGGAGTTCCTGCACCTGGTGCCTGCACACTGGTAGATGAAGCTATGTCCTAGAAGTAGTGCTGGCCCACTGGCCAGCAGCGCTGGGTCCTGGGGTCTGGCTGCAGAACATAGGGGTCCCAGAGTTGGTGGTGGGTGGTGCTGGTTCCTGACACAGCTGACTGCAGTATCTGGGGTGTCCCAAAACTTGTGTTGGCCTGCTGGTGGCCAGGGTTTGGGCCCTGCTGGTCCTAGGTCTGGTGCTGTCCTGCTAGTAGATGGGCCTTGTCCACAGGCAGCAGGACTGAGATGTTCTTGGGGCTGGTGTCTGCCTGGTGGTAGGTGAGGCTGGTCTTGAGGCTATAGCAGACTCACTGGTGGGCGGGGCTGGGGTCTGGCTGGTCTCTGGCCTGGTGCTGGCCTGCTGGTAATTTGGCTAAGTCCACAAGCTGTGGGGCTGTAGTTTTCCTTGGGTGGGTATCTGCCCCCTGGTGGGTGAGGCTGGTCCCAGGGCTTGAGCAGGCTCATAGGTGGGCAGGGTTGGTGATTCTGGAGTTGGTGCCTGCCTACTGTTGGGTGGAGTTGGTGCCTGCCTACTGTTGGGTGGAGTTGGGTTCTGGGGTCTCTGGTTACAGGGCCCTGGGGATCCTAGATCTAGTGCCTGTGCACTGGTGTGTGGGGCTTGGTCCTGGCCCCTCTGGTGGCCAGGGCCATGTTCATGGGTTCCTTTGGGCTCAGGGTTTCTTAAGGCAACCTGTTTGCTGGTGGGTGGATAGGGCTGTGTCCCTGCCCAGTTAGTTGCTTCTCCCAATACTGATGCTGACAGGGTGGTGTGTGGGGCCGAGTGCCAATGCTAATAAGCTAGAGGGAGGATTCCAAAATGATGCTTCTCAGTACCAGTGTCGTCATGGTAGAACAAGCTCTCCAAAATGGCGGCTGCCAGTTTCTACGTCTCCAGGGTGAGCTCCAGTTGCCTCTTGCCTCTCTGAGAGGCTTTTCAATTTTAGCAGGTAGGTTTGACCCAGGCTCCATTCAAATTATTGCTTCTATCTTGAGAAAGAAAAATGGAGCTGGAGGAATCAGGCTCCCTGACTTCAGACTGTACTACAAAGCTACAGTAATCAACAGTATGGTACTGGCACAAAATCAGAAATACAGATCAAAGGAACAGGATAGAAAGCCCAGAGATAAATCCACACACATATGGTCCCCTTATCTTTGACAAATGAGGCAAGAATACACAATGGAGAAAAGACAGCCTCTTCAGTAAGTGGTGCTGGGAAAACTGGACAGCTACATGTAAAAGAATGAATTAGAACACTCCCTACACCATACACAAAAATAAGCTCAAAATGGATTAAAGACCTAAATGTAAGGCCAGACACTATCAAACTCTCAGAGGAAAACATAGGCAGAACACTCTATGACATAAATCACAGCAAGGTACTTTTTGACACACCTCCTAGAGAAATGGAAATGAAAACAAAAATAAACAAATAGGACCTAATGAAACTTAAAAGCTTTTGCACAGCAAAGGAAACCATAAACAAGACCAAAAGACAACCCTCAGAATGGGAGAAAATATTTGCAAATGAAGCAACTGACAAAAGATTAATGCCCCAAATATACAAGCAGCTCATGCAGCTCAATATCAAAAAATCAAAAAAGCCAATCCAAAAATGGGCAGAAGACCTAAATAGACATTTAGAAGATATACAGGTTGCCAACAAACACATGAAAGAATGCTCAACATCATTAATCATTAGAGAAATACAAATCAAAACCACAATGAGGTATCACCTCACACCAGTCAGAATGGCCATCAAAGAATCTACAAACAATAAAAGCTGGAGAGGGTGTGGAGAAAAGGGAACCCTCTTGCACTATTGGTGGGAATGTAGATTGATACAGCCACTATGGAGAACAGTATGGAGGTTCCTTAAAAAACTAAAAGTAGAACTACCATATTACCCAGCAGTCCCACTTCTGGGCATATACCCTGAGAAAACCATAATTCAAAAAGAGACATGTACCACAATGTTCATTGCAGCACTATTTACAATAGCCAGGACATGGAAGCAACCTAAGTGTCCATCAACAGATGAATGGATAAAGAAGATGTGGCACATATATACAGTGGAATATTACTCGTCTGTAAAAAGAAACGAAATTGAGTTATTTGTAGTGAGGTGGATGGACTTAGAGTCTGTCATACAGCGTGAAGTAAGTCAGAAAGAGAAAAACAAATACCGAATGCTAACATATATGTATGGAATCTAAAAAAAAAAAAAAAAGGTCATGAAGAACCTAGGTGCAGGATGGGAATAAAGACACAGACCTACTGGAGAATGGACTTGAGGACACGGGGAGGGGGAAGGGTAAGCTGGGACAAAATGAGAGAGTGGTAGTGTGTATATGGACATATATACACTACCAAATGTAAAATAGATAGCTAGTGGGAAACAGCCACATAGCACAGGGAGGTCATCAGCTCGGTGCTTTGTGACCACGTAGCGGGGTGGGTTAGGGAGGGTGGGAGGGAGATGAAAGACAGAGGGTATATGGGGATATATGTATACATATAGCTGATTGACTTTTTTATATAGCAGAAACTACCACAACATTGTGTAAGGCAATTATACTCCAATAAAGATGTTAAAAAAAGCAACTGACAAGGGATTAATCTCCAAAATATACAAGCAGCTCATCCAGTTCAATATTGAAAAAACAAGCAACCCAATCCAAAAATGGGCAGAACACCTAAATAGACATTTCTCCATAGTAGACCTACAGATAGCCACCAAACACATGAAAATATGCTTAACACCACTAATCATTAGAGAAATGCAAATCAAAACCACAATGAGGTATCACCTCACACCAGTCAGAATGTCCATCATCAAAAAATCTACAAACAATAAAAGCTGGAGAGGGTGTGGAAAAAAGGGAACGCTCTTGCACTGTTGGTGGGAATTTAAATCGATACAGCCACTATGGAGAACAGTAGGGACGTTCCTTAAAAAACTAAAGATAGAACTAGCATATGACACAGCAATCCCACTACTGGGCATATACCCTGAGAAATCCATCATTCAAAAAGAGTCATGTACCACAATGTTCATTGCAGCACTATTTGCAATAGCCAGGACATGGAAGCAACCTAAATGTCCATCGACAGATGAGTGTATAAAGAAGATGTGGCACATATATATAATGGAATATTACTCATCTGTAAAAGGAAACGAAATTGAGTTATTTGTAGTGAGGTGGATGGACCTGGAGTCTGTCATACAGAGTGAAGTAAGTCCAAAAGAGAAAAACAAATACCGTATGCTATCACATATATATGGAATGTAAAAAAAAAAAAAAAGCTTCTGAAGAACCTACGGGCAGGACAGGAATAAAGACGCAGACGTAGAGAATGGACTTGAGGACACAGGGAGGGGGAAGGGTAAGCTGGGACGAAGTGAGAAAGTGGCATGGACATATATACACTACAAAATGTAAAATAGATAGCTAGTGGGAAGCTGTTGCATCGCACAGGGAGATCCGCTCGGAGCTTTGTGTCCACCTAGAGGGGTGGGATATGGAGAGTGGGAGGGAGACGCAAGAGGGAGGGGATATGGGGATATATGTATACATACAGCTGATTCACTTTGTTGTACAGCAGAAACTGACACAACATTGTGTAAGGCAATTACACTTCAGTAATGATATATAAAAAAAATAAAACAAAGCAAAACAAATTACTGTTTGTGTCCTGGAGCCTGTGAGATTTTTTTATGAGATTCCACTTTAAGAGTGCAATGTCTATTCCCCACAGCCTTCTGGGTCTCCCAGAAGGAAGCCCTGCTGGCCTTCAAATCCAAGTGCTCTAGGGGCTTGTCTTCCCGGCACAGGACCTCCATGCTTGGGAGCCTTATGTGGGGCTCAGACCTCTCGGTTCTTGGGGAGAATCTGCAGTTGTAATTATTCTTCCATTTTTGGGTTGCCCACCCACACATATAGGTCTTGACTCTGCTGCAACTGCCCCTTTTACCCATCTCATTGTGGTTCCTTCTTTATGTGTTTAGTTGTAGAAGATCTTCTGTGGTAGGTCCCAGTCTTTTCTGTCAATAGGTGTCCTTTAAATAGTTGTAATTTTGGTGTGCCCTTGAGAGGAGGTGAGCTCAGAGTTTTTCTACTCCACCGTCTTGGCCTATCTCTTCATCAGTGTGTCAATCTTTAACAGGCACTGTCAAATGAGTAGAGCATTGAAAATTTCAGACTATTAAGAGTTCACTAGGAGTATACACAAGGAGGTGGACAATACTTACTCTTACTTCATTTTGTTACAAGTCATTTCATCCGGGCAACATCATACCCAGTATATATCATGTGATAATTTTGAAAAAAGAAAAGAGAAAAACATTGCATTAGCTAATTAATTTACTCGTGGCAGAATATAGAACATACAGCTTGCTTAAGCCCTTTGGTAATGTGTGTACTATTTGATTAGGTTTTAGGGGGATATTTGTTCTTGGGGCAAAAGACAGAAGCTCTTTTCTGAAATGGAAGCAGCCTAAGAGAAGCAAAAGTACAATGGAGTGCTACAGAGGTAGTGTAGTCTAAGTCACAGCTATGGCTGACTTTAGTGTTGACTTCTCAGCTTTCACGGTGCCTAAAATGACTTCCTACAGATAACATACACACTTGGGTGTGCGCACTTGCACACACATGTACGTGTATGCACACACACATCCACACACAACCGCCCCCCCCGCATATCTCTGCCTTTCCCCAAGCCTTTAACCAACTCCTCATACTTTAGAACATTTGCTTTGAAACACAAGCATCTGTCTACTTCTGTTGGAACAGGTCTACTTATAATTACAGAATCATGGCCTTTGCTAGATGAAATATTCACGTACACTCTACTGCCAAACTGCACTTATGGCATAGTAAACTGCAAACATTATCATATTAAAAGCAATTTAGCAGCATGGTTCATGCCAACTTAATAAAAATGCCATTTTAAATATTGTTTAAGAGTACTAGTTTAACAACTTTTACAACACTGGACCACCACAGTGTATTTATTATCTATATATTTGGAGAAACTAAAATGGTAATGAAAAGATGTGGTTGAACTCAGTCATATAGTTCCCAAGTAATGATAAGGCATTAATAAAGGGTCTCCATTCATTTCTGAGCAATCCTGTAACATGGGGGCGATCTGATACCTTTGAATTGGCTCCCAAGCTGTAGGCCGCTTATTGCTTGGCATATCCATATACTGTAGTGCCTTGCTGTCTCATAAGCTACACAAAGACAATAATGGACAATTTGGCCTATTGGGGTGGGAATGTATTTACCAAAGGATGAATGCCAAAAAGTGCTATTCTCCATGTAAATTCCTTTAGTTTACTTCTGTTTGTTTTTCAAAAGGTCAGATCAAAGTGTGTGTGTATGTACGTGTGTTGAAAGTTTCAAAATATAGTTTGGATGACCAAGGGATAGGTGTGAAAAATTCAATTAGCTGAAGCAATCTTTAGTGACATTCTACTACTCTTTTATTAGTGCATTGTTATCTCTCCCTACATTTATCCTTTCTTCCTCTCCTTTTCCTTTTATTTTCTTCCCTGGGAGGCATTCAAGGCTATAGAGTACAGAAACATCTATTGGGCAATAATAATTTATAAAGATATTATAAATTTAAGGCTGCAGCTTGAATTTTGAATGTGGATAGTATGTTTTCCTTTATTTATTTTTTTTTACCAGAACATCTTTAAAGGGATGATTTGTGACCCAAATATTATAGTTCGAAAGGTTACCTAATTGGATTGCTCCATTTATGGAAACTGTGACTAAGGAGTATTTGCTGACTCAGTTACCTCATGACGCTCTAGAATGAGAATAACATAACTAGCTCACTTTTTGGGGGAAAAGAACTGATTGATTTATTTTGAAAAAAAAATTTGTCTTAACAAAACCCAAATAAAATGTTATAATATAGATTGTAGTACCAGCTGGTCTTTAATATATGGCAGATTGATATAGAAACGTTTTGAGCCAACTGCAAGTATGAGAATTATAGTGTTTCAATATTGACTCAACAACTCAGGAGCCACTTTCAGAAACTGCAGTGTTTAATCAATATAGTGAAATATTCCACTATACAATTCAAATATTATGTCTTTCAACAAGAATCATATGTAACTCTGTCTCAAAACAGTAAAAGCAAAAATGGATTGACCCCCCACCACTTTGCACTAATGCAGAGGCAGCGTGATAGAAAAAGAGATGTCATAACTTCGTGAATGTAATGGCACACCATTTCTGGTAATAGAAAAAGAAAACCCAGAAATATAGTAGGCACTATAATTCTTACCTGTATAACTAAACATTTAGTTACATTCTGAATATGTAATATTCATTTGAATGTGTTATGCATTTCTTTTAAAATAATGGCACAATTATTAGGTGTAAGGATAAAATGGTAAAAAGTAGTAGGTATCCAAGTTTCCTGCTCTGCCACTAACTAGCTAAGTTACCTTAGTCACTTTACCTCCCTGGGCTTCAACTTCTTCATCTCTGAAAAGAATAATAAAGATTTAAATGTCTCAAAGGTCCCTTTCACTTCTAGTATATCTATGATTTAATTTAAATAATCTTAATATTGACAATAAATGAGTGTCTAAAATTTTAGCATTTAATGCTTTTCATAAACAATATGTCTAATTACTGTGAGTTGATACATGTAGATAGCAGTAGAAACCAATTTTTCTATTTTTCCAAGTATTCTATAGTATTACTTTGAGGAAAATAAGTTATCAGTAGTTGGCATTCACATCTCAATTATAGACGGGATATGAAAATTTCAAAATATTATGCCAGACTTTTTATTTTATTCAGGAGAAAACAATAAATAGGATAGGTTAATTTTATGTTATCAAAAGGAGATGTATTAGTTTTCTATGCTACAAAACGTATTATCACAAAATTAATGGCTTAAAAAACATTACATTTACTATCTCATAATTTCTGTTGGCCAAGAATCCAGGCACAGCTTATCTGAGTCCTCATCGAAGCTGTAATCTAGGTGTCAGCCAGGGCTGGATTTTCACAGGGAGGTTTGTCTAAGTGTCTGCTTCCAAGCTCTCTCAGGTTGTTGACAGAATTCATTTCCTTATGGCTGTAGAACTCATGGCAGCTTGCTTCTTCAAGGCCAGGAAGGAGAACAAGACCCTATAGAGCAAGTCTGCTAGCAAGATAGAGTTTTGTATAGCATAACACAGTGATGGAATTGACATCCTGTTACCTTTGACATATTTTGTTGGTTAGACGAAAGTCATCAGTCCCACCTACACTCAAAGGGAGGGGAATGTATGTAACAATCTGATGCATATCTTTGAGTTCTGTAGAAGCTAAGACTCCTCCAGCTAGACAGATGGTGACTACATGCTGACCACAAACCCGTGGACCCCAGACTAGTTGGAACCACAAGGTTTTTTTTCTTTTCCTTTTTTCTTTATTTAGGCCATGCTGCGCAGCATGTGGGATCTTAGTTCTCCAACCTTGGATTGAACCCGGGCCCCCTGCAGTGGGAGCGAGAAGTCATAACCACTGGACTATCAGGAAAGTCCCAGAACCCCAAGGTTTATGATTAAGATTCCCAAAACATCACCCTGTTACCTCATCAACGATCCATCAGAAGAAAGTCCACAACCCTCACCCAAATGTTGCCTTTTAAAAACCCTCCCCTGAAAGCCATTGGGGAGTTTGGGGTATCTTTTGAGCATGAGCTGCCCGATCTCCTTGTTTAGTGCTCTGCAAGTCAGCGCTGTGCTTTCACCACACCTGGTGTCAGTAGATTGGCTTTGTTGCATGGTGAGTGAGTGGACCCAAGTTTGATTCAGTAACACATTATGATTTCTTCTCTTCCCTCTCTTCTCACCCTCCCTTTCCTCCTCTCCTCTTCTTACCTTCTCCTCCTTCTCTCATCTTTTTCTTTTACTAAAACTGATCATTGTGACTGAATTGTGCAGATGTTCTGTGTACATGTGAAAGGTCAACAGCTGTATTAGTGGCTGCAAAGCTTCAATTACAGGTACATATCCTGGGGACAAACAGTTGGCTCTCCTGCTCGACCAAGATACTAGCTAGTAATGAATTATGTGATCATCTGTCAAATGTTTTTACTCTTGGCTATGCAATTATGTGAAAAATCCCCTGATGAAAATCTGTCCCTGAACTTTAACCAAGTCAGAGTTTCAAGTGAAGATTGATTTATCTTGGCAGCTAGTGTAGGATAATTCTCACTCATTTCACAGCCCAATTCTAGCATCAGGGCTTTAAGAATCCATATTTTAAAATACTTTAAACTATGTTTCTAAAAGACAAGTGTTTGCTAGGAATTTAGCAAACACTGGGAGAAAACATAAGTACAAGGTGAAGCATGATTACTAACATAAGACAAATGAAGAAACCTTTTTCCAATACCATTCACACTCAAATGTTCATAGATTGATGATCCAAGTGCTATTTTGTTTTCTCTTATTCTTCAGGTGTATGGCTATTTAATCTCGTCACTACTTCTACTTCTGGGTGGGCAGGGTGAAGTAAGTAAGTAAATTCAAACTCAAATTCTTTTTTTCTTTGCCATTCTTATAAAGAAGAAAAATGTCTGTAGTTAAATCCTCTGGACTCCTTAGTTAAATCTTGGAGTTTTTCTTCTGATGAGTTTCCCTTAGTGTTTGTTTCTTTTGCAGACTAGTGGTGGTGTGTGATAGTGATTTAGGGTGGCATTATTCAAATTATTTTTTTATCCAGTGTTGAAGATTCTGATCATCTTCTATCTCTATGTTGCTTTCTAAAAAATAATTAATTAATTTTATTTTTGGCTCTGTTGGGTCTTCGTTGCTGCACGTGGGCTTTCTCTAATTGTGGTGAGTGGGGGCTACTCTTTGTTGTGGTTCACGGGCTTCTCATTGCAGTGGCTCCTCTTGTTGTGGAGCATGGGTTCTAGGAGTGTGGGCTTTAGTAGTTGCAGCAGGTGGGCTCAGTAGTTGTGGCTCATGGACTCTAGAGTGCAGGCTCAGTAGTTGTGGCACATGGGCTTAGTTGCTTCACGGCATGTGGGATCTTCCCGGCCCAGGGCTCAAACCTGTGTCCCCTGCATTGGCAGGTGGATTCTTAACCACCAGGGAAGTACTGTGTTGCTTTTCTAATTCAACACTGTTGAAAAACTTTAAAACTACATTAAATAGGGCTTAGCTCCACTTACATGTTGTGACTTTTGTATAGAAGAATGACTCCTTGAAAAGGAAACCCTCTTGCACTGTTGGTGGGAATGTAAATTGGTACAGACACTATGGAGAACAGTATGGAGGTTCCTTAAAAACCTAAAAATAGAACTACCATATGACCCAGCAGTCCCACTACTGTGCATATACCCTGAGAAAACCATAATTCAAAAAGAGTCATGTACCACAATGTCCATTGCAGCTCTATTTACAATAGCCAGGTCATGGAAGCAACCTAAGTATCCAATGGAATATTACTCAGCCATAAAAGGGAATGAAATTATTTGTAGTGAGGTGGGTGGACCTAGAGTCTGTCATACAGAGTGAAGTAAGTCAGAAAGAGAAAAACAAATACCGTATGCTAACACATATATATGGAATCTAAAAAAAAAAATGCTCATGAAGAACCTAGGAGGAGGACAGAAATAAAGACACAGACGTAGAAAATGGACTTGAGGACACGGGGAGGGGGAAGGGTAAGCTGGGACAAGACAAAGTAAGAGAGTAGCATTGGCATATATACACTGCCAAATGTAAAATAGATAGCTAGTGGGAAGCAGCTGCATGGCACAGGGAGATCAGCTCGGTGCTTTGCGACCACCAAGAGAGGTGGGATAAGGAGGTGAGAGGGAGGGAGATGCAAGAGAGAGGGGATATGGGGATATACGTATGCGTATAGCTGATTCACTTTGTTATACAGCAGAAACTAACACAACACTGTAAGGCAATTATACTCCAATAAAGAAGTAAAAAAAAAAAAGAAGAATGACTCCTTTACTGAACACAATGATGTAAAATGAATGAAAACTACAATTGTTTATAACAAGGTGAAACTATAAAGAGCATGGACAGAATTTGCTATGTGGGATGAAGGTATTACTTAACCAAACAAAAATACAGCTTTTTTTTTGGAGGGGGGCATATATAAGACATTATACACTTTATTTAAAGGAATTCCAAAGTAGATGAAATAATCATTTTTATGAAAATAATAAAGATTATTAATTCTTCTAATCCATGGAGACGCATCTGCTAAGGAGGACAGTGCTGCCTAGTTCACAAGTATATTTCAAATGGAATGGAAATACCTTCCTCTCTATTTCCATATTCTTTAAGAAGTTAACAAGACCAGTTAGAAACATTAATGGAGCGATTAAGAGATTATCGTACAAGTTCAGAAACTCATGGCTGTAGGTTACCAACTCAATAGTAAGCATAGAAAAAAGGAATATTTAGTTGGCACACAGTGAATATTTTCAAGTGTTAGAAATGAGGCAGTTCTGTTTTTTCTATCGCTTTCTACAGACCTTTGAATTTTCAGAGGGTATATATAATTTCATGTTACTCCAGTGCCTTAAAGGATGTATTTTCCATTGAGATCATGCAAGATTATATGGTGATATTTTATTATTCAGTAAATAGTTTTTGATCACCAACTATGTACAAGTATCCGGTAATAATTATTCATGATTTTGAGTATTTTCATTAATGAAATTAAGAGTTTAATAATTCCTTAAAAGTGTGGTTATACATTGCTTGCACAATTTTTAAATGGTCTTTTTCTCCTTTCTCTGTCACATCATCCCACTGGAATATATACCTCTAATTAACAAAATATAAGCCAGAGGAAAAATTATGTTTTTGTGAACAGAAACATGTAATCTCCTTTTCAGGAACTCACCCATTTGGTTAAAAAATATTCACAAAGAGAATATTGGTAGAATGCAGTATTAGAATAAGGCAGTTATCTACTTCCTTCCCCATACAGTTTTGTTTTCCTGCGGTAGTCATTTCTTGGTCAAATAGCAATGATTATTCAGGTGTTGAAGGTAGTAAAGGATTTTCACAGGTAGTTAAGCAACTGAATAGAAAGACAGGAGTAGAGAATTGTATTTGTAACCCACAGGCCAAAGGCATGAGATAGTTGAGTGGGAAAACCTCAGCAAAACACCATTTTTTTTAAAGTTGCAAGGAATCAACTTTTAATTCTAGCTTCTGTAGTGTGCAGTCTTAAGAAAATGGCTAAGAGGAAAAGACCTTTAAGTAATATAAAGTCTGAATTTTGAATAATTTCTGAGAGAGAATGACAAGTCAACAATTATTATATCAGAAGTTGTCTTGTGGTCCAGCAGAGGCATAAAATAGTGACAGTTGTGGAAGTATCAGAGACCAGTGAAAAGGGATTGTCTGATATTTGCTTTTTTTTTTTTTTTTTTTTTGGCGTTACGCGTGCCTCTCACTGTTGTGGCCTCTCCCATTGCGGAGCACAGGCTGCGGACGTGCAGGCTCAGCGGCCATGGCTCATGGGCCTAGCCGCTCCGCGGCATGTGGGATCTTCCCGGACCGGGGCACGAACCCGTGTCCCCTGCATCGGCAGGCAGACTCTCAACCACTGCGCCACCAGGGAAGCCCTGATATTTGCTTTTTAATGTACAGTTTGTATGCTTAAATTGATACTCAGCAAACTGTATATATCTATTATCAAGTTCTGATTTTGTTCTCCTTATATTTTTGTGATTTTTTTGAAGTTTTGAATTTACAGTATCAATTTATGTTTTAATAAGACATTTGGATTGGATGGACTCAAATGCCATTTTAGTTAAAGTCCTACTGATTGTAAGAATAACTCCTAATTAGAGCTGGTTCCTATTTGGGTGAACCACTTTTAAAAGGGTCTTTGTCGATGAATGATTCAGGTAACAACTACCTGAAAATTTAAGTACTTCAGTGTTCTCATTTGGAAAATGGGATGATTAATATTGGATCATTTCTTTAGGTACCTATGAACAATAACTAATAAAAATTATTCTAGGGGCTTCCCTGGTGGCGCAGTGGTTGAGAATCTGCCTGCCAATGCAGGGGACACGGGTTCGAGCCCTGGTCTGGGAAGATCCCACATGCCACGGAGCGACTGGGCCCGTGAGCCACAACTACTGAGCCTGTGTGTCTGGAGCCTGTGCTCCGCAACAAGAGAGGCCACGACAGTGAGAGGCCCGTGCACGGCGATGAAGAGTGGCCCCCGCTCGCTGCAACTAGAGAAAGCCCTCGCACAGAAACGAAGACCCTACACAGCCAAAAAAAATAAATAAATAAATGAATTAATTTAAAAAAAAAAAATAAAAAAAAAAAAAAAAAAAAAAAAAAAAAAAAAAAAAATTATTCTAGGCACTTGTTAAAATACTGAGTCTGTACAAATGTTTGTTCAACAGGAAGAATAACAATAATAGCATTTTGCATACTACCAAATGCCCCCACTTCAAAAGTGCAAAAAGTATCTCAATTGACCTATGCTCACTGCTGCTAACATTTAACTCATTAATGTGAAAAGTATTTTGAAAGAACTTCAATGACTAAAGGAACTAAATATGAAATCCAGTTCTTTTTTATAATTCATTCACCACTACTCCCTCTCTCTTACTTTCAATTAAACAGATGCTAGTATTTCTGTGAACTCTTCAGAAGTGCTAAAGATAGAGAAAAATTAATCTCCTGGACTCTAAATTCCTCTTGGACTTCCACCTCAGTCTCAGTTTCATTCTGATCTTAGATAAAACCAGAGCTTTTAATTTTAAAAGAAATTATAACAGCTGAAATTTATTTTGCATTTCTGTGGAGTCTTTTTCATGACTGATATAGGAATATACATTGTTTAGACTTTTGAAATGAGACCGCTTAACTAGGTGAAACAATAGAGCAGAGAGGCTGAGTGATTTAAGAGAGGATTAAGGGTAATTCAGTGTCTGAACCAGAGATCCCTCAGGATTTACAATCCCTTAACCAAAATATCTACCCACAAGCTTCTCTTAAATTGCCTTTCTTGGAAATCTGTATGCCTCTATAAATTCAACTTCTTCTGTGGAGAAGTTAGGACCAGAGTAACCTCCTTACAAAAAATAGACCAGGTAAATGCCTAGGACTGTAAAATACTAAGCTTTGAAAGAGATGTCCACATTTTGTCTCTGTTCTTCTTGTCAATATGATTTTACAGTTAGCAAATTTATCTTCACTTGTTGTCACTGCCTTCCTTCTTTTTTAAAAAAAATTTTATTGTAGTATAGTTGAACTACAATGTTGTGTTAGTTTCAGGTGTACAGCAAAGTGAATCAGTTATACGTATACCTATATGCACTCTTTTTTAGATTATTTTCCCATATAGGCCATTACAGTATTGAGTAGTATTCCCTGTGCTATACAGTAGGTCCTTATTAATTATCTATATATAGTAGTGTGTATATGTCAATCCCAATCTCCCAATTTATCTATCTCCTTGCCCCTTACCCCTTGGTAACCATAAGTTTGTTTTCTACATCTGTAACTCTATTTCTGTTTCGTAGATAAGTTCATTTGTACCCATTTTTTTAGATTCCACATATAAGTGACATCATATGATATTTGTCTTTCTCCCTCTGATTTACTTCACTCAGTATGACAGTCTCTTGGTCCATCCATGTTTCTGCAAATGGCATTATTTCATTCTTTTCTATGGCTGAGCAATATTCCATTGTATATATGTACCACATCTTCTTTATCCATTCCTCTGTCGATGGACATTTAATTTGCTTCCATGTCCTGGCTATTGTAAGTAGTGCTGCAGTGAACATTGTGGTGCATGTATCTTTTCGAATTATGATTTTCTCCGGATATATGCCCTGGAGTGGGATTGCTGTATCATATGGTAGTCCTAGTTTTAGTTTTTTTTAGGGAACCTCCATACTGTTCTCCACAGTGGCTATACCAATTTACATTCCCACCAACAGTATAGTATAGGAGGGTTCCCTTTTCTCCACACCCTCTCCAGCATTTATTGTTTGTAGATTTTTTCATGATTGGCCATTCTGACCAGTGTGAAGTGATACCTCATTGTTTTGATTTGCATTTCTCTAATAATTAGTGATAATGAGTATCTTTTCATGTTCATTTTAGCCATCTGTATGTCTTCTTTGGTGAAGTGTCTATTTAGATATTCTGCCCATTTGTTGATTGGGTTGTTTGTTTTTTGATATTGAGCTGCGTGAGCTGTTTGTATATTTTGGAGATTAAGCCCTTGTGAGTTGCTTCATTTGGAACTATCTTCTTCCATTCTGAGGGTTGTCTTTTTGTTTATGGTTTCCTTTGCTGTGAAAAAGCTTTTAAGTTGGTCCCATTTATTTATTTTTGTTTTTATTTTCATTATTCTAGGAGGTGGATCAAAAAGGATCTTGCTGAGATTTATGTCAGAGAGTGTTCTGCCTGTGTTTTCCTCCAAGAGTTTTATAGTATCCGGCCTTACATTTAGATCTTTAACACATTTTGAGTTTATTTTTTTGTATAGGTCACTGCCTTCCTTTCTGTACTCTTCTCCATATTGGATGATGGTGATGATGATTTTTATTCTTTCTCTTCCTTTTTCTCCTCTTCTTTCTGTAGTGGTAATATCTGTTGCATCACATAGCAGTGGATCCCACAGTGGATTAGTATTATTATATGTGTCAGTAGCTAAAATATGGGCTTTTCTTCCTTTGCAAAAGCTGGGGAGAATTCTCCAGATTTCCCTCCTTTCTATTCTCACTTGGGTCTTTCATTGTCTTGCATAGAATCTGGACCTTTTCTCTTGATTATATATAATAAGCGGACTCAATGATCATTTTGGTAATATGTTTCAGAGGCTGGCCCTGCTACGATTGATAAGATGTTCTGGAAAAAATGCACACGTAAAAAGGGAGAGGAGAGCAGGGAACTACTATAAAGGTACTGTATTATTACTGCTATTACTATTACTACTTATAGTAAAAATGAGAGCCCAGCAGTACTGGCAGTAGCACTACTAATAAATACTATCTGCTAATAAATATTATCTATTGTACTTAGTACTATAAGTAAGTACTATCTATTGAGCCCATGCTGCAATCTGTGGCCTGTTGTAGCAACTTCACATACTTTATATAATTTTTAAAAGCCTAACAAATACATATTAATTTAAATTATTTGCCATATTATTCAAAGTAAATGTGCTTTTAATTAAAAAATCAAGCTTCAGAACTCATACTGATATCCTATTATTTTCAACTAACATTCTTAGTACTCATTCCGGCGTAGTTTTGATGAGGTAAAATAAGCACGCCAGGCACTTTAGTGTAGCCTTGCAGTCTTCCTTGAGGCTATCAAAGACCAAACTGCCTCATAATGAGGTCTTTTGTATTTTAGTGTGTATTTGAATGGAGGTTTCTATGTAGCAAATCTTTTTATGGTGATTTAGTGTATTAATCAATGAGAAGGACAGTGTAAACTTTTCAGTGTTATTTTTATCTAATAAAAATAAGATGGAAAGGCTTCTTCTATTTTGCATGTATAAGAATCAAGGAGTAAAAATGTACAACATGAAAGCACCAGGGATTTTTAAAAGTGAGGCGGGTGAAGGCTGGAGTAGTATGTTATATCATTGCCCAACTGTCACCTTGTCAGTTAAATTTACCTTTTTTCAAGTCTGTTCATGGCTCACTTTTGAATAAATACAATAGCTGAAGGGAAAGTAAGAGGTCCAGCTTTCTGATTTGTCAGCTTGAAAAATGATGAGGGCAATCAAAATGGATGGGGGAGTGCATTTTAAGTAGCACATGTTTGGGGGACTGATTATCTGCATTTTTTCAGGTTTGTTTATAGATAGGTAATGTTATGCCTCTGTGATATTTAAAAGCATTTCTTGTTTGGTTTCTGAACTCCTAGCAATGGTTATGATTCTAGCAATACTAAAATGACAAATGCTTTCAAATTGATAACTAGTCTGGTGGGGATTAGGAATCATCACAGTGCCTAAAAAGGAAGGAAAAAGTAGGAAGAAGCACCCTGTATTGTATGAACAATGCTTCTTTCATAAAGAAGAGTTTCTTTAGAGTCACTAGTAAAGCCCTATTAAAAGATTAAATTTTGAAAACTGGATTCAAAATATGTTTAAAAATCTCTCACACTGGAATAACCTACTTACGTAGATGACCCCACATCCATTGAAACATGAAAGTATAATACTTTGGTGTTCTCCATTATTCACTAATTTCTTTCTCCCTCTTCTCCATGAATTCATATACCTGATATATTTCAGATTGAGACCCTTATTTGTGTAAGTTTTGTATTGTTGCATAATAAATTAATCCCAAACTTGGTGGCTTAAAACAACAAATATTTATTATCTCACAGTTTCATTGAGTCAGGAATTTGGGAGAAGCTTAGCTGGGTGAGTCTAGCTCAGGGTCTTCCATGAGCTTACAGCCAAGTTGTCAGCCAAGACTGCAATCATCTGAAGGATTGAGATGCTAGAGGATTCACTTCCAAGCTCACTTACATGGCTGTTGGTTGGAGTCCTCAAGCTCCTCACTGGCCGAAGGCCTCAGCTCCTTACCACGTGGGTCTCTGGATAAGTGAGTGTCTTCACGTCTTAGCATCTGGTGTTCTCCAGAATGAGTGATGTGAGAGAGAGAGAGAGAGAGAGAGAGAGAGAGAGAGAGAGAGAGAGAGAGAGAGAGAGGAAGTGCTTTTTATGAACTAATCTCTGAAGTCACACAACGTTTTATTCTATTTGTTAGAAGCATTTCACACTCAAGGGGAGGGAAATTAGGCTCTGCCTCTTGAAGTGAGGAGTGTCATAGGATTTGTGTACATATCTTAAAGCCACCAGATTGGTCACTTATTCCTCTTGGTCATTCCTCATAGTCACTAAGAAAGCTATCTGGATGTATGATTTTATTTCTCTATGGCTTTAATGGCAGCTATGGTAGTTGGTACCTGTATATTTTTCCTATAGTCACGTTAATATCTTAATGTTATTATATACCTTATTAACAGTGCTTCCAGATAGACTTAATGCTCTTTCCTGGGTTTTGACAGCCATATTCAAAGCAGTCACTTGTATCTATTTTCCAGGAAATGTTTTATCTGTCCTGTGTTTGGCTCCTAACATGTGTGTTGAATATGATATTTCCTCAGCCCTACCAGTGGTTTTCTGTTTCACTAACCTAACATCTTTTATGATACCATTGTGGATTGGACCTTGGTATTAAGCAGGAGGCTATTATATGGCATAAAACGATGAATAGAGCACTGAACTTGTAGTAATTAGTTCTGTAAATAAATGTCTAATAAAGTAAATAGTAATTATTATTTTATGACACCATAAAAATACTGTGAATAGTTGTTTGGCTTATATAATCCAGAAAAGCTATAAAATCACATAGATTTTGTCTGGAAGGGAATATAGGGAATGTGTGGTCCAACCTCTTTAATTTACAGATGTGTAATTTTAGTAACTTATTTTTTGGAATAAAGAGCTTTGTGAATTGTAGCAGAACATGTTGTGCTCATAGGAAGGAAATAAATAATTTTTAACTAGGTGATGATAATGCCAAATTTCAGATTGTCACCAAGAGTTAGGATAAAACCATTGATATTGGCCACAGTGTCTTTATTTTTAGATGGCACTTTTTATTTTCAATGTGATTGGGGGATATAATTCTTATTTGACTAATTATTGCACAAATCATCAATTATATTCTACTTGAAAGATGACAATACTATGGTTATTTTGCACTTAAATATTAGTCTGCTGTTTAAAGTGTTTTCATATATACTATCTGATTTTCTTTTCACAAAGATCTTGAGGAAAAGAAGGAAGTGTAACATATATTTTTTATATTAGGAAACAGAGGTCCACTTAAGTGACCTTAGCATTTGTTCTTTCCACTAGTCCATGCTTCCCTCTTTGTCCATAATTTATATATAGCATATTTACTGATTTATGTCCTGTCTTGTTCCCAAAAGGATTTAAGATGGCTTATAAAATTCATACAGCATAAAAGGGTTGAAGCAAAAAGTAAGGAAGATCAATCAGGGCAAAATAAAAATAAACATAAAAAAGTAAAACAAAGCCAAGGGTGATATAAATACACAGAATTAGTGCCATCGTGTCGGTACACCTGCTAGAAGTTGGCCTAATATTTAGCTCTGAGCTTTCAAACATTTAATGCAATGATTGACACATGATTTACAGTAAACAAAAGATATAAATAAGCCAGTTTCATAAAAGAAATACAATTATACCTGGTACTGAGACATAAGAGAAAGTTTCCCAGTGCTTTGTTATAAGGAAGATATTATATAATATGATTAACAATGTCCTCAACCATAGCTTTATAGTAAATACAATGAAGCATTTCATAAGATTTTTCTATAGGCTTCTTCAAGATAAGACAGTGACATTAATAAAAATAATTCTATATGAGTCCTAAATAATATGATTTAAATATATCACTCTCTGCTGGTCTAGCTTAATCTAAGGACAAATTTTTGGTGAATAGAGAAATAAATGGTTTGCATAATGCTAAATTTTTAGGCACTCCTCTAAACCCTATTTTACTTAGTAATTTTTAAAATAAATATTGGTTTGGAATAGGTCTGAGGTATATAACATTAAGTGTGGTAATGGTTAAGTACAGACGCATAAACTTTAGGCGTCAATAGGGCATAGCAATGACTTCTTATCAAGTCAAGAAGCCTAGTGAGAGTTCATGTTTGAAAAAAAGACCCTTTCACCTTTGTAGAGGTGGTTTGAGAGTTGCAAAGTTAATATGTTCTGTGCTTTGGCACACAGATAAACAAATACCCAACATCCCAAAGTTTGGTGCCACATGCGTTCTCATCTGTAAGAAGAAATTTCAGTATATCATCCATTATACATCTTAATCAAGCAACGTAATCTCCAGTTAGCCTTCTAGTATAAGCTGGTTAGGTTATATGATGAGACAGTTTTATTAGTTATAAGTCAGTTAAATATTAGGGGATATTTACTGAAAATTATAACTAATTTTGGAACACTGGAAGCCATTCTTTCTGGCAACCATTAGCCAGCAGTGGCTATTGTCTATTAAGCTCATACTTCATAGGTTTCCAGTCTTCTCAGCTTACCTGTTTCCCTGTATGGCCCATTCCATCAATGACACTCTGTTAATATTCTTATTTTTTTATTCAGTTGCCCTTATATTGTACCATCATTTTAAATACAACTTTGGCTCAATCCACCTATTTACTTTTTTGGAGTTTACAGAGGGATCCTGAATGCTATTAAGAAAAAAAAAAGATACAACTGTGCAAACTGTTGTCAATTTTAGAATATGGTCTTGGGAGGAAGTGCGATCAGGATGGGGTACATAAGGCATTCTGAACATTGGGAATGGTCTATTTCTTGATCTGTAAACATCAATGTTTGTAATTTTAACTTTTTCTTTATATATTTATGTTTAATTCACTGTTCTGTATAGGTGATGTATTAATCAGGGCTCTCCTGAGAAAAATAACCAATTGTATGTGTAAATATATAGGAAAAGCTTTATTTTAAGGAAATGGCTCGTGCAGTTGGGGAGACTTAATGAGTCCAGAATCTGATGAGGGAGGCTGGCAGGCTGGAGACTCAGGAAAGAGTTGCAGTTTAAGTCCAAAGGCAGTGAGGCTGAAGACCCAGGAAAGAGCTGATGTTGCAGATGAAGACTGAAGACAGTCTGTGAATTCCCTCTTGCTCAGAGGAAAGTCAGCCTTTTGTTTTGTTTAGGCTTTCAGTTGATTGGATGAGACCCATTCACATTATGGAGGGCAATCTGCTTTACTTAAAGTTCCCTGATTTAAATGTAAATCTTATTGAAAAACATTCTCCCAGAAATATCCAGAATGATGTTTGACCAAATATCTGGGCACAGTGGCCCAGCCAAGTTGACATATAAAATTAACCACCATAGATGGTATATTTCACAACAAAATATTTACATAAATTACTTCCTACTTCAGAGGGACCTTTAATGCTGCCTGACAAGATTTCTACATGTCCCCATTCAGCTGTCTTCCATTCTTTACCTCTTGCTTATTTCACAGAGAAATGGGCACCATTAAATTACTTCTCCCTTTGTCTCACTGCTACCAAACCAAAAATTATATCTTCACTCATGCCCCTATTTTCCTCTTGTTCTTTTACAGGGAAGCAGTATCCTTTCTCCTTTCCGAAGCTAACCGTCTCACCTGTGAGCTGAGTCCCATCCTTTCTTGTTGCAGGAGTCTTGCACTATGAATTACTCCTTCTCTGTTTTATTGCCAACCTCTCTGCTCCTGTTGGTTCATTCTAAGTGTCTGTCCTCATTAATGGACCTCATGAATAAATCAAACTTCTCCCATAAAGAAGTATTGTCCTTGAAGGTTTCTTTTGTTGTTGTAGTGTTGTTGCAGTAATGTTTGCTTAGATCCCAAGCAATTTTCTGTTCTTTTATTTGTTGCTTTATTTGCATGTTACTTAATTTTCATGTTGCTTTACTGAATAGTCAAGGGTGCGAAGCCTTGTTCATTTTGTTACCCTACAGACCTTGACAAACTAGGTATTTGAGGCAGTAGAGGTATCCAAAACTAGACCACTTGAAGTCAAAATCCTGGTCTTTCTATTTTTTAAAATTATGTATTAGCAAGATGTTGAAAAATTGTGCTTACCAGGAATGGATGATAAACATGCTTCTGAAAGATGAAACAAGAGAAAAGAGAGAGAATTTAAATGATGACAATTTAGTTGGGAGAAGGACCCATGTGTATATGAGAAATAACTTGAAGTGAATACAACATTGACTGAAATCTTGAGTCACAGACTATAAATTCCGTACAAACTCAGAAAAGATATGTAATGGATTGAACACTTGGCAGTGTGCTGGAAAAACTATTTTAGACCTGTTCTACCGTAAAATTGCTGTGACTTTGTGAAAATTATTTCTCTGGGCCTTAGTTGTTTTTTTAAAAATTTTATTGAAGTATAGTTGATTTACAATGTTGTGTTAATTTCTGCCATACAGCAAAGTGATTCATTTATACATATATATATATATATATATATATATATATATTCTTTTTCATATTCTTTTCCATTCTGGTTTATCACAGCATATTGAATATAGTTCCCTGTGCTATACAGTAGGACCTTGCTTTTTATCCATCCTATACATAATAGTTTGCATCTGCTAATCCCAAACTCCCAATACTTCCCTTTTCCACCCCCCGCCTTCCCCTTGGCAACCACAAGTCTGTTCTGTATGTCTGTGAGTCTGTTTCTGTTTCATAGATATGTTCATTTGTGTCATATTTTAGATTCCACATATAAGTGGTATCATATGGTATATGTCTTTCTCTTTCTGACTTACTGTGCTTAGTATGACAATCTCTAGGCCCATCCATGTTGCTGTAAATGGCATTATTTCATTCTTTTTAATGGCTGAGTAATATTCCACTGTATACATATACCACATCTTCTTTATCCGTTCATCTGTTGACGGACATTAGGTTGTTTCCATGTCTTGGCTATTGTGAATAGTGCAGCTATGAACATAGGGGAGCATGTATCTTTTCAAATTATGTTTTTTTGTCTGAGTATATGCCCAGGAGTGGAATTGCTGGGTTTTTTGTTTTTTGAGGGACTTCCACACTATTTTCCATAGTGGCTGTACCAATTTACATTCCCACCAACAGTGTTAAGAGGGTTCACTTTTCTCCACACCCTCTCCAGCATTTAGTATTTGTAGACTTTTTAATGATGGCCATTCTGACCAATTTGAGGTAGTACCTCATTGTAGTTTTTATTTGCATTTCTCTAATAACTAGTGATGGTGAGCATCTTTTCATGTGCTTTTTGGCCATCTGTATGTCTTTGTTGGAGAAATGTCTATTTAGGTCTTCTGTTCATTTTTCAATTGGGTTGTTTTTTTGTTATTGAATTATATGAGCTGTTTGTATATTTTGGAAATTAAGCCCTTATTGTTCACATCATTTGCAAATATTTTCTCCCAGTCTGTAGGTTGTATTTTCGTTTTGTTTATGGTTTCCTTGCTGTGCAAAAGCTTATAACTTGATTTGTTTATTTTTGCTTTTATTTCTATTACTTTGGGAGACTGCTGGTCCTTCTATTTGTGAAAATTTGGGCAATTTATTCCCCTGTTAAGCCTCTAGTTTGTTTCATCTGAAAATAGGGACACTAAATGTGCCTTCTTTCTAGGGTTGCTATAAGAGCTAAGTGAGAGAAAAGAAAAATATGTACAGTATTTGACACAGTGCGCAATGAATACATGCTAATTATTATTTTCCAATATGGATAAAACCAGTCTAAAATGAACAGCAGTCTTTTGCTAAGTGAGAGAAAAGTCCCCATTGGATAATATTTCTTCTTACTTCGGAGAATTAGTGTGGGGGACGTTGGGCTCTAATTCTGATAAACAAGTTATCTGCAGCATTTAAATGACAGTTGTTACTGTTGTGCCACTGATTTACTTTGTGACTTTACATGAATTTTTTCAATCCTGATCTCATTCTCTTCATTTTCAAAATGATGGAGATGGACTAGATGCTTTCTGTGCTTCATTCTAAAGCCAATATGCTATTGCTATAATTCTTTTAAAAATATATTTCAGTGGTAAGTGATTGTAGCATTTTCTTCATTTTTCTTATATTAGTTTTTACTGTCTTAGCAATTCATTATTTTATGACCCTTCCTACATACTATTTTATCATGTTATATCTTTTCCTCCTACAGTGAAATTTTCTCTCTTCCTTTGGTGTAACCATTATTTTCAATCTATCATTTCACGTAATGTTCTCAACTGTAACATCTGGACTTACTCCTTCCCAGCTTTTACAGTTTGTCATGGTAACATGCGCCTTAACTTCCCTCTCAGGCTGTAGGAGTTCAGCCATAATTTATCTGTGTTTTCTTGGATTTTGGTTGATAATGGAGAGGACTACCACACTCACTTGTAAGTATCACAGAAAATAAACTTCAAGCCAAGTTACATACAGTCCTAGTCTAATAGAATCCCTGTCTTTCTATATTCCCTTGTTATATTCTGTTCATTTGTAAAATGTAATAGTTGACTTTTGCTAGAATTACTATTAAAATAAGCTGGTAGATGTGTCCTTACTATTTATCTTATGATGAACACTTAAACAGTTTTCAATTCGGTATTCTTTTGTTTGTTTTAAATAAAAATAACCAGAAAAAGACCACTGCAACAAAGAAATGCATTATTTTTAGAGTAATATTTTATATTAATATTTATCAAAAATGAACCAACTTCAGATTCTACTACCAATATTCTAAAAGTATATTAATACTAGACAGGATTGTATCCTTTCCTGCAATCACTGAATATGCATGTGTATATTTTATTATGATCAGGGTCACTTTCTATCAGAGACACCCATCTCTCAATTATTTCATATTTTATTTTTTTAGGCCTTTGAATTCATTGTTTCAATTATCATTTGGTTAAGTTGCATCTTTCACATATTAATAAATCTATTAAGCCAAAAATGCAATCAATATGGTAATTAACTAGTGTTGTTTTGGAATCACTGCTTTCATGTAAGGCATTGTATTTCTAAAAGGCTCATATTAAAATGCAGATGTAGTATCTTGGAGAAATTATACTTTGGCGATGATTAGTATGGATTGGTTATTTTGATTACCTGTCAGTGGTCAAATGGAACATCTGCTGAGAGAAGCAGGGCCATATAAGTTCTGGCTATGGAACTTCGCCCTAGCAAGGGAGGGAAGAATGGAAACATTGAAGTAAAGGATGCTGGGAATTGAGGAGCATTATGGATGCAGCAAGGTTCCAGAGATAGAGCGATAGGGTTACTACATGAGCTATACTCAAAAGGTTTTACTAAAACCTTTTTTCCATTCTGAATTTACCTGTCTAATACAGAAGCTCAGGACATTATTTAATACCTCTTGCTAAAGGTCATTTGAAAATCATGTCTCATCTGCTCAGACCAAATGTGAAATGGAGTCCTGAAATTTTTAAGTTATTCCTGAGATTGTTGCATTTTTTTTAGAACACAAATCAAAGAGTCTATAAAACCTTGGCCAAAGACACTGAGAACTGAGACCATCATGTTCGAGATATTTTCACGCATTGGCCAGGTACTTTTCGCTGACAAAAGTGAGAAGTAAATGTTTGCCTTATAAAAAGAAGTTCATTATACCAATATTCAAACTTTCTTTTCCTAATCATGATGATTCTCACTATACGGTAAACAAACAAACAAACAAATAAAACCTTTGATGAGAGAAATGAAGAAATAAACTAAGGTCTGATATTAGTATACTGCCCTCTCTGAGAGGCAAAAGCACTAGAGTAAAGAGTGTCATTTAAAATCAAAATCATCAATGCTAATTATATGACTTACGGTCATTATGGATAGTTCTATATATATATATTTTTTACCTTCAAGATAAGATGTTATAATAGCTGTCGTTAACTCTTTGCTGATTTCACTATTCCTCTTCTTTGAAAATTTAAAAGCGCCATGGAAAATCAAATAATCTTATCTCATACCCTAATAAACAATAATATTGTTTATATCCACCACTAAAATCATTTTGATGCATAAGGATCAAGTGTCGTTGCATTAAAGTAGGAAAATAGACTTAGATCACATAATTTTTAGAGCAGTGTGTGCATTCAAATATTGATTGCTTTAGTGCAAACTTAGTAACCCAATACTATGGGAAGATGTTGAGTTGGAACAAGAATACCATGAATTTGTCTTACCAGAACTTAGTTCAGGGTTTCTCAACCTGAGCACTACTGATATTTTGTGCCACCTTCTTCGTTGTGGTACTGTCTTGTGCATTGTAGGATGCTTAGCATTATTCATGGTCTTTACCCACTAAATTTATTAGCACGCCCACAATTGTGACAAACAAAAATGTTCACAGATATTGTTGAATGTCTCCTGGGGGCAAAATCTCCCCCAGTTGAGAACCACTGACTTAGCTGATCCATTCTGAACCACCATCCTAATCCTTCCTTCACTGTGGTATCCTCTGCATATTATTTCTTCTGAGTATTTAAATTTATATGTTTTCAGTGGGCAGTGTGTCAGTCTCATAAATTTATATGTGTTTATCACAATGTTTTTAAGTGGTCTTAGGCTGAATCACATATGGCTGTTTTCTCTCTCTACATGAATAATATAGGTTTTAGATATTTAGAAGACTTATTTTCTAACTCCTTCATAAAACAAAATACAATGCTTTGTGTCAAATGGGATCGTCAAAAATATTGATTGACATTGATAACAGCTAGTCTTGGGAAATGTAGTTTATTTCTCCCTGCTTAGGTCAGGATATTTTACTATTCTGTTTGTTTAATAAATAAGATACTTCCTGAAGATGCAGCTCAGGCTGCAGTTCTATAAAGAACTTTTAGTTTATGGGGTCTTAAAACAGAAATATACCTTAAATTGATTTCAAAGTCTTTACTTTGAGAAAACCCTATGTCCAACTTGCATTAAAAAAATCATGAATAAATGAAGTGTCATGAGACAGCCACTAATCAATTTTTAGTCATTTTCATCTTATAAATATAAAATAAAATTAAATTAAAAGTCTTGCTCTGCTTTCTCTGTTGATATAGCCTGACCTTATCATGAATTCTTTAGCCATTTAAAAAGCTTTCAGTGCAAAGGGCTTGGCTCACCATCTGAAGAGGAGAAAGCTGACAAGTTAATCAAGCAGAGTGATGATGTGGTGGCTACAATAAAAAAGGTCAAAATCATGTATTATTTCTTGAAATGTATCCACTGATTTGATGATAATGTCAAGTTCAAATCTTAAAAGGCCATGTAATACAGTACAAAAAGAATTTTTCTAGGGGCGAAGAAATTTTGACCTCATAAAGTGAAGTCTCTGACCTCTTGTAACTGTTGACTGAAAGTCATTTTATTCATTTGTTAATTCATTCACTCTTCCATCCATCCATCTAGCCATCCATTTGTCCATTCATTCATTCAACATTTTCAGCATTTCGTAGACACTTATTAGCACTGAACTACGTACTGGGGAAATTGCATAGAAAAATAAATCATGGTCACTGCCCTTGAGCAGCATGCTGTCTAGATCAATATTTCCCAATACATGTTTAGAAGAACAGTGCTCCTATAAGATACTAGTTATTTACTTCCATGTTATTATTTTTATTCCGCTTCTGAATTTTCTGGAATAATGAAAAGAAATCTCAGTTTTCTAATATGCAAACTAGTTTTTTACATGAAGAAATCTTAGTGGAAAGTATTTTTAAATTGATCTTGGAAAATGGAAAGGTCAAAAATATCTGGTATAAAACTATAAACTTACAGTTCAAATCTGGTGGGATTTTAGCAATTGAGTTGGATGTTGTCCCCCTCATGTAGGGTACAAAATTCACTTAGTATAAATTAGTAAGGAAACATGACCTTACTGAAGCAATCTGGGAAATTCATTTCTCAGAACAGACACGTGTGGGTGACTATAGGAAAGTGGACTTTAAAAGAAATCTAGCTTCTTTCTACAAAGGAGCGCAAAGTTTGTCATTTGTAATTTATTTCAGTCAGATTTCAAAAGTTAACTTACACTTCTGAAAGTGGGAAAATGGACCAAATTTTAATCAATGACAGTCATGATAAACATACTACTTTATAAAAAGAATAGTAGGGCGAGGAAAGTATTAGAAAATATATTAGTTCTTTGTGTGAAAAATATTATTTCAGTAAGTGCTTATCAACTAGCATAGAGTTGGAGGTAAAGTCATAATTTTGTCTTCACATTAGGTCAATAGTTCACTTCCATTTGTGTATGTTTGTTGAGGTACACAAAAGAAGTTAGCAGATTATCTCAGTGTAATTTTAAGGATAAATTCATGCTTCACAGAGGCACACACACAAAATACTAAGTTGTTAATATTGTGTATGGCTAAACTTCAAAAGTTTAGAAATTCCTTTTTGATTAGCAGTTAGATGAGCCTGATATTGATTAGGAGTTTATCTAAATGGTTTCTTATCTGGAACTGTTGTAAACTTAGAATTTTATTTATTTTAAAGTGAATGAAAATAAAAAGTTCCCAGTTTTATAGCATTCTACTGGTGTTGAGGGAAAGCTAATATTTGCAAGCATATTAATTGACAATATTAAGTGTTTCTGTCCCAGTAGGCACTTCAAAAATAATACTAAAGAAATTATTTCTGTTATGCTAGTGCTTATGGTGATTAAAAAGAAATTTCTGTACCTTCAGTGATATCATAAACGGTACCTGGTTGAAAAGGGTTTTATGGTTTATTTGTGTTCCCGCTTTCTAATTTGTAAGACCACTCCATCTTAGGAGTTCATGGCTCTAAATACTAAACAATTAATAGCCACATATCTATAAGACTTCAGAATAATATAATAAAAACATGGAATTATAAAGAATCATTCATATTGGAATATTTAAATTTCTACCTCTTACTGACAAATGGCCTTATTAAATAGAATGGAAGTGAAGCAGATGTTATGTTCCTGTCACTCTTCCCGAAATATTAGTCTAGTGTATTTATATTCATATGTGAACATTTTTAGGTGTAACGTTTTTCTTTAAGATTTCAAATTTATCTTATTGTGGATTATACTTCTAGCAATGTTTTTGCACCTAACTCAATACATATAGGGTAAGAGAAGGCAACACTGGGATTGTCCTTGAAAATTTAGGACCTATGTCTTAATTACAGTGGGCTACAGTATAATGAAAGTTGTACACATTGATTGAGGGTTTACTATATGCCAAGCACTGTGCTTTTATGCATTATCTTTCTTAATGCTCAGAAGCAATCTGTGAGGTAGATACTATTTTTATTTCCTTTTTACTTGGAGATGTAAAACA